>NC_133754.1:137856250-139106250 GCF_036562045.2 Rhinolophus sinicus
ACAAAAGAGTCCTTACTGTAACCTTTTTATTCCCTTCGTGTCTTCCCATTGGCACATAATCGCTCATGGTGTATGTACTTAAAGCAAGTTTAGCTTTCTAAAGATGGAAATGTATTATCCATTCTTTAAGTGTATCTTCAAAAAACTAAACTTGCAGTTATATATTGCTGCATAACAAAGCACTCCAAAATTAGGTCGTTTAAAACAATATATGTTTAATATCTCTTTAAAATTCTGTGTCTTGGCTGAGTGATTCCTCTAGTTTGGGATGGTGCAGCTGGGGATGGATAACCTAGGATGCCTCACTTACATATCGAGGTACTTAGCTGGGAAAACTGGGAGCGAGTCTCTCTCCATGTGGCTTCTTGAGGACACTAGCTCAGACTAAGGTTCCTAGAAGCAGTGATCACATGGTTCCTAAAGCAGCTGCTTGTGTCACATCTGTGAATGCCTCATTGGCTAAAGCAAGTCACATGGTCAAGCACAGGGTCCACCACTTGGTGGGAGGAATGGCAAGACCACTTCTATGTGTCTGGGGAACTATATGGTGCTTTTCATGTATATAGGGAAAGAGGGCTCTGCTTCATAGGAACTTTTCCAAATATAGGACAGAGATTCAGGTGGTTGTCAGGCAGAAAGGACAAATGCCCACCATGATGCCTTCTGGCAAAGCCTAGGTGCCATGGAGCACAGTCCTGCTGGAGTACCTGGCTGTTATCAGAGCGTGGAGAGACTGGCAGGAGCAGGCAGAGTAGCCAATGGCTAGAGGGGGACTGAGGATGGTGCCTACGGACCTCATGGACCAGGGGACCAGAGAAAAAACGGGTGTCTGTGCAGAGTGAGGGCTGTTCATGGTCAGCCACATTGTCCAGGAGGTAAATGGGGCCTGACCAACACCCACAGGTCCTTAAGGGAACATCTCTGAATGAGGCCTGTGGAGAGGAGCTAGGCTCTAAACCCTTCTCGTTATCATCAGGCAAAAGCATCCCCTGGATGGCTGACCGCCAGGCATCTGCTCATCTTCCAGCAGGACTGACACCTACCTGTGTCTGGAGACTTTGCTCAGCTCATCTTATCTTCAGGGGGTGGATACCCTACTTCAACATCCAAGGGCACTTGTAAGTCCCCTTATCCCCTACCTCCAAAATAGAGTGACCTTCATAACAGCCAGGGAGATGGTGGCAGTCACAGAGTGGAAGAGATGACACCCACTCAGCACCTGTACTTGGGTAAATCGGAATGAAACCAGTTTGAGATTTTTACTTACTGGCTGTTTGCCTTCTGCCACCCCAAGGCCTTGCCTATAAGATAGGAGAACATTCTGCTTTTTTCTGTTTGTTTGTTTGTTTGTTTTTTAACAGTGTACTAACGTGCCTTAGGGATGGGAGAATAGGAAAAAATTACATGAGTGGGGTCTTTTCTGTGGTGGGACAAGAAGGACAGAATTCCTGGATTAAAAGTGGAAAGAGAAGGTTTCGGGGGGAAAAAAAGATTTTTGACGATAGGCCTGACATTTGTTGAGTGCCAGCTATATGTAATACTGGGCAGTATGTTACAAAGAGTGTTTCATTTGATCCCCAAATAACCCTAAACATTTGTACGAGGGTTTCCACATTGTTGATGAGGAAACTGAGGCCTAGAACAGGTAAATACCCCAAGTATGCCCACTGAGCTAGGAAGAGGATGAGCCTGGTGTTCTTTTATTGTATGATGCTACTTCCTGTGCCTGTGTGGGCGAGTGGGGGGGAGGCGTCTGACTGAAGGAGCTTTGATGATGGCGCTGGTGGGAGACTCGGCACCATACTCGTTCCCTAGTTCCCTCCCGCGCCCCCTCTCTTCTTATAGATGGCCCTCCAGGATCCCCCATCCTGTTCACTGTCCCAGCATCTCTGGCTCGGCCCTTCACTGACTCTCCAGCTCAGACTTGACATGGTAACCATTGGTAACTTGGAGCCAGAGGAATCTCTAAATCAGATATCTGTCAAGTGGCAAAAAGAATGTTGTTGCAAGTCCAAGAAGATGACATGGGCTCTTGGGCAAATGTCAAGTTTGAATTTCAAGCCCCCTTTCTCATAGACTGCTATTACATGGGTAGTTTATTTCTGTTGCTGGAAATTAATTTTAAACAAGGTTTTTAAATGGCTTATATGTCTTCTCGCTCACTGGGAGGTTGTATCCTGGGTTAAAAAATGAGAGAGACTTAATAAATAGGGTTTCCAAGTAATTTGTCATCCAAACTGAGCACTTTTGAGAGTGGAAGGGGGTAGCTATTAATGACAGCCCAATTCTATCCCAGATAAACAGGGATGGATAGCTACCCCACATAAGGGAATCTAGGATAAGAACACCTTTGAAAGCTGGAGACTACTTGCACATATTTTATAATTTGATGACAAGCTGTTTTAGGTAGTGTCTTAATAATTTTAAGGAAAATACGTGCATGTCTCCGGGGTGAACTTCTAAACAGTGAAAGGAGGGTTAACTTTTTGGCTTGCGCCTTATTAATAGCCTCAATGCTTTCAAATTGACAGTAAGTTTCTCTTGTCTGGTTTGCACATTTGGATTCTGTCTTTCATACTATTTGCCAACTATCCAAATATAAACATCTTTAATGAAGCAGTAAGATACTGCAGCGAAACAATGTCCAAGGTGTGAATTATTGCACCCTCCCTAACTCATACTGAAGTGTGACTTTTTGTGATTGCAGTATGGCTGTTTGCCAAGTTGTATAGCAAAAACTCTGGTAATTACAGCCCTAAATAATTCATATTATCTTTAAACATCTATTTTTAAGTTGTCAGAAACTGTAAAATAAAAAACACACATAGTAAAACCTCATCTTCAAATTCTTAAGTTTATTTAAATAACTAGTGTTTATGCTAGATACCTTCAAAGATGTGTGTTTCTTTTCTTAGTGATTTTTAAGAAAAATTTTTAATGGATAATGGGTGGGGCTTAGGAAACTGGGAAAAATCTTTAGTGAAAGACTTGTGATACATTGATATACAACAGGAATAATTTTATATACTAGAAGATGGTGTCTCAGACCTTGTGCATTTCTTCAGGAAGTTTGGATTTATATTTTCCTGTTTTTATCATAGTTAAACATGTGATTCCTTTGACATGAATTATATGCCCTTATAAGTTTGGAATACCTAAGATATATATGTAGGGCAAGCCCTAGGCAAAACCACAACACAAGCAAATTTCAACAACACTCAGTAGCTGTATGTTTGTTTTCAGCAATTTAGGTACTTTGGATGCTCCTAGCTCCAGATTTTTCTATGTATTTCCCCTTTCTCCCCAACTTTTCCTTGTCCTTTTCTTTGCCTTAATATTCTGATCTCTACTCAACCTGAAGGCTGTTAATAAATGATTATGTTCACATTATCTCCTGTGCTACCTTTTTTTTCTTTGTAGGGTATCTTTTAGAAAAGTGACGTAGAAGAGTGAGTAGATATCTCAGGCACTGGCAAATTCAGTTGTGTGGACAGGAATTTGGGGGGCAAGGGCTGTCTTCTTCAGCACCTCTCAAATCTCCTTATGTAAATATCTAGTCCACCTACCTATCCTTCATGGTGCAACTGACCAGAGCCATTCTAGTTCACTTAGAAATAAGAACACAGCTTTAAGAATGAGAAAGTTCCATGAAAAATTGTACTGTAACATGGGACTTTTGAGAAAGGACATAATAATTGCAGGCTTTGCTCCATAAATCACCATAGTTCCCTGAAGGTAGTGATAATCAATGTGCTTTGACTCTCAGCTTCAGCTGGAAGAATCGAGGAAGAAATATTTCACATTGATTTCTCTCATCCAGTACCCAAGCTGTGATGGGAGTTACAGAATGGCTGATACATCTGCTGGAAACATTTAGCATTTGGGACGCTCCTGTCTTCCTGTCACATAGCTTATCTGGTATTGCTTTTTCTCTCTGCACCAACTGCACTTTCAGAGAAAGAAAAAACCCCTTCAGACTCACCATGCATACTTTCCATATGAAGGCTTCTTGCTATGCCTCTGGGATGCTGGCTTGCTGAACTCACCAGATCTTAAGTGTGTTTTGTAAAGCTTCCGTTTGCACCCTGGGAAAGGTTGGTCTCAAGAATCTGAAAGAGACCTTAGAAATCCATAAGCTCAGTCCTGTTTTATTTTATTCTTCAGAACCCTAAGATTCCTCCGCAGTGTCTCAGGAGCTTAGGGGGTCAGGTGCATAAGATGGTAACATCCTTCGATGTTTTAGACATTGGGCTCTGTGTAAAGTTCTCTTGACCGTGTTGACCAGAATTGGAAAGTTTTTGATCTATTTGAAGTGGTTAGTCTCAAGTGCTCCAACCCGTTAATGGCAAGGTCTAGATCCTAGACTATGTCTCTTGATTCTCTTGATTCTGTGGACCTCCTGCTGCCTTATTATGTTATTGTTGCACCTTTTGAAAAGGGAACCAAGGCCATAAGCTGCCAACCAATAGTTAGACAGTCATGAAGAGACCACTTATGAAGAGGAAATAAGCCTCTTTAGAAAATGCTAAGCCTCGCTGAATTCAGGACTATAAAATAAAGCAATGGTGAATTTCTTATTCATTCATTCATTCATTCTTTCATTTGTTCATTTGTTGCTTTTGCCTATCAAATTGGCAGAGATGATATTAATAATAGTAGATAAGCAGAACACCAGTGAGATTGGAGTTCTCAACATGTGTTTTGGGCTCTAAATTTTAGAGGCCATATTTGAATAGAGAGCTTGAAAAATATTTAAGATACTGTCACTCTATCAGCTGATAAATTCTGGTGCAGCCTAGCACCACAAGCCACTGACCAGTCTGTGTATTTTGCCTGGGGGATCCCCATGCTATGCAGGGATTAAATGTGTTGACTGTCATTCCCCCATATAGCCCGATAACCCCACTTCTAGAAATTGATACTAAGAAAATAATTTGAACTATGTTAAAAGAAATATGCATATAAATGTTCTTTGCAGTATTTTTTAATAGTGAAAAATCATCTCCACCCTAAATGCACAACAGCAGAAGAACACAAACAAACTGTTAATATCTATATGGTGAAATATTAAAATTAAGTTTACAAATAGTTTTTTGAGACGTGTTAAAATAATTTTAATATATGGTTAGGTGAATAGAACTTCATATAAAGTATAAGCTGGAAAGCTTTCAAAATATGAATAGGTACAGAGAAAAAACTAGAGAGGAATAGCCTTAAATGCTATGATTATCTCTGGGCAGTGAAATTATGAGTGAATATTAATTTCTTTTTTGACTTTAAAAATATTCCCAATTTTCCACATTGTGTATGTGTTACTTTTATAAGAGGGGGAGAAATGAGTCTTCCCTCTTCCTGAGAAGTCCAAAGAAAGTGCTATCAAAATCTTGGTTCTGGGTTATTGTCTGGTATAACCCAGGAATGAGGAAAGGGCTGGCGACTGCCTTCCCCTTCTCCGTTTTCATTCTGTGAACAGATCCCCACGTGTCACTTGCCATTCAGCACACTCAGTTCTCTGCTCGCAACAATTGCTCCCTGAGTCTTTCAAGTAAGTATCAAGGAACTCTGGGTTTATGTTTGAGAGAATATAATGGCAGTGTTGGGGCTCAGTTAGGATTCATCAACATAAAGGTGCTGCTAGATCACACACAAAAAGGAGAAGCCCTGGTTTCACTCCTGACTATATCATCTCCTCTCTATGAGACTTTGACCAAATTTGGAAACTTTCTCAGCCTCAATTTTTTCACTTGCCCAATGAGAATGATGATACCTCCTTAATGGTGTGACTAAAACAAGAAAAGACAGGTAATACGCCTAACGTAGTGTGTGGCGTTACCATCAAAGAAATCTTTAATCCCTGTTTGTTACCTTGCTTCACTTCCTCTGGGGCCTCCTCCCGTTATTATAGAAGTCATTTAAGAGGGAAAGTACTTGGGCTTTGAAAATTTATTCCGTATCCAATACAGTGGGGACTTGGGTAGATACAATCTGAAGAAACAGAAGGATAGTCCAGAGTGAATAGATCATCCTGGCAACTCCAAGAAAGCGACAAATGGTAGTTCTTGTTTTTCATGGGCTGTGGAGTGCCATGGTTAAGAACTTTGTATGTGTTTATGTATGTGTCTCAGGGGAGATATAAAAATCACAGTCATTTGTCTTCAGTAGCTGGAGGTCTGGCTTTTTATTATGTATTCATGACTAGAGAAGGCGCCTAGCACAAAATAAGTTCCAGAACCGTGGAGGAGACATTTCTTGTCAGTCTCCTTAGTTTACCTCCCAGTCTACCTCCATCCACCCAGTGCTCAGTGCACTCTCTTTATTTACCTCTTTGCCCTTTCAGAAAACTGCTTTCAAATCCTTACCCTTCATTGTGGAAAAAATGACACTGCTAATAGATTTTCATGTTACCTTTCTTAGGTGCATTTGCTTTTCATGAGGAAGAAGGCGTGGAGCTAAGAGTATAGGGTAGTAACGGAGGCCTTTTAAGGTCCAGTAGGCAAGAGAGAATTTCGGATGTAGGGAGACTGTCTAGAGAGGCCTTGAAGTAACTTGAGGCAATATCCTGTTTGCACTATTTACTTTTGAAAAGAAGGAAGAGGGACTGGTCTCAGAAGACCGAGTGCTTAGGGAGGGCCACCACAGTAGGTGCATTGTTCTCTGGTTCCCTTCCCTTGGCTTCTTCCTAAGTCATCTTACTTCTCCAAATGTCACCAGCCATATTTGCTGTGAAGACGGCTAGATCTAGATTCTTGAGACCTTAGGGCTCACGTGGGAACAATCTAAAATTAAACTAGGTCAAATGCCAATGTATAGAGAAAATGCAAATGAATCATTAAACAATTTTTTTAAAAAAAAGGAATCACTGTTTACTGCGTCCTGGAACGTAGCCCAGGAACCTGGATGAGACGTTGGCACATGTCTCTAAAATGAAGCAACTGCAGTATGGGATTTAAAAGCCAGTAATTCCAAAGGAACAATTAATTAAAAAGGGAGGTTAATTCACAGTTTACAGACTTAGCATCTGCTTGTTTAGCATATGCAATAAAAAGCAAAGTAGTGGTAGATTTATAAAAATGTCAGATAATTTATGATATATGTAGTAATCCTTTTTGCATAATCCAGTTCTTTTTCTCTTCTCGTGATCCTCACTGAGACATTGATTTAGAGCAGGATATGGTGCTTATTCCCTATGTCTTTTGTGATTTAAATATTTTAAATTGAAAGAATTTATGTGTGTGTGTATATATATATATATATATATATATATATATATATGTATGTCATTTTGTCATTAGAATTTCTGGAACTTTTTTTTTAATCAGTGAATTGAAAATTATCTATTTGTGTATTTTCCTTGGCATAGCCAAGAAATCTTTTTGCACTGAAGTTCACAGGTTATGTTGTTTTTCCATGACGATGTAATACAGGAGGCCTATTTATTTTACTGATAACAAGAATTTAAATGCATCTTACTGTAATATGAGGAAGTTCATGTTATTGCTTTATCCTTTGCGTATTTGTATTTACCTTTATTCTGTAGGGGCAAACTATTATTTTAATTGCTTTTTCCTTTAGAGAGCCATCCCTGCTCCTATTTTATGGTCTCACCTACTTATATAGGATTTTTTACAGAGATCTAAATATACTGAAATGAGAGGGTTAAAACTGAGGTGGGGATGTAGAAATCTAAGTGTTTTTTTTAAATCATAGGAATGGTTAGGTTATTTTTTTAATATGGAAATTGTGTGTGTGTGTGTGTGTGTGTGTGTGTGTGTGTGTGTATTTTAACTGGATGCTAAATTAGGATTCTGTCTAATTTTGCTAAAGGCTCAGGAACATAAATAATTTGAAATAAGGATCTTCCAGTATTTTCCAATGATAAATTTTGGATATAGATTTTTTTCAATAACATTTATTGCTTCAGAAAAATCTCACCCCTCATGGCAGAATATAGTGGTAGTATAGTTGCCTGTAATTAGAATACCATGAACATCTGAAAGACTTTAGTTTATTTTTTTTTTGAAATTTACTTATGCTCCACCTCTTTTCAAGAAGAATTCAAAGCTATTTACAAAAAGAAAAGAAGACGTATGTGGCATGATTAATAAATAGGAAGAGTTATGGGCAAATTAGTGGGTGAGATAACATAGGAGGAAACAAATTGCCAACTGAAGTTTGAGCTTTTAATTACTGAGATTGAGGGCATTAAGGGCTTAATATTATATGAGCCCTGACTGGAATTTAGCCACTTAACAGCTATACTTGGTTTTCCCATTCGTATTCCTGTTTTGGCTTATTTCTTTAGTGATATTGGTATGCTACTCCCACCTTCCATCCTTTGCCAGACTTGAAGATTAGGTAAAATAAGCAGTGAGTTCTTGGTGATAGGGAGAAAAGATTTAGATTGGAGGTTACGAAAGGATAGTCCATGGCAGGATGTGGCCCGCAGTGGTGCTTTGTTATGTTCACACTGTTAAAAAAAAAAAAAGAGCTAACATTCAGAAATGAGAGGATTGCAAATAAAAACTCAGACTTTTGGCTTTTCTCAGAAAATTGAAAGAGCAACTAACCATCCAGCCTACTATCCTACATGACAGCAAGCAGCCCTGACGGCCTCTTTAGATGGAGCTTTTGCTCCTTTCATGTGCCCTGGCCTCTAGGAGGGCATTTGGGAGTAAAACCTCTGAGGAGGACAGCACTGCTTGCTAAGAGCTTGCACTCTTTCTAACAGTGAGAGGGAAAAAAGGATTGCATAGCTTGAACTTGTTTCCTAGTGATTTTCTTATGATTTTTGCCTTGCGATAGATTTTCCTCAAAGCCCTTTATACCCACAGATCATCTCAGATGATGTATCCTCATTCAATATTCATTCACTCATTCATTTATTCCAACAAATTTATATCATGTTTACTACCAAAACTCAGGTCCAGATAACACTGTCTATAGTTGAGATTTTATGAAATGCTAAATAGGCTGTTTAAAAGGGGATTTTGAAAATACTGTACATCAGGATTTGGGATACTCTTAGATGTGTAGAATCCACTCTAGATTCTCACTGGGAGAAACGACTAGCCATGTCATGTGTCCGTTACTCAGCATAGGAACCAAATGACCTCAGTGGACTCAAAAGATCCTACAACCCTGACAGTGCCCAGCTTACTCTTAGCAATAGACTAGCTAAGAGTCTATATATATTGAGAGTTGGAACTCAGCTATTACCCCAGAAAAGAAAACTCACTGATAGTAACAAAGACGGATGCAAATAGAAGACTTTTCAAGTAAATAAGAAAATATATATTCATGTGGATTTCTCCTTAGCCTGACTATGATTCGTTTGGGGGGTGGGGAGGGGTGCATTTTTTCCCCCCCCCAGATCCTAGCATTTGGAGGCAGAACTAAACTTCAGTTTTTTTTCACATACCCTTAAATACAAGGACCTGGTATAAAAGGGGCATTTTACAAAAGGAAATGTTCAGCACATCTATTAGTCATTGGAATTAAAAACAACAGCAACAAAATCTCTTTTGGTCATTCTTACCTTAAATTACAAAGATTTCTCAACCTTTGGTTGTTGGTTTTCATTTAAATGACTTTAAAAATTTTATTCTTTAGGAGCCAGCCCTCTTCAGTCATTTAATCCTTCAGTCAGTTGACATTTGAGCATTTGTTCTGTGTGTGGTACTGTAGTTTCAAATTATACTCATTGAAAACCTGAAGTCTAAACACTGTAGACCCAGTTTTAAGCTTAATCTACATTAAGAGAAAAAGATTTCAAATCATCTTAGTTAGATTCCTTCCATATGACTGCTTTTGTTATAAAGTTTTATGTCGTGTGATAACTTATCAGTCCATTAAAGGTCACATTGGATGATGTAAGCAGCTGTCCTCTCAGATAGCTAAAGATAAATTCTTTAAAACAATCCACCAGCAAGTATCTCTCCTTATTCTAAAAATTGAAGGCTGTACCTGATTTTCAAATTAAGTGAATGAAGTTTATTCCATCTGTGTTACTTTTTTTAAACACTAAAAATGGAAGCCTAACGACAGAGTTTATTATTTCTTTGAAGGTGAAGAACAGAATGTGATAGGTTAAATTTTAATCTAATCTTTCTCTAAGCAGCTTCTATGGAATCTTTATTGCTAGGCTTTTGTACAACACATTTTATTTTTGAAGGCTTAACTTAAGCTATTATTCCTGACTGTGTTTTAGTGAATAAAAAGAACTCCCTTCTTTCCCTACTATTTTGGTGAATATTGTACTTGTATGTATATTGTCATGTCAATCCCTACAGAGTTGAATGATAATAAATACCCCTTCCATGATGGAAACTCATAGCATTTCTGGAGTGGATGCCTTATAGTTTTAATATGACTTATAGGTGATAACTTAATAAAAATGCATTCACCATGTACAAAGGTGGTTAAAAATCTCATCCTTAGAGAAAAACTTGATCACTGTCATGTGACTCGCTGTGTGTGACCTCCATGCGCTAGGTTTCATTAGCACAGTTGTAGGTACATGATTTCTTAATTAATTGTTAATTGACCCGTTCACTTTTCTACTTCATAGCATTTCCTCCCTGACTGTGTGTGTGATCCCCAGTTACAAGGAGTTCATAGAAACTTTTTACTTAGTATTTATAGTGGAAGTCTTTGGAGTGCTCCTGCTTATGTGAATTTAGGTAGTTACACACACACACACACACACACACACACACACACACACACAAACATACAGATGTTGGCTAGAACGTCTGAGACATGGATACCTTTCTAAAGACTGCAGAGTGGGGAAAGGAGTGCCCTATACGTTTCAGTTCTAAGTGAGACTTGCCTACTTTGGAGTCCGAGCAATGTGTTGACTGCACCCAGTCCTTAATCTTTGGGATATTGTATTGCGTATGCGCTCAGAGAACAAGATCAATGCACGCTCCTAGATGACTATCTCAAAGACTTTAATACATTGTACGTGGCGTGTTGAATTAGAGGTTTGCTATCAGGCTGGGAGGATACTCTTACACCAGCTCCCCTGCCTTGGTTGATTCCTCATGCATGGTTTTACTAAATTGATCGAAAAGTGCAGACCTGTTGACTAGCCAAGCTTCACTTCTCCCAGCCAGACAACCTTGGTTGGTCTTCCTGGCAGGAGACTCCCTCAGGCCTGCTTCTATGCCTCTGTTCAAAAGAGTGGCCCTCTCATAAATCCTCTCTCACCACATTGCTAATTCATATCTTTACTGCTTTTAAGATTTCATTTGAAACTCATATCCTCTAGAAAGTTTCTCCAATTAGCTTTAACTCTTCCTGAACACTTATCTGTATTTTATCACTTTAGCCTTTTTGAAGGCAGGAGTCATGTTTACTACTGCTGTTGTTTTCTCCATATGTTACAGGAAAATTACTATATACACAATTCACTACTTATCATGGAATCAGACACACTTGGGGATCGCTCGATTTTTATAAAACCTGGTTCAACTCTCTCTTATTTTACATATGAGGATACTATGTCAAAGAGAAGTTAAAGTGGCGTTCTGTGAATATTTACTGATTGTCAATTACATACCTAGGATTTATTTTAAGTTTTTATGTTGATGTAGTTTCAGACTTAACAGAAAAGTTGGAAGACAGGACAAAGAATTCCTTTATACACTTTACTCAGATTTCCCAAATGCTAACTTTTTACAATATTTGCTCCACTATTCCCTCTATTTTTCCCCCGAACTATTTAGAGTAAGTTGCAGACATGTTAGCCCTTTACTCCTAAATTCTTTATAGTTCCTAAAAACAAGAAAATGCTCTTATGTAACCCTAGTACAATGATCAAAATCAGGAAATTAATGTTGATACCTACTATTATCTAATACACAGACCTTAGTGATTTCACCAATTTTCCCAGTGTCCTTTACAGCAAAGGAAAATCCCGGGTCACATGAAAGTGGCAGCTGTGAGACTTACCACCTAGATCTTTCAGCTCCTTCTCTCAGGTTCTTTCTGCCTCTCTACAAGAAAACATCTTTAGACCTCATCTCTGACAGCACTGTGGAGTTATCTGAAAGCCTTGGTAAACTTCTTAGAGCTTTCAAAGCTGTTTAGTAACTTTCAGAATCTGGGGCTAGTAATGATGTTAGTTTTTTAAAGGTCAGTGAATGCAAAGTAGAAATCTTGATGTCATTCTTCATGCTTTCCTCGTGTATGCCAAGGTCTCATTTAGGATATTAAAATTCCGAGAACTGCCAGTAGACAGTGTTTGACAGCAGCAGAACGTGGCCAAGAATTAACTAGGGTTGGAGACGCCTGGATGTAAAGACAGGACAATCAGTTCTCTCCTTCTTCCTCCTTGAAGATGGTGGTGATGATCTTTGACCTTAGAGGAAAAAAATACCAGAATATTTTGTTAAATGTAGTTTGAATGGTTCATCATTGATGAATTAAGTTACATATATTTTCCTACATTGCTACTGTGATTTTCATTAACAAAATCTTCTGGTTATATACCAGTAGAGAATCTGTGTTCAACAGATTGATGTTTCAGTGCTTAGGCCCAACCAGGGACCAAGGCTTATGTCTATTTCCCCAGAGTTTCTTTTTTTAAATTTACCGTAAGACATCCCAGTGTGGTCTCCAGCATTAAAGAGAGTACTGCAGCAAGGAATGTGACACTTCAAAGGTTTGGAGGACAATTACAACACCCATAAAAACAGAAAATAATACGTAAATCATTTTTAAAGTAAAAGTGTTGGCTTGTTTCTCAAAATGTTTCTATTCCTTAGTCCTTGGAGTATCAGAGCCTTTGTTCAACACATAATGTTCAGGATAATTTGGTAGACATGGACTGAAGATTCTCTAAACAACTCACTTTTATCACAATTCAATTTTATCCCTCTATTCAGGCATAGTGACATTCATTTAATGACTTTGTTGTGGAACGTTTCTTTGCATATAATATACAGAACTGTTCAAATGTAGTCTGTTTTGGATCATTAGCCATTTCTTTGGGCTTTCTTGGATGGAATAAATAGAGTCCAGTTAATAGCCTCAAGTAAAAAAATATCTGAAAGGCATGACTTCTCTTATTTATGTAATGGGGGGGGGAATCCCTTCATTTTTGGATATACTTTAGATAGTCATTTACAACAGAGAGGTAGTCTGAAGCTTTGGCCAGCAAGGGGGCGGGGGGCGGGGAGAGAGAGAGAGAGGAATTGGTTGACATGCTTGCTGAGTCTTAAGTTGAAATCTTTGCTATCAAGGAGGGAAAGGAAGATTGAACCAGGCCAGTTATGTTAGCTCTACATGACGGGAACAGACCTCAAATTGGAGCCTAAGACCTGTGTGCTCCTCCACTGGTTCTGTACCTTCTCGCTGCCAGCTCTTCAGAGTGTGTTCTCATCAACACCCTTAAAGAAGCTGCTCATGCTTGGCCAGTGGAGAGGAGTAACCAGACCAAAAATGGCACCGAAAAACACACTTTGAAAACAACATAGGATTCAAAGAAGAGGATGCAGTAGCCACATGCGTGGTATAAATCAGCCAGTCCATCTGTTAGAAAAGAGGTGTATTTGTTGAGGTTGGAAAAAGGTGTATGAAAGGTATTCCTTGCAGTGAAAGAAACATGAGTGCACTGAAACGTCAGACAATCCAAATTCAAATTCCGATGCTGCCACTTTTTACTAGTGATGCAACCACTTTGAATACATTACTTAATCTCTCTGATCCTCACTTTATGCACTGGGAAAATTTTGTACTCATTCTGCCGGCACATATTGGGCACCTACTATGTACCAGCACTTCATCAAGCACTGAGGAGTCACGGATGAGTAAGACGCTGCTTGTCTCCACAGGGAGCTCAGAACCTGTGAAACACATAGGATGAGGATTATGTGAGAATATACGTGAGAACACTTCGCAGGATGTCTGGCATGTTGTAGGGGCTTACTGTATTTTATTTTTCTTTCCTGTTTGTTCTCTCAGTTTTCCATGGAAATGGAGAAATACAAAGATTTCCCAAGAATTTAGCAATGTTAATTATTCCCATTACCTCCCCCACAAAATATCTTATTAGGAAATGTCATAATCTGGAATTTGACCACTTAGATGCATATTTTTATGGAATCAGTACTGAACTGAGTTAGCAAACATGAGCTCCTATTCCAGCTTTGCATTACTGTTTGCTCTTGGGTAATTCACATCACCTTGGGAGTCATTTCCCTCAATGGTAAAATGAGAATTGTGGATTATTCTGGCATGGGCTTTATTCTTTTGGATCCAATGTTAATTGCGCTTACTTCTGATTCTCCAGTTGAAGCAATGTTATGTGCATGTTTGGTTTTCTTCCATCCACCTTTTCCTGCCCCACCCTCAAAGCTTGGAGCTGTTGGTGATAGGAACTACTGCTTTGGTTTGAACCTTGATGCAGTTGATTTTATCCTTTTCCTTCCTCTCATATCTAGTCTTGGGGAAAACAGAGGAGGACAAAGAAGAGGAGGGGTGATATGGCTGTCTCCACACCTTTCAGTCCCTTTTACTTAAACTTCAGATGACTCTTGGGTTCTCTGTTTCATGCTAACAACACAAGAGGCTAAGTTCCTCTGATCCCTGATGCCTTCACCTGTGTTACTGCTTTTAACTGTAGCCCCTGAATCCTGAAGCTAACTCACAGAATACCAAAAATCATAAATGGTGAGAACTGGAAGGGCCATTAGTGGCTGTTTTGCATGTATAAAACTCACGTTCTGGAAGGAGAAGGAACTTTTCTGAGGTTGAGCAGTTGGTGAGCAGTCAGGCCAGAACTTGAACTCATATCGAGGGCAGCTCTCTTTTACGCTGCCATTGCTGTAAGAATGGTTATTTTTGTGGTTTATTCTCCACATCACTTTATAGGCAACGAAACCTCATGTGTTTCTTTTCTGGTAAAGATGATTTCAGTGTCCCCTTCTTTCTCATCCTGTGGTTTCTCTTGGCCTTATGGGGTTTCCCCCAATTTCTCCTGAGCTGAGGCTTTCTCATCCACCCTTCAGTGTATTTAGAGCAGTTCTAGGAAAAGATCTAAGATGTTTCTAGTCACCCATAATCATATATTTGTTCCTGTTTGTTTCTTAATAAACATATTAATTATGGCTAACTAACAGTTTCGAATACTTAATATGAGTGAGACCTACTGTCAGGTACTTTCCATCAGAACTACTATATGATGTATTATTGTTCTCCCCATTTTCCAGAGGGGAAAGTGGAGCTGTAGAGAAGTTCTGTGCTTTACTTGGGTTTCCAAGGCCTGTAAGCAGTGGTTCTAGGATTTGAAGCCAAGTAGTCTCACTTTAGAGTCTGTGGCTTTCCGTCCTGTGGCCTGTTGCCCCCCTTGTTGCTCCCTCCTGCTCACTTGACCCCATCCCCCACACACTTTCTCTTCCTCATTTGCAGATTCCTTTTTTGCCTGCAGCTCTCAACACTGGAGATTCTCGGAGTTCTATCCTTGCTCTATTTCCCATCCCCTCTAGACGTGATCCGTGAGCAGTCTTACCCACATTGAAGACTGTATTTATGCATCCCCCCAGAACCTAGTTCTAGCCCCATTTCCAGGCTCGCCCTTCCAACTACCTATGTGTAGTCCTACAGCGCAGGCACCCCATACTCAACTGTTCCAAACCATGTGGCACCTTAGGTGACAGACATGGTGTGCCCTTCAGACATCAGTGTGGAAGGGGAGAGATTTCGTAGGCTTTCCAGATTCTGCGGCAATGAAACTCTAGCTCCATGTCCCAATGTGTGGGTCTGGATATTAGAAAATATTTTTGTAAGCATTTTACCTATAAACAAATAAATTACAAAACCTTTTTCTCTGTGGAAACCAATGTAGTTTTCAAAAGCATAGTTTGGTTATTTTTTTCCCTTGACTGTTCTAGTAGATGTTTATATCAAAAGGAGCTCTGCAGGGATGATGTTGGAAATGGTCTTATCACCATATTTGTACCCCTAGTGTCTTCGTTATTCTGCATCCGTGGAACCTTAAAGGCAGAGATGCCTTAGAACCTCTTACCATGTGGATGAAACATAGCCTGTGAGGATTTCCACAAGTTCCAGTAACCAGTGTATCAAATCATAACAGGATACCTAGAAAAGGAAACCAAGAACAGAATTCAGAGTTAGTCTCTCTTCACTCCCCTTTCCTACTCCTGCCCTCCAGCTGCTTTGCTATCTTTGGTTTAAACAGCACAATATTTTTGCCAGATTAAGCATCTTTTTCTTCCTTCGAAGTCTGGTCTGTGTCTTGCTTGGGAGTGTTCATCTGGGTTTCACTCCCTTTCTCCCTGATCCATAAATTTTTGTTCTAAAATAGCCCTCTCACCTAGTACAGTATCTTTGCGTCCCAATATTACTTGTTCTGTTTATAGGATGTTCTCTGCCATCTAATTTTAGATCCTAAGCAGCCTTTCCTTTGGAAGGATAAAAGCCATGGTTAAGATGTCACTTCCCATAAATCAGTTTTGGTGCAGATGAAGGCAGCTGTGGGCAGACGAGGGGGAGCAGGAACTCCTGAAGGCTGACCCTTTTAAAGTCGACTTAATCCTCCCTCTTATCCTCCCCGTCTTTGTGCTACTCTTTGGAGGATGGATGGACCGCTTTAACAAGGAGGAATGAGCTTTTGTATTGTTCCCCTTTGTCACAACAACAAAAGCCCTGGGAAATTCCAATTAATTAGCAAGCCTTGGGCTAATGAAAGAATGAAACTGAAAAAGAAATGCTCTAAGCTTTCCGAGAGGTGTACACATGTGAGGACAGTGCTGATTTCAAATATTTGGGGCTGTTTGTATAATTTTCCCAGGGTTTGCCTTTCTGAGACTCACAGAGATAAGATGAGAGAGAGAGGAGCAAGGATTTGGCAGAGTCAGGATGTAATAACACTGCTGGCCTTTCAGAGCACTAAATGACCCACCATCATTTGAGGAAGGCAGTTAAATGTGCACTCACACAATCAGGGAAATTAAAACCCGAATGTCCACCCTTTGCACATTTTGTAGTTGGAAGAAAACATGGCAATTGGACCAGCATAAAGTAGATGGGAAGTTAGTTATTGTGAAGGACAAAGAAATCACTGTATCATTGTGTCCTTGAATGAGGACCTGCAACCAGAATGGTTGCTAGAAATGTATGGTCATTAAGAACATTGAAGTTACTGATTTGTAGCTTTTATTGGATGATAATGATGATGATGGTGGTGGTGGTGGTGGTGGTGGTGATAATAAATAATTGACTTCTCGCAGATAAGAATAATTTAGTCCTGCATCCACCAAGCTGCTGGCAGTTTTCCTGTTAGACTTCTTCATTGAAGTACGTTACCTTCCTTTCACTGTCCTTCTATGGGCAATTATGTTGCCTGCAAATGTTCTTCAGATAGTGGTGTTCTTCAGACTCCTTGGAACAGGTGGTAATTGAACCAGTGCAGGCTTAGCAATCATATTGGGTTGAATAGAGTCCCCTCCAAAATTCATGCCCACCTAGAATCTCAGGAGGTGACCTTATTTGGAAATAGGGTTTTGTAGATGTAATCAAATTAAAAGATGATGTCATATTGGATGAGGGTGGGACCTAATGCAATAACTAACTGATTTTCTTATAAAATGAGGGAAATTTGGACATGGATACAGAAATGAGAATGCCACAAGAACACACATGACACACAGGGAGAACACCATGTGATGACAGAGGCAGAGATTGGAGTGATGTGTCTACAAGTCGAGGAATGCCAGTGATGGCAGGCAACCACCAGAAGGTAGAAAGAAGCAAGGAAAGATTCTCCCCTAGAGCTTTTAGAGAGAAGGTAAGCATGGCCTTGCCAACACCTTAATTTAGGACTTCCAGCTTCCAGAACTATGAGAGAATTCATTTCTATTGTTTAAAACCACCCAATTTGTAATACTTTTGTTACAGCAACCCTAGGGAACTAATACAGCAAGTAAGGTACCTGCTTATAAACCATAATAATCAGGGCTAGACGAGAGAGAGAACAATAGAAAATAGACACTGATTGTGAGGACAAAGGAACTGCAATGCATACCCCATACAGTGTTTTGGAAGCCATTTATTGTCGTCATGGCTCCTCTGCCCATGTAAGTAAAAACTCTTAACAATTGTTTTAAATTTATTTTTCAATTATAGTTGACATACAATATTGTACTAGTTTCAGGTGTGTAATATAATGATTAGACCTTTATATACCTTACAGTATCAACCAGATAATTCTACTATCTGAACCATACATAGTTATCATAATGTTACTGACTATGTTCCCTGTGCTGTACTTTACATCCCTGAGACTATTTTTATAACTGGCAAGTTTATTCTTGTGATACAGGGTCAGAACAGGTGTCATGAAAATGACAAAAATTGGATTTTTAGTAGGCACGCATTTTTTAAAATTTGACTTTCATAAAACCAGTATACTATAGATACGATGATTACCAACGGAGATACTGAAGTGTTGTCCACACAATGAACATTAAGAAAGGTGCCACCACATGGTTTACCAACTGATTTGAATATTGTTTGGAGTCACCTACATGCTTCCAGACGTTGAGAAAGGGTTAGTGTATCTGAAACACTAACTTGATTATAGAATTGGTTGGAAAGTACAAGATTCCTTAGTTAGATTATCACTTGTAATTTGGGAATACATCTTGAAATTGTAAGAAGGAAAACAAAAATCTTAGTTACCTAAAGGGCAAGGACTTTGCAGAAAACAATATGATAATAAGACAAAACCGTCAAACAGGCTTGGGCTATATGGACTCAATTTGTTCCAGAAAAGCTCAGAGTGTAGACAGCTCGTGAATACTGTCATCAGGCAGTGAGACCCATATCACATGTCACTTTGCTTTGTTTTTAACATGTGGCTCAAGCTATGCCAGACCTGCTGCTGTGTGGGAGATGTACTTACTCTCTGACAAAATGAGGCATTTTCCTGGCATCAGCGCTCTTTGGAATAATATGCATAAACCTAGCGAGTTTGCGTTTCCCACACATATCCAGTGTGGTCACACTTGGCTTCCTGGATTTGTGGTGGTCTTGAAGCTTGTCAGTGCCAACGTGGGCCGTTCCTTACCACCAGGAGTTATTCTGAAGAAATGAAATCAGGCATTCATTCATCCATTATTCAAAAATTGTCTCCAATCTACCATACCTGTTATGAGGAAGCAACAGAGGAAGCAAAATAAACCAGGTTTGGAAGGACTGAAAACGTTTTGTAGAGTAGAAATGAAAGTATTTCTAATAGGCTGTCTCCTTTTCCTCTTTCTCCTCATCCATCATGATAATAAAGTTCACTGGGAAAGTTCATTTATATTAATTCGTGTTCAAAGAGATGATGATGATGATGATGATCTAGATAGAGATGACATTAATATTAATGTTCATCTTTGGTTGTCCGTTATTGGCTGAATTGAGGTACCACATAAATAAACAAATCCCAGTACGCGAGTCTGAGCGCTTCTGAGCTACGTTTTGAAACCCTATTGAGTTGCTCCTTTAACCCATGATTCTTCCCTCCTGAATGTATTTCACTGTTAGTCACAAGAGCCATTGGTTGAAACCGCATGGAACTCCAAGCACAAATTCATTATCTCTGAAGGAAAAATAACCAAAAGAGCCTTCTCCAGCATTAAGAGTCCATGGTATGTTATCTTTGCATAGAAAGGCTAGAACATGATCATCCATATTGAAAGGGGGCTGAGAGGAGGCAGAAATGGAATACTGCTCTGCCATAAGAAAAGGTGAAAAAATGCCATTTGTGACAACATGATTATGCTAAGCGAAATAAGTCACACAGAAAAAGTCGAGAACCATATGGTTTCATTGATATGTAGGATATAAAACGGAAAACAACAAAGGAACAAGACAAAGAAAACAAAATCTCACAGACACAGACAATAGTTTAGTGGTTGCTAGAGGGTAAAAGGAGAGGGGGGTGGTAGATGAGGGTAAACGAAATCAAATATATGGTGATGGAAGGAGAACTGACTCTGGCTGGTGAACACACAATGTAATATATAGATGATATAATACAGAATTGTACACCTGAAACCTATGTAATTTTACTAACAATTGTCACCCCAATAAACTTTAATTAAAAAAGAAAAGATTGGCAATTAATCTCCAAATTTATCTGGTACCATGCTCCCCTTTGCTATATTTCAGCCAGCCCATTTTTTCCCCTTCCTCCAACACACCAAACTGGATTAGACTTCAGATCTTTGTAGTTGTAGCTGCTGCTTCTGTTTGGGATTCTGCCCATGTTGTTGTATGGCTGGTTTCTTCTCACTGTTTGCATCTCAGCTTATGAACTGTCTCTTCCCTAGGCCTTCCTGCCACTCAGTCCAAAGTAAACCAACCCGTCCATGATTCTCAATCACACCTACCTGTTTTCTTTCTTTCATTGCACTTATCATTGTTTGAAATTATCTTGTTCATGTATTCATTCAGCTGTTTTATTGTGTATCTCCTCACCACTAGAATGTACATTTTATGAAAAAGGCAGATCTTACTTGTCTTTTTTTTTTAATCATTGTATCCTTAAAAACACATTTTTGTTGAATGCATGATAAATGAATGAATGGATAACTACAGTACATTATAATACATTCTGTAATGAAAACTTTAAAAAAAAGTACTATAGGAAAAATGAGGAAAAGGGTAATAACGTCCGTGTCTGAGCAGGTTGGAGATGTCTTCACAGAGAAGACACGTGAGCTGGACTTGGAAGGCAGGCGACATAGCACTGCAATTAACCTACCTGCTCCTGACATTCAGTGAACAGCCCAGATCATTCATTGATAGAGTTGCTATGATTCCTGACAGGACAAGCCCAGTAATTGTGACCTCTGTCCCCTTTGGACACATGTATCAGGGAGGTGAGGGGCACATGTTTCCTGAAAACTTCTCTTTCGTGCTGTGAAAAGTTGCGAAAAGCTTGTCTTTCTAATAAAGAGAATTTGGAATTGATGTAATGGATAAAAGTAGCTTATGAAACATAAGTAGGAATTCTTGATGAAATAAAAATAGAAGCTTAAAAGATGCATCGTTTTTGGAAAGTTAAAAAAGATCCCCCCCTTACTGTAAGAAAATATGCGTGGATGAAGCATGTGCTTTAAACTATAGAATACAATTTGCATATTACTTCAGGGTACTGCAACCATGGCAATTCAGAGTTTTGTCGGTCCTGATAGACATGCTTGCAATATATATATCCATTAACAAGATTATCACTTGAAGAGACAATCATATTTGTACTGAAAAGGTTTTTTGAGGATAAAATGTATTGATATTTAATGAAGCATGAAGCTTCTAAATGAACCATGAAAGCAATAGCTAAACTAATTAACTGCACATAAAGGCTCCCAGAATACATACGTGATGTGTGCTGTGTGCTTATCAATTGTGCCTGGTTACACTGACATCCAGGAAAGTATGCTCCTCATAGATGCTTTGTGCAAGCAACAGTAAATCCTCCTGTAATGCATGCAGTAAAGGAGGAAATCACCATTTAGATTTCCTGCAAACGTGGATGAGATATTTAAGTCAAGCATTGCAGGGTTTATAGGTTATAATTTAGTACAGTTAACTAGTAATAACAACATACGATTTCCACACACTTGATTTAAGCCTCTATCTATGCTGTTTCATTGAATGATAAATCATTCCCTGGTTCTAAAAATATGCATCTTCCTCCCCTCTCCTTTCCAAAGAGAGACCAAGGATGCTAAATAACATGAGATGAACATTTCATTATGCAACAGGAATTCCTGTGGGCCTTTTCAACTGCCTGTGAAGACATACCCTGTTCAGAGCTAAGAGAATTTTAAAAAAAGAAAGCAAAACCACTCCTGCTTTGGAGGTCATGGCAAGTCGCACCAATTTGGGAGGCAGACAACTTACCTGAACAGAGCTGTTAACATTGACCTTTATCAATGACCATCTTACTTTTTAGCCAGTGGCTCCCTACTCAGCCATAGGCTGCTACTCTGCCCTATTATCACAGAGCTTAGCTCTCAACAAGTAGTTTAGAATTCCCTCATGCACCTTTCTAAAAATGATATTCTTATACTAATAAAGGAGTCTGATAAATCATTAAGTCCCATAGGAATGGTACATACTAACGTAGAGAGGGGCGTATTGTAATAGATGTTAGAGCAATGCTTCTTAAACTTGAGTGTGCATCGGAATTCCCCAAAGGGCCTGTGAAAATGCCAGGGGGTGGGTTCCCTCCCCAAAGTTTCTGACTTAGTGACACGGGATGGGGCTTGAGAATTTGCATTTCTAACACGTTCCCAGGTGATGCTGATGCTGTTAGCCCAGGCACCACACTTGGAGAACCATTGCAGTATCATATGCAGCTAGGATGGGGAGAGCATTTCAGGAATACCTTTGAGGGAAATCACAACCAGGGAAGGGCGTGGTTTGTCTCAGATACCCCTAGATTCCCATCCTATATCCCTTTCTTCCTTAAAAAGCATTTTGTTTTCTTTCCATAAGACATCCAGGGCCCTCCTCATCAGATAAGGGCTTGAAATGTATTCACACTTCGGTGTAAGTGACGCTTGGAAATTTAAAGGGCTATCTTTAACGAGGGCATGTACATTTTTAATAGGATGAAATCAAAGGAATGAAGCTCTGAAGAAGGTATTTCAGATATCTGCCAGTGGGTTTTAAGGGACATAAAATGTAGGCCAACCATATTTATCCAATACCTTCTCAGATGAGCCCAGCTTTCTTTGCTCCAAGTTGTCTAATACTTAACAAAGGGCCTGTTATATAGTGGACACCTGCTAAATGTATATTGGATGGATGGATGGATGGATGGATGGATGGATGGATGGATGGATGGATGGAAAGATGGCTAACGGACAAAGAGTGATAACTGCTTGTGTGCTTCTCTCTCCTCCTGCCCATTAAGGAAAATGTAGTGTTACCTGAATGGTACCACCACTCCACTCTACCTGTTTTGGGATTTTAATAAGCTAAATAGTAAGGGGAGACAGAGAAATAGGAGTAGAGGAATTTGTGTTGGAAGAGAATAGTGGAAGAAGGAAGAGAAGGAAGGGAAAGACCTTATTTCTGTGGGAACATCGGAGAGTTTGTTTTGTTATGTGGGAGAGTGAAAGAGGGAAGGAAGGCTTTGGGGCTGCCGAAGGGTCTGAGAGTTGTCAGGCAAGGGGGACTGCAGAAAGTGATGGCAGCAAAGGTGATCTTTACATACCTTGTTGGAATTCGTTTCTTTGAATGGACTACTCCATCTGAAACTGGAATGAGGGGTCCTGGGATTTATTTGGGTTATGGATGATTGAATGTGTTAATGAATATCAAATAATATTTTCTTAATATGTTCATGAATAATGGGGATAAATGAATAGCTAGAGCACACAGCAGGGAGATGCTTAGTTGTGCACATAATCTTGAGCAGTGGTCCTCAAAGTGGGGGTCCCTGGTCAGCATCAGCATCACCTGGAAACCTCTTAGAAATTCAGATTCTCAGGCCCCACTCCAAACCTACAGAATCAGAAACGATCGGGTGGGCCCAGCATCTGTGTGTCTATAGGCGCTCTAGGGGGTCCTGGGGCACACTCAAGTTTGAGAACCAGAGGACTAGGGAGTTGCTCTTCTCATGGTTCCTCCATTTGAAAGAACAGGGGTGGCTGTACCTGACCAGCACCCACTGAAATTCAGGAGGGCTTTTGCTTAAAGGATAGCAGAGGCAAATGTCTTCCTATGTGCTAGTACAGATGTTTCCTAAGTATTTATTGCATCATGTGAAAGGCCTCTGATGACAGAAACAGAAATATTTTGAGCTTACCAAAGAAAACAAATGGACTGAATATTGAAAGGGGAAAAGAAAAGTTTATAAAACAGTCACACTGAACAGCTACATGAGAATCGATGCCATGACCGGGTCACGAGCCTGGGAAAGTGACTCGGTTTTGGACCAAATGGGCCATGTAATGGGTCAGTGGTTCCAGGTGTAATCGCCCCTGATGTCATTGGCTGCACAGTCATGCTTATTCTCCTGCTTTTAAACTGGCTTTTTCATCTTTTGGCAGTAACTTAATAACATGTGACCTTTCCAGTTTTTTACTCAACAGTACGTACTAGTATTTTTTTCTTTAAATAGCATTGTTTTTCCTGGATATAAAAATAATACATATTTACTGTTGGAAAAGTTTTTTCTTTATATGGTTTTTATTTATTTATTTATTTTTAATTTATTGGGGTGACAATTGTTAGTAAAATTACATAGATTTCATATGTACAATTCTGTATTACATCATCTATAAATCTCATTGTGTGTTCACCACCCAGAGTCAGTTTTCCTTCCATCACCATATATTTGATTCCCCTTACCTTCATCTCCCACCCCCCACCTCCCTTACCCTCTGGTAACCACTAAACTATTGTCTGTGTCTATGCGTTTTTGTTTCTCATTTGTTTGTCTTGTTCTTTTGTTGTTTTTGGTTTATATACCACATATCAGTGAAATCATATGGTTCTCTGCTTTTTCTGTCTGACTTATTTCGCTTACTTAGCATTATACTTTCAAGATCCATCCATGTTGTCACAAATATTCCTATATCATCTTTTCTTACCGTCGAATAGTATTCCATTGTGTATATATACCACAACTTCTTTATCCATTCATCTATCAAAGGACATTTTAGTTGTTTCCATGTCTTGGCCACCGTAAACAAAGCTGCAGTGAACATTGGAGCACACGTGTCTTTATGGATAAATGTTTTCAGATTTTTTGGGTAGATACCCAGGAGAGGGATTGCTGGGTCATATGGTAATTCTATTCGTAATTTTTTGAGGAACCTCCACACTGCCTTCCATAACGGCTGCACCAGTCTGCATTCCCACCAACAGTGTATGAGGGTTCCTTTTTCTCCACAGCCTCTCCAACACTTGTTACTATTTGTCTTGTTGATGATAGCCATTCTGACTGGGGTGAGGTGATATCTCATTGTGGTTTTGATTTGCATTTCTCTGATGATTAGTGATGTTGAGCATTTTTTCATATGTCTATTTGCCATTTGTATGTCCTCTTTGGAGAAATGTCTCTTCAGGTCCTCTGCCCATTTTTCAATTGGGTTGTTTGTTTTTTGTTGTTGAGTTTCATGAGTTCCTTGTATATTTTGGATATTAGCCCCTTATCGGAGGCACTGTTTGCAAAAATCTTCTCCCATTCAGTTGGTGGCCTCTTTATTTTGTCAATGGTTTCTTTTGCTGTGCAGAAGCTTTTAAGTTTCATATAGTCCCATTCGTTTATTTTAGCTTTTACTTCCATTGCCTTTGGAGTCAAGTTCATAAAATGCTCTTTGAACCCAAGGTCCATAAGTTTAGTACCTATGTTTTCTTCTATGCAGTTTATTGTGTCAGGTCTTATGCTTTGATCCATTTTGAATTAATTTTGGTACATGGTGACAGATAGCAGTCCAGTTTCATTCTTTTGCACGTGGCTATCCAATTCTCCCAGCACCATTTATTGAAGAGGCTGTCTTTCCTCCATTGTATGTTTTTAGCTTCTTTGTCAAAAATTATCTGTCCATATTTATGTGGTTTTATTTCTGGGTTCTCAATTCTATTCCATTGGTCTATGTGTCTGTTTTTCTGCCAATACCATGCTGTTTTGATTATTGTAGCCCTGTAGTACAAGCTAAAGTCAGGGAGTGTGATACCTCCAGTATTGTTCTTTTTTCTTAAGATTGCTTTGGCTATTCGGGGTCTTTTGTGGTTCCAAACAAATCTGATGATTTTTTGTTGTATTTCTTTAAAAAATGCCATTGGGATTTTGATGGGGATTGCATTAAATCTGTATATTGCTTTGGGTAATATGGCCATTTTAACTATGCTGATTCTTCCAATCCATGAGCACGGAATGTCTTTCCATTTCTTTGTGTCTTCTTCAATTTCTTTCAAAAATGTCTTATCCTTGGTTAAGTTTATTCCTAGGTATTTTATTCTTTTTGCTGCAATTGCAAAAGGAATTGTTTTTTGTATTTCTTTTTCTGAGTTTTCATTGTTAATATATAGGAATGCAATGAACTTTGGTACGTTGATTTTGTAGCCAGCAACTTTACTGTATTTGTTGATTGTTTCTAATAGCTTTTTGGTGGAGTCTTTAGGGCAGGGGTGTCAAAACTTATTTTAATGTTTTTTACCAAGGGCCGTATGCGGTAAAATACACAAACAGCTGGAACACTCACTTGAGGTGAAGTACATATTGCCTCACCTGGTTTATTTAAGTAAACTAAATATATTTTTGGAATTTGCTGTGGGCCAATTAACAATGGATTGTGGACCACAATTGGCCCGCGGGCCGCAGTTTTGACACCCCTGCTTTAGGGTTTTCTATATGTAGCATCATGTCGTCTGCAAAGAGTGATAAATTAACTTCTTCATTCCCAATTTGGATGCCTTTTATTTCTTGCTCTTGCCTGATTGCTCTGGCAAGGACTTCTAATCTATGTTGAAAAGCAGGGGTGATAGGGGACAGCCCTGTCGTATTCCTGAACGTAGAGCAAAGGGCTTCAGTTTTTCACCATTAATTATGAGAATAGCTGAGGGCTTGTCATATATTGCCTTTATTATGTTAAGGTACTCTATTAAGTGTTTTAATCATAAATGGATGTTGTATCTTGTCAAATGCTTTTTCTGCATCAATTGGTATAATCATATGATTTTTGTCCTTTATTTTGTTTATGTGATGTATCACATTGATGGATTTGAGAATGTTGAACCATCCTTGTGCCCCGGGAATGAACCCCACTTGGTCGTGATGAATAATCTTTTTAATGCATTGTTGTATTCGATTTGCTAGAATTTTGTTTAGGATTTTTGCATCTGTATTCATCAGAGATATTGGTCTGTAGTTTTCTTTTTTGTGTTGTCCTTACCAGGTTTTGGTATCAGGGTAATGTTGGCCTCATAAAATGAGTTAGGGAGTACTGTCTCTTCTTCAATTTTTTGGAAGAGTTTGAGCAGGATTGGTATTAGATCCTCTTTGAAGGTTTGGTAGAATTCACTAGTGAAGCCATCTGGTCCCGGACTTTTGCTTTTGGGAAGGTTTTGGATGACTGATTCAATTTCGTTACTGGTGATTGGTCTGTTTAGATTTTCCAGTTCTTCATGGTTCAGCCTTGGAAGGCTATATGTTTCTAAGAACTTGTCCATTTCTTCTAGGTTATTGAATTTGGTGGCATATAGTCCTTCATAGTATTCTTGGATGATCCTTTGTATTTCTGTGGTGTCCGTGATAACTTCCCTTTTTGCATTTCTGATTTTGTTAATTAGTGTCTTCTCTCTTTTTATCTTAGTGAGTCTAGCCAAGGGTTTGTCAATTTTGTTAATCTTTTCAAAGAACCAGCTCTTTGTCACATTAATTTTTTCTATTGTCTTTTTGTTCTCTATTTCATTTAGTTCTGCTCTGATTTTTGTTATTTCCTTTCTTCTGCTGACCTTGGGTTTCACTTGTTCTTCTTTTTCTAGTTCTTTAAGGTGTAACATGAGGTTATTTATTTGGGAGTTTTCTTGTTTCTTGAGATAGGCCTGTAATGAGATAAATTTCCTCTTAAAACTGCTTTCGCTGCATCCCAAAAATTTTGGTAGGATGTATTTTCATTGTCATTTGTTTCTATGTATCTTTTGATCTCTCCTCTAATTTCTTCTTTGACCCAGTCATTCTTTAAAAGTATGTTGTTTAATCTCCATGTATTTGTGATTTTCCTGCTTTCTTTTTGCAATTGATATCCAATTTCAAAGCCTTGTGATCAGAGAATATGCTTGGTATGATTTTAGTCTTCTTAAATTTGCTGAGGCTGATTTTATGTCCCAATATATGGTCTATCCTTGAGAATGTTCCATGTACACTAGAAAAGAATGTATAGTCTGATGTTTTAGGATGAAGTGCTCTAGAAATGTCAATTATGTCCATTTCATCTAATGTGTCATTTAGGGCTGCTATTTTGTTATTTATTTTCTGTTTGGATGATCTATCCATAGCTGTCAATGATGTATTTAAGTCCCCTTGTATAACGGTGTTTTGGTCAATTTTTCCCTTTAGTTCTGTTAGTAGTTGCTTGGTATATTTTGGTGCTCCCTGATTGGGGGCATAAATATTGATGACTATTATGTCTTCTTGTTGTGTAGTCCCCTTTACCATTATGAAATGTCCATCTTTGTCTCTTGTTATCGTTTTCACCCTGAATTCTGTTTCATCTGATATCATTATGGCTACACCTGATTTTCTCTGGGTACCATTTGCTTGGAGTGTTAATTTCCACCCTTTCACTTTGAGTCTATGCTTGTCCTTGTAGTGAGACATGTCTCTTGGAGACAGCATATGGTTGGGTTTAGTTTTTTGATCCAATCTGCTACTCTGTGCCTTTTTGTTGGTGAGTTCAGTCCATTTACATTTAGGGTGATTATTGATATGTGAGGATTTCCTGTCATTCTATCTTTAGTTTTCTGGTAAGGCTGTGTCTCCATTGTTTCTTTGCCTTTTTGTTGTTGTCTATTATTTCTGTGTGGTGGTATTCTATGATGTTTCCCTCTGTTTCTTCTTTTATTACAGTATATATTTCAGTTCTGGATTTTTTTTTTTTTGAGTGGTTACCCTTAAGTTTATGTAAAAGAAAGTTTGATATTTAGAGTATTCCATTTTTTTCAGCACGCTTACTTTCTCCATTCCCATATTCTGGTTCAGGCCTTTATTCGCCCCCTTTTTATGTTTTGGTTGCCACAAATTGTCCCTGTTGATGGTGGTCGAATAGCCTCCTTTAGTATTTCTTGTAGTGCAGGTCGTGTATTAGAAAATTCCTTCAGCTTCTGTATGTCTGGAAAGGTCTTTATTCCTCCTTCATATCTAAAGGATGTCTTTGCTGGATATATTATTCTTGGCTCATGATTTCTCTCTTTCAATAGTTTGAATATTTGGTTCCACTCCCTCCTGGCTTGTAGAGTTTCTGCTGAAAAATCTGATGATACTCTAATGGGCTTTCCTTTGTAGGTTACCGTCTTCTTTTCCCTGGCTGCCTTGAAGATTCTTTGTTGTTGATTTTAGACAGCTTCAATACAATGTGCCTTGGAGAAGGCCTGTTTGGATTGAGGTAATTAGGTGTTCTGTTTGCTTCTTGGATTCGAAGATCTAGTTCTGTCCACAAGTTTGGGAAGTTCTCATCAACAATTTGTTTGAATATATTCTCTGTTCCCTTCTCTCTTTCTTCTCCTTCTGGTATGCCCATTATTCTTATATTGCTCTTTCTGATGGAGTCAGAAAGTTCTTGTAGAGTTCTTTCATTTCTTTTAAGTCTCAAGTCTCTTTCTTCTTCCATCTGTGTAATTTCCAGGTTTCTATCTTTGATGTCACTGATTCTTTCCTCCATCTGGTCAACTCTACTACCTAAGCTGGTTATTTCATTCTTAATTTCTTCTATTGAGTTCTTAATCTCCAGAAATTCTATTTGGTTCTTTTTAAAATTTCAATCTCTTTCGTAAAATGCTCATGTTGTTCTTTGATTGTGTTTCTGAGTTCATTAAACTGCCTTTCTGTGTTTTCTTGCATCTCGTTGAGTTTTTTCAGAACTGCAATCTTGAATTCTCTGTCATTTAAGTCACATATTTCCATATCTTTAAGTTCCTTTTCTGGAGACTTTTCACTTTCTTTCTGAGCTGTCTTGTTGCCTTGGTTATTCATGGCAATTACTGATTTATTATTTCTCTTCCTAGACATCTACAGGAGTGTCTTCTGCAACAGGTTGATAGGAAGAGGTCTTTCTTTTGTTTTCCAGTACTTGTTGGTAGAATGTTTTATTTTCTCTCCGACTGCAGCCTTTTTTTTTGTCTCTCACACGGTAGTGCTATGTTTTCTCTGCACTATTCTAGCTTCTCACACAATGGGGGGATTCCCTGGGAGACGGGCTTCTCCTCTGTTAACAGTTCGCCTGGGTCACAGGGCGCAGTGTCCGTGTGGGTATGTGGAGAGCTTTTGAAATTCCAAAGCTCTTCCTGCACCAGATTCAGAGCCAGTATGTTTCAGCAGTTCTGTTTACTCCTGCTGGGATCCGCCCAGATAGGTGGGGTCAGGGGCGGGGTGAGTTGTGAGAGGTGGCCCAGAGCAATGGCAGCGACCACCACCACATCTGGTCCTGCTTCCACAGCTCCCTCCCCTTTGCCGGAACTAGGTGGGCTGCGAATCTGTGTCTGCGGTCCACAGTTCTCAGAACAGCAAATATTCTGTTCTTTTGATCTGACACTGCCACTGTTCTGCTTCTAGCACTGGGCAGGTGGGGGCGGGGCGAGCTCTGGGAGGGTAGGGAGGGGGCGGCTAGTCTCAGTGCCTAAGGCTTCCGTTCTCTGCTCGGCAGTGAGGGCTTAAACCACCGTTTTCAGCCTTCTTCCCTCAGTCTTTGCTCTGAGGTCTCTGCTGTGAGCATTGGGTTCATCCGTGTTATATGCTGCCCCCTCAGCCCTGTGGGCCATAAGCGGAGCCCTAGCAACTCGAGTTCTTCTCTCTCCCGCAGCTGCGGTAGTTCCGGGATGCAGTGAGCTCGGAGCACTGAGCTAGGTCTGCGTCCTGCGCCCGCCTGGGCTCCGTCTCCGCACTTCTCCCTTTCCTCCTCCCCCCCTCACACGATTCGCCCATCTTTAGGTGAATTCAGTATTGGGCCTCTTCATCCTGCCTGTCTGCTGTGCAGGGAGTCCTTTGTGGAGTTATTGTTGTTCGATTAGTTGTAAATTCCAGGGGAGCTTTACAGAGCCTCATCTCACGCTGCCATTTTGATGACCTTTGGAAAGTTTTAAATACTGAAAAAAATAAAATAAAATCCCCTACTCAGTATTCCCCAGACACAGAGATATCTACCCATTGTTAATATTTTAGGAAATAAGTATGTGTGAGTATCTTGTGATAGGTAATAGTGATGATAAATATCTGAATAAAGTTTTGTGTTATCTTTCTCCACATTTTGTTATGAACCTTCCCCCATGTATTTCAATATTCTTTGAAAATGTGATGTTCTATATATGTGGGAAGTGTACTATATTTACTTAATCAAGGTTGCTTTCTTTTTCATTAAAACTATATTATCACTAACATCTTTCAAAATGATGGTAGATTATTGGGTCAAATGAACATTTTAAATACGCTTGACTGTATTACCAAATTGCTTCAGAAATGCGTTATATCACCTTTTATACTCTCTACTCAACCTATAGCAGAATATTGAGAGTGTCTATTTTATGTCTTGTCTGGATTCTTCTTTTGCAAACTGTTTATGTCCTTTGTCTTTTTCCTTCCATAAGAGTGTTTGTCTTTATTATTGATTTGTAAGGCCTCTTTATATATTAAGCCCTTAACCCTTTGTGATGTGGAATACTAATATGTTCGTAGCCATTTGTTTGCTTTTTCATTTTGTTTAGGGTGTTTTTTGAGCTAAAATATTTTTGTAGTTATGTCTTTTTATCATTGTCTTCTGTATTCTACAACAAGAGAAACATTCAAATATATTTTCTTTTAGTTGTTTTATATATATATATTTTATTTATTATTTCTTTTTAAATTTTTCTTTTTTTTTTTTTTTTGAATTGGGGAACAGTGTGTTTCTCCAGGGCCCATCAGCTCCAAGTCATTATCCCTAGATCTGGTTGTGGAGGGCGCAGCTCAGATCCAAGTCCAGTCACCGTTTTCAAGCTTTAGTTGCAGGGTGGGGGGGGCGCAGCCTATCACCCCATGCGGGAATTGAACCGGCAACCTTGTTGTGGAGAGCTCACGCTCTAACCAACTGAATCATCTGGCTGCCCCTTTATATTTTATTTTTAATAATTAGCTCTTAATTTCCCAGAACTTCTTTTATGCATGTTATGGTTACACAATGATTTTATTTTCTAATGATGACTGCAACCATCTCTTCTATTCCATGTGTTCTTTTGTGGGGTGACTTTGCCACTCCCTTGTCAAGAGGTGGAGTCCATTTCACTATCCCCTTGAATTTGGGTAAGCCCGAGCTTGTTTTGGCCAATAATTATATGGCAGAAGGGACGCCGTGCCTGTTGCAGGCCTGGTCAGTAACTGGCCTGAAACTACCTTTTTCTGTCTGTTGGAAGTTAGCCCGCATGCTGTGAGAAGCCCAAGCCATATGCAGAAGTCATATATAGGTATTTCCATCGACAGTGAGTAGCAAGTGAGCCATCTTAGATGTTCCTTCAGTCCATCCTTCAGTCATCAAGCCCTAGCTGACATCTGACTATAACGCACAGAGAACCCAAGTGAGAAGTACCCTGTTGAGGCCTGTCAGCCCTCAAAACCACAAAAGATAATAATAAATTATTTTCAGGACCCTGAGTTTTGATATATAGTAATAGATAAACAGAACATACGTAATGTGAATAGGATTTAGCTTTGATTTCTCCCCCCAAACAATAAACAGTTGCCCCACTACAGGATTACTGAACAATCTCCTTTTCCCCACTCATTTGTAATGGCATCATGTGCTAATTGTTGTACATCTGAGATCATGATCTTTTGCTTTTGTTCAGTTTCTTTATTCAATGTAACTAATCTTCTTTCTATATCACACAGCTCTTATGAATACTTTCATAGCTGTTATTTTCCTTTTCAAAGGCTTATTGACTGTTAGTATAGTGTATTCCTCCAGATCAACTTCAGAATCCATTGTCAAGGTGTTGAATAGGACTTTGCATTGAATCAGTGGCTCTCTACATGAGTGATGTTGTCCCTGTGGATATTTGCCAATGTCTGAACAGAATTTAGCCTTGGTTGTCACAGCTGGGGGGAATGCTTCTAGCATCTAGTGGGTAGATGCTAGAGATGCGGCTCATTTTACAATGCACAGGGCACCCCTACCACCACCCGAAATAAAACATACACCAAAGAATTATTTGGCACAAAATGTCCAAAATGCAGAGGCTAGGAAACCCTGCATTAAGCCTATGACATAGTTGGAAGAATCACCATGCTTAGTATATTTAGGTGTCTCATCTAGGAACATGTATATATCTATATTTATTCATGTCTTTAGGGGAAAAAATGTTTTCTTGTATAACATTCTATTCGTAGGTATTTTTAATTAAAAAATTTTCATCATATTTTGAAACTTATAATTGATATATAAGAAATCTATTGCTTTTGCCACATTTATATTGTGTCTTGTCACTTTGTTAGATTTTCTTTTTATATGTAGTGATTATTAGCTGATTCTGTTGAATTTTATAGGTAGATAGAGTTCCTGAAATTTAATTTGGTAAAAAGGGACAAGAGTAAACTTGATGTTTACTTAAAGAATGAGCTGGAAGAGATTTGAGAGATTACTTAATCCTTTGCCTTCGCTTAAGAGATGATAAATTTGAGGATTTGAAAAGTTAATTTACCTGCCTCAGGTCATATAGGTTAGTGTACTAGCCTTGAATGGAAGGAAGGAAAAAAAGAAAAAAAAGCTTTTGGATGAGGGCATTGAAAATTCTCATAATTTACATAAAAATGTAAAACTTGACACTATGTTTTAAACCTTTTCAGGTGTTACAAAGAGATGAGAATGACCTTAGAAATGTTCTCTTCTGGTCCCTAACCTCTATATTCTCTGCAATACCCTGGCAACCCCTCCTTGTATTATTCCGTCAGGGACCAGAACTCTGCCTAACAAAGTGTTCCCAGTCCCTTCTGCTTGTGAGCAAGTTCCTTTGGTTGAACTGGATTCTGCCTTCTTGAGGTTCACACACCCTTTATGGCTGAATGGTTTTCACCGCTCTCTCACCACCAGCTGCTGACGTGGCAACAGAGGTTTGAAGGACAGTGGGAGAAAAACTGTTACTTTTTGGTAAACTAGGTGAGATACTGCGTTGGGTTTGAAGTTCTGGTTTCCAAATGTATAAAACCCACATGAACTGGATGTCCCATAAATACCTGTTGCAGGGAATTTAATTTTATATGTTATTTTTATATTTTCTAGTTCTTTTTGTTTGTTTGTTTGTTTAAGAGGTCTATTGATGAGAGTTTAACCCAAGGAGTACTGAGGTCTTAATCCAAATGACATTGGTTCTGTCACCTTCCAAAGGTTCCCCTTTCCTTGGGGCCTTCAGTGAGAGGTTCCCCAGCTGTGGAGCCTATGAACAAGTTTAAGTAGGAACAGATGATTCTTCTGCTTCATTACCAGGCTTTATGACAAGGCAAGGCCCCTGTGCAGTGGGGCTCCATCCAAGCTTACTGACATAATGAAGAACCCTTTTATTATTTTGAACTCGTGAAGGCAGATTTTTTTCTTTAGAACACAGACAAAGACAGTGAGGCCACAATGCACAGGCATTCCCTCAGTGCATAACTGCTAATTGGACAATTGTCCTGCAATTATTAGTATGCCAGGAAATAATTGCCTTATAGCCTCACTCATTGCTTGTAAACTGTACTTGAGATGGGACTGCTTTTAAAAATTATGCTGTGAAGTTTGCTACTGCTTACTAGGTGTTTTCCCTTTCCTTAGTGACATGTTTGCGGTCCCTCACTAGCCTGAACATTGGTTCCATAGCAAATGTACATTTGGCAGATAAATAAGCAGGCAATGGTTCCACAAAACCTGAGGTACAGCAGTGGTTCTGCTAACACCTGAGGTTTAAGGAGATTTGAGCAAACTCAACTTGGACCTCGTTTTTAAACTGTTGAAAATAATCAATCTCATTTCTCTTTCCTCCTGAAAATTCATATATTTTGTCTGATGTGAGAGAGTGATGGCTCTCGTATCCTCTCATTATTGATGGCTTTGGTATTCATCAAGAGGGAAATCTGGGGGCATTTTCAGATTCAGTTTGTGGATGGAAATGGAATTGATCTTCAGGCGCAGTGGTAAAGTTGGGGTCACTGTGTCCCTTTTCAGCCTCGATGCGCTTCTTTGTGCCTATTCCTTTCCTCCTCCAGCTCTTCATCTCTTCCTGAATGCTCCTGTCCCAAACCCGATGTCTGTTGTGTAGGATCAATCTACAATCTGCCATCTTCATTCTGCTTTGGAGGTGAAAGACATTTTTAGCTGCCGCGGAGGTATTTGCCTGATTGAGCATCACTTATAACTGACAGTCCAATAACAGTAATAAGAGAGAGTGGAAAGTGGGGTTAGTTGGGCACCTGATTCCTTGGATTTTTGTCCTGACTGTGCCATTCACTGTGTGACCCCAGGAAAGTTACTTTCGCTCTCTGCCTTTAAGTTTTATCATCTGTAAAATAAGGAGGTGGGAAACATGATTTCTGTCCCTTCTTCTCAGCATGTAAATCTGCAATTCACAGCATGGTGGGAGCAGGGATACATCTTTCTCTCATGAGGGAAGCCCTTGAAATGATTTCATCATCTATTCTGGTTAAAGGTAGTCTTTTAGATAATGCGAGATGAAAGGTTTTCAGATGTCATCTGCAGGTAGAAAGAAGAATTAAGTGAGCATCTGGTTTGTGCCAGGCAGGTGCTACATAGTTCATTGTATTATCTCCCCAAGCTGTGCTTGACAGGGAGGTTTAGTCTAAATGATTTGGTCAAGTTCACACAGTTGCACTGCCACAGACCAAATTTGGCCTCCTGGCCTTGTGACTTAGCTCTGTTGTCGACCCCTCTGTTTCTATACCATGGACCCATCCATACATCCATTTCTCTTGCCTCCTTATGTTACTAGGTTGGTGCAAAAGTAATTGCAATTATTTCAATTTAATTTGCAATTGCAAATTAGTTTTTTGCAATTATTTTTAACCTTTTAAACCACAATTACTTTTGCGCCAACCTAATAATATTTTATTGCACAGAGAACACAGAGCAGCCACATGCTTGGGGACAGGTGTTGGCTGGTTCGACTCTGCTTTTAGGTCACTTCTGAAAAATGAAATGGTGGGCTACTGAGGCAGAATTTTAGAACCTCCCCTCCCTTTAAGGCTTTATTTGTATTGCTTTTAAGATAGGTTGATTTCTAATAGAATGAGGCCCTATAATATGTCAGGCCTGCGTTGGAAGGTTACCCCTTCAAGGCACGTTTATTTACTTATTATTGCACCTTACACATTGTGTAATTGTCTTTGTACTTATATGTGTGTGTGCGTGTGATGTTCTTACATGTTTAACATACGAGTATATCCTGATGAATTTTGCCCACTCGGGACTGTTTGTTAAATGAATAGAAAATGAATAAATCCCTTCTCTTGTATGATTTATGCAGATGAATATTTTATATTGCATTCCTCAATATCACCATCATTATCATCATCTCTTACTTAGTATCCCAACAGCTTCTTGATCTTACCTCATTTGATCAGATATCACTTTGTTCTGTAATTCTCTTAACCGCTGAATGAGAAAATGAGCAAATTAAGTTTACGTTATGTACCAAAGAGTCCTGAAAGCGAGAGGAGTAACATCATAACTGTACAGGTTAGAATGGTGTTACCTACACTGGGCAAGCGTAACACCATTATGGTACCTACACACAACTAAAGTGTCATTCTTGACTATTGCTTCTACATGGAAACCACGATGTTTGAGGCTGTCAGTAAGAGTTCAGCTTTGGGAGAAGAATCAATTTCTAATTGTTCTATCTCCTCTCCTTTTAATAATACTTGTCCAGTTGGGTGGGAGGTAATGGTTAAGGATGTATGAGCCTCTAGCCATCAGTGCATGTTTCTGGAGCAGGACACCTGGGTTTGAATTCTCACTCTTATCAAGTTGCTATGTTTTCTGAACCTCAGGCTGCCTCCTCTGTGAAATGGGATAGTAATAATCAGGGTTGTTGTATGAGCTGAATGGGTTAATTGAGGCATAGAGCCAGCATCCTCTCCTGGTACCACGTTAGCCTTCCATTAATGCTAGCTCTTATTTTTAATGTATAGATGTATTAGTAGTAGCAGTCGTAGTAGTGGTGGTGGTAGTAGTAGCAGCCACAGTCATAGTATAAGTTTTTGGTGAGGAAATATCATCATGTCGATAACTTGATAAACGCTACACCTCTTTTGTGGTACATATGAATAGCTAAGAAGAGAGAGAGGAGAAAAGGTTTGTTATACTTTCGTTCCCATGGAGGACTTCACAGAAAAGGTAACAAGCCAGTCTGAAAAGGACTGTGTTGATAAGGTTGATAGGGAGAACTGTGTGCTGTGTCTGCAGTGAGACCTGGCGTCCTGGTGGGGAGTGAGAGAGGAGAACAGGTTAGGAATGTCAGGGCAACAGGACAGAGTCACCTCGCTGCCACCCCCACCACCATTCTTGGCCTCCCATCAATCTCCCTATTTTAAATAATAAAATACTGTTCTTCTTTTAGCATTTTAGAAATACTACCTATGGAAAGAGGCCCTGTGTGTGCTAGTTATTGAGTGGGCATTCTCCATTCATAGACATTGAGTGTCTGCCCTCTGCAGACCTGGTACTTGGGGTGAGGGGTGGGGAGTGAAGGAAGATAAAATATATTCCCTATCCTGATAGAACTGCCAGTTAAGGGGAGGGGGAGGTAAGATGTATATACAGCTAATATATAAGGTAGAAGTGATCACTTAATACAGAAGATGCAAAAATAGCATTACCTGGGAACTTAGAGGATGGATTCAACACTGTAAATTTGGGATAGAAAGCAGGAATCTGGAAAGTTGGCTTCAAGGAGGGGCTGGCATTTGAGCTGATCTTAGATGATGGGAGTTGGGGGCGGTGGAGAGGGTAGATGTGAGGTTGTGGGGGTGGGGGAGGAGATGATTAGGGATTCCTGGCTGCCTGGAGTGGAGTGTGTATGAAGTAACCGGGGCCTCCTATGAGTGCAGGAGGATAATTAGCAAGAGTTTTCCTGAACCTATTTTCACTATAATAAGAGAGGGGGAGGGTGCATTGAGAACTCAAGTATGCCCAGTGTTCAAGTTAAATGTTAACTCTTTTGTATAGTTAACAACTAACTTATTCTGTTCTGTGCAAAAGAAAACAAAAAGAGAGGGAGAAAACACAATGTGGCCATAACCACCTAACTTAAAAAAAAAATAAAAAATCGTGGTTTGCTTCTGGGGTTGCTTATTTTCAAGGTAATACATGTGTAGCGATGATAAAGATGTGTGCAAACTTGAACAACAGACTGCAGACTCACCCTCCTGAGTTCCCCGGTGTGGCTTCTGCAGGGTTCTCAGAGAGCTAGCTATTTTCGAACACATTCCTAGTTTAGCCATTAGAAAATTATGGGTTTTATTTGTATAAACTCAGCAGCTAAAATAGCACTTCCAGAAAGGTGGGTGAGCTCATCGCAGTCTGAACCAGGCAATTTAACGACCTGCCCAGTATTGTTCCAGCAGGCCAGCACTGGCTGACTTCACCAGCTGTTCCACTTGAAGGGAGACATTGTTTCGTAGGCTGCATTTGTCAGATGCTTTCCTTCTCTGCACACCAGCAGCCTTTGCTGAACGTCCCAGCAGTCCTGAATGTTCCTGCTGCTTGTACTTGATGAAACCAAAGAGCAGGTAGCCCTGGAAATGTATGCAAAGTACTCTGCACAGCTGTCTGAGGCACCCCCCACCCAAGAAAACGATGTAAACAACTTTATCCCTGCACAGTTGCACAAACAGGCACTGCCTATGGAAGTTCCCCAGTGGGAGGGCTTCTGACTTCTTCTAAAACTTGTAAATGTCGGTGACCAGAGAGCCTGGGAACAGGAATCACTTAAGCAGGAGGAGCTATTGCTGACGATTCTGATCACGTTGGAGGAAGTATAATGGTAATATATAGGATGGAGGTATGTGGAGGAAGGAAATTGGGGATTGTAGAACTTTTATTTGCTGTAAGAAATTAAAATATAGCACTATGTTGAACTTGGGGGACTTAGGATATTACCTGCATAATGTTCAGTTTGGTGTAAGAATGAAAGGCTGAAAGAGATGAATGTCAATGGATTGACAATTTTAAATGTCAGGTTCTAGGGCAGAGTGGCTAGAAAGTAAGAGGCACACGGTGAAGTGTCTTCAGTTTGGTTTAAGAACTAATGTGTTTGACTCTGAAATAGGCTATTCCACAGTTCAAATGGAGAGAGAATAGCAATGTAGTATTAAAAAGTCAAATTGAATACCCTTCAGAATGAGTGCCAAATCCCATCCTGGTGTATTGGCTCTGGTCTCTTTCAAGTGAGTAGGTTTTGCATTATTCTCCCCTTCTGTGTTTATCTGGAGGACTGTTTAATTTTTATGACTAGGCTAATCCTTGGATTAAAGACATAAGACATTCCATCTCTAGGTAGGAGAATAGATGTTTGAGGTGAATTTTCTTCAGGGTTCTGTCTTTACTGAAGAAGAACCTAACTCACCGTTGAGTGGATTCTAACTGCAGATGCTAATTTAGAAATCTGTTGGCCAGATTCAGGTGACTTTGATAAGACTTTTATTTCTTTCTGTCTTATGTATTCGTGAGCGCATTCTTGGGAAGATTGTTGCTGGGTAGTGTTGCATGTCTGAGATGAAGGAAGTTTAGTTATTAACCCTGCATAGTGGGTAAAGGGGGGCAATAGGCAAGCTGTGGAATGAGGAAAGGGCCAGGTTGAAACATTTCCAAAAGGGATTTTTGTTGTTTATACTTGTTAATTATTAATATTAATTATTGATGAAAAGCGGTTCTGAGGTACATGCCACACATTGTTTGGGAAGAAATTATCACATTTCTTATCTGGAACCATAGTAGATATTAAACTGTTTCCGAATAATCAATATTTATTAATTTAGTACGATTTTCCCCCTTCCTTCAACATTAAAGATAAAAATCCATGAATCTCCAGCTCATAAAGAACTTGTTTTGTGAAAGTGAACTTTTCCCTCAGCTTTGGATGGCTCTAACACTGAACGAATATGTTAAGGACTGGATTTGTCCAAATTAGGTCAATAATTAAAAAGTACCTTTAGAACAAAGTACCTATTTCATTCAAGACACATAAATAATATATAAGGCTTTGTAGGCTAAAATTGCCAAATTAGTTGTATCATGCTTTGTTTCGGATGTCCATCCTTTTTCAGATGTGCACTTTTCATGATCATCTTAGTTTCTTGGAAATGAGCTTTTTAGGAGTTTCCGTATTTTGTAGTTCATGATATAGGTTTAAATGCAGCATATTCTGTTTAAATTCCAATAGGCAGTTATTGGTCTGGGATTCTGACCTGCCTAGTGCTTATATTGATGGTGGGGGTGGGTGGAAGGAGAGGAAGAGAGGGAGAGTGCCAGAGATTGAGCTGGAGGGTGTGGTCCCTCTGACAGATTTGGAGACATTGTTCTGAAGAGTCAGGCTATAAAAGTTTGTGTTTATGCTTCTTAGGCACTATGGGGTTTCTGATGTTACCAGATTCATTTCCGGCTCTGTCTTTAGGACTATGTGTTGGATTTATATGGGCTTTAGTCATTTTTAGTTTTAGGTGGTGGTTTTCTGATCAGTGGGCTCTGCTATGTAATATCTGCCGTCACGTGCAAAAGCACTGGTTCCGGCATTGACAACTCAGAGGGTTATTTGGTTGTAGAAAATAGCACACACAGTCCAGCGACCTCTGGGGTTCATTTTGCATTTGCCTGAGTGACCTCCAGAGGTGACCTGTACTGATGTATTTTCCCAGTATGGAGAGGTTGTAGTAGTAACTTGAAAACCTTACCTAAGGTGGGGTAGTTCTGAATCAGTTCATTCTTTAGCATCTGAAAGACTTTGCCCATTGACTTCATTCATAGCTTGGTGCTTGATTTACTTTATGAGCAGTTGATTTACCAATTTCAGAGCCCCAGTCTCAGATCACAGATTCTCTGGGGGATCTGGAAAAGTCTACCTTACCTTTATGAAGGTTATAGTCAGTTTAACCTTGCTTTCAGCGGGCTCACTTCATTTGGGGAAGAAAAATTCTGCATTTGTGAAAAATGAAAGGACACTTGGCTTTCTCAAGGGAGCTGAAAGCTATTCGTTTCTCCAGAGAGGATTCTTGGTGAAGACAGTTATGAAGAGAACAAGGAACTCTTTTAAATGAACAGCGGCATATTCTTGCTTAAATATTTCCCAGAACAATTCTAAAGAAATATAATATAGGTAAGTTTTGTTATGTTCTCATTGTGAGTTATGTTTATGAGAAATAAAAATAGGATTAGAATCACAAAGGAGGAAAAGCTTTTTCGTCCCAATGGCTTAATGTTTTATATCGCATGAATTCTAACCATTTATAAAATGATTTGGTTTCTTGCCCCTACTTATGGTTGAATTTTTTCCTCTCCTTTTCCATCTAGAGACCTTTGAATTATTTTTATTCATAAGTGAAAAATGTATTACAGCTTTATTTCCTTTTATTAATAGTTCCTTCTTGCCCTTAACCACATCTCTGACTTTTTGGCATGTAAAGTTCAATGAGCTCATGCTTAATCATGTATAAACAACCATCTAATTATATGGTTTTGAATTTTCATTTGACCGACTAAATAAAAATGACACAGAAAAGAGAAACCTGACAACCTCCCCGTATTTGGATACCTGGCCTTTCTCTCCCTCGCTCTCTTCATGTGTTTAGTAAAACGCGTGTTAAAACTTATCAAAAAATCAGTTTGCATTTGCCAAGTTTCTGAGGTAAAAATTGTTCTTTTCAAGGCTACGTGTCAAAAAACAAGTCCGTTGAGCCGTCTACCTCTTCTTTCAAATTTTTTCGGACTCTTATTCTTTCCTCTTCTGGACAGAGGTGTTACTGGGATTCCTTGTGCTGCTGGTGTCAGATGACAGAGCAACCAGTATTCACGGGACAAGGTTTCTCAAGCTTTGGCCCCTTACCTTCTCCCTTGCAGTACAATAACAAGGATCCCACTTGCCATGTCTTCCCTCCCTCTCCCAAACCACTCTGATTGACACATTTTTGAAAGAAGGTAGTGGGAAAATCTTTCCAAACAAAGGTGCTCACTGTGTTTAAGCAGGAAGGAAGGAATTGTCCATTCTCTTTTTTACTCATTGGCTTAGTCCTAGAATTCTGAACTGGAGCAAAAATCTTTTCGTGGCTAGCTCAGTAGACTCGATAGAAAAAGACCCAAGAAAAGACACTTCCCTTTATTATTATTTTTTCTGGCTATGTCACAAGATGAGTATCTAGAGAGTAGTCTGGCTAATTAGTATTTAAGGACAGAGGAGATACCTGTGAAATTTGGCATAAGTGATTTATTTTCTCAGAAATCCTTCAGCCTTGGAACAGAATTTGGTTTCTCAAAGTACTGTGACTCTGAAACATGCATATGTCTAAGTGCTAAAATTTCATACACTTATTAGATGAGGTAGGTTTGATTGGAAACAATATATTGACTCCATTTTGAGAATTGATCTCACTAAGATTTGTGTTTAAACAATCCATTCAAATATTTTTAGAGATACCGTCATAATTTCTTCAGCTCATTTTAAGGCGCTAATATTGCCCAGTGATTCATAGGGATTTATTGTAATATTTATTCCAACTGTAAATTTGTGTCAAAGTTCATGTTCCTCTCATTGTGCAAGAAGATCAAAGGGAGACCTCTGCCTTTTGCTGTCATTTTTGTTTTGTTATGGAATGTTTAGAACAAAGAGGAGAGCAAATGTTGGCAGAGTTTATAATTTGGTTCACCTGGAACAATCAAAAGAGGATGCACTCTAATTACCAAATTAAGACCTCTGCTTAATTGATCTTGGAGAATTGGGGAGGAATTCTGTTTCTCTCTTTCCCACTTACTTTCAAAGCCATAGGATCTTCTGTAGCTTATGATTTGTTACAAATTCTCTTCTAAAATTTGTATATTATTCAGGAAATAAGTTTTCAACTCAATTAGTATTCAACTTTTTATTCACGTTTATGATCATCTTTCACATTAAAATGTAGATAAATAATACTGTTCCTTAGAGAAAGTATTACTTTAGGCATAACATAACCATTACTCTTAATTTAGATTTTTCTTCATCCTGGCATCAGTTTGTATTTTGACTACTTTTTCGTTTTGATGACAGAGAATTTGGGTTGGGAGTGGTGCACTTCCTCGTTGTTTGACCTAATTTTAGATATCATTGATTAAGAGATATTGCTGATACACTGTCTGAATTAGCACCTGAAGAGTGTGGAGATAAAATAGTCACATTTGCTTGAATGCTAGCCCATGTTCCAGTCATGTTTACAGAGATGCTTAGGTTACTCTAGTTCTCATGTAAGTTCAAAAATAGCATTAAATAAAAGAAATAGACGGGAACTTATGTTATATAGGCCTTAGCCAGATTACTTATGTGTTGAGATTTGTGATATTAGAATTTTGTTTCTATATTTTGGTAGTTTGGTTAAAGTTAGGTAATTTTGTTCAATGACAAGTTGCTTGAGCCAAAGGGTAGATATTTGAGCCTTACTATCTCTCCAATTTTAATTGAATCTGTAATGGGTATGACTTACTCTGCCAACTCACATATACAAGACATGGTTCTTTAAACTGTTTCCTTTATATCAAAACAAATGAAACTTTCTAAGACCCCATTTTACTGGGGAACGGGGGATTTAATCTAAGTCATTGTTGGTTGGGGCATCCAATATCGTGCCAAGGTGAGACAAGATCCCAGGGTCTTTGTACGGAGCAGAACATTCCAAGTGCTTTTCTGGTTCTTGGTCCGTTAGGTTGCTGACAAGATGCCCACTGACAAAGCCCACATGGTCTCTAGAGGTCTGCTGCTCTATGCATAGGAACCTCTGCTGCAGCTGGGAGCCCCCAGACCTAACATCTGGCCTTTGTACATTTGCTATGCAGCCATGATGTCCATCGTCACTCCTCTTCTTGAACTCTGCCTCTCCACTTGGGGGACAGTGAAACTGCTGTTCTTCCCAGACTTTGGGCAGTCTTCCCTTTTCCTGGCTTCCTCCTCCGAGGCGCTCAGAGCACCTGGATAATCTCAGTGGATTTAGACTTCCACACAAGAATGAAAGAGAGGATAGAATCAAGCAGTATTAACTCTTAGCCCTCTTTACCCCCAGAGACGAAAAACAAAACGAAGCAAATTACTAATAAAACAGTGCAACAAATTTTGTGCGGTATACCTGGGTTGCCGAATAGGCTTTGAAACATAGAGTCAAGAATCTACAGCCTACAGAGGCAGAGGGTGTCTGGCTGACCAGATGATTGAACAGCCCTGGCAGACTTCTGGGTGCAGGAAGCTGGGTACTTCCTGGTTCTTATGAGTATTTTGACGTAATTTTTAATGTAAGAGAATGTAATCTCCATAACCATTTGCCTTTTCTCTAGGTTTGATTCTTTGGGGCATGCCACCCAGACATGTAAACCCATGTAGAATATGTAACAGAAAAGATTTATGATAAGAGTATATGTCTTTTGGACACTTCCGAGAAATTACTGTTTGAGGGAAACAAAGGTAGTCTAGCAGCTTTTAATGACAACTGTGTAAATTGTGCCTTTTAAATACTAAGAATTTATCTCTACTATGAAGGATCGAATGGGATTTTGCCTCTGAACCAGATCATAGATCCTGAAAAAAAAAATTCCATTGATTTATACTGAGTGACTTAGAGTTTACTCTCTTCACGTTGAAGATGCGTGTGGAGAGGAAGGGAGGGTAGGAGGGAGTATAGAAGGCAAACTAGTAGTATTTCCAGCTGTTCAGTAATTTAGAGACAAGGACATATTAACAGTTGTATTCACCAGGGATTGCTGTCTGTCTGCCACGTTACAGCACGTTTAACAGGGAACTTCTCAACCTCATTTATGGCCTTGAACTGTACTTGTCTTGCCTTCTGAATTTCCCTGTGAGTCATAATTTTTTATTCATTTATCCAACCAATATTTATTGAGCAGCTACTCTCACTCATTATTCCATTCTGGTAAGGGGGTCTCACTTTCCCGGTAAGGGGTCTCGGCTTTCCCATTTCTCATCCAGTTTGTGCTTTTGGTTGTTTTGAGGGGAAAACAGCTTAGGGAAAACATGATCTTAATTTATGGAGAAGGGTTTGTAATCTTCAGGCCCTTCAACAACCCTCTTGATTTGTTTTCTTTGTAAAGTCATTTGGGCTTACCCTGTTCCCTCTGTTTGTCTCTACCTGACCTTGTCCAAACTTTATCACAGTATCCTGAGGTCAGAGCAACATCTGCCTAGCTTAGTTTCCTCCCTTCAGTCTTTGCTCTACTTCCACATGTACTGAAAATAGACTATCCTCTTTTTAGTTCCTTAACATGTCACAGCCATGCTTAAAAACCTATAGCTCTTTTGGGGGGCCTGGCCTTGGAGATCCTGTGTAATCTGATAATACTTGAATAAAAACGTGAATGCCTAAGGCTTATAGAGTACTCAGTGTTCCGGAAACTACTGTAAGTGCTTCATATAACGTTGACGTATTAGTTCTCCAAACAGCCTTATGAAAGTAGGTGCAATGACCATCCTCATTTTCCAGGTGAGGAAACAGGCACAGAGAGTTTAAAGAACTTGCCCAAGGTCACACAGCTGCTAAATGAAGCCATTCTGGCCCGAGCACCTCATTCTGTACCACTCCTCGTGCTGACTCCATACCATTTCCTGGTACATTCTCTTCGTTTCAGTTTGGCCAGCCTACACTTTGTACTGCTCTCACCCCTGTGGTCATTAAAAGGCTCAGATCAAGTCTTACCACCTTCACCAAACTTCGTCCAGTTTATACAGATCTTTTTCTTGTTTGGACTCTTTTTGTGCTCAGCATTATGGCAACTCAGTGTAAGATTGAGTGTGTCCTACTTGTTTCTAAAACTCTCTCCAACTGATCAGAAGCTCTTTGAGGGCTAATGCAAAAGCCGAGGACTCATTAGTACAGCAAGGCACCAACCCACAGGTAGTGCTTAATGATTGTTACCTCTGCGTGGCCTTGGGGAAGCTGATGCATTTTTCCCCCATTAAAATATGTGTCCTCCCTCCCTGCTCATCCTTTCTTATATTTTTGGAAGTACAGTCTTAATAGAGCACGTAGTATAATAATTTCACCTGGAGTTCACTTATTTTCACAGATTAAGCCCACAGATATCGTTGGTTTAAGCCTATTGAATTAGATTGTAAGCAAGAATTGTCTAACTCCGCTATGTAGTCACATTCCCTAGAGTATATACTCTAGCACAGAACAGGGATGCAATAAACCTGATCAGTGAGTAATAAATCACTAAACTGGGCCTGTACTGGTATTTCAGTTTTTCAGACTAATGTTTTGCTTATTTAACAAATACATCTGCTCTATTCCCATGGGACTGTTAGAAAATTTGTTGAGGGAAAAGCAATAAAATGTGCTTACATTTCCTCTTTGGTTTTCTAGGCTAATTGTTGGTGAACTTTGTTTAACACTCTGGCTATACTGAGTCTCTGTGGAGCAGAGCAGCTTTCAGTTAACTTGGCAAATCATTACAAGAGAACAGAAGGGTCAGCATAAGCCCTCTCTACTAATTAGTTGATAATTGATGTACAATAGCTGACTGATGGGACTTTAGAATATAAACGTTGGGAATGCTGTTTAATATGTCTTTACATCTTTATGAGGTGGTTTGGAGCTGTGTATGCTTAATAACGTCTTATCAAGACTGCCAGTGGGGGGAACACAAATGAGGCTTCATGTCCAGGAATCCGGGGCACTGAGTGGTACAGAAAGCAATATGATATTTTTCATCTCCTGGGATATAAATACGATTCCATTCAATGCAGGGATGAAATGAAATGAGTAATGCTGGTGATTCCATGCTTTGTGGCCAACATTCTTGAATGCTGACTAAGGTTAAAAGAGTGTTGGTGTGAAAGTTATATTCTTTGTGGGATAAACTTGGTAGATTCAAGCTGAATTTCTTTGTGGTGGGCGATTGTATGATTCATGGGGATCTTCATGAACCTGGACTCAGATTTGACCTATTTATTGGCTGGGACAAAGTATCTCACTTTGGAATAGAGACAAAAACAGTCGTTATATGACCTCCTCCTCCTCTTTAAAGTTGAGCTCAATCTTTATCAACCAATGATAAAATCATCCATCTTACGCCAACCTGCTTCCATTGCCATTGCTGTCTTGTGTCCTCATTTACCACCATGGCTTCTTGCTCCTTGCCTGTTTCTGGTGCACGTCCTCCTCCAGCCTTTCTCCTCATCCCCAACAGTGGGGCGCCCGAGTACTTAGAGCACAGGGTCCCAGATGCATGGCAGCAGGGCAGTTGCGCCAGCCTCATCTGGCTTAGTTGATGTGATATGATGCCTTCAAATTTGCCTTTTTGAAAAGCTTCCCTGGTCACACTAATGGGCAGCCAGATTTGGAACCATTGGTGATACATAATGTCCATTTTGAAAACCAGGTCCTTTAGCCTGACAAAACCGGTCCTCTAAGCTCTGTCTTCTTCCTTTGCTCTGGCCAGAGCCCCCTCTTGCAGGCAGTTGTAACTTCTCTTCATTTCCCCCCATACAGGCCATTCCTCCTCCCTTCTGTGTCTGCCTGCACCCTCCCGTCTCCTCTCATTCATAAGCTCATTCTTTGTGTTGTAACTTACTGTTTTCCAAAGTGTGTTCCTGAGAATGCCAGTCTTGAGAGAGTCTGTAGGGGGGCGAAAAAGCACCCTAAACAAATATACTTTGCATTTCATTTGCTCCTCTGGGAGATTTGTTCTATACATTTGCAGTTTTAAAGGCTCGTGGAAGACCTGTAATAGATGTGTTTAACTTTGTCATATGAGGGATTCCCAAAGCTATTTCACTGTGGCTCTCTTCATGACCCTACTTTATTATCATTGAAAACCTTTTGATTTCCTGAAGAATTTTGGGAAATGCCTTTGTGATTAAAATTATTCTTCTTTAATGAAGTATCCAGTACATAGAAATTCCCCTCTTCTCTAAACTCCTGTCTCTCTAATTCAGCCTCATGCGTATAATCCTATACAGTCCAATATCATTATCAGATTGTTCCTAGGTGAGTATGTCTTATCTACAGAGACTGCAGGCTCCATAGAGGCAGGATGCTGTACCCAGTGTTTCTTATCTTCCATAGGTTTTGTGCAGTTTTAAGCATTTGTAACATTTGATAAATCAAAATGCTTTGCCTGAGTATAGAAGCCAGTTACTTCATTCTTATCCTCATCCTTTGATGTTTTTAGCCAATTACCCAGGCCGTACTGTATTGCACTACACTCACATATGTTCATTAAGTTGTCTCTATTGTAGCTCAGCAGTGAAACATTACTAATTTGACAAAACACCACATCACAAGCCTAATATGTTTAGTATGCAAGAATTTCTTACATCCAGTTCTAGGGAGGAGTCTGAGTGAGACCTGGGGAGAGTCTAAGAGTAAGGTATGTGGTAAGGAAAGAGAGAGGCCTGAAGCCTGGAGTCCATTGAGGGGAGGACAAGTCTACTGTGTGTCAAGGGCAAGATCACGGGCAGAGAGGTGTCAGCCTGCAGTCCTTGGTCACTCCGGAGAAAAGAGGTGCTAGAAACAATATCAAACAATATCAGAAAGGTACCACAGACTAAGTCTTCAGTAAAATAAAACATTTAAAATACATTTATTAAGTGCCAGGCCTTAAGATACGACATAGATCTTTCAATCCTCCAAACAACTCAATGAGGTAAGTACTAGTATTAACCCATTTTAGAGATTGGAACACTGAAGCATAGAAAGCTTAAGTAACCTGCCCAAGGTCACATGGACAGTTAGTGGTGGGGCTCGGATACAAACCCATGCTCTTAACTACTGTGCTGTATACTGTTAACTCACTTCTTTTCTTTCTCTGCTTTTCTACTTTTCTATCTGTCTGCAATGTCCGGTGATTCATTAATCCATTCTTAAAGGCCCACCTTGGCATGAGTTTCAAAACCTTTCCTTGAAATGCATGAGCCTGGACTGGAAAACAATTGCTCTAAAGAGTATTATTGAGATAATTGGTAATATTTGAATATAAACAATGTATTACATACTAGTACTAAATCATTGCTGAATGTCTTCAATTTGATAATTGTGTTATGGCTGTATATTTAGGGGTAAAGGGCATAAAATCTATGACTTATTCTTAAAAATTTCTATAAATTAATTTTCATTAATGTAAGCTTATATAGACAGATGAGTAGACGATTATATTGATAAAGTTTATCTGTAGATAAAATAAAGAGTTCAGTGTACTATTCTTACAACACTTCTGTAGATTTAAAATATTTTAAAAGGTGAAAGACTGATGTGATCTGAAAAGAAACCAGAGTATATAGATTTGAAATATATTAAAGTGAAAGGTAGGGAGGGAAACACTGATCCTTTAAGGTGGTAAGACACATATTAGTATATGCTCATCCTTTTAATCCTATTAACAATCCTGTGAGTTAGGTACTGTTACTGCCCCCGTTTTCCGGAGCAGGACACTGAGGCACAGAGACTTTAAGGACTTTGTTTAGTGTCACACAGCCAGCGAATGGAGGAGGCAGGACTCAAATCCTGATGTGTATTATTTATGTTTCCATAACATGCTGCATGTGTTAGGTTGAACGATACAGAAGTTGCCCGCATTCCATCCTATTTGATCTATAAAGAAAGCCATTTCCTATGATCCAACGTAGGAGCAGGGATCACCTCTTTCCTAATGAATGGTTGGTTTGGTGTTGTTCTTCTTGACCAGAATGCTGGCTCTGTGGGGACCGAGACTGTCCATCTTGCTCACCATTGTCTCCAGGGACTGTCTGGCTTGTGGTTAGCATTTGATAAGTGTCAGCTGAATGAACAATAACCACCAAAAAATGTTTGGTTATTTCTCCCTACCCCTTCCCATGTAAGTGCCATTTCTGCTTCCCCCATACATAGTGTCATTTTTTAGAGGAACCGGTGGATTACCATAAACTGTACTGAAGGATGCAGCCTCAGCAGGGATAATTGTGACATAATCAACTATTTGACTTCTCGAGAACCCTTTAAACTAACGAAGACATTAATTAAAAACATTCCCCTGCGAAGATGACCTCTTAGTTTAGAAACTCTAAAATGCAAAACATTTGTGTTTCCCACCAGCATGCAGTACTCTTGGCTAGGATGTATGTGGTACTCAGAATGCCATCCACTCGGATCCTTATTTGAGCAGTAAACACATTTTTAAAAAACATCGTGCAGTCGCTAAAAATAAGCGGTATTTCAAAATGAAAACCAGTGCACAAGTAGTTGGCACATCTGGTAGTCAGAAAAGTTGTACCGTTTGTTTTCAGGGAATGACAAGCCAAGGAACATTCAAACTTGGCCAGTTGAAAACATTTTCCTATCTGTGGTGACACCTGGTTTGAAAAAAATTGGCTCCAGACTCAAAGCAGATAGAACGTTGGAAATGGGTAGAGAATTAAACAGAATCATCTACTGTCTTGTTTTATGCAAGGAGTTATAAAGAACTGTTTTCTTTTTACTTCAAGAAAGAGATTGGAGCAAAAAAGCAATGGCAGTCATGAACAATAATAACTATAACAGCAGCAATAGCAGCTAACACCCATTGAGTACCTACTATGTGCTAGACAATGTGCGGAGTCCTTCACCTATGTAATTAATACTAGATGTTCAACAACCTAATGAGGTGGTGTTATTTTTATTCCCATTTTACAGATGAGAAGACACAGCATAGAGATAAGGCACATGAATGTTTAAGTAATTTGCCCAAGTCACACAACTACGTAGCAGGGGTACGTGTGTGGGGGGGTGGGAATCCCAGGCAGGCTGGAGAGCCCACACTCCAAATACTGCACAAATCTGAATAGTCTAGAGGTGTTCATCCTTTCTAGCATTATGAAAAAAACCAGAATTAGATGGTTGCATTGAGCTCAGTGTCTCTTGGTCAGACTGTTGTTTGCCTCCACTTTTGAGAGAAATGGTGATGTTTTCCAGAACATTCACACAGCTGCGCCACAAACGTTACATGTTCCCAAGAAATGTACCATTCGGCCTCATGCTTCAAACATGCTGTATGTTATACTTGTCAAAAGCTGTCACTCCTCTGCGGTTAGATGATGTTCAAGTTGACCAGTGTATTTGGGAGAAGAAGGTGATAACAGTGAAAATCATGGACACACTGGGAAAGGAGCAGGGCTGTGGAGAAGTATCAAAAGATCGACTTAGTTGGAGCTTATTTTTGAAAAATGGCACTGTGTTTTAAAACAGAAAACCCAGGAGGGTTTCAGTGGATGTGATTTGACAGTATTTGATATTCACGTATAACTGTATTTTATTTTCATTCATTCATTCCTTCTTAACTTCATTGACAGACTTTATGGTTATGTATAGGCCTTGTTCTGGGTGCTGAGAAAGCAGAGATTCCTGAAACAAGGCCTTACCTTCAGAGAGCAGGAAAGTATAAAAGAGGAGACGACGGCAGGAATGGAAGCATTGCAGTTCCCTGAAGGTTTTGAGGCAGATACGTTATGAGAGGCCGTGGGGGAATGAAAAGAAGAATTGGTCATCTCTTCCCAGCTGGCAGTGGGGGAGGAGGAGTGAGAGAGGAGGCGACCTTTGAATTGACACCTTGAAAATGCAGAGGTGCTCACTAGGTAGACAAGGTAGGAGGAGGGCGTTCCAGGCAGAGAAGAGTATGAGTAAGACAAGGGTGAACAAAAATTTCAGCCGTCCTGTTGGTATGTGTCCATTGTAAGGTGCACATATTTTCACATCAGAACATCTCTGACGTCTCAATACCATGCACTAGTTTAATTGACTGTTCATGTTTTTATTGACACAGAAAGTAACGATATGCCTTACAACATATGACGTCTTAGATTTGATGAAAGAATGTATTAATATTCTTTGCCACCAAGTCGTATTTTTGGGGTGTGCTGTTCCAGCTGCTCATATGTCTTTGTTGTAGCGATAAATATTAATACTTTTTTACTGAGGAGGAACGAGGCATGACATGACTAAGTTGCTTAGAAGAGTATATGACATTGAATTTGACAGAATACCTGACATCTGATGTTGCTTTTAATAGTAGTGGCTGGTATGGATGGGACCTGGGGAGAGGATTTGAGTGTCTTGTATACTGGACTAGGCTATGCACCATCACATTACCTTTCTTCGAGGTAAAAAGGGGACTTGAAAAGCAAATGGCATGTTGGAATTAATAAAGATCCTAAGTTTGTGATCCTTTCATAAAAATGTACCCCCTATTCTTGATGATGAGATGAAACCCTGATGGTACAGTGTTATATGAGTTGTGAACACAGACTATCTATAACTGATCTTTCAAAGCACAAAAAGATGTGTCATATATAAGCTGCCATCGCAGAGGTAGAGGGAAGGTTCTGGTTTGTGTGTATCTCAAAAAAAAAAAAAAAAATCAGAAATTTCCATTAATGATCTTGGAAAGTATCCAAGGAACAAACGAACCATCCAACACCTAAACTTAAGCCCCCAAGAGCCATGAAAATACATTGGAATCAGATTCTAGTGGAATCTGTTTCTGCTCTGTCAGTAAATCCCTGTGTGGCCTTGGGCAAGTCAATTACCACTTGGATTTTCGTTTCCCAGAGGCTGGACCAGAGCTGGCAGGCTTTCTGCCCGCTAGAGATACTAGGACTCTCCCAGCATTTTTGAGATTTGGTTTCATTGATGAGAGCATAGTGATTGCTCTCTAAGGTCTTGTTGATCCTTCAGTTTTCTGAGCCCTTGGAAGAGAATGTTACAAAAGACGACAGTCATTTTTTTAGCTGTTGATTTAATTTTTGGAAAAACAAAATAGGAAATTATGCCCCCTACAGCTAAGGAAAGTTACTGTGGTGCTTTTCCATCTACTTTGATCCCAAATATATCAGTGGGAAAGATGGGGAATTTGGTGAGAAAAATTTAGAGCCTAATTTGTTAAAAACTGAGATCATATTTATTTTCGTTGTTTGAAATGGGAACAGAGTGTACAGTCACTGAGACTTGACCAGGTAGTTTGCAAAAAAAAAAAAAAATTGGAAAAAGTACATCCATGTAAAAAGAATGTCTAGAATGATTCAACCGTTATTATTTTTTTGTGAGTGAGTCATGGCAGCATTTGCCTTTCTCCTCTTTGCTTTTCACTTTTCCCTAACAACAAGGATTCTTGTGGATTTCTTTTTTTTTTTTTCCTTTCCCCTTTGAGTATGTACCACATTTTACTACATTTGAAGATTGTTACTAATGAAATAAAAAATCTATGTCGAATTTGGTTACCATGCTGCTTTTATGAGTATAATGAGTGTTTTGTTTATGGTTCTCTCATCCTGATTTTTTTTTTTAATTGGGTATATGTCCAATGACAGTGTATTGGGATGAAGAGGAGAAATCAAGATTGGAGAGACACAGACTCTAACCTTTTAAAGAGCCCTTTTGGAAGGCCAGAATTGGAATGAAGTAAACCAGTTAAACAAGTTTTCTTTTTGTTTCCCCCTCAACAGTGTCAACTTTCCTTGCTGGGTGATTCAAGATATTAGCTATTTTAGAAAAAAACTTGGTTTGATATAAGTAATCCCATCTACTTGCCACCTTAACCCTTTAGGTAAGGAGATGGTAAAATATGATTCTTAATATAACTTGGCACTTCTACATAAAAGGAGCAAAATATAAGCACATTTTGTATAAGTGGTGTTGTAGATGGGTTGCTATTGTAGCATTATGGCTTTTTTCATTAGAATTAGAGGAAGCTTTTTGGTATCACGAATATTAAAGAAAAAGAAAAAGAGCCATGGACTGTCTCTAAAGATGGGTCCTGATAAAAGTGTGCACATGTGTGTTTTTACTGATTTCTGATGTAAGGGACATGAAAGCTAACCTGATTCATTTGTTTTTAGGGGCTCTTGGCTTTGGGCCTCAGTGCAAGTCCATTGGAAAAGGCAGCTGCAACAATCTAGTGGTCACCAGCAGCCCCATGATGGTTCAGCGACTGGGACCCATTTCACCTCCAGCAAGCCAGGTCTCTACAGCATGCCACCAGTTCAGTCCTAGCTTACAGAGGGCAATGAATGCAGCCAACCTGAATATACCTCCTTCAGATACCAGGTCTCAAGTTACTTTTTTTTCCCCTTCTTATGGTATAATCACACCCCATGAGTGTTTTCCCTTCCTTTCCTGAGTGCACACACACACACACACACACACACTCACACACTCACACTCTCTCAAGCCACTCTTTCAATTTGAGCTTTGTAAGGGAATGTATATAAAAACTTAAGTATGTGCCATCTCATCTTAATTGGGAGGAATGGTTAGTACCTGCTATCTTGTGGTGGGGGGAAATTAATGCCCAGCTTGAGATTTCGGGGCCTCCGTGACTAAAGCCCAGCATGTAAATGTGTCCATTCCTGGGGAAGTAAGTCATGTGTCACGGCCTAGAAAACTGAGATGTCCCAGGTGCGTCAGTTTTACCTGCTCATTTTTCATTTTCCGGCTGCTTTACAACTGTTTTGTCTGTCCATTTTCCGCCCTATCCACCTGATTCCCTGACTATCTATTAAGTGCCTACTGTCTGCATAATATAATGGTTGAAGTTTAGGGAGGTGGTAGAAAAAAAATAAAGACAGAAAACATGAATTTCAAGACCTTGTCTCTGGGAAGACATACTTTCATGTATGAGTTACATAACATTTTAATACAGTATCTAATTAGGTGCTGGAATAAGGAGGTCCAATAAATGCTACTAATCTCTCCATGGGAGAGAACTGAATAGGAAAGGGAAACCACCCCCTCAGACAAATACGTCTTTCAGGACTGATATTATAGGGAACAGAAAACCAAAGTACTCTGCAGTGTATAAGGTCTATTTCTATGTTTGAAATGAATGATTTCATCTTGTAGAAGTTGCATTCTTGGAGAAACACAATCTAAAGTTTTTGCCTTAGTCCTGGTTCTGCTGTAACTGGTTGTGCAAAGGAATTGGACTTGACCTCTGCTTCCTTTTCTTGGGGGGATCTTGGGAGGGGGTGACTGGAATCCACTGAGATGCCCTGCAGTTCTGAGATCCTGTTTCTTCCTCCTCCTTTTCCTTCTGTTCCTCTTTCCCCCTCTCATGTCTCCGCACTGTCCTCCTAGCTGCTGTGTGAGACTGTGAAATCATAGTTCCTGGATCATTTTTTTATGCCAGTTCTTTCATGATATGGAAACTTGTTTTTCACCTGAGCTTTTTCTGTCCTGGGAAGTTGCCGCTGTCATTTCCCCATTGATGATTATGCCTTGAGGGACTCCTCCGACTTGCTGAGTGTTGCATGTAAAATTAAGTGTACTCATGGGGGAGGTGTCGTTGGGAAGCCTTTAGCTTCCGGTCGGTGGCAAGTCCAGCCCATGCCTTGAAAGCAGAGTCAGAATTAATGGAGAAAGTGATGGTAGGCAGGGCTTTGGCTGCTCCAGCCATGTACCTAACGCAGTTCCTTTCAGGGACTGACCAGAGATGGGTCATTATCTAGGTGTCTTCTGGCATATTTGAGTCCTTAGCATAATTTTATGTCCTTAAAAGACAACATCTTAAAGATGCACTGACATATGTTTTTGACTATGTATTGTGTGAATCCTATTGAAATCATTTCTTTGCAGGATGGGCCAAGAAACAGGAGTCAGGAAGTGGCGTGGTGAAGTATGGGACTTTTAGCAATTTGGAAAGGTCACATTTATTTGTGATCCTGGGTTTGTGTGTTCTCTCAGAGGAGAGACAGGATAGGAAGCAACAGTTTAACTTGAAGGCATTTACTGCCTAGGGATAAAGATGGAGAGAATCAGCTTTGTGTTTTATTCATGGGGGTGGTGATGCAGGGATGTGGGAGGAGGGAGCATGAACTGTTCAGTCAGAATGACGGCCACCCTGCAGAAAGCTGTAAAATTTATTGGTTCTTCCTGATAATCTATGTAATTCTTACTCATTGTGGAAAATATGGAAAAGCACAAGGCAGTCATCCTGAATCCTACCACCCACAGGCAACCATGGGTGGGATTCTGATGTACATTCTTCTAGTTATATGTACATCCTTGTAGTATATGATGTATACACACATCAAAGCATAGGTTTTCCTTTGTACCAAATGGGTCTAATAATCTACATAGTGTTATAATTACCTTTTCTCAGTTAATAGAAACTCTTTTGTAATGAAAGCATCATATAATAGCTTCCTACCCAAGATTCCATTTTATTTTAAAAGCATATAAATATAACTTTAATTTTTTTTATCAGCCTTTTATGACTGGGCATTTAGTTTCCCTTTGTTTCGGTATTATAGGTAATACTTTATTGAATAATCTTGTAAATGTTTTGAGGCATATCTCTGGTATTAGAATAAATTCTTAGAAGTGAAATTTGCTGAGTTAAAGGAAACGTACAGTTTTGAGGCTTTTCATATATATTCTCAAATTTGCACTGCAGAAAAGGCTTACCCACTTACAAACTCACTAACAACAGTCTTAGAGTTTCTGTTTTCCCATGTCTTATCAAATACAAATTATTATTTTTATTACTTCTGCCAATATAATGTACAAGATGTTATTTCATCTTAATTTGCATCTCTTAATTATTGATAACATTGAGTAGTTTTATAGATTTACTGACTGTATTTCTTCTTTTAAATCTTTCAGTAATTTTTTTTCTGGAGTGCTCATCTTGGAAAAAGCACTCTTCCTTGGCTTTGTTGGGTTCTGTTTAACGGGGTGAATCATGCCCTAATGCTGTATATTTGCCTTTATTAATTTCCCAACCATTTCTGATTAGCCCTACTGAATGAGAAATACAAACTATACCTGAACCATCCTGAAAATCCAGGAGCCATTCTTGATTTAGGTCTTGTAAATACTCTGTAATACAGAGACAGAGACCATTGTGTTAGGTTGGTGCAAAAGTAATTGCACCAACCTAATGTATATTTTCCCTAAAGTGACAAAGCTGAAATGCTGATATGATAACCTCATACAGTGGCTTCATATACAAATCTACATTTTATGATTGAATGTTCATAAACTACATGCAAGTATTATCTCTGTATTATAGATGACAGACCTAAGGCACAGAAAGTCGAAATGCTTTTCCTAGTGTCACTTAGCTTGTCAGTCACAAAGTTTAACCATCAGTTTAATGTCATTCCAGATCCAAAAGGCACCACATTTTTCTCTCCTAAACCAGAAATTATTGAGGAGATTTCTGGGAATGGAATTTCTTAGGGTTTTCTTTTGGGTTGGAGTGTGTCCACAAAGCTCAGAGGAGGCCAAGGGGACGGAGAATGGACTCCGGGCTGTCTGTAAGTTCTAACATTTTATAAAGCCATCCAGTGTTCAGAGGCAATGCTGATTCTTCCAGAGGATTTGTCCAGGCACATAGACAAGAACTTCCATATAGACTAGGGTATACATATACATATACATGTATGTGTATATACCTATGTACCAAGGGTGCCAAAAAATACATACACATTTTAAGAGATGTTCTCTATGTATTACTTTTCAAAGTTGAATTGAATTACAGTAGCAATGTGTAGTATGACGTTTGCTGAAAAGATGGTGTTAGTCAAATGAATGGTGGCATCACCATGTGACAGGCAAGATGGTCAAAGAAAATGGCAGAAGCCTGGTGTCTTTCAAGGAGCGCAAGACCGTTTTGAAATGGCATTTGACATTTGAGAACGCTGTGGAAGTACAACGACAGTGGAGGCACGCGTACACAACAGGACCTCTAACACGCCTAACAATTGCACGCATTCGTGATAAGTTTGAGATGCATGGTGCTGTGTGTGATGTGCACAAGGGAAGATCCTCGTACAGCAACAAGTCCTGCTTCTTCTGCTGTGGTATTGGAACAGTTTACACACAGAAATTTACCACTTTGATCACCTCTAATAATTGCAGAAGTCAAACATGACTTGTATTCATCGTTTGTTATCGGTATATATTGAGTATTAAAATTTTACTACAGTTTTTTCCTTTCTTAAAATGTGTATACTTTTTTTTTTTTTTGGCACCCTCTGTATATATATAATTATTTCTCTCTCTCTCGAGCATCAGTTTGAGGACTTCCATATGATCTGTAAGTTGGTATTTCTTTTGAGCTTGGCATTGAACCAAGCAATTCAGCTTGTTTATCACTTCTCTTCTGGCCCCTGAGGGTCACTGAACTCTTGCTTCACTAGCTACCCTAACCTGTTTCACTGATAGTTTCTGAGTTTTTCATGTTGGTTTTCTTTTGTTTGAGCTATATCTCTTTCCGTTCACATATAGCTCCAAATTAACCAGTCACCAAAAAGAATATCCTCAGGATCAGATGAACATATGGAAATAGAGATTGCTCTCAGTATGGTGATAGAACACAGCTCTGTCACTGGCGTATGTAGACGCAGGGATTACAGGAGAGATTCCTTTGGAACATTTCAGTTGTTCAACATATTGTTGCAGAAAGAGAACAGAAAATGTGGGTTCCAATTGTAGCTTGTATGACTTTAAGCCTGTTATACCAGGTCCTTTAATCCAGCAGAGCATTATGGACTACATACATATAGGCTATGATGTAGGGAAAACAACAGAGGGTGTATGTGATCAAGCTAAGTGACTGCCTATAAGGAATTTGGTCCTTAAATAGAGGTTATTTTTAAAATCCAGTCTATTTACCTCACAGGCTGTGTCAAATGAAATAATGTATAGAGAAAATGCTCTGTGAACTATAAATGATGATTGTTATCCTTATATTCATTATTTATTCACCTTTTTAATCAACAACTTATGGAAACATATATCTAACACTCTGGTGGGTGGTAGAGAATATAAAAATGATCCCTTCTGTTGATGGCCTTTGGATTTTATTGAGGAAGATCATTTTATTCAGGAAGTTAGCTACATATGAGGCTGGTATAGACAGTATATAAGTTATTTGGAAAGAAGACTCTTATTGAAAGCTAGTGTGTTTGGGGGAGGTTTCATGGATTAAAACTTTGAAAAATTAAAAGATCTGGGTAATTGCACAAGAGGGATGAGAGCTACTAGGCAAAGGCCATTTGTTCAAAGTTTTGTTCTTATTTCACATTTGAAATAGAAAAGAGAGTTCTCTGTGTGTATTATGGCCTTAGTGAATAGAATATAGACTTTGCTTTTGAAAAATATATATGATAACAGTCTTAGAAAACTGAGAAGTCTAAGGAGTTAAAGAACATGCCTACATGGCATTATGTTCAGATTTAAATTGAGCCATGGTTAGGTATAATTGAGAAAAATAAGAAACATTTCTCAACAATGGAGTAAATGGTTATTTACTCAGCCACGTCTCACTATAGGCTGCTCTCAAACCAAGTAATATAATTACATATACAAAGTACATGCAGGTGGATAAATTGCTTTCTGCCTGCTATATACACGGCTTGTAAATCTGAAATGCTTCAGTGTAACAGTGACCAGGCAGATGTACTATTTGAGAATGTTCTGTAAACTTTCTCAATCTCAGGGTAAAAAGCACAGTCAGTTATCTTTGCCTCCTATATGACACAACTATTGATTTGGCTAGGATCAGAAAGTAATTCCTGGATCTCCTTGGGGAAGGGACCAAAAGGCCCTTGACATCCAATCACCAGGAACCTTCAGCTGAGCTCTGCAGGGAGAGCTGCATGCTGCAGGTGTGCTGGGGAAATAATTGAAAGTGTCCATGGGGAATTGAAAAAAACAGATGGTTCAGAAACCAGTTTGGAGCTTGCGAAAGGACTTCAGCCCAAACATAAGGATGTAGACCAAGAAAAAAGCCTGTGTCAAGGGCAGTTGGATGTAAATTCCTGCTGTTTGTCATCGGTAAACATTACTTCACTGGATAGAAACATCACATCGATAATGGTGTTACTATCACCTTATGCTGTGCATTTCGGAGCTGAGAAATTTTCTGGCTAATATCTCATGCTTGTAGGGAACAGTGTTCCTGACTTCCATTTTGTAAAAAGAAGTAAAAGGAACAGATGGGATGAGAATGCTTCTCTTTTCCCTCAGTTTCTTTGCAACAGGTTGCTATTTAACAGCTAGAATTAGTAAATGGGTCTGTTTTGGGAAGATAGACATTTTATATAATATTTTGTTTTCATTAATTTTTTTTTTGTCAGAAAAAATACTCTGTAGAAAGCCAAAACAGGTACATATAAATAAGCCAGGTTTTTCTGATATACTCCGTGTCTATGTTGAGAAATACAGCGATTTATGTCTAGCCTTTGTGACAACTTTTTCATCCAAGGGACATAGCTTTTCTTTTCAGTGATATTTAAGGCAATGATATCATAGTAAAGCAAAATGAATTTTAAAGTGGCCAGACTACATTACAAACCATTTTGATACGCAGGTAAATATTGTAACATGTGAGGCATGTTTTGAAAAGGGTAAGAACAGGACAGGAATCGTTGCACAGTGAACTACTGTAAACTAATGATCTACTCTTGGCCCAAAGCTGCTCTGATTTAAGGACAAGAGCTTATGGAAAACCCAAAACTAGTGAGTGTGATTAAACCCTACACAGCCCATATGCATAATTCTAAATATGACTGGATTTCAGGTTGTTATTCATTTATATATTATAGATATATTTCATATTTTTTCATTTCCTGGGATGATTTGAAACTGTAATTAGGTACTGATTGCATTGCTATCTTTTAAAAAAATCCTTTAAAATTCCTTAATATCAGTGAAACTAAATTGTGAAAGTATTATTAGGTCTTCAGGATGACTCTTTGACTTTGAGGATTTACTTTTTTTTGAATCAAGCATGGGTTTATGTTTCACCTCACCAAATTGATTTTACTCAAAGGCTGAGATTGTGTTTAGACTTGTATTCCCTGAAATGCCTATTTGTAATTTCTGCACACAGTAGGTGCTTAATAAATATTTGCTTATTTGGTTTGCCGTGACACGCATCAATAATTATTCCCAGGTCACTAAATTTTCTCCCTACATTAAATTTTTTTTTAAATAAAGCAAGGACAATTTATTATAATTAAAGTATTAAGATTATTTATGACAATAGATCTTTTGTTTTATTATTCCAGTGAGCATTTGCCTTTATTGTTCTTGGTAAAATGTTATTTACCAGGAACTAAAAGCCTTAGTGTTATCTTAGCCAAAGAATGTGTGTTTAGCAGAGAATGTAATTAGGGGAAATACTTAAGAGATTGTCAGCGCAATGTTCTTTTAGCTCTTAAGCAATCCATATCCTGCTAAAATGTTTGTCTTGTTTTTTTTTTTTCTTCCCTGTTGGCTACTGTTCCAGGTCCCTTATTTCGCGGGAGTCTTTGGCGTCCACGACTTTGAGTCTGACAGAAAGTCAGTCGGCTTTGAGTGTGAAGCAAGAGTGGTCTCACGGCTACAGGGCTCTCCCATCGCTCTCCTCCAACCACAGCTCTCAGAATGGCATTGATCTAGGGGATCTGCTTAGCCTTCCTCCTGGGACAGCCATGTCCAGCAATAGTGTCTCTAACTCATTGCCATCCTACCTTTTCAGCATGGAAAATAGCCACTCTCCTTATCCTAGTCCCCGACACTCTTCGGCCAGATCCCACTCGGCCCGCTCCAAGAAGAGAGCGCTGTCCCTGTCCCCACTGTCCGATGGCATTGGGATAGACTTCAATACCATCATCCGCACCTCTCCCACGTCCTTGGTCGCCTACATCAACGGGTCGAGGGCTTCCCCGGCCAACATGTCCCCACAGCCCGAGGTCTATGGGCATTTCCTGGGAGTACGCGGTAGCTGCATTCCACAGCCGTGTCCGGGGCCCAGTAGCCAGATGGGTGTGCGGGTGGCCAGTGGTGGCTTGGCGCTCCCGGCCTACGGCGAGGACAGCTCTCTGGAGTACGAGCGCATGCAGCAGCTGGAGCACGGCGGCCTCCAGCCCGGCATGGTGAACAACATGGTAGTGCAGCATGGCCAGCCAGGCCCGGACGGCCAGCCAGCCAGCCTGCTGAAGACCGAGCGCCTGGATGATTTCTCCAGCGGCGCCCTCGACCTGACCCCTGCGCCGCCTCTGCCACCACCACCCCAAGGCCCCCCACCGCCCTACCATGCCCACCTGCACCTGCACCACCAAGAGCTCGTCCCCCATGCCCAGACGCTGGCCCTGCCTCAGGCCAACCTGGAGGAAGATGGGGAGATGGACGATGTCGGGGGCAAGCACTGCTGTCGCTGGATCGACTGCAGCGCCTTATATGACCAGCAGGAGGAACTGGTGCGGCACATCGAGAAGGTTCACATAGACCAGCGCAAAGGGGAAGACTTCACGTGCTTCTGGGCCGGGTGTCCTCGGAGGTACAAGCCATTCAATGCCCGCTATAAACTGCTCATTCACATGAGAGTCCACTCCGGAGAGAAGCCCAACAAGTGTACGGTGAGTTTTCCAAAGCCCACGGGGGCCCATTGAAAGTGCACCTGTCTTTTCTAAACTAGGTCCGCAAATCAGGGGACATTTTCTTCATTGATGGGTTTTGGATGTGTGTGGGACCAGGTATGCATGAGATTTGACTCCTCTTCAGTCTGAGGAAGGGGAAGATTTCTTTAATTATTAGCTGCTGGGGTATCTCTCCACTTCTCGATTCTTTTCTGCAAATGTACAGGATTCATCACTTCAAGCGAGGTAAACCTGCCAGTGTCCAAAATCTCAGAAAACATGTCTGCCAGGTACCAACTCGAAGTTGCTGAAATGTGCAGGGCAGAGGAATACACACCGCACCCCCAGCGAGCTTTATGCCTTTTCCAAAGCAAATATTCAGTGATTTTTTTCTTTCTGTCTAATAACCGTGCTAGTATTGGGGTTGGGGGAGGGGTGGTTCTGATATTTGGAAAGGAACTCACACTTAGCAGCTTGGCTAGTTACCATGCTGCTGCGTGCACCTTCACGCCTGCACACTGCACACTCCAGGGTTGGGAGACTAGTTAATGATTTATAGCCAGCAAAACAACACCCAGGGGGATACACAGGAGCAGAATCTCACAGGATCTCACCATATTTTAAGGAGAGAGAATTTTGTGGAAAGGTACAGGAGAAAGAACCGAGAGGGCAATGTGCCTTTTGTGTTGAAGGAAATGGCCGTGGTGTCTCTTTCTCCCCCGCATCCCCCTTTCACAACATTGATCCTGGACCTATCTCTGTTTCTTGGCAAAACTGACTGTTTTTTAATAATACTACTCTTAAATGATTTCACAGTCTTTTCACACCTAACAGAAACCCGCAGGGTTTACAAGCAGGACATCACCCTTGGGATCACAGGGCAACTTTGCACAACCTCAGACAGCTCACTTAACTCTCGGAAAAAGAAGAACATGCGTTTTAGATTAGCTTAGATGGACAGGATTAATTTTTTTAGGGTTAAAATCTGAGAATGGTAGGTACTCCCTGGATACTGAATATGCTACAGGTCACTAAATGTGTGAAATATATAAATCATTTTGAAAAGGAACTTATTTAAAGGGTGGTCCCCCAGACAGAGTTCATTCTTCCTATAGAATGTCTTAACAATAAAGAACCCAGACCACATGTTTATGTTTGTGTGTAGATTGGCCAAGTTGTCTGATTCATGTAAAAGCAAACCAAACAGATGATAGCTGTAATGCAAGTGTTAGAGGCACGTTTTCACCGTCCAGTAGGTATTTTTTGAAAGAGTTTTAAGAATTTCTGGTGGAATAAAATTGCATTTCTTGTCGTTACATTGTGCCCCATGTTGTGATTTTTCTTAAGGAAAACCTGAAGCTGATACATTGTGAGAATGCCAGGTTATATGAGTGAAAAGAATAATGACATTCCAGGAGGCAAAACCTTACTCTGTCAGTAGGGTTCTGCATTAAAAATGCCAGAAAGAGACAAGCAATTGAAGGCAATTCCATTTACTTTGTTTGGAACACACCGGCCTATTGCAGGCAGGAAAGACATTCAGTCTCTGAACGAAAACAGTCCAACCTTTTAGTTATGACTAATCCTGGCCGAAAATAGTTTGCTGGATTTGGCTTTACTGAAGAAAAAAAAAAAAAAAACCCATAAAAGCTCGAATTATCCAAAAAAATATTTTTTGCATTGCAAAATTAATTTTTGTGCAATAGGATTTCCCTACTTTCCCACTGTTCTTAGATTTTGCAAAGGCATAGAACAAGTTGACTTTTGCTAAAGTACATGATGACTATTTAAAAATAAAAATACTTCAGTGAAGGAGTAACCTGAGAGGTGAATGTTTGCAGGCCTCCTCTGCAGAGCTTTCCATTGTATTGTTCAAGATGGGTAAAGGAGGTGATTTCTCTTCTCCCCTAGTCTGTCCACTCCTCGCTTCTAAATGAAATCTTTGCAAAATTCAGATTGCTAGATTTAATTCCATATCAAATTTAGAACCACAGAGCATTTACTTACACACATTATAGTGCAAGTGTATTTATACGAAACAAGGTTTCTTAGGAGCTGACTAATGTTGCAGTTCTAGTCTTGGGAGTATGTATTTTTAGTAGGAAGACATCCATTTTCATATAACACATATCATGAGCATTATGTCTTTTGAAAACTGTTTTGTGGCTACATGTCATTTGCTTGATTTGTAGGGCTATAGCTAACGGGCAACAGAAAATTTTACTGTGAAGGTTTAGCAGTCTTCTCAAGTGATAGTTCATGGATAGAAGACAGTGTGCTTACCATGAATGCACACGTGAAAAAGATTCCTTTTTCTGCCTTTTGCAAAACCAACCTTTCCACTGTTGGAATCCAGACATTAAGAACTGTTAAAACTGAAATGTGTCATCTCCTACTGCTTTGAAATCTGATGGTAGTTCATTCAAAGCTCACGATCTTGCCAAGTACAATGACCACATTCCTGTTTTGGAGACATGAAGTGATCTTCGGGTTTTTGTGGCTGTGTCACATGCTGCAGAGGCTAGGAGCTCTGTTTAAATTATAAGACCCAATCAACTTTGGTTTTACGTAAGTTTCACTGCTATTCATTTTCTGTGGACCCTAGTTTGTGTTAGTCATCATTTTCACTCCGCTATTTGACCCAAGAAAGATGTGATGACCCATTGTGTTTGGTGCCCATGACTACGAGCAGCGCTATGAACTTCTGGAAGCCAGGGTAAGAGAAGGGTGTGTGAAAGGGCTCCTCAGGGACAGCCTGTGTGCAGTAAGAGGCTACCACGGCTGTAAGAGGCTACCACTCCCTTGATACCAAGTTTCATTTCATGCATGGGAGGACACATTCTCAGAATCTCTGACTTGAACTCCTCGGCCTTACCCAGAACTCTGGGATTCAGATCATTCACGATTCTAGGTGGCCGAACTGGGGAGAATTGTTCATTTATTATTTGGTTAACTTACTGGAAGAAGAGAATGGTTTCTTCTCTCTTTCCCACCCAAACAATTCCACCCCTCTGTTGATCTCATACTATTGCTTCTGTGAAAAGCCAAACCAGCTGTTCTCTTTCCAGGCTTGAACTGGAACACAGACATACTCCCAGCCAGTGGCAAAGGCCTTGGGAAGTAAGGCCTCGTCAGGCAGACAGGCAGACCTCAGTTAACTCAGAAAGAAATATGGCAATATTATATTAAAAATATCTGAGTATATTGACTGCGATCTACTGATTTCAGGGTGCCAAAGCATTCTACTTAGACCTTCCTGAACTTAGACAAACCCCAACATTGATGAATCTCAGAATCAACAGAACTTTTGAGCATTTCCGGGTATAATTGTACTGAATTCTATTATGTCTTTCTGAGATGGTAAGGTTTCAAATTCCCAAGTCAGAACAATCATGGAGTCTCTGAATTTCTTTCCCCAATGCCTGTTTCATGTTCCTAAAAGGCAACATAAAATGTAATCCCAAATTATAGATGTGCACTAACCGTCTCTAACAGTATCCATAGTAATGGTTCTAACAGAGCTCATGCTGAGAATGTTTTTACTGTAGGTCTTTTTTTTTTTAATTAAACGTATTGGGGTGACAGTGGTTAGTAAAATTATATAGGTTTCAAGTGTACAATTCTGTAATACATCATCTACGTATCACATTGTGTGCTCACCACCAAGAGTCAGTTTCCCTTCCATCACCATATATTTGACCCCCTTCACCTTCTTCTATCACCCTGCCTCCCCCCTTACCCTCTGGTAACCACTGAACTGTTGTCTGTGTTTATGAGTTTTTGTTTCTTTGTCTCGTTCCCTTCTTATATCCCACATATGAGTGAAGTCATAGGTTCTCAACTTTTTCTGTCTGACTTATGTTGCTTAGCATTTGCCGTTAAGTTGAAGAGTGTGCAGTGCCTGGGTAGCGTTCCCAGGAAGGTGTGTTCTCAATGAGCTGAAGCAGCTCAGTCTGCCAGTACCGCTCATGAGAAAGCCTATCTGATTGGAGCAGAGTGTGCAGAGGTACAGGGCTCTGTTGCCAGGCTCAGAAACCCTGATGGCTTGCCTTGATGCACAATAGAAAGCAGTTGTGCTGGGAGGTTAGGGAGTGTTAGTAAGGGAATTAGGGAGAATGTGGGTCGCCACTTAAATTTTGCTTATTTTCCCTGGATGAATTTTATCCAATAGCAAAAAGGAATTTTGCAAAACTTTTACCCACCCACAGATTTTCACGAAAATGTCACTGACCAAAGACAGCTTTGAATTTTGTATGAATTGACTCATTTCTCCACAGGCATTTTGCCTGGCAAAATCCAGAGTATTTGCTTTGGCTTGAATACTGGGCAGTTTGCTTTTTAAGTAACATTGGATTATGAGTACAAGAAAATAAATACAGAGCTCGGGCCATGTCCCCATTCCTCTTTAATGGCCTGATTTATGGGTTCATGGGCCAGCATTAGCCATGAAAGACGTTTCTTGAGGAAAAGTAAAATCAGTATAAACTGTGGAAGAAAGTTTTTTTCCACATCCTTTATTTTATTATTTTGATAAGATTTGGCATTGATGGGGTGACCACAATTACAGGACCAGAAGAGACGTTAGGAAAATACCATCTAAGCATAACTATTAGTTACCACTCTATAACCTTCATATTGGCAGCAATTAATAAGTTCTTATAATGTCAAGTATTGATGAGGGTATGCAGAATGGGGAATGCTTTAATATTGCTGGTGAGAATAAATTGTTGTAACCACTTTGGAAACATTTTGGTAATACCTAGTAAAGATGAAGATGAGCATGTCCAACAAAACCAGGTCTGTGTGTCTACGCTCCCTACAGAAACTCTGAAATAGGGTGGCAGGGACACCCACAGAAAGGTATTTATTGCACCTCTGCTTTTAAAACATGTAAATAACCGAAGTGTTTGTAGATAGGTAAATCAAGAAACTGTAATTTATTCCTAATGATAGAATATAAAGGAGTTTAAAATTAATGAATTAGATCTAAATCTCTATATCTGTAGATACATATATATATGTACCAATGTGGATAAATCTCACAACAATGTTAAATGAAAAAATTAAATGCAAAAGGATATATACAGTATAATACAATTTATGCACCTTTAAACACACACTAAGCAGTATTATATAGTTATTGTAAATACATAATTACTTGCTTAAACAATAAAATTGTGTGACCAGGATAATCAGTAACCGTAGGACAATGAATACTTCTAAAGAGGAAAGAAATAGGAAGAAATGGGATGTGGGAATTTTACTTTATCTTTTTTTTCCCCCCAAAGCATTAGGGAACTAAAATATGGCAAAACATTAATTTCTTTTTAGCTTGGTGATGGTGACATACGACTGAGTATCTATCTTCTAATTTATATTTTCTATGCTTTGCTCACTGTGTTGAAATATTTCATAACGGTAAGTATGTATTTTTGTTAAAAATATAAGAAAATACATAACACTCCAATTCCCTTCCACACATAGCATTTTTTCAGACGAGGAGAACGTCTAGAGAAATTAAGTGATTTTTCTAAGACTAGTAAATTGTTTGGCTATTGCCTACTTCGCACCCCCAAGGGGTGGTTCTTGGCTGACATTGGAATCCCCTGAAGAGCTTTATAAAGTATCCATACCTGGACCCCCTCCCCAGAGTCTGTGATGTCATTGGTTTGGGGTGCAGCTTCCCAGCTAAGTCTAATGTGCAGCCAAGGGTGTGAACCAGTACTCTAAAAGCTTCAACCTATGTCCTGACATTGAACTCTAGATAAATGAAAGCCTACCCTGTCATTTCAGTTAAGGTGTAGGGAGGCAGTGTTTAGGAGCGAATACATCTGCATTATCATCAATGCCCTGACAATGATTAGGGTAATTTCATGTTCCCTTGTAATAAAATTCAGAGACAAGAGATAAGGAGATAATAGAGCGAACCTGGTAGTGGCACAAGGCTTTCACCTGAGTGTCCATATTCAGAGTACTCTTTCTCTACAATTAACAGTCAGTTAAAGGTTGGGATGAGACTGTGTTGAGCAATGTATGTCATTACCACCTCCTTGCCTCCCTGAGTTAAAGGTGAAACTGACAAATCTGTCACATAGTTCATCTCTAAAGGTGAGATAAAGTGTTCTCCCTTCCAAATACAGTGCAGCCTTTCTGCTTTTAATATAAAGTGATTTTCAAAACATTTTTGCTACTATGGATATTTTGAAGAATTAGGAAGTTACCAAATTACTGAATTTTCCATTTTATCAAATCTTCCTTATGTGATTAAATAAATAAAATTATCATTAATACCCTCTTTGTCTCTTGAGGCTGAAACACCACTAGTGAAACATCTGGTAAAGATCAGAGAGAGTGTAGCTTCCAAATCATATCCCACAAGGCATCAGTCTGTCAAATATTTAATGCAAACTCAATAATTTTAAAAAATACAACTAAATTGCAAGATTTTCCCCCCAATGATTTTACATAAGAAAGAGATGCTGGCATATTTATTTGTGTATATACATGTTCAACATACTGTAGACATCCATATGTCACTATAAATTACAAACTTCTTAGTATAGGTAAAAACAAAACCACAGAAATTCTCATCAGAAGGGGCATTAACCATGGTGTATAAGGCGTCTGTCAAATCGGATTTCACATCCCAAAACACAGTTTAGAAACCTTCCATTTGGTAGTGGTTTAATTTCATTTTCCTTTAGAAGGTATTTAATCCACGTTACCTGGGGAGCTAGCCCTTCATGAACTTTGTCCTGAAAATAAATTTGTAGCAGATTTGGGCAGACGTTTCAAAGCAAATCGTGGGTTGTGTTCCTTTGCCCTGGGATTCTAGGATTAATGAAAAACAATAGATAATGAGAAAAACCCTAAGCGGTTAAATATTTGAGTCTTTATCCTCATTAAGCAAAATCATTAACTACATGATAGTTAATGTTCCTTGTAGTTCATATTTGTTTTGTGTTTTTTCTCTAATTTCCTGTCCCAAAATAATGTTTTTAAAATTAGAATTGTGTAAATCTTTTCATAAATGATCTGATTAAGGGAATGTATTTCAAAGTTTCTGAGGTTTGTTCCTGTATAGATTTTAAAATGTATTTTTCTTAGTTCATTCAGACTGTAGCAGCATAGAAAATTAGAATGACAATTTATTAGTAACATCTTTTGTGACCTTTGGACTATTTCTTGATTACCTTTACTATATGTGTGGTCTTGTTGACGTCTTTTAGTTCAGATAGAATTGGAGTGTGTAGAGTGAAAAAGCAAACACATTTATTTTTCCAAACAAAGAGGTAGTCTGATTCTCTTTGATCTTTCAGAAGTGTTTTTATCAAGCTCTGGGAAGAATGATGTGGAAAAAAGATGTTATTTAATTTTTATTTTTTCCAGGCAGATTGATTAATTTCTACTGTAATTAACTGAGTCGGCTTCTTGACGATCTAGAGGACAATGGATGTTGTAATCCTGGTTAGTGGCGATGTATGTGGCTGGTGAATTTAGATCCTGGGTGGGCAGGCAGATTCAACTTCCCATCTGTGTGAATTCGGGGTAGTCTTTATCCAGAGGGGAGATGGGTTGGTCTAACAGGTGTCATCACTCATACGGAGGTTGGTGTAGATAGGAATTTGGTCAGAAAATGGAATGACACTTGTGTATTCTTATTTTGTAGCACAGTATTTATTCTAATTTTCTTGGGCCGTAGACACTGCACTTGAGAAGGAGGAATGATGAATCCTTTTGAGAGAGAATTCTGAAGAATCTAAAAAAACAATTAATTTGAAAAGTTGTTGAGAAATTAGAAAATGAGATGGCCTGGTTCTGGGCAGGCAGGGGCAATGGGCATGAGTAATTTAATTATACCATGCTCCAAACTTAGGGTGACCATATAATTTATTATTCAAACTGGGACACTTTTGTGAGTGAAAGGGGTTCTATTTCACGGGAATATCAGTGTAAACCAGGAGTGTCCTGGGAAAACCAGACTGTATGGTTGTCCTACCCAACTATTATATGCACTGAGGTGTCCACCCACTCCATGCATGGTCGTTCATTCATTTGATCACTGAGTACAAGCCACGTGCCATGCCCTGTCTTGGAAGCGTGTACATGGATAAATGGGACATTAATAGTTATTTACATAATAATGAAACAAGAGCTGTGATAAGGTCTATACACATTGTTTTAATGGGAAAACAAGGGGAAAAACTTCCAGCTATGTCTGTAAGAGTCAGGGCAGGCTTCTTAGAGGAGGTGACTGCATCTTGAAACGAGAGTAATTCTTACAGAAACAGGGAAGGAGGCCATTCAAGTGGAGGCACCACATAATGTAATAGCACAGGGGTGCAAAAGAGCCCAGAAAAAGAAACAGTTCTTTCTTTCCAAGTATGTAGTTTGATGATTCCCAGACTAGGTAGCAGTGGGACGTGAAGCTGGAAATTTACCTTGGGCAAATCACAAAGGACCTATGCTATCAAATAGAGATAAATGTTTTTAAAATGAGAAAGAATTACATATCTAGTTAATACAAGTGCAAATACAGTTAATGCAAAAAATTTTTAAGAGGAGCCTCAGTGAATGTGCATTAGCACATGTGAAACGAAACTTTGACTGCCCCAAACCATCTCCATTAAAGTTTATAGTTTTATTCTTCATTAAAATGTATCTCTTGGCAGCTATCATATGAATTTTCCTTAATGCCAAGTGGTCCGCCAGGGAAACACATAGATGGAAACAAGCCTAAAAACATTTCGTGTGGTCGACTTGAAAGAACGAAAAACCTGGGGAAGGCTAGAGACCAAGGCTGTTTGATCAGTTATGTCCAATGATTAAGATGTGGACAAAGGCTGCATACGTTATCCTGTGTATGAGTAGCCTTCCATTAGTTAAATATTTTCTTTTATAATCTGTAGAAAGAGTGAAGTACTGTTAAACAAAGGTTTGGACTGCCACTCATTATGTTGAGCCTGTCAGCCCTTTTTCAGACTTCTTCCCCCACCCCCCATTGCTAAGATTTACTTTGGAATTTTTTTCTGCTCAGACCAAATTAATACAGAATAGAGCTAAATGTGTGAGATGGTTAGAAGAGTGCAAAATTAAATCAGTTCTCATCAAAATGGTGCCCGTTCGGTGTGATTGATTCAATCTCTCTAAACTGAGGAAGGCAGAGTGAAAGGAGAGACTCCGCTTTTGTTACTTGAGCTTCCTGCTCTAGCAGCAGTCGCCTCACCTGGGGTCTGTGCCTCCCAAGGTTGGTCCATTTGCCTGTGCGACCAGAGAGCACAGCAGAGAGTCTATCTCAGTGGACTTAGGTGTTTGAGTGTTCCAGATATGGCATCTAATTGTTCTTGCTCTTCAAACTCACGATGCAGTGTCTCAGGCTTGTCTCTCCAGAATAATTTCTTTTCTGTGTTTTAGAATGTTTATTTAAAAGTGCTTTAATTTTCAAGTTGGGGCGTGGATATTGGGCCCCAGTAGCCCATCCTTCTGTGCTAAATGTTGCTGCTACTAAGTAAACTCTTTCTCTTCTGTCATTCTCTTCCCCATTCCCAGTCACAATTTCTAGTGTGAGAAGAGTGAATAGACGGTGATTTGTTAGCTAACAGAATGGATTTGGGAGTGGGGGAGCAGTTGTAATGGAGGAAAAATGGGAGGCTCCACCCTAAACAACATTCTGAAGTAGAAATTTATCTTCCATTGCATTCGTAGTGACTCCTACTGTTTCTTCCCTCAGAATTTCCATGCTGCCTCAGGGCCCTTCTTTTCATTCTTTTTCTTTCTCTCCACCTATTCAAGTCTTGCTTTTGGGAAAGAACTTCTGCAAAGATAATTAAAATTCGTACATATAAAATGATGAATGACTGAGAAAAGACTCAGTGCTCTTGCCCTCCTAAGAGTAGGTACATTTTTATGAGGGAGGATGTATTAAACCTCTCCCCTTAGAATGAAAACTTCTTTGGTAAAATGGGAGGGGAAGGAAAATAACTGTCATAAATCCTGAGCAACTAGATTGGTTTAATCTTCACTCTAGCCCTCGGAGTGAAATAATGTGTGGCGTTTGAGATTCACACTGTTCTTTCTGCTGTATATTCAAAGATCATTATTCACCTTTGAGTCCTATCTGCAGTACCTGGCTCGATGATTAGATGTACTTATAGTAGACCCCAAATATATACATATCTGTCTGCATCTATATACATACATATCCATCTGTCTACCTACCTATTTATCTACCTACCTACGTCTGTGTGGATATAGACGTATCCATGTATGTATGTATACCTGGAGTTAGTAATGGGGATACAGTGAGGTTCATTATTCTATTGTTTCTATTTCTGTGAAGATTTGAAGTTTTCTATAATAAAAAGCTAAAAGTAGAAGGGCTCACCATGATAAAAATCCAGCAACCATCTGACACTGTACCACGCCATCCCATTATTCTTGACTATATTTCTATGCTGTACATCACATCCCCAAGACTTACTTGTTTTATACCTGGAACTTTGAACCCCTTACTTATTATCTGCTCCCTTTTTAATTTTTCAATTAGAGTTGACATTCAACATTATTTTATACTAGTTTCAGGTGTATAGCATAGTGGTTAGACATTTATATAATTTAGGAAGTGATCCCCCTGACTAGTACCCACCTGGCACAATACATAGTTATTACCATATTATTGATTCTATTCTCTAGTCTTTATATCCCTGTGACTATTTCATAACTACCAATTTGTATTTCTTAATCTCCAATAATATTGTGATAGAGTTGTACAGTGTCAGATGGTTGCTGGACTTACCATAGTGATCACTTCTTTAGCACAGGGAATATAATCAGTAATGTGGTAATAACTGAATAGTGCCAGGTGGGTACTGTTGAATAACTATGATGTACACCTGAAACGATATATGAAATATAATATTGTATGCTAGCTATATTTTAATAAAAATCTCTTTTAAAAAGTTAAAAGTACATAAAACATTTTTTCTTATCTTAGAGGAAAGAAAAGCACAATTTGTTCCCTCCAGCACCTCAGAATGATGCCAGACATTGTTTTTTCCTTAGGTAACCTATGTTCTACTGATCTGAAAGCAAATTAATTTTTTCCGTTGCTCCTGAAGGTCTCTGAAATCACTCTGCTTAAGAATGAGATGCGAAATACTCTAGGCAATAACATAATATTTGAAAAGGCAAGTGATAATCAGGAAGCATTTTTGGAAATATTAAGATAATCCAGCCTCTGTAACGGACAGCTCAAATCTCAGTGGCTTGGTATGATGAAGGTTTATTTCTTATTCGTTTTCTAACATAGCTGGCTCCTTGTGATCGTAGGATAACTCAGGATCCTTTAATCTGAATGGTTCCACCATCTGAGTCTCGGGAGAAAGACAGAATGTTGAGGATTGTGCAGAAGGTTTTAGGAGCTAGGTCTAAAAGGGACACACTTCGCTTCTTCCTGCATCCCAGTGACCAGAACTCAATCACATAACCCCGGCTAATTGCAAAGGAGGTTGGGAAATGCGGTCTTTCTGTATGTGCAGGAGGAAATGAAACAAGAGTATTGTTTCTGCCCCAAGGAACTACAGGTGCCCTCCCTGCTTCCTCCGTAACTTATATTGGTTCTCTGTATCCCCTTGAAGAGAAGAAACGTTTCAGTCTCGATCTTTGATTTTCCTATGAGTGGCAACCCCGTCTCATCAAAGTGGTTTTGTTACTTTTGTCGTATCAGTCCTGGCTCCTGCAACATGCTCTTCAATTTACTAAACCTTTTCCATTTTTCAAAAAAAACGTACTCTCCAAGGATTCCATTGCCGTACAGTCACCACTGCTGGGAACACTCTTGTTAACTCAAGTGAATTACTCAATTTTTCCCACGTTGGGCAAATTGCATGTTCTTGGTGCACAATTCCCCACTGCTCATCATCTTTCTAAGTCACAAGGATGTTCGATGTCTTCATGTCCCACAGGTACTCACCCTTGAGGGAGATCTGCTCATTATCAAGGGCAAGTTCATAATGAATCACTGAGAGATCCACCACTGTGAGCAGAAATTTAGTTTGAAGGACTGTTTTACCCAGACCCTGAAAATCAATATTCCCCATCTGTTCATAAAGTAGCTTATTTGATACACACAGTATGGTCATAAATGCTCTTCTATTCTCTGAATGCTTGTTTTTGATCATGAACTGGCACACACTCAAGGAAAAAATGACAATGTGCCTCTATGGACACTTTTGGTCCATTTCCATAAATATATTCAAACAAAATGAAATTGCCTGGCTCTTTATAATATGTTCTTTAGTGTGTTTAAGCTTGCAAAATTACCCCCAGGGATGACAAATTGTAAACATCATGCAATACCACAGCCCCGGTTCAAGGCCTGTTTCAGTGTTTAGCCGACATGCACCCTTCCTAGAAACATTTAAAGTGTTTTAGGAAAATGTAACTAGGCAAACAAGCTTATCGGGAGCGACAATAAAAAAAAAAAATCATTGATTCTAATTATGAGGCGTCACATATACAGAAACAAAGCAGCTTTTGTGTAGTGGAAAATCTACTTGTTCTCTGAAACACATGGAGTGCTTTCCAGTGGTTTTAGATAATTAGGCTGACAAGGTTTCAGGGCTCTGACCTTTTGGCCCATCTCAAATGATTCAGCTGCACTTGTCGAAACTTGTTGAAGGTGTTGGTGGGAGGTGTGCTGAGATACAAGTTGTTATAAGGGTGTGAAAATAAGACAGGTACCATTGCTTTTTCTGAAAGCCCAAACGACACATATATCGAGGTGGTGAGTATTCGAGTTCTTGAGGCAAGAATTGAGTTTATTGTAATGATTTCTACTTGTCTCTGTAGCAAGTATTTCCCCCAGCAGCCCAGTGCATTTGACCCACCATTGGTGAGGATTCCAGCAACTCCCACTGTCTGGGTCAGCCTGATCTGCTCCGTTGCGTGCCCCAGGAAGGCCAGCGTTGTGTTGTAACCCTGGTTTTGTGCTGTGTTCATGGAATGGGGCCTTTATGATGGAACCAGGCAAGGAAGAAGTGGTATAATCTGAACAAATAATGGAGAAATCACTCTAATTGCTTCCTCTATTGAGGTAGTAAATCAAAATCAACAACTGTGTCACTGTCATTTTTCTTGAATTCAGAACGTCAGAAAAAATGAATTTTACTCGACCACAGGGTCAGAAACATAGATCTTGGTAAATCAGTGGGCAATTTAGTTCAAAATTAAGAGTACATATTGACCATTTGCAGTGTCAACGAATTATTTTCAAGGAGGAGTTTCATGAAAGGAATTTTTAGTTGCTTGATTGTACATTTCCTTCAAAGATTGCTTGCTGATTACCGTCAATTAACAAAAAAATAATAAATAAAAGCCTATTGTGTTCTGAATGAATGATGCTGCCACATGACTTGATAGCCTCCTGCTGCACTTGTCAAACAGCTCTGCCAAGGAGTGAAATTTTGAAGTTGGAGCCCCACTTAGCCATGTTTAGAATAGGCTTAATTTAAGGTGTCTGCAATGGGGGACAATTTAAAATTTTTCAATAGAGAATTCATGCGTTTCTAAAAAACAATATACTGACCATCTCTAAATCACTTCTGCTTCCTCCATTTTTACTCAGATAGATATTCTATAAAATTAAAAAGAGAATATAAAAGAAAATTGTCTTAATATGGAAAAAAATTACAAGGTTTTTGTATAATTGTTTCACTAAAAATCTATTAGCTATTTAAATATTTGGTTTATATTTACATTTTAATGCAGGGTCATTCATCTAATTATAGGTGTGCATGCTTTCTGTGGTCTCTAAAAGTGACCCTCCGGTACAAAACAGAAAGAAAGGTCTCTGGTGACTATCTCTATTTTACTCACCCAACTATTTATTGAACTACTGTTTCGTGCCAATCACTCTTCTAGGCTGGGGAAACAGCAGTGAATAGATCAGACTCAAAACTCCCTGTTCCTTTGGAGCTTACATTCAGAGGGGAGATAGTAAATAATGTAGACATCTGTGGAAAGAAAGTTTCAGGCAGAGAGAAGAGCAAGTGAAAAGGTTTTGAGGCAGGAGTGTTGGCTTGGCAGGTTTGAGAAACATCAAAGCAGCCAGGGTAGCAGGAATAGAGTGAAGGAGGAGGAGAGAGAAGAGATCAGGGAAAAATAATGAAGACCGAATTGTTTAGGGCCTTGTAGGCCATTGGAAAGGTGGTTTTGAGTAGAGGAGTGATAGGACCTGGCTTATGTTTTAATAGGATCACTGCATGCTGCATGGAGAGTATATTGAAGTGAAACAAGGACTAGAAGCAGGACCGAACCCTCATGAGTGGGATCATTGCAGTAGCCTTGTCTCTGGTCTTCTTGCTGTGTCCAATGGTGGATTCTGGATATATACACATAGACAGATTTCCCAGTGGATTTGATATGGGGTGTGGGAGACTGAATTGTCAGGGGTGACCCCGAGTTTTGGCTTGCATGTCTGGAAGGATGGCAGTTATCTTTAACTGAGATGGGTGTACTTGTGGGAGGTTTGGGAAGGAAACAGACAGTTTGGTATTGGCTGGCCTGATTTAAAGTGAAATGAAAAGTAGAGTCATGAAAAAATTGATATCTGTACTCCTGGATTCCATGAGGGATGGGTGAAAGGAGAATTGAGTAGTTGAAGTAATGAACTTTTTATCAAACACCTTGTATCTCTTTTGCCCTGCTTTGTTGTCTTGCTCTGACCCCGCCTGCCATGCATCTATCTAGGAGAATTTCAAGGGACCATGGATGATTAAAAAAAAAAAAAAGGTTGAAGAGGTTCTTCCAAGTTGGCCTGCCATTGGCTAACTTGTACATGTGTCTCCAGACCAGAAGATAAGCCGACAGGAAACAAGGACAGGCTCCAAGAGAATAAATAGGTTTCTACCATCATGGTCTTATGCTCTTGACACTGAGGGAGGTATTAATGACAGCATCTATATCTCTTAATTCATCTAGAACTTAATAGTGTATAAACAGACACTCTGAAAAATAATATCAGTTGTACCATTGTGGTGACATTGAGGTGGTCAGGACTCCGGGACCAGACTGGATGACTTCTTAGTCAGTGTGTGTTGACGGGATCCAGAAAGCAATGGATAGTTTTTATTTTGTTTTTTTTTTCCCCTACCTTTGCAACATGAGATATGAGGTTATGTTTTTTAATAAATTAATCTCTCAGTGAATTTGATAGTATCTTATGTTTCAGAATGCATCTTCTCAATTGCTTGGCTGACTTCTCCTTAGAGCGCTTGCTCTAAGAATGTCACGTAGTGTTAATAAGGAACAATGTGAAAGGGCTACTGGTTCGAGGTTCTTAGGGGTTGTACTCAGTTTTGTGTTCTAAATGTGTAAGTTGTGTGAAAGGCTCTATTCTTGGTCATCGAAGCATAGTGAATCTGTGGAAATAACTTTAATTTTAAGATCACACAATTATATTTTTTCTTACTGTAGAAATAGCTTAATGAAAAACCTTCTGTGTACCATGTATTGGGTTTGTTTACTGTGGATCATGATAGATAGGGAACAAAACCTTACATTTCAGCTTTTGGAAAATTTTATGATATTCATGTCCATGGCAATAAAACTTCTTTGGCTCCGGTGGGGGTGCCTCTTTTGTTTGACTGAAGTGTTATGACATGTCTATATCCAGAGACGGGATAGAGATTTTTTTCTTCCTCTTTACATTTATTTTTTCCTTCCGTTGTCTCCCATCTCCTCCTATCTTTCTAGCACCTACTCATTCCCTTTGTTTTTTTCTTCTATGCAAAGCTACTGAGGGTGCCTGCAAAGAGAAAACAAAATGAAGGTTGTAACAGTGCTTGAAAGCTGTGTGTGTGTGTGTGTGTGTGTGTGTGTGTGTGTTTCCATTTAGTAACTATAACTATGAAAGAAAGCATATTCAGTGCTTAAAAACAGTGACATCGAATATTTAAGTATATCTTATGGAGGTGTTATCTATTTGAGGGGCTGTCTTATATTCTCTAGCAAGGTATACTATCCTACTAGTTAGGGCTGGGCTTCACAACCTCACACTATTGAGATTTTGGACCAGATAATTCTTTGTTGATGAGGGGCTCTCTTGGGCATTGTAGGATGTATAGCTGCATCCCTGCTTCTACCTAGTATATGAAGTAGCACACCTTTGATGCTCAGTGGTGACAAAAAATATTTCCAGCCATGCTCTGTGTTTCCTGTGGGGCCACATGGCCCTTGTTTGAGAACCACTGAGTTAGGGGAACCTGAGTTTATCAGCCTTATTCATGTAGAGGCAGGGCGGTTATTTTGAGGTTATAGCCAATGCTTGAAAAAACTTGGCTTAAAAACAAAAACAAAGACATCTTCACTTAGCATTGCCAAGTGAGAACTTGTGAGAGCCTCTCCTCTTCCTTGACCTCACCAAGGACCCTGGCTATGACCTCTGCAACTTCTCTTTACTAGTTGATGAAATAATCTTTTATGTGTCTAGGAATATAGTAGGAAGGGATGCAAATTTTTCCAAGTGATGCAAATTTTTCCAAGTATCTGGTTGACACTCGGATTTCCTTTTCTTATAGAAATACTGGTATAAATAGAGGGTTAGTTTTCTGTCCTAGGAATATGGTTGTATATAGAATTTATCCTCTTTGGATGGGGAAGCATCTAACGTAGAAATAGTGTGACATTCTAAGCCAAAATTCTAACCTTAGATGAGCGTAATCCCCATAAATGTTCAACTTCTCACTAATTTCAATATTTATAGTGAAACTATAGTGCTGAAAATATACAGAAATTTAGAAGTCCAAATTTCTAGTTTCACTGTGTCTGTCCTTGGGATGCTCTGCCTCTTGATTCTAGAAGTGAAACCCATTTCAATCTTTCATTTAGAATATGTCACCCAAAGGGTGGACTTTTGGTGCCTAACGTGACACTAAACATAATGACTCATTAACAGGAGAGGGAGTTCTCTTTCCATCACAACCCACCTTTATAAGAAAAGCCAAAAGAACCTTAGGATTTATAGCTGTGTCAACTAGCAGGACTTAAGACATTAACCTTTTTTTTTTTTTTTTGAAGTCAGCTAATTGGGAGTAGTTTAAACACAAACAAATTTTTGTGCATCAGGGAAATCATAGGTAAAATTATCAGTAGTTGCATGTATTATCCTAGAAGAATAACTTCCACAATATAAGACACTAATTGTTTAGCTAACCTGTTCCATGCAGGAGACTTTTTGAGTCAAGTCTGGGATTGCAGATGTTTTATACAGAATGATTAGTAGCAATAATAATCAACATTGACAAATGAAAGTGGCCTTACATAGTTTATACCGAATAATGAAAAGCCCACTACACTAGTGATAGAAGACAAGTAAGTCAGAACAGCTCTATTTGGACATTTGGAGCCTGAGAGTGAGAGAGTTTTCATGGTTTGAGACAGACTAGAGGGAAGCCGAACTCTACCTAAAATAATAACATCTTCCATTTGTTAAGTCGGGTTTACAAAGCACTGTCCCATGCATAATCTCATTCTCGCAACAATCTTTTGAAGTAGAAAAGATGGTTGCAATTTTCATTTCCATTCGCAAATGAGGGACTAGCTCCCATGACTTTATCTCCGCTTATATAGCCAGTAAGTACTGGGCTGCAAACCAGGACCCAGGTCTGTTGGACTTCTGGACCAGAGTGATTTTCCATTCCACCCTAGCCTTCCATGAAGTTATTGGGAGTTTACACCATTCCATGCTCTGCTGTTTTCCAAGGCCTTCACCCCTGATTCCTTCCTCCATCTCACCAGGACAGTGACATTGTACAATTCTGTTCGTTTTGCATGCCCCTGGTGGTGTACACCTAGAGGGTCCCTGGGGCACTAAGTACATAGACCATGTAGAATTCCATCTAATGGGCATTGTCTACCCCAGTGTTAATTAAAATTGTATAGTGACAGTTTCAGTGAGTAAAATGGCTCTCTGTGCCTAGAAAATTTACAAGAATCAGTTTTTTCCCCCCTTGTTTCCTCCCATCAATATTACAGCACTTAAAACACTGTTTAACTCTAGAATACTGCTTGTGAAAATGGCCACTCAAATCCTGCTGAATTCAAAGAAAGAGGTACCCCGGCTTTTATTCCTTTAATTAAAGAACTATCCTGGTATCGTTTGACACTATATCATTTCATCTTGTTTAAGATGATAGAATTTTATCCGTTTGAATTTGGTTATACTGGAAAAAGCACATTTTTGCTTAATACAAAACTATGTATCTCTGAACCATGCTATCAAGGAGTAATAGAAATGAGCTTGTTTATCATTTGTTTCTCCTAATTAGTCAAGTGTCTTTTGTCCTGTTTTGTTGTACATCCTCCCCCCTTTAAAAAATACCAATATACCTTCTATTTTCCAGAAGTTATTTGTCCTCTTTTCATGAGTGATCAATTTTGTGAGACAAAAATGTGTGTAAGAAGATCAGTTGAGTGACTAGAGTAGTGTGTGGTTTAACAGGTCAGCCTGACAGGGAGTAAGGCCAATTAGATGGAAGGAGAATGACCTGCCAGGTTTAGACTTTGTAACTTTATGCTCCCTCCCTTATTCTGTTTTCTGTTGTTAAGAACTTTGATTTCTAGTACCAATATATAACAGAATGAATACTAGGTAAAGAGTAAGAATGCCACAACTTTTTCTTCTTATAGCATTTGACACCTTTTCAAAACATTCTTCTATAGTATGAGTTATTTTACTGTTGCAAAGTCCAGTATGCAAGGCAGGAATGGGCAGTCTTATTATTTTCATTTTATAGGCTAGAAAACTGAGGCTCAGAGATTTTATATGCGAGAATTGCCCAAGTTAATCAATTATGTGACAGATTCTTTATGTTATGCTGTATATCTTATTATTTTCACCCAGAATAATATTAGGAAATTGAAGGTAAAAACACATTTTAAGCAATTTTAAATTCTTTGTGGAATGAAGTGAGATATAAATAAAATGCAAACAGCAGGTAAGACTCTTATTAAATAAATACAAACACTTTTGTTCATACTTAATATGTAACTTACTATGTTCTGCAAAACAGAAACCAATAGAAATTAAGTTTGGAAGGAGCTTAGAGACTCAAACCTCATCGTGGAGCAAGACTTTGTCACGGGTTGAATTGTGTCCCCTCAAAAAATATGTGGACGTCATTACCCCCAGAACTCAGAATGTGACCTTATTTAGAATAGTGTCTTCATAGAGATAGTCAAGTTAATGTGAAGCCATTAGAGTGGTCCCTAATTCAGTATGACTGGTGTCCTCATGAAAACGGACAAGTCTGATGCAAGGACAGACACAAACAAAAGGAAGATGGTGAAGAGACAGAGACACAGAGAAAGCTACTGAAGATGAAGGCAGAGATTGGAGTGAGGCATCTACAAGCCAACGATTGCCAGGGACCCACCAGAAGTTAGGAGAGAGCACAGGGCTCAGCCTCCCTCATGGCCCTCAGAAGGAACTAACCCTACTGACACCCTGCTTTTGGACTTCTAGCCTCCAGAATTATGGTGTGATTTTAAGCCACCCAGTTGTTGATAACTTGTTTCAGAAACAAGTTGGTAACTTGTTTCACCAGGAAACGAATACAGACTTCCCTCTGTGCCCGCCTTCTACAAGCTGCTGCAGGCAAGCGCTGCCGCTGCCCCTATCCTTCTTGCTGTCATAACTGCTCTAAGCCAAGCAGCGAGACACTGGACTTTATACGGAAGGCAGCGGGGAGCCATTGGAATATAGTAAGAGGAGGAAGAAATGATCAAACCTGTGTTTTAAATGCTCCCTTTGGCTGCAGCTTGGAGAAGCGATTTGGGAAGTATGGTGGGGGCAAGACCATAGACCAGTAAGTATGGTTTTATACTGGTCCATTTGAGAGATGATGAGGGCACAACCTGAAGTGAGGAGACACAGAATTTATCATCCTCCTTAGGTTTCCAAGATGTTAATCAGTACAGCCTCATGTGCAAGCTCTCTCTTAGCCTGTGGGCCCGAGAAGGGTGGACCAGCTTTCTCTTGGTAACATTCTGGTCAGCCATGCGTCACTACTACAAACATACTCATAGTGTATGTTTTCTGAAGCCCAACTCGTAGTAATTTGGGGATTACCACACTCTTCCCTGGACACAGGCATCTCATGCTTTGAGCTCTGCATGCTGGTTTGTTTAATGTCTTTCAGCAGTATATGAGAGCTAACCTGCAGACGAGTGACTACACTTCCAGGGGAAACTACATTATGAGTCTCTTTATTTGAATCAAGATCCCTGGAATTTTATGTCTCAACTCTGATCGTGGTTTTTACTATAATGAGCCTAAAAGGGTGAAGAAGTAAGATGTTATAGTAAGTGATGGGGCAGAATATTTCAATAAATTAGAAATTAGATTAAGTTTAGAGCCATCTTGATACTTTTAAGGCACAATTGTACTACTATATACAGTTGGAAGAAAGAAATGCTGCAGAGGCCTTAGTTCACATCCAATTAATCTCTCAGGGTAATTTGTTTACTGGATACTGCTGCCAAATCTGTGAGTTGCTTTCTTCAGGGGTAAGGGTTAGTTGATGAAGTGATTTATTATGTTTCTGTTACACGGCATATCGATCTTGCTCATGGAAAATGTTAACCGTGTCCCTTCTCTATCATTCATCTTCCACTTCCCCCATTCGTTATCCCCATCCCCCATCAGTAATTCTTGTATTACAGAGGGCCATCTCATTAGGAATATTCCAAGGTCAGTGAATGGCACGGCTCTGTGTGTTGCTGCAGAATTTTAAAAAGGCATTCATTACTCAGCATTGCAAGAGGGAATTAGCATTTAAGTAAGAAAGTGTTACAAAGTCTTGAAAGTGGATCCTTCCTTAGCTTCAGTGAGAAATCCAATTCTCAGATATTTGTTTTTATTTTCATATCTCTCAACTGCACCAGCTCTCACATCTTTAATCCTTTAGTCCTGCAGTGGAGAACAATATGTGGGCCGCTCCGTGTGATACTGAGACCTTGTTTTCAAAAAGTTATGAACTATTTCTGGCATACGTAAAACTATAAGAATAATATAGCAAGGAGTCAGATAGACCAATGGAATAGAATAGAGCCCAGAAATGACCCACAAATAAACAGAAACTTCATATCTCAGGATTCTGCTTTTTTTCCCCTTTAACTGGGTAGTGGGCCTTCCCAGTACTTTTGGGGATGATGCAAACTTGGCACCATTGGGTTCTTGGGACATGATCCCAGTAAATTCCCCATGTTGATCATAGTCAGAATATAATGAGATATTTCTGACATTGAGCAAAGTGTTTCACATCTACAGCAATAGCACAGCAAAACACCCATGGTTGTATTTATTCGAAAATATCCTGGCAAAATATTTTGGTCAGTGTGTAATACTGTTATAGTCTCTAACATCTTGCATTAAATGACCTACCAACTTCTGATGTCTTCAGTCTAAAGTCCCAGAAGAGGGAGGAAACCAGTGGAGGTGGTCAAAGGAGATGCTGTCTCCCTCCATCTGTCTTCTCACTGAAGAGTGAGAAAGTGACAAAAGCATGCAATGAACCCAAATTCTGCCTCCAGGTGAGCCCTGAAGCCCAGGGTTTCATTTAGGTCCATGTTTCTCCCTATTCCTTCGTACAGGTTATGTGTCCTGTTAGGGTATAGGTCCTCATTCAAGCAGAAGCTCACACATACCTTTTTACTCTCAATCCGCGAAGAATATTTTCCTTTTGTCCCTTACTTTAGGGTGGAGGCAACCTTAGTTCCAAGTGGCTTTGGACGGCAGGGAATTCTAAGATAGGATACTCTTGCCCCAGCCAATTGGATATGTGCTGCTCTCCAAACCTGCAGGTCTCTCTTGCAAACATAGCTCTCCCCAAGGAGGGAGGAGTAACTTCATTTTAGGTTATTCCATCTTTTGTTCCCCTTCCTCCCTTAGTTTATAAGCTGTCTTCCCTTCACCCATCTCTGCCTCTCCCTCACCTCTCCCTCCAGCCTTTTTTAGAAGACTAGATTGTATCTCAGATAACTCCTAAACTATCTGAGATAATTCCTAAACTCAGAGAGGTAGTCTTCACTACAAATAACCTCAGATTAAAGATATTCTACTGTAACTTTTAATTTAGTCCTTCAGCCACTAGATGGATTTAAGTAAGTAAGGACTCTGCCCCTTCACCCCCCAACCCCACTTTGTAAAAATAATAAATGGTAACCAAATTGAAGAAAGGGCCTTTGAGAACTTAAGAGTTCTGGAGTTATTCATAGGATGAATGCATTACTTTTGTTTTTGGTACGAATTAACAATACAAATGACCTTTCAGTTGAAACTATTCCTGGACTAGGTGTAGGAATGATTCAGTCTACGTCTTTATAACACAACTGGTAGGAAAAAAGAACCTAACACCCATATTTACCTTAGTCTAAATGGAGTCAATTAACAACAAATCGTCTGGTTATTTTAGCACTATGTAGAAACATAGATTTTAAGTCACTTTTGGTGATTCAGAAAAGTGTTTTTAGAATTATCTACTTAATCCTTTGGTGAACAAACTTACCTTGTTCTTTTTCCTTATTTTCCCTTAAAAATACATTTTTCTTTTTGCTTTGCATTCAGATGTATTCCTGTTATGACACAATCTGTGACGGAGAATTTTTGTTTTCTTTAAGTCTGGGTTTCTGGGTGTAGAGAATATACAGCAAAGAGCAAAGAAGCCAGATTTGGGGTTTAATACAGCTGGGTTTGATTCCTTGCTTAACTCCTCTGAGCTTTAGTTCCTTAGGCTGTAAAAGGAAGATAATAATATTTACCTTATCAAATTGTTGGCAGGATGAAGAGAAGTAATGGAGAACAACAATGCCAAGCGATTAGTAGGGACTCACTTCTTAAATGTTAGTTCCTTTTTCTTTCTGTGTGGGCAGATTGAGGTTCAGCTCTGTTTAGCCCAAGTATTGATGGATTCATTCAAAATGAAGCAAATTTATTCCTAATTCACGTTTGTCATTCATTCCCTCTGAGGGAAATCAGAGGAATGAAATCTTCAAGAGGACGGAATTGTTGGCAGAGGAGAGAGTAGAACCCATATGTTCCCTTTTCTCAAACCCAGACCGTTCCCCTTACAGTTTAGCTTGACTCCTTGATCCAGTAAGCCTTACCCTTGATTTCTGTAAAACATGGCAGCCACCTAAACAAATCTCCCAATCTAGTAACCAAAGGGATACGAGCAAAAATGCTCACCATCTACGTGGACATCAGGTTTGTTATAACATAATTTGTTAATAAAGACCAAGTCATACTATATATTAGGTTGGTGCAAAAGTAATTGCAGTTTAAAAGGTTAAAAATAATTGCAAAACCACAGTTACTTTTGCACCAACCTACTAATTTGTATGTCCGTGGTTACTCTTTCATTAATATCCCTCCTGAAACTTAGAAGTACTCAGAATGTGGATGTCTTTTTGGTGTAGCATGAGATGACACCCAGTGGTAAGCTTTATGATCAAGGAATGTCTTGTCCAAAGGGTGTGTGCATTTAAAATTGGACAGAAGTTGGCAGATTTCACCCCCATAAGCAATTGGACTGTCTGGTTAGGTGAAAAATGTTTGTCTTTTTAAGAATTCACTGACCCATTTTGATTTTCCTTATTCCTCAGCCCCTCTGTCCTCCCGGCCGTGTTCCTCCCCTTCTCTTTCTGTCCATCCTCTGGTGTTTTGGTTGAGATTTTAGATTGCTTAAAGTCTTTTATTAGAAAGCATCCACGCAAAAGGGGATTTAGAAGGACCCACATTTGAGACATTTGCGGGAAACTGAATTCAAAGAGGATGAGAAAGGCAAGGAATCACTCTCAAGAATTCATCAATAGCAAAGTATTAATTCAACACATGGTTGACCTGAAATTCCTACTTTTTTTGGAGTGGGATTTTAGGAGGTGAGGCCTCAAAGATATTGAAGAATTGAGAAGGCCTTCTAGTCGACTTGTCCTATTGGGACCAATGAATATATCTATGACCTCAAATGGCCTAACGTTCAAATGAAAGGTGTTTGGCAACACCAAGTCCAGCACATCTGCTGCAGTTTCAGTGTAGAAAAGTTGTAGGTGTGCGAGTCAGCCTCCCTGCGGGGTTAGGAAGTGAGCTAAAGATGCCTTGGCCTCCTGTAAGCATCCTTGAGACCCATAGCCAGTCTTCAGATTATCTACAAATGATTTACAATTCCTCACGGTACCATAGAAAGCCAAGCCCGTAATAAGCATTTGTTCCTTGTCAATTTAGAACGTGCTAAAAACGAAATGACTTTGGATTCAGGGCCAAAACCCCGAGTTTCTTTATGCGTCTAGGCCACTCTGGTGTCCCAACTTTGGCTGGAAAGCCCCTGCCAATCCTGCGTAGGGAACACTGAATTGGTCCTCCTGTGACCTCCACATGCCTTTGTCCTCCCTTCCTGCACACTTTGCAAGAGCTGTTCATGCTCATTGAGAACATTAGGGTCAAGGTGATTGACTCATTTCAGTGTTTTTCCAACAGGAACACATTCATTCATTGTTTTAATATGTTTCCAGGCAGTATAACATAGTGAGTGATTAAGAGCACGGACTCTGGAGCCAGATGGCCTGGATTTAAACCATGAGTCTGCCACTTAACATGTTACTTACATGCTCTGTGCCTCAGTTTTCTCATCTGTAAATGGGGGTAATAAAGTATACGTACATACATACATATGTATGTGGGTGCGTGTGTATAGCTTAGCAAAATGCTCAACTTACATTAAGTGATCTCTATGCTTATAATTAATACATTTTTTAAAATTTCAAACACTAAAGATAAGTGGAAAAATGCTTACTGTGTACAACTCTTGCAGACATTTTACATACATTAACTTTGCTCACAATAATTCCCTGGATATCGTCATCCGTGTTTTTTGTTTGTTTGTTTGTTTTTTATAAACGGAATCTAAGGCACAGAGAGGTTACAAGGAACTTACCTAAGTTATAATACAAAATGGCCCAGCTGGCATTAGAAGTCGGACTCTAGAGCCTGCAGTTGTAGCCACTGTGCTGTGCATGAAGCGTCTCTTCACAGAACATAGAATCTAATGACTCGAGCATACTGGCAGCCATACTAATGGGAGTCCCAGCAATGGCAGTAATAGGAATAATGCCAGCCAGGTTCTAAGTGGGCATGTGTGTGCCTGAGACTATGCCCACCACTTTACATGCCTTACGAGGGAGGTACTGTTAGAATCCCTGCAGATGAAGAAACTGAGAAACACAGCTGCCATGCTGGCTACCATGTGGCCAAGGTGTAATTTGAGCCTGAACTTGTTTGAGTCCAGTGTCCTTAGCTTTCATGCCACCCTGAGTGCCTCTGGTTGGGATTCCATGCCAGGACCAGGTGGCCTGGGTGTGTCAGGCAGGACAGCAATATGGGTTCATCAGACTGGGAAGCTGTCCTTAGCCCTCTCTCATCTGATTCGGCCTGGAAAGACACTTTTCTTTTTTTTTTAAAGTCCCAAAGAACATTAAAATACAAATTCTCCTGTGACACTTCACAGGGACTACAAACAAGTCTTTTGTTTTGTTTTCAAGGGTGAGTCCGTTTCTGATCCTCAATATGAATGAATTCACTGGATTTTCTTAAGCTCGAATCAAGTGCTGATTAAGCCACGACTCCCATTTTGGATCTGTTGGGGGTTATAGGCAAGAAGCTAGCACTAAGAAGCCTAGTGTTTTCTAGAAGATGATAAAGGTATTGGTCTTTGTAGAAGAGGTGAGGCAGGGCAAGTCATCTGTATGCCTAATATGGATTTCTGGGACAAGCCCTTTGGTGTACATGGGACAGAAATCAGAAACAGACCTCTGACGCCCCTAAGAGCCCAGACAAGACAGCTCCCCCTGACACAGGGCAGAGGAAGGGAACAAAGAGCAAAGTTCTTGGATGTAACACCCTATGCCAAGAACATGGGACAGAGAGGGAGGTACCACATTGAATAATAGGTAGTGCTCCTCTTTTTGATCACACGAAGTATGGGCTTTTCCCTCTTCACTATGCCTTTAGTGAAGACAACTGAAACTTGAATGGTTTATGTTTTGGATATTTTAGATTTTGGCAATATTCTTCCTCAGCAATTTCTCAATAATTTTGAAATAGTACTCTATTTTCCTTTCCCCTTTGTTCATATGTTGCTTGAATTTTTTAAAGCATGTATGTAAATACAGTTTTGTATTATCTTTAATACCTATAGAAATAAATATGTATATTCATACAAACATATACACATAGAACATATATTTGTTTTTTCTTAAAACTTTTGGGAAGGGAAAAAAATTGCCGACTATTCAAGAGTAGACTTCTCAGGTATTTTCATTTTTCTAATTTGAGATAAATTAATTAAACTGAGCTATTTCATAGGTGATACTTGTCCCCTTTAGATAATGGAGTGATGCCCTCACAGAACCTGAGCTTAAACTGCCACACTGCAACTGTGACAGACATTTGGGTTCTTAAGAGACATGGAAAACTAGCCAAGATCCAAATATTTGGGACTAGTCCATAACAAAAAGTAAAGCAAACATTTACATGTTGATTAAAGGAAGTTCTGGGGGAGAGTGTTTCCACCAGCTTTGTTTTAACATGAACACATGGATATAGATATTTCTGTCAAAATTAAGTAATTGGTAACTCCATCTGAAGGGCTGTCTATTCCATTTTCTTTCTGAGGCATGAAGACAGGCCTTTTGGGATGAGGCCCTTTGGACTGGCCAGCTGCCGTGTAGGATTTAGCTGTGAAGTACTTGGGCTTTTTGAAAAGGAGTATTAGTATATCCACTTTGGCCATGGTTTTAAAACATGGGACTTTATAAATATTATCATTTTATCATTTTTTTTAGCATCATAATAAAAGGTACTGCAGTTTACAAGGAAAAGGACACTAGATTCTAAGATCCTTGAGGAGAGGCACAAGGTATTATTCTCTCCTTCCTCCCTGGCATCAGAAACACACTCGGTGTATAGTTGGTGCTCAGGAAATATTTATTGAAGTGAATTCCGTATGAAATGGTGAGTAGCCAGTTTTAAGAAGAAAGAAGATAATTGTCTGTGAAATTTAACTTATACTATCCTTTCAAATTTGGCTTCAGAGGCAGACACCTTATCAGCTCACTTTAGGATACACCCTTAGGATGGAAACAATAATGGAGGAGTGTAGTTCTGTTGATTTTCATTCATCTCTCATTTCAGTGGGTACTAATTAAGGGACAATATTATTTTTCTTACCTTCCTCTCCCCTTTAATTAATTCATTGGTTCACCAAATAATGTATTAAGCGTATGTTTTATACCAAGGATTGGGTTAGGCTATGCGACTACTAAGGTAAATAAAATCTCATACTCCCAAAAGGAGGCAGGTCAATAAATTAAATTAATTGTTGCAAGTGCCCTGATAAAAAGGATTCATCGACATGGTACTAACCTCTCTTCTTCTGTCTTCTTTATTCTTTCTCTCTTTGAAAAGTAGAATTCTTGTAGGTTGTGTGGACGTAGAGGACAAATTCACATCTATTATGTCAGCTATGTTCCACTGTAGCAAATGCATTGAGAGTTTATTAGTGAATAAGATGTGGAGTGTATCTGCAAGCAATCTTAAGTTTATTGGGGTAATTAGATTGCTGTGGCTAACCATAATACTAAATCAACAATAGAAAATGGGATAAGCAGGGATTGGTAAATCTCTGAATGTGTTCAGAGGCCAGAAAGAACAATTCTGGGTGTGGAGGGGGAGGGAAAAAAGGAGGGAGGGAGGAAATAATATTTCCATATATGCATATTTACATATTAAGTGCTCAATGCATATTTTTCTCACATATATGAATCCTCTGTTTTTGTACTTTTTTTCGTGAATCTCCTATTGTTTTCTAACTTCTAATGTGGGTGTCAATATAAATGTATTTTTACCTCTATGAGGGCAGAGTCCACATCCTGTACTTTTTCTTCTTGATAGCAGGGAGTTTTCAAACTGTTTCCCAGGCACTAGAGAATTTAGTTTGGGTATGTTCACCAGAGGAGTTAGACATTAGATCTATTTGGAAATTGCTGATCGTTTTTCCTATTTTTGTCTGTAAGGATATCATTTCAGAATCCATTTCCCTTTTTCTCTTTCATCTCAAAACGTTTTTTCATCTTCACTTAGTAGTTGTTCTATACAGTTTTGGCTATGCATATATGGAAGGCTGTCACTTGAAAGGAAAATACATGTTTTGCCAACATAAGTGGGAAAGGAATAATATATGTTTATCCGTGACCTAAATAAGAGACGAAAAAATAATTCATATGTTTTTACAGCTATTCTACTTCTGCACTCAATGTGACCATAGGAAACCTAATACTTATTGCTCTTACTTATTAGCAATATTTTAGGTTTTCTCTCCCTCGCTTCCAGTTAACATGGGTTATTGGCTGCAAACAAGTACAATTATTGCTTTTTTCTTCATTTGAAACGTTTCCATATTTTCAGGGTCAGTCCAACTCAATAAAACAATTACAAATCGAGTGCCAAGAGTATACAGAGCACTATACTAGAAGCTTCCAGAGGCCATGGGGCTGGGGAGTAGGGAGTCCCTGCCTTCTAGGGGCTCACAAGCCAGCATGGAGGAGGACACTTACATGAATCATTCCTTTATCAAATAGACTGAAAAATACTACAGCTGAAGAAGAACACAGTTCTGTGGGAATTGAGAGGAAAAAAAAGAATAATCTATACAGCGCTATCCAAGCTTATGAATTTTGTTGGTTAGTGACATTGTTCCATGACGCCTCAAATCCCCACTCTACACCATGCCAGGCATATACTGTAGAGACTGCTTAGACTATGTTGAAAGATGGTATACATATGTGCTAAAACTAAAGAATTACAGAAGGATATGCGGTGGAAAATAAGTCTATTTCTTAATACATTCTGTCATTTTTTCTCTCTAGAGACATACAGTTTTCACAATTTCCTGTGTCTGATTGCTAAAGATTTGTTTCTGGAAGATCCTTTCTAAAATTTCATCGAATTCCACCCAGTATAATAAACAGTGTGCTCATGTGGTAGGTGCTGTTAGGTACCGGGAATACCAAGACTAGGATTCTGATCTATGAGCGTTCACAGTATGATACCACATGGTATAACTTGGAATGTAACATGTTCAGTGACATAATAGAGATGCTGGGTAAGTGTTCTGATAACTCAGAGGAGGAAATGAATGACTCACTGCCCTAGGGTGGGGCTGGGGCGGTTTCATAGAGGTCATGATGCTGCAGCTGGGACTTGGGGATGAGAATTCACGAGACTGAGGTAGAGGCAAGTAAATCCTAGGCCAAAAGAACATATATTTCAAGAGGTAGAAGACTGAAACTATGTGTTGAGTAAGTTTAGACTTGAGGGTATGTGCAGTGGTAGATATGTCTGGAGGTTGAGGCCAGATTGTCGGGACATTGAATTTCTAACCCTGTGAAGTTTGGACATCACCTGTGTAAGGGTGCAGGGAAGTGGTTGAAGGAGTTTAAGTATGGTTGGGATATGAAGCACATCTGTCTTTAGAAGGATACTCGTTGTGGTCCTCTTAAGGATGGAATGGACAGGAGAGAAAGTTTAAGTGTGGGGATGAGTTAGGATTATACCTCTGGCTGTCACCTGGACAGGATGAAATGAGAAGGTGGCAGTGGAAATGAGACCTGAGAGAGATTACAGAATGAGAAATGACAGGCTGTGATGACAAGAATGCGTCAGGCACGCTCCTGTCTCAGGATCTGTGTACCTGCTAAGGGGCATCCATGGATGACTTAGGCACCATCTTTGGCTAACATCCGAGTGAGAAACAGAGCATTCTCAGGTTGCAGAGTAAGAAATGAGAAGAAAAGGGAACCCTGAGAAAACATCAACGTTTAAAGAGCGGGTAAATAAACAAGTTTCAGTGATGGAAGCAAAGTGTTGGATTATAAAGGCAGAATGAGAAATGGTCTAGACTAGCACAGCAGTGGCTTTTTGATCAAGGAGAAAGTGTTCTTTAGTGTCTAACCACTGCAATCGAGAAGTCAAGTAGAGTGAAGATTGAGAGCTTTGGCAATTAGAAAATCAGTGTTGACTTCTGTGGGAGAATGTGCCTTATTTGGCAAGAAAAGAAAAGTGGAGGGCCTTGCGGGAGAGGAGGTGAACTGACTGACTCCATTGGCTGTGAAGGTGGGCATCGTGGAAGGAAGTAGGGCTGGGTGTACCCTCTCCTTCTCGTGTCATCTACTCAATGAATTTTGCCCAGGGTGCTTGGTAAATGTGAGGGCAAACAGCGGAGCTGGAGGAAAGAAAGTTGGTTGTATAGCGTGTGAAGGATGTGGAGCAAAGCAGGGAGAGTGTGAAGGTTCAGCAGAGGCATCCATTCCTGGCACTGAGCCTGGGACGTGTCTGTCCGCTGCCTTCACTAGCAAGCTGTTGTGTCGTTTCTGTTGAGTATCTAATTCTATGCATAAACCCAAACGAGATCATTTTCTCTGTGCGTTTTAAATTTCGCCCCCAAATTTCACATCGTTTTGCTTATAAAATTTGCTCGTCACTTTTCATCACAGATGGTACCAGTGCTGTCAGCCTCTTTCTGACCTGCATCAGTGTGAATGCAAAAAGTTTCTTTGCAAAGAGCACGGTGCCAAATATTATAGAAGGTTCGTGTGCGTAGATCGAGATGTACAGATTAATGACCACAGTCCTGACGCGGTGTTCTGGAAACAGCATCTGTCTACACGAGGGGGAAGCCAGGGAGTGTGTGAGGTCAGCGGAGCCCGGAGCTTGAAGCGCAGCGTTAGTGTACGGCATGCTTCTGTTGTTTATAACTTTCTGTAATGTGTGATAACAAAGAGCAGTGTGTGGTAACAAAGAACACTCTGTTACCACGAGTTATTTTAACCACCAGCCTTCGGCTGCTCAGCCTTTTTTCCCCCTTCTTCCTCACAGCTCTGTTTCTGGCTCCCTGTCTCCGTCACCCACTTCCACCTCCTCCCCAGCTGCTCCTCCTGTCTCCTTGTGTGAAGCCCTTCCCCGTGCTTGTTTCTCCTCCATCACGGAGAACGTGCTGGAGGCTTTTGGCTTGCTAGCGTTAGCAGTTTGCCATTAGTTTTCCCTCTCCATCTCTACCAAGGGTTCTTCTTCACACTTAGAGAACCGCAAAATAAAGGATATTTCAGGGCCCCTCTCAGTGCAAGGGAAGTTGGAGGTGTGTCTATGAGAGAGACAGAGAGACAGAGAGAGAGACAGAGAGAGAGAGAGACAGAGAGACAGAGAGAGAGAGAGAGAGAGAGAGAGAGAGAGAGAGAGAGGAGACGGGGTGGGGGGTGGGGGGGGTGAGGAGGGTATCGAATCACTCCACTGTCTAACCTGTGAAGGAGGATAAATCAGAAGTCTTGAGAGTTTCATAGTTGTTTTCTCCTTTCCCAGAGGACTCCTTGTTGTCTTTTTAATGCTACTGAGCCAAAAAACACAGAATAAGCTTTATTAAACTGGCCCTCGAAAAGTCACTGTATTTTGTTCTTAAAAACCTGGCCTCAGACTCTGAGTGGTAACTGAGCTCCAAGTGACTCTATTTGACCCTGTGGAGAGAGGTGGGAAATCAGATGTGACCATGGTATAAATGACAGTGAACCCAGAATGGTTACACACAGGCAGTTTGTTTCTCTAGAGACAATTTCTGCATGCATTGCCTTTTATTCTGGCATGAAGTAGCAAGTGCTATCAGAAATTATTGATGTAAGCAAATGTACATAAGGCAAAGGTATGGTAAGCTTTACTGATCATCTTGCGTAAATTTCAAAGTAGAGAGTGATTTTTATAGTGTTCCCTGCACTTTGTTTGGCTTGGTATGCAGAATCACATGAAATATTTTTATCAAACCCCTTCACTCTTAAACCTCACTGTCCACATCTTCCATGGTATAAATCATACCGAGAGAATATAAAAATAATCCAAAGGTTTCAATTTAAAAATCCCTGAGGATTGGCTGTGTGACCTTTGGTAAGTCAATACATGTCTGCATCTCTGTTACTTTACCTATAGAATAGGGGAGTTGAACAACATTAATTCTAATGTCTTGTCCATTTCAAACATTCATTATGGGACAAATTCAGGGCTGGAAATGAGTTCAGTTCCATTTGTCTGGTAGCAACTACCTAGAGGGCTGTGATCAGGATTATAGACTGTCAGGCTCAGTTGGAAAGAGTGGAGCATTGATTAGTAATGTCTGCCTTGACTGCAGTAATGAGGAGTGGTGGCATCTGTTTGTGTTTTTGCCATTCCTGCTCTAACCCTATTAGGAGGGACCACAGGGAAATTGTGTTTTCATTCTGCGCATGTGTGAGCGTGCGTGCGCGCATGAACCAAATCATCAGTGAAACCACAGGCATAGGTTCTGTTTCTATTCCAAATGATTTAGCTTCAATTAATCAAATTTCTATTCCCTGATTCATATATCTTAAAACCAAGGGGAACACAGGAAAGGATGTGTGGATTACTCATTTCAAACACATCACCATCTCAAATTCAGCCCTTCTAAAAACTTGGTCACTTGCAGAGGATGAAGTACTAAATTATAGCCAGTTACTCCCCTATTATAGTATATCATTGAGCCCTGAAACTTGACTTTTTTATGATCACTGGCCTAGGAACAAAAAGGTTTAGAGAAATTTGTATGGGCAGTCATATAAATTCCATCTTAAATCTGTTTCAAAGTGAATGCTAATATTTTTTTATAATTACTCTAGGATGTTTGACAAAATTATATTTTCAAAATATCCAAGTGAAGAGTGGAGAGCTACCAAACAGTGTTTTCAGAATGCTGGATGGGGATGGGTGATGTTAATCAGATTTCAAGGTTCATGTTGACCCACTGCCTCTCGGGACACTGATCAAAGTTTCGTGAATCCTTCTGATGAGGAGTTATTCATCAGAGTTCTCAGCACATAATTATGGACTGTCAGAAGATTTCAGTTTTGTGTAATAAATGAGTAGCATGCCTGCGGCTTGCTGAGGTGTTAGCTTAATAACCTCCAAAGATAGGTGGTTTTTCTTTTCCCTCAAGACCTGAGCAAAATGTCTTATATCTTTCCCACCCCATCTCAAATGAAGTTGAAAGTTTAGGAGTTAGATTTCTTTAAAAGTTTATTTCCATGAAGAAGAAACACAGCTTCTCATTTTCTTCTCTTTTCCTTTGTTCTATCTTTTGAATTGGAAGCATGACAGATTTTGTTTTCAATGCCTGAATCTTGGTAAGAATGTGTAAGTTTTTCCTCCTACCACGCATGGTTATATACAGTAAAATGTTAGTAAATCGGTGCTGATAAGCATTGCCACATTTAAATTGCTGCCTGTATGATACTCTTACTCAGGGATGCAATTATTTCCCTTGGTTTTGACAAGATGTCAGCTGTGATATGCTCAGAGCACAAACATATCCTAAAACACAATAGTGTATTAGAAATCTTTCCAGAGGAAAACTCAAGTATGTATCTGGGGCTCCCATTCTGACTCCAGCCTCTGTCTTTGGCTGTTTGTTTAGATTATCAGCTGATTATGCACATGAAGTACATAATTTAAGAAGCACGAATCAATTTATTTAGTGATCATAATTAACAGGTTTCTGGGAATAGTTTTGCCTACATCTTTAAGTTTGAGAGTATAAAGAAATGGAGAGCAATTTATCATTAATCATTTATTGGTAATGGTGGTGGAGATACTTTATAATAGCTTCTAGAGGGAAACAGACGTGGCTAGCTTCCTATAGAATTGCATTGCACACCTACTGTGTGTAGGCCACTATTGAGCATATAGAGATGCATCAGATACAGAGCCTGCCAGGGAGGATCAGATAGTGTAGGTGGCAAAGTAATATTAGTCAGATTAGGCTAGTTGCTACAATAGACCCCCAAATCTCAAGAGTTTATTTTATTTATTTCCAATCAAAGTTTATTTCCAACTAGTGGGGGGGCTTTCCACATGTTCATCCAGGGACCCATGCTCAATCCACTTTTGAGTCCATTATCCTGGAGGTCTACAGTGTTCTCTCTGTTTAACCAGATGAGGAGCAAAAGAAAAGAGGATTATACATCGTAGGTCTGAAAATGGGTAAGTCTCTTCTGTTCACATCCCACTGGCTGAACTCAGGTACATGGCCAAGTGTAGGTGCAAGGGAAGCTGGGAAATGTAGTCTGATGTACTAAACAGCTGGCAGCCTCTGCCATCAGAGGTAAGTATGTGTAACATAAGGAGACAGGGTTGAATGTGGTTGAGAACAGGATGGGGAAGGCTGGGAGAGAGAAACTAGATGCTTACAAATATTTTGAAAAGAAATCAAGTGGGTCATTTTTGTACCAGTTTTGTCTGGTACAAAACATAACATGGTAATCCTCAGTGACATGTTGGAATTTGAGTGTTTGGCCTGCATTGAATATGAAGCTCATTGTGTAACCCAAGAACAGCTAAGGGATCCATGATGGCCAGTTATTCCTGGAGCGGACTCTACCATTTTGACTGAGAGCCAGTCAGGCAAGCCTGGAAAAATGCCTTGTAGAGTAGAAACCCTGGCTATGGAAATCTTGTATCCCTGTGGAGCTGTGAGTGTAAAAGGACTGTGGATGGCAAACAGAGCCATTCTTCAAATGCTGTTTTCTTCAGAAGTGATAGGGTTATAAAGGTTGTACGATGTAGCATAAAGAAGATCCAGTAGAAGGCCTGTTTTGAGGTACTGCTACCACTTGTGCTATTTGCCCCCTCACTTTATCTTTCTCAGCATCGGTATCTGTAATGTATCTTTAATGCCCTACATTTCTCCCATTGGCGACTGTCTGGGATTTCAGGTTCCAGCCAACTCTAAGATATGTCCTAGTCATAGCCAGGATTAGAGTAAAAAAAAATCTAGAGGGAGGGGGATAATGCCAAAAAGCTCATTAATCAAGATAAATAATATTTCACTGTAAGATTTGAAGTAGTTGGTATTAACACACATAAAAATCTTAATGGTCAAAATATTAAAATTTAACATAGAAAAGAATTAGTATTACTAATTTTTCCTTTTGCCTCAGCTCTAGTATGGCTCAGCATAGCATTGTTTATTATCTTGTCTTTATTTAAATTAAAATTTTGATATTTTGTTCCTAGTGGATTTTTTGGTATTGTTGATTACTGAAAACTTTGCGTTAAAGTGTTATTTATCTTGATTACTTTGCTTTTAGAGCCCCCTTAAATAGTGTATTGAATCGAATGCCTCTCAGTTTACCCTAATCTAAGCCCTGATTTACTTGCTTCTGCATCCCCTGTGCTTAGCACAACACCTGAGATATGGCAGATGCTCAAGAAATGCTTATGAATGCAAGGATGGTTGGAAAATAAAGGGGTAAACTAACAGGTGAGGTGTTTTGGAGTTGGAAAAAAGGGTGGTTTTGGAATCATGGTGCACAGACTCCCATTGAATTGTGAGGCCAGGTTTCACAGTGGCCGAGTACACTTGCTTAGGTCTTCCAAGCAGGCAGATACCTGAGCAGACATTTAAAACAGCATTTTCCAAACAGATCCTTGTTTGTAATCTTCTTAAAGGATTGTGCCTATTTTCCATCTGTTAGGAGGCAAGTACTCATAGTGTCCTCTCTCAGTGTCAAATACGTACCTATTTCTTTTTTCTTCTCTTTTTGTGAAGGGTAATGTTTATGTTTATCATTGAATGTCTCTTGTATGTTGGGTACTTTTAATGATCACAGTAACCTTTTGAGGTAATGTTTTTTAATTCATTTTTCAGAGGTGGAAGTGGAGACTGATTCTGCAGGTTTGGAGAGGTAAAGCTAGGATTACCGTCCAGGTTTTTCTGCCTCTGTAGCCTGCAGCCTCCAGCACTGCAGACGTGCTTAGGGATAAAGGCATTTCTTTGAGCTGTGTCCCAAAAGCAGAGGCATAGGGTGAGGACTTTCAAACTGTCCTGCTCTATGCTGATTGGGGGAGCTTACCTGGAGAACCAGTGAGAAAATCCAGTCAGTGGAACAAGTTGTTTCAGGTTTGCAGAAACTGCAGGAGTGTAGGAAGGAAAGCTACCTTTCGGAGCAAGTAGAGGGCAGGCATCTCGGCAGTCTTTTTCCTAGTCTGGCTTTTAGCAGGATTTTAAGCAAGTCAAACGCTCTGGGCTTCAGTCTTTTCTTCAGTGAAGAGGGAATAATTCCAGTACCTATCATTTACCACCTTTGTTGAAAGTTGTTGAAAAGGTATAAAGAAAAAAGTATTTGTAAGTTAGGAGTATTGTCTATGCACAATTTAAGTATTTGGAATTTGATCCAAAAGCAATGTGACCCTGTTTCAGGTGATCAAAGAAGGTAAAGATATAAGCCGAAACTAAACTATAGTGGCACATGGTACAGGGAAACCATTTTTTTCTTTTTTAATTTTATTTTATTAAATTTATTGGGGTGACAATTGTTAGTAAAATTACATAGATTTCAGGTGTACAATTCTGTATTACATCATCTGTAAATCCCATTGTGTGTTCATCTCCCAGAGTCAGTTCTCTTTCCATCACCATATATTCGATCCCCCTTACCCTCATCTCCCACCCCCAACCCCCCACCCCCCACCCCCCTTACCCTCTGGCAACCACTAAACTATTGTCTGTGTCTATGAGTTTCTGTTTCTATCTTGTTTGCATTAAACGGCTTTACATTTGAAGAGTTTAAGCATTACCAAAACTTCATTCACTTTAACAATTATCCTAAAGAAGGTAGGCTACACTTGCAGCAAATGGCCTGGAATTTTTTTTTATTATTATTAAATAAAGGAAGCTTAATCATTTTGGTGGGGGTGGGGGTGGGAATGTGGGTATTTCAAAGCATAGATTACTCTTATTTAGGACTTTCAGTGCCTTTTCTAAGCTCTAAAGTAACTAAACACATTCTTTTTTTTATTTCATTAAAATTTATTGGGGTGACAATTGTTAGTAAAGTTACATTGGTTTCGGGTGTACAATTTCTTAGTAGCTTCAATGAAAGTACAGCCAAGAGCTTTCATGCCAAGTTTTAAGCTCGAGCAGATTTTTTTTTTTAAGTCATGTTAGAAACCCCCAAAAGAAGGGGGATCATAGTGAAAAATGCTGACCTGTACTTGACAGTAAGAATGGTAGCACCACAATTATAATGGTTTCTTCACTACATTACCCCAGCCTAGCTAGAAAGGATCTCTTGGTTTCCTTTTGTGGTCAAAAGATGGGGCTTCTGATGGAACAGCTTGGTGTGTATGTCAGGCAGGAATCTCCAGTTCTGCTTGGGCTATTATTGGAGCCATAAAGACCTCCAAAGAGCCCTGGGGCCATACAGTTAGAGAATCATAAGATTTGGAAGGGAACTCAAATTGTCTAGATCTGTGGTTGCCAGACTGGGCTCTACTGAACCCAAGAGTTCCACAGAAGGGTGGGGGAGGGCAGGTGGAAGCAGGGCTCTGTAGAAGCTGTTGGTGGAGTGGGGCCCCTCAAGTAGGCACAGCATGCTCCATACCTCTATTTTAACTCTGCTTTTATATGCTTTACATACTGAGTTTGGTGGGAGATTATATTTGCAAAAAGGATTCCATTGAGAAGAATAGTTTCCAAACCTTGATCTGGCATAATTTTCTCTCAGTCCAGGAATTTACTTTACAACAAACTAGATGAGGTAATTCCTTCTCAGTGTACCCTGCTGCAGTCATAAGGAACTGTGTTAGTAGTCAGGGCCCACTGAAGAGTGAGAATCACACCAGTCATTTTAACAGAGAGAATTCAACATAAAGAATTGTTATTCTTAATTCAAAATAATTCTTAATAATCCCAAACTAGGTATTGGAGGAATGAAAAGGTAAAAAGGGGAAAGAAGTACCTGCAGAAAACATCGGGCTCCCTATGAGATGGGAACAAAGAGGAGAGGTTGGAATTATTAAAACTTACAAGCCTGGAACTGGGAACCAAATATCCAAGGAGGAAAGTCTGTGCCGATGAGGACGGATCTGGGACTGGTGGGAAAGCCACAGGCTGGAATCCATTGCTGCTGCCAAGATGAAGGACTGTTCTGGGGTGATGCTGATGAGAACAGAAGAACATGGAAGGAGCCAGCCCTTTTTCCCTCCTACGGTTTCCGTTGATAACTCCCTATTGGTAGAGGCTAACAGGGAACAACCCCGGAACTGCCTGGCAAAGGAGAAATGTTGTTGCAGGTTCCCCCCAGCATCACAAAGCACAGCACAGAAGCGTGGTTTCAAAGCTGAGATGGAATCGCTTAATAACCAACATAGGAACTCACCCTTTCCCAAGGTATCCTGGTATATTGTTGAATCAGCTTTAAATAAGAAACAAAGCAGCAGACAAGGAAACAAAAACTCATCTTTCCTTCCTAAGTTTTCTTTGCTCCAAGGCAAATATACCCAGTCCATTTAGCTTGCTTCAAGGACATGTTACATAGACATTTGGCTATCACTTTTGGGACACCTTCCAGTTTGTCAGTGTCCCTTAAATATGGTTCTCAATTTGTCAGTACCTATTGAAAGCCTTAAGAATGTGCATACTTTATTGTGTGTGTGAGAATTCTACTCCTCATGAATTTCTCATGTTCTGCATTGAAATTTAGCTATAAGGGTATTAATTTTAAAGTTGTAGATAATTTTTTAAAAAGCTGGGAAAAACCCAGAATAGGTTTTCAAGAATAGCAGATTGGTTATACTGTGGAGTACTCAGCAGGTATTATAATAACTAAATTTAACTTTATGAAAAGAAAGTCACATTATATTTTTAGGTTAAAAAGATAGGTTATGAAATGGTATATACAGCATCATTACATTTTTGTATTACATATGTACACCCGTATTTAAAGGAAAAAGATTCGGAAGATATGTACTTAGTATCCAACATATGATTGCTGATTTTGAGGTAGGGAAATAATGGACAGTTTTAATTTTCCTCTTTCAATTTATTTGTGTTTTAAACACATTTTCAATTAACATATATTTCTGTTTGTAATGAGGCAAAAATTAATTTGGTGTTCAGAATGGAGCATAACACTATAGGTATATTTTGACAAATGAATAGTATAATGGAATTATAATTTCCCTTAATCTGAAAAATATAGTTCTATAAGATTGCATTTTTTTTTTTCCTCAGTTATATCACTTTGTTGCTCCATGGTAAGCTTATAATTGTTTAAAATTCAGTGTATTTTTTCACATGTGATCATAATTCTCATGGGATAGTAGATGGACTTATTAATCAAGCTTTTCCCACTCTCTACAGATTTAAAATGTATTTTTAATCAACTTTATTGGGTTTTAATTTACATTCAGTAGAATATACTCATTTTAAGTATAAAGTTTCATGAAATTTGACTAATGCATACACCTGTGAAACTACTTAAGTAAATATGTAAACTATTTCCATCACCCTACACACAGTACTCTTATGTCACTTTGAGGCCAATCCCTCTGCCAGCTCTGAGCTAAGGCGACCACTTCTTTGCTTTCTGTTACTAGAGAATTAATTTGCCTTTCTTAGAACTTTATGTAAATAGAATCGTCCACTATGTACACTTTGTTCCTAGCTTTTTTTTTGTTGTGCAGTATAATCTTCTTGAGATTCATTTGCTGTTGCATATTTAAGTAGTTCATTTCTTTCTATTGCTGAGTAGTATTCCATTTGTATGACTATATCACAATTTGCCTATCCATACACTCGTTGATGGGCATTTTGGTTATTTCCAGTTTGGGGCTACTATGGCTAAAGCTTCTGCAAACATCCTAAAATCTACTTTTAAAACCTGTATTTCTAGGACTATATTTTAATCCCTTTTAAATATCTTTTATTTCGTTTATTTCCATCATGTCAGATCACCTCAGTTTTTTAAAAGCTCAGTTCTGTCATCTGATGTATTTGTCATCCTTTTCATTGTGTGCCAACTACTTATTTGATGAATATGCCTTTTATATCTTCATTGTGAAATCACTTCAGTGGAAAGATTGTTGGAACAGAGTCAGGAAACTATTAGGTTGGTACAAAAGGCATTGCAGTTTAAAAGGTTAAAAATTACAAAAACCGCAAGTACTTTCGCACCAACCTAATATGTACTGCCCCCCTAACTAAGTGACTTGGAGCAAGTCTCTTAAACTAGAAGTTTCTATCTCTAGTAAATCAGGAAGATTGCAGTAAATGATCTTTAGATTGGCTTCAGCTCTAGAATTCTGTGGTTCTTTGAAAATACCTGATGACAATATGAAGGCATAATCTCATTTACCAGGATCGTGGTTGCTTTGTAAGTAACACACGGATGATGGAGACCAAGTGACTGAAATGTAACTAGGTCCTGCGTTGACGATTTAAACTAATGCCATCTAAGAAGAGGTCTTGGTACAAGGGTAGGGCCCCAAACGTGACTCTTCCTGGTGACGGTGTTTTCAAATCACTGGATTAGGGGAAACCATCTCTTATGAGGTGATAAGGGATCAAGTTATAAAATATAGAGCCATAAGAAAATAAATCACTTGCGTAGAACCTCCATATGTGACAAAGGAGGTAATAAGGAGTGTAGAGATTGACAACTGAAGCGAGATGGAGAACAAGGATAGAAATGTGCTTGAATCGCTCTAGGTTGTGGGGTTTGGCAACATCGGCCGTCTAGGAAGTGTTATCAGGAGGAGCAGATGAGTGATTAGAGGTATATGAGCCGCAAAAGGCTTCAACAATGTTCAGAAAGGAGAACTAAATTCCTGGAACTTCTGTGACAAAGCCCAGGGGATGAGGATGCCAAGTCATGGCTTAGGTGGGGCACTGTTTCAACCTGAAACCAAAGCATGGTTTGGGGACGCAGATTGAAATGGCCCTGTTCCTCTCGAGACTTGTGGTTCAGGACGTTGACCATCCCCAAGCTTGGCCTAGCTCGGCAGTAAGTGAGCAAGGAGACTCTTCAAGCTCTTGGGTTGGGGAGGAAGGAGAAATTGGCTAGCTGGAAGGGAAGTTGAGACATGGAAATGCTGCCAGAGAGTTTGGGAAAATAATTGGAACATACTCTTGTGTAAATTTAAGTGAATAAAACTGGAAACCTACACCTTGGCTCTCAGTTTGTATAATGGAATTCTGCCAGGTGCTTTGCCAGTAGCTATTTTGTGTTCTGTGTTTTAAGCAGGGGTTTGTGTACGTATACACATCAGATATACACAGATCAATTATTGGCCACTTCCTGTATGTCAGGTGCTGTTCTATATACTTTGCATGTTTTAGTTTACTTAAACTTCCCAATAATTCTGTAAGGTAGATGCTCATGATTATTCCCTTATCCGAGGTTAAGAAAGTGAGGCAGAGAGAAGTTACATCACTGGTGGAGTGGGGGTTTGAACCCAGGCAGTCTGACTCCAGGATTTATATTCAACTACTATGTTATGTTGCCCTGTACCCGGTCAGGGATGGGAAGTGTGCTGTGTTACCCAGTAGGGGCCATCCTGAGTTTCTGCTTTTTCTGCTTTGTGAGTATTTCCCAGTCAGCTTTGCTCATTTTGTCGCATCTTGAGAGCCTATTACCTCTTTAAAAGCCTGGGAGTGGAGATGGATGCACGCTTCTTTTATAAGTGAGTCCCAAAGTGTGGTAGCCCATGCATGCTTTAGGATGACCTGGGTATTTATTAAAAATTCCAGGAGCCATCCAAGATCTTTTGAATCTAAAACTCAAGAGGTGAGACCGGAAGGTGTAACAAATCCCCAGGTGATTTGGGTGTAAGCTGAGGTTTGAGAATGATTGCTTTAAGCATCCGGCACTTAGATGAATGTTACCCATCTATGGTCTCATGCAAGCCCAACTGTACTGCTCATTCTTGTAAATCACTACAGACAAACGCTGTCTGCACTGTACTATAGGAGTCTGGTGGTGGGTGTTAGAGGAACAGGTGTGCCGCACAAATGTAGTGGTTGCAAAGTTATAAAGCTGGTTTTCAATTTGAGATTGGCAGCCATTTAAAAAGGAGAGATACTTAAGGGGCCAATGTTTAAAAAAAAAAAAAGCAATAAACCTAAGCGAAAAAGTATCATAAATACATGCATCATGCTTTATGGCTAAAGCATATGCTTTTATTTAAGAGTTATTTTACTACTAATTTGGGCTTTCAGTTCTATTTAAGGCTACATGTGAACTCTAAAGTGATGAGTGTGGCTTTGCTAGGCTGCTCATGTATATCACAAGGTTCTCTTTTTGAATTTATTCTGCTTTTGTAGAAGAAAGAAACTAAACAATCACAACAGCAGCACAATAATATAACAACAAAAAAAACGCAGTCCTGTTTAGAAAGCCCATTCTCGCTCATGTGCAGAAATCTCTGTAATAAGCAGGATGTCATAAAAAAAAAGTTCTGCTTGGCTAGACTTTTCAGTAAATTGTAAAGAGGAAAAATGTCATGTTTTATTTACAGTGAATGCACTTCATACATAAGAACTACATCTTGATAGCTCAATAATGGCTATTTAAAATATCCCTGGAAGTTTTATAGAAAACTTCCCTCCCCCTGCCACATTAACCCATGATTGCCCAAATGTTATTGATTGATTGAAGACACTCTGACTGCATTGTCATGGAAGCGTGGGCCTCCTAGGACACTGTACCACTCACCATGTTGGCACATAGTATGCTGCTTTTTGTGCACTTGTCAATTAAGGGCTTCATAGCTTGGCCCTTTTCACAATAGTCCAAACCTTACAATGGTTGTGAAGAGCACATAGGGCCCATCTTTGAGAGATTTGAGTTGTCTGTGAGCTGACATTCAGAAAATGGTCAAGCCTAAATACTGTCAAGGAGAACGCTAAGAGATAAGATGGGTAGCTGGAAAGCAGTCCATGAAGGAAAGAACCACTGAGAGAGAGGCTTAGAACTGGAAATATGGATGAGGGGACTATTTCATAGATGAGAGAAGGCATCCCAGCACAGCTGTGCCGGGGCTTCTCTAGCATCTGTGACAATAGGATGATTTAGCAGGTAGATATGTATTGAGCTCTATCCTTTATGTCGCATAAAGCTGTTGGCTTAATTGTCTGGTCGAAGGGATGTCACCAAGGCAAGTATATACTACTCATTGCTTTTCCCTTCAGTGTGTTTCTTAATGTTGCATTGTTTATATCCTGCTTTGTGGTGGATGTATTCTTGTGGCTTTTATGAAACTCTCAGGGTGACTTTTTAAACAAGATACATTAAGAAAGTACTTTAAAATGATAAAACCACCTTAGTAATTTTTCTCCCAAAGAATAAAATTGCCAAATTAGGCATTGTGGGTTCCAAGGAGTTTGGCTAAGGGAAAACTGGATTTTATCCTTTTTCCTCTGGTTCTAGCAGTTTTAGAAGCAGACATGTAGTAGTAAGATCTCCTAAAAGGTAACAATAGTAGCAGCTGTCACTTAAGCTTTTGCATAGTAGTCTGTTCCTTAACACTTTGCAGATACCCATGTACTCCTTTTAAAAGTCAAAATATGAGATCTAGGATATAAAAGCAAGCATCGGTGGAGACTTCAAGGTCATGGATGAATTAGGAACAACTCATTTCAAACCTGGATTCCAACCCCAGCATACTCGTACTCCATTGGCAAAGCTAGGAGTAAGTTTGGCTTAGAGACAGTTAACTGGTACTGCTTTCAATTTCTGCAGGATCATTTTTGGATTGTTTAAGGGGTCCCTCTGTACCTTGAAAAAAAAAAAAGAAAAAAGAGAAAGAAAACCTGCTGTAAGATTTTGATTAAGGACATCTACTTGTGACTTTATTTCCTTATCCGCATAGGCCCAGTGGTTACATAACAGAAATCTGCTGTGAATAATTCTTATCACATTGTACCTTTGAAATTTATCCTTAGCATTTGAAGCCCATGCCTCCCAATCATGCATTGTCTCCTTATTTAAATTCAAGAAATGCGCTGTGACAGTTACTAATTCCTGAGTGGGAGCTTTTGGTGTATTAGCACGCTTTGAAATTGAAAGGCCTTACCGATCTCTTTGCATAATATTGGTCAAAGCATCAGAAGCCAGTTTTAAAGGAAGAAAAAAGACCCCAGTGGTGAAAGGAAAAAATGACAAAGATAATGTTTCCTGTGAGTGTACACGTGCATATCTTCTGAGTGATGAAGTACACATATATACAGCGGGGCGGGGGGTGGGTGAGGATGGGCGGCTGGGAAGGGTTAATCTTGCCTCTGTGCGATGAAGCTCCTTTCTGTCTTAGTAGGGCTTTTCTGGCTGGCCCATAAAAGAGCTGTACAGAGCATCCTAATAAATGGAGACGCACTGGCACCAGATTAATTAATTGATTACTTGATTTTTTAAATGTTTGACTTCTGATTACTTCTTTTAGAGTATACGAATTTGAATATTTAGGGCAGAATAAAATTTTACCCATACTCTTTCACCTGTGCGTGTGAGAGAAGTGTATAGAGTTTACACACACACACACACACACACACACACACACACACACACACAGAGTTACCACCACCTACCCTCTCCTTTGGGATCTTTTTTGATCCCAGAGCGTTTAGAGAGACAGTAGTTGTATCTGGGGACAGAGTCTTAGAGATCTTATTTAACAAACAAAATTTCCCAGGAAATAGTTCTTATTTGTCACTTTTCTCATTATTCTTCCTGGGTGCAAACTAAGTCACTATTCCCCAGAGGGAGGAATTCAGCGCAGGGTGGATTTATAAGGAACCTTCTTATAAGGAAGGGTTTTGCTAACAGAAGAATCTGAAGCAGTTTTTTATAAAGCTGTCTCAGCTATAAAATCTCACCTTCAGCAGAGATAGGACAGACCAAGATCCACTGTATAAATTATATATACAGTAGTTCCCCTTTATCCATGGGGGATACGTTCCAAGACCCCTAGTGGATACCTGAAATTAGACAGTACCAAACCCTGTATATACTGTGTTTTCTTATATATACATACTTATGATAAAGTTTATTTTATAAATTAGGCACAGTAAGAGATTAACAACAGTAATAATAACATAGAACTATTATAACAATATACTGTAATAGAAGCTATATGAATGTGGTCTCTCTGTCTGTCTCAAAATGTCTTATTCTACTATAAGTATAGCAGGCATACATTGGACAAAAGGATGATTCATGCATGTCCCAGGTGGGATGGAGCGAGATGGTGCAAGATTTCATCACAATACTCAGAAAAGCATGCAATGTAAAATTTATGACTTGTTCAATTCTGGAATTTTCTATTTGATATTTTCAGACCATAGTTGACTATGAATAACTGAAAATGCCGAAAGTAAAACTGTGGATAAGGGGTGGGGGCCTGTAATACTACACAATACAACACAGTATGTATTGTGTGTGTGTGTGTGTGTGTGTGTGTGTGTGCGTGCATATATATAATACAACATTTTGAGTCAAAAACAGAATCGTTCAAGTATCTTGATTACAGGTAAATACAAGCTGGACCAAGTGGATTATGGATGAAATAGATACCTGAGTGCCTTGGTACCGAATTCCCAGGTCTCTGTCTGGATCTGACACTAATGTCATAGGAGCTGGATCACATCCAGAGCTTCTCTTGCTGTCACCCATAGGCTACCCCTCCCACATGGAAATTTGCAGAGTTACACTTCAAGCTGGAGAAGGCTGAGTGTCTTTGGGGTTGGTTTTCTTTTAAAATCCACTGTGGTATTTTAGAACAATTCCCAAATCTTTCATAAAAGAGTCTTGGCAAAGTAGCAAAATGCTGTAAAAGGCTCTTGACTAAATTTAATGGCTTAATTTCCCTGTAAGCATACACTGTAGACCAAAAAGCACCCCTCCACACATACTTCCAAGTCAAGATACTTTCTGACTCAATCTAGAGACAGGCATGTAAGTTGAAAAATAACATTTTGATGTTCCGGGGGAAATACAGCCTAGTATTTAACAGATAGGTTAAAAAGAAGCTTTAAGTTTTTCAGATCATAAGTATAGCATGGGCTGTTACAGACTCAGAGACAGGACCTTTAATATGCCTGTAGGCCCATGTACACTTAAATCTATTAATGATTTTTATATGTAAATATTTTACCTCTAATCTTGCTCTCTCTTGGGGATAGCAACAGGAAAGTTTATGAGCCTGGGGTTGGAATGGCTGAGGAACTGATCCAAAATCTTAGCTACCAGCTGGGCAGCCTCTCCGATGGTTTTAGGCCCAGAGGCTTAGCTTAAGGAGACCCAGAGGAGCAACCTGCAAGTCTCAAATCTGAAAGACTTAAGGTGGCCAATTAATTCCCCAATCATAAAGTTTTAGAGCTGGCTGGTATCTCAGAAATCTACTCTGCTCAGCAAGTTCCTCCATATTCAACAGGGCTGTTTTATTGAGCCTTATGCAAAGCCCTCAAGGCTTCATAAAACTATGAGTTTTATTATATTTCTGCTAATCCCAACATTTATTGGAACTAACTCTATTATCTGGACATGAACAAGCCACTTACTTTTTCTCAGCCTTACTTCTCCATGAGTGAGACACGGGAGTTCGATTGTAGATGATTTCTTATTCCCTTATTTTTCTGATGTTCTTTACTTAATGCTCAGACCTAGGTTTATTGGTCAAGTCTGCATTGAGAAGTTGACATACTCACATGCACACAGAGCGAAAAATCCTTAAAAACCTATAGTCAAGAAGGAAAAAACTCTCTTGATAGCACTCTCTTTCATGTTTCTACCGTATGACTACTCTGTCTCCTTCTGGGGTCTAATGGAGGCAGTTGTAGGAACATGTCGCCTGACTTGCGTTGCATTTATGTCTCCTCTGGAATTCTTGCCATTTTGAGTGCCAGGATTTTCTCTAATATTATTTTGTTTCTGAATATACAGACTACACTTGGTCATTGTAAAGAAATTGGAAAGTACAGAAAAATATAAAGGAGTAAAATTAGTAAATTCACTCAAAAGCTTAAGTTTTTGGATATCATGTTAGTCTTTTTTCTGTGTGTGTGTGTGTGTGTGTGTGTGTGTGTGTGCACGCGTGCGTGTATAATTTTTCTTTGCCGTTTTCCCCTTTTGTGATTTGGAAATTATAAACCATGTTTTTAGGTTAAGATTAGTTTTATAATTATATAGTGAACTTTTTATCCAGTTATCAAAATCATGAATGAAATAACTTGGTTGGTTCTCCACTTGTGCAAGATAAGAAATACTGCATCTTTCAACAATATTGCATCTTTGCACCCTCCCAGCACTGAAACTTTAGAATTATATTATAATGATGATTTAAAATTGTTGTTACTATCTTTCGCATTTTTAATTCAAAAGTAATTTTAAGAATTTGCCTTAACTTTTATAATAAGTGACATTTAATTTTTTAAATTGTTTTTTATTGGGGATTATTGGGGAACAGTGTGTTTTTCCAGGACCCATCAGCTCCAAGTGAAGTCGTTGTTTTCAATCTAGTTGTGGAGGGTGCATCTCACTGGCCCATGTGGGAATCAAACCAGCGACCTGGGTGTTATGAACACTACACTCTAACCAACTGAGCCAACCAGTCACCCCGTGACATTTAATTTTAATTAGAACATTTATTAGTTTCTGAACTCATGCTTAGTACCAGCCCTTTCAGGTTAATACTTCTCCATTTTTGAGTTTTGAATTTTGAGTCTCTTCTCCACTAGTTGGAGGTTTTTTGATAACTCTTTTCAGAAAGGATCTATAGCCTAATGCTTTCTGACTTCATACACTCTGAGGCCTTTTTTCTGTTATCTTTACCCAAGAATGATGACTGTACTGGATATTGAACAATTGTATTGTAATCTTTTCCTTTCAAAGCTCGGTGGTGGTTGTTTTATTTTATTTCTAATTATTAATATTGTGGAGGAGAAGTCTGGAATCAGTCTTTGTTTTTTTGCAGGTAATCATTTTTTCCTCTTGCTTTGATGCCTATGTTTTTTGTTTTTTTCTTGAAATGAGACATTATTAATTTGTTTTCGTTCCTCAAATCCAATCTGCTATTTCTGTCTTGTGATTTTAAATTGGGCAAATCTGTTTTCATCCCTATACTGTCCTCAGGAGTTTACTCTTCACGAGAATTTGCTTTTAGTTTCATACATAAAGTGCTTACTTGAATCTTGTCAAAAAGACAATTTGGAAATTCTGAAAATATCCTCCAGTTTCTTGAAGTAAAACTATTTCATAGGAATGCTTTTACTGGGATCCTTTGTGGCTATTTCCTTCTTTTGACAACATCTTTTTACAGCATTTATTATAGCATCTTTTCCTGTATTCTACGCTCTTTTTCTCTTTGTTCACTCCTATAAAGGAGCTTCTCAGTTTATGCAAAATAATGTGTAGAGACAGTGTATCCAGCAGGGTCCAGTCAGGAGACAAACCTCACCAGTAATTTGAAGAGGGACAATTTGATGTAAAGTATTGTTAGTCAAGGTGTTAAGTACTAAAATGGATAAAAGAGGATTCTAAGGAACATATAAATGGCAAGTGCAAAGAACAGTTGCTTCCTCTGGAGCTGAGGGGACTGTGCAAGGAAGGAACTAAGGATTCAGAAGAGGAATCTTCTCCTGCCCAAACAAGGTTGAGAGTTAGACCTCACTGTGAAGTGTGTGTTTGCAGCTAACTGTGGTGGACAAGTTCACTGGCGTGCTGGCCAACTAGAGCTGTTTCACACGAAGCCCCTGCTAGAGTGCTAGCTAGCTACAGCTTTTGACAGGAAATAACCCACCATAGTGCCAGTGGGGTACTAGAAAAACTCACTGGGAAGTACCACTGGGCCTCACACACACTGCTGCAGCCATGCAATAGAAGCAAGAAGAAAAGCACACACGAGCCAGAAAGAGAAGCCCCTTCAGCCATTCTGCCTTGAGGTGGCCCTTCAGCTTCTTCTGTTGAGAGTCTGATATTAACACCAGCTGGCAAAGGAGAAATGTTTACAGCACCCAGTTCTAGTATCACAAAGCAAAGCAAAGCAGGGCAGATTTTAGAGTTGACAGTCAATAAGTTGATAACTGGCACAGATAGACTCTCTGAGGCTCAGATGAAAGAAGGGAGGAATAGTTTTAGTATTGTTCTGTATTACCTGGTCAGAAATCCGTCAGCCTGGAAGAGCAGGGAGAGAGCTGGAGCCCTAGCATTGGTGACAAGGAGCTCCAGCTTTGTGCTGATGAGTTTCTTTTTCGTTCTTGTTTGGCAGCCAAGGATGTGGCTGGGACAGTGTCCTTGTTCTGCAAATGGTGCAGGACAGAGTGGGAGTATGCACTCCAGAGGGTTTCCCAACCAGGGGCCTCCCTGCCTGCATACTTCTAGGAACCCTGCTGGGGTTCAGCTGGGTTCCCAACTGCCCCACCCTAAGGGGTGTTAATGAGCTGCTGCTGAAGTCCTTTTCCGTACTGTGCCCAGAGCCTTGCGTGTAAGGTCAGTCTTCCCTACGGGCAAGCACCATTTGTTCTTTTATTAAAGAGAAATGCCTTGAAATTTCTGGTGTGTGGATGTTACCCTTTTCAAATGTCTTAAGAAATTTCCCTGTTTTTTTTTTGTTTTTTTTTAATATTCTTTGGGTCATTTAAATGAGATTATGAAAGGAGGCAGGTGTGTGTGTGTATACATGTATACACGAGGAAGTCTCATTTTTAAGTGTGCCACAAATCTGTTTACTTGTACTTGTTTTAACTTTATATTTAAAAGTCTTCTTAAGTGTGTATATTTTATGCCCTAGCTAATTGAATTTAGTACTATGCGATGCCATCTCAGGGCTAAAAATATACTGCATACTTTAACTGTTTAATTTTCATGCGTGTCACCTATACGTACAGTGTAGCTAAACTCTAGTACCTTAAACAGACCTCTTCACCTGGAATATTCTGTGCTTGTCAGTTTGGTTAATTAGCATCACACTGATTTGTGGATTTAGAAATATTTGGGTTTTGCTACCTCGTTTATTTCTGGCCTGTAGGAACTTTGTAAGGTTAATACAGAAGTTCTATTTTAGTAAGCCTGTTTACTAGAGGTAGAACATGACATTTGTGTTGGTTAACCCATTAAAGCAGAAGAGTTGGGAATTTGTATAAAACAAATACATTTGATATTAGATTTTATAATATGACAGAAACTTTCTCACTTTGGCTGTTGCATAGTATTGGTATGAAAAGATTCCAAAGTATCAAATAGGAAGGGCTTCATAGGGCATGTAAAAATAAAACAAATAGTAGTACAGTACTTAAAAAATAAGCCGTTCCACTTGCCCTTAACTTATCCTTATCTCAGTGTCCGCTGATGCTTCTTTTTCTGTCTGAGCTATGTTGCTGGTCTAGCTGGACTCTGGAAGGACTGAGTTAGGGAAAATCGGAGAAGGGACTGAGGTGCTTCTTAGGAAGGGCTGGTTTGCAAACACCACAGACTAGGGGAGGGGTAATTCTGGGAAAGAACAGAAATCCAGACCTACAGAAGAAGTAAGCAGCTCTGCATTTTTTGATGGGGAATGGGATTATTCATTGCCCTTTTGTAATTTCCAGAATCAAACTTTCTTCCTTTTCTAAAAAATTAGGAACAGTGCCACTTTTAATCTTCAGGCATCTCTGCTCTGTTCCCAGACAATGGATAATGGTGTACCAGTCACATCTACAAATACTCACAAGCTCCCTGGGGGATTAGAACCCATTTGCACCAGAAAACTGGGACCCAGTTAACATGACTACATGCCCTCTTGCTATTTTTTCCTTCTAAATTAGTCTTCAGTTTCACAGTTTGAAGCCCATATCCCTGTATGAGAAAGTGGAAGTTACATACTTTTCTCTCTGACACTGGTTAATTTTGTACATCTTCCCTGAGCAGAGGGTTCGGAACTGAGTACTGGTTAGGGAGGTAATGAGCTAAATGAGAATGTGGAGCTTGCATAACCCTTAACATAAATCCAATAGATATATTTTTCTGGACCAAAAATGAGTAGTGCTGAAAACGAGAGTCAAGGAAAACCTTGAACTAATATATAATAACTTTTATGTACTATCTCTTTGTTTTGCTGTGTAAATGCTTTAAATTTTTGATAGTAACATCCTTCAAGCACTTTTATTATTTGTGGATTTTTATCTTATTTAAGAAGTCCTTCTTTATCCCAACATTTAAAAAAATCTCAGGTGTTTTATTCTAATACTTTTATAATTTTTCTCCACACTTCTGTTTCTTTATTCCTTGTAGAATTTATTTCTATATATATAGCACAAAGTACAAATCTAGGTTTTTTCTTCAGTAAATGTCAGTTTTTTGGGCATCATTAAATAAAGTCTATACTTTTGCTGCTGAGATAATATGCTACCTTTAGCATAAACTATATTCTAATTTTTGCCTTATTCTGTTACTTGGTTCTCTCTTCTATTTCACTGGTCTGTTTGACAATTATTGAGGCTACATTTCAGAATTTGCAAAAAGTGTCTTAACAGCTTTAAAATGTATTTTGACATCTGGACATGTTTCCTTTCATTATTAGTCTTTTTCAAAATTTTGTTGATTTTACAGATTTCCTTTTTAATTTTAATGGTCTCAGAATCAATTTGATAAGTTTCATTAAAAATCTTGTGATTTGATTAGAATTGCATTCAGTTCACAGGTAAATATTGAATCTCACCATTCAGTTTCTGATATTTTCCCTGTTTGCTCATGTCTTACTTTATGTCCTACAATAAAGTTTTATAATTTTTTTCACCTATGTATTTCACTTTGATGATCAGTAAGCTTATTATTGGATATAAGATAGACACACACACACACACACTTTCTCTCTCTCTCTCTCTCTCTCTCTCTCTCTCTCTCTCTCTCTCTCTCTGAATACCTTTACCTTTTAATTGGTTGGCAGTGTGTAAACAAGTTATTTTTTCTATGATGACCTTGTGTTTGATCAACCTGTTGAACTCTTATTTGCCTTAATATGTCTTTTGAATGGATTTTCCTAGATTTTCTAAGTCTTATTTTTTAATATTTATACCTCATTTGTTTTCTCATTAAATTGCCTTATTTAGGACCATTGATACATGGTTGAATTCTTAGTAGTCAGGTTGATAGCAAACATACTTGTCTTCTTCTGATTTTAGTTACTGTACTTCTAATACAACATCATATTTAGAATTCCTTTTTTTTTTTTTTTAACCATGAATTGAGGTTGAATCTTACCAAGAGGTTTTTAAACTTCTATTGAGACAATCATCTGGTTGGATTTCTGATTCTGTTAATGTACTGAATTGCATGAATAGATTTACAGATGTTTAATCATCGTTGATTCCTGTAGTAAACCATTTGTGGTGGTAGGATTTGGTTTTCAATATTATGCTTTCCTGCACCAACAGGCCAAATATATCCCCCTCCTTCCAGTATAATTTCTTACATATCTTTAAAAGTTTCATTCACACTGTCTGAGTTATCCATCCTATCACATGTTTTGTAAGAGTTAGAACTTCACTACGTGGGGAATAAAGGAGAATTATAAGTAACAAGTAAGAATGGGCAAGTCGCATACATTTTGTTCCTGGGAATATTGTGAAATGTACAAATCGCATCCCTAGATGGACCTATGATGGTGTTGGCTCAGAAATAGTTTTTCCTTTGCGTGTTGTTCTTTGCAGAAATGGAACTCAGTTTATTATCAGTATGTTAAACTGGTGAGATAAGGAATCAAGTGATATAAATGAGTTTATTTATGACTAAGCCAAGTGCTTAGTTAACAAAACAGCAATAAAGAATTCGTGTCACTTCTGCACTCTGGTTACTGTAGGTGTGGCATTCTTACATATGCTATCTAAATTATTCTTCACAGCAGTGATGGGGACAGGTAGAAGAGTTGTCACCCCATTATAGGTATGATACTGAGGTTCAGAGAATATAAGTGGCTTAACTGAGGCCACAAATACGTGATATAAAGTTGATACTAGATCCTTAAGTCTTAATTCTAAGCCAGTATTATTCATCCCATCTCTGCCTTGGACGTTTTGTATGTGAAAAATAGGCCCTTTTTATGGCAGAAACCAGCAGAGCAGTAAAGAAAGTTTAGAACCTGTTTTTTTCCCCTTCCACTTCTCTGCCACTCCCAACAGTAATTTTAGCCTGAGGAAATAAGCAAGAAATTCTCAAGGAACACCGTAGACAACATCATAAAGATTTTCATTTTGAACTGCCTTTTCTTTCTCTCCTAAATTCATGTAGTCACTAAGCCACAGGAGCAATGTGTCATTTTAATATGACTCTGCATTTGTTGAGCTCCTTTGGGTCAAAGAATGCACAGTCCTATAGAGACAACGTCCACAACCTGGCTAGTGTGGGGAGGCAAGGAAATAATTCAATCTCTATATTGTGGTAATGAAATCACGTCAGAGAGAGGTGCTGTGACAGCTCAGAACCTTGGAGCAAATGAAGTGAAGGCTGGCAGGGCCGGGACTCCTGCAGCCCTCTCCACTTGCTGTGTCCTTTCGTGCCACCTGACTTGAAAGAATCTCACCTGTCCCAGGCGGAGGAGCTGTCTCAGGATATCACGATCACTGATAAACCATGGGAGCAGAACAAATGTTCAGTGATAGTCCTTATTTCTCACTTGTGGCATTCTAGAATAATTCTTCACAGACTATACACAGTGTAAGCCTATGGAAAGAATAGCATGTTGCTGTTTTTAGAAACATTTCAGGATGTTGGCCTTCATGATGCTTTCGATAATTACAGTATTTTACCGGACTGACTGTCATGCAAACATGAGACCTTAAAGAGAATTGTTGGCATGTCATTCTTACATTAAGCTATGCTAATATATGCTCTGTGTAGTTCAGTCTTTACAAATGTTCACCGAACCCATTCTGTAGTTATTTACATGAAGTCCCAAGTCTAGAATGGAAAGTCCTTTTTTTTTCTTCTTCTAATGTTTCCATGTAATGTTAGCAGTTGAGCAGCAGCCATCATAAAGCAGACAAATAGAGGGTGGTGTGCAAGGTTAGCTGAACCAGAAGATTGGGTATAAACTGTATCTGATGCATACAAGAGGTAGCCCAGAAAGTAGGGACTAGGCAGGCTGGCTCTGAGTCTAGAAAATCCATAGGTAGGAGTGGGGTAGGGCGTAAGAATGGTACCTGTGAGCAGGGTTGAGACTTTTGATTCCGAGGCAGAGGTTGGTTGATTTAGGGAGCAGAAAGGGAGTACTGTCTGAATGCCTCTTAATGAGCTGTGAGGGAGCACCCACAGGTGGAAGGGATCTAGCATTAGATCCAGTTGAAGAAACCACCACCCAAGAAACATGTTGGCTGGAAGGAGATTCGGGAACCTAGTTCCTAACACTGGTTGTTAAATTGGAAAGTTAAAGTGAAGACAGAAATGGGAGACTGAGTATAGGCAGTTAGTCTTGGAGAACTGAGAACAAAATGAAATGAGGTGTGAAAATTGCATTCAGTGAGAGAGGTTCAGGATAGGTTGGAATTTACAAACTGGGAGCTTGGCTGAGACATCTTGTGGTAATATGTCTGAGCTACAGGGGCTGGCAAATGGGCTCAAAGGAGTTGGCTAAGCTGGCCAGGACCCTTAGTTTCCAGGAGGAAAGATGAATTTAGAATTCAATATGGCCTTAAAAGTAGGAGTAGGGTTCTGGTTCAAATGTAGAAAATTGCAAGGGATCGTAACACTTATTCTGACAATGAGCTTAAGCAATACAATTACAAATGTTTTCCAACCAATGAGAGCGCCAAAGACACAAAAAATATAAATAAATTAAATTTCAGCAAGTGACAAACCCTCTTAGGAAAGAAGAAACCGAGGGCTGCCTTCATCCCTGGAAGAGTGGTAGGAAGAGGAAGAATCTGTCTTTGGCAGGGGAATATGAAACTAGCCCACCTTTTACCTAACTTTGAATGGCTGGCTGCATGTTGGCTGGCATGATTGTTTAGAATGCCAAGGTTTCTCAGCCACAGAACAAGCTTGTACCATCCTCTCGATCTTTCCTGCGGGCCTTCACCAAGTGTGTGGATGTGGTATGCAGAAGGCTGAGATGAGGGCAGAAAAACTGATGAAGAGTTTTTCCCTAAGTCACACGTGGCTTTTCCCCAACAGCAAGGCAGTGGCCTGGTTAAGGCTGGCAGGGGCCCAGGGGAGCAGAGCTGAGGGAAATCCTGTCATGATACTCCAGAGTGTTCTGTAGTCACCATTAAAGGATGAGGGCATAGAGAGCAGGGCAGAGAAAAATCTCCACATGTGCAGGAAGCCAGGAGCTCTTCATGGAAAATGAAAAGAATTTCTTAATGACCCAAAAAGATGCCTACTGGACTTGAAAGCTCAGAGAGATATCGCCCAGTTTGGAAAACTGATGGTTTGGCTGTAAAGCATAGAGAGATCTCTAGAATCTGTGAGTGCTCAGATCTCAAGTCTCAGTAAAAGAGAATCCTGATCCTGTCCTTGAGATATTGAAGCCAGTGGTGAATTGAATCTAATTAAGGCTGTAGTAAATCCCAGACTCACATCTACTATGGATTAGATGACTCAGTGCCCCCTTTCTCCAACAGTGACCTTACAAAGATGGGGCGAGGCCTTTTTTGTGGATAAATATTATCTCAGTCTCTATTGTTCTTTCACACAAAATATTCAGCACAAAATAAGTGATAAGGCATATAAAACAACCAGTAATTGTGACTCTTCCCTAAGAGAGGAAATAATCAATAGAAATAGACATAGTGATGGCCTATTTTGGAATTACTTAGCGTAATTAAATGATTATGCTAAGTATATTCAAAGATCTACTGGAAAAAAAGACAGCATGCAGGAACAGATGTGGAATTTCAAAAGAGAGGTGGGAACTTTTTTTTTTTTTTTTTTAAAGTAGTTTGGAAAGTCAAGAAGATCAGTAGGGAAAGAAAGACACTATAGAACAAGGATGGGATTCGTGACCCCAGATCAGTGTCTACTCACTACGATGCTTTTGTGCCCCTGTTGTGTACATGTGGTTCAGAGTTGTTAGTTAATGGAAAAACAAAACCAAATGAAAAACAGAAACAAAGAAAAAAAAGCCTACAGACAATGCCTGAGCTGGAGAAATCAGTGGTTCAAGAAGCTAGGCACATGGGTTAAAAAATAAAAGTCTGGATTCACTTCCTTTTCCTGTTCCCTGGGATAAGCCTTGAGCTCCACATAAATTTGTGATTCTGTACAATCCGCACATCAGGTGATAGTCTGTGTCTTTTTTTTTTTTTTTAGCTTTACTTGGGTAAATCATTCAAAAGGACAGATGTACCAGGAAAAAAAAGTCTGCATTCCAAAGTTCCACAACAAAGATAAACATCTATAGACACTTTTAGAATATTACATTTTCTTTACAGTTAAATTTTATGTTTTTACATGTAAAGGATGTCAAAGTTCATAGCAACGGGCATGTGCTTTTTGCATAAGCCCATCATCAAGGCCTCTTTGCAGAAATTCTCTCAGTGAAGACCATTTATTCTTACGGAATTAACAGTACTGTCATGCCTTTGCCAAGAAGTGTCAAAGGGTCCTTTTGGTATCATTGAAAAAGTGGAGTAAACTTTTTTTTCAAGATGCATTTTTCTGTTCCCTAGGAAGTCGGTTTGACCTTTTTTTCTTTTTTATTTCATTTTCGATTTTCTTTCATTTGAAGAGGAGTGAACTGGTTCACACAAAATGTGACTTTACATTGTGCCTTTCAGTCAAGGACAAATAATGAGTTTGAAGCATACTCCAAATACCTGCCGAACTTATGCCTTTTCCAGGAAACAAAAAAAGTGCTTCTCTGTATTTATCTGTGATTAACCATTATAAAATTGTTCTTTGTCACCAATTTCTGTGCATCCTGTTCAGCTCTTAGAATAAAAGCTTATGGTATCTTTATTAGATATTTTTCTTGGGGATGGACCCAACCAGAGAAAATTCAGTTTGATATTGGGCAGGACCAATTGCATAATTTGTAGGGCCCAGTAAAAGATGAAAATGTGGGGCTCCTTGTTAAAAAATGATTAAGAATTTTAAGGTGGTGACAGAAGATCATTAAACCAAGTGTGGGGTCCTTCTAAGGGCTGGGCTCTGTGCAACTGCACAGCTTGCACGCCCGTGAAGCTAGCCCTGGTATATACAGGATTTAAGCCTCTGGTTTGTTAAGACATTACTGATCTTTCATGAAGCTGTCCATCCAGGTATTTCGGTATCATGGTCTTAAATGAGATGAAATTTAGAAACCTAGCTGTTATGAGGGATGCATGGCCAGGATGTAAAGCTCAACAGTTCTAGGGAGCACTGTTCAGATCCTTAGTCCTCATAGAGTTAGATGATTGTGGCATTTTTTCCTGGCATATGGCAAAAAAAGTGTCTTGAGGAAGAAGAGTGACTTCTTCTAATACACAAAAATGCTGTTTGGGGAAGTAGTAGCTGCTCTTGCCAATTCCCTTTTCCCTAACCATTAATATTTTCTCTTTCCCTTATAGATTTAATCCTTTCTTGTGACTGTAAGTGCCCACTTGACTTCATAGTTTGTGTCTAGGTCTGTCTCTCTTTTCTCCTTTCTCTCTTCTCTCTGCCTTTGTTTTTCTTCCTTTTGTTTTTTCTGTCTTCTCTTTCCAGCCTTTACTTTGCCCCCAAAGCCTGGCTCCATAGATAGTCTCCTGAGAAACTAGCATTTGAATCTTAGGTTGACTTTCATTCAGTTTATCTCCTATTCCAGAGGTCATTCCATTTTAAATTTTCAGTTCTAAACAGGAAAAGGGAGATTTTATCAACTGAAGGGAAACCCTGTGAGCAGATAGAACCTATCTCAGCCACCAATAAAACTAGTAGCTTAAAACGGAGTCCTGTATGTGAAGCTGCATCCACAGGGAGTTTATAGTATGACAGTGAAGTAGGAATAAAATCCCCAAGAAGAGAGTCTGATTTCCAAGCCTTTAAGTTTAGTCTGCAAATACAGGTTGTTGGAGGTTGTTCTACTTTGTAGGGCCCTGTGCTATGAGAATTGCTATTGTGAGCGGCATTGCTAACCATTCCAATGTTCTAGGTTGCTCTAGTGAGCCCATCTACCATAGTAAGGTCCAAGGAATCAGGGCCAAACCTGGAGCCTGATGGTAACAGTGACAGGAATAAATGTAGCTGACATATGAAACTAAGCTAGACATAGTGTTAATTGCACACAATCACCCTATTAACCCTTCCCAAGTGTCATCATCATCTTGATGAAGAGGGAAGGAGGGTTTCGTTTGCCTGCTTGCCCTTTCCAGGCCATAAACTTTCTCTCCTTGGTGCTGTACTTGGTGTTCATTTGAACCCTGCAAAAGAAATGTTTTCAGGAAGGAAGAGGTGTCCTGTTATGAAAGCCTGACCATCCGTAAGGCTCCTTTACACCCCCCAACAAACAGTGTTAAGCAATTGCAAGCTTGTTGTCCTTTAAAACCTCAGTGCTTGAAAATGAGCCGGCTTAATGTTGTTGATTCATAGAAAATGAAAACCTGTACACGTTCTGCCTCAAACCTGATCACCGAGGCCTGTCCTTGAAAATGACTGCACCACCATTCCTTCCTTGTTTCTTTAGCAGGCCTCTAAACATGCCACAGGGCAACATTTTTGCTTAATTTCAGGTTGAACCTTTGTGGGAAGGTCCTGCAAGCTTTCTTGTAAGGTTTAACAGCACATCTTATACTTAGATATTTTAAACTTTCTTGTATCTCAAAATTATAATCCCCTGAGAGGTAGCTACTCTGTCTTGCTTATCTGGGAACCCCCATTGCCTGGCCCTGATTTTGGCATTTGAAGGAGCGCAGTACAGGAGCTTGTGGCGATGCTGAGAGACATACAAAAATAGGATCAGGAAGGAACAGGGACGCAGAAGCACTCTTGATTTCGTTTTACCTGGAATTCAGAGTAATCTCAGGCCAGATTCTGCTTAGTCAAGCTCGACATCTGTAGCTACATTTCTCAGAATAGCCCAGGAAAGAGAAAACAGAGGCTCTGCCAAGTCTATTGATGTTAAGGATGACAACTCCATATGCCAGGAAGCAGGAAGCCCCATTTACACTGTTCATTCTTGGTCCAGGACATAGAATTAATGGAAGGGAGAAAGATGGAGCATATCTGCCATCACCTTTTTTTTCCCCCTGCCCTTCCCCACCAGACCAGAAAGAGAGGAAAATAGCATTTAAAAAAATCAAGGTAGCATCATAATGACTTTGAAAAAGCCCTAAGTAGCAATGTTAAGCTGAACGTTATTAATCTCCAGTAAGGTTAATTAGTAGCTCCTGTGGGAAAAGCCTGGAGAGCCCGCTATTTGAACTAATACCTTCATTTTTTAAAAAGGGAATTTTCTAAGCACAAGTGTGCCAAGGAGTAACATGTTGAAAACTGCTGGCTTTTCAGATGACTTGTTGAATAAAAAACACATACACACACACCCTACACACGAAACAAAATTTTTTAAAATTTACTCTAGTTTCAAAAATGCCCTAATTTAGTTACCCATAATGTGCTTTTTCTTTCTTTCTTTTTTCTTTTTTTAAGCCAAGAAACAGCACAGGTACCGTATTTCCCCGAAAATAAAACCTAGCCGGACAATCAGCTCTAATGTGTCTTTTGGAGCAAAAATTAATTTAAGAGCGGGTTTTATATTATATATATTATATCATATTATACCTGGTCTTATAGTGAAATAAGAGTGGGATGTTATGTTATGATGTTATGTTATGTTATGTTATGTTATGTTATGTTATGTTATGTTATGTTATGTTATGTTATATTATAGAGACCTGGTCTTATAGTAAAATAAGACCGGGTCTTCTATTAATTTTTACTTGTCTGGTTAGGTCTTATTTTCAGGGAAACATGGTGTGTAGAAGAAATGATTAAATAAGTCAAGGTCCAGGAACAATGATTATCAGGTTTTCACACTCTGAATTGCCGTGGAAGCAGCTTGGCCACTGATGTGACCTGTGACCTGATTCCACCCAAGCCCCTGATCAAGCCTGTGTTTGCCTGCTTCTCCCATAGATGACCATTTCTGCACCCGCAAACCCACAGGCCCTGACTGTTGAATTCACTCTAGATCACATCCTCATGTGACTCTAACCAAGGTGTTTATTGCCAACCCTTAAATTCAGGTGGTTCCTTAGAGCATGGGAAAAATATGTTTATTTGTTCTGTGCCTTTGAAAGCTAGTTAATGTGGAGCTCCTGTGGAGTTGTGGGAACATCTATTCAGAAAACCACAGGCACTGGTCTGTTCTGAAATCGAGCAGTGACCGTGAAAGGCTAGGTCTCTGCTCTCGCTGGCGCTGGTGTTTTGCTGGCCTGTGAGCTCTGTGACTTTGAGGAAGCAGCTGACCCTCTCTGAGCCATAGTTTCTTCATCTCTTAAAAGAGTTAGAGCTTTGGAAGACTTTGAGCTCAGTTCAAGCACTTTCTCTTTATTCCTCTTGCTCTCTCATTCAAATAGCAAGAATCTGATCATTGTGCAAAAGACCCAAGTGTGAGTAAGAACGCGTACACTTTGAAGGATCCTGTAAAGTAACTTGACTTTTTGCTTTGACCTTAAAGTAAGTACTCAGAGGCTTCTATTTGATAAACAGAACAGAACAAAACAAAGTCAAAGCCTGAAGCAAACTTACCTTAAGGACCTTTAGTAAGCTCTTTTGTCTTTACCTCAGGAACAAACACAACCAGCTGCAGTGTTGACAGTCTGCCTGTGCCATCAAGACAGGCAGAGCCTTAAATGTGCAATTGAAATCTAAGCAGTTCATAGCTGGTCAATGATGTCATTAATCGGGCGGCCTTTGGGGCCATATTCCTTTCTCTTCTTTGGGTTTTCGAGCCAGAATTGTTTTTTTTAATGAAGAAAGAAAATGAATAGGTGCTGAGTCTGGCTCTTCCTCTGTCTTGTAAGAATTCTTTTTAGCCTTGAGCACTGTTCACATATGTATCCACTAAAGAAATGCCTACTTTGTGCCTGGTACTGGCTTACGCACCGGGGATATAGTGGTGAACAAGACAGGAAGAGTCCTGCTTTCATAAAGCTTACATTCTAGAAAGGAAGGGTAGGCAATTCACAAGGAAATGAATAAATAAATAATTGCAGAGAATCTGGAAGCATTGTGAAAGAGAATGAAACAGGATGATAGCCTGGAAGAACCTGTGGGGGGCAGGGGGGGAGCTGTTTTAGTTTGGGTGACTAAAATGTTCTGTCTGCGGAGGTGCCCAATGGGTTGAACCTGGGCAACAGGGAGAAGCCAGCCATTATGGTTTGTGACTGCATTGGCCGCTCGTGTTATTTAATAATAGTTATAAAAGTGAACGTGACTGTAAAATGGGGTAGCCCTTAAGAAACACAGCTTAGTGGTTCCATAATAAATTAAATTGAGAATTACCATGTGACCCAGCAATTCTACTTCGAGGTCAATATCCAAAAGAACTGAAAACAGACATTCAAACAAAACTTGTGCATGAGTGTTTGCTGTAGTGCTACTCACAAAAAACCAAAAGGTGGAAAAACCCCAAATGTCTATCATTGGATGAATAGATAACGAAAATGTGGTATAGCCATACAATGGCATATAATTCAGTCATAAAAAGCGATGAAGCATTGATAGATACCACAACATAGATGGACCTTGATAACATTATGCGAAGTGAAAGAAGCCAGTCACAAAAGGCCACATGTTACATGATTCAACTTATATGACGTGGACAGAATAGGAAAATCCACAGAGACAGATAGTAGGTTAGTGGTTGATTAGGGGTTGCAGGAAGGAAGTAGGGAAAGGGGAGTGATTGCTAATGGCTGTGGGGTTTCCTTTAAGGGTAATGAAAATATTCTGGAACTAGATAGTGGTAATGGTTACACAACACTGTGAATGTACTTAATACCAATGAATTTTACACTTTAGAATGGTTAAAATGGTATGTGTATTTTACCACAACTTAAAAAATTAAACCCAAGAGTGATATTTGACACCAGTCCATACCGAGAGACATTTATATACACTTGGAAAATATCCTGAAAAGTAATTGTAGACGGTCTGGCTTAGCCTGTATTTCAGGGAGGAAAACTTTTATTTGGTATTTATTTAGGCCCGCACCCTCTGAAAGGGGGCTTTCAGGGACTTATCAAAAGAGAACTGAACCCAAATACAGCCGTGTAAATATGCAGGTGTGCACATCTCTCCAATGAATCCATTGTTTAAAGCCCTAAACTATTGACAAGTGAACAGGATGTATTATACACGTAGGCCTACCTCCGGGGCAGTCTCCCTCAAATTGTTTTTCATATGTGAGGAACATTCTCACCTGCGAGTTTGTTGACTGTCCCTGAGGTTTTAGTGAAAAGAGAAGGCTCTGGGGATGAGGAGTGGGTGTGTGTGATATTCCTTATCAAGACCACTGACCTTGGAATTAAAGCAGGTGGAGAGGGTTTGGACAGGTCTCCCAAGACTAAGTTGAAGAAGTGGCTATAGGTAGGGATAACACAAGGGAAGGGCAAGAACATGGACGTGACATGCAGAAGGCCTGTTTTCAGTCTTGGCCTTGTCTGCACCTAACCTGCCTTGTACCCCTAGGAAGTCATTTCGATTCACATATATATATATATATGTATTACCTATAAAAATTAGTACCTTCCTCAACACTAGCATCTGAAGTAAATATAAACAGGAGGAAATAAAAACTTTGATCTATTTCAAACTTTTAGCCATAGCAGTAGTCCCTTATTTTTTTGTTATTTGATATCTCATCCATCTGACATTTCTTACAATAGTAGAAATGGGTGAAAATTCAGTAGCCCAAGAAAAAGTGTTGATAACATCTATAGAATTTTCCAACCTCTAGTAAGAATGACTGCTATGTTCTTTTAAAAAAATTATTTCTCAAGGAATAGTCATTTAATATCTCAAGTCATGACAACCCTACTCTTTCTTTGAGTGACATGAATAAAATACTAGCTAGGCTCTTTTTTTTTCCCCTACCAATTCCTCTGATCTACATAGTTATTAGAAGGTGGAGGTCTGTTTAGATATATTTTTGAAGAGGTGGATTTTGATACATTTAAGCTTAGGTATAAAGCATTCCACCAGACTGGCTTAGAAAATGTTGCACCTCTCACAATTTCCAACAATCCAGAATGTTCCATATTGGTTCTGTCTACCAAATGACTTGTCAGTGGTAGCCTCCCACCCCCACCCCACCACATACACTTTTCCTTTTACTCCGTCTACTTTCCCACCATATTCAATGTTAGAAATAAGCAATGCTATCTCCTGGTTAAGCCATATTAGAATTCCCTCAGAAACACATGAGAGAAAAGAAGCCCAGTCTGTCCTGTTTGTTGGAGGCCCGTTGTCTGCTGTCATTTTTGACCCAGTTTCTTTTGAGACGGGGAGTAGAGGGAAAATTTAGGCCTCAAGGAGATTATCGATGGATGCTTTCAGGAAATTCTCTGTAACGTGTGCCCGAGTGGTAATTATTGCCTAAGATCTTGTATTCACCAGGCAGAGTTATTTGTTTTCAAACAGGAGGAAAAATAAATCACTATAGTTTATTGTGAAACTTTTAGCTTCCCCCAACTATAAGGACCCTGACCACAGGTTTAGAGTTTCACATGCAGGTGTGAAGACATACTCTCTCTATCTGCTCTTGCATGGCGGCCTACCATGTTTCCCTGAAAATAAGACCTAGCTGTTCAATCAGCTCTAATGCATCTTTTGGAGCAAAAATTAATATAAGACCTGGTATATTATATTATATTATATTATATTATATTATATTATATTATATTATATTATATCTGGTCTTATAGTAAAATAAGACCAGATCTTACTATATTAATTTTTGCTCCAAAAGATACATTAGAGCTGATTGTCCAGCTAGGTCTTATTTTCGGGGAAACACGGTATCTCTGATTATGGGGGTTAGACCTAGCCAGGCTAATAAAAGTGATGCCCGTGACTTTCAGTGGACTCTAGAATTTGAAGATTGAAAAAGTCACCACCATAAGATTGGAATCCTGCAAGAAAGGTATACAAACAATAAAGATTCCTAACCCACATAGCTTCTTCTATATGGAAATCCATGCTCCGTGATCTTAATTCATTCCTCAGAGGATTCTTATGCAGAGGGCTTCTTCCTGTGTGTGCATACATGTGGAACTAGGGAGACGTGTGTGATGGAGAATGAGAGAAAGAATCAGAATATTAATTGCTCAGCACAGGACACTCCTGCTAGCATCCGTGGGCTGTGGGCATTGGTGAGAGTCACAGTCTTGAATAGCCGGCCTGCCCAATCAGAATGGATGTCAGCTACATGGCTGAAGCAGGGCCTTGGGCAGCCCATTTAGGGCCAGGCTTTCATCCTTTAGCAATAATGTTGTTGGGGAGGTGGTGGGAGGAGTTCTGCAGGAGGAGCCCAAGTGGCCAGGCTATAGTGGTGGTGGTTAGTTACCAAACTAGTATGGATGCATTTGAATCTCAACAACCGGTACATGAGCTGCAGCTCTGAGAACCTTTCTGTATCCCAGACTTCTGAAGCAGTTCCTATCAAGGTGTCGCCTACTGGTATCCAAGGTTGTGGTTACATGTTTGTTTATTGGTAGGTATGCTTGTGTCACAAGTGGCTCATACCTGCTTGATGTTCGTCTGAACTGCTACCTGGTTAGAACCCAGCCATTTGTCCTCAGTAAGCTCTATGCCTGTGACATTCAGTGTGGATAGAGGTCTGCTGACTACGTCAGGAACCCAAAGCTATTTTGAGTCCTGGCCTGCTCTGAACTGGTCTTACCACTTGTTGGTGACTGTTACAAAGTGAAAGAATGCCGTAAAGTCACTGGCGCCCCGGAGGTGTTTTTTTTAGGAGGACTTTATTGCCTATTTTCAAAACAGGGCTAAAATTTTGGAAGTAACAAAAACTTACTGGTAAGATGTTTGTGTAGGGGTTCTAAGCAGTGTACAGGCCTGATGGCCTGATGGGTGGCTGGAAGGACCGCATCTGAGAGGGGTGAGTGTTATTGAGAGAGTTTTACAACTGGGATATTGGACTGCCACAGAGAGGCTGCATTGCTGAAAGACGCTGCCACCTTTCGATTCTGGTCTGAAATGGTACTTTCATGTGCTGCTTGAGGAGATGCTTCTCTCTTCATTAGGTCATTGCCTTTAGAGTGATTTAATGCGATTTAAAAATAAGCACACACTTGAATACCATAATGTAGTTAAGCAAGCTGTTGCTGACTGTGCAAGGTAAATGTTTTTCCTATTTATGCGAGTGACTTATATTATAGTATGCACATACTGAGCCATGGTGTGACTATGTGATAGCCTGCTATATTATCAGCATTTAAGGTGGACTGTTTAAATAGATCCACAGGGAAATAAGTTTTCAGCAGGATTCCTTACTGTGCACGAACCATCTTACAGCTTGATTTATATCTTCCCATCTGCTAAATATGTTTTCTTCTTTTGATCCTCACAAACATCATTCTGAATTAAAAAAATACTGTTTGCTTTCCATGGTTCAGCTTAAATGTTGCATGATATTTAATTCTAACGTGCCCTTATGATAGAGTTTGCTAGGTCAGAGTGGGTTTTAGTGCTCTAGTGTTACCTCTCAATGAACCCCTCTTTTTCAGGGTTTGGCTGCATTGAGTATGGACACACAGAACCATAGTAAATGGGACAAAGTATGAGTGTTATTTAGGGTTCCCTGATCGTGGGTTAGATTGGAGAACACAGTGGGGCCCTTTACTTCACTGCCTGAATCTTGAGTCTTACTCAGACTTCTCACCTCGAGATGGCTGGAAAAGTTGGAAGTAGAGAGAAAGATCTTCCTGGCTCTATCAGCTAGTAGTTGGTCATGGGGGGTTAACTGAGTCCAGTGGTCAGAGTCCCTGTCTTTCCCCAGGGACTGGATAGGAGGACCAGAAGCCTTATATGGAAAAACTCTCTGCTAAGAAGGGCTTTGGAAATCCCTGCTTATATAGGATTTACTTTTGGTGAAATTTCACGATGAGAACCGGCATGTAACATTTAAAAAGTAATTTTTAAATATTAAAAGTGCTCTTGCAAAAAGCATAGAACTAAGATTTAAATGGAATTTAAAGGATTACCCAATTTACTTACCCATTTAAAATCGACACTCCTCTATAACTTTCCCATTAGTGCTTATTGGGTCTTTGAACACCTCCCAAGGCAGCCTATTATATTTCATAATGAGCTAAAATATCCTCTATAACTTTTTCCTAATTTTGTCCCCTGGAGATACCTAGACAAAGTATTGCCTCTTTTCCACATGATAACCTTCCCTTTATTTCAAGAGAACTTGCCACGTCCCCCCACCCACATTTGCCAAGTGAATATACCCAGTTCATTTAACCATTCCTCATGTGATACTGTTTAGAGTTCCTGCACTATCCTGGTAGCTATCCTCTAAATTTATTCCAGTGAATGTATATTTCTCAAAACAAACAAACAAACAAAAACAAAACAAAAATTGTATCACTGGAACCGAAGGGGATATTCCTAGTATGGTCCAGTGTAGAAAGGGTTGATTACCTTTCTAATCACAGAAACCATATGTACATTAAATGCACCTTATCAGCTTTATTGATAACTTTGTACCATCTCTGAATCATGTTTAACTTTCTGTTGATGAAAACAACGTATTTTCCTGTGCTGCTTCTTAAGCCAGGTATCCCTTAGCCTCTACTTATGTAGTTGCTTATTTGGACCCACTAGATAATGTTGGGTCCTGTAGACCTAGCCCATCTCTCATGCTTGCCAAACCTCTCTGGCTCCATACTGTGCCATTTGATGTATTAGCGACCTTTCTCCGCACCGTGATCTCTAAATATTTGATGGGGAGACCCTCACTGTTCCTATCTTCATTCAAGTTCATGTGAAAGTATTGTGCTGCACAAGCTCAGGTTCTGAAGCAAGCCGCTAGAAACCTCTCTTGAGGTGGATATCAACTTTAAGCACATTTTATATTTTAAATTGTATATCCCTTACCCCCCCCATTATAAGAATATCATTAAATGCGTTGTGAAATGCATTGTTGAGGTCAGTATTTCGGTATAATCAAAAGGAAAAGTGAGCTTAGGCAGATATGGCCAATTCTGAATAAAATTTTGCTGCCTCCTGGTGATTGCAGTCTCTTTTGTTTTTTGTGTTTTTTTCTGGCTTCTCACGAACAATCCAGTTTTGATTTTTCCCAAGATCTCCCAAGGGGACCTCTATACAATTTTTTGAATCCACCTTCTCTTTCAATTTGAAACATGAATGACATTTACCAGTCCCCCAGCTTTTGGCACATCTTCCACTTTCCACTATTACTCAAAGATTTCTGACGGTGCTGGAGCATTACTGATCTCTACTGCAAGCACTCATAATATCTAGGCTGTGATTCCGAGGCTGTGTTTAATTTCACCTTAAGCCTATTGTCTGATTTTTTCCAGACCTTGGCTGTTGGGATCAGAACGTCTTTCCCAAGTTGTTGCATGGCATGTACAAAAGAAAAAAATATATATAGCAAAAAATGTCCAGCACACTTCATCTTCATGTAGCTTTACAGTTATGATAAATGCAAAAGGCCCAGTGTGAGCTTTGGTTTCTTTCACTTGAGAGTGGGCTTCTTCAAGTAAGAGAGGTTATTATAAGGATACAGGTGGCAAGAAGAGCAAAAATAGCTCCTTGGAAACAGAAAATTGAATCAAGAAATGTCCGGGACTTGGAATTGGAAAATCGATGACAACTTTAGGGACTGGGCCATCTGGCTACTGCTGTACTGGGAGGAGTTCGATGACTCCCCCACCCCAGCCCTAAGTCAAGGAAGGTCTCAACTTTTTTCTTATTTCCCCCCCGACCCCTGGAGCTGATCTCAGGCTTAATTTATTTATTTTTTCCTCAATTCATTTCTTTGCCTTGTCTTTTACTCTTGCACTACCAAACAGTTTACTGACTCATTTATTTCTCTACCTCAGAATTTACATTGACCCATATTTTGGGCTCAGTCAAAACTGTGCCTCACCTATGGTAGTTTGTGGATTGTTTCTTACCCATTCTCTTGTCCATGGGGGCCTTTAAGATGGTGTCTGGAATAATCTAGGAATGGATCTACTCAAAGAGTTCGAGAAATTAAATAATCCATATTTGTCCTCGTAGAACTGGATAACCCTGAGGTTTTGGCTTTTCTTTTCAAACAGGTATGAGAAAACTTGCTCATGTCACTAACTCTTTGACAGTAGTTTGAGCAATCACAGTGTCTGTCAGGCCCTAAGTCTCTTACTGAGGAAAACCGCTCACCTTCTGCCATGTTCTCCTCCTCCTGGCTGTGGCTCAGACACAGCTGATTGGGTGGTAGACGTACGTACACCTGACCCAAAGACAGCCAGCGCATGAGCTGGCCAGCAGATAGCTCTTTCCACACAAGGATGAGATGAGCCAATCAATTCCTTCACTCTGAAGGACCTTAACTGAAAAATGGGAAAAGGACCTGGCAAACAGGAGCAGAAGATGCAAATCCAGAGAGAAAGCATAAGAGACCAGAGAGAGACTCGGTGCTGTTTGCTTAAGGGAAAGAGGCAATGATTATTTAGTGTCTCCCAGTCTTGGCGCAGGTCCATATAATAATTACACAAAATGTGATGCTTATTTTATAGAACGTGGCTCTAGGGGATGGAGAGTGGGAGGTTTTTGCAGATAGAGTTAGGAGCCACACTCTGTTTCAAAGACTTTATTCTGTGGTAGGAGCTCCATTCTCCTCTTGAGTAGACGCTTCCCTCACCTCCCTTTTGCCAGGCATCTCCAGGAGGTCTCCCAACTTCTCTGGGGTACTGAAGGGTGTCTGCCAGTTTTCCTCTTCTGTTTTGGCCCCTATTGCTGAAGTCTGCCCCCTTTGCTTCTTCCTCTTTACCTGTGCTCTGGACAGTGCCCAGTGCGTTGCCCTCCAGTGTTGGTGACACCAGCTGGCTGTGGGTGCTGGCCGGTGCACGAGGTGCCAGGCTGTGTTGCTTCTGCAGCCTCTATAACTGGGAGCCCCGTCAGAGAGGACCAGAGCTGAATACTAGTTAAAATGGTGAAGGTAGACTTTATTCAGTCACTATTGCAGTAGAGGCAAAGAGATGCCAGTATAAAACTGGGCTCAATTCCAAATACAATGACACGTGGGAATTCATAGCCAAGGACCAGGTTGAGGGGGTGAGTGGATGGAAAATTCCTAAGAGGAGACATCAAGGGTGGGGGGAATCCTTGCTAAAAATACTTAGCAGGAGTCTTGCTACAACTGGACCAGACGAGCCAAAGGCAGCGCCCCAAGATGAGACCTGGTTGACAAGAGGGCTCAGAGGAGCCTTGTAAAGTTTGGTCCAGGAGAGTCTGTCAGCCCCCAAAAGCACCAAATTTGTATTGTGTTTCTGGGATCACAGGTGAAGCTGCATCTTATTCTTGACTTAAATGAGATTCTCTTCTCCCTTTTGTCACATGGTTATATTTTCCTAAAAAGGTACTGTGTCAGTTCGCAATAGCTCATACACGGCAGGAAAACAGGTCTTTCCTTGCATTTCTTCAGGCTTCATTCAGAAGCCTATGACTGCAAGGACTTGCAGGGTGAGAAGGTTTGTCTGGGAGCAATCTGAGTAACAGACAAAATCCTGTATTCTAAACACCCCTTTCCTAGCCCTGTAGTAACTGAGGCATCATTTGGGACCATACCCGTGGGCCTGATTGCCTCTTTCCTTAAGTTCTTACGTGATAGCCCCTCCCCATCCCTACCTGCAAAATGACCCTGGTGGCGTCTCAGCCTGTTACTCACCTCAGACCAGCCACACCAGAGTAACACCTGGGAGTCCAAGGAAAGCTCAAGCCAGAGCGGCTCCCCACCATCTCTTTACCCTCCTTAGTACTTGGAAAAGAAGAAAATACACCAAAAACTCAAATGCACCTAACGCAGACCCTTGCCTCAAAACAAAAACAAAAGGAAACAAAAAACTACATGTCTTTCTCAACACTGCAGTGCATACTTGAAAAAACAAAACAAAACACAATTAATTCTGACAGAACCACCTCAGGCTCCTTTCCAAAGGAGTGAAGTTTTACTCAAAGTGATTAGAAAGAAAGGCACAAATGGGTGTTTAAGAGAATTAAAATGCAGGATTTAAACTGGGATCTTAAGTGGGGCTGTGGGGAGAGATGGGGGCTGGAGGACCGTAAGTGCAAAGAGAACGGCAGCTGAGAGCATTGTGGCTCTGAAACTGGGGGAGAAAAAACATGTTTAGTTCTCAGGAGAAGGATAGCCATTTCTTTTGATATTTCCAAAATTGCCACTCTTGGGGTTTGCACTGCTTTTTCACCGCACCTTTGTTCTTTTCCAGAAAGTACTAATGATTTGGCATCCTGGCACATAGCTGCATTTTTCTTATAAATATGTGTACTTTCAAGTCTTTACTCAAACTCAACAATCTAATTTCTTTTAGAAAAGCATTTTTCAGAAACGCGATTAATTCAAGAAAGCTCTTGCTGCTTTTATTGTCACAAAATCATATATTGTTTTTCACAGAATACTGCCATTTGTTTGTATTTCCCCACGGTTTTTGTTTTGGGGAGTTTTGTTCTGTTCTAGTGTCAGCTGAAGTGATTTTGAGTGTTTGCAGCATGATGTTAATTAACCAAATATTTCAACCTGAAACACCTGGGCTGACATAAATTGCTCTGAATCAGAGTGGAAATCTTTGGAACAGTGAATGAAGATTTGGGGTGAAACAGACAGTAGATGGTGAGAAATTTTATGCTCCACTCATTTTTTTAGGAAAAATAAAAACAGACGAGTAAGTGTCGAGCTCTTTAGCAGTTTATTCTCAGCAGGAGGTATGTCTTAACTAGCCAGCAGCGAATTCCCAGCATCTGTCTGAATGCAGATCACTTAGGTTTAGTGTATGTTGGACCCTGTCCCTGTTCTATTCTGCCTACCCTTGGACTTGATAATTTTTAAAACTTGGATAATTACAGATGAAGAGTCAAGACTGGACGTGGGAAGTGCTAGGCTGTCAGGTGAGATTTGGTACCTAAATCCTTCTTCTTTCTTCCCTCTGGTATCCTGACCAACTGAGCATGTGCAAAAGAGAACCATATTCAAAAAGAAAAAAGCAAAGCACAGTTTTATTCGTAACTGAGCAGGCACCTGGTGACTTCACACAGACACCCTCACAAGAAGGGGGGCGGGGGGCCTCTAGTAAGGCTGAAGTGAGTCAGAATGGCTGTGCCTGTGGAGTAGATCCGTCCTTTATTCCACCCAGGCCAAGATGCAAGATCTAAAACGGTTTAAGAAGAAAGGTAGGTTTGTCTAAAGCAGGGTTTCTCAAAAGCAGCACTAATGCCAGGTAATTCTTCGTTGTAGGGGGCTGTCTTGTGCATTGTAGGATGTCTGGTACTCTCTCTGTCCTCTCCTCACTAAATTTCAGTAGCAAACATCCTCCACTCTTGTTCTGACAACCAAAATTGTCTCCAGTGTTAAACATCCCTGGGTTGGTGGTGGTGGTGGGGAATTGTCCCCGGTTAAGAAATCCTGGCTGATGGGAAGCAGACCTCAAGTGGTCTGGGTTTCCCACTGATACTTAGGTTATGAAGCACAAGCTTAATCATACACTCATGAGGAGAGGGTCTAGAATAAGATTTTCAAGATTCAGTGCAGAATAAGATTGTGCTCTTTCAAACATTGGTTTTGAAATGTTACATATTAGGGGAATCCTGACTTTAAAAATCCTGATGCCCTAGCCAGACCCCAATTTTAATTAAATCAGAATCTGGGGGTTGGGGAAACTGGACCATCAGGGTTTTTTTTTAAAAAAAAAGCTTCCCAGGGATTCCACTGTGCCGCCAAATTTGAGAACTAGTGCTTTAAAGTGCAGAGGCACTAGTAAGACATGACATGATTGCCTGAGTTGTAGATACCTTGTGTAATGAAAGCTTCTTGCTGTTATTTATTCCACATAACTGACTACCGTGTTTCCCCGAAAATAAGACCTATCCAGACAAGCAGCTGTAATGCGTCTTTTGGACCAAAAATTAATATAAGACCTGGTATTTTATGTTATATTTTATTTTATATTATATTACATTATATTATATAAGACCTAGTCTTATATTATAGTAAAATAAGACCAGGTCTTATATTAATTTTTGCTCCAAAAGATGTATTAGAGCTGATTGTCCAGCTAGGTCTTATTTTTGGGGAAACACGGTACCAGTAGTTCTCTAACTGCAGCATGCATTGGAATCACTTAGAGGACTAGAAATTGAGGAAGAAATCTTTCCAATTTCTTAGGTCCAGGATGGGACCCGATGTTTTGCGTTTCAAAAAGTTCCCAAGTGGGGCGGCCAGATGGCTCAGTTGGTTAGAGTGCGAGCTCTGTACAACAGGGTGGCCGGTTCGATTCCTACATGGGTCAGTGAGCTGTGCCCTCCACAACTAACTTGAAGACACTGACTTGACTTGGAGCTGATGGGTCCTGGAAAAACACACTGTTCCCCAATATTGCCCAATAAAAAAATAAAATAAAAAAATAAAATGGAGTTCCCAGGCGGTGCTGACGCTGCTAGCCCAGGAACCACCGGGAGAAGCACTACTGATGACTCCATGTCAACCCTCCTACCTGAGGAGCAGCGGCACAGCAGCCCCAGTGAACAGCACCACCCAATGGCAGCCGTAGAACTGCCTACCAGACATCCCTATTCCCTCACCTCTTTTCATCTTCTGCTTTCTCCTTTCTCCACTTCCATAACTCATAGCCCACTTGGGTCTGTTGACGGCACTCTGTCATTGTTTCAACCTTAATAATCCTCAGAATTTCCATTCACAGATTTCACATGCCTTCCATATCCTTATTTATTGAATCTGCTTTTCATTTGCTGGCATTAAAGATGTTAAGGAAACACCTCTTACTGAGTTTCATTGTTTTCAGATTACCCTTATTAGGTGATATACCATTAGTGGGGATTTCTTCCATTTTCATTGCAAATGTAGCATGTTGTAACTTTGTTATTGAAATAATCTTTGGGAGCTAATTTCAAAATCTTAACCATCTTCAAACAATGAATTAATTTTTGACAAAATCTTTGGAAGTAGGAGACTATATATTTATTCAATGTAGCAGACTTTTTGGTTTTTGTTTATTTTCTTTTTAACCTGGGAGATGCAAAGCTCCATATTTAAACATGTTATTTCCAAACATGATTGTCTTGCTTTAGAAATTTCAAACTCTTTGAAGACCAAGGCTATGACTAACATGTCCCTGCTTATATCTCACATTAAAATAACTATCCATCCAGCAATAAAGAAGGCGTTAATGGGTAAATATTTGGTCAATAAGTACCAGTGCTATGCAGGGGGATGTTCTGCAGGACGACCACAGGATGTCATTCAATTAAACAAGGAGGTCTCAGTGTGGAATCCTTTGAAACAGGGCTGCCTGCCTTTGTCTTGCGTCTTGACACTCACATCTTCTAAAATCGTTTGAGATGGAAGAAACAAATGTCTTAATAAATAGAGTGGTGGGAACAAGCACTGGACCAGGAAGCCAGTACTGGTTCCGGTCCAGGCTCTGGCACTAGCTAGAGCTGCGACCTTAGACAAGTCACTTCACTTATCTTGACTTCATCTTGTTGGCGTGGACAATTGAGGAAGTTAAACCAGGCAGTCTGTAAGCCCCTCTCCAGTCTGCTATCCTGTGATCTGAGAAGATATGTGTATTCTGTGGGCTCAGAACTGCTGCAGTGAAACGTGAACTTCTTCCACAGTCAGTAACTCAGGGTTACGAGGAGGGAAAGACAGCTGTTTGGATACCAAGAAAGAATGTCTGGTAGCTTCTCTGTTTTGCCCTTCAGTGGCTAAATAATACTGTATTGGTTGGGCTGTTAGGAAATTAATTTTTTTCAATTAAGTTGTTGAATTTTAGTCCTCACAACCAATTTTAATATATGGAAAAATACTTTACCAAATGATTACACTGGACCTCCAGAGGATATGTATTAAGAAAGTAGAGTACCCCGGTGTAAAAAGTGCCCTTTAAGATGTTCCTTCTTAAAAACTCCCCCTAAAAAGCAGAATGTGAGTAAGGTCTGTTGCCCAAGCTTCTTAGGTCAGTTTTCTTATTTCCCTGATGAGTTTGTAAGAGATCGATGGTTCCTAATGTTGTGGCAGGCTCTCCAGCTTTACCCGAGGCTCACAGTGAGGGAAGATGAGGGGTTATGAGGCAGTTGCTCAGTTGTGTAAATTAGGCTACCTTGGAGATCAGTGAGGGAGAAAATCAGGTGATCAGAGCTATGTGGGGGTCCATTGTGCCATCTTCCTGATGTTTCCACAGACAGAATACTTGTATGCATAGTGTTTAATGCATATAAAGGCGGGGTGGATGCCTATAGGAAGTTATATGAATGTAAACTTGGAAGAAAAAGATAGAACAAAAGAAAACTAGAGAATTGAATACATATGGGCAAACTATCACAAGCTGAAGAGCTGGTCATCAGCCCTATAGCAGCTAGCACAGTGGTTTACAGAATGGATTTTCATGCCCACTCCTAGAATGAAAACCTTAAAGGGACATGCCCAGGAAATTCCTTTTCCTTTTAATCAGGATAAAGCAGCCTATTGAGACGTGGGAAAGCATATTGGATTTCACCTTTTGATCTTCCAGACGTCAGTCTCTTTTCAAGTGGTCATTCTCTGAAAGGTACAAGTCAGGAGTGCTTTGGCATTGAGTTCCAGACTGGCCTTTATCATCTTGATGACAATTTTTCCAATTTAGTTAACAGTTTATTCAGTTGTAAAACTACAGTGACTCATGTAATTAGAGGTTTCTCTCTGTGTCAACAGAAGATTTTTGGAGCTTGGTAAAGAGTTGGGCAACTTTTCTGCTGCACTTCAAAAGGAGTAGTCAATCATAGAATAATATATTTAGAATGTCAGAGCTGGACTATGGCCGGCTGTTAATCATCCTCATATAAAATTCCTGATTAATTACAAAATAAATTATCCAAGAGTGATGAAATTTACTTGGGCCTCATTGAAGTTTTACCAGGTTACCTCCTCCATGCCAGGTGAACAGGAAGAGGGAAAAGATGTTTTTCGCTTTCTTTAATGCCCCGCTTCAAACAAACACACAAACAAAAATAAAAAGCTACAGAGCTAACAAAAACGGATGAGAGATCTTGTAAAAGTTTTATACAACAAAGTGATATTTTTTTTTGCCTTTCCTGGATTTTGTGTCTTCCCTGAATGTGGGCAGCTGAAAGGTGTGTATAAAATATTCCTGAACACCAAAGTGAAATTTCTCCACAGCTGTCATAATAATAGTTCATTAAATAAATGCTATTAAAAAAAACTGCTTGAACATTTCATGAGCATAAATGAATCACAGCAACTCTTAGATACTACAAATTAATTAAGCGACCACAAGTGCAGGATGAAAATCTGAAATTTGAAATTCAGGAGAATTCCAGCTATGGGTCCCTTGTTAAGGTTGTCCCTTGTTTTTCTACTCCTGAGAAGTTTATTGTTTATTTCCTATTGCTTGGGTTTATAGGTTAAGATAATGAATGCCTCGCCCTGGAAAGTTCAGCCAGAATCCACTACCGTGTTACCCCACAAATAAGACCTAGCCAGACCATCAGCTCTAATGCGTCTTTTGGAGCAAAAATTAATATAAGACCTGGTATTATATTATATTATATTATATTATATTATATTATATTATATTATATACCTGTTATTATATTATATTATATTATACCCGGTCTTAGTAAAATAAGACCGGGTCTTATATTAATTTTTGCTCCAAAAGACGCATGAGAGCTGATGGTCTGGCTAGGTCTTATTTTTGGGGAAACATGGTATTATTCTGTGCAAGTGTGTGTGTGTGCGCGCGCGCCTCCCCCCTGCAGCACTCAGCATAGGACCTGGCTTATGTGATAGTCACAATTGATATATTTATTAAACACGTGTATAACATTGATTATATACCAGGTATTTCTTTAGATAAAAGGTTATCCAGTTTAACCCTAATGTAACCCTGTCAGATAGGCACTCTTATCCCATTTTACATATCAGAAAACTGAGGTCTGAAGAGGTTAGTAACTTGCCCAAGGTCACCAAACTAGGAAATGAAAGAACTGGAGTTTAAATTCTAGGTTATTGTGATTTTGGAGTGTGTGATCTGTGCGCCTGTTCTGTATTGGTGTTCTGGGACTCAATAGCAATAAATCTTTGTGAAGTGAAAAGAACAGACTTGTGTATGAGGAGTTTATAAAGCAAATTCACATGTCATTTCATTTGATCCTCAAAGTACCCAGTAAGGAAGACATAGGCATTCCTGTTTTTGGATGGAGAAAACTAAGTCTCGGATTAGTAAGTGATTTTCCCCAAGTAAACTGGATAGTATGTTTTGGGGACAAATGATTGGAACCTGGAGCGCCGTGGCTTCAGATCTGGCTTTCTTTCTGCCTTAGCTACAAGTAGAATAGTAAATCTGCTAGGAACAAGAATCCACGGCAGTCTGCTCTTTTATTTCCAGCCCCTCCTGAGGTCAGTGGGTACACTCCAATGTAAGGAGCGTTCCTCCAAATACCGGCTTTTCTGCAGTTGCTCCTGGTGTATCACCCATGGTTTTTCTCCTGACTCTGCCCCATGAACAACTAGCAATCATTTATCATGGTGGGAATGGATTTGGAAAGTCCAAGTTAAGGCAAAAAATTCTCAAGTAATGCTCTGTTTACTGGGTATCTATTTAGTATGTGGGCCTCAGAGCTTAAGGCTGCAGGTTTTCAGAGTAGTCCCTCCCTATTTTCCATTGTTAGCACCCTTTGAGTCTTCAGAGAGCAAACTGCTTTCTAGTTACAGTCTTACAACCTCTCCTTTTGGCTATTGACAAAAACTGTAATGAATTTGGGCTGAGTTTTCTACTGCTTTCCCAACAGGAATTTTACTTTCAATCCAAGTTGTCAGTCATTTTCAAAAACCTACTCTTTATTTATTCATCTTATTTATTTATATCCCATCTTGTTGCATAGAAGTTGAGGTAAATTCAAGGAAACATAAAACAGTAAAATACAAGTAGAAAGTAAAAAACAAAGATCGGCGAAGATAGAAATTAGAATAAGGACAAGGCCTGAGGATAAAGAGAGATTTGACGTCTAGTTCTTCGCCAGATAAAAACAAAAACAAAGCGTGAAATATAGTCAATTCCAGAATTCTTGTTGAGGAGGAGGAGGAGGAAAAAAGCCTGTAACTCTAAAGGAAGCTCAGTTGAGATTTCCTTTCAGATGGTAATTCCCTGTGAAAAGCATTGTAGGTACCGTGGTTATAAAGATGACCTTGGCTCTTGCAGCCTAGCAGGGGAGTCACGCAAGTAAAACACCTACAGAATAAAATAAAGGCAGCTCAAGGGCAGTCAGTATGGGGAGTCCCTAGGAAAGAAAGGCTCAGTCTGACAGAGGGATCCGGGAAGGTGACAAGAAATTCCACCTGACTGAGCCTTGCAGGACGGATTTAATTTTGATTGGAGAAGAGTAAAGAGATGGGCATTTCAGCCCTAGGGAATGGATTGAGCCACCACCAAAGTTATGGACTTGTGTTCAGGGGTGGAACAGGGAGACGATCATTTGGGTCAAGTATGAGAAAACTAAACAGCAGCAAAACAGGGAGATTACTACGAGACCATGCCATTTAGGAAGCAGGATGATTTCTGAGGAAGGGCTGTGTCCTGACCTTGCATGGGGAAGCTCACTCTGGCACTGGGGTGAAGGTTGTGTCACAGAAGCAACAGGCTGAATGTAGGCGGATCAGTTAGGGCACTGTTGTAACAACAAGAGAAGTGACCAAGCCCCAACTAGGCCAGTGGCAGTAGAAATGAAAAGTAGAAAATGGAGAATATATGGGAGCTGAAATTAAAAAGATTTTGGCCAGATGTGGAGGTTGAACTAGGAGGCAGATAGGAAATGGAACAGGAGAAAGTTAGAAGGTAGGTTTGGGATATGTTGAGGTTATCCAACATGGAGGGATCTGATTGGATTTTCTGGAGTCTTTTCTGGTTTTATTATAATATATTAATACACTGGTCAACATCTTTGACTTTAGTTGACTAGATGTGATTTTGAATCACAGCTCATTAGCTATGTCATCTTCCATGAGCAATCCAGGCCTTCATTTTTCCACCTGTAAAATGGAGATAGCATCTGCCATTAATGGTTGTGGTAAAGACTGAAGGAGAACATGCACGTTTGGAAAGTGCTTGGCACACTGTGCAGCTGTAGAGATCGTTTCTACTCCTAATACTTTTAGGCTGGTCTTGTTCCTTCTCGTTTTATTTCTCCTTTATCTCCTCATCTGCAGTTCTCTTGAAAACATGGATTTCTCAAAACATATTTAGAGCCGCAGTGTCCAGGCTCACCTGGCAATAATAGTCCATACTGCAGCCTGGTGAAGTCGAGCACCATCTTGCTGCTGCCAGAAAATCTGAAGTAATGAAGATACCCCCCCCCCCCCAACGCAGCCTCAAACATTTGTGTTTTGGCCCCACTCTCCACTAGGTGAAGGGGGAGGGCACTGTTAGGATACCAGGGACATTCAGAGTCTGAAGACCAGCTTCTGCACTCGGGGGTGTGAGGAACTGACTGCTAAACTCTTCAACCAAGAAGTGCTCTCGTTGACGTAAAAGTGCCCCTAAGGACAGACTGGCGGACATTACTGGAAAAGGGAGTGCCAGCGATTCCAGTGTCACTTGGCTTCCCAAACTATTTCTTGAAGACTAGTAAATGTGACAGCCTGCAAAAGCAGCAGCAAAAGTGACAAGCTGGGATGAAATTGGGGTGTGGCCCTGGGTGAATCCCTGAGGGCAGCTAACACCCGGAGAGGGTCTCTGTAAAGAGTCAGTGAATTGTTATAACATTCTTAATTATCAGGTGTTGTGTTCTTATTGGGAAATTCTGTCTCTAATTATCATATCCCTGCTCTGAACATGCTCACAGGTCTTTGCTAATTCAAGAAAGAGGGGAAAAACATACCAAGAGCTCAGCTTTAATTGAAAATGTAATAATTAGATGGTGGAATCCTACTCTTAATTATAGAGCCAGATTTCTCTCAGTATCTAACTCGTTTTCTGATTATGCCCTGATAGAATTAATGAAGTTTCTAGGGATCTGTTACAATTTTTAAAAACTCTGACTCAGCCTGAACCCAGACATTTAGATATGACCCATGTCGTTCCTGTTTTCTTTCATTCTTTGCTTGAGTTGTTGGGGAATTAAACAAGTCCTTATGTTGTCATGCAGATTAATGCAGATGTTATTGCATCTGAAATAGCTGGCGTTCATTTTTGAAGTTGGTTAAGTAGTATTTTCAAGGAATTGACAGTTGCTGGGCACAGCATCACCCTTCAATTTGGACAAAAGGGGCCCCATGCTCGTACGCATACTTCAGGTTGAATGTGCATAGGAGTTGCCTAGAGATTTTGACAGCCTACGTCTAGGGTGGGGCCTGGGATTCTCTAGAGGGTTCCCAAATGGTGTCCACACTCCTGTTGATGGAGCTCACTTTGGGGAGCACAGCTCTGAAAGGCCCCACGTTGGCCTTTCTCCGTATTCTCCCTTCCTTGTGGGACAAGGTCCAAGGTGCTGTTCCCCCTCTTGCTAGACCTTGCTGTGGGTGCTTGGGGCCCTAGAATTCCCTGCCCAAATGGCCTGGTTCCTTCTCTTGGGGTTTTCTCTGGCCTCCTTCTCAGGTGCATTCACCTGAAGTGCGTACATCCCAGGTCTGGAGGGATGGCTAAGGGGCAGCTGTTGTGGGTACCTGTTCAAGGCCCCTCCTTGTATAAGATAGAACTGAGGTGGAAAGAAGAGGGCAAGTCAGGGTGTGGGCCACTCTCCTGACATTATTACTCCATTCTAGCGCAGAGCCCTGAGAATTGCAAGAATTCAGTCTCAGGTTCTTTGAGGGACTTAAAAGGAGAATGATGCCATTGTCGGTCGGGACTGGGGGCATCTTGTGTTCAGAAGTTGCTTGTCTTGAATTGGACGGGGCGGTGAGCAGATACTTCATAGCATAAGATATGTGGGCCTCCATTTGTACTCTTGCCCCGTCCTCCAAATGTTAGGGTAGGTCTAACGGGAGGATGCCTTGTGACCTCAACAGAGGGAGATCTTTTATCCCTTCATCACTTGATATTTTGCATACATTTATTTTCCTTGATACACATTAGAAGTACTCAGATGTGTTCGACTGCCATATTGGTGCATAGTTCTCACCTTTAGTTTGTTTTATGGGCCATTCTGCCATCTTTAAATATGTTTGTCAGCGGGAAAGTTCTTTAGAAAATAAGATTTAAAAGGCATATAAATGAATATAAAATCTATTATAAAAGAATTATGAAGGAATATAAAACAATTATCCTCTGAGGAAGAAAATAAGATGAAATGCTTTTTACATTGTATGCTTTTGGTAGATTTCAATAGAAGTTGGTTCTTGGTGCTTAGACTAGTGAGCACCGAAGTTCCCAGCAGGATACAGACTTTGGGGCTGATACCAAGTGGAAGGAGGGAAGAATCTTCTACTGAACCCAGCACCTCTTGCTCTGCTCTGAGTGTTCCTCTGCACTTTTGAAACCTTCTGTATTCAGTGAACATGTGTGTTTTAGGGTCCTCACGCCTAACCTAGCAGGCAGTCTTAGCATGATGGTAGGCACTGAGGGTGGGGCTCTCCCTAGATATGCAGCCCCTCAGCACTCCTGTTCTGCTTCCGTCTGACCTCCTGGATGCCCCATCCTTCCTGCCAAGGTTGAGAGGACCTGCTGAGTTCTTTAGATTTTGCTAAACTCACCCTCCTACCTGTCTAGATTCTCTGTACCTGCCAGGCCTTTCCTGGCCTGCTGGAGTCTAGGCTTCTTGCCACCTATATTTTGGCATGAAAAATAATGGTTTGAAGAATGATTTCAAACCTTTATTGTATCATCAAAAAGAAAGGGATTGGACCCATTGGAGCAATTTCTAACTGATCTCTCAGTTGACTTGCTTGGTTGTTTTCTCATCACCTTTATCCTTTATACCTCTTGGGGGATTTCTTTTCTCTTTCTGTCTCTCTTTCCCCCCCACCCCTTTTTTTTTCTTTATTCTATTTTTAGTCTTAAAATAGAAGTAAAATTACATAACGTAAAATTAACCATTCAGTGCCATGCAGTACATTTGCCTATTCTGAATATTTCATATAAATGGAGTCATTTTTCATGTATACTTAGGAGTGGAATTGCAGGGTCACATAGTAATTCTATGTTCAACTTTTCGGTGAGCTATTTTCCACAGCAGCTGCATTATTTTACATTCCCATTACAAGTGTTCCAGTTTCTCCACATCCTTGTCAGCACTTGTTATTTTCCATTGTTTTTATAGCCATCCCGGTGGGATTTGAAGTGGTATCTCATTGTGGTTTTGAGTTGCATTTCTCAAATGACAAATGATGTTGAACATCTTTATGAGCAATTTCTTGATCAGTCAGTACATGATGCTACAATGTCAGTGACGAAGATACATTTTGTAGTGGCATACTTGAAAGAAACAGACATTTCTTGCCTTGTTCTAGCTTTTCTATAGGTGCTGTTAACCCCTTGGTGGGTGTGAGTTACATGAACTCTCACTGTTATACCATCAAGAATGGTGGGGAGCACCCATTGTGGTCTAGTGAGAAAAGATCTGTTGGTCATGTCTAATTGCTAATCCCGAGGGGCAAATAGCACTGCAGTTTTTAAGACGAGAATTCTTAAAATTTGTTTTGTAAGGATCCCAAGGGTTTGAATGATAGTTTTGAAGGTACTGAGGATGCTCAGTGAGGTTTAAGTTTTAGGTTTATTTTGGGGAAATTACTAATTTGTATTTTAAATTTGGGTGCTGGCAATTACTTTAAAAGTTAAATAATCTTTCTATAAAACACACTTCTTTCGTCATCATCTTGTACTATGTCTTCTCAGTCGAGTACTACACTTAGCATCTGACTGTATAAGATTTTCTCATTTCGGTTCTACAATGTGTAGGTAAAGAATAAGAGAGAAGAGCACCCATCCCAGTCTTCACAACATGTCACCTTTATTATAATACTTTCGCTGCTGTCAATGCAATTTTTAATAACTTTCTATCCTTTTGACTTAGCTCATTAGCTGCAAATCCATGTAAAATATCCATTTGCCATTTGTATGTGTCAACATTAAAATGTTACTCAAAAGCAGGCAAAAGTAATCTATGGCGTTGAGATTCAGGGAAGAGGCTATTGTTGGGGCAGAAGTGACTGGAATTGGGCATGAGGGGGATCCTGGAGGGCTGGTTATATTCCTTCCTGATCTGGGTTACATGGGTGTGTCACTGGGAAAATTCTGGGAGCTGTACCTTTATGGATTTATACTCTCTCTGTATAAATGTTATTTCTCTGTACATACGCATATTTTACTGCAAAGTAAAAAGGAGAAAACCCAGCTTCTTCCTTAGTACCCTGTATGTTCTTGATTTTAAAATAAAGGCTGTAGGATTTGAGAAAAATGGGAAATTGTTAGTCCTGATAAGGGGAGAAGGAAAGAAAGGAATTGATTTTTTTATTGAGTATTTCCTATAGGGTCAAGCTTTATGTTACATAATGCATCATCTCATTTGATCTTCACAGCAGCCCTGTGAAATGATGTAGTCACCCCATCTTGCAGATGGAAAAACTGAAGCACAGAAAATTTACGAAATGTAGGCAGTCTTATATTGCTGTGTGTATGGAGTCAGGAATTGGCCCGGAAAGAGCTGCCTGGTTTCAAAGTTCTCTACAGCACATGGTGTCTTTTTGACCTAGCTGATGTTCAATTACGATTTATTTAATAGAAGGAAAGTGCTAGGCTGCTGGTCTAGTGGATCTGGTTTGCTGTGTCCTATGTTTGCAGATGGGTCCCTGCAATGGAATTGACAGGGCTCCCCCCTACTGGGTTCCTTCTTCCTCTCAGTGCTGAGCTGACCTTCAGTTGGACAAGGCTGAGGAATCTTAAAAGCTACTGACAGATTGACGGCCTGTTAGCCGGAGCGTACCTCTCCTGCGAGGGTTGTGCCAGGGCTGTTCTCATTTAGACTCTGGTGTCTGAATGCCTAGTCCGCCTGGAAACTGGCAGGAATAATGGACTGTTTGGGAGGCTGGATTGAAAAGGAGCCTAGTGAGCTGTCAAATGTGATTGCTGAAATGGTTTCAATATGAACTTATCAGACTGTTCAGGAACAGAACAAGCATAGTACATGTTATTTATGGCATTCACACTCTGGCAGCTAGAAACAAAATATAGCATGTCCTCGGCTCAGATTTAATTTAGAATATTCCAGCATGCGCAGATTAACTGAACAATAGATTTGAAAGACAAGAAAGAGCCTCAAATTTTCAAATTTTGGGGGTGTGGAAGAGAGAGAGAGGTATTGATAGATAGATAGTATAATTTTACAGGGCAATTTGAAAGTGTTTCAACCTTCAAATGAACTGGTTGTCCTTTACCATGTGGTAATGGGAAATGCATTGTAGTGTAACCAGTTGTGAGCTGTTTTAGCAAAACTGTTGTAAGCAACTGCTGAATTACACTGTTTTCTTGTGGCTTCAAGATCTGTTTGGATAGATCTTTCAGAATCTTCTGAAATAATTTGATCAACTCTAAAAGGACAAAGCGAAGCGTGGTTCAGTTAAATAGATGTGTCCTTTTAAGCAGGTTACTAAAGTTGTATCCTGGGTGGATTGTTTATACCATACTGTGGAACTGATTACAGTGTAGCAGATCAAGTGTGTGTTTGTATCCAAGGTTTAGTTTACATTTATTGTGGAGAGAAAGATGGGGCAGGGTTGAGATTTGCGCAAGCCTCCCTGCTGACCCCTCCTCCCACCTGCAGGCCAGCGTGACACACTAATAACATGCATCCTCAATGCCTAAGAATCCATGGAATGTGGAGTCAGATAGACCCAGATTTGAGTCCAACCCCACCTTTTACCAGCCGTGACTTAATCTTTCTCTGTTTCTTTCTGTAAGAGAGTGACAAGACCTATCTTGAAGGGATATTGTGAGAATTAAATAAGATAATATTTACAGTACCTTATCAAATGTTAGTAATAATTCTGCCATTCCTCTTCTTTCTTCCTGGTAATTTGAATGGATGAAATAATATTGGTAAAAGTTTCTTTAACTTTTAAAAAATTAATAAGTAAGTTAAAAGAAAATAGATATTAAAACACTTCTATTTGGGGGGCTCTTTAAGGTTTGGAAGTATATTTGTTACAAAATTATTTGTACTTTACTGTATTATTTTACTTGAACTACATTATATATACAAATTGTTTCCTATTTGTGTGTGTATTTTATATGATACATATAAAATATTAATATATACTATATGTAATACTGTTTTGGGGCCAACTCAAATGTTTTTTAGAAAATGGAAGACAGTGAAGAAATTGAAAATAAATAGATTTTCTTGAGCTTTCATACTTAAATGCATAGTAATAAAACTGAGTAAAATCATTGTTTCATATTAACAGAAAAGCATTATTCAGATATAAAATGGTAAAAGTAATTACGTATTTGCTATGAAAAAATTAATGGACCTCTGTTTATGGAGCATGATGATTGAGACTGTTGTACAGCAAATCTAATGACTTACTGTTTTCTCAGGAAATACTGGGTAAAGCCCGCTCTCCCCAACTAAAATGGACACTTTCTAGCTCTAGGAATGTTGAGGACCTATTTGGTAAAGTACTTGTGCATTTATAATCTTAATGTTGGAAGAAAGCCTTTGTAGGCTGTCTTAGGCAGTTGGGCTGCTATAGCAATATACCAGAGAGCTCTCTGGGATCTCTTTAGAAGGGCACTAATCCTGTTCATGAGGGCCCCACCCTCATGAGCTCATCACTTCCCAAGAGTCCCACCTTCAACTACTATCATACTGAGGATTAGGTTTCAACAGGCTAACCATCTTGTCTCAGGTTTTCACTATCTGCAATGGATAATGTTCTTGGGATCATGAATTGACCCAACACATAGACAAGGGTATTGTACACAATTTGTTCTTCTCTACCATGACTTTTGCTTTCAAAAATTATTTGCCACATTTTGTCCTAACTTCAATATAGAACAACCCAAATCTCTTTCTCGGTTGATTACTTCAAAAAAAAAAAAAAAAAAAAAGAGCTGTTTCATTAACAAAACTCCCCATGGGAAACAATCTTGATTCATATACTCTCGGTGTTTTTCTCATCCCTGAATTCTTAGGAATTTTAATTTCCTTTGGGGTTGGTAATAAAGCCTCCCATAGACTATTGTTTTTAATAATTATTTTTAATAATTATGTGAGACTCATGATTAATTTTATCTTTCTGTCTAGAAACATGGGCCAAAACATTGTATAGATGCTAAGATCTAATACCTAGAGACTTTATTTATTTATTTATCCCTTCTTTCAGCAGGTATTTGTGTGTGCTCTATGGCTCATCACTGCGCTTAAGTGCTAGGGACCCAGTGCTGAGAATAGAACAGCCAGCCATGGTCACTGCCTATAGAATTCACCAAACAGTAGGGAAGATGGACACCAATGAATCACAGGACTAAATATATAATACTGTGTTTCCCCAAAAATAAGACCTAGCCGGACCATCAGCTCTAATGTATCTTTTGGAGTAAAAATTAATATAAGACCAGGTATAATATAATATAGTGTAATATAATATATAATATAATACCGGGTGTAATGTAATATAATCCTGGGTATAATATATAATATAATGTAACAATATAAGACCAGGTCTTATATTAATTTTTATTCCAAAAGACGCATTAGAGCTGATGGTCCGGCTAGCTCTTATTTTTGGGGAAACACGGTACCTGTGATAAACAGGAAGAAGCATTCTAAGCAGGAAAGTTGAGGAAGGCTGTCTGAGAAACTGACAGTAGCTGAGATATGAAGGAAGAACAAACATAAAGTAATCTTGCCTCTAAACTCACAAGTTCTGGCTTCCATTTTTGCCCCTCTGGGTCTCTATAGTTTTAGCCACATTTATAAGGAGCACTCCCTGTGTGGTGTGAGGCAGCCTATCTGTCGTATACTCTGAGTTCCCTACCAACTAATCTTTGGGAAAAACATGAGAAATGGAGAGACAGGGTTTCCTGGGCTTCATTTAATTCTACCCTAATTAGATTTAAGCAGTGGCCACAGGGAACAGTCCCATATGTCTGTGACCTTTGCTACTCCAAAAAGTAATGGGGCCGATTCCAGAATAAGTGTGGTGCTACAGGGGTTGGGGGGCGGGGAGGGGAGGAGAGAAAAAAAGGAAAGAAAGAAAAAAATTAATTCTATCCACATAGTCGTTATCATGACCTTCGTTTTAATTCTTGATATGATGACAACCATATTTGCAGCTTGTACAGCCATGATACTAATTAGAAGGGAAATAGCACTTTTGATAAACATCCTCTTTGAGAAGGATTATTTAATTTCACTTTATAGTCTCCGTCTGAATACCTCCAGGCAGGCTAGGAGTTGCATGAATTTGACTGGATAATAGAGAGCGGCCTCTTTTTCTGGCTTTTGCCATCATCACTTTGGGAAAAATTCACCCTCACTGAGTAAGCCATGCTGTAAAATTATGCTTCTCAAACCATGTGTGGAGGAGGGCTAGTTTTTTTTTCTTTTCACATTTTAAAACATTGTACATGAAACATGGTCCTACTGCTATGACTGGATTCACCACACGTATTTGACAACACCGGACCTGGTCTATACCCTGTTCACTGAGATCTATACATCACAGCAATATCACATTGTTATGTGAGCTTGTAAGCACTCTCAGTTTGGGTACTGATCTCATTGAGGGTTAGTGAAACAGCACTAGTAGTTTTAATGCTCAAGGCTTCTGTCTCTTTGAGACAGAAAGGACGGTGGCAGCTGGGACATCCAGAGCTGAGAATATTTTCAGTCTCTCAATTCTTGTGAGCTAAACTCAGGTTCATCACCTCCTTGACACTTATACCTTGTCTTGTAGAAAACCTGAAGTTCACGCTCAGGATTGTACATGGCTTCCAGGGGCTATACTGCCTATGTGGCCGACACGATCTAACATGTCTCTTAATATAAAGAGGGTTTTGGAGAAATTCTGACACTTACTTGCTGGGTGATACTTCACCCAGAGTCTTGAGTTTTGGGCAGTGTTAATATGCTTGGGAACAAATGCAAACATTTCCTCGGTGACACTCTTTTAGGGTCTGATGGCCAAGTTGGAAGGCTCACTCTAGGTTTTGCTCCCAGGATCTCTTTGGAAAGCAATGAAAAATAGCAAAATGGAGTTAGGTTCAGACACAATGTTCTGCACAGTGGCAGGGCCTAGGGCTGTGCTGAAAACTGCGTAGAACAAACACAAGCTAAAAAATGAGAACTTTTCTGGACAACCAGGAGTTGAGAATCTAAAACAACATGGATAGCTCAAACCACATGTTGTACCGGATGAGGACTGAGCACTTTCAACAATTGTCAAGTACATTTTTAAAAAATATTTGATAACTGGAGTTCAATATGTAAATGGTTTCCTTTATAAACCTGTATAATTTACTTTCAAATTTATTGAGATATAACCTACATATAATAAATTACAATCCTTTTAAAAAGAGAATTCAAGGTGTTTTGCAGCTATATGCACCCATGAAATCATTGTTCCAAATAAGATACACATAGCATTTTAATCACCCCCAAAGGTTTCCTCGTGTCCCTTTGTGATCCTTTCTTCTCTCAGCCTGTGAGGCTAGACAGCCACTGATGTGGATTTTATCACTGTAGATTAGTTTACATTTTCCAGAATCTGAGATAATTGGTATCTTGCAGTATGTACTCTTTTGCGTCTGGCTTTTCACTACTGTAATTATCTTGATATTCATCCATGTTGTGCGTATCGGTAGCTCATTCCTTTACAATGCTGAGTCGTAGTATTTCATTCTATGGGCACAACACATTTTGTTTATCTGCTTCCCTGTTGGATTGTTACCAGTTATTGACTATTGTGGATAAAACAACAGTGAACATTTGTGTGCAAGCCTCAGCATGGACATATATTTGCATTTCTCTTGGGCAGATACCTAGGAGTAAAATGTCTGGGTCATTTGGTAGGTATATGTTTAACTTTTTAAGTAGTCAGGTTGGGGCAGTTTTGCTAAATACAGCCACCAAGCAATGCGTATGCATGTACATGTTGGAAAGTTTAATTTTTCTACATAAATGGTAAAACCATGTTGGGGGATTCGTGTGTGTGTGTGTGTGTGTGTGTGTGTGTGTGTGTGTGTGTGTGAAAATGCATGCTGAAATGTGCTCTTATAAAATAGCCTCTCAGAACAGGGAAAAATCTGAGATGTGAATGGTGTGACTTCCAATCATATAGGGATCAAACCAAGCACAGGCGCTTGAGCTGTACTGTTTGCTGGCTGTGTGACATGGATGAGTTGTTCAGCCTCTCTGAGGCTTCCATTTGTTTATCTGTGAAATGGGGATGATAGTAGTGGGTGGCATTTTCGAAGGGTGCTGTAAGAATTAAATGAGAAATGCCATCTAATGGTCTTAGCACAAGATGCAGGCATAGCAAGTCATTAAGTTGTTACCATCTTTGTTATATTTAAACAGATGTCTTAAGTAAATCCTCTGAGAAGTGCCTAAGCTGCGTTGCAGACAAAAAAAAACAATGGAGCTGCCGTTCAACATGTTTTGTTTGTGATTGTATGTGCTCAATCCCTACCCCTTGGCTAAGCAGTACACTAGGATCACTGCTTTGAGAGCTTCAAATTACAGAGACATGCTCCAGATAAACGGAAAAGATTCAAAAGTTGCTGTGTGAATTACCGGAGTGAAGTGCAGCTGTTCGCATACTTAATTCAGGAAAAGGTACAGGCACCTTCAATGGCTTGTTCCTGATACAGAACCAGAGGCTTCTTATAGCTCAGGGATAGAGTCCGGGCCCTTGTGTACTTTATTAGGAATGAGGAAATAGCCTCTCTATGGTAAATGCAGTGTTACGTTATATTAATTAAAAATGACTTTCTAACTGTGTTCAATTGTTAACAGGAAATTTGACTAGGGCACGGTGGATAGTTTGCATTTGCAAAGCACAAAAGAATGGGAGGTTACCTATGGCTTGAAGTTACCTCCTCTCAGGCAGATTTGAAGCTATAGATCGCCATAGCCACCGTATTCTGTGAAGGTGGACTGTGAGTAGGATAAAATCCTGTCTCTACCTGTTTGACGAGGAGAGGTTTTACAAAGAACACAGAGAAATTTCTTGCCTAGTTGCATTAAAACTACACACGAAATGTTATAAATCATTTTGAATAAGAATGAGTAATTCAGGTTTGTTCTTTGAAAGTATGGTGTTCATATACTATATATAATATAGTAAAATGCTTAGGTAACAGACTCAGAGGCATCACATGTGTCTTTTTCGATCCCTGCAGCACACTACTCTCTCTAGAGTACAGAAATCTCAGAGATGCTCTATTTTTGGCACTGCAAGCAGGTGGAAGTTGATTTGTGGTGAGTGTTACCGTGGCTGTGATCAGGAGATGCGTGACCAGTATCATTTGCTTCTATCAGGGTGACAGCAAGAGAGAATTTGAAATAAATCCACCATGTGTGCTGCTGCTAATTATTTGCTTTGTTCAGTGCAGCTCTGCACTAATTCTCACAATAACAGACATTTATAATCTGACACTATGCAAATGACTGGGGAGAAGTCTAAAAAAGCATCTCATAACTGGAAGCTCAAGCTTATTGGAAAAGTTATTAAGGCTCAAGATTAAAACCAAGGTGAAAAAGCTTGGTGGCAGAATCCGTGGTACTAAATACACACGTGGTGTGTGATTCTTCCTAAGGATCTTAGACTGCGCATAAAGCCAGCCTGATTGATTTCAAGGGTAGAAAGTACCGTCCCAAAGACTTTTTAAAATATTAGGTGTCTCTAATACTAAACAGAATGGTTGGTGAAATGTCCCTCGAATTGACCAGGTGTTTGGGTATGATACATATTTGATTAGACAATGGCATGCTTGGATTGAGAGACCTTGGCAATGCAAACCCTTGCAAGGAAGAACTGCAGTGTATTCACAGCACATAAGCCTCTTTGATGCCGGTCTTAAAAACAAACAGATCTTCCCATTTGTTGCCCTCCCCATCACCCCACCCTGGCCATAGGGGCCCCTCCTGTTCCCCCTGCACACAAGAGTCGCTTCTGACTTAGCGTCCTTAACACTGGCTCTTCCCTGTATCTGGAACTTTCTTTTCCCATTATCTACAGATTCTCACCACTTTCAAGGCTTGTTATCCTCTCCAGGAGATCTACTCTTACCACCTTATTTAAAATGGCAGTCCATGCCTTTCCCTGCTTTCCACTCTGCTGATTCTCCTTACCTTGCCCTAGTCTTTCTTTTCTTCCATAGCACTTACTAACTAACAACATGCTATAGAATGTACTCACTTACTACTTCTCTGTCTTGTCTCCGGCTTATTGCTGGCCTTTCCTCTCAGTCCCTTCCCTGAGTTCTTTGCTGCATTAGTCACTAATGGATCCAAGTGGCACATAATGGGCACTCAATAAATATTTGCCAAGTGAATAAATTTATGGTGTGAGCACTGAAGAAAATATATACGGAGTGGTAAGGTGGCCAAACGCAGAGGCTGTATGATGTAATCCAATAAATCCACATGCAGGGTCTATCCCTACCTCTCTTGCTTTACTAGATCTATGATGTGAGGGCAAATGACTGAACCTCCTGGACCATTATTACGTCCTCATATTTCCTAAGGATGCTGGTGAGGGACAAAGAAGTCACAACTGCGAAAGCACTGTTTAAACATCCTGTATAAGCTTTTGTCCTTTGTTATTGAGTTTAACGTCTCAAAGAGCCAAAATTATATTTTCACCTAATTCTTATCCTCCCTACTTCATACTGCATTAAGTGAATTGAACAGGCATTTATCACCTGCCAACTAAGGGGCACTTTGCTAGGTGCTTTACTCACATCACCTCAATTGCTCTTCATGACCACTGCATGAAGTAACTGCTATTACCTCACTCTGTGATAGGAATTTGAGACCCAAAGGGACACACACAGTATGTAGGACAGCTGGAATTTGAACATCGGACTATGTCATTCAAAAGTTCTTCATGCTTGGTTCTCTAAGCAAGAATACTGATCTTTCTTTTCTAGTCGAGGAAAATTGGTCTCGTTAGCTTGCTGCCATTTATATTCTACCCCTTTATTGCTATGATTCCCAAGGGGCATATATATCGGCATCACTGGGGGGATTCTTTTTCCAAGTGTATATGCCTGCCTCCCAGGGAATTGGGCTCATGGCCAGAGCTGTTACCAAGGGTAGTGTCAGATCCCAGAGTTTAGGTCAAAGATAATTTGAGAGCTGTTGTTCTTCTGATTTGGAACTACTCTTTAAGTTGCCCATGTCAGCTTTTCCCTTCTCTAAGCCCCATAATCCCAGTCAAGATACTAATTACAGCTAAGAACCTGTGAAGCCCCCTGTATTTTTATATGTTTTACAGGCTTAATTTAATTCAAAGATGATAAACTATATCTTAGAAAGAACACCCCAAGTATTTCTTTAATTCATATACAAACAGTAAGAGAGGTGATTCATCTTCTACCATTCCTCAGTGACTTTTTTTTCAGCTGTGGATTCTGAGGACTGGTCTCCATACCACCATCACCTGCCTGCCAGAGACAGCTCTTGTGTAATTGAGAAGGAAATATGATGAAGTATAGCCTAGAACTTATTTCTAACCCTCATCCCTCCTATCAAGACATGACAGAGGCTACTAGCCAGTAGCCAAGTTTACTTCAGTTTCATACGTTCCTCCCTCCCTTTTTCCTTTCCTTTCCTTCCTTCCTTCCTTCCTTCCTTCCTTCCTTCTTTCCTTCCTTCCTTCTGACCTGTCAGGATACACTTGAAACTTGTGATTACTTTATTGGAAGAGTTTTGCTTCACTTTCAGTCTAAAAGTTTTTAAAAATCGTGTTTATACCCACAGCCCTGAGATGTACCATGTTTTAATATTAGAAATAGATTCTGTTTTGATGGCAGAGTAGGTAAACATTGTGCTTGTCTCCTCTCAGAACCACATCAAAATTACAACTAAATTACAGAACAATCATCATTGAGAACCATCTGAAGTCTAGCTGAACTTAAGTCCCGTAACTAAGACTATACAGAAGAAGCCAACTTGAGGCTGGTAAGAGGGGTGGAGACATGGAACATGTTGGTCCTACATGTGGTGGGTAAAATTTGGGAGGGATATCTAGGCTTTTGAGGAGCAAGGGTTCCCGGCCTAGGGCTCCAGCACCAGGAAGAGAGATCGCCATAACTTCTGGCAGTGAAAACCAGTGGAGATTATGGCTCAGTGAGATGGAGGGCTGATGGAGTCCCAGGTGTTCTGCTTAAATGGCCTGTGCACAGAATTACTTGGTGGCAGACTCACTGGCTCTGAGCTACGGTACTGGGGTAGCAGTTCAAAAGGCGCCAGGGACATATGGGGAGGAACTGAGTTGTCTGGCTTCAGTGTGAGGGCTGGAGGAGCAGCTTTCTCCCAGACAGAAGTGCTGGTAGGCTCTCTTGTTCCTTTGTTGAGCCCTAGCCCCTCCCAGCATGCAGACACAGGCGGCCACAATATCTGAGCCTCCATCAACCTGGCTAACACCATCCGCCCCACCCTGGTGATTTCATGAGACCCTGCCCCACCCAGCTTGCAGGCTCACACAAGCTGCTTCCAGTGGCATTTCCATGCAAATGGTCTGTCATGGCACATGCTACGGACTTTCCTAAAATCTCTCAAACGTTCACAATCCCTAAGCAAGCAGCATCTAACCTCGGCGTGCCCCTTACCACTTGCTGAGCTTGGCACTAACAACAGCTAGCCTCGGTTCACAGCTTAGCCTCTACCAGGCACTTCCAAGCCTAGCACAAATGGCAACCATCTGCAAATTACTTTGTAGCTCATATCAAGTGGCCCTGGGCAGGGCACAGGCAGCAGCTGACCTTGGCCTGCAACATAGCCCCTCCCACGAAGCCACCGAACCAACACACCTGGTGGACACCTTCAGACCACACCAGAGCACCACCCAACCACCTCTATAAAAGAAAGACCCGAAGGACAGACTGGGCAGGGACCAGAGCCCTACTAAAGTGAATTCTGCCCCATAGGTTCAGCCCCTACATAACAACTCCTCCACTGTAGTCATGACCAGTCCTCACAACTAATCAGCTCAAGGGTTAATCCCTCCAAGTGACATGCAAATAGCAACCAAGGCTCAACTACAACAGGAGGGCACAAGCAATCCGTACAAGGGACACACCTGGAGGACCCAGATCAAGTGACCAGGAAGACTGTGCCACTGGGCCCAATAGGACACCTACTACATAAGGACACAGTACTAAGACCGGAGACATAACAGCCATACCTAATATATAGAAACAAACACAAGGAGGCAATCAAATTGGGAGACAATAAACATGTCCAAAAGGAAAGAACAGAACAAAGCTCCAGAAAAAGAACTAAACAAAGTGGATACATGCAATCTATCAGATGCAAAGTTCAAAACACTGGTAATAAGGATGCTCAATGATCTCAGGGAGAACTTCATCAAAGAGATAGCAAACATAAAAATGGAGATAGAAAACATAAAAAAAGAACCAGTCAGGAATGAAGAATATAATAACAAGTAAAGAATACCTTAGAGGGAATCAATAGATTAGATGAAGCAGAGAACTGAATCAGTGATTTAGAAGGTAAGATAGCAGAAAACACCCAATCAGAACAGCAAAAAGAAAAAAGAATCCAGAAAAATGAGGATAGTTTAAGGGGCCTCTGGGACAACATCAAGTATACCAACATTCGCATCATAGGGGTACCAGAAGGAGAAGAGAGAGAGCAAGGAATTGAAAACCTATTTGAAGAAATATGATGGAAAACTTCCCTAACCTGCTGAAGGAAATACACATACAAACCCAGGAAGGGCAGAGAGTCCCACACAAGGTGAACCCAAAGAGGCCACACCAAGACACATCATAATTAAAATGCCAACGGTTATAGACGAAAAGAGAATCTTAAAAGCAGCAAGAGAAAAGCAGTTAGTTACCTACAAAGGAGCTCCAATAAGACTTTGAGCTGATTTCTCAACAGAAACTTTGCATGTCAGAAGGGATTGGCAGGGAATATTTAAAGTGATGAAAAACCAGGACCTAAACTAAGATTACTCTACCCAGCAAAGCTATCATTTAGAATCAAAGGACAGATAAAGAGCTTCCCTTTAGAAAAAGCTAAAGGAATTCATCACCACCAAATCAGTTTTATAAGAAATATTAAAGGGACTTCTTTAAGAAGAGAAGGAGAAAATAGATAAAAAATAATGAATAATGAAATGGCAGTAACTATATCTCTATCAACAATTACTTTAAATGTAAGTGGATTAAATGCACCAATCAAAACAAAGGGTGACTGAAGGATAATAAACAAGACCCTTACATATGCTGCCTACAAGAGACTCACTTCAGATCGAAAGTATTGCAGACTGAAAGTAAAGGGATGGGGAAAAGATATTTCATGATAATGAAAACAAACAAAAAATAAAAAAGCTAGGGTAACAATTCTTACACCAGACAAAATAGACTTTAAAACAAAGCCTATATAATAAGAGACTAAGAAGGGCCCGTAATCCCACTTCTGGGTATTTATCCGAAGAAATGCAAAGCATTACTTCTAAGGGACATGTGTGTTCATATGTTCATTGCAGCGTTCATTACAATAGCCAAGATACAGAAGCAACCTGTGTATCTATCAATGGATGAATGGAAAAAGAGGGGTACATATATATATGATGGAATATTACTCAGCCATTAAAAAAAAAAATGAAATCTTGCCATCTGCAAAAACATGAATGGACTGAGAGGGTACTGTGCTGAGTGGAGTAAGTCAGAGAAAGACAAATGCAATGTGATTTCACTTATATGTGGAATCTAAAGAACAAAATAAATAAACAAAACATAAACAAACTCATTGACACAGAGAGCTTTTTGATGGTTGCCAAATTGCGTGGTGGGGTTGGGAGGATGGTTGAAGGAGGGGAGGGGATTAAGAGGTACAAATTGGTAGTTACAAAATAGTCATGGGGATGTAGGGTATAGCATGGGGGATATAGTCAGTAGTATTATAATAAGTAAGTATGGTGTCAGATGGGTACTGGACTTATTGGTGTAATCAGTTTGTAAGTTATGTAAATGTTTAATCACTGTGTTGAACATCTGGAACTAATATAATATACATCAACTATAATTTAAAAATAAAATATATGTATGTGTGTGTGTGTATGTGTGTGTATTTTTTTTTTTTTTTTTTTTTTTTTAAAGAGAAATAAATTTCCTGGGGATGGGACTGGGCCCAGGGTCACAGCCTGTCCCATTAGTTGGTGGGGGAGCAGCCATGTGTAAAAAATGTGTTACTTTTCAGTCCATTTGGTCTTACTGCTAATTTTCCATTGCATGATTGACCTTAACAATCACACAGTTTCTGCTGAATTTTTTCATTGACCTTAGCACCTATTCTTAAATATTGATGAGAGGACACTGCGTAGCAAGCATTCACTGTAATCAAGTATTTTTATGGGGGGGAGGGGGATGTTCCTCCTGCACCTTCTCAGATTTCTCCACAGATTCAGTCATCCTGATACTTAATTCTAACAGTTTTGTCTTTGCTGGTGACACTTCCATACTGGGAATCCCCACAAACTCAGATCTGTGTATCTAAATTTTAGCCTTCTTTATAGTGTCTTTCTGATCAAACTCTGGGAAGACTTTTGGGACCACGGAGATTTCTCCCTTCTCCAAATGCTTGTCCTCACTCTGTTTCTATCCCTCATATTACATTTATATATTGCCTTGTATTACATGTGTGTGCATGCGTGCGCCCACAAATAGATTGTCAGCTTCTTGAAGGCAGGGACAGTGTATCTCCTGTGTGTCTCATAGCACCCAGCACCCATATTGCATCACCTATTGGTTGAAGAAGTGCATACTGCCTGCTGCTTCCTGCTGCAGAGTCAAGATTGTTCACGGGATAGACAACTCTTTGAACTGGTTATAATTACTTTCCTAGAACTAAACCAGCATCCTTCTTCCTTTTTCCAAGCAAACATCTAGCCACTGTACGGAGACAAGCTTAATGCCAGCCCCTAATAAGAACTGGTCTTCACAGACATCTGATTGGGGGTGCGGTGGGAAGAGGACTGGAACGACTTAGTGGGTTTTGAAAGAGAAAAGGTTTTCAGAGAAGAAGAAAGGCCAAGCTGCCTTTCTTAGAAGCACTCAGGGCCAGATGACAGGCACATGAGGGCCAACTGAATGGTTGTTCCTTGACATTGAAAGCATTTGCAATGTGATTGTTCAGCTTGTGGATCGGGTGTCAGAAAATCTCAGGCTGCATCGCCCAAGAATGAGACCTCAGCCGTTCCTTGTGCCGTTTAAGTGTGTGTGTTCACTTTAGTTATCATCTGATCATATGCCAGCTGGTAATGGGATTGTAGTGGTTTTGCACAACAGTGCCGTCCTCAAAGGGCTGAGAAAACATGACAGGAATGGTGAGTGGCAGAATCCTTAGATGTCTCATTTAATGCTGTGTGATTGAATGCATCCATGTGGAGGAGTTTTTCCAAGTCAGCATCAGAGCAGAGCAATTGCAGGCAAACATCAGAGCATTCCCCAAATGAGATGGGATGGGTGGGCAAAGGCAGTTCTTGCAAACAAGCTCAGAAATCTCAAGGCAGAGGAGTTGCATTTTTTTTTTTTTTTCAGTGTTGGGGAACCTCATTGTCATGTCACATGAAATCTTCTAAAATGCCCCGTTGGCATTTCTGGCCTAATGTATTATGCTGAGCTCATTTAGTCCCGTTATTCTGTTTAGTAATATATAATTCTTTATTTAGTGTGAAGTAGAATTGAGAAAGTAAAGGTATCACAGAAGTTAAGGTCCCATTGTAGAAAGAAAATTAGACAGTTTGGCCAGGAGATGTTTTTCAGAAATAATGGGAATTTCAGTAGCATCTGATGCTTCCTGACTTCACGGTTCAATCCCTATGAAATAGCTTCAGATGTTTGAGGCTTTTTTTGGATGATGGTGTTATGTGGCCGTTGACTTTGTGGGTGACGGGTATTTGGGGTCAGCCAGTCATTCAGTTTAATCAGTTTACTTTGAATATAATGAACTTCAAGTGGAAAATATGACCCATTTTTGGAATTAGCATTTGGTATCTTAACCAGAGAAGAAATGTGTGGAAGTTATGTGCAGGAAGGTTGTAAATTGAACCATGCATTTTATGGTACACCACAAAACCACCTTTGAATTTGATAACCATGTATAATTGGAACAGAAATTATCAGCTGTATAGTATTTACCAAATTCCTATTTATTAGGGCCAGATTGGTTATTTATTGTGGAATAAAAATCTGTTATTATTGAACTTCTTTGTAGATGGGAAAAACATAACGTCATTTATGGAGTGGGGAAATTGGGAGGGAGGTATTCTTAGCTTCACGAAAGAGACAGATTTTCTATCTTTAGGTAGAAAATCATAATATTTATAGGGTAGACATGTGTAGTTCAGTGCATGCTGCAAATGAGATTGTTCTTTGTCATTTTAGGCTATAAGTATTTTGTGGTTAGCATCTCATTAACATAGCGTGATAGGACAATGACATTATCTTGCTTTTGTATGAGTTCTCAGAAAAGACAGTATGGTAGAAAGAAGATTGAGGAGAAGATCAGAATCTTTATCTGAAATATTCTCCAGTTGTACCTCCTTACCCCCTCAAAATTCCCTTTCATTCCATGCCTGCACATATACCCTTCCATGGCATGGTAAAGCAATTCTAACTTACTCTTTAGATTCCTCCTCAAATGTCACTTTTAAGTAACCTTTACCTAATTTCCAGGTTAGGTCAGAATCCCCATCATGTGTGTGATCTCATAACTGGACACTGAATTTCTCTCTCTAGCTTTTACCCCACTTGTAATTAAATGATTGATTATGTAGTTAGTTATTATCTGTCAGCTCCATTAGAATGAAAGTTCTATAAAGTAGATGTCTATCTTCCTGTTCTCTAATGCGCATGACCTCTTCTAAGTGAGAATGTGCTTGATGAATGTTTGTTGAAAGAATGAATGAACAAAAGTGAGCAAATGATTGAATTGTTCCAGCTCTGCCAGAATTTGGCCCCGTGACTGGATTGTCATCCACATCTAGGTTTCACTGTGTACATATGTACTTTGAAGGCCCTGGACTAAATTATTTCTGTATTAATTTTTTGTGTGCCATAAGAAAATATCATAGACTGAATGGCTTAGAACAGCAGAAAATTATTTTCTCGCAGTCCTGGAGGCTAGACATCTGACATGAAGGCATTAACAGGGCCGTGCTACTGTGATGGTTCTAGGAAAAGTCCTTCCATGCTTTTTCCTAACAGTGGTTCCTGGCCGTCCTTGGCATTCCTTGGCTTGTAGCTACGTACATCACTTCAATTTCTGCCTCTGTTTTCATACGGCTTCCTTCCCCTTGCTGTCTGTGTCTCTCTTTTTATAAGGTCACCAGTCATATTGGATTTGGGTCCCACCCTACTCCGGTATGACCTCATCTTAACTAATTACATCTGAAAAGACCCTATTTTCAAATCAAGTCCCAATCTGAGGTTCTGGGTGGACATGACTTCTGGGGAGACACTGTACTCAGTACAATTTCTGAATCCCCCTGTCAGTTTTCTGATGCTGTGACTTAGCCTCCTGTGTTGCTATGCTCTCATCCTCACAGCTCTGTACGCCTCATGTGAGTCTCAGAACCGCTGCGGATTCATGAGGGCAAATCAGGCATTTGTGTTGCCACCAGCAGGGCATGTATGAAAGCTTGCTGGCTGGGAGAATACGTTGAGTCTGAATGGAGGTCTTCTTGATTCTTGGGCCCCATGTCTGTTCTGTCCTCACATGTGTCTGCCTTTCATTGCCCTTGGCGCTCTCAGAATCATAGTGAGCCCCTATGGTACTTTAGCATGAAGAAGTAAAAGGCACCCCACCCCGTCTGTTTGGGATTTAAGCTCCCATCGTCCCTGGGCATCCTGTGCTGAATACAATCTGTCTGACTATGTGCGGAGGCCTGGGCATCTCCAGATTGCTGACAATCAATGCCTCCCTGGACCCCTGTTCATCCGCCTTGGCTTGCCCCTTCATACTTGAGTCATCTGGCTTTGCATCTCCCTACCTGGCTGGACTGTGACTATCCTAACCCTTGGAGCAGGTCTGACTCCATACTCTTTTATCCTAACTTAAGACTTTCCATTGGTCACTAGGAGATCAGGCACTGACTAGAAAAGTGAAGGAAAAGGTGGCCTAATATTTCATATCCACAAAATAACAAGCTATGAATAGTAGGTCTTGAGCCTTCCTGTGTTCTGCATTTGATAGAGAAGCTAAATGAACATTTATTAAGGACTTACTATGTGCCAGGCCCTGTATACAGATGACAGATGTATAAATATGTACATGGGGCAGGTATCTTATTCCTGTTAACGTATTTAAGTACATCAATCATATTAGAAGGAAACAATGAATCTCCAAGGAGAGAAAATGGATTATATCATGAGAAAGTGTACTTTGAGCCTTAACAGAATTGTTACTGCTTCCTTGGATATTGGGAATAAAAATCATAATCATCATCAAAAGAGAAAAGAGACAAGGAAGAAATGGAATCTGCTGCGGAGGTGGTTTTTAAATTTGTAAGCTGTCTTAAGGGCCATCACTTAGAGTCTGTACTGCCTCGTCCTCTGAAAAGTGTGTGCACCTGTTTGGAGGGCAGTGAATGTGGGACAGTAAGGGCCATCAGAGGACCCCAAATAGTTCACAGGTGTCGTCACACTCAATGCAAACAGTCACAGAGAGCCGAAGATTTCCAAAGGACAGCTGCATTTTTGCTCTATTCATGTGCACGAAATCCGGAAGAGCTGAAGATCCCACATGTGAACAAGTACTGGAAGAAGACAAAGTCAAGAGAAATGGCGACTGCAGCCCACCAGGCCCCCACATTTCCTGAAAGCTCATAAAGGGATGTATAGTCATGCACACTTAATTATGGGGGTATGTTCTGAGAAATGTGTCCTTTGGCAATTTTGTCATTGTGCGAACGTCAGCATGTATTTACACAAACCTAGGTGGTATTGCTACTCCATACCTAGGTTTTATGGTAAACCACCGTCATGTATGTGGTCTGTCGTGGACCGAAATGTCGTTAGGCAGCACGTGACTGTAGCAGTTTTCCCAAAAATGTAAGGAAGAATATTTTTACACGATCATTAAAAAACATGAATCTCAGTGCCCTCAGAACTGTATATCTAAATAGAAGCATCGAGATAGGTTTATATGTTCAATTTCTCTAGAGAATTATTAGAGGGGAGTTAGCAATTATAATCAACCTTTCTTCTTTTTTTTTTTTTTTTTGCCCATGATACAGCTAAAAGAATAAACATGATCATTACAAAAATAATTTTAGTTTGTCTAGATTTGTACCTCTTGCATTTGGTCTCCATGATGTGCGTTGGTTACTTTTATTTACGCTCTTCTAATAATTATTGGCAATTCATTGATTTGGTTATCCATGAGGCAGTTACCAGTGCTCCTATGTGCCAGGCATCGCGGTGACTGCTGCAGAAAGTTCAGAGTTGTGGAAAACACTGCCCCGTACTTAAAGGATTTACAGCTTAATGAATAGGTACGAACAGGTAATACGGACAGTGGGTTAGCCCCCATACTTAGGCAATTGCTTTGAGTGATGCATATAAAGGTTAGGAGGGTTTTGTTGTGTGTGTGTGTGTGTGTGTGTGTGTGTGTGTGTGTGTGTGTGTGTATATATATATATATATATTTAATTCTCCCATGCTGTTTGTTTTACAGGCAGGCTTTCTACAAGTGGAAGAAAAAAACTCAGTGCCTCTAATATTTCCTTCTCTCCTGTCACCTTTCTGACTTCTGCCAAAAGTAATCATTTTTAATGAGAATTCTCAACCATAAAAATCTGACTTTTGAAAGCAGTGCTGGAAATAGAGACCAATCTATTGGCGGGTGTGTCAAAACAATAAAAAAAAATGTTAAAAGCAGATAGGCCCAATTTCCCATGCATACTTAGAGTTTCATGAGAGGCATAGCAAACAAAAATGAAATATGGGAACAGGTATCAGGCCCTCCCAAACCAAACTCATCAGATAAAAGCAATTTACCAAAAGTTACTAGAAAATAATGATCACATAGCAGCTCCCTCCTAATTGGTAAAGTTGCCTGGACTAGAGACGGCAGGCTGGGCGCAATTCAACACATTATTAACTAGGTAGATGGGACGCCAGGTCCTTGGCTACCTCCTCTGCTTGGGCAGCTTTATAATCTAGACCCTTTGTGAGTGGGCTCCCTCTCATACCTGTGAATCGGGCAGAATGCTTTGTACCGCACAGCCCAGCATCTGCCTGCTGAGACCCTGCTCACTGGATCAAAGACACTCACAGGCCACCAAATGCCACGTGCCTCTCACCAAGACATGCTGCCATCCTTTCCTTGTCTCCTGGGCCTTGCTTCTGTTTTCATCTGCCATTTGACTCTGAACTCCCTGATGAACGAGACCTGTTCCTTCCTCAGGCCCTTCTCTCTCCGGGGCCAGGCACAGTGTATCTGAAAAACCATATTCTCTGGAATGGTCAATCAACGGTTGCTTGCTCTCTTCTCTGGCTGTGGGAACACTTTTTACAAACTCGAGCACTTTCTGTGCATGGATCTGGTATATATGTAGGACTGTTCTCTTACTATAGGGATTTGCAAACTTGGTTTTTCAGAGTCTTAGGATTCTACGTGTGTGGGGAAGAAATGTGAGCAAGTGGTAAACTACCTGGGCATCCCTTCTTCCCCCTACATTTATCTACCTTGAGTAGCTCCACTTTCACCTGTTTTATATTTGGGGATTTCCTTTGGAAAGAAAAGTTCTATTGTAAATACATGCATACTCGTACATAATACATACATACCAATGCATCACTATTTCCAGGAACATTTTCCTAATGGTAAATTTTAGTATCTCGATCAAGTTAATCAGAGTTTGGCCTGAAAAACAGGATCCTCTCTAGGTGGAAGGGATTTAAGCAGGACAGGATTTCATACAGGAACTTATGTTCTATTGAACTTTTGGACAGGTGCCTTGTAGGAGACAGTCTAGAAGCTGAGGCAAAGTTCACTTCTGTTCTTGCGCACGGTTCTGTGTGCCATTCCGAGGAGAACAGTGGTCTCTCCTCTTCTGCTTTCGAGATTGCACACAGATGCCTCTCAGTGGTAGACTTTAAGCTGGAGCCCACCAGGTAGGGATCCTGGAGGAATGGAGTATTTCCTGGGCTTCTCTGCAGAGAGCAATGCTTACTGTGGCCAGACACCATTCTAAAGATTTTCCATGTATGAAATAAATGAACATTTGGAACCACCTGATAAGATGGATTCTGTTATTATCCTCATGTTTTACAACTGAGGACAATGAAGCACAGAGATGGAATGACTTGGCCAAAGTTACCCATCTAGAAGGGGCAAAGTTGGGAAGAGCCCAGGCATCCTGGGGCCTGAGTCTGTACTCTTGACCTTGAAACCAGTGGTTCTCAATTGGGAGCTTTGCTACGGGGCAGGGGACATGTCTGGAGATATTTTTGTTTGCCACAATTGTGGAGGGAGGGGTTGCTACTAGAGTCTAGTGGGGAGAGAGCAGGGATGCTACTGAACACCCTACAATGCATAAGACAGCCCCCTACAACAAAGAATTAATCATCCAGTCGAAAACATCATCGATGCCAAGGTCAAGAACCCTTGCTTTACACTCTGCTGAACAGGTTGGCAGAAGAACCTTGGGTGCAGAAGGGCTTCTCATGCTCTTTGGTGTCTACCATTCGTGTCCTGTGCCCTAGGTTAGGGAAGCCAGAACCCTTTCCTTCACCACTCCCTCAGCTCTGCAAGGGACTGCTTCTCCATGTGCAGGGAATCCAGGTAGACCTGGCTGAGGGTAGAGGACAGGAGGCCCTGCTTGGACCTGAGACTGCCAGATCCTTTAGTATTCAGCCCACACCTCTGGTGGTACCTGGAACGTTTTCTAGATGCAACACTTTGCCTCTTCCTTCTCTTCCTTGCTCTGACCAGAAATACCATTCCTCTGCCAAATATAACATAGACCCGCAGGGAGCATTAGGACAAATTTTGGCTCTTGCCATAGCCCCAGTGACCCAGCCAGAATAAGTGTGCTGCCACCCACTTCCCACAGATGCCCCGCATGGAGCTAGTCCCACTTCTGCCCTCTGCTCGGAAGCTCCATGGAGGGCCACAGAGCCCAGGCCTGGGCCACAGGCCGCAACTTGCTGCACAGCAAGGATGGTACCCTTTCCTTGAGCGGCAGCTGGTGCCTGTCACACGTGTCCTGGTGGTGTCTCTATTGGAAACGAGGAGTGATTTGTGCCAGCTGGCTTGTCAGCTGTCACAGTAAACAAAGAGCATGAACCACCTTGTGTGTGCGGCACAGCTGAGGGGCTGTCTTTGCACACGGGCTGTGTGAGGGAGGTGGGCAGCCTCCTCATGCTCCGTATGAGCAATTTCCATTCTGTTGTTTTCTCTCGCACATGGTGTTCTGGAACCGCTCTGGAAGGAGAGAGAAGAGAGAGAGAACGAGAGGAAGGCAGATACACTGAGCCTGAGAGTGACGGACTCCGTGTTTTAACTTAGAGTCTATGAGATTTATCAAAATGTCCATTCTTTTCTGAGTAACAGGGAAACACCTTGTATACTGCCGAATGCTAACCCATCAAGAGCTCTGATGCTACAATGGAAGGAGCACTGGGCTGAGGATTATGACTTTGCTAGGTCACATGCATGACCAGGATTGAATTACCTCACTTCTCATCACTGCTTCCTCACCTATAAAATGTACATGTTGGAACATCCCCTCTAAAGTTTCTTCCAACTGGAAATGTCTGCAGCTTTAGAGGTCAGTTCAGGGAGTTTAGATCAAGGTCTGATTCTTCTGGATCTCCAGCCTATGGGCCTTTTGCCTATGTCACAGAATTCATATAAGCAAACATGTGGAACACATCTGTGAGTTGCTCACAGTCTAGATGGAGAGATGAACATGGAGGCCTCCGAGAGTCACCCCAGGCCATGTAAATCAGCCCTTTCCCCCTGTGTTAAAAGATGTCAAGTTCAGCATAAAGGAATACCTGAAGATTGAGTTACCCACACAGAATCCTGCAGGCCCTGCCTCTTTTATCCAGGGAGGTTTAGTTGTGGGGGGCTAGGTTTTGAACATTCACTGGGAACATTTTGAATAGACAGCTTCTGCCCCCCTTTTCCCCTAGGAATAGAATGGGAAAGGCAGTAGCCACAGTGGTCTAAATAGGTGCTCAGGTTGGAGGCTGATGGCAACTTCTGAGCCTACCTAAAATGCTGGACTTGTCCCGTCAGAACCATTCAGAGCCACTAAACCAATAAAATTCTAGGGTCTACTGTGAGCCAAGCATCATGCTTTGTGCCTGGCCTCTGGAAATGATCATCAGGAATCTCATCGCACACCCATCTCAGCCACATACGTAAAAACTAAGCCAAGCCGTCTCTCAGACACTCTCAGGCCTTTTATCGTCAATGAGCTTTCCAGAAACTGAGAGGATTTGTTAAGTTTAGATAGAGAAAATCTAAGAAAACTGTGAAATTAAGGCAAGTGGGAGTTGAGGTGTAGAGGGGGCAGGATATGGAGCTTGGTGTGCACAAGAGAGAAGCACACTTGACAGAAGCCTGGACTTTGGTCCCTAGCGTGCCAGCCATCTTGCAGAGGGCTGGAGTGACACCCCAAGGGCAATTGGAGATGGGCAGTAACCTCGAGAAGCCTGTGATTGCCCCCCAAGTCTGGATCCCTGCAGAGGAAGGGTACTTGCATACTTTTTGAATTACATGCTTGGATATACATTCTTTTTAAATTATGTATGTGTATGTTATCTTTCTTTTTTGTCTTTCTTAATGTGTGTATGTCTGCCCACGTATACACGCAAGGATTTGTATGTATCATCCATTTTTTTTCATAGTATCTGAAATTCTATCAGTAGGTAGTCATGTCTTTAGTTCCTTTATGTGATTTTCTTAAATCTTTGTTGAATCCCCATTGAAATTCCAGCTGTCCCAGGCGTTGGTAGCAACATACTTCTTTTTTAACTGCTGTCTTAGCCTGGATTGATACATCTCTTAGCTGTGGCAGAGAACTGAGGGGATGACACCCAGGGAGAGGGGTGCAGCTGGCACTGGGGTGAGGGAGGAGTCCTTGAACTAGGAAGAGAGAGAGGGATACAGAGAGCTTTGGACTTTCCTTCTCACATTAGCCTGGCCGGGTGAGGAGGGGTGGAGTCACACCGTCTAAAGCTCAGATCTTGGCTGTTTCACTGTTCAATCAGAAGGAAGATGGCCAGGGCTTTTTGCTACTGCTCACCCTAATCCTGGATGCCCCTTCTCTCTAAGGGGCCCCTTGGGTAGGGCAGCACCCAGCAGACTGAATCAAGGTTGAAGCAGCAGTGCCAGACCCATTGGGTGTTTGGGTGTGAGGCTAGTTTCCTGAGCTGTTCTCCCAATAGTCTTTTTCTCTAGGAAGATGAGTTGGATTCTTGGTCTCAAGGTTTGCTCCCCATGAACAAGAACGCCAAGTATGTCCCAGGAATGCTTCGGGTTACCGGTGTATTATCATCTCGTTTTTGCCAATGACAAAGTGCCTAAATTACATTGGGCCTTGGCTGTAACTTTTGCCTCTTCCCTGAGCAGCTTGGATCCAGAAAGCCTTTATGGAGCATCTGTCACCTTTCAGGGTTTCTCTGGGTTAAGGAACACCATTCGGGGTTTTGGATAGACCTTCTATCTGTTCTCTCATCCCTTCTTTTAAGTCTTTACCATTACTGAAATCTGATCACAAACTCTTAGCTGAAAATCTTGAGCTTTAGAAGAAAGAACGAGAGTTTTAAAATAGCCAACCTTTGTTTTAAATTTAAGCTGCATCACTTTCCTGCTAAATAAACGTGTGCAAGTCTTTCAAGCCCTCTAAGCCTCAGTGTTTTCATCAACAGCAGGGAGATGATCATTCTTAGTTCATAGGATTGGTCTGAGTATTGGCTTCATATAAAGTGCCAGGCATTTGGTAGTCAAGGAACATGGCCTTGGTTCCCATCCTTCCCCCACCCCTTACCCACAATCCCTCCTAGGTCACCTATATTCCTCATCTCAGTAATATGCTCCAGGCATAACTTGAGTTAAATGACATGTTTTTTATCATCTGGCCTACAGCTAAGTTATATTCTCATCAACTGGTTTTCCCCTTTGCTCTATTTTCAAAATTTCCCTACGTATGGTTAAATGTGATTCAGAAATACTCCAGTTTTCTTGAATCATATGACTAACTTTAGTTAAAGCCAGTGCTCAGAATAATCTGTAAATGGCACTTTCCTGCTGTTCACCTGTCAGGCAAAAAGAGTGAAAGAGAGAATTTACAGCAAAGGGCCTAACACTGTAGATTCAGGCAGGAGAACATGCATTCTCCCAAATTATTTTGGCAGCTTTTCCAGAAAGTCTGTTGAAAGTAGGGAAGAAAGGAAGGTGGCTCACATGTTTCCCTCCCATAATAGCTACACACTGAGAAGTGAGGCAGTAGGTCGGAAGGACCCATGTGGGTCTGTAAACATGTTATGTCCATGTGCAAATACAGGACTTTAATCTTTGCATTGTCTCACGTTTCCACTCATCCTAAAGCACTTCAGACCACAGTAGCGCTATACTAATTCAACAAATGGCTAACAGATGACTGAAGGAAAGAAAAACTTTACAGAGCCTCATAGATTCTTGGCCTGACATATGTACAATCTCTCTCTTTTGGACAAGCAGCTCATACAGATATATTTCAGTATTTCAGTGGCGATATCATTTTCTTTTATATGAATGTACCGTCATGAATCCAGCTATTCTATTCTTGGCAGGTGTTTAGGTTATTTTAAGATTCTTTTGCTATTACAGTGTTTGACTGAAAATCATCATCATAACAGGTAACATTTATATAGTACTTAATGTTTAATGGCCCAAGCCCTTTACATGTATAATTAATTTAATCCTTTGAACAAGTCTATGAGGCAAGCACAGTGTTTTCCTACTCCGCCATCTTGCCTGAAAAATCCTATGTATATTTTAAATGATCATGATAATAAATAAAGTAACACTGATGAATCTAACAACGAGCTTAGGAGACAGATGATTATCAGTTTCTGAAAATCTCCCTGTGTCTCCTTCACCCTCTCCCCCCATCAGGAGAAAATACCATTTTAGTAGTATACAAATAATTTTCTTGTTTTTCTTTAAAGTTTCACCACATGTATATGTGTCTCTAAAAATATATTGTTGGTTTCCACTGCTTTTGAAGTATATGTAATAGAATCATACTGAAGGCATTTCTTCTATTATTTTCTATATCTCTTTGCATTGTTTTGAAGATTTATCCATGTTCATCTGTGGACTTATGGATCACTGATTTTTACAGCTGTGTAATAGTTATTAAATGATTATGCCAAATTTAATTATCCATTTTAACATCATGGATATTTGGATATTTCAAGTTTATTATTATATGAAGAGCGCTTTTTAAATTATTCTTATACGTGTTTACTGGAGGCATGTATATGGGAATTTTTCCGGGAAAGAAATCACAGGGTCATGGTATGTGTATGTTCAATTTTTTAATTGACTTTTTAATCTTTGCCCCTTTGTCGGAGCTAAAATATTCTCTCACTAGAACTTTGATTTGCATTTTTCTGCATACTAATAAGGTTGAGCCTCTTTTCGTATGTTCATTGGCTATTTGTATTTCTTTTTCTGTGAAATACAATTATTTCTGCCTATTTTAAATAGGATTGTTTGTGTTTTGCTTATTGATTTGTCGGAGCCCTCCATTTATTCTGGATACTCTCCTTTGGGGGTTGTCTTCTAGTTTGTGACTTGGATTTTTATTCTCTTTAGCATCTTTTGATGAACATTCTTAATTTCAAGTTAAACATCATTTTTTTTTTATTATGGTTTGTGTCTTTATGTTTTATCTAAGGTGCCTTTCCTACCTATGGTCTTCAAAATATTATCCTATATTTTTTGCTTAAATGTGTTAACCTGTTGGTCTTTCACTTTTAAATTTTTGATTTATTTGAGTTTCTTTTTTTTTTTTTTTCAGTGGTGGGAGTTAGAATCTATTTTCACTTTTTTCCCCTCTGGATGATCAGTTGTTCAAGCAGCATTTTAAAATAACCCATATTTTCCCTACAGATCTGCGTTGCTGGTTCTGTCATATATCAGGTTTCCTATATGAATGGATCTGTTTATGAGATCTCTAATCTTTTCCAGTGGTCTATTATCCCCATGCGTAAATATTAAATTACATAACGACTAAATCTTGTTATTTGATAGAGCAAATCCCCCAGCCTAGTTCTCTCAGCCTGTCTTAGCCTCTCTTTCTTGGCTGTTTGCTCTTTGGTATAGATTTTAGAATAACTTCATTAAGGTCCTTCGAAAACCCTATTGACATTTTGATTAAAATCTTACTGAATATGTAACTAAATTATAGTATCATTTACATGTTTACAATAGTGAGTCTTCCTATCCATGTATATGCATTGTCTCTATTGATGTCTTCTTTAAATTCTTTCAGTAAAGTTTTATACTTTTTTATTTAAAAATCTCACACAACTCTTGTTAGGGTTTTTCCCCCATGGCATGTTATAGCTTTTTGTTGTTACTTTTATAAAGGATAACTTGAAAGTTTACATTGTAAATTATTGGTTGCTGGTGCATACGAATGTAACCTCGCTAAGAACTCACTCTGTTGGACAGTATAGAGGAACATGCATTCTTCATTCATTGCTAGTGAGAATGCAAAATAACGAAGTCCATGATAGGGAATTTCATGATAGCTAACAAACTTACAGATTTATTTACCCTTTGACCTAACGATCCCATTTCTAAAAATTTGCCTTTATGGAGCACCTCTACAAATAGGAAGCAATATAAATATAGTTATTTGTTGTAGTGTTCTTTCTAATGGCAAAAATTGGAAACCCAAATGTTCAGTTACAGAGACTAATTGAATAACAATGGTACATCCATAAACTGAGTACTACAAAGCTATAAAATCATGAGGAGTATTTCTATAAATTGTTATGGTATGATAGCCACAGTATTTATTAAGTAAAATAAAGGAAAAAGCAGGTGCAAAAGAGTGTGCATCATATGCCACCTTTTGTTTAAAAAAGAAAGGGAAATAAGTTTATAACATGTCTTCTCTATTACTTAACTCAAATTAAATTTTTACTTTTAATCATTGCATCTATCATTTTTAGAAGTAGTTTTTATTTTTCAAAGTTGCCTGGTAAATCTTTATAATTTGGTTCGTCATACATTAGTTTTTTTCTTTTATTTCTTAAAGCATTTCAAACATACATATAGACTTGATATTTCTGTACTTGTATAGCTGATAATCTTTTCAGGTCTTGTTCTGTAGTTTGTAATTTTTGCTGAGTACTTTTGCTGCCTATCACCTGGTGGTAAATTTTTACTGTAAGCTCACATTCTTTTTTTTTTTTTTTTTTAAAGATTTTTATTGGGGAAGGGGAACAGGACTTTATTGGGGAACAGTGTGTACTTCCAGGCCTTTTTTCCAAGTCAAGTTGTTGTCCTTTCAATCTTAGTTGTGGAGGGTGCCGTTCAGCTTCAAGTTGTTCTTTCAGTCTTAGTTGTGGAGGGCGCAGCTCAGCTCCAGGTCCAGTTGCCCTTGCCAGTTGCAGGGGACGCCGCCCACCATCCCTTGCGGGAGTCGAACCGGCAACCTTGTGGTTGAGAGGATGCACTCCAACCAACTGAGCCATCTGGGAGGCAGCTCAACTCAAGGTGCCATGTTCAATCTTAGTTGCAAGGGGCAGAGCTCACCATCCCTTGCGAGACTCAAGGAATTGAACTGGCAACCTTGTGGTTGAGAGCCCACTGACTGGCCCATGTGGGAATCGATCCGGCAGCCTTCGGAGTTAGGAGCATGGAGCTCTAACTGCCTGAGCCACCAGGCCGGCCCTAAGCTCACATTCTTTAGAATTTGATCTTTGGGAAATCTTTGAGGCCTAGGTTGAAAGTGCATTCTTCCAGGGAGTGTTTGCCTCTGTTGCTTCCCAAAACTTAGAGACTCTATCAACTCAATATCACTTTAAACTAAAATATGAGCTTTGGGGTGTTTGAATCATGCAAGTAATATGAATTCAGGATCCCAGTATAGGTTTGTGATAAGGAATTCATAAGGCAGCATTTTTTCGCCTTTATCAGGAGTCAGGTCATCTTTGCTCACTGTCTCACTCTGTAGGTCAGGTTCATTTACATACTTTTTCCCAGTTCATTTGCTGTTGCCATGAATGCGCCTCTCTCTCTCTGTCTCTCTCTCTCTCTCTCTGTCTCTCCCCCACCCCAACATCCAAATCTGGACTTGTGCCTGTTTTTTTCTTCCCCACTTTGCCACTTGGAAGCCAAGATCTGGGGTAGGTGGATTAGCAGACTGTCCCCAGCTCTTGCTTACCCTGGATTGCTGGGGTTTTCTGATTGTTTGTATGTTTCTGGCCTCTAAAGCATTCACTTATTCTATTACCAGGTCAGACATGCATTAAAAAAGATATTCTTTAAAAATTTTAACTATTTTTAGATGTGCTGCATCAGAATTGATTTCTCTGAACATCTCATTTGCCGTATAGCTGGGGTCAGAAGTAAACAGGGAATCAGTTTTGATTTTTAGGAAGATAACATATATGGAAGTGTTGAGCTTAGGCTGACATCGGGGACAGGCTAGTGGCAAGGAGACAACTTTTATTTCTGATGGTTTATTTATATAATAATGAACAAATCCTGTGTAAATACTTAGATCTCATTACACAGGCAAAGTAAAACAACTCAAAATGAAGATATGTAATACTCATTAGTAATGGAAATAGTTGTTTGCTCCTTATGGTATTTTAAACTAGGTTTGTGAGTCAGAGTATATTTTCACAGTCTGACCTTAAGGAAGACATGTACTTGCCAAATCTTGAGTGAGAAAAATGAATCCCAAATCGAGGTGTAGGTGTCAAAATTGCAGTCTCTCCTGCCAGCATTACTTATTTATCAAACATTTTTCAACATAAAGAGGGCACCTGGGCACGTGCCAGGCCATGGACTATGCTGTGAAATGGCAATTGAACCAGGGTTTTATTTCTCAATGGGAAAGTTAAAGAGACCATAACGAGAAACCACTCACTGCATTCGTTTTATAGATCCAGCAGGTACTTCTCCAGAACAGTATTTCTCAAAGTGTGGTCTAGACCACGGGACTTGTCAGAAATGCAAATTCTCAGGTCTGGCTCAAGACCTTTTCAATTAGAAATTCTGTGGGTGGGGGTGGGTGGTGGTGGTACAGAAATCTATTGAAAAGCCTTCTGGATGATTCTGATCCATACTAGACTTTGAAAACTACTGCTCCAAAGAAGGCTGGGCTGAAACAGAATGGAGGTGATTGTTCAGAAAAAATAAGCCAGTATTTCTGTTGTCAAAATACTTTTAAAATGTGGTAAAGCAAATTATTTACAATGAAAAAATTTGGAAGCAACCTAAATGTCCAGCAGTAGGGGACTAGTAAAATGAATTATGGTATAATCATTTGATGAAATTATGCAGCCATCAAAGTTATTTAAGAATATTTAATAATGAGGAAAACACTTATAATAGAATGTTTGTTTTTTAATTTTTTTTGAGGTTGATATTTACAGAGAGGATTATTTACATTTGTTTCTGCTATGGGTGAGGGGGTGCTGCTCTAGGTTAAATCCTTAGCTGGAGGTTTTACAGACACAGGGAGCATGAATTCAGGCTGAAGCTCACGTAAGGGCTGAGTTCTGATGTTAAATTCTTGGGGTAGAGGGGTGTTCCCTCTATCCATGCCAGTTGAGAAAGGAAAATTTTCCCTGTCCTTCTCTGAACTAGAGCAATTTTTTTTTCTTTTATGACAGCTTTAATTGAGATATAATTCAGATGCCATAAAATTCATTATTTTAAAGTATGTATCATTCAGTGATTTTTCAGTGTGTTCAGAGAGTTGTGCAGCCATCACCACTATCTAATTTTAGGACATTTGCCATCACCCCAAAAAGAAACCCCATCGCCATTTATGGGATTTCATATAAATGGAATCATATAGAATGTGGCGTTTTATAATGGGCTGCTATCAGTTCACATAATGTTTATAAAGTTATACATGGCAACTTTCGTATTTCATTCACTCTCACAGTGCAGGGTGTAGCCCTTGACATCCTAACTTAACCTTACTGTGACCATGTGACTATGTTTTGGCCTATGGTATGTGAGCAGAAATAAGGTATATAACTCAGAGGTCATTTTATTCATGAATGTTTAAATACGTGTTTGCATACACACAGAAACATACATGCTTATGATGGCTTATAGACATCCATCAGGATCCCAGGGAATTGTCCTTAGAATTGTCCTATGAAAATGACGTGGGTTCTCCAGGGATAGTGAGATAATGGGATATTTTTCCACATGCTTGTAATATACACGTACATTCATACTTTTATGTATGTCTAAACTGTCCATGATAGACAAACCATAATTTCATAAAATACTGGGAACAAGAAAATAAACTGTGTTTTGAAGTGTAGTAGGATTGCATTGAATTGCAGGTTTCAGAAGGTTAAAGATTACGCCTGCCTTAATGCCTTTCTGTAGAACAGCTGGGGGAAGAAGCAGTACAAAGAAATCCTGACCTGACAGATGGTATGAAGCCATGGCAGAGTGACGTGCATTGTCAATGGGTTTTACTCTGGGAATATTTTCAGGCCAGTTCATGACACTGTTGACTGGCCATAAATCTTGAAGTTTGAGAGCTGGAGTGAGAACACAGGAAATGCAAAAACCTTCCCCACGATCCTGTAGCTCAGAAAATCCCCAACATCTGGCTCACGTGTGAAGCCAGGAAAGATGCGATTTACACTGGCAGCCAGCGTTACTGAGAGCTTTAACCGGTTGGCTTTGCGTCACACACAGAAAACACTCTGCAAGGATTTGCCGAGGATTTTATTCCCAAGTGGACACTCCTCATACACATCAAACTAAAGACAATTTGGTGTGGCACCTCCTAGGGAATAAAAGTGCTTAACCTTATCGGAATTAGTCAGAGTAGAGATTATTGGGAATCACGCTGTCTGGTCTTTTTTTTTACATCAGCTAAATTAAACCTGGAATGATATTTAGAGAGTGGGCATACATTTACAGACAGTGAATCCACTATTAACTTTTTTTTACTTTTATTATGTAAATTCACAAAAATTGCCAAAAGTAGAAAATAGTTACAATGAATATGCCCAACACCAACCTTTAATACTATTTATTTCTTAATAATAATAAAAAAATAGATTCATACTTAACTTCTGGGCTGATACTCTTATCAGCTTTATACCATAATAAGCATCTCTTCCTTTCCTTTGAGAAGCGTTTGGTTTAGAACCTCTATACATTCATCATTTACCCATGGGGAAAGAGGGCAATGCAGTTTCCTTGAATACTTCTCAGCAGAACAGAGCCTTTAACAAGGAAACACATTTCTTTGTAGCCCCTTTTTTTTAACGAAGCAACTAACATTCAGATACATGGGTGACTACTTTTCACTGATTCCTTTTCTTTGGTTTTGCAGTTTTACATGTTGAATAGCTGAAAACAAAATGACTTTTCACCCCCAAATTATACTTCTAGAAGACATGGTTTTTACACTAAGCATCAGTCTAGGCACCGTATAAGATGAAAGTGAATGCCACTATTCTTGTCCTCTGAATGTCCACATTCTACCATCATTAGATGTGGCTGTGACAGGAACAGACAAAGCTACCCCAAAGCAAGGTTTTCAATTGGGAGTTCTATTTTCTCAATGACTTTACACTATAAAATCTGACTGCAGTTCCTCTAAAAGTTACTGGCCTTAAGATACAATAAAATTTCATTGAAAATTGAACTCCTTAAAGTAGTGAAGAACTATATGATAATAATATATTGCCACAGTTAAAAATATAAAAATATAATTAAAACAAAAATGAAAATACTAATAATTCCATTCATCATCATGTGAAGTATGGAAGATGAAGATATACAGTTAAGTGGAGTTAACAGACTCCAGGACATGGATAATTTTTCTAAGTGTTTTCGCATAGTAAACCTTCAAATGAAATCATAATTTTAGTTGTTACATTCAGGTTTTTTAATTACCCGATTCACTTTGTTTTACTTTTGCTATCCCTTGCAGTTATGAGCAGAAGTAAATCTAATCGTTCTGCAGATTTGAACCTAGTGATATCTGGAAACTCTTTTGCGTTTTTATTAAAGAGTCTTGGAGGGAAGGTAGAAGTAAAATTCCGAATGGAGCCATGTTGTAACGTTGGCTACTGATGTACCAATTTGTGCACTGATCTCCAAGGCATCTCTATCAAATGCCTTCAATTTTAAAAGCTGATACTTCCTTTTTGCAAGAGGTCTGACATGCCACTCCTTTTTGTCTTCAACACCCTCTCCACAGGAGTGATTGCAGGAGCTGCCTGCTTCTGCTGATACGCTGGGAGCTACTTCTGCTTGAGAGCTAGTTGGGGTAAAGATACTTTGAGACTTTTCTCCAGTTGCATTGCCCTAATTTTCTACATCAATAAACATCAATCTGGTTCTCTGATAAACAAAACTGTTTCAAACTTTGACATTCCATCCTTCAAAGAACCTTTGTTGATTACGCCTGTTATTTCAAACTTTGGGACATGCTTAATACCTAGGGTGGACCTAATTTTTTTTTTAACAGATGGGTAAATTCAGTTCTCTCGTTGAATTTGCATGAAATTTAATTTGTATAAGATTTAACATATTTTAAAATATTAAACATGGATGCGTTTGGGTGTTTGAAAACTAATTTTGGCGTTATGGCCGGACAGCTTCGGGTTAGTTATTCCTGGTTTCCCTAGGAATCAATTATTCCTTTACTTTTCTGTGTAGTACAAAGCAAGGGCTATTTTGAAGGGAGCCTTTGAGAAGCATGGGGTAGGCAACGGTCGGGATGCCAGGAAATTCCCACTTGACCCACAGAGCCAGAGTATCGTGAATTCCCAGTTGGCAGGAACTTCCTTTTAGCTACACTGTTTTAGGGGTGAATTTGTTCCTCATTTGCAGATCAACTATACAGAGTGCCTGTCATGAGTCAGGGACTACGCCAGGTGTAGATCAACCTTTGGCGAATAAAATGGTTGTATCATTGCCGTCTGGAATTTAAGACCCGTTGGTATCAGTAATTGCTAATTGACTGATAGGATGTTTACTAGCATCCGTCCTCCTGACGGATTTTAGTACTGCTTGAATGTAACATTTCCTCCCCCTTTCTTTATAGAGCAGTGACTTTTCAATGATAATTAACTGAAAACTATGCACAAAAGCAATTTGCCCAAGGCCCTTTCCATGATGTACACCTGTGCACCTGGCCTTAGTTGACACACGCCATGTTTGAAAATTGACTTCATAGGAGAAATATTACCTGGTTTCATCATTTACACCGTGATAGTGTTCACATTTTTTACATTGAAATGTTTATTGAGATAATTGTAGATTTACATACATTTGTGAGAAACAATACAGAAATGTACTCGTGTGTGTGTGTGTGTGTGTGTGAAGTTTTATACGATTAGAACACCTGCGTAGGTTCTTGTACACATGCACACATGTGTGTGCATGCACACACACACACACACACACACACACCAGACAAAATACATAAAATACTTTTCAAGACACTGACTTCGCCGAATTACTTTTGCACCTTTGTCAAGTATCAGTTGAATATATTTGTTGTGTAGGCTGATTTCTGGGTTCTCTATTCCATGCCATGGATTTATGTGTCTGTCCCCTCATCAGTATCATACTTGGTTACTATATGTGTCTTGATTACTATAGCTATTACAGTAAGCCTTAATCCCAAATAGAGTGATTTTTCCCACTTTATTATTCTTTGTTATGACTATTTTAGCTATTCTAGGGCCTGTGCTTTTCCTATAAATTCTGAGTAAAGTATGGAAACCTCATTTCTATTAGGTCCCTTTACCTTCCCCATTTTAAATATCATTGTCTTGAGTGTCAGGTGGTATTACACTTTTTATTTCAATCATCAGATATGATTTATAAAACTCATAATGAAATGATAATTTATTCTGTGTAGCAATATTTGTACTTTTTATATTGTATCTTCTTCCTTCCTGATGCTCCAGGATTCCTTCTTTTATCATTTCCTTTCTGTTCGAAGAGCTTTCTTTAGCTAGTATTTAAGGGTAGGTCTGCTGTCATCAAAATCTTTGTTTTTCTTCATCTGAGAATGTTTTCATTTTCATTTCATTCCTAAAGGATTGTTTCTCTGGATATAGAATTGGAAGTTGACAGTTCTTTCAGTTCAGCTTGAAACTACTTTGTTCTGCCCTCTGTGGTTACAGATGAAAAATCCACTGTCATTTGAATTGTTGTTCCCATGTAAGTAGTGTATCCTTTCTCTCTGGCTGCTTTCGATATTTTTTCTTTATCTTTAATTTAAAAATTTTTAATTATGTGTGATGTGTCTTAGCGCAGATTTTTCTGTTCATCCTGTTTACATTCACTGAGTTTTTGGATCTGTGGGTTTGTATCTTTTGGCAAATTTGGGAAGTTCAGCCATTATTTCTTCACATACTTTTTCAGCTTCACTTTCTTCTCTCCTTCTGAAACTCTGATGATCAGAATGTTGGCTATTTTGTTATTGTCCCACAGGTCCCTGAGGCTCTGTTAATTGCCTTTTCAGTATATTTTCAGCATATTTTCTCTTTTTGTTGCGATTAGATGGATTGTTTTGTTCTGTCCTCAAGTTCATCAGTTCTATCCTCTGTTGTCTGTACTACTGAGCCCACCCAGGTTGACTTGTAGTCATCTGCTAACCCAGGCCCCCATGCTTCCGATTGTGTGTTCCTTGTTTGCTTACCCTTACATCCTTCCATGTCCTCGGTTCCCCCTTTCCCAGGCCACAGAGTGGCTGGAGTGGGGAGCATGGCTGTTCCACTTGGATGACCTCATGTGAGTGAGTAACCCACCGATTTGAAGCTTTTTCCTGGTGTATGAAAGTGGCATGACCTTATCGAACAGTTATCACATTTTATTGAACATTGTCCTTGATCTCAAGACTTACTTAATATTTCATTGGGAGACCAGTGTTGTGCCTCAAAATATAGCTAGCTCTGAGGAACAGCTTACATAAGTTGGAAACTCAATGATACATATGGCACTGAGGAAGAAAGATCAGATGGTGGGATTACTAGTGATAAGTTCCTAATTATGCATAGTTTCCAGTAAATCTGCTTGACAGATCAGAATGGGGGGTAGAACAGTTTATTATCACACAAGGAAGTTTCAGTCCGTACTTAAAGTTTCACTCATGGTAATCATTAAAGCTCCAGAGCAAATTATCTGCAGCAGCATCCACAGCCTCCATTTCCCAGTCTTCATGGACTCCTCAAATGCTGACCAAGGTACATTGAGCTCTGCTTTGCTCCGGTGAGATGTTAGCAAAAGGCAAAGGTTCTCTTGACAGGTAAAGCACAAGCCTGAAATGTAGAAGTACAAAATACCCCTGCTCACTGGACCCAGGGGTTCTGAAGTATTAAGAATATGTTTGGTATTTTAAGTTTCTATAAGTTATTCTGGGTGTAAAGAAGACTTCATTTTTCCTTCAGTGGCATTATTCTTGACAGTTTGTCACTTAATTTTTTTTTCATTAGCATGACTGATTTATTTCTCTTTTTTTCTCTCCACAAATTAATTTAGAATGGATATGTGTAGAACAAATTATGCAGTTTATACTTTAGTAACATTCTAAAGTTTTAGTTTAAATTGGGAATGGCAAAAACTAGAAGGAAACATTAAGAAATAATTTTTACAGAACTAAATTGTTGCATCGTTATTTGGGTTTGTACATAATACCCCTAATGCAGATGTCCTCTGCTTCTGTTGAGTGTTGCGTATCAATAAACCCTGTCATTTCCTGAGTAGTTTCAGATTTCATACCTGAAATCAAATCTTGCTTTTTTTTGCTAATTTTTTTTATTTGAAAAATCTCTTACTATTACTAGTTGACACATTCTATTAAAAAAAAAAAGTGAACCTCTAATAGTAGCTGTTGCATAGCCACACCATCTGTGGTAGAAGATGATAATCTGGAGAAGAACATACATATACTTTCTGAACCTAAATATCCATGTACCAGGAATAAGTACCTCGTAATTAATGATCCCTAAAATTGTGGCATTTCCTTTTTGACAGAATGAATTATGCCCAATTTTAACTGAAATGGTGAAGAAGATTTATGTTTGTGAGTTGAGTTAAGCTCTGTGCATAGGGATGTACCCAGGAGAAGAGAATATTGTTTACTAGCCCAGAAAGCTTCAATCATGGCCCTTCACTTGAATTTTGACTCTAATTTTTCTAATTCAGGAAAGTTTGGATTCTGTATTATTCCTGCAGATATTTAAGAGCCAGTGACCTATGGTGATTTAGGCCTTGGTTGTCCTACCTTCTTTCTGGCTAGCTGTCTGAAGACTTCTGTAGATGACAGGGAAAATAAAGAAAGTTAAGCAAGCCAATTTCCTTTCTGTTTCTGAGTAAAGTTTTGGTGAAGAAAAGAGTTTGAAACTATCCATTGGCTAAATATATCATTGGATATATGTTACTGTTTCTAGGCATGGCCCTTCTGACTGACCAGAAACTGAAAGAACCTAATATATTTATTAGTTTGTGCTTATTTAGATATTAAACTTATAGAGCATCTTTCCTGCATTCATAAAGGGCCCCAAGTTTTATGAAAAGAAAAAAAACAAAAACCAAAATTTCTTTGTTTTCCTTCACAGGTCACTTGTTAAAAAAGGAATGCAGTCAGACATACAAACATTGTAGTATGTAGCAAACTATTTGATCTGTACAAGTCGGAATGATTAGAGCTGTAGCAAGCTGTGCAGAGCCTGGTGTGAGTAAGCATGACTGCTCTAGGGTAGGGGGACCTAGGGGCGAGATGCAGTCTCCGTGCAAGATCATCCTGGGTGGGGGATGTATTTAAGATGCAGGAGGAAAAAAAAGACAAAAGGAAGCAGTATAGTCAGATGATTTCTTTCTTAATTTATGCAGCTGTGTAAGAAAAAAAAGATGAAGTAAAGGTACCCCATGCTGCTAGAGGAAGGGCAAATCATGGGAAAGAGTACATTTTGGAATGTCATGTTCTTTTCCGTTCGCTGCCTTAGCAAGTAAATACAATAGCACTACATGGGAACAACAAAGGAATTAAAATGTGCCATTCTGTAAAGGCATAATAAAAACAGAAAGACCAACCCAGGGTTTTTCTTAAAAGTATAAGCAATTACTTTGCAGGTCGAATAAGATTAAAGCTATTCCATGAGTCCCCCCCATCCCTCTGTGGGAGACATGCTCAGAACCTGCCAAAACTCTCCAGAAACTTTTATGATATCGCTCAGGGTTTTTGAATGTCCTTCTGTGAAATAAATTTACCAGCAAGTGGCTAGGCATCCACCCACAAAGGTTACAGTCTTCTGGACCTGCCTGGTAAGGTGATATTACAGAAGAAGTTTCCTGACAAGTATTAGCCATGTGTGAGGCCTTCCATAGCCCCAGAAAACCAGACAGCCACATCGTAGTTCAAAGGTCCAGTGTTCTTGAGTTGGACCTAGGTGTGTCCTAAATCATGGATGGCATCATTCCCTTGTGGAGTCTCTGGTTAGAAAACCTTCAGAAAGAATGAATATGCTCATATCCATCCATGTATCTGTCTACCCATCCACTCAACCATTCATGCAATGGGTTTTGAATTCCTTATTTGTTCAGTGTTGGGGAGATGTACCAACTTCATTAAGTCATCAAGGGGATGCTAAGATAGCCTTGGATTTTAGTGCTGCAGCACCTCTGTTGCACGGCTGTGTTAATAACCCAAGAAAGAGGTCAAGGCCTCCCCGTGAAAGTGCTCCACACAATTATTGGAATTAACTGTCAAGAAAACACATTTGGGAAGGAGCAGGTGAGGTTAGTTTTTACATACTTCTTGATTTCCAGAACAGTAAATATTCTGGTAAAGTGACAAAATGATAAGTTGGCTCCCAACCAGCCCTACCATGGACAAATGGCTCTTCATGTTTCTTCGGAAGCAGAGCTGCATCTACACAAACATGACAAAAGTCCCCGGGCTTCATTCTGCTTTGTCGCAGCCACTTGAAAGTGAGCCTCAGCAAAATACCAGGTCTTCGGGAGTTTGACTCATTGATTCCTTGCCCCTCCTTTTCAGTGCATGTTACCTCTGGGATTGAATTCTATGTCTGCTGATCCTTCCCCTCTCTAGTTAACCAATGTCATTCATTTTATTTGCCCCTTTCCAGTTCCCTCACAAGGGACTCGGACACCAGCTCTTTGGCCTCCTTGACTGACAATGCATAGGTTTCCACGTGTCACCTACAAACCTTTGACTCTTTTTCTTTCAAGTGTGGATGAAAGTCAAGGCCTGAGGGACACTGGGAGAGGTCTTCTTTCCAGAAGTAATTCCACAGTGGGCCTATAGTCTCTGTTGAAGATCCTGAAAATGGATTTGACTCCCCACTCTATAAGTTTAACTTGTGTCCCCTCTTCCTCCTCTGCAACTAGGCCACTTCTCACCCTTCCCCAACCCTTACACACTCCAAGTGCCTGCCCAGCCCTCACCTTTGTGCAGGGGTCTCTTCGGTGGAAGTAACCTTTCCTTTATTTCCTTTATTCCCTGTCCTAACAAATGGTTCAAAACTTACTCAGTCCTAACTCCTCTGTGACCCTTCTGATCTCCTGTCATCTCCATTCTCTCAACTTCCACTGCCTTAATCGTAATCCCCTAATTCTCAACATGGAATTATTCTCTCTGGGTTTCATATGATCTAATTTTATCTCCCCAACAACGCTGTGGGCTGTGTGAGGACAGGAAGGAGGTTGTTCTTTGAGGTCACTCAAGTGGTGGCACAGGTGTGCCTGGTAACAGGCACTCACTGGGCATTGACAGGTTGGAATGCTGACTCCAGGATGGGAGACCCAGCCTCCAAAGAGCCTCTGTATTGAGGAGGAGGAAGAACCGACATTAATTTGGCCCCATCTTCCTAATCTCACTGGAGGCGCTGGAGAGAAATAAGGAAAGTTGGATTTAAATAATGAGGAGATAAATTCTTGGACCCCCCCGCCCTTGAAATTCAAGAGATTTAGGATTAGTAATGAGATTGTACCTTACTCATCAGAATCAATTTTGGTCCCTTTAAATCATGAAAATTTCTAATGTAAAATAGTTTTAAGCCAGGCAACTTTTAATAAGATACACCAGACCAATAATTTTCCTATCTCTTATATCTCTGTTTCCTGGAGATAGTCCTTCTTTCTGCATCATTTAAACACTTTCCGTGTGCCATACCTACAGATTGTAATTTTTCACGTTCCTCTTTCCTATGAAATTGTCAATTCAGTGAGAGTACTGGCTCCTGCTTTCCATTGTGCCTTTCTCCTGACACCACCGCTGTACTTCCTGTGAAGGCGAAAATATTCAGAGTGTGGTGTCTCTGGTTGTCACTAACTCGGCTGATTTTTTATTCAATATGCCAACAAGGTAAGTATTCAAATTGCATTTTTCAACCTTGGGACCAGCAATAGGTGCCTGGGGTTAATTATATTCTCTCCGTGAAGCAGGATAGAGAGGACATGAGGACAGCAGTAGTGGAAGGAGTTTGGGGAAAGGAAAGCAAGGGTATATTGCAGGATTTTTCATCCCATAGGTAGTTACTGCACGCCTACCAGGTGTGAGGACCTCTGCTAATAACCGGGAGTAATACAACTATAACCAACAGACATTGAGATGTCGCCCCCATGGAACTTGCTGCGTTGTGAGAGAGACTAATAATTTAGAATTGGTTACTTAAAATGGGTTAAGAGTCCCCAAATAAAAGCCACAGGTTCCTTTGAGGGTTTTAACGGGCGGGGAGCTTCTACCCAAGAGTTTCACTGAGCGATTCATCAAGCTCCAGCTGGCCTGACGCTAATCTGAAATGGTTTTTCTCAACATCAGTGAGAAACACCATTCTCACGTCAGGGAGAATTTTCCAGCACCAGGAACCAATGGCATATTTATAGCCTCCTTTACATCATCTTGTCAAGCAGAATCTTGAACACAACCTGCTCCCGAGAAGCAGCTCACGCTCGTTGCAGGCTATGGCAGCACTGAAGCCAGGCTTTCTGTGGTCTCCAGCTCAGCAAAGCAGGGGATGCTGGGAATCAGTGTGCCCATAGCATACTGTTGGCACAAGTGGCGCAAGTGGACCAAAAGACAATAGTAGCTCTGATTCCCTGGAGTCTGGAGATATTTCTCTGACCAATTGCTGTGATACATAAACCTCTAGACCTTGGAACTAGATGTTGATAATTTATCAAGAGGCTTAATTCTATGGCCTCATTTGTGTTTTTGAATGGTGACAATGACATGTAATTTTTTAGACTCTTAACATACCCCCAAAGGTAGATTGTTAGAATTCGTATTGAATAATAGTGTGTCAGGTATAAACGGCAGGAGTTCAGTGATGTTTCATGTTATTGGGATGCTGCCTGTTACAGAAATGTGTGCATAAAAGAGAATTAAGACATACTGTGCTGCAGAAGAATGACATTATTCACAAATGAAGCCTCAAACAGAATATTAAAATAAAGACTATGAAGAAAAGATCAACAAAAAGCAAAGCCTCGCTTATGCAGCTAACTGGGCTTAGGAGTCCAGCCAAACAATGTTCCACCATTGACTAGCTTGAATTAGCTCCCAATAGCAATCAGGGCGATTTGATTGTGCGCACAATTCTACACAGGAAAACTCAGGGTGAGAAATGATATCGTGCTCTTTAGGAAGAATGAAAATAGCCCATAGCCCATTCGGAAGGCTGATCCCAGTTTTCTGTGCAGAGAGGGAACTCCATTCATGCAGCAGTGCATTAGGCATCTCAGATTTGCTATTCAGAGGAATGGGGCTTTTGGGGGGCTTCCCTTGATGAGTATCTGAAACCTGGCCCCAGCGTGATTGCTTTTAAATGGGCTAGCACTCTGAATTACAGCCCATGTGAGATCTGGAATTAGGAGGGAGTGATGGTCTCAGTGAGTTAAGCAGGTTTTGCTGAGGAGGTGACATTTGAGCTCTGTCTTTGAGGATATGCAGGTTAGGCCCAGGGCACAGAGGTGGACACAAGTGTTTTCTTTGTAGAGGGAGTGGCACGTGCTAAAGCACAGAGGTGCAGCATATGTAGGAAGCAGCTAATAGGGGGGCCTACACATCAGAGCATGGCAGGAACTGGTGAGCAAGGGGAAATGTGACAGTTCCGTGGATTTGCCTCAAGACTTTTCTCCTGAAAGCAATAAAGATAAAAAGCAGGCTTTTTAAGTAGTCAAATGATAGAATCACATTTGTTTTCCAGAGAATTCTTGAGACAAACAAGAAACCAAAGGCGGTAAGAAATGTGAGGAAGCCAGTGTGGCAGGTGCTGAAAACTCAAGGCCTGTGTGGCGGTGGGGAGTGCGGTGGGAGCAGAGTGAAGGGGAGCTTAGGAGAGGCCTTGGTCAGATGCTTCAGCAGCAGAAGAAACAAACACTCAGGGAGCGATAGCATGTCCATTTCACGAGGCCAGATACGGGATGTTTGCAGGAGATGTAATGGGTATGACTTGCGTGTCCTTTTAGACCTTCGGAACTGTAATCTGGAGATTTTTCTCGAGCTCCAGGCTGATGGTGAGAGAATTTATTTAAGGTTTATTATGCAGCTGGCACTGGAAGCGTCCTACTGGTGCTATCTAATTGAATCCTTATTGCAGAGCAACCATGTAATGGAAGTGTTAATATCTCCATTTGCAGATGAGGAAATTGAAGCCTAAAAAGATAGGTAATTTGCCCAGGGCTTTAAGCTTGGGTGTCAGACTCCAAAATCCACCCTCTTCACCCCCACATGCATTGCCCAATAGAAAGATTCCTTGGTTTCCCAATAGGTATATACAAAAGACAAAGTCCCAAACAGAATCTCTTTCTCCTGATTGTTTCTCTCCTTTCTCCTTTATTAGGGACAACACCCTTTTCTTAGTTTCTGAAATTAGAAAATGTGCAAGTCCCTGACTCTTCTCCCTCTCCCTCTTGTGCACCACCAATCACCACCCCTGAACTGTGCTTTTTCCTAAATACTCCACTCAGAGGCGTTTCTTCATTAGCAACCAGCCCTGCCTGTCAAACCCACTATGCCTTGTAAGGGCTTTGCACAGTCTATGAATTCTTGTCTCTCTTACCCTCTCCATCGTATTGTAAACTCCTTCAAGGTAGGGACTGAAAGCATCTTTGGGATGCTTTCATGGCCTCTAATATTCACTGTGTCTTAGCAACAGCAGAAGCATAAAATTATTTACTGATTGATTTAGTCAAGAGAGCCTTTAACTATATAATGAAACTTTAATTGTGTTTTACTATTCATTTATTTTTGTGTTAACCCAAATTGGGAGTGTCATTGGGAGTGTGTGTACTGAAGAATAGCTGGCAGATTAAATCTGAGTTCTAACTAGAGAACAGCAGATGAAATCAGTGGGTTGGACATAGTCAAGGACTGGTTTCCAGACCCTCTCAAAAGGGCAGATTTCTACAGGAAGGTCTTGGAAAAAACATTTGGACTTCAGACGTCTGCCAGGTCTAGGCAGTTTCAAGGCCCAGTGTGGAGTATGAAGCATGGCTAACCTCCAAAAGTCAAACAACCACGTCCCTGATTGACGAGAATGCAGAGAACCAACTTCTGGGTACAGAAGCTGGATTGCCAGACGTTCCTCAAGAAGAGGCTCTGTTCTCTTTTTCCCCCCTTCTCACATTTTTCTGTCCACTTTGCCTAAGCAACAGATGAGGTCAATGTGACATAGTCTGGGTTTGTAATGAAGAGGGGAATTTCATATGAAATTACTTTAAAATTTGCAGACTTTGTTTTCATAATGAAAGCCCGTTTTATTTACAAATGAAATTTTAATTTTTTCAGCTTTTCTCTCCTATATTCAGTGGTCATTTAAAATCTGACATAACAGGATGACACACAATCTTTGCCTTCCCTCCTTTAGTGTTTGTTCATGGGTCTAATGCTGTGTTCAATCTTTAGAACGGTGGCCAGAGTATGAGCCTACCCTGAAGATTTTTCTTGCTGTAAAAACTCATTAATTTGGATTCTATTCTATTTTAGATTAGTGGTAATTTAGGCCTGGTTACTGTGATAGACACTGAGTAAAATGTTTTGCCTTGAGTGTACAAAATAGTCCTTTTCTCACTTATTTTCAGAATGGTAGAGCTGAAAGAACTGTAAGAGATTGTCACAGATGCCGTTCTTGACAGATGAGGAAACTGAGGTAGAGAGGGTAAAAGAATATGTGAAAGTAGCACAGCCATGGTCCTCTGTTTTTAGATTTCTATGACAACATGTGCAAAAGAGATAACTTTTTAAAAAATGCCCCAAATAGCTTTCATTTTGAACCCTATACTGATTCAAGTCAGGCTTTCTCATCCACCATCTTTTCACCCCCTAGCCCATGTCACATTATTCTAACAGTGAAGTTATCCTTATATCCTTACCTGCCAGCAGGGCTTTAATCAATCCAGAAATAGTTTTGGGGGACCTTCACTGTACTAGAAATGCAGCCTCTCACATTGCTTTTCTTCATAGACAACCCTAAAGTGACCACTTGCAGTAGAGTAGAAAGGGAGGAGCTCTTTCCTCGGTCCACAGATGGTGGTGCAGCCTATACCCAGAGCTGGCTACTTCCTTCTGCCAGCATGCCCTCGGTTGATCCACCAACCCCTTAGGCACCCCCCCTCCCCCTTGACCTTGGGATCTTGCAAGTTCTTGAAATGTTGGGCAAGCTCAAGGAATTGACTGTGAACGACTGCTGCCATGGAGGCTATTTCCAGGGTAAGCCCTGTCCCATGATTTTGGAAGAGCCCTAGTAAGGTCAAAAGGAATCTTATCTCTTTCTCCAGAAGCTCTACAACAATGGCGTGCATTCTTTGGGAGTACGGATGGCATGGCGTTGGGGCTCTGATGAAGGCTCTGGACCACTCCTCCCAGCCCAGCCCCAAATGCACAGAAGCATATGCGTACACACACTCACGCAGCTTTGCGTACTATTTCCGGGCATCGGTGGATTCTCTGTGTAAGCATCCGTCTCCCTAACTTAGAAAGTTCAAACTTAAGCTGAGTCCCACCTAAATTTGTATATGATTAATGACACCTTTGAAATACAGTAAATAGCATGTGATCCTGAATAAACTCATGTGGTAAGGACGTTTCCGCCATTTAGTGGATGTATAATAACAGAAAATAATAGCATTATTATTTATTATTGTTATTATTATTATGAATTGCTAACATTTATTGTTTGTCGGATGCCAGGTGCTGATCTAAGCACTTTATATGTATTAACTCCTTTTTATAATGTCCTTTGAGGTAAAAACTATTATTAACTAGTTTAAAAGTGAGCAAACTAAGGCAAGATAGTGGGGGGCTCACAGGATCGATAGGGAGCTTGAGGACCATGCATGGGATTAAGTGGAATCCGAGGCATCTGTCTGAGTTTTTCAGTGAGTCTTCATTTTGGTCAGCACACTTTTTCTATCATGAATAATCTCTAACCAATTTAACAACTGAATCACTTAACTCAAAATGCAGTGCCCAGAGGAGACTATCCAATGTCGGCCCAGCTTTTAATAGATAACATGCCCGACCCCTGGCAGAACTGGTTTTTGTGGTTTCTATAGGGAGCGGCTGGCTCCTGCATTTACCTCTCTTGGTACTCATATAATACTTCATGAAGAACTAATTTTCCCAAAAGAACTTGAGGTGAATTAGGAAAGGAGATTAAATATTGGGAAGCTAAAAATGATAGATGGGCTGATGATCTGTTAATATCTCTTCCAATCATGGGATTTTGTGATTTGATGATTCTGTGCCATTCCTTGGTTGAGCGGTTGAATGAATTAATGGTGATAAATCATCATCGTTAGTCTACGCCAAATATTCAGTGCCAGCAGCTGGAGCTGAGGCTGGGTCCATTCCCTGGGCCCAGAGAGCCCACCACGTGCTCTGGGAAAGGAGACAGGAAACAAAGCTTGTTTTCCTTAAAAAAAAAAAAAAAGAAAAAAGAAAAAAAAAAAGGTAGTTGAGCTAACCACAATATTAATGTAAGCTATTTTCATGGGAAAAAAAGTTTATGTGTGGGGTGGTGGGCCATACTAAAACCTTTATTTTATTTTTCATGAGATGCTGATTTTCCAGATGCCTTTGGGCCATACTGATATGTGAAGAGCAAACTCAGAACTTGGTGTGTTTTTACAGGGATTTATTGTGTAAAAGCAGCTCTCTGCTCCGCTGTAGTTTTTCCTAGTGCCCAATCCCTTTAGCCGTAATCTACCCACATGAGATTGAGTTTTTAACTCAGGACACACCTCCACATCTATTCATGTTTTTCAGTCTCAATTTGATACTTGTACAGGAAAGGTCATAAATACAGACTGCTCCCCCCTCCCCCAACACACGCACACTTTTTTTTTTTTTTTTTTTTCCCTTTTAGGGCTTCACAGTAAACACCATCCTGAGAAGCCACCTCAGCCCCGAAGTCAGATTGCAGCACTTAGGGTGTCATTGAGTACGTGGAACTGGAAGTAGCATGACAGAGTAGGAAGAACACAGGCTCTGAAGCCAGACATATCTGGCATCCAATTAAAAACTCTTTATATTTTAAAATTCTCTTTTGTGTCCGTTTTATTTTGGATATTTTCTACGCTCTGTCTTTAACCTCACTGATCTTTTCTTCTGCAGTGTCAGATCTGCTTTCCTTCCAGTGTAATTTTCTTATCAAATATTGTAGTTTTCATCTGTAGACGCTTGATTTTTTTTATGTCTTCCATGTATCTTCTTAACTTTTTTTTAACATAAGGAATACGGTTTTAACAACGAATTTTAATGACTTTGCCTGCTAACTCTCACCGCTGTGTCAGTTACCAGTCCAGCAAAACCAGATTGGTTTTTCTCTATATTGTTGGTCAAATTTTCCTGCTTCTTTGCATCCCTGCTTTTGATTGGAGAAAAGACAATGTCAATTTTACCTTGTTGGTTGCTTCCTATTTTTGATTCCTAGACATCGTCTTGAGTTTTGGTCTGGGATGTAGTTAAGTTACTTAGCAGTTTGATCCCTTCAGGTCTTACTTTTATGACTTGTAAGGCAGCTCTGGAACAGTGCTCAGTTTGTGGTTCATTTTCCCCCCAGGCTGAGGCAGACTGTCTTGAGCACTCTACCCAATGTCCTGCCTGTGGACTCCCGAGTTTTTCCAGTCTGGTAGGAGTAACAGGGACCCTGCCCTGTGTGAGTGCCAGCACTGCTTACTTTAATCCTTGGTGCTTTCCTTGCACTCAGGTTGTTGACTCATGTGCATTGTGCTTTTCTTATCAGTTCTTTGCTGAATACTTGAGAGGAACCCTCTGCAAATATTCTCTTTATGGCATGTTCTTTTTCCCCATGTTTCTCTACTCTGTCCTATAAACTCTAGCTGCCTTGGTATCCCCTTGTTCTAGTTCCTTAATGTAGGGAGTCTACTGCATTCTGCCTGGATCCTTCTTCTTTGTGGTGCTGCCTGGTCATTTTCTCAAGGCGACAAGTGGGGACAGTTCTAGGTCTCACCTCATTTGTTCTTTCTCTTGGAGATCCCTGTTTTTCATTGCCTGATGCTCAGTGTCTTGAAAAGTGTTGTTTTATGTATTTTGCCTGGTGTGTGTGTGTGTGTGTGTGTGTGTGTGTGTGTGTTTCAGATCAGAAAGTGAATCTGGTCCCTGTTACTCCATCTTGACCAGAAGCAGAAGTTTATTAATGGAAAATGAGGTGTATGTTGTGGGTGGTACCACTAAAAATGTTTCAGTTTCCTGCATATTACTTAACTGATTTCACTCAAAAATAAAATTCCCAGAGTAAATATTATTGGGGTAGTGGTTAGCATGTTTCAGGTTGCTCATTTATTCACTTTTTCACTAATATTCATTGAGCATCTACTAACTGCCATGTACTCTTCAAGGCACCAGTGATAAACAGAGGGATGTGATGGTTCTTGCCTCAGACTAACCGTTATGTGGTTACTGATTGAAGATTCCCCCAGAAGCTCTCATGAGCCAGTTTCTTGCATGTAATCCATGAATTGCCTTCTTGAATGGGAAAAACAAAGAGAAGAGGACATTTACATAGCAACTCTTTTGGACTTGCTAATTGATGATTGATGATTTCAGGATCACATTTAGCTCAATATAGCTTAAAGGGACTTGAGACTACTTTACCATCTAACTTGCAAAGCAGTTTAACTGGAATTGTATATTGTACCATTGATACACTGTAGATACTATACATGGCATTGGGGCCATGGCAGTGAGTGAGACTTGGTTCCCATCCTCTGCGCGTATGGTCTAGGACTACGTGAAGCTGGCTGTGTCAGAACACCTAGGAGGGTGCTTTACCCAGACTAACTGGGTCAGAGAAGGCTTCCAGAAGGCAGTGAATGCTAAGCTGCGACATGAACACGTGATACCATTGGTGAAAAGGCAAATTTTGAATGACTCCAGTTCTCCCAAAGCCTAAACTACAGCCGTGGAAGCTAGAGTCAAACTTTCATGTCCAGTGTCTACTTCTGTTCTGACGAATAACTTTCATATAAAATTGGGTGAGCCGTAAATGTGAAATCACCTTCCAGTCATGTATGGTGCAGTATCCTGGCTGTACCTGGTGAAATAAAAACTTAAAGTCCTGTTCCTTTTAATACCGAATCCATTTTAAAAGTATCCCAGCAGAGGGCTGAGTGCAGAGGGCTAAGGTCTTAACAAATACTTGTTTAATTGCATTGAGGACACAAGCTTCGAGAGGTGGCAAGGAGAGATGTTGGGGAGTCTCTTGACTCCCTCCTCTCAGTTTTGGGCTGCTGCCCGAGTTCATCTTTCTTCCGTTCATCCAGCTTTGCAACAAAGGAGTGCTTCAGTTCGGCAGAGCAGCAGAGAGCTTGCCCGCAAGCTGAGCGGGAGGGCTGTCAAGAGAGACCGTGTAGTAAATACAGGGCGCTCATTGAAATGCCAAGTGTCACTACTTTGGCATTTAATTATCTGACTTGCTGGCAGCTGGAAGTAGGGGAGCAAGCAGGAGAAAAAAGAAGAAAAGCAGTGAAGAGCAGAAGGTAGAATTGGTCAATGATCTGATGTAGACAGCCCGGTCAGGAGCAGTAGTTTTTAGGCACACTTAAAAAACATTCACTTTGTATTGACTTAGAATTGCCTACAGTTTTTGAGAAGAAATCTTAATTAAAATACCTTCTGATAGTTAAAAGCAAAATTATTATTTTGACCCTACAGAGCACAATCAGTGTGAACTCTTAAAGTGAAGATAATTTTAGGTTATGTTCATGGTGGGCTGTCAGAGGTGTCTAAACACACAGCAAGGTCATGTGGGAAATTGGAACAAAACAATGCCTGAGATGTGAGAGCTCCATCCAATCTGAATTTAAACAACTTGGCAGGCTACTAATCTAGCTTACATCTCGGACGGAGTGGAGAGATGTGAGCTCTCAAGGTAGCAGACAACGATTTTGATCCCAGCTGTACCACTTTCAGCGTGAACTTGGGCCTTGCTGCTTGTCAACACTTAAGAACGTCCTATCAGAAGCTTTCATTGTTTGGGGTATTATGCTGGTTGAAGAGTCTATTTAGTGTCTAGCACAGAGCTGTTTACACTAAGGAATATGTTTGAAAAATCCTTTTTCTTTTCTTTTTTTTAAGCAGCAGATCCCTTTTATTAAAGAAAATATTTATTCATGTCTGAAACCAAGAGTAAGTAGCTAGCTGCTCAAAGAAGTGGGATTGGCCTCTCTCAACTGTAGACATCCTTCAAGTCTTTCTTCACATGTCACCTTCTCGGGGAGACCTTCTCTGACTCCATGCTTTCTAAGCAGCAAGTCCTCCCCACCCCAACCCCAACCCCCACCTCTGGCATCCCTGTCCCATTACTCTGTTCTATTTTTCTCCATAGTAGTTCCCATTATCTGCCACTCTGTATATTAACCTATTTGGCTATTGGTCTGCCCCTCCCCCACGGGAATATATGCCACATGTGAGCAGGGGCTTTCTCTGTTGTTCTCTGCCCTATCCCAGCAGCAAGGTACAAAGTAGGCACACAGTAATTACCTTTTTCAATGAATGGCGCATAAGTAGTGATCAATATTGACACATATGGTTCCTGCTTTGATAGTCTAGTCTTGCATAAAGGCAGGCAATCACACAACTATTGAACTGTGTGTCAAGTGTTGCGCTGGGTAAAGTATGGAATATTGTGGGAACACAGAGAAAGGCCTCTATCCCAGACATGGGAGATCCAGGAAGGCTTCCTGGAGTAGGAAACCTGAACACTTAAGAAACTGAGGCATGTAGAAGATAAGTCGCTGTCCCAAGGTCAGATACACTGAAAAGTGGCAGTGCTGATGCACTGATGCAGAGCAATGAAATGGCGCTGACGTGAAGGTCTTGATCTCTAGTCTAAACATGTGATATTTAGATATTTATTGCAGGAGTCAGTGTCAGTCATGCCAGTGGGGAGTCAATGTAACTGTGGCTTCATCCTTGAGGGTTCATCAGAACAGGATGACTTGCAGGGATTGGGTCTAGAGAATGTTCACAGTTTTTTGGAGAGTGGTAAACACCATTGTAGAGGAAGTAGAGCTAGAACTATGGATTAATATGATGCTGTGAAAGTCATAATAGCAACTTTGGGGTTTTCTCAGGATCGGATCCAGGAGAAGGTGCTTCTGAAACAAACATTCTATGCTCAGGCATTAAAACAGTGGCTATCCTAGATGCAAAAGTATTTTAAAATACTGATACTTTGACCTAGGGGTTCCAATTCTAAGAATTTATCTTAAGATATTTTATTCTAAATAATCATTTTTGTGTGTGTATAGTACATGTTCATATAGAGAGAGTACATGTTCATGTACTGTATATTAGTATAGATACGTATGTATACATATACACATATCATTGTAAAATAACTGGAGGCAATCTAAATATCCAACAAGAGGGGATTGATGAAGAGGTATGGATAACCCATACAATGGAACATTATGCAGTTGTTAAAAATGATTCTTGAAATAAATAGCCATGTGTTGCTTAATGCTGGGGATATGTTCCGAGAAATGCATCCTTAGGTGATTCTGTTGTTGTATGAACATCATAGAAAGCATTTATACAAACCTAGATGGTACAGCCTACTACACACTTAAGCTATATGATATAGCCTACTGCCACAAACCTGTACAGCATGTTATTCTACAGAACAACACAGGATTAAGTCAGGCATAAGAGAAAATGATGCAATCAAGAAACGAAGTAAACATGAGATGTGTCAGGCTGCTGCTGGCATAACATGGCATACTGTTTTACTGCAAATTTTTTTTTAATAAGTCGAAGGAATACACTTTAATGATAAAAAGTAAGTACATAAACCAGTAACATAGTCATTTATTATCAGTAGTATTATGTACTGTACATAATGGTATGTGCTATACTTTGATGAAGTTTGTCTCCTCCAGCTTCACCACAGACGTGAAGAATGAGTTAGATGCTGTGACATCACTGGGCAATAGGAATTTCTCAGCTCTGTTACAATAGTATGGAACCACCACTGCAGTATATGTAGTCTCTTGGTAAGGGACACATCGTTATGGGGCACGTGGCTATTTATTGACATGGGACGATAATAACCATACGTTATTAAAGCAAAAAACCTTACAGTATATAGAGCATGATTTCATTTTCTAAAGAAAAGTGTATATATATATATTATGCAACATATTTTTATAGTGTATTCAATCAATACGTTTTTATTTGTGTAATGAGAATCAGTGGAAAGAAATAACAATGATAACTAAGTATGTCCCCACCCCTTTAAGAAATGGCTAAGCCTTGGCAATAGTTTTTCTCTCAGAGGTCACCATTCACCCTTTCTTGGGCTGAGGAGTGTTCCCAGCTGCGTGTGGGAACTTGTCCAGCGGGCTTCCACCTTCCACCCAGGTCACGTGCTCCCGCCACTCTCCTGCGAGCTTTTCACAAGAGAGGCCCATTTGTCAGTACTGAGACCAGACAGCCATTTGTCTCTCAGGTTTAGACCAGTGGAGGGTGCACCCAGCAGCGTGAACTGGCCTTTTGCTGTCATGAAATATTACTGTTTTACACTCACAAATAAAAGTTAGCAGCATTTCATTGCTGCGTAGTGTGAAATGAGACCTCCTAACCAGCTGGATGCAACAGCCTGGCGTAGAAATGGTGATGACTGTTAGTGTTCATGGTTCAATTCAATTAGGAATATGTTTTCCTCTTCTTTGGTGAAAGGGGTAGTCAAGATGAAATGCCTCACAAACTTCTGAAATATGTACTTGTATAAAAGAACTATTAAAGTAGAGTAACATCTCTATGATCTTTGAACTGAGCCGTCATTCTGCCATTATTGATGTAGCTGCTTTAAGCCATCTAATTAAAATCAGAGTGACAGATTTGTTATTGAAAATCTGAAACCTAGCTCACATCCCGTACAGCACATCTGAGCAGGGTGTATATCTGCTGTTTTGATGGGCTCTCAAAATTGCTAAGCTGTGCCGGGTGCCAAAAGGAATTCAATAAATCTTTTATTTTCTTACCGAGCAGTTCTCATTAGTCTTTTTAATAATAGCAGTAGTGGATATCAACTTCAGTTCTCCAAAATAAATTGTGTCCATTAGGGTTGTAATTATAGCATCAAATACGAGTTTATTCTGCTACAAAGAAATGGCAAGGCAGATAGGGCTGAGTGCTTTCCTTTGCCTTTACTTTTCAAACATTGCTTTGTGTGTAGAATGTGAATCTAATACCTGGGTTGGGGAGAGGTGGCCTGTCAAGGTCCTTGGTCATCCAAACTGACAAGGTTACTCCCCCCTTGCTGCGTATACGGTATCAAGTGGTGTGAATTCTGCACACACTAAGTAAGAGCTGGTCACTAGTGAACAACCCGCAGTTCAGAACCTGTTAAACAAACTACATAAACCTTAGAGTGAGGAGTAAGTGACAGAAGGCTGTGTTATCTGAAAATTTAGCTCTTTAAAAAAAAAAAAAAAAAAAAAAAACTAGCAAGAACCATCTGTCATGGTTATTCAGATTTGAGGGCTAAATTGAATGGAAGGCATTGCTGGGCTATTAAACAAATTCTCTCAAAATATTTTCATACCTTTCTTTCCCTCTCATCAGAAGCTTTTTCTTTTTTTTTTTTTCCCACCAAAGATGTCATCCAAGTGTGTTTTGGGGTTTTTTGTTTGTTTGTTTGTGTGTGTGTGTGTGTGTGTTTGAGTTTATGGCTTCTATGCCATGGGGAAATCTTGTTATTTTGTTGGTTCTAAAGGACTGTGTGGCTTGCAAGCAGATGAGTGTGAAGTATATAAAGTTTATTTTGGATTCTGGATCTCACAGCCTTCTGATCTACTTCTCAGTCCTGATTGAGGTGTCTGGATGTTCTAAATTAATTCGTTAAAGATTTCTCTAGAGGTTGGCAGAGGGTAACATTTAAGCAGAGCCCTTCTCCTCTCCATGCCCAGAAAAGAGGGAGGAATTACTGAGCAGAAAAAATGAGCAAGGGGGCAGAAGTCTGCATTTCATGGTGAGAATCTACCATCACTTTTTCATCCTTTGTTATTTTTCCACTTTCGTCCTCCAATTTGGAAGAAAAGTTTTCTGTTATTTCCTATGTTGTGAACAGTAACACAAATTTTGGAAGCTCTATCCTCTTAGGCGAGTGTGGAAATAGGAAGTTTGGAAAGATATTTATATTTTAAAAATATGTATGGAAGGTAACCTCGTTTCTTTCCATCTCCTAGCTTCATTATTAAAAGGAAAAAAAAAATTACGTGTTGATGTGAAGGCAACTGGATGTCATTTCCCTTTAAATAGTACAAAACATATGGGGGCAGCATTGCATTTGTCACAAATTGTCAAAATATTTTTTTTTTTTTTAAGAAACCAAAATTTTCTAAGGATGGTTCCAAATGTGCCTGATTTCCCTGAGCAGTGAGCAGCACGACCTTTACATTAGCAGATATATTTATAAATACACATATGGCCCAACAGTGCCTGACGGACTGCTAATCTGATGAGCCAGCGACAGAATTATGGTGTATCACCTACATGGAGTTGGTTGTTGTTATTGTTTTGCTTTTAAGTTACTGATTTACCTTAGCGGTTTTCACTTATAGTTATCCCATTTATCAATGCTTATTGACAGGTGCAATTTGTTAATGCAGGCTGTGGAGCGGTTTGAATGTCTTGATGTTTTTTGTGGGGTCATTACATGATGACAGCTTTTTTCTTGGTGAATCTGTGAGACTTCTCAAGATGCACAACAAAGACATAAAAGAGAGGGAAATGTGTTGTTTTGGAAGAAGGCAGGTAAAACCTTAAATGTTACTGGTTTCTGGTCTATTTTACACACTTGTAGAAGTTTAAAAAATAAGCACCTATAAGGTGCTTTGAGCTTCTCAAAAAAAGAGAAGCCAAGCAAATGCAAAAAAAAAAAAAAAAAAAAAAAAGAATGTCCCACCCAGAGGTCAACTAGGTTCCAAAAGGTACCAGAGGTCAACTGTATTCCAGAATGTCAGACACCCCTATGGGTGCCCCCAAGTAAGGGCTCTTACTGAATAGGGTTCTAAAAGTATAATATTTTTCAGATAAGTTGGGATCATGTTTTTCAGGTTTTTAAAGTGAAATGCCCTCTTTTGATAAACTTCCACACAACCCCAGCCCTCCCCTCCCTTTCTGTGCCCTCAGGTGTACTTGTTTTGTACTTCCTTCCTCTGACTTCCCACTCCCTCTCCTGTTGAGAATCTTCTTGGCTGCTGGGTTAAAACTGGCTTATCTCCACCAGCCAAGAAGGTTTCATACAGCTGGACTTGCCAAGGTTTGTGTTACAGAAATGAAAGATATTTTTCTGTATTCAGAAGATGAGATTATAACATTTAATGCCCTTTTTCAAACTACTCTGAAACCCCAGGAAATTTTAATCTCCCACCCCATCTGAGAATCACTGATTGAGGAGGCTTTCCTTTTTCTTCCTCATCCTCCATATGCATTATCATGTTTTCTAAGCCTGTCACCTTTTCTTTTCTCTTCTTTTGTTTTTCTTCTTCTTTTTCTTTTTCACATTAACCTTTCTGGCTGCTTTTTGATTCCTGAGTATTCGCCTTTCTCTAGCTGATGACATTAAAGGACATTTTCCCCTACACTAAGACAGTGAAATTGCCTGAGCGAACTGCATACTTTTGCAACTGAGTTCATTTCTTTTCCAACTTCACAGGTACTGTGAAATGTGTAAATAGGGGCCTTAATTTTCCCTCAGCTGCAATCTACAGTCTGTAACACCTCTGAGGTGGAAAAAACATATGAATGCTGTTCTTTTAAACTCGTAATAGTTTCATTGTAAATTCCCCCCATGTACTCCCAACCCTCTGTAATAGTGAGCGATTGCTTCCTCTGAAGGCACAAATGGAGCTGATTGATTTCAGGAGACTAGGAGACGCTACATGTGTCTGTAGGGAAGTTTTCTACCCCCACTCAGTACCTTAACTGCATTAAAATCACTAAGAAACACAAATTTCAAGTGGAGCAGGTATTCTTTATGGAAGGAAGTACTTCTTTATATGTGTGGACAAGGTAATCCAGAAACTTTCGTTGAATCGAAATGCAAACTCCATTGGGAGCTGTACATCACAGGGAGGTTCCAGAATCAGAAATTAATTATAAAAAAGAAAAATGGTGAAATTAAATATGGTTCTTTTATATTCATCTATTTGTTAAGTGCAGTGGAAACCATTCATTAATTTATTCAAACCCACTTCCTGACCTGCCACTGTACGTAATTCATAAAATTTCATGTTGAGAAAGAAAAAAAAAGGTGCAAATCCAGAACTCTTTACTCTGTTTTCATGTATGGTGGAAAATGAAGGTCTTGAAGAGCTTTACACATCTCACTTGCAAACTAAAGTAGAATTGAGTGAGAATTTGTACCATATGTCCACTTATTTTTCGCACTTACAGGAATCACAAGTGATCTGAGCTCATAAAATGTTGATTTTTACAAGAAATTTCTTTTCTGTTAAGAAATGTCATCTAGGTCTGTGAGGCTTGTGATGGATTACAATACAAAAATGTGGTTAACTTTCAACTGCAAAGTAAACATGTAAAAGTTTACAAAAATAAAATATTAAAACCTTTTGTTTTCCCTTTCTTAATTGTGTACTCGTAGTTGGAAATGGTGTATATTTTTCAAGTTGTTCTTCCATGACTTACTTTATTTTTAACTATTATGTAGAGGTTGCCTTCTTGTTTTGATACTCGTAATTTTATGTTATCAGAGATATTCATTCCTGGATTTATTTATTTATTTATTTATTTATTTATTTATTTATTTATTAAATGTATTGGGGTGACAATTGTTAGTAAAGTTACATAGATTTCAGGTGTACAATTCTGTATACATCATCTATAAATCCCATTGTGTGTTCACCACCCAGTGTCCGTTCTCCTTCCATCACCATATGTTTGATCCCCCTTATCCTCATCTCCCACCCCCCACCCCCCTTACCATTCCTGGATTTAATTGGCTTCTCATTTAAAAATTTCCTAACAGTTTTGTATGGAAAATATTCCCATAGTAAAATATCATAGTAAGAGGAATAGACTGGGATTGGTATGGTCAGTAAGAACAGGTAAATTATTTGTGCAGTAAAGAACTTGGCCTTGCCCAGTTAGAGATCTCCTTTGCCTTTGGCTTCTGGGAGGTAATAATAGATTCATACCTCATAGGAGTGTCTTCTTTAGAAAGGGAGGTGGCCACTCCAGGAAGACCAACTGTGAGAAGATTAGGGTGGGGGCTTTGGTTCTTGTGATGTCAGTCCAGCTGGAGGCTGAGATCAACCATGAGAATAGTCAATCAATCAATCAATCAATTATGCCTACCTAACGGAGACCCAATAAAAACTTTGGACACCAAAGCTTAGGTAAGCTTCCCTGAATGGTGACACTCTGTGCAGATTGTGTCATATCAATGCAGGGAGGGTAATACATTCTGAGGACAATGGTGGTTGGTTTTCCTATTTGGACCCTCTCAGACTCTTCCCTATGTGTCTCTTTCCTTGGATAATTTTCATGTGTATCCTTTCTCTGAATGATCCATAACCATGAGTATAACAGCTTTCAATGAGTTTTGTGGGTCCATCTAGCAAATTATCAAATCTGAGCATAGTTTTGGGGAACCCCCCTAAACTTGCAGGTGGTATCAGAAGTGAGGGTGGTTTCGTGGAGGATGGTGCTCTCAAACTTTGCAGTTAGGTTAACTCTTGCAGTTAGTGTCAGAAGCAGGAATTCTCCAGAACACTCCTGACTCACTGAAACGTGGTTAGGGAAAAATTATTACACTACAAAAATCAAAATCTGCTTTTCCATAAGTGAAGTCTCTCTTAAATCATTTTTGAAACAAATTGAGGAATAAATAAATGCATATATACTTACCCATACCAGTAAAGGTATAAGCTACACCCACAGGTAGGAAGAATATTCTAATAGTAATTAACCTCAAGTACTAAGGGTTCCTTCCCTACATATCATATTATACGACAAGGAAAAGCACTTAACAGATACCTCATCTGAGCAGTGACCCCATGAGAATTACCAGAAATCAGACAGGAAGCCTTTCTGAAACTTCAGTCAGGAAACCAGAAATAAGGTGGAAGTTTGTCAGCCCCAAATACTGAGGGAGAAGCTCATGCTTCCTTGGGGAGCCCCCTGTCTGGGACATCATTACCTGTACCACAAGGCCCTGCAGCCTAAAGAAGCTAACATGCCCTCCAAAACTGAGCTGTACACCACTCCCCTCATTCACAGAATCCAGAGGTAATGAACAACCAGAGTATAAAATGAGGGAAGTTTAAAGTTGTATTATATAGAGGAATAAAGAGTTGGAATGGTTTGTCACATGTTTAAATTTCATCCTAAAACAGAGAAGAATCTCAAGCCTCACAACCGTATTGGAATTTTTCTTTTTTTTTTAAGGCGGTATATTCACTTCATCTTTCCCACATCAAAACCAAAATACTTTTTTTGTAAATTATGTACAAGTTCAGTGTTGCAGAGAATGGAATCCCTCTCTATGGCATTCTAATCTAGATATGAAAACTGCTGAAGATGTGAAATACTAACCCACTACAGTATGCTATATGAAAGATAAGTGTCCTACCAAAGCCTATACTTGTACCACAGATGGCAGGGGCATGCCTGCTTCTCAAGTATTTTCTTGGTGTCAGACAGACGCCACTCCAAACAGCGGCACCCTCAGTACTGCAGGACTGCTTCCACTGGCCGTGGCCGACTTGAAGGAGAAGGGTGAAATGTACATCAGCTTGTCTCTTTCCAACTCGGAGAAGGCAGCGGTATTAATAGTCCAGCGTTCTGAAATGCAGTAGGATTTCATTGCTGGAGTTGGATGTCATAATTTAATAATTACTGGATTTCATTGTTAGTTAAATACAAGACAATCCTTTTCAAAGAACGTTTATTACTGGCGTATGTGTAAATACATCAAATAGAGCATTTGCTGTCGGCCCATCGTTTAACCTCCTGCCTATCATGCTACCTACCATGTGTACCGCAGATTCATTTATTGTGTTTAGATCCAGCTTTGCACCCATGGTGTCAACAGGGTCCGAGCACGTCCGTTGTATCTGTATCTTCGTTGTGTGATAGATCTCTTTTCATTTCCATTTCTCTCCTGTTCACAAACCTGTTATTAGTTTTCCCAAATGGCTTATTTAGAATTTTCTCATTTCTGAAAGATGCTATTTTTAGGTGCAAATGATGACTGCACAGACATCGGATAATGACTCATTTTCTCATGCTGGGTCAGTTTTACCATGACCCAATCTTGCTTTGTGTCAGTGGCACTGTTAAAACACAAAATAGAATTCATCCCCAAGCTCCTTCTGATGTGGGTGACATCAGATAGAAAGTGGTTAGTGTCTTCATGTGGACAGAAGGATCTAAAATAGGTCCCCAAATGTCCTCACCTGAAGAGGAGCAACTTGGCTACCTCACCATGGCTGTATTCTTTGGTGGTGGTGCTCCTTCCTCCTCTTTCCTTCCCTTCCCTTCCCTTCCCTCCCCTCCCTCCCTCCCTCCCCCCCTCCCTCCCTCCCTCCCTCCCTCCCTCCCCTCCCTTCCCTTCCCTTCCCTTTTTCCCTCCCTCTTTCCCTCCCTCCCTCCATTTCTTTCTGTCCTTTTCAGTTTTATCCCAGAAGACCAAGGACATATAGCAGAGCAAATACAGACAACTTTGAACCTCTGAACCTGCTTTGAACTCATTACCTGACTGGGAAATACTCATCTTCTCATCCTTCTCTCTTTAATTGCCAGCTTCACACTAGGGTGGTTACTTGATACATGTTCTCAGAAGTTTAAAAGAAATTAAACTGTGTTGACTGGAGTGAGGATTTTGTGTATATTTCAGTGATCAAAGTGATCTCAGTTTCTGCTTCCACAAATAATCTTGCATCACCATGTTCTAGGACAGGGTTTCCCAACCTCAGCACTACGGACATTTTGGGCCAAATAATTCTTTGTTGGGGGCCATCCTGTGCATTGAAGTATGGTTAGCAGTAACCCTGGCCTTTACAACTAGACACTAGCAGGACACCTCCTTACACACACACACAAACACACACACACACTCACACTCAGTTGTGACAAGTTAAAACCATCTCCAGACATTGACAGAGATTCCCTTAGAGGCAAATTCACCCCTGGTTGAGAATCACTGCTCTAAGATGTAACACTGGTGATCTAATATTTCTAAATATTTTAAGAAGATGGCTGTGACAAACGTTCAGGTTGATAACGCTGTGATTTCTCCATCTCCAAATAATGCATTTGTTTCCCCAAGTTGACTAGGAAAGAGGAAAATTTGCATTTTGGACTCCATGTTCCACAAATTAACAGAATTTTCTGTCAAAGAAGAATCAAAACTATTTATCTCCTTATAATGTGAGGACTGTAAGATCAAATTACTTCTGCATTTTTTCACCATTAGAATATCGTACTTAGGATCGTTCTAGTTCCAAATCTTGACCAGCATCAGTGAAACAGCCAGGGTCTTGTTTACTCTCCACTTTAAGAAAAAGCAGAACTGAAGGTAAAGGCTCTGTGCCAGCTCTTTGGTGGTTATATATGTGTACCAGCCCCGAAAACCACCCTTAATAATTGTTTTTAAATTACCTATTGCCAGCTTTTTGCACTTAAACACAGATGAAATCTAAAACTAAATTGCTGACTTCCTGGTTAAGAGTGAGGGTGTGTGACTGCAGCGCATGTTACTCATTTGGAATACAAAATGACTGTACAACTCTAAATAAAATATTTTATCATAGGTAGCATTTATCCACAAAGTTGCAAGACATATCCCGAAACAGGAAATAACAGAATCAATTTTAAGCCCTTCACTTTGCTTCCTTTCCTGACAGTACACCCTGAAAATGCCCCTTTTTGAATTTTACTCAGTTTCTGGACAGAGGTGCTCGTTGCCTAAGTTTCCAGTCATCAGGAGCAATCATTTGGGCTTCTAACAAAGCAGGCATGGAACTTAAAAACGAAGGACCCAGGTTACTTTGGTTAATTCATACACAGCAAGCTGAGTCCTTTACAGTCGTTCTGTTTGGTTGGGAAGAAAAGATCTCCAGAAGAACCAAACAGCTATCCTGGGCTGTCAGAAGCTTCAGCACAGCTAAAAAGCACCATTTGCTATAAGCAACAATCACAAAATGTTCCAGAGTTCTTGAGATCTCTGCTTTCATGGGACTGAGTCTGATGACCTTATATCAATGCTGATGAAATCGACAAATAGCTGTGTATCTGGTATGTGCAAGACCCAAAGAGGATCTACTTTGAGTGGAAACCTAGGGCATTAATAAATCGTTTCCCTGGACCTTTTCTTCCTTGGAAAGATTTCTTGTCAGGTATAGGGAGTAGGCAGGGTCTGCTCACTTTTGAACTTCTGCATTTCTAACCTGAATGTGGATTTTAAGCAACCTTTTATTCAAAAAAAGAATAACAGATTGAAAAAGAGATTGATATTCCAGCCTTCTGAGTCTTCACTTTGTGCTGACAAATTAATTGTTTTACGTTCTTTGAACAGTGAGGCTCTGTTCGGTTTGCCGGGTCACATGCATTTCATTACACTACACCTTGGTGACAAAGGAAGTTTAGGGGTAAAAATGAACACAGGGATGAGTCAAGGGTTTGGCTTGAGTTCTGTGACTCAAACACTGACAAGTCATTGGTCCTGACAGTCTGTCCTGTGACACAATGGAAAAGACCTGTGGCAAGCTGTGTTAACGGAGCCTAACACATTTTCCAAGGGATGTTTTGTCTCTAGACTCTGTGGAGTCATATTTAAATTTGCTCACTCACTCATATTTAAATTTTACCCAGACAGCCTAGTCTAAACCCCGATGGATGGAATGACTGCCTAAATATACCAAATGTATTTGGTAATTCAGATGTTCTTTCCTGGAATTAAAGATTGAATTACTTTTAGGAATAATGATGAAATGTTATATTTCTTGATCTAAGTGGTGGTTACACGAGTGTGTTCAATTTGCAATAATTGAGCTGTGTGCATATCATTTGTGTGGTTTCCTGGATGTAATGCTTAAATTAAAAGATTGATTTAAAAAGAACAGTGCTAAAATCAACAAGATTCAACAAAAGTTCATAAAAGGGGGGGAAAAAATCTTACCTATGGAAAAAAATAGAACCACAGCATCTCAGTGAGCTTCCAGATATCATTTGTGTAGTTTAATCAAACATCTTTGCAAATGTACCTCTATGAAGCTTTTTTATCGCAGACTTATCTTACAAATATGTGTTTTTCATATGTACGTATAATCATTATTTCATTTTGTGATGGTGAAAATGCTATCTCCTTTTTTTTTTAAATCCTTTTCCGTTGCTTTTCTGATAAGTTTTCCGTCATATTTAATTAGACTTGAATGGGTATCGAGACGAGTACTGTCGGACTATGTATATCGTTTGCTCAGGACCACAGTGAGCCTGAGCACTTACCTTTCCTCTGCTGCTCTATTTAGTTGGAATGACTTTTGAGAACCAGTAAGGGGGAGGTGCTACTCCCACTGCATGATAAACCATGGTGTTGAGGTCTTCATCCCCTTACAACAGCTCTGTAAATTTGAAATCCAGTTTTGGAACCTCTTAAATTATAACCCAGACGATTCCATAACCCACATAACATTTCAGCCCTTGCTTTTGGTAAGACCATATGAATTTAGATTTATGGTGAGGAGGGAGGGATAAGGAAGCTAATCTGAGTTCGTGGAAAATGTAATTATTCTTTTAATGATATAATGTATGGGATTTTTCTTTTCAAACTGCAAAGCGATATTTGCTCACAACAACATACAAAGTATTTTCTTCACCTCCTGCCCCCAATTACCCTCCCTTTTAAAATAATATGTGCTAACAGTTTTGTGCATGTCTGTACATTCTTGATGGTTATAGAAATATAGAAACATAGAAACATACACATACTTGTGATTTTTTTTTCTTTTTTTTTTACAAAATGGCATCATACTATACGTATTTCTCAGCACGGTGCTTTTTCCTTTTAGCAGTGTACTATGGACATTTTTCCAAGTCAGTTCATGTAGTTCTTAACACATTCTGCTTCATAGCACATCACAGCCTATACTGTTGACGTATTGTAACTTGAGGATTCAGGCTGTGTCTGTTTTTCTGCCCCTATAACAAATGAAGCAATAAATACACTGGTACATTAATTCATATATAATAATACTGGTATTTCAGTAGGATAGACAACTTTTAAAGAAAAGTTGATTAAAAAAAAAAACAATTTTCCTGTGCATATAGTAAGTGAAGGGATTAGCCAAGTACTAGCAGACACAGATCCTGGTTCTTTACTAAATGCCCAGGAAGAATTGCAGGTATTCTATCAACCATGGACTTGATTGAGAAATCCTCAAAATGTCAGTTCTTTGCAGAAAATAGATTGGAGGTAGCCTGAAGCTATTGTGGGAACAAAGATTAACTATAAATGGGCACAAGGAATCTCACTGAGATGATGAGAATATTCTAAAATTGCATAATGGTGAGAGTTGCACAACTCAGTAAATTTACTAAAAAGTCACTGAATTGTACTTTTAAATTGGGTGGATTTTATGGTACGTAAATTATAACTCAATCAAGCTGTTCAAAGGGGTAAATGTTTAAAGCAGTTCATGGCACATCTTTTTTTATATCATTAATTAGCATTATCTGAGAAAAAAAGCTTTGCTTCAGTAAAGTCAATTTTAGCCCCCAACATGTGTTCGATTTATTACAGTCATAATTCTTGGAATTTGCTCAACAAATATTTTCTGCATTTAATTGAATCAACTTTTTTGCTCTTGCCGATTGCAGTAGTCATTTCCCAGGATGGCATTGAAGAAAGCCATTATCTTATTTAGACTCTGATGAATTTTATCAGTTCTGTTTAGTTACTCATTCAACAGTTATATACTGAGCACCCAGTGTGTGTCATGCACTGTTCTAGTGATTTGAGATGTATTTGTGTTTAAGAAAGTAGAAGATCGCTGCCTTCTTGGAGCTTATACTCTAGCTAAAGTCTTAAGAACAGGGAGAAGACCACTATTTCATATTTTAAAAGAGGGTTTCCCCAAGCCAATTACCTGGGTTTTGTGTTAAAATGCAGGTTCTGCTTCAGTAGGAATGGGGTCTGGGATTCTGGATCAAGGAGTCAGGTGATGCTGATGCTTGCTGGTCTGAAGACAATTTGAAGAGCAGGGTGTTGACATACAATGACATGTGTATGCCCAGTGATCATGGTTATATGAGGTTGTGGTGTATTTCATACCCTATGTTCTCTCAAATCCCTCCATTTCCTAGGATCCAAGTAAACAGCACAGGTGGGAGTGGAAGGGTTGGCAGCCAGTAGTTCTTGGCCATCACCCTCGTACCTCTTCAGTGAGTCTTTGGTGGATGAGGGATGTGCTGCCCACTACAGAGAGTAGGAACATAGCTGGTCCTGAAAGTCGCGTCTTCTGGCCACTTATTCCATTGCACTGACCTTCCCATCCACATGTTTGGTCCAGAGGTTAGGGAGCTTGAATATTTTTCTTCAGAGCTTTTATAACTCTTGATGATTAAAACATAGCATGTGACTAAATGTTAAAAGCCAATGGATTATAGTGATTGACTTAGGAAAGAAAATAATATTTTTTGAGTACATACTGTGTGCATTTAAGCATCCTGTGATGCTTAAACCTTAGGAGGGATTTATTAATATTATTCTCATTTGCAAGCATGAAAACTGTGGCCCTCAGAGGATTTTGATGTTTTTTGTTTTTCAATTTGTCCAAGATCACACAATGGCTAATTAGCAGAACTAAGATTAGAATAGGATTATTTGTATCCGACTTCTGAGAGGGAACCATACCCTGAGCCTCGTACCCTGCTGAAGAGTTCTTAGTTAAGGAAAAGTCTCTTGTCGCTTTAAGAGATCCCTCAATTTTTACAACTTTTGAAGTTGAAGCACCATAATTTCCTTTAAAAATATTACTTCACCCTCATGCCCCACTGCTACCCAGAAATTCTGAAAATACAAGGCCCTTGACAGTGTCTGTTATAAATCATTTCACCTGATAATCTTTTGTGAAGACAAAATATGAAAAGAGTCTGTTTCTGTCCCTTGTTCTTTTCAAATATTCCAGTATGGCAGGCAAGGTATGTTCTAGACACAGGCAATTTTAGAAATACAGAAACATCATCTGTTGGAACATAAATGATCCTTGTTCTATGCCTGATAATATTTTGGGCTAGTCATCTTTGGAACATCAGATTTAATTAAGCATAGTTACTAATTACAGACTGTGCAATAGAATTCCTGGGGAATTAGATAAAGAAAATTTCGGATAATAAATAGAATTCTCTTCCTATGCTCCACCCCCTTTTGGGTAGTGTCTTGACCTTTTGTCAAATGCAGTGCAAAGAAAATGTAATTAATGCAAGTGTGTTTTGTATGCCCAGTAATAGATTTTTTTCATTGAAACATAACCTTTATATGATGCTTCCGTTATTACTAGCTGTCAGGTGAAAATTAAATGAGCTTGCTCTGAGCTTCTGATTTATCTTTCTGTCTACAAAAGGCTATATGAAGTCTGAGGAGATACATGGCTTTTGCTGATGATTCTGTAAATTAGTCCCATCAATCTTTGGTGCATGATACGCCCACTCCTTGAAGTCGGTGGCTGAGGCCAGCAGTGATAACTTTGTAGCCCAGCACTCTCTCTTCATCCTCTGCTTGGAAAATGCCTCCAGCTCAGAGGAACTTCTACCAGTTACTATACCATGTTTCCCCAAAAATAAGACCTAGCCGGACAATCAGTTCTAATGCATCTTTTGGAGCAAAAATTAATATAAGGCCCAGTATTGTATTGCATTGCATTGCATTGCATTGCATTATATATTATACCTGGTCTTATAGTAAAATAAGACCAGATATTATATTATATTATATTATATTATATTATATTATATTATACCCAGTCTTACAGTAAACTAAGACCGGATCTTATATTAATTTTTGCTCCAAAAGACACATTAGAGCTGATTGTCCGGCTGGGTCTTATTTTCAGGGAAACACGGTACCAGTGCAGTTATTTACTTAAAACATGCATGTTCATGGACTCTCATAGGTTAGAAAAAGGACCCAATTTACCAGTGGGATATCGTGTTCAGTTTATTGCAGCTTCATGGCAATCAGATTCAGAAATGAAACTGAAAACTGACTTAGGGGATACAGACGGCCCTTCCATGCATTATCTCCAAAGGGCTTGTCTTTCTTTATTGCAAATGTTGTCCTTGGTTTTCTCCCCAAGGGCAGCCCCTACCTCCTAAATCCCCACAACAATATTATCAATCTGGGTTGGAAAAGATACCACCCTTTTGCTTTACCTGTATTTCTACAGCTGAGCCAGAAAGCAGGAGTTGACTCTTAAATGGCCCCTCTGCTTTGTGGCTGTGAAACCTCTGCTCAAGGAGGAAGCCGCCTTTATGCTGCAGTGCCCTCCTATTTGATGTCTGTGTTAAAGGATAGTCCCAAGGAACACAGAGCTGACTTTAACTCTGGCTGAGTCACCAAGGACTTGGAGATGGAATCCCACTTGGCCAACCACCAAAAAGTCTCCAGTTTCCTGCGATAACTCAGTCTTCACAGGGGTGCGGAGTTTGACCTCACATTTTATGAGAACAAGCAGCACATCCCCAGCAGGGCCAGAAACCCTGCAGGAGCGGTCCTTCCCTCGCTATTCCAGCACTTGTGCTGCCAGTTTTGTTCAGAGCTCCAGAAGTGCAGGGGATGTGTGAACATGTCAAATTAATGAAAAACAAAGTTAAACATTTCAGAACCTGCAAAAGGGTTCAATTCCAGAAATGAGCAAAGGTTTGGGAAGAGCCTTATTTTTTCAGCGAGGTTTATTCATCCTCCATAGACGCAAAAATAAGTCTTTCAAAGAACATGAATATTTGAGGCATTTGGCAACACGCAGACTCTGGCAACCTCTCCTTATTTATACCATGTAATTATACTTGCCTTTATATGTGTGTCCTTTTCATTACTGAGTCTAACATGGTCTTTTATGAAATTCCAGTTATTGATTAGCACTGGCAACTCTGAAATGTGGCTTTTTATACATCAATAAATCTTTCTTTTTTCCCTTTCTTAAATCACAGCAGATATTGTTGGACATTTGGGGAGAAAACAACTTAAAATTCACATCCAGATCTTGGCTGCCAATTCAGGACTTTGTTACTACGAAATTTGCCAAGTTTTTAGCTTACTCTTCGCTGAAAGTGCAGCTTGGGGTGGGGGATTCCTGTAGCTAGAGTAAAAACTGTGACATCATTAGAACTCAGCTAAATCTGAGGCTCCCATGAAATTCGGGCCTTCACATCTTCCCCCCATCTCTTTATTGGTTTCTCCCCTCCTCACTGCTCCTCAATCCATCCTACAGTCAGTTCTTAAACTGAAAGCAAACAAAAAAACTGTTCAAAAGCATGACATCAGTGACCAACTATGAGCCTATCAGATTTGTTTGAATAAATATAAGTAAACAACCAAAGACTTGGTCTTTTTTCAAAGCATTTAATCCTTTTTCCAGTTGTATACTTACAGTGTTAATTTTCATTAGGGAATCTGTACCCCTTTTAAAAGGAGAAAATCAGTATTTCTGGGGAAGAAACTAATGAGACATGCATGTGGGCATCATCAGCTATTTCCAACTTCCCTTTATTATGTACAATCGTTATCATATCGAATCTCTATTGCATCCAGGAAAATTTAGTAGCAGCCCATTGTTCTAAACTCAGTTATATTTAGGGTTAAATCTCTTTAAGAAGAAAAGAACAGAAGTTCTTGGATACTGCTGTTTTCATATTACATGTTTATATCAACATACATTGAGGTCATATTTTATTTCAGAAGATTTCATTCGTTCCTGTGTTAACTGGTCCCCTTGAACCTGAAAGAGTTAATGCAACTTTTCATGCTGCCTGCTTTGCAGGCACTGAAGATCTCCTCATTCTTTTGAAATTAATGGACTGTTCTTACCTTTGTCTGATTGTGCAGAGATTTGCATGTAGACCCACTAAACCTGCCAACTCTAGCACATGGTTAGTAACTATTCTCAATATGGGTGAGCCCACAAAGTACTGCTTCAGAACGGAACACTATTTCCTCACAGCAAGTTTCCTTCTTCCTATTTAATGTTGGCAACCTTGATTTTGGAATATTTTTGCATTTACAATCAAGAAACTTTCAAAGAATGTTGTTCTGACTGGCTTATTGGGTAGCCATGATTTATGGCATGTTTAATTCCACCTGACTTCCATTGGGTGGTTGCATGGGGAGAACATGAAATATGTTCGGATTTTTGTCGAAGCCCAAGAATAGCATATTTTTGTCACATACCAGATTCAAACTTGTATTCCAAGCATTTGTTTGTTTTACTTGCTGACTGATATATTCTTTTTGTAGCACAAGTGTGATTAGTACATGGGTTTTGAGACCTGTGTCACTGCTGGGATACTGTTGCCACATCTTCTGAGGTCAGAAGGCCATTACAAGCTGTACAGCAAGAGCACAGTGGGTTCTGATGAACCATTTACTTTCTTGTAATGCAGGAGCCTATTTAGGGTGATCCTTGTGCTGCTGTCAGAGCAATGAGGGTCAGCAGTTGTGGTGACAAATTAGTTTTGACAAGTTTAATGACCCCAAAGAAGAAAAGTCTGTGGCTCTGATAGCAACTGGGGAATAATTGGTGAGCTCAGCCAAATGGGGAATGTGTTAAAATTCCCCAATTCTCTCTGGCAGGCCAATTACACCATTCAGCAAAGGGGTGGAAGGTTGCCATCCACTTCTTTAGCCTTACAAAAGCATCAACAGGCTATATTTCAATCAACCAAATTTGGTTTGGCGGGACATCAGGACACTGAAAGAAACAACTGGATCTTTCAAATGATGTGCGTACGAAGAACTTGGGCAAAGAGCAAAAGGAGAATTTTTGTCAGGCACCAGTGGATAATGCTGATCTCACTGTTGGCGGGTTCTGCTGGTGCACCACCGCTAGCTCCCCCTCATCTGCCCAGGGTGGGGAGGCCCTGGGAACAAGCATAGGTCCTTAGAATGCATGCTAAGTAAAGTTATCAATTACCAGCCCACCCAAAACACCATCTTTTCATTAACTTATTCAACAAAAATATCATTGTGAACCTACTATATGCCAGGGCTCTTCTGGGTGTTAGGGAAGAAGATGGACAAAGCAAGAAAAGACCCCTGCCTCCATGTAAAGATACAGTTAATAGGTAAATAAGAAATAAGCCAGATGATTCCAGATGGTGGTAAGTGCTATAGAGGAAACACAGAGGGTATGTGGCCGATGCATGTTTCTAGGGCTGCCATAACAAAGAACCACAAACTGGGTGGCTTAAATAACAAAAATGTATAGTCTCATAGTTCTAGAGGCTACAAGTCTGAAATCAAGGTCTCAGTAGGGTTGATGGCTTTGGAGGGTTGTGAGGGAGAGATCTGTTCCAGGCCTCTCTCCTAGGCTTGTAGATGGCCGTCTTCATAGTCACACGGCCGTCTCCCTATCTCTTCACATTGTCTTCCCTCTGTGTGAGTCTCTACATCCAGATTCTTCCTTTCTATAAGGACACCAGTCATATGGTATTAGCTCCCCTGCCCAGTGACCTCATGTTAACGTGATTAAGTCTGTGAAGACCCTGTGTCCATATGAGGTCACATTCTGAAGTACTGGGGGTTAGAACTCAAACGTGAATTGTGAGGAGGACGCAGTTCAACCCATGAGGGCCGTTAAACCACCTAAGAGAATGTGGTCAGAGAACAACACATCTTGGAGGCAGTGATAACGGAGTTGAGGCCTGAGGAGAAGAAACCAGCATTGAGAAGAGGGAGAGGCAGAATTCGTGCACAAAAGAAACAGCCTATAGAAAAAGACCCCGAGGTGGGAAGGGCTTTATGTGGCGTAGGGGGAGGAGCTAGAGTGCTTGTGAGGACAAAGGAGAGCATTAGGTCAGCGATGTGGTAGGGAGCAGAGGACATGGGCCTTACTGGCCAACTGCAAAGAAGAATTTAGGTCTTATTCCGAGTACAGTAGGAATCCAATGAGCATTTTAGTCAGAGGAGCTGTGTTCTCGTTTGCATGTTGTTTAAGCCCATAATTTTAGAGTGCCTTCTGAACACAAAGTGATATGTGCAGTGCAAAGCGGGGCTCAAGGCTTTTCCACAGTCTTTATCACAGCCTAGCCCTGACCTCTTACCCTTTATTTAACCACCCAGGACTTCTTGCCACTCTCTGACAGCCTGCTCCCACGGCATGTTGTCTGTTTTGTCTGTTTTCCCACCTCTAGGACTTTGCCGGTGATAGTTCTTCTGCCTGGATTTCCCTAAGTGCCTACTCTATACATTGAACACCTATTCATACTTTGACACCCATCTGAAAAGTGACTTTCTATATGGTGTCATCCCAGATTCACACAGTCCATCCCTGTCTTTGCTTGTGCCTTTTATTATAGCACATGGTATTGCATGTGTTAGTTTCCATGCCCACCTAACCAAATAGTGGGTGAACTCCCTGAGGGCAAGGACCCCAACCCTGTTTATCTTTATGTGCTGAGACCCTAACACAGCCCCCAGCCTAGAGTTAGAGCCCAACAGCTGTTTATGAAATGAATGACTAAATGACATATAAGACAGGGCCCTGTGCTTAAAAAGAGTCGTCATTAAGCACTCTGGGCCTATCGGAGTAGAGTGGAAAGAATGAGGGGCTTTGTAAGCACATTAACACCAGTCTGACTTTAGTCCCAATGCGAGTTCCTTCTGGACATTGTTGCTTAACTTCTTGGAGCCTCCATTCCTTCACTAATAAACTGAGCCTAATGATTCATAATGTTTTTTAAAACTAGAATTAATTTGGGACACCTTTGTGTATGCAACTGACCCATGGCCTGGCACAAATTAGATGCTCAATAAAATGATGTTTTCTTTCTCTTCCCCTTATTTTCAGAAAGCCTTATTGTTATTACATGTGGGGGAAAGCACATGAAGATTCATGAAAACCCTGAATTGGGTATTTGTTCACTTAAGGGCTTGCTGGTTGTGTATGGTAGACATTTATAGGGAACCCAGGGAGTAGAAGACAGTGTTGCAACGTTCTGATGGAAAATCGGTGATTTGGAGTTGTGGAGTAGTCAGTCACACTTTCCATTACCAATCAGCTTTTCATAATGAACTTGAAGAGTGTAGCATTTGCTACCACAGAATTCCAGCACTGAAGGTCTGATTCATTAACCATGATAATCCCTTTGTTTGGGGCCTTATTTCCCATTCCCGAGAGGCTGCCTGATTTGCAACATGGGCATTTCAGGCAGAACATTTTGCCCAGTCTTGCAACATCTATGGTGTGCTGTGAGTCTTTGTTGGACCTGAGCAGATGATGTAAATGCTTAGTTTTTAAGACAAAAGGGAAAACATTAAGAAGCTCTTTTCTTTATGCACCCGAGCCAGACTAGGGATGAGAATTAAAGAAACTTCACCAATAAGTCTGTCAGCGCTAAGATTTCTTTGTTTTTTCAGAGCAGTGTTATATGTATGTACCTAATAGCAAGGTTTTAATCATGACTTGTACTTAAAATCACAGTTCTCTTGTGTGAAGATCTAATTTTCTGTGGCAGTACTACTCTGGTGGGATGTCCTTAGGGCGGCTCAGTAAGTCCCTTGGTTGACATGCCTGCAGTATGCAAATCCCATCTCGTGGTTCTCTTTGAACTCCCTGTAGTCTGCGTCTCTTCCTCATGCACACACAGTTTCAGAGCCTTCTCCTCACTGCCCCTCACCACCCCCACCCCCCCACCCCCCAGTAGCAACTTTTACAATCTTCTTTTAAGTGTGCTAATTATAAAGGTGAAAGCAGACATTAATTGGCTAGGCAGCCAAACTGGAGAAGTGTTATTCAATCCAAATACATTGATTACTGCATAAATAAGACAGGTTTGATGTATAGTCAGTGTAAAACCCTCTCAGGCAAGGACGCCCAACCCACTGTTGGATGATGATTTTATCCTACTTTTTCATTTGAGACCCGTAGGCCATACCTTCAAAGAAAGAACAGATATATAGATATGGAACCACTTTGAGATTTCCCCCCCCCCCTTTTCATGGCACTGCGGGAGACAGGTGGCTTAGAGGCCTAGTGGAGATTTGGCAGGTTTTAGCTCCCACTGTTTATGCCATGCTGTGAGTTCCAGGGCAAGTTCTCAAGGATGGACTTCTTAGACGATTTGTCAGGAAAGATGCGAGGGCTTCATCAGTTTGTGACTGCCTGTGTAGATTGTTCCTTTCGTTATCGATGTGCCTGAGAGTTGAGGCAGAAATCTGCCCTTTCGTGGGCACTCTTGTCATCAGCGAAGCGGCAGAAGAAAAAGTGAAAGATCAAACATGCAAAGTTGTTAAGGCGTGGTCAGCCCTCGCATGTACTAAACTGTTTCTGTCAGGGATTACTGTTTGGGGTTTAGTCAAAGTTGGCTTCAGGAAGAAGCCACTTTGGTAATAAAAGGAGAAAAAATATATAACTGGTCCATGGGATTAATAGAAAAGGAAAAGAAAAAAACCAAAAAACTCCATGTAATGTCTTTTGGTGCACTCTAAAGCTGGAGGTTAGATCCAGTGTGTTGCATTACTTCAGTGTGGGCTGAGAATCAGCACAATGTTTCCAAGCCCTTTGGTTTTCTGGGAAAGGCCTTTATTTGACAGGCCAAAAATATTCCACTTGAGGGTTGGGTCTCCACAGAATTAGACAAAGGGCATCAAAGCCTGTTCCATGGTGATCTGAAGGCTTCGGTCCAGGACATTTCTGTTGATTTGGATACCAACTATCGTCTCAAACCCAGGACATTGGGTTGTAACATTTTAATAGTCAGCCTGGATTTTTGGCAGGCTTCTGTTTAGTTTATTTTTCTCTGAGCTTGAGAGTTAAGAAATTTGAGAGCATTGCTGTATCTTAGAACTTAAAATAAAATTTAAAAAAGCAATTGAAGGTGATTTTTTTCCCTTTCAACTACTGCGTTGAAGAATAGAATTTAACTTTTATAAATTGTTAAGTTGGGTAACTTAACCACCACAATTTTTTTTCATGGATAGTGTAAGGAGGTGGTTTGACCAAGGTTGAAGACGTGTGTTTGTTTGTTTGTTTGTTTCTAAATATAAAGATGGTAGTAAAAAAAAAAAAAATTCAGGGGGAGCAGACTAGGGCATTGTCCTAGCCACTGGCTTGTGTATTTATACTAATTCAGGTCCCCTCCTCTTTTCCATAACTGCCATTTAAGGGACACTTCTCACTGCTTATTAGTTTGACACCTTACTTTCCCTAGATTTTGCTGCTTTCTGCTCTATCTCTTAGGCAACCAAATGCAATGTGGGGATTTGAAGAAACCGATATATTATTCAATCACCAGGTAAACGCTCTATCCTTAAATATAATTTATCAGTGATTTTTCCCCTATGGCTGTGAGTCCGTAAATGCTGGGAGAGAAAATTAATCTGGCATTTTGGTATTGTTCAGGCTTCACAACTCTGTTTGTTAAAAATCTATTCTGAGACATTAGAAGCATCTTGGATATTTCCTGTTATTTAATCTATTGCCAACCATAACCACTGCTCATGACCCTCCTTTCATTGGTGTGAGGCTTCAAAGTTTGTAAAATATTTTACGTGTGTGTGTGTGTGTGTGTGTGTGTGTGTGTGTGTGTGAAGTCCACAACAGCCTCTGGAAGCAGGCCAGTCTCAGTGGCAGAAATTCCTCCTCTGGCTCATGACACCTTTGTCCTTATATTTTCTATGGAATTCAAGTGCTGGTGGTGGAGGATTAAGTACAAAATAACCTTCCACTTTCCATTTAAATTTAAAATAGACCAACAGAACACCGTATGTCTTCATGGGTGTAGTGATGGAAAATGGAAAGACCTGACTTTCATTTACTATCTTCCCTCAATACTCCCGAGACGCCATGCTTTTGAGACGTCTCTGATTTACAACTGTGCTTCCTGGGTCATCTTCATTTGACACAGCGGCTAGCTACTGCCATTTATGCTTTCTCTCCCCAGCATGGCCCCTTGTCCCCTCCACATCATGAATTCTCTTGCTTTTGCAGAAAGAACTTCTGCTCACCAGGTGGGTCTTTTGAGCTTTCACATCTCTCTTTTATTTATTTATTTTTACCCACAGGCTTATTCCATGTGCACTGTTGTCTGAATTGTCATGAATTTTGGATTTAATTCCAGAATGTCAAAGGCATGTTTTCAGCTGAACAAACCAAATGAAGTAAAAAGCTTCATCCCCCGTTTACTTTATTCTCATTACCCACCCCAGCGGGGAGGATGAGTAAAGAATGCATCCTCTAGATCCTGAAAGAATTTCTAATATTCATTCTTTTGCCATAAGATACAGAGCTTAATCCTTTCTTTAGACATTTTCTTTTTTCCTAAATAAACAGGGCCTAATTGGAAAAAGCTGAGAGAGCTAAGCAGCAAAGAATAGAAAACATTTACTGAGCTTGGAAGTGCATATTGAATACTGCAGGAAATTTGCATATGGATTACTTGGTGAAAAAATAGAAACATTCTCAGCCCATTAGTTACTGTGATGGACTCCCACTGACTAAAATCCAAGTACTTTTGCCTTGTTTTCTCCAACTGTTCTTTTCTGTAATCGTTTCTCTTTAACTACAGGGCAGCTATTCTGTTACTGCACTTTGTACTAGGGAAAGAAACAAAATAAGGAACATAGCTGTGCCTAGAATAGGAGCGAGCTACCTCTGATTTAATCCCTGAGCATTGTACCATTATTTCTGAGCTTTGGCGGAGGGGTGCCTCTTTATCAGAGGGGGCTTCTAAGTCACATTTTCAGCTCTACTGTTGTATTAAGTGACATCCCTTAATTCAACCCTTAGATTCCTCCTTGGTGCCTCAGTTTCTCCAAATGAAAGATGGAGGGAATGTTTAGCAGCACTAATGCAGATGAGGGGGAAAATCAATGAATATTTATAAAAGTAAATTGAGTCCCTGGAATATAACATATCACAGAAATTCAAAGCATAATGAAAGTAGGGAGAACAGATTAGTGTTAAATGTATGTGTGAAACTCATTTTACATTTCATTCCAACAAAGACTGAATTTAATTTACTCCAAGTAAAGAAGAGAAAAAAAGTGGTATTGTGAATTAGGATTCTAAATTTGGATTTTGATATGTTTATTGGTATACTACAGACATAAAGCCACATGTTGACTTTTTCAGCAAATGCGTGTGTGTGTGTGTGTGTGTGTGTGTGTGTGTGTGTGAGGAGGAATACACATAATAAGCAAATCTAATCACTGTCAGCAATACTCCTCCAGGAGAGTCACATCAAGTACCAGCAAAAGAATTGTTATCAAAAAGGTATTTAAAACTGTTTACCTTAAATCCATAGAAAAACCATTAAACATGGATCAGCTCTTTGCATTGTGGGGTGAGGCAAGACTGTGTACAAAGAGACATTCAGAAATTGCCAACGGGAGATGTCTGCATTATTGTGTCATTATTTGAGGAAACAACCCAAACTCTGTCACTTTACAAAAGAATCATTGAATATTAATAGATTTGAAAGTTGTTATAAAAGATCAAAATATCAATATCCATTGGCCTGTTTCAGGCTTTCCACAATGGTTTGGAAACGGCTGGAAAGAAAGATTTGTGCAGCATCGATCACAGAAATTGAATGAAATCCTAATAAAGAGGACCATCTCTGTTTTATCAACACCTAAGTGCTGCATATGTACTAATATGTCCAAAGAACTAACCAAAGACAAATATTCTCAAAAGATGTTATTATAAAAAGGATGTCCTATAGAAAATCCAAGTTCTTTTTTTTTCCTGGCCAAATTCTCTTGATGGAAGTGAAACTTTCATTGGGTTAATAGAGACATTACTAAATTTCCTAATGATATGCAGAGTTTACCAGAGAATATATGTAATGCAGACCGCAAGTGCCAGAGAAAATCAAGAAATGGTGATTCTTCATCTCCCCAACCAGACATCTGTGTGGCTGTCTAAATCAAGAACCATCTAGGTAATAATCACAGTGTGATTTTTTTTAAACACAAAGTAAATAAGATTCATCTGTAAGGAAAGCTGTATTTGGGTGGTCAATTTGACACCGAGGGCCTTACTATACAAACATGGCCTCGGGACCAGCAACATCTCTTAGGAGTTTTGTTTTTTAGAAATACAGATTCTCAGGCCTCACTCCAGAACAGCTGAATCAAAGTTGGCTTCATAGTGAATTCCTCAGAAGATTTGTGTGCACGCTAAAGTCTGAGCAACACTGTCCTAGGAGACCAGTTGGTACATGATTGTGTCAGGTCTTGCACGTTGTCTCCATACAAATAATTCCTTGATAAACTTTCAGCAATTGAGTTTTGATCGTGGAATTCATGATGATCGACAGTAGCTTTACATTTGGATGATCTGACCTAATATTGCCCATCAACCCCAGATTTCTTCATTTTCATTTGTTGAGCACCTGACATGTTCCAGGCACTGTGGTAGGTTCTGGAAACAGAGGGATGGACAAGACCGAAGCAGAACTCGGGAGAAAACCATCATGCAGATGATTGCTGACCTTTTTATTTAATGGCAGATAAGTAAGGGATTATTCAGGAAGAATGCAGTGTGCAAAGACAGTGCAGATTTGATGAGCCCGGTCAGGTCCGGAAGATCAGAGAGGGCATGGCATCTCCCATGGCGGTGCTGCCCTCTGGAAGCTTCTTTCTCCAGTGGGCCTCAAGTGGGTGGATCCCAGACAGGCAGAAGAGCAAAGCAGTGAGGTAGATTACCATTTCCAGAAGTAAAGTAGCTGAGTAAAAAAGGAAACCAATGCCATTGACCTAACTTTTTCCCCCATAAATAAACATTTTTACTGGTCATATGATTTTATTTTTTGAGGTGCCAAAAGCTTACATGGTTTGCTCAAATTAGAAAAATAATAAACACCACACATCCAGGGAGCATGCAAACAAGAGCTCTAAATAGGGCAATAGTTCCAGATCTGCCTTGTTGATTGTCATTCTGCAAATTCTCTTGGCTGGGTGGACAGACGTGTGTGTGGCTAGGCAGCTTCCTGGTTTCCCTGTCACCCTCACTGTGGTTGTCTTAAAGTGGTCAGTCCCCATCTGTCTTAACGGCAGTGCTCAGCCACACTTCAGTTGACCTCTAATTGTCCAAAAGGGCCAGGGTTCTTGCTTCCATGCTTCTCTCTCTCCTCTCTTTCCTTCTCTTTTTCCCGTTGAGGTTGCTTTTCCATCTCAGTCATTTTAAGTTTGAATTTGATTTGCATATCTGAATTGCTAATTATACCAATTACTTGTAGTGCTTCTGTAGTCTAAAAAGAAGTCTGAAACTGACCCCTTTCATTAAAGTCAGTGCCAGTTAGCCCTAAAAATTGGAGCTGTAAAGATAGGTTCTTTCTTTTTTCTTTTTTTCTTTTCTTATAAATATATTTTTTAAAGGCCAGCTGCCAACAACTGTATTTTTCAGGTCCCAGACACTCATGTTTCTGGTCATGTTTTTCTGTAGTCCAGCATACATTCTTTAACTAAATACTACCCTTGAAAGATCAAAAGGAGTGCTCCCTGCTTTCATTTTGTTCTTGGCTATAGCTCATGGTTGTCTATTTTTTTTTTCTTCTTAATTTACGAAAAGCTTTCTTTCCTTGAGAAGAAAAAGAAGTGGCTCTGTGGATCGTAAAGAGATCATTAGCGTTTACTAATACAGTCTGTTCTTACGTTGCTTTACTGCCACGTCTTTTCAATATTATTTACTGAGCAGCTGAAATAATTGAGCTTTGAATTTTTAGAATAGTATAAAGCAAGACCTATTGTCACTTATTGCTGGGTATAATTGCACCATATGTATTTAGTGAAGCTATTTATTCATCTCTCTGGTGGATAACTTTGTCAAAATGAGTTGAGATATTTCTGTGTGTGCAGTTGGAATCTAGAAAACATTTGCATTTCATATAGCACTTAGAAATTATAGACGGCTTCACAAGTATTTTTTTTCTCCAGACCTGAGGGTCTGTTCTTTAAGTTCTACTCATGTTTTATAACCGTGTTTCCCCGAAAATAAGACCTAGCCAGACCATCAGCTCTAATGTGTCTTTTGGAGAAAAAATTAGTATAGTAAGATCCAGTCTTATTATACTATAAGACCGGGTCTTATCTAACATAACTTAAGACCAGGTCTTATATTAATTTTTGCTCCAAAAGACGCGTTAGAGCTGATTGTCCGGCTAGGTCTTATTTTTGGGGAAACATGGTATTCTCTATTGTTTGTTAGAGCAAGCACAGTTCGTATGAGTATACAGTTATTCTGAGTGGAGTTTGAGCCCTAGAAACAGAGTTTTTAAAAGAGGAAGGAAGACAAGAAGGGAGGGAGGGAGGAAAAGAAAGTGTTTAAAAATAAAAAATAAAAAAACTTGCATTTTAATGCATAATAACTTATTTGTCAATTTAGCAAATCTGCATTGGGAGCTTACGGTGCACACTAGTGCACCATGAAAAGGACCAGCCTGGCCCTTGTCTTCAAGGAGCTCACATCCCTTGAGGATGCTATAAGATCATATACGTGGGAGACTAAACCTAAGCTTGGGGACAGAGAATGCTCTCCTGAAAAAGGGGATATTTTAGCTAAGCTCTAAAAGATGAATAGGATTTAACCAGGAAAATAGAAGGAAAACATTTTTCCAGACAAATGAAATAGCATGCGCAAATGCCCTCAGGTGAGAAAGGGCATGGCACCTTTGAGGAACTCCAAGATCAGTGTGGCTGAAGCTGAGGGAATGAGAGGGAAGGAAGGTGAGGTGAGGATAAGGTTGAAAAGTAACCAGGAGCCAGATCAAGCAAGATCTTATAAACCATAACTGGGCTCTGGTCTTTATCCAAAAACCAATGGAAAACCTTTGAAGAATTTGACACAGCTGAGGGACGTGATCAGATTTGTAGTTTTCAAAAGATAACTCTAGCATCAGTGTGAAGACTAGATGGTGGGTGGGGGCAAGTGTGGATGGGGGTAACCTGTTAGGAGATGATTGAAGTAGATCAGGTAGGAGAGAATGGTGGCTTAGACTAAGGGAGATCAGATGTTGATGGAGAGATGTAGACATTTTTGAGATAGACTTCTGAGGACTCGGAGATCAGAAATGGATGTGTGGGAGAGGAAGATGTCGAGGATTACTTCCAGACTCTGGGCCTACACTGCTGGGTAAATAGAGAGCAGGGAGTGAAGACTCTGTGTTGGGGAAAAAGTCCTTGTTAAGTGCTGCAATATTTACTGTGAAGTGCCTGTGATCCATCAGTATGGAGATACTGAATAAGCAGTAGGGCCAGAGCTCATAGAAGTCTAGACCAAGTTCAACAATTGATAGCCATGTGCCTTCTGATGCCATATAGGTTGGATTCTTATATCCAACCAAGGAAAAGAGTTAAATGAATTGTTTTTTCTTTGGAAATTTTGCTTCTAATGGAATTAGAAGTGCTACGACAAATATTTAGGCAAATATTCAGTCAATCAGTTTTCAAAAAAAAGAAAAAAAATTATTGACCATCTAATATATATCACGCACCTATTAGATTATGGGAACTTGTAAGACATCTTTCTTTCCTCCATAAGTAAAATTACTTTGTAGAAAGGCTTCGCCAAGTATGCATCTAAGAAGGAGCCAGTTTTGTCACTGTTGGTAACTTGGTAGTAAATTCAGGGACCCCCTTCATTTGATGAAATGAGTAAGGCTTCATGCTGTAGAGTATTTCATCGGCTGAGTATGCAGCTTTGAGGTCCTTCTAGAATACTCAAGTTGACTTTTTTATGCCAGGTCTCACTTTGCATTTGTTTCTAAGCATCCCAAGCAGCTCAGTGGCTTACAAATGTATACCACTTTTTTTTAAAATTTGAGAATCACAGCTAGTAAAGTGGTAGATTATGCCAAGAACATAAGGCTCACAATAGTTATTATTAATGACTTTACTCTATGCTCAGACTTCGGTGAGAATGATTGATATAATTTAGGAGAGTTGACCCTATTGGCTACAGTGAATTTAAACCACTAATATTTTTCATTTTGTAAAGAAACAGAAAAAAAAGTGCATTTGGATTCCTTCCAAGACACGCTTCTTTCTTTATCTTTTTTAACTCTTCAGAAGTAATATTCTCTTGGGGGTGCATGGATGAAATACTTGCTTAAATACCAGCCAGAAGGCTGTGATTCTAGTTGCAGCTCTGCCACTTACTAGCTGTGTGACTTTGGCAAGTAGCTTACCCTCTTTAGGCCTCAATTCCCTTCACTTGTAAAACTGGGATAATAATGCTAGATAATTTGAATGCGTAAAAGATGATGATAATAGTGGCTAACTTTTATGGAGAATTTACAGTGTGCTAAGTACTTTCACGTCAGGATTGTTGGCTTTGTAAGATGGCCAAGGAGATTAAAAAAAAAGAAGAAGAAACATATCTTAGAAACAACACATTTTACTCATTTTTAAATTTCTTTGGAGAATAAGAAATAGTCATAGTTTAAATTCAACGAAAAAGCCAACTATTTTAAACAATAGACCAATGTTCTCATCAAATTAAAACATCTGAGATGGTCCACATTCACCCTGAACTTGACCCTTGTACTATGTTTCCCCCTAAATAAGACCTAGCTGGACAATCAGCTCTAAAGTGTCTTTTGGAGCAAAAATTAATGTAAGACCCCGTCTTATTTTACTACAAGATCGGGTCTCATATAATGTAATATAATGTAAGACCAGATCTTATATTAATTTTTGCTCCAAAAGAGGCATTAGAGCTGATTGTCCAACTAGGTCTTATTTTCGGGGAAACATGGTAGGTAGAATTTTATGTAGACCTATGTATCATTCTTGTGATAAATGGAGCGAAGTTCCAAAGAAAGGAGTGGAAGTTGCATTACATAGAATAGTCAAGGGGATTGAGATTACAATTCTTAGCCAAAACGTTTTTCTAATAATTATAGGGATCAAACTCTGCATTTATACAGTGATTGAATATCCTGTTGGTCTCAAAACCGAAAAGGTCATAACTGGAATGAGTTAATGGATTTAATGACAGTTTGTTGCCCACGGGTGAACCATGGGCATATCGGAAGAAGAGGCAAGATGTGAGGGCAACTCCCTCAACAACCTGGAAGGAAAAGGGCTCAGTGAGAGGGCAGAGAGTTTAAAATCAGAACGGGGATGGAGAAGAGCAAGTGGAAGAAATGGAGGGTTTTCTGAGCACTTGCTATGTGCCTGTCAGGCATGTGATGGGAAAGACATGCAGAGAAGCTCAGCTGTGAAAGAAAGAAAACTGGAAGCTATGCCCTCTGGAAGCAAATGAGTGAGTGGTTTTGATGAACCAGTGTGGGCTGTCACCAAAGATTGTCAATCCTAGGACTGTGGAGCTGCCGGAAGGCATCACTCTGAGTTCACACCTTTGTAATGGCTGCCAGGGCTAATGCCAGGTTTGAGTTCCGTTATTTTCATATCTGCTTCTTTTTTTAAGCAGCCAGTCACAGATGACTTTTAGCAAGTACAGAATTTATATTTAAGCAATGCATAATGAAAATCGACGGCTTTTTGTTGAGAAAAGCACAGTGTCAAGAAAATATCCCTGCCGCTCTCTTTCCTCCTGTCAGAGTGGTGGAAATTTTACACTTGAAAGTGAAAAAGCTTAAGATATATAATTTTTTAATCCCATCTTTCCTGCCCACTTGCTTCCCTTCCAAAGCTTGTCAGGGCCAGATCTGGAATAGTAAGAGCCATTAAAAATTTGGCATCTTGCACTCTGTTTTTTGGAATAAACTCAGTGTGGGCCAATTTATGGTAAATTATTCTCTTCGTGTGTAAATTTCCTTTTCTCTCTTGGCAAATTCATGCTTGCCTCTACACCCCTGTGCACAGATCTTAAACACATACAGTTATTACAGAATCTGTGTGGGATATGTGTGCAAGTGTTAAAGCATGTGCCCATGGCTATATTCACAAGTGCATATGCACGTATTTGCACCTATGTGCTTATATGATAGCAAATTGACTTAAACAGTTTATCTTGGAGATTTGTGTTGCTATATGCATGTTATCATACATTCTGTTGCAACCCGCAAACAGTTTCTCAGTCAAGAGATGACAGAATTCAGCAATCATTTTGGAAAACACCATAGTAAATAAATATATTGCTTGGTTCTGTTAAAGCAAGCATGCCAATTCTTAATAAAACTAAAGGCAAGCAGTGCCATTTCTTATCTTTATGGTCAAAGACAGTTACAGGGCAGCCAGTCCACTGCGAGTGGGAAAGGCGGAACCAAGGCTTTGCTACAGCCCCCTTGACTCTCAGCACAGAAAGCTGTGGGGCTAGGCATGATTATATGTTGGAATTATATAGGATTTTCTTTGCATGAGACACTGATGAGAGGCTCTTTCCTGGCATATTTGAGAAGCATACTAGCTCAACTTTTAAAGGGCAATTTAAAACAGTTTCTTTTCCTTTATGTATGAAGAAGGCCCACATTTACGTGTCTTGAATTATTGCTAATAACACATTCCCAATGGGTCATGTGTATGTTTAGCTCAAGTTTAGAAAAGGGTGTGGTAAGAAAAATAGTTCACTCACTTCACTAGTGTTGCTACAAATTTCTCAGAACATCAATAAAGAGGTTAATGCATCTCATCCACACAGACACAAAAATACACCCGTTTGTTATTAGTATTGTTTCCTCACATAGAGTTAAAATAATTAAATATATTTTACAGTATTTCTATAGAACCTTAAAATCCAGCAAAACCCATAAATGCGTTTTATAGCTTTTTGCGATGTTGACCATTTGATGGCATCATAAATAGTAACTGGCCCTACCTAATGAAAAGTCCTTAATGAACTTACTACTACACAAGGAAGTGTCGGAAATCAATATGCTTTTGTACAAAGAGTTCATTCTGTTTATTTTGTTTAGCATTTATTTAGCAAATTATCTGCGGTCACTTGAGTATCTGCCAAGCCCTGTACCCAGTGCTGGCAGTAAAAAGATTAATAAGACTGAGTCCGTTGTCCTTGGAAAGCTCACAGCCTCGTCGGGGAGACAAACAATCCAATCAGTGTAACTGTGCGTTAGGGAGGCAGTGGGCAAGGTGTGTGGCGGGGGTAAGGAGCACCACAGAGGAGGTGACAACAAGCTAAAGGATCAGTAGGATGTCACCAGGCACAGCGAGTCACACACGCAGAGGCACAGGGCCCAGTAGGAGCACGCTGCTTCATTAAGGAGCTGCACCTGGACTGGCCTGGAGCCCGGGGGAGGCGGTGAGAGGACAGAGAGGAGGGGACAGGCCTGCGCATATATATGCTAAGCCCTGCTCTGATCTGTAGTCGCTCTCTCTTTGTTTTTCCACTGCTCCTTTCCTTTTGCTTACTTAGTTCTCTTTTACTTCATCTATCTCTCTCTGTCTTCTGAAACTTGAGAGACATTTTAGAGAAACCGAGCTTTAGAGGATGTTTCTGACGTTTTTGTTTTTTTTTTTTTTTGAATGTCAAAAATAATGCCTAAAATCCAAAGGATGATTCCTCCATTTTCTCTCAGTTTCCTCACTTTTAACATGTAGAAAATTATTTGGGGCTGTGGGGGGAGAGTTGTTAGAGCAGGCTGGGTCAGGGTCCACAGTTTTTCTGGGTATATATCATTCTCCTGGAATGTTCTATGAATGCAGGAAATGTAGGTTTGAGCCTGCAGTTTCTTCTGTGTCATCTACAGAGCCTAATAAAATGCTGAATGTGCAAGAAAGTCAATACCCAATATATAGACTGGTACTTAAAAGCGTTTGAAAATTTTTTATTTAATGCAGAGTAGCAAAACATCTGACAGTTGCTTTTATACGTGTGCTTATATATACTTCCTAGAGGTATTGTGCTTGTGTGGATATATGTATATGGAAATATAGCTGGCTACGTGGTGACCAGAAACACAGATACATAGAAAATTAAATAATGTGATTGCTTTTAGACATATTTATGCAGGGCCAATTACATAGCTTAAATATACCTGCTCTCTTGTCATGTAATCAAAGTGCATTTATAGAGGTCTGACTGTAAACCTCCTAAGTATACATGCTCTGGTGGGTGTATATGTGCGGTTGCATGAAATCAATACTACTAAACAGCAACAACAAAATATCAGGCAAAACTTTTTATGTCTAAACAACCCCAAACAACTCATTTTTAAATTATTATTATTTACCCACTCACAGAAATAATTTGCTTAAAACTGTAGTTTTCTGGCATTGTATTGATAATGACATGAATAATATATGATACTTTATATTTGTTGAATAACTGGAAAGGGCCATGTGATACATCTTAAATATCAATGTTGCACTGTGAAGTATTCTTTTTTCCAGTTGTAAATATAATGCCCATGATGAGGTTCCATTTGTCCCAGCTCCTTTCAATTGTTATAAACCAGACACTTCATAATTTCCATAAAAATTTAATATGGTTCAAATGTTGGCACAGAAATAACATATTTCTCTCTACATTGTCATGTGGCTTCTCAAAAATATTTTTTCCATTTTCGTTTTTCTAAGTTCGCCCTCATTTATTGTCACCTCATTTAGAGTACCCTTTTAAGGAACAACTGCTACCCATGACCCAAAATATTAAAAAGCAACAAATTGCCTTAAACCAATAAGAAACACATACATAGTGCGCACTTAGGTAACCTTTGGTTTTATACAGGTTTCTTAATCAAAAACAAGACGCACAACCACCCAGGGAAGTTGTATTTATGAGCTAGTTATTATAATAGATTCATTTTGTACTCCAAAACAACAAGGAAAAGCACAGTAACTGGGATCTCTTTATGATGGGTTAGGAAAATATTACAGAAAGGGTTTTATATTAAATCTCCAAAATTTTAAATAGTTCCAGCAATTCTGGATAAATGAGAACTATAGGCCACTTCAGAACGCCAGATGCGTGGCATGCACTGAACTGGATAATTCACTGATGCCCAACTGTCACGTTATAGTCTCTTCCCCCTCCAGCTGCCCCACTCAAGCCAAAGGGCAGGGAGACTTTGAAGGCTGTTGTCAGAAATGCAAGCGCAAATCTATTTAGCTACTTGGAACCTTTGGAAAAGCAGTCTGGGGTGCACTGATTTCCCTGAAGTTAAGAGAACTCTCAGATTAACCCATGGCAGGGGTAACCCTGCCATGGCTTGAAATAATTTTCCAACGAGGCCACTATTCCTCTGGGTAGAACCTTTGAAATACTATAAAATCAGATATTACCTTTTAGCAACCAAAAAGAAACATGGAAACTCCTTCTCTGTGGGTATGTTGTCTTGTTATGGACAAAAGGGGGATTAGACTAAAAACATGAGTAAAATCACAAAGGAGAACACTGCACTATTGTCTTCCTCACTGCAGAATTGTTATTCTGAGACAGGGAGAGGAAGGAATTCTATTACTCAGTGTAATGACTCCATGAACTGGATACTTTTTAAAAGCTTCGAAACATTTACATTATTTTCTTTCTATCCCTTTATGTAGCACTTTCTACAAACTGATGCAGTAAATATTAAGATTTGCTGGAGCATCCCGTTCTAATAAGGATGCACTGGGAACAGAAACCACAGGGTGGCACAAGGCGAACCATATGTCCAAATGCGGATGGAACTGAAGAAGAAACAAAATCAGATGGCCCTAGTGTGCTTCTGCAGTCTGTTTTGATTCTTTGTCCCCTTTTTTCTGACTTTTCTTCTGCTTTTTTTCCCTCCCAGACAACACTTTCTGTTATCTTCTCAACTTAAATTTTAAAATTAGATTTTACTCTTCCACACTTTTAAGGACAAAGCTGCCACAGTTTGATTCATCAAAAGCAAGCTCTTTATTCTTTTCTTCTTGCTGTAGTTATTTTATTTTATCTCTTAAAAATAAAATCTCATCAAACTGTACATTTTCAACCTAAAGGTAGTTGAATGATCCCAAGAACCTTACTTCTCAAAGTGTAATCTTTGACCATTCAACATTTAGAAGACTCACCGATGAGATTATTAGAAATGCAAAATCTCAGCCCCACTGCATCCCTGTTGCATCAGAATCTGCATTTTAACAAGGAGCTGAGGTCACTCACGAGCCCCATAAAGCTGAGGAGCACAGTCCTAGAAGGAAACTCTAAATCTCTGCTAAATACATGAGTCAGATTTCTCACCTCTTCTCAGGTGTGTGCAGTGGCCCTCGGCTGTTGCTTTGGTCCTCTCTTTCTGAGTCCTAGGAGAAGCAATCTTTCATTGACACATGTTGCAGGTATGTCCATAATCCAAGTGGACTTGAACTCTTGGGTTTATTATGGAAGTCGCCATGACTATATCCATGGCATTAGAAATATTTGCTGACCTTTCCACCAATGCCTTCACATCTCTGTTGTCTCTGGGCTGTAAATGGAAAAGACATAAACTAACATATAACTCATCACTCAATTCTGGGTGCTGCACAGCATATCGTATCATAGCATCAGCCATTGCTGATGGGATTAATTGGTTTTAACTGATGAAACTAAAAATGTGTACTTCCAAGGATCATAAACACTGAGACTTAAATGAAATCAGATGTACATTTTTAAAAAAGCATGTCCTGCATCATAGAGTCCTTTCTGTTTGGGTTTTGTTGACATTAGTGATGGTATAGAAACCTGATCAGGAAAGGTTTGCTGTTATTGTTGCTTTGAATATGAACTTGTGCTTCTTTAGCACTCTGAGGAGCTGATTAGGGGAGGGAGTAATATTCTAGTTGATTATTGCTTACACATATGGAATAAATCCTATTTTAATAGTGTCTAATGAGCCTTTCATTTTCAGAACCTTACACAAAAGCGTCTAATAGAAAGGGAAAGTAATATTTCAAAGGTCGTCTTAATGCCACTTAATGTCAACAATCTGTAATCAAGCCAATATATATAGGTGGTGATTACCGTCCAGTTGTAATCCTTTAAATATGAAATAATCTCCTAAATTAGCAGTGGTGCAAGCTAAGGTTCTCCGGGTTTGAGGCAACTTACACTTTTTAATTAAAGTTTGTTACTTGAAAACAGCCTCAGAGTTAAGGAGAGATTTCTCAGTGAGGCTTCATGCAATGCAGTATTTTCAAAACCCATGAGATTTAAAGTGCTGCGACTTACAGTTTCATGTGTAGTTCTTGTCTGTGTCTGTAAAACCACTGAAATGTTCAAGTGGAAAACCATGGCTCCCCTCCAGTGCTTTTTCTCAACAGGGGAATGTAATGGGCACTAGAAATGTGGGACGTTTTGTTGGTCAGGAGGTCACTGAGGGAACTTGCAGACATACCTATTTCAGAACCAGACATCTGCCTGGAAGCAGATTAAACAATCTGGAGTTTAAAGAATCTCTAGTACAAGATTGGCATTCTGAGATTTTGTCCCATTTGCTGTGCAAGTGGAGATAACTCCGTCTTAACCCTGGAATGGAGATGTTGCTTTCCAGTCCAGGGCTGCTGCTAGTCCATAGGACTGTTGTCCCAGTCAAAATGGGTGAATTTAGAGACACTTTACTTCTGTCAGGAAATTTTCTTAAGAAAAGCGACAGTGATTACAATATGAATGGCATTCCTAAACTCCCCTGGGACTGTAGGATCCGAATCTCCTGCAGGGCTTGTTAACACTAAAATGTTGGGCCCCTACCCCCAGGGTTTTGTTCTGTACGTCTGGGGTGGGGCCAGAGAATTTGTATTTCTGACAGGTTCCCAGGGCATGCCGCTGCTGCTGCTGGTCCAGCACCAGTTCTTTGAGAATCACTGCTCAAGGTTCATTATAGGACCTGCTTGGACATACACACTGACCTTGCTTCCATCTTCCCATGACTAAAGTTTGAGTTTCATTCATCTGTTCCTTCCAATGACTAACATATAGCACCATCCTCATAGAGCTTACTCAGTATTTGTTTGGAACAAAAGAATGTTACTTAAATAAAATTATTAATGTATACGAGACCCCTTTCCCACCATCACTCCCTCCCACATTACCATCCTGCATTTGTCTCTCTTTTGTGTTCTATTTCTCCTCTTTCTGCTATCCCGTTGGATTCTGAGAGTTTGGTTGGTTGGTTGGTTTTTCTGTCATCTTCCCCAGACTGGGCCTGTGTTTGAAGTACTGGTTACCTCAGGCCTGGTGACCCAGTTGTGTGACACTGGGTCCTACGCTCGTTTCCTGGTTCCATTGCCAGTCCAGGTAAAAGAAGACCTGAGATTAGGATATTGGCCATTTTTGTGTGGGGATTGGTTGGTGGCAGTGGCAGGAGCAGTCAGGTGACAACTTGGACCTTAGATCTCAGAATGGACCTTGTGCTTTAGGAACCTCGATGAGAAAACATTTGGCCAAACCAAGGAAACATGCCTATGGTTCTCACTTGTCTAGGTGTAGATGTTCATTTACAAAAGTAAGACTCACACATTCAAGAGTTGGAAAACATGAAAAAAATAATAAGGAAAACAGGCATCCATTTGCCCAAATACCCAAAGCATCCAGTTTTGGTGTATTTTGTAACAATCTTTTGTAGTTAAACCTAAATGTGTTACTTTATTTTTAATGCATTTGCATTTAATTGAACATATAAATCTAAGCGTAGAATTGCCTGAGGGAGAGGAAATTCTTGTGTTGAATTACAGGGTTATTCCCATAATGAATGATAATGATTCATTACAGAATTGTTTGCTTTGTTTCATCCAGACACCATTAGAGAAATTAACAGCACCTCTTTCCTCTTGCGGAATTGTTAGTGTGGCAAGTTCAGTCAGGTATGGCACCCTGCACACACCTGGTAGGTTGGGTGGTAGGGTCCCCCACCAAGCCATTTGTCGGTTCTTCAGTGCCTGATTTTACTGGTTTGGGGTTCATGGTTTTTTCAAGTGAATTTCTTCAATGAGAGTGAGTGTGTGGTATCTATTATAAGCCCCTGAGTGTATGAAATTCTGTTTCTCTTGCATTTATCTATATAACCCCTTCACTCTTAATCTTTATTTCTGAAAATACTATGCTAGTATAAGCACTACAAATACTTTTGTCTCCTGGCTTGCTTGTTACAGAGGAAACATCTGCGATCAGCTAGATTTTCATGATTTTACAGATAAGCTCTTTGTTGTCCTTTTCAGCCTGAGTGCTCATATTTTCCTCCATCTTTGCTGTTTAAAAATGGTCAGGATATTCTGAGATGTAATTCACTTTTCACTGACTTGTTTGGAATGGAACAAGCCCCTGGGTCTTTGATCATCTCTTCTGTTAACAGCAATAATAAGTTAGTTGACTTTTAATTGGACATTTTACTGCACATTTACTTGGACATTTAACGAGAGAGACCTTGGAAATGCTAGCGTACATCCAATTAGTGTCTGATCCAGTGGACAGTTTGAATTAGTTCTAGCACATGTCTGGGATCCCTTTATTCACACTGTGGTAGATCCAGGGGTCTTCTTTGTCCGGTACTCATAGAAACCTCGCAAGTATATTCTCAAGTGGTTCTCCATTTCTGGTTGGTGTTGAAACAATGCAGCCTTCTCTCTTACCAAGATCTGGGGACTGTAGAAGGAAGTGGGTGCTGGGACCTACCCAGGTTTGTGTACGCACCCTTGGAGCTGGCCCCAACATGGTGTCCACCCTACAAAAGAGCCTTGCTAGGAACTAGGCTACAGGTTTGATGTGTCCAAAACCACAAGCTCATTTTAGACCTAAGTGTGGTCCACCAAGTGATTCCAAATAAAATAAACTGAGCTCCAGGAGTTTGCTCTGAGTCGTCATTCAGAGAGAATCTTAAAAACAGGTTTGGTCAGCAGAGGCCTCTTAACTGTGAATTGGGGGTTAACTTTGAGCCCCTTTCTTTTCCAGTTTAGGACCCACTTGCAAACCTGTTTCCAAAAATAAGCCCCTTAACTCCTCTCTCCCTCTAGTGACATGGCATTGTATCTTTCACTCTGTTGAAAAAGTAGTTGGCTTCGTCAGCAATCATCTTCTGTTCAGGCTATATTTATTTTTATGTGAAATAGAAATCAGGAAAACACCAAAATTATTTTAAGCAAAATATCAAAATTGAAATAAACCAACATATGTCTGTGAAACATGTATAACTCTCAATCAAAATAAGTGCAACTTTCTAAAATTTCTTAAAATATCCCAGCATGCAAAATCTGGACAACTTAGATTTATGATATACTTGACTATTCTTTCTCCTTAGTTCATTCTTTACTTAAAAATGAAAATTCAAGTCACCAAAACCTAGCCATCTCGGGATCACCCCCTTCGTGAACAGTGTACTCCATCATCTATTGTAAGAAGCAAGAGAACCAGAGTTTTATGAAATTACTTGTAGTAAGATTAAGTTATACCCGCTAATTTTGAATGGAAGCCATCTTGAATTTACCTTCTTTATTTATATTCTGTTGTATCCAGCCCCTCCCCCCCCCCCACATTCCTCTCTAAGGTTTCTTATTTGCTTTAAACATATTATGCTTTGTTCTGGTTAGTTTTTCCATATTTGTAAGTGTGTTGCAGAGGGAACTCAAATGGATTAAAATTTTGTGAAAGAGTTCAAGGATAAATGCCCATCTCACCTTTATGCTTCATTTATAGGCTTTCTGTAACACATTTTCTTTATTAGATTGGCATTTCAAGGATTAGAACCACTTTGACCAGCTAATAAACAGTAGCTGATACTTTGCCCCCAGAAGGCATTAAGTAACTATTACCGTCAATAAATATTATTGGTAAACCAATGAAGCATTTTTTGAAATCTTCAGTCTTTCACTTTCAATTCTTGTCGTATTGAACGAGGCAACAAAATTTCTTTAAAAAAATAAAAATAAAACCATCACTTTATTTGAAAAATGATTTAGCATTGAATGAATTGTCTTTCAGTACCTTTTTGAAAGCATATTTGAAAACTTTATCTCGTTAGGTTTGGCATCACCCTATATGTCAACAAGGTCAATCTATTGGGAGTACAAAACCCCTTAAAATACAATTAAGGAACTTTATGACCATAATAATTCAGCAGACACGTGCCTTTTACATCTTGAACTTTTGGGTCTTCAATTCACCTTTTTTCTCATACATCGCTGTGATTTTTCTTGTTAGTTTATTAGTTGTGAAAAGTTTCTTCCTTCCTGATTCCTTCAATTTAGACCAATTTGGAAATGGAAAAGTGTGTTAATTTTTCAATAAATCTTTAAGACTTGCATTACTGTATTTTTATTAACGGAGCCAGATGGCTCACAGTGAATTTTCTCTGACATAAGTAATCACAGAAATCAGTTTGGGACCCAACTCTGGTACAGAAAGTAGCATGTATATTCAGTGGAAAAATGCAGATCACATAAACATATGGATATTTTTAGAAGTAGTATTTGTTACTGTTTGGATTTCATTTTATTTTTTTGTTTTAGGCTAAGTACAAACTAAGGACTTTTCTTTTTCTGTCCCTCAGACTCAAGCATTCAAGGTCTTTCTCAACAACCCCAAATTGTTTTCTTTTTGCAGTTTGAAGGTTGCAAGAAGGCCTTTTCAAGGCTCGAAAATCTCAAGATTCACTTGCGGAGTCACACAGGCGAGAAGCCATATTTGTGCCAGCATCCGGGATGTCAGAAGGCATTCAGTAACTCCAGTGACCGTGCCAAGCACCAGAGGACACATCTGGACACTGTAAGAATGGCAGGAGTTTTCCAACTTCCAGTCCAAAGCCCCGGTGTGAGGAAGTGCCTCTTTGATAGTGGGATGGTGAAAGTGTTTGCTTTATGGTCTACAGGTTATAGGGGCAATGCCAAGGGCAGCAATAGAACCGGGTAAAGGGCCAGAGAGGCTCTGTTTAGCTCTTTCCTCACTTTTCTGTTGTCACAAGTATCCTAAATATTACAACTAACTGCCTGGGACAAAGGGGTTCTTTCCCTCTGTGTACAAAACAAAGGCAGTCTAGAGGCTGTTATGTCATAGATTTTAGTACAGAGAATGACCATTACAGATTAGGCATTAAAATAAGTATTCAAATACCAAGATATACTAAGATACACAATATATACTATTGCTTGAGATAGGAAGCCCTTTTTCTTTTTTTCTAACTCTGGTTCTTTTCTTCTTGACATAAAACGGTTAAAGCTAGCATGGTTTTGGAGAGTGAATCTGGACTTTTGCTTTGAAAACCACCTGGTATTTTCACCTTTAAGTGATCTAAAACGAAACAGCAACTCTTTCCCAAGGGTTCAGTTTCATCACGTTTTCTATGTGTTGACGGCCACATATCCATTGACATAAATCCTCTGAGAACAATTGATTTTCATTATTGCACCTTAACCCTCTTAATGCTGCAACATTTTGTTCATTTGCAAATACCTTTTCTAGGATTCTCTCTTTTATTTTCTCAGTTAGGTTGATTGACCTCTGTTGCATTTCTCAGGTTTTGATGCCATTTCCTTACATGAGGCCAGGTAGACTATATGTAATCTCACTTCACTTAACAAAGACGTTAGAATAAATGTATTATACACATCTCAGATCTCTTAATCCACATTCTTGCAAATAATGTATTCATGACAGTACTTTTTCAGTGTTAACATTCTGATGTCTATTATTAAACTACACCAGAATTTGAATTTTGAAAAGATACTGTTATTTCTACATACCTTCTCATACATATTTAAGATTCTTCTGATGTTATAGTTGACATATTTATTAACTTTTATATTAGTCTCTATTAGTCATATTGATATGTCATTTTAGCTATATGTCACGTAACCCTTCTAAACAACATTATCTCCTAATATACATAAATGTGATGGTTTGCCTGTCTAGTAAATATCTGGAATATAATTATAGTAATGTGGGTGTGAGATGGACCCTTTCTGCTCTAGCTGAATTGAATTCAGTGATTTTAGGACCAACAGAATAGAATATCAAATGAATAAATTTGGTGAATAGCAGTATTTTTTAAAGGTAGAAGTAGGAGAAAGAATAAATTATGTTAAAATGCCCTATTTTGTATGTCTAAAATGGTCTTGGTAGAATCCAATAAATTTTTTCAATTTGTCATTAAACTTTATCATGGAAGAATGAACATTCATGAGACAAGATTGTCTTGAGAAATTGCTTCTACTCTAGCTAGTTATCTATAGTTTGAAAGAACTATTGTGAGGCTAAGTGTTAACAATTCTACAAAATCCTCCTTTGCTTGAGCTAATTTTAGCTTATCAAACTAAGAGCATTTTCTAAAATCATTTTGGAATTTAAAAAAAATATCCCTTTTTAAAACTTTTGAGGAAAGTTACCTAAGATGATAATTTTATGATTCAGTTCAATGCAGTAGCTTTTAAAACTCAGCTATTTTTATTTTTAAAAATAATTTCTTTAGTAAATCTTTTAAAACCGTCAGTTTTCCTTTAAGATCCAAACTACCTCCCCTTTAAATTGTTTTTGTGGTTAACAAATTGGTAAACTCTTTTAAAATCGTATAGAAAATAAACATTTATTTCATAAAGCAAACTGTAGTTGAAGAATTTGTTACTTGAATTTAGATGCTCCTTCCCTTTTATTAAGTACTCCATGCTAATGCCATCAGAATTTTGCATAAAGTATCTTTCTTCAACTAAATGGATTCTTTACTTACAGAAAAATGGCTTTCCCTTAAAGATTGCTGAGTTCATAATTCTAATGCTGAACAGTTTTATTAATTCATTTTTCTGTTAGCTTCTTAGTATTCAAACCGGAAGTAATTTTACAGTACAGATTAAAAATAATGAAAAATACAGTTTGGTGAAGTGTAGCATGCCATTTAAAGCTTAGGTAGTCTGAGAGAAAATGACCAGCACACCAGCACAACCCAGACCAGCCCCTTACTTTGCTATTTGGGCGTACTGATCCCAGGTGGCTGACAGCAGGTAGAGAGTAAAGGCCAGCTGGAAGGAATGGTGAGAATTCAAGCTTTCTTTAAGAACATCTCAAAATCAAATAACAGAATGACGTTACCCATTTCTTACCTTTCCAACCCAAATACTAGTGACCATGGTAATAGTAATGGCTTGGATTTCTATAACATGTTAATATGCCCAAAGATTTTTCTTTTTACTTGCAACATCTCCTGTAATGCACAAGACATGAGCTTATGTTGGTCACAACGTAGTATTGGCTGGTTGCTCCCCTAAAGCCAGGGCAGGATAAGGAAGACTAGGGCAAGAAAGACGTGTGAATCCAGAAAAGATTTCCAGGTTAAAAAAACCCTTTATTTACCCAGTGGAAACTCATTGGCAGATGACTTCAACCCATATTTGGTTCACTGTTTTGCAAAAACTGAGATATTGAGAGCCTGGTTCATCCATTGTTCGTTGTTACATCCCTAATATGTAACAAAATGCTCAGCACATCATCGAAGCATAAGAACTGTTGGGCGATTCAATCAATCAGTCAGTTACTCAATGAACAAATACATTAGATAATCAAACTTAGCATTTGAATTGGGAGTGTCAAACTAAATTATACCTTCATGATTTTTCCTTGTTCTTGGAATCAAAAATGGCAGAGAAAAAGTGAATCATAAATATGACTTTCAACAGGGCAAATAATATAATCCACATAGATGTTGGTCAGCAAAATGACAAGAATGCACATGAAAACAGGAACAAAATATTTTTTTAAATCTGAATTTTTTATTTTTTTTTTGTCAATAAGACATCAAGTTTCTAAAGTAAAAATCCTATTTAGAGATGGGATTTCAGTTCTCTTCATTACATTTCGCCTCATGTAGGCACAGCTGTCATATCTGATGAGATACTAGGTAGATGAGTGACTGTTACTACATCTTATAAACACAGTTAATGTTATGACTTTTTTTTAGTTCTTAGAATAAACATAGGTTTTTTTATTATTTCACAACTTAAAAGTCATACTCTCAAACCCTTGCTGTGATTTTTGTTAATTACAGTAGGAATCGGTGCTAAAATTTGAATCGAAGTGTAGTGCATTCATTCGTTCATTCCTAATTATCGTATACCAATCACGAGAGATACAAAAATAAAAAAGATTCTAGACTCAGCCTTAGGCTCCACACATCACATCTCAGGAGCATGGGGGAATGAAGTAGCCAAAACTTGTGTTCTCATCACGCTCAGCCAAGGACTTATTTACATAACCCAGGTTTAGCACCAGGTTTAGCCCAAGTAATAATAACGTTAATGTGTCTCTGGCTGATTTTTCATGTGTCTGTTGTTTGAAACCTACTGTCTCCTATTCACTTTCTACTAATTTTCCCTTTTAATTCTCCCCCTCTCTCTTTCTGAATCAGGTTTCTTCTGAAACATTCCCAGTCTTTTCTGGACTTTTCTACAGCTTCTTTATACCTGACCTCTTAAAGAATATGTGTTTCCTAGTTTCTGACAGTACCAAAGATTGTTTTCAGGGGAACATAACTGTAAGTATGACTGGAGATGCTTACTAATAATTTCTACATTAAGAAATGCTACAAGAGGTTTCCTGGTAAGAGTGCACTCTATAGCAGTTTCTTAAAAATCATCAAAGATAGGCCATTTCTTTGTTTCTTGAAAGCTTACTTTCCTTTTTGCCTTGATGAAAACGTACTGGCTTTCTAAATAAAATGCCCAAGTGTTACCCAGCATTTCACATCAGTCAGTTGCTAACAGTTCATGGTCTGAAGTCAATAGTCTTTGAGTAACTTCCCCAGTTACCTTTATGATTTAACCACAGCTATGTCTCTCTTTCTTTCTTATTTAGAAACCTTATGCTTGTCAAATTCCAGGATGCACCAAACGCTATACAGACCCAAGTTCCCTAAGAAAGCATGTGAAGGCACATTCTTCCAAAGATCAACAAGCAAGGAAAAAGGTAATCTTAAAAGAGAAGTTATCCAGCCAGAAAAAGTACATTTAAATTCTTCTTTCAGTACTGGGAGCTTCTGCAGGGCATTGAAGATTCTTATACTTCTCAAGGTTTAACATGTTTTAGACTCTTTGATGAGAGAAGTCTTCCGTGAAATACAGGCATACCTCGTTTTATTGCACTTTGCTTTATTGTGCTTTCCACATATTGTGTTTTTTACAAGACCCTCCACCAGCAAAAAGATTGACTCACAGAAAGCTTAGATGATAGTTAGCATTTCTTAACAATAAAGTATTTTTAAATTAAGGTATGTACATTTTTTAGACATAATGCTATTGCACATTTAATAGACTGTAATGTAGTGTAAAAATAATTTTTATATGGTTTGGGAAACCAACACATTCCTGTGACTCAGTTTATTGCGATACGCACTTCATCGCAGTTGTCTGGAGCCAGGCGCTCAGTATCTCAAAGGTCTTGCCTGTATTAGCAAGGCTATGGTTTGCATAGCTAATATAGCCAGATAATGAATTTCTGGGGAGAGCTAGTATAATAGGAATCAGAAAATTAGTGTAAGTTACCTAAACTGGAAAGTAACACAAGACTATTATGGAAATTAAATCCAAACAATAAGAAAATTGAATAGGGGAAAACAGCAACAGAAATCCTTTTTGGAGATACGTGCTTTTTCATAAAATATTAATTGGCTAAAATCAGTTTAGCTCTGGTGAACAAGGTAAGTGAATCTCTAGCATGAGGTTGTACGTGTATAGAAGCATTCGTAACATTAAACTTAGAAAAAAACATGTTTCTTAATAGGTACTGTGTTTGAAAATCTGAGAAAGGAATTGAACCTAAAATTACTTGGACATCAATGAGGGATTAATGCATCTTTCAAAGTTCATAGAAATCATAGTATCTCAGATTTGGAGTAAATGTTAAAGATCAACCAGTCAACCCACCTGTCTTGTTCTTCCGACGTCATATGATCTCCAGCAAATGGTTGGCCATGCTGTGCTTCAGCATCTCAAGAGATGAGGAGCTTAATACCTTTCAAGGCATTTCCTAATAATTGAGTTTGTACATTGTGGGACCAACATGTTTCTTCTAATGATGGCAGAAAATATGTTGACCTGATCTTGGCTTTTTGAGTATTTCATTTGGGTTTAGATTGGTACCAGATTCATTTAAGGGCCCATCATAACAAATTTAAGGGAAGTTTAAGACTCAACTTACTTCAAATGATTGAAACCCATGGCCATGGTTTTCAGGTCACCATGACTTCTAGCTCACTAGAATCTTGCCTTCTTTCATGGCTTCTTGTTACTTGAGCTTTTTCTTCCTTGAGAGATGTTAGTTAACACAATGCCAGTTGAGGGCTCATATATGGAAATAATTTGACCTCTTTCTTGTGAGTTAGAAAAATGTTCAATTAGAAAGATATGATAGATATTCATAATTGTACACCCACTCTTGTAAGTCAGTTGGTAAAATCATTTATTTTATAGAGTCAAGTCTCTTTAATTAGAATCCCAGTAAATTGATAATAGATGATCATTACCAACAGATAATAGTATTAACAATAGATGATTGTTTGACATGGATTGGATATGTTCTTGTACTTTAAGAGCAAAGGAACTCCTACATGTATTAATAATATAAATAAAGTTATAAGGAGATGCTTGATATTCTTGTGGCATACTGTTAACTGTGTTCAGCAGGCCCATTGCCTAATGATTTTTGTCATTATCTGTGTATGACTTATAAACTTGAAGTGATAGACTGTGTCTGTTAAAAACAAAACAAACAACCAAAAAAACCTCTTGCCAAGAATGTTTTCCCCCTAACTATGACTATTTTCTACCTCCAACATTCCCAAAGGTGTGAGGTTTTACGACAGTGGCAAACCTATCATAAGATTGGAGAGCGCCTTCATAGATAGTAACAGCTGTCATGGACGTGACAGCATATAGGTCCCATGTCTAGACAAATATAAGCAACAATATGACATTGAAAGTAGGTATGGAAACATAATGTATATTTTCAGAAATGTTAGTGGTTTCTATTGTTCAAACATGGTACACTTCAACCTCTAAATACAGGAAATGTAGTTTTGTTATGGGAAAGATTCTTTTTTAAAATTAATTAATTCTTTGGAAAGAGTCTGAAATAATTCATTTAAGAAGAAAATCAGACTTTGAGACTACAATATATAAATTTATAGACAATTTGTAGACAACATTCAATAGACAATCTACATAACGAGGATACACATTCAAGGAGCAGTATTATAATCTAATGTCAATATTACTGTATTCTCGTAATTTTATCATATGTAAAATGAGGTACAGTCTCTCCAATGATTAGCTTTTGATGCATACTCTGTTTTCTGCAAATCTTTGAATTGGATTTGGCCGACTTTCATTGCCTAGTCCTTAGCCACAAATCTACTGTGTTTACTTTCTGAATTTTAACCTGTGTTGTCAACCTGAAGATTTTAAAAATCCTGTATGGATCTGTGATGGATTAATTTTTGGAAATTAAAATGACGAAAGTTGCTCCACCCAGTAAAAAGAGGAAATGTCACTCCCAGGAGTAGCAGTGCTAATAAACCTGAGATCAGTCAGTTCTCATTTTCAAACCTTGTGCTGGTCTGCTAGTGTGTAATATTTACATGGTACAATGTTGTTACTAGACCTTGGAGAGATTCTAATTGCTAACTCACATCAGGGCTTGGTATTTGAAATATTTCCTGGCAGCAATAAAAAAAAAAAAAAAGAAAGAAAGAAAGAAACAATAAACCTTTTAAGGCAGAATTAAGATTATTTACGACTTTAATTAAAAATGGAAACCTGGCATCATTTCAAAAAAGCCTTTACAAAAATGTGAATTCATCAAAAATAACCATAAAAATTCCAAGGTGATAAAGGCACAGTGGAGTAATGGTCCCACCCCTAGGGAATTGTTTTGTTGAAAAGAATAAAACCCTTTTCTGTCACACCCTGTTAGTCATGGACTCATTTAATATACCCTCCCTTTAATCCTTTTATAAAATCCCCTGTCCCACAGACACTAAGTGACATTATTTTGGTCTTAATGTTGCTGGCTTTCTGAGCCCCTTCTCTGAAATGAGGGCCAGTGACAAGGCCCCTTCAGTCGTAAGACAAATGTTTATTAGGAGAGACAGGTCTTATAAGCCAGGCCTTATAAGCAGGTAGCCCTTCCCCACACCTGTTTTCTCCTACTGAAAACCAAGAACCTGAAATCTCAGATAAATATTATTTAAGCTATATAAAGAAAGAAGAAGGAGGAGGAGGGGAAAAAAACTCTTCTACAAAGGAATTGGGATAATTTGGCTCATCGCATGCACGGAGTAACTTTTCTCTTTGTCTAATGCGTGTACACCCACACACAACCCATCAGCTGATGTACAGACTTCTTCCATCGAATGCACTTTGCAGATCTTGAGTCCATTAAATAGAGGGCTACACAGATAAATGAGTAGTGAAATACTCAAGTCACTAGCTAGTCTCCAGTGAGCATAAAATCTAACCTGCAGAGCAAAAGGCAGAATCTGTCCTTCAGTTCTGTCTGATAATGAGTGGCAAAATAAGAGAAAATTAAGGCAATAAGCCACTTGAAATTTTCCTCAAGGCTGTGAGCTTTATCAGAATGTTTTATTTTCACCTTGCAAGTGCCATAAGCAGGGGGGTTTCCTTCAACTCTGGCCTGTTATCGAAATGGACTTTTTAAAAGAGAATGCAAAGAATGCTGGGCCAAAAGTTAGAGATGACATGAATCTTTCATCCACTTCACACTTCCTCAAAGACTCGAAACTTTGGGTGTGATTCCTTAAATGTTTGCTAAACATTCACCTTTGACCCACCGTAGTTGATGACCTTCACTTTTGTGACCTCAACAAAAGCTGTTATAAACCAAGCACAGCTTTTGAAAGTGTGTGAATGTAACATGTATTAATATTTCCTACTTAGAGAACAACTCTGTATAGCTTTCTGGCAAAAATAGAGCAGCCTATTTAATGCAACTCTTTTTCATGTAGAACTGGAAATGCTTTGGAATCTGTTCAGAGCCATATATACTCAAAACTAAAAACAATTTCATTAAGTACCACATAGGTTTACCTTGCTTGCAGTTGTTGGAATCTTAAAAAGTAAGTAAATATATATATATATCTCCCTAAATGGAAGCATATATTAGAAGAGCTAGTGAGGCTCACTTTTCACTTGTTTTCTGTTATCATCTATATGACATGCACAAGTGGGGTACATAATCAGAGGCCTTCCCAGATGTTGACAGTTTCCTCCTCCCTCCTTTCCCTCCCTCCCTTCCCTCCCTCCCCTCCCTCCCTCCCTCCCTCCCTCCCTCCCTCCCTCCCTCCCTTCCCTCCCTCCCTCCCTCCCTCCCTCCCTCCTTCCTTCTGTCCTTCCCTCTTTCCCTCCCTCCTTCCCTCCTTCCTTCCTTCTTTCCCTGTTCAGGAATAAACTAAAAAATCATTTCACCTCTTAATGGAATGTCAGTAATAGGCACATACCATGGATGTATCATTTCAGGATGAGCTAGCTCCCCTCCCTTCCTCTTCCATTTAAGAAATCATACTGGAATTCAAGTAAGAGTGATGCTATTACAGGAAAGACATTAAAACAGCATTAATACTTTTTTTTTAATTAAGTGAGTCACTAAGTTCTATACTTGTTAACAATTGGTAACAAATTATTTACATTGCACCTCAAAACAATGGTGAGACATATGTGCCTGAATATCCTGATGCCTCAGTTAACAGTAACTGATTTCAAGAGAGGCTCTGGATATGCTTTTGTAAAACAAATATTTTCAGTTCAAAATAGTATGGTAACTAATAATAACTAGTGAAAAAAATAAGTCAAGCGAACCCTAGGTCTATAGTACTGATTTAGAGTTTAATCCAGTTGTTTTGGGGGATTCTATTTTAAGCAGGTCCAATATAAAACCAGCTATGCTTTTGAGAGCATTTTGATGCTACATGGTGATTAGAGTTATTAAGAAGGAATTGAGAACTCACGTTGGGGGTGGGAAAGTGGAGGGGCAGGGGCAGCTTTCTATGAGAGAAAGCAGCTAGTGAGAAAAGCAGCTAGTGTTCCTTTCTGGAGAGATCAGAGAAGTTGTCTTTAGCTTTGTAAATACAGAAAAATGCATACTAGCATCTCTGGGCCTAGTACCCCAGTATATTTTTTAGCTCTTAAAACAGTGTTTCCAAAACTGTGTTCTTTGGAACTCATTCCACAGGATGTCATTAGATTTTACTTTTAAAATTTTTGTTCTCATAAATTTGGGAAATGCTGAATTAAAAAATGTTCAGTGGTTTCCTCCTTCAAGCATTCCCAGAGCTTTGAATACACCAATATTCCAGAAGGAAGATAACATTAAACATTGCTCAAAATTACTTAGCCAACAAAATAATCTTATTTTTCCTCTAGAGCGTCTCATCAAACTACTCTGCCAGTAAATTATTTGAGAAATACAATCTCAAGGAATTTCATTTATTTCACTCACCAAATATATATTAAGCCCCTTTTATGTGTGAGGCACTGGATTAGACCCATACGTGCAAGTGTGTGTAAGACAGACATAGAGCCACATTGTCTTGGTGAAGTCCAACGGCAAAGAAAAGATAAACAGAAAATAAGTCACCTAAATGCAAGCAAGGAAATGGTGAGGGAGTTGATATGGAGTTAAAGAGGGGGACCTATTGAGGTGAGATGGTGAGGAACACACATTCATTCAAATGTCCACTTTAGAAATGAGAAAAATGCATTAGCTGCAAAATTTTTAAAAGTACTGCTTAAGTCAAAATACTGTACCTTCCTGTTTGAGCTTCTTTTAAAAGAACCCAGTGCAACTAAGAGCACAGCAATAGATGTCAGGATCATCTTAGATTGTTATAATCGCACTTTTCTGCAGTCTGTCCTCCATCATGGTGGCATTAGAGGGACTGGATGCTGGACAGCGAAATGCGTAGCTTACATCTTGCACCTAAGAAAACCACTCAGCTGGTCAGCATTTGTGGTTCACAGGTGAGGCCCTGCTCCAGCTCTGAGGACTTAAAAACAAGACCTGAACTTGCCCTCCTGGAGATTTCATTCCAACAAGAGATTCATGGAAACACTTGCTTTCAGTATAGTAGGAGAAATACGGTGATAAATTTGCAGAGAATACTTCTGGAACATGGTATCTGGGAGTTTCTCTGGGAGTGATAGAGATTGTTTAGGAGTGAAGTCTTAGGTTCCATTGTTTGAAAGCAAGAGGGGGATCTATGGGTATTTATATTGTTCTTGATTACGTTATAATACTTGGTCTGACATGGCAAAACAGTTTTATTTTTATTCCCCCTGAAAATTCTTAATTGGGACCAAAAAAAAAAAAAAAAATAGGTGTGTTTGGCACAGCTCTGGCCAACTCTGTAAGGAATGAGGACCCTCTGACACACGCTTTAATGAGCAATTCCGGCTGTACAGAGCCGAACACAGCCGCCTCCTGGAACTAGTTCCTAGGTAATTGCATTTTATGATTGATTGACTGACAGACAGAAGCCTCCTAAGCTTCTCATTCCCTTTCTCTTATTAGATTTTGTGGATTCTTGATGAAAATGATTTGGGAATAAAAGCATTTAGCTCAGATTCTCTGCTGCCTAAATATAACGTCCTAAAATATCATGACATAGCTCAGCATTGGCCTTCTCAGGTTTTCGCTCTTCATCTGTGCTTCTCCAGTGCCGTTTCCCTTGTTCAGTTACTGCTGTCTCTGCTAGTTCTCTTGTCTTTCCTTTCAGCTTCAGTTGAGTTTTGTCTTTGATACCCATGGGCAATATTTTCCCATTTGTTTGTGTCTTGGCTTTCTGAGCTGTGAAGATTTATTTTCAGGGTGACTTCACACATGGGCTTGGATAAGCCTAATGTAAAAACTTTTCACGGTGGATACTGGGCAGGTGGCTGTGCCTTAGAGTTGTGTTTGAATTGGACGTCTGGAGGCATGGGCTTCTTTTAAGCAGTGCCATGGATTGCTTCGTGACTTAGCTTAAGTTACAGTTCCCTGGTTTTTCCACTTCTCCATCTTCACAGCTAGCTTGAAAGGCAAACACGGGGCCTCAGAGGTAAAAGGGTAGCTATTTCAGTAGAAAGCATTGTTATATCACATACCTGCGATCCAAGACAATGTAGTGTGACTGACAACAGAACAACAGTGTTCTTGGAAGTATTTTCCTTCCTTAAAACTGAATATTCTTGTAGGCGGAGTAATCTTTCAGTTATTAGTATATCCAGTCTTTCGGAGTCATATGGATGCTGGAGGGTAGTACAAAAAAGAAAAAAAGCTAACAAATGAAGAAGGGAAAGGAAGCTGAGACCCAAACCAGAGGCAATTAAACTCAAACTTGGACCAGTGATATTTGGTTCTATTCATGGATCATTTACTTGGGGTCCTTGGACCATAATGGGGGAGGGGTTCCCTGGATGGATGGATTTTAGGAAGCTCATGAAATCCCAGAAATTATGTGCAAAATTGTTTTTCTAGGGATAGGCTCCACAGATTTCACTGACTCTCTAAAATTAAGACACTTTGGCAACAACAACAACAAACCCCAAAGCCCCACAAAGGGACACGTGGAAACTCTGGACGTAGTGAATATGTCTGTTACCTTGATTGTGGTGATGGTATCATGGGTGTTTGCATATGTCCAAGCTCATCAAATTGTACACACTAACTATATGGAGGGTTTTTTTTGTTTTTGTGTGTGTGTGTGTGTGTGTGTGTGTTTGTGTGTGTGTCAGTTATACCTCAATAAAACTGTTTAAAAACAAACAAAAAGACCATTGAGCCAAAAGCAGTGTAGGACTTCTAGTGACTGTTTCACCTTAGTGATAATACCCAGAAAGACTTTGCCCAACTGAGAAGAATCTATGCTTCTCGTGCCCTGGAGAATGTACTCCTACTTACCGCACATTTACTCTGAGTCTGGTATTTTACTAAGCCCTTGGGTGTACAAAAATGGTAAGATATACTCTTTTTCCTTGAGGCAATCAGAGGCGATAAAGCTGCATTTTGACAAGGAGTGGACTGATTGTATAGATGGTGAATTGAAGTGTGGAGTGGAGATAAAATAGAAGCAATTGCACCAGTAAGGACAGTGTACACTTTTATAAGATTTAGTAGAGGTCTGAACAAGGTTAGTGGCAGTTGGGATGAATATGAGTGGAGAAGGAATGGTGATGGATGAATGTCAGGGGTGAGGGGAAGGGGAAGATTCAAGATGGCACCAGAGTTCATGCTTAGCTTCGAGGATCAGGTGAGCAGTCCACAGGTGGAATTGCTTCTTCCTCAGGGAAACCTCAAGTCTGCCCTTAAGGTCTTTCAACTGATTGAACTGATTGGATTAAAAATCAACTGGTTGTAGATGTAAATCACATCTGAAAAAAGTACCTTCACAGCAATCCCTAGATGACTGTTTTATTGCATAACTGGGGACTAGAAGCTAGCCAAGTGGACACACAAAACTGACCATCACACCCATAAACTAAAATCCATTATGTTAAACTTTAACTGAACTTACTTTATTTGAAGGTGACACTAGCCAAATGACAATGGGGCATGGTGAACCTCAAAGTATAATTCATATTAGTGCAAATTGATTATTCACTAGGAAACAGAAGGAAATTCATTATTGGATATACCTGGTCCCAGTCCATTTCATTATAACATTGACAGACAGTTCAAAGCAAATTTGTTCATGCCAAGTAATTTAGACAGTGTGCTAAGAGAGTAACAGAAGTTTATACTGTAAGCAAATAAGTGGATACATTTTTTAACATATTTTGCATTATATATCAGAGAATTTACAGAATCGTACAAGTTCATCATGTTAACTTTTAAATCATTTTGTCATAAGTTTATATCATATGATATTTGTTAATACAGTGTTTATGTCATAGTAAATGAAATAATGACAGTAAAACACTTAACATGACGCTTAACCCATTAAACATGCCCCATAAAGTTTAGCTATTACTACTAGAATTACATCACGTTGTCTATGAAGTGTTTCTAAGAAAGAAGACTAGTGGTTTTTGAAATTTTAGTAAGTTGGTTTTCTCTACTCCAGATTCCTCCATTAATTTATTTTAATCTCAAAAATATTTTAGCTGTTTAAAATCAATTAATGAAAACTGAAATCATGGCATAATTATGAATTGTTTATATAGCCACTTTGTTTTTTCTTCATACAAGAGGCACATTTTGTAGTCATGTTTATGTGTTTTAAAATTTCCACCAAACTGATTGTCTTAATGGCTATTCTTACCCAGCGAATCCATGTCTTTGGATTGGTAATACCTGCCATTTGTCAGTGTCCCTGTTGATATTGTTTTGTGAATGGGAGATGGGTGGGTATTTCATGCTAAAGAGTTTTACTTTTATGCTCATTTTGGACCTTGGTTGTTTCCTGATTTTGCCTTTTCTAAATTGATGGAAGACCTCTCCTGATTTCCTTATTATAATTATTTGCTATTTTATTTCATCTTTTGTGAGTTATATGCTTATTTCTTCTGCATATGGACTTCTGAGTCTTGGGCCTGGATTCAAATCCCTACATCACCAGGTTTAATGACACAGCCTTGGATAAGTTACTTAATATCTCTGAACTTCAGGCTGTCATTTGGGAACTCTAGATAGTAACAGCAATCCCATAGGCTTATTGTAGCTACTAGTGAGAAAACGCTTGCACAGGGTTTATGATAGTCCTGCACTAGGTAAATGGAGTTCAGTCCTGGAGAGGAGGTATCTATGGGCAAGGAGTGGGGCTAATGAGAAGGTGTTACAATACAGAGGAAAACGGCTTGCTGTCTTCCATCTCTGCTCAGGAAACTGGTTTGAAAAGGTGAAAGTTAAATAATAGCACGGATTTTCTAAGGGGGAGAGAGATTTTTCCTGCACCAACTGGTTTAGTTGGGTTCTTGCTTGAGAAGTTAGGGGGATTTGACAAATAGATCTTTGAGCTTCTACAAGCCTCCACTGGAGTTATCAAGTGGAATCAAATCTCTGTGATTCAGATGTTTTAATAGTGATCGTGGTAATAGTGATAAAGAAAAGGTCTTATTTTACCTACATTTAGTGCTTTTTAATATTTCAGAGCCATTTTGTTTTTATTCTTTTTGGCCGATAGAGTCAGGATGAATTTTTTTATTACTACTTCTACTCTCTTTAGTTTGTTTCTGAGGAATGAGAAAGTTCAGAAATGGAAAGGGAGCTACGTATGATGCCAAAAGGTAATAGGCTGTTTTCCTACAAGCCAAAAGACCTAACAGAACATTCGCCATAATTAGTTAATACCACCTAATGCATAGCCAGCCGTCCGTTAAGTCTTGACATACTGTTTGCAATCTTGGCATTCCACAGAACATTTTGGCAAAAGATTATTCTCCCACTCAACTATCCAGAGCCCTCTTTATAAACTATAGCAAAGTGTCATGTGACATCAGAAATGCTCACTGTTGCCACTGTTTGTTGAGTATGGGCTAACTCTTGAGTGAACTGTTAAATGCCTGCAGAGAGTTGCTGCCTCAGTAGGGCTGTTTTTTTTTAACTGGAATAAGAAGATGTTATTCCCCAGTGGCTTTTTGGGAGGGGGGTGCTTGCTGCACTGCCACTACACAGGGCCAGCTGTGGGCACAGCTATAGTCCATCAGAATTATAAGAGTCCTTAAATGCAACCTCATCCTCCCTGCAGACCAAGATGGGGAATCACATTAAGTCCCAAAAGATACTCATAAAGCTTCTTTATGAAATCTTAAGCTTTCTCACTTTTAAGACAATCTCTGTTTTTGTTGTTTAAGCAAGTCTAATAGGTGCAAACATTTTTTATATTATTAGGTCAAAAACCTACCTTCCTGTAATACAGGCACATACAGGGTTCTAGTTCTGTCTTCCAAGGATGCTTCTTCTTTTCCATTAATGACCTTGTTGATGGATGTACAAATTCTGCATTAATATCCCTACTTTCTTACAATTTTTTATTACCCAGTGCCCAGCTTTCAGATTTTTTAGCATATGGATTGCGTTCCTTCCTATTCTCTCCATTTCCTTCATGCCACAGAATGCAGTTTCAACTAGGGTCATATGAGACCTGCAATGTCATTCATTGGCTATTGATGCAAGTATTGAGGTTGAAAAGGTTGAGAAGGGAACCAATGCTAAAGGGCCTTATATGCTACGTTAAGATGTTTAAACACAGACCGTGGTCAGATCTATGATTTAGAAAGATAATTAGGGTGGTAACGTGGGGGATGAATTAGGGATTTACGGTGAAAGGAGACAAGACAATCAGGTGGCATATTTCTGTTTATCAATATCCTTAGATACAGTGGCTCATCCAGTTATGACTGCATCCAGCTGGGCTATCATCAATTTCAGGTTTCTCAGGCTTGTCCAAAATGCGATCATGAGAGACTTTACTAAATATCTTGATGGGTTTTAGGTTCATTATATGTGCATCTTTTACTTAACAGTAGCTAAAAAGGAAATGAGGATTCTCTAGTTGTTCTCAATAACTCTCTTCTCATTCCTATGGACCCCCTTCATTCTGACCTACTCACCAACTTACGATTCTTTCTAGAAACTTTCCATGCATGGAGTTTAAGCCGTATGGTCATCAGTTGCATTTCTAGGCTTTATCTTTTTGCCTTGTTGAAATGTGAAGTATGGATTTCTCTTCAGTTTCTGAGCCTTATCTCTTACTTTCTCAAAGCATACTTTCATGATCCTATTTATGAGTGTTTTTTGGTAGCAGAGGTTGTGTAGCCTTAGAACCTTGGTTATTTTTTCTCCTATGTTAGGCTTTTCTCCTCTCTCCCACCCTACTTCCAGCAGTTATTTTTCTAACATTTCCAATGTGACACTGTCACCTGTGGGAAATATAGAAGCCAGGTAGTAACAGAATTGGGATATACTTGATTACAATGGTTTAACACTGATACCTATCTTTCCATATACTTTTTCTATCATATATAAACACATTATGGGGCCCCTTTGTTCTGACTCGTTCTACTCTGTAGTATATAATAAAAATCACTGCCATGAGGAGTTTTCCTTACACAGGGTTTGCAAGGACATCACTGGGTTCTGAAAAAAGAGATTCGAAAAGGAAAACATAGGTAAAGAGGTGGCAGAGCACAACAGATGAGAAGCCATTTCACAGTTGTGCTTTGGACTAGCCTAGCGCACAAGCACCAGCTATAGGAATTCAGATAATATTTACCCACCGTGGACTTTGAATAGAAATTGCATTTTGAGATGACAGTGCAAAGGACATCCTTGACATTTCCTCATTTGTACATAAGCAAATACACACTCAGTTTCATTTCTGTGTACTCAAAATTGCAATCAGGGATGATCCATTCCTCTACTTGTTTGCTTTTTGTTTGTTTGTTTGTTTGTTGTTTTTTTAATAATCTTATTCCTTTATATGGAAAGATATGTCCAGAATGAGTTCTCAAATTTTCAGGTCATAAATGAGGGTGCCCTAAATCATGGCATAAATGAGCAGAGGAACTTGATGCATTATAATGTTTTCCCCACCTCCCATCTCTCCCCCAATTATGAGCCACCTTACCTTACACCCCAGATATTAAGATTGAAATTGATCAGAGACTTCAACACAGCAAAGCACTCACAAATTCAGTGTCACCTATATCTCTTCAACCATCAGTGATAGCAAGAAGGGGTGAACTGGCATTTAAAACATCCAGTAATAACATAATGGGTGCAATTACCCATTTTATTCTCTTCCCTTATGATATAAGAGTTCAGAAGAAATGGGAAGCACAATAATAAACATTAACTGCCTGTGTAGAGCACAGTTTCTTGGCCATTTTCATGTCTATTTACCTCTTTAATCTTAACAACCATTCTGTAGGGTTAGTATTATATTATTATCATAATCCCATTTTAAAGATGAAAGACCTAAGGTTCAGAGAAGCTAAATGACGTTACAAAGCACACTCAGTCAGTAGTAGAACTTTACTCCAACTGAGTTTTTCCGACTCGACTTCTAGCCCTCCTTTGATGCTACCCTTCCTACTATGGGATGTCTGATTTTCCAACATGGGGAATTTTGTAACTTGTCAGCAAGTTCTTGGCATGCGGATCATTTTCAGAAATTCTATAGTGGCCTTGTGTTAGAAGATGGTGGTGGGGCCCCTGACTGAGGATCTGCACCTACGGGCCTCCATGCTTTGGAGTATCTTCCTCAAAATTCTCTAACCCTCCCACCCTTTTGGTGGCTGGCCCAGCAGTACCATCCATGTACCCAGACTGGTACACACAAGGGTGCTAGCCCCCATTTCTCTCCTTCAGGGCATTCTTTCACCTTCTACTCCATATGTGGGGTCAACTGGGTACCCTAACAAGCCCTGGGACAAGCCTATGGAGTCATCCTGGGGTCCTATAGGTAGACCCTAATTTCTAGAAGGCGGCAGGGTGAGCAGATCACTTCTGCTGGCCAATGTGGCATTTCTTCAGCTGAATCACTTGAGATTGGACTTGTGGTGTGATATTGACATACTGATTTAGGTGACTCAAATTAATTATATAAACCGAACCCTGAGAAAACATTTTCTTTTTTTTTTTGAGCGGAGCCCTGCATATCCTAGGAATGGTTCTGAAGGTGGCAGGAACGCCAAAGAGTCTAAGATCTTACCCTGGTACAAACTAATAAGTTAGCTTTACGCCGTTTCCTTTACACTGGCAGAAGACATGAGCTTCCTGGGTTGGAGACGAAGGAGAATTTATTACTCACAGCAGTAACCATAGCTACAGTATCATCATTTTCTTGCGCTTGCTTATTAAGTCCCAGATCCTACAAGATGACACTTGCACACTCAATAGTTTGTGTTACAACATGGAAATTCTGAGCTTAGGGAACCTGAATCTTTCATAATGGACATAAGCATACCTCCCTTTTGCTCAGGAGGAAAACACAATCCAGTCAATTTTCAAAAAGCTATTTGGTATGGAAACATCCTTAAAAAGATAGTCCAGCAAGGCAGTCAGCCCCGCTGCTCCTAAGACATGGAGCAACTTGAGACCCGTGGAGAATTGCCTCTCAACAGTAGGTTCCTGATGCTCCTTCTTGACTGTAAATGTGCAAAAACAGCCAAATAGCAAATAACCCCAGCCTGTCCTGGAATGGCCCTAAGTGATCATCCTGAAATAAAAGTGGTTTCCAAAAGAAATGACTGAAGCAAGGAAAGAAGGAACACAGGTGTTTGAAAGACATGATTCTATACATTGTGGGTCTGTATATAATTCTGAATATTTCCATCCATGTTTGTTTCAGATTCTGTGGTCCTGTCCATGGGTAGCACCAGTTATCTCATGGTTTGATTTGGGAGTTACTCCCCTATACCTGAAATGATCTGTACCACTGGCCTGTTACAATGCTTAGAATCACTACTATTACAATCATTCTCCAGTTATGGGTTGTCTCCAGAAGATCCAGAAGATATAATTTTGTTTTGTTATATGGCAAAGACAATGCAACAGCCCCTTCACACCCATTAATTTATCAATAGAGCATCTATGTCTTGTCCTCTGTGGATATTATGAAAGGAAGGTGATTTTAATGGGAATATGGGACCGGAAGAAGTGAGAAATGATGAGTATACTTGGATCTGGAGAAGGTAGCTTCAATAGTGTCTCTGGGAAATAAAGGAATATTTTGAAACCACTGGATGACAAGGCAGAGAAAAACCAAGCGTCAGGAAGCATTAAAAAGAAAAAAAAGAAAAAATGGATGGGGTTGTGTTTTAGAAGTCACTGCACAATTTATCCTGGAGCCCATCCTGCTATTAGACTTTAAGAACAGATCTTAAAATGGAGTTTTACTATTCCATTTCCTTAGTTTTTCTTGGCTTTCTAAAGGAATATAGGAGATAATATTCTAAAATGAATGTCAGGAGAATGATTTTAAAGGAACCACTCAAACACAGTTGTGTTTGCTTACTTGTCAATGTCACTCTTTCTTTTCGACACCCAGCACAGCATCCGCTGTGTCACTCTGCACGCGGACATCTTGAGCCCTGACAGTACATGCTGTTCATGGCTGTTGGCTCTTTTGCCACAGCCCTGGGCAGATGCTGCCACCACAAAGCACCAATGATTTGGTTAGAAAGCTGTGTGATATTTACATTGATATAGTCACGTTAACTTTGTGGTGGCGAAAGCCTCAGTTTTTCATTTCCTGGCTGGTATTTGCAATGTGGAATTGCAACACTGCATTTACGTGCATTTTGCCTTTAAAATGTTCTGTGTGGTGTTGCAACATTTGAGAAATTCCCAAGGACCCTTAATCTTCCTGCAAACAGTGGTTTGTAAACTAATGACCAAACTCACTGTCTCATTGTACCTCTGCTGCATAATTCTGATTTTGCATTGTGTATCTTTAGATTGTCTCTGTACTGTCTTTTAGTTTAAATTTTACCCTTGAGGATACCAATAAAAGGATGGGAAAAAAAGATTAAAAAAAAAAAATTCCAGCTTCTTTCAGGAGCAATTGTTGACCTTAAAGCTACTTTCCCTATTATTTTCTGTGAAGTCTCATTTAAAATATTTTATTAATGCAAGAAGATTTGCATTCAGGGTTAAGGACCAGTGAACAGTAGCCATGGCAACCAGGAAGCCATTTGGGAGGAGAAAAAAATGCAGTAAAGAGTAAATGTTTTAATCCTTAACTTTAATCCCTTTACTTCCTGTTCTCAAAATGAAATATAAATCGGGCACCATGGAGTGCTGCAATTTTTCTCTGAAAGGGATGTTGGCAAAAGAGGATTAGTAATGGACAGACGTGTTTAAGGAATTTAATCACACAATTTGTTGTAAAACTTTTGAGACCATGAGTGACCAGTTCCTTTGAGTGGCGTCAATGAGAACCAAAAAAACCTACTTTGAAACTGATTAGAGAGTTGACGCAGGGGGACACCCCTGTTTTCTGTTATTGTTACATCATTTCAGCCTGTGGTAATGACATAAGAACTCAAGGAATTTGCTTGGTTCCCCAGTGGGGAGGTAAGAGAGAGACGGGGGGTGTCTCATTGGTAGAATAGAGATATTCTTTTGATCTTCCAAATACTAGGGAAAAATTAAGTTGCCTGTATTTCTTATACTACCTTTCCTTGATGTTTGATTACTATGGGAGTTTTTACAAAGATGTGTGCTTTCCATTGTTAGCAGATCTTGGGTTTCTGCTAAAAAGCATGGGCTTTTGTTTCTGTGGACAGTGAAACAGAATTCTCGGGATAGATTATGAGTTCTTAAGGTCACCACTTTTTGTTTCTAAGATTTTGTTTTACATGGAGTACTGCTGACTTGTTAATTTCTGATTAAAAGTAAAATGTCTAATTTTCTTTGTTTAAAGTCATACCAAAAATATGTCGCCAATACTGGCTTAAAATGTTGGTTGCTTGACTCTACAGCACATCTATTTTCTCTGGCTCTACTTTGGAGAATTATTGGGGAAGAAAGGGAGACAGGTCTTTTTCTGGCACTATTCCCTCCCTCAGCATAAATATAAGAATATTTCTCTGATAAATTTATTTCTAGCGGACTAAAAGGTACCAGCGCACAGGTCTCTTTGCAGAGGTCTGAAGTAGCTACAACTTGTACCAGTTTCCTGTTGTGTCAGAATGTGAAATTATTTCCAATCATAACATCTTCCAAAGTGGTGCTAATAATGATGACAGACAAGCAACATGAGGCCCAGAGCATTTGAGAGTGGAGTTAGACACCGCAGACCACTGAGTTTGGAGTTCCTTACAGACCTTGAGAGCAAAAGCATACGTGCTAAGACCTGCCAATGGCAGGACATCTGGGGAAGAAAAATAGCATCATGTTCTCCAGCTTAGAGTACAATGTGCAGCATTGACAACACCTGTTTCTGCTTCCTCATCTTGGGCTAGTGTCCTTTCTCCTCATTCTGTCAGAACCAGCAAGACTAGTGTAGTCTAGGACAGAGTACTGAGGTGTAATCTTGGCACCGTGAGTAACCAACCACCAACAGCCCTCATCATCCTTCCATGCTTCCCTTGGATTTTTGGCTTTCTAGTCTAGATTTCTGGGGTGGGTTCTTTATTTATTTCTTTTGAGATGGGATTTTTGTTCGCAGCAGGGGGTGGATGATAATAAGGAAGACAAAACAAAGTCTGTCCAAAGAAGAAATAGTAGATTGTAAAGATGAACGTGACTTTGGCAGAGATGGCATAGAATACAGGAGTCCACAGACTAGAGAAATCCAGTTCCAATCTTTGGCTTCACCCTAAACAACTTCTCTGAACCAGGCTGCCCTTCCAATGAACCAAAGAGAAGAGCTCCATTTCACCAGAGCATCAAAAGATCATATGATATATGCATTACTCTGAGACATACCATGCTCAAATGAGAGACGGGACATTACCTTCCATATAATGCTTCTATGTGTTGACAAAAATAACCTCACAGGTAAGCACTTATATTGGTGGCATTACCTCAGGGGGGAAAGGCTCTGGAGCAGTATTTAAAGCCTGTACTTGGAGCAGTGACAAGGGTAGCAGGACTACAGCTGGTCATTTATTCAACCAGGACTCAAACGATGGAGGTTCTTGTTTGGGCTCTGTAGGTTATCACAAAGGGGTGCGAGTATATCATTTCGGGCCCACTCAGCTTGAAATTTCTGTGTTCTGCTTATCAAATATATGCTAGACATTGACTCTTTAAAAAGAAGGTAGAAAATTGGATTTGTTCCCAGTCCTTCCAGATGAATGATATGAAGTATAAATGTAACAAATTAGCATTTCCTATTGGAAGGATTGCTCATTTGCACATTCCAAGAGGCAATATACAAATGCGAATAGTATTATCTAGTAAAATTTGGCATCAACGGGGACTGAATATTATAAACTCCCCAAATGTCTTTCTTTTTTTTAACTTCTGTGAAGATTTCAGTTGGCTAATTCCTGTTTTATTCTTAGTTGATTATTTCAACATACTTAAACTGCCTCATTCTCTTTTTCCTCTCATATTGCGTGAAGACATGATTTTATCTGTATTCAGGGGCTTCCCTAAAGAATAAGTATGGATTAATGAATTCTTAACAACTATTGAGTCATTTGTTATTCATTCATTTGTTCACACATTTCCCCAAACATTTATAGAGTACCTTTGGTGGGAAAAGAAGCACTGTTTTAGCTTGCATCATCAAACTGATGTGGTTTCTATTTACAAGGAGCTTTTTTGTCCTTTGTGACACATACACACACACATACTTTATAAATAAGTATCATTCAATGTAGAAAACCACAAGTACCATCAGAGTAATACAGAGAAATTGCTTTTGGAATGTTTAAAAAGGAAGAAATGACTTTGGAATGGAAAGACCTGGGAAAACTTCAATAAAGAGGTGATACTGAATTGGACCCTGGAGAATATGCAGTATGTGTTGGAGACATGCAGGGTCTGGAGCAAAGGGGAGTCCAGATGAGGGGGGGCTTGTGGCCAGAAGCACAGCATGAGACATGGATGAGAATGAACAAGGATTCTAGGGGAGAGTGTCTTGGCTCTGTGTGAGATAGAGACATGGAACATGAAGTCACACAGCTTAGGTGAGAGCCAGCCTGTTAAAGCCCGTGAGTTTGGGCTGTAGGTAATGCTTGGTGGAGAGTCACTAAAAGGCTTTAAAAGTGGGGAATGACATTGTCAGCAGTGTACTTGAGGAAAATTAAACTGACTGTTGAGTATGGGATAGATGGGAGAGCAGAAAGCAAGTGCTCTTTATTGAAATGACAGCCTTCAACTTTTAGAAGTAGGCGTTTAAAAAATTGTCCAAACACTCATGCACGGTAAAAATCAGCCTTAAATCTTTTTTAGACAATCCATTTTAATTAAATGAAAGGAAGGAAAAATTACTTCTGCAGTTAGTCTTTCCCCACATTTCCTACACTATAGCACAGGCAGGGGCTGTAGTCAGAAATCAATTCAAAAGCAGACAATAAGGAGCTGGTAAGATGGAGGAGGGAAGTAATTACTAGATAGCTGGCTGCTTTAATTAAACCTTGAGAATATTTGAATAGAAAGAAAAATGCTGCACTTGACTGGATGGGATGGAATCTGTGTGGTCACATTAGTGCAGTGAACTGGTGTCAGGAGGGATTTATGAAGTTACAATAGATGTACGCCCCTCGTCTTGCTTTGAGTAACCCCTTTACCAGACCCCAGAGGGTGAAGAAGCATATTTCTCATGGCCATGTGAAGTTCCATGTTAATATTAATACTTCTCTACTTGTCCAAAGCAATTCACCCTTTAATTTAATGTTCTGCTTTTGAGATAGTCCTCCAGATACAGACTGAATCTACCTTTAACTATGTCCACTTATGTATCATTTTCCAGTCAGAAGAAAAAAAAAGAATAATATTCTTGGTGTCAGTTTTAGAATAATACTGACTCAGGAGGAAAATGATGTTTTCACTAAGGTTAACAATACAAAAATGCAAGCTGAGTGCCTGTCTCATTTCAACATCCTTTTGAATCTCAACTCCCCAGTTCTGTCCAAGATAGCTAGGTAGTGGTACAGATTTGGTAAGTAGGACATTTAGATGAAGTATCAACATCCCCAAAGTGTTCTGAAATGTTTTATTACTGGTTTTGATTTCTAATATATTTTGGACTTTTCAAAAAGTCCACAGCTCGCAATCTTCTTCTGATGTAGAATAATTTTAAGGTGACATTTACCTTCCAAAACGGTGTTAAAGTCTTGATTAGGACACTGTTTGGCCCCAGACTGTGTTTATGAGGGTAAGCAAGAACCCAGGGTTCTAACAGGTATTACTCAGAATAATCACAATAGCTTCTGCTTCTAGAGAAGAGAAAAAAAAATGAACTATGTACTACACTAGCCACTTTCTTTAGGTTATATCATGTAATCCTGTGATAACCCCCTAGAGTTGGCATTATTATCCCCATTCTACGGAAGATGAAGCCTTTTGAGGTTAAAGAGATTCCACAGGCCACATATTAATATTGAACTTGTATCAAAAGTCCCCAAAATCTCTATTCTTTTTCCTTTGTCACATTGCTACATTATGGCATCTAAAAGGAAGCGGTCGGTTAAAAGAGAAAAATTTCTCAAAAATGGATGGGAGGAAAAAAAGAAATTAGAAGCACATGTTAGACAGTGTTCCAATGCTTTACAGTGTTACAGTGGACATTAATGAAAACGGTAGTAATAGAATAGTAATTAACATGCATTGACCGCTGACTACATACTATGTATTGGTGACAGACTTCATTATCTCATGTTATCCTTTAACAATGACCTTGTACGTTAGGTGCCATTATCCACATTGTACAAAGAACACTGAGTGAAAGGGATGCTTAAACACCTTATTCATGGTTGTCTCACATTTCCTAAATAAGGACACGAGAGCTCACATTCAGGTATTTTGTGTCTAGAGCCCACACTCTAATCTTTCGTGATCCATATTGTGGATAAGCTGTTATTTAAGTGGTTATTAATGGCTTAGTGTCAACAGGGCATGGGCTAATTTTAGAGAGAGCTCACTTTGGGGCAAAGGTTTAACATCTTTGGTGCCAGAGAATATACTCATCAAGATTGCGAATGGCGGCACCCAGGTGGGGCATGGGGTGGCCAACTTAGTGACTGAGACAAGTGAGATGCAGCCAAGAGATTCTGCACCACTAAATGGCAACGGAGCTTGAAAAAGTTATCTTCCAAATGTAAAGAACCATCAGAGATAAAGAACATCACCTATGAAACAAGATCAAGGGATTTTTACTGAATGGCAAGTTTTATTTGAGCCACACTGTCAATCCCGTGAGGGCAAGGAACTCAGTTATCTGTACACCCCTTTATCTGTGCACCCCTTTATCTGTGCACCCCTTTATCTGTGAGGCCCAGCGTAGCTTTGAGCGCATGGTAAGGGCTCCGTAAATATGTACTGAGTGAATGAATGAAGAGTAGAATATGGATTTTTAAGAGCCTATTGGGTCTTCGAGGCTGCATCGATCGAGGTAGAACGTCTAGGACAAAAGGTACGTTTGTTCTGTTATACTCCACCATGCTCAGACAGCTAGTTCACTGTATTAGTATTGAGATTTCATTGGTATGATAGCCGTTGAGGCCCAGTGTTAAGAGCAATTGAAGTGGTGAATAGAATAATATGGTACATGGGAGAGAAGGGACTGACACTCTAGTGACTTCTGTGTGTCAAGTGCTTTCTGAATCCTATCTCAGTTTTCAGAGCAACGAAGATGACTCAGTGGTTATTACCTTCATCTTACACTCAGGCAAGTGACTACACCTGCCCAGGATCACACCATAGTTGAACCACAGTTTGTCAAACTAAAAGGCCCAAGGTCCTCCTAGGTATTAAGTATCCCCTTATCGATATAAAAAACTAAAGATGTACAACCTGTAGAACAACAACTGCTAATGAAGGGCAGACAAACTAAACCACAGCCCTTTTCGGGGCTGAAATTCTATACTACTACAGCATTTTGAGGCTTCTCAAATATTAAAAGGACTATAAAGTATACTGGGAGCAGTTACTCTGTGTGGTCTGGGAGAAGAGGGGAGGAATAAATGCCAGTGGGTGCAGATGACAGTTCATCAGCAAAACTTGCTAATGATGAGACCTATTTAGCGATGAGGGCACTGAGTTGGAAGGAAATGAATTCCCTGTCATCAAAGGCATTTAGACAAAGGCTGAGCTGCCACCACGTTACGTGGTAATACTACGCAGTTCAGTGCCAGACATTTACATTTAAATTAATTAAAATTAGGTAAAATTAAAATAAAATCTTATTCCTCAGTTGTATTACCCACATTTCAAGTGCTCATTAATCACGTGTGACTATTGTCTACGAATTAGTACAGCACAGAACTTTTCCATCATGGGAGAAAGTTCTGTTGGACAGCACTTCTGTAGAGTTGGTACATGAGATATTGAACTCTAGCTCCTTTTTAGTTTGAAATTGTGTTTCTGGGAACAATGCCCATCAAGCATCATTTCTGACTGAATTAGCAGTAGTTTTGTAGTGTCTACACTGGCATTGATTTTTCATGTCTCTTATTAAGATACACCCCAGCATATGTACCGATTCAGTTATTTTTGTATGTTCATTGATCAGCTGTGGATACAATTTTTGACCTACTTGGAGTCACTGCTGACCAAATAGGTATCTCCAGTCTAGCAGGTCAGGGTGCCCAATTGGACAGTACCTCATGTTCCCAAAGAGGTTCCTTGCAATGCTGTTTTTCTGTCTTCACTCTCATTTCTGTACCTCTTTGTAAATGGGTCATTCCCAAAGGAAAACGAATTTGATAGCAGATTGTTGGAGATTAATTACTTATAATATGCCAATGCTACTTCATAAATGTCAGTGCTAAAGAACCCCCTAGAGAGAGAATTTTCAGATTCAACTGGAAATTAATCGTAATTAATATAATAGGTTAATTCATTGTAATTATTTTTAAGCCTTTTGGCAATGACTTGATTCCCTGAGATCCACATTGCTTGAAGTGTCATAGAGAATGCTTGATGAGAAAGAAGGTTCTGGTACTAAACCTTAACCCTCTGGAAAAAAATCCTACTTGTCCTTCCTTGTGGCTGAGTTTCTCCAGAACTATATTATGGTGGCATTTGATTTCTCGAGAACAAAGGAATCCCTACAAGGTGATGCATAAACATGCAGAGCTAGATAGACTGTGCTCATTGGAGGAAGGGAAAACAAAAGGCCTTTGATTGTGCCTCTTTTTCTTTGGAAGTATGTCTCACTGCAGACTAACAGAAAGCCTTTGCTCTTGGAATAAAATGTAATAGAACTGAAAATGGAAGAATCTGGGCCTTTTTCCCTTTCCTAATTATTTCCACTTGACTCACTTAATCTTGGATGATTATTCAGTCATATCTGAAATGAGAAAATGATGGGAGTAGAATTTCCGTCTCTTGTTTCGAGAGCTTATAAACATTAACAGAATAGTCTTGAACAAAAAACAAATAAAAATCACAATTGATGGTGCCTTGTTTTTCTATATTAAGAAAAATCCCTGCATTGTTACGGAAGCAGCTCAAATTTCCAAATGCAGGAAACTTGTCAGCCTTGATAGGTGATTTCATTATTAACGTTGAAAAACTCATTTGGAACAAATATTTCATAATGGGAGATTGTACAGAAGCTAAGGAGCCAATTTGTGTTCTTGCACCTGGATAGAAATTAAACCCTAAAAAGGGTCATTGAAGATCAGGATCATTAACACTCAAAGATGCACAGATTAGTTTCTGAGACTCAGAGATGTCTCATTTCTTCCTACTATGTCCATGAACCCTACTGCAGGTTTATGGATAGATGGATGCATGCAATCATAATATTAGGTTGGTGCAAAAGTAATTGCGGTTTAAAAGGTTAAAAATAATTGCAAAAACCGCAGTTACTTTTGCACCAACCTAATACTTGCTGAGAGTTAGATCAGGACTCAGTATGCAAAAAATCTTCCTGACAGTTGGAACTGTCTGAAATTGAAGCTAACTGCCAAGATGAAGAAGTAAGTTGCCCGTTGCTATAGGGAATCAAGCAAAGTCTGGGAGCCAGTTACTGGGGTTGCAGTAGGAAGGTTGTGCATAACATAAAGGTTTGGCCCCAGTGATATCGGAGGCCCCTTCGAATTCTTATTATTCTTGTAAATTATGGGTCTGTGTTTAATTTAGCCTCCACAATTACGCTTCCAGTATTATCCATGATATTCCAGAACACCCCACTTTCATTAAGCATCTAGTTCCTGTACCCCTGGCATGCGGGGGCCCCTCAGGTACTGAAGAGAAGGGAGCAGTGTGTGTTTGGGCATCCTGTGAGTGCTGCCGATTGGCTGTCTGCATTCCTGAACCAAATCAGGAATTTGGGGATGTTTACTAAGGTGGGTACTCTTGGACGCAGACTGTGAAGCAAGAATTCAGGTGTGTGTGAGCTATTGAAGTGCTCCCAGGAGAATGCAATAGAGGAATGAGGGAAGGGGAAGAAGCTAGGCAGGGGTGACCCCCCTGGGAGCACTGGAGCGCTAACTTAAATCTCAGGGTTTGTCACACTTCAAGACAAAGAAGCTCAGGTTCGTCACTCGCTCCTCTTGCAAGTGTGTGTGTGTGTGTGTGTGTGTGTGTGTGTGTGTGTGTTGGGGTCCGGGGGCTGCTAGCTGTTGGCTGTAAAGTACACAGAAGCTGGGAGAGGGGCACACCAGGGCTGGGGAAGAGGGTAGCACGGAATCACAGTGCATTCTAATAGGATCTGTATCAGTCAGGCTTTTCCAGAGAAACAGAACCCGTTGAGGAGAAAGGGAAGAAGGGAGAGAAATTGATTTCAAGGAAAGGAATTGAGTCTACACAATAGTAATGAGATGCGCTAGCACCTTTTTCAGAGAACCTGAGGAGCCTTTGCTCTTTCCCCAACTAGACCAAGATCAACTGATAGGCTTATGGCTAAAATACATTTTTTAAAAAGTCCTCAGAGGAAGGGGAAGTGTGTGAGTGTGTACGGTGTGGTGGAGGAAAGGAGAATACTGAGGTGGATTATTTCTTGAGCTGGTATAATACAACTTCAAGGAGCCTGACTTTGGATTCTGACATACTTGAACTAGCTGTGTCTTTCTAGCTTTTCGTCTCTAAGATGGAAATCACAACAGTGTGCGCCTCATAAGGTTGTTGGGAGACCCACAGTAGTGAGCACACTACAGGGATTTCATATGTATTTGTTGAACGGCAGTGCAGCCTTTAAAAGTGTATCACGGTGACTGTGCACGCCGAGCCCCTTCCTGGGGGAATTCACGTGCACCGCGCTCTTTCCTTCCCGACCCGAAATGCTCATCTTATGGCAGCGGGTTTCAAAGTGCCTTCTCACAGATCTGTATCAGGCAGGCTTTTCCAGAGAAACAGAACCAGTTGGAGGGACACTGGAGGGAGAGCAAGAGGGAGAAATTCATTGATTTCCAGGAAAGGAATTGGCTTACATGATCGTAGGGGTCAGCAAGTCAGAAATCTGTAGGGTTGGGAACTCTGGCCGGACCTGGCGCTGCAGTGTAGAGGAGGAATTTCTTCTTTTTCAGGGAAACCTCCGTGTTTTGCTCTTGAGACCTTTCACTGATTGGATGAGAACCATCCAGATTGTTGATGATAATCGTTAAAGTCAAATGGCTGTAGATGTTAACCCCCCTCTACAGAATTCTTTGAGGGCAACACCTAGTGTTTGATTGAATAATTGGGTGCTGTAGCCCAGGGGAGTTGACACACACAGGACTAACCATCAGTGTCGCCATACCTCACAGCCTGTGTGGGCTCTCAAGGAAGCGGGGTACAAAGTGCTTCTCCAGCTGTGGATAAGAATAGGGGATGAGATGAGTCTCCCAGGAAACACATGGTGGAGACCTTACAAGAGTTCTCTGTGGCATTAAGGCTAAAAGCCAAAGTGTTCATTGAGGGCTGGGGTCTTATGTGATCAGGCTCTGCCCCGACCCCACCTCTCAGCCCTCATTTCCTCCTTTCTGGGTCCCCCTCACCCTAGTCACAATGGTCTCCTTTGCAGTTCCCTCCTTCTGGGACTCTGCTTCCTCTTGATATACATTTAGCTTATTTCCTCTACTGGTCAAGTATTCGCTTGAATATCTATTCTCAACAAGGCCATAATTCTCTCCAGCGTTCCCAATCCCACCTACCTTTCTTTTCTTGTTTCCATAGTACTTACCAGCTTCTATACAATTTACTTATTTAGTTAATGTGTTTACTATTTATTCCCTCCTCTGAACATCAACTCCTCAGTGAGGATCTTTGTTTTGGTTGCTGATATATTTTAGGTCCCTTGAACAGTGCCTGGCATATGATTGAGACCCGAGAAATATTTGTTCAGTGAATGAATGAGAAGCATAGAGAAAGCCAATGCTACTCTGAAAACAGTAGGGTATGGTTAGGGTAGCTGAGTTGAACAACTCGGGGTGCCATTTACATAGATTACAACCTGAATAATCCGACACAGCAGCCCTTTAAACTAGACAAATTGTTGAGCAGTGGGTTCAAATTCCACTTCTTTCTATAAAGAGCAGTAAGGGATCCATAAAGGGCAAGTCCTTCGCTCTCTCCAAAGAGCAGGTATTAAACTGGATTGGAATTTCTAAACTTTTTGATCCCTAGGAAAGAAAATATACATCCAATTTGTTTTTAAGACATAAATTCATGTAACCGTTTATTATTATGAGATCTGAAGAGAGATTTACTAAGAAATGGTTACCTGAGGTCCATGTGTTAAACACAATTTGGTTTTTATAATTTTCTATTTCCACAAAATGTTTCCTCTCCTCATAACCAAAAAAAATCTAGCTGTCCTCATCAGGATTCTTAGAGACCAGGTTCTGAAAGTATGGTTTCCAGACAACCAGCGCCACCATGACCCCAGAACTTGTCAGAAGTGTACCCCAGTCCCACAGAATCCACAGCTCTGGGTGAGGGGCCTGCAGGTGACCCTGGTGCATTGAGACCCTTAGTGAGAGACCATCTCCCACTGAAAAATTTTCCTCTGTCTCTTTTATATTCCTAGAAGCTAAGAAGAAATATACATTATGTAATTTATTTTATTTAAATTGTTGGGTTTCTTATTCCAAATATAAAACTGTGTTTTATTGAAAAAACATCCTTCCCAGGAGATTCTGCTCTGTTCCCTCCTGCCTTACCCAGTAGATAATTCCTGCAATAGAGAATATTTAAGAGCTTGAAGTGGTCTGGAAGGCCCTTTCCTGGTCTAATAATCTGCGAGGGAGGGCAAGAGGGATACTATACTTACATATCCTTACTGCGTTTCTACGCATATGGCCCTCCTTTGGAAATTTTGCATAAGGTCCTCAAGGCTTGTTCAATTTAAGAAGCACTTTCTAGAACCGTGCCTAATCTCAGAGAAAACCAAATTAACTCTCCCCACAAAGTCGTATGGAATCACACTGTTGGAAAACATGAAAACTTGTTGAAGCTAAGGAAGAATTGCCTGCCTTTGACTCCAGGAGTAACCATGGCCGTGAAATTCCTTGGAAAGACCTCATTGGTACTGATAACTGTAAAACCCTAGAGTAGTTGGTAATAGAAAGCAGAGACACATTCATGTCCACGCCTAGTGGAACATGTGGGCCCCAGATCACATTTTAACGATGGAAGACAAATTAAAAGTGATCACCAGAACTCATTCTAGGCCTTGATATTTTTTCCAGTTTTTCTTGCGCGGTATGTGTTAGGTTAGTACCAAAATAACAAACATACTTTCCAAAGACCCTGAGAGGGCTAGGCATTAACTCAGACAGTCTTGGTCAGAGATTCCAGTGTGGCAAAACTGCGGAAATTATAATATGATTATGTGTCATTCACTCTGTGTGTTAAATGCTTCTTCCCTATACTTAGGGTCACTATGTCATTTTCATATTCTTGGACTAAGACCTGGACATATGTCTCTTTATGAAGCTTTTAGAGATCCAAGAAATACTGCTCTATAAGTGATAATTTACTGATGTCTTGTGTGTGTGTGTGTGTGTGTGTGTGTGTGTGTGTGTGTTTCTTTCTGATCAGAGTGTGGATCAGAGTCATTGGTGGTGGTGTGCTTGTAGTGTTAACAACCAGCTCTCCATGTAAAAATGCCCCAATTTGTAGCATTTGCCAATTTCCATGGTGTAAATATTCTTACCATGATCAATTTCAAGCTATCAACCTGGCATCATTGCATGGAAAGTTTGGAAATGATACACATGATTGATGCTTTTGGATTGGTACAAGCCACCTCCCATCCATCATTGGAATATAGAAAATTTGGAAAGCAGAGGAAAGACTTTTTGAAAAAAAAGCAAAGAAAAAAAAAAGCAGAGGAAGTAAATTCATGAGATTGCTGCTAGGAACAAAAATCAGTTTTAATATTGAATTACATTTTCTTAGCAGTATTTTTTTTGTGTTTTTATATACTTATTATTTTGCACATATAATTTTGTGTTTTGCTCTTATCTTCTTGAGTATGATTTTAATGGTTTGCATAATATTTTATCAAATTGATATAAGATCATTTATTAGCCCTAATTGTGAGCTATCATGGGAGCATTGGGTATAAATCTTCCTTCACATTTCTTCTGGCTATTTCCTTAAGACAGACCCTGTGATCAAATGGTTTAAATTGTGGGTCTTGAAAAAATATTTCCAGATGCCATCTAGGAAGTTTGTACCAATGTATACTCCTATCACCGGTGTTTAAGAATGCCTCTCTCCCCTTAATATCAAAAAGGGAAGGTGGTGACTAGATACTGTGGCATTAGATACTTTAACAAAAGTGATTGTTCTTTTCAGATTTTAAAAGAAATATATACTCATTACTATTTTAGGGGGAAAAAAACCCAGAAAAGTGTAAAGATGAAAATAAAATAATTCCACCAACCAGAGATAAGCATTTATAAGCTTTTTTGTGTTACCTAAGTTTTATCCTAACTTTATGAAATGTGTTATAAAACATGAAACTATGATCTGAACTTTATGTAATAAAGTATTTATATGTGCAAAAAAAAAAAAAAAAGGAATGCCTCTCTCACTGTAACTTCACTACCATTATTTTTTAGAGGTTTTGATAATTGATAAGTTTTAAAGAAAAGCTGTGACATTGCATTTCTTCGCAAGTCTGCCGAGCACTTTCATGTTTATTGTCATTTCTATTTCCCCTTTTTAAAATCTTGTGTTCGTTTCATATCAAGGACTGCATGGTGAAGCAATTGTTGCCCAGGGGATTCTGCTGTGTGCCTCCCCATCTCAACTGTTAGATAATTCCTGGACCAGGGAATGTTTAAGAGCCTTGAATGTTCTGGAAGGTCCTTTCTTGGTCATCTGATTGCGGGGGGAGAGGGAAAGACGGACACTAGATCTGCACCCTCTCTGGAGTGGTGTCCATCTCTGGTTTCATCTTCTATTCCTCTTCTTTAGGCCCCAGGCTGACACCACTCCAGCCTCACTAGTCCTCAGATAGTCCAGGCACACCACAAGGCAGGCAGGTTCTTCCCCCAGGGATCTGCAGGGCTCACTCCCTCACTTCTTTCAAGGCTTTTTACAAGTGCCATCTCCAAGAGGTTTTCCCTGATCCCCTCTCTAAAATTACCATCCTTCACCCCTCACTCACTGTCTTCCTTCTCTTCATCACTCTTCTCCATAGCATTTTTGCCCATCTGGTACTGTATATATTTTATTTGTTCATCTGCTTCCCCTCTAGAATATAAGTTCCATAATACAGTATTCCTAGAGTCTAGAGGAGTGTCTGACACTCAATAAATACTTGTTGGATGAGTAAGTGTACACTAGCCCTATATCTAAAGGTTTAGTTTTGTCTTGATAAAGACAATATCAACTTATAAGCTCCCTTTAAACACTGGAGATAATAACTATTTGCAATATCTGTAACAAATAGATTTCTAGATTTTTAAGGTGTTATGTTTTTATATAAGCAGAAGGTAAGTATTTTTAGGTAACTAAATCTTGCATTGTGATTTTTTTCCATTTGAATTACACTTACAAAATTCTTTTTCATAAAGAGATTAGGTAACTTTTCATCTAGACTTTTTTGTAATGGTTTTATGACTTGATTTATTTTTTTTACAAGTAACTCTTTAATAAATAATTTGTTTTGTTTTGATAAAGATCTAAATTGGTTGGTTTGTTTCCATGTAACCTACTGTTGGGGATCTGTTTCTGCTAATGATACTAGCTTTTCTTTTAATCGTGCTCCATAATATTTTAAAATTTAACTGGTGTATTTTCCCCTCATGTAAAATCTATAGCTGTCAAATATCAATGGACATTTCTTAATTATCTCTACGCTATTTTCACAGTAGTATCGCTGTATTTTAAAAGCACTTTCCAATCTAGACTACATATTCTAGAGTTTGTTTTTGTTATCACTACAAGTTCTGATAAGATACAGAGCAAATAAAAGGAAATTTAATAGAAGTTGGTTTCTCAGAAGTCGAAATATCAAGGACTAAAGTCAAATCCACTTCTAGCCACATTTTTCCTGAAACACCTGCCAGGTGTTAATTCGGATTGGAAAACTGACCCCTGTGTTGACTCTGTTAATCCCAGTGTTTCTAACCTATAGTTGTTGCTTGGTAAATATTTGTGGATTGAATTGCATTGAACCTTAGGGCATGATGCCTTTCCAGGAAAGTATTCCAAGGGACAGCTTTCTTTTTCCATCTGTCTTCTGTTTTCTCCTCTTAGTTGCGGTCCAGTGCAGAACTCCACCCTGACCTGCTCACGGATTGCCTCACCGTGCAACCGCTGCAGCCGGCTACTTCCCCACGAGACGCTGCTGCAGATGGGGCCGTGGGATGCTCCCCTGGGCCTGGGCCTGACCTCTATCCAGGTAATGACAGCAAAGGCAGACCCCACCACAGCAACTAATCTTCTGTAGGCCCTTCACCCTAGTTAAAGGGAACGCTTGCATGAGAAAAATTATCCCAAGATCACCTTTATTTCGCTTTATCAATGGCCTGCCCATTGTTACCCTCGTACCTCCCCATCTGAATTCTGAATTGGGTTTGGGAGCAGACTGGTTTTCTTCTCATAAAGAAACAAAGTAAAATAATGCATTAGCTCTTTTTTTGTTCTGGATTTCTGCCAAAAGTTTAGTGCACCCAACCCTCCCAGGTATCTTAAATTTATTAACCTGATTTAGACTCAAAGGAAATGCTTCCCTTTTGAGCAGGTAACAGGCTGCATGTGGATTTCTTAATGGAACAGTCATTGTCTTGTTTGCATTTTAAAAGGAAGCCCCAGGTTTCTAAGAAAAATGTCACACCAGTAAACCAACTTGTAAGAATGTTCATTATTGTTTGTTAACAATAATTGAGGGAGGCAGGATGGAATGGCACTAGTAGTCCCGCTTCCTGGGTTTGAATAATAGATGACTCTGTACTGGGAAATTTTCACGTGTGTAGTGAATAATAAGAAAGGATTAATATGCAATAAGGAAGTTTTGGGTTTTGTTTTTTTTCATTTACTTTCTTAGCTTGGATTTTTGTGCATTTTCCACTCATAATGGTGAGGTACTTGTGCAAATATAATTAGTTACCATCCTCACATTTGGAAAGCTCTTAGTGTCATGCTATGAATATGAAAGCAAAAGTCCCATTAGCTCCACATTCCAGACAATGGGAATTTTCTATTTTCTGTGGATTGCAAATCCCATTCCCACCCCCATCTGATTCCAGAGCCAGGTTTTGGCAGCAGGCTGGTTTGTGTTTTTTTTCCCCCTTTAAAAAGTACTAATAAACCATAAAGAATTAAGAATTCACTGATGCATAACAGTGGAATAGGGAAAGACATGCTTGTGTAACTTTTTAAACTTAGCAGTTCTCAGTTGATCCAAATGCAGGAGAAAGGGCATTAAGCAAATACGGTATTTCAGGAAAGGTCAGTCATCAAAACTTCCTTCATGTTGTCACAGTGTCCCTGGCCCTTTATCAGTTGCTCTGGCTGCTTACTCTTGGAGATAACAAAGCCCCTCTGCTATTTTAGACCCTAGGAAATGAGATTAAAACTTATTTGAATGGCTGACCAAATCTTACAGAGGTTCCAGATACAGGTCCATATATACACATGCAATACGCCAAGTACACTGTTATCAGCACACATAAATATTTTGTATTAGATATATACGTGAAAAAGCGTAATTAGCTTTTGTTTGTTTATATGCCTGTTTGATTTGCCAAATGTTTGATATGTGAACATTTATTTTAGCACATTAAATTAACAATCAGTTTAAAAGTGCCTGAATAACTTCTTCAATTCATAAATCCCTGATTTCTTCAGTTCATAAATCCCTGATTTTACCAAAGACCTGGTACACAAGTGTTAAGAGTCAAAGCTAACCAGAATCAGTTGAAAAATAACCCAACATCCAATGTATTTTCTGGTGATGATCTAGTCTTGTTCATTTACATCTCTTGGAAATGGATTTGGGAAGCCATGATACCTCTGTCTATCAAAACGTTAGTTCCTTTGCTATATGTAGTGTACATATGTTACACTACTTAGGAGTCACATTCGTCTTGGTGTGCGCTTTTTGTTTGTTTGATAGTGTTTTTAGTTTTTAAAAAGTTTAGTTTGAAATGGCTTTGTTATCCCAAACAATTCCTATTTTTATTCCTGATACTTTTCTACATTTGATCTTCAAAAAGATTTCAATCTCTTAGCTTTGAGCCTCCAGCTAATGCAAGTGAGCTGCCATAGTGGGCAAGAGGCCTAAGTTGCCACAGTATCAGCAGAGCATCTTTAAATTGGTTTGAATTTCCTGAGACTATCGGAACCTTTCAAACAGGCAAGTGGCCATCTTCCTTAACTTTGTTCCTGGAATTTTACTTCTTGAGTTAGCTTATAGCTATGAAGGTTTATCTTCCCTACTTCTTTCTTTATTCCTGCTTCCTTCAGGTTCTATTTTATTTTCTTTGTTCTTGCTTTTATTTTTTTAATTGATTATGCCTTCTGTTTTGCTGAGTAAGCAACAAACCCCAAACAGAACAAGGCAGGAAGAAAAACTGGAAAACAAAAAATGTAAGCCTCCCTTTTAAAGTTCTAAAAGCGCACTTGCCAGGAGTACATGTTCACCTCAGTTTCAAACCTATGCTAAAAGACCGTGGAAAGAAGCCAAACAGTGAAAAATGCCAAAGGAAAAGGAAACTTTATCAATTAGTTAAATGTAAAATCTTAAGTGTTAAGGCAATTTGACAATGATTAAGACTTGGCTAAATGGCAAAAGTACTTGGAGTCATTCCCTTTACATTCTGCTACACACAATTGAGAAAATATTTGTTTAATGATTGTCAAGCACTTAGACTTTTAGGTGTTAGTAAATTGATTTATCATAAAAAATATTTTGATGGAGACCTGTTCGGTATGTGTGGGCATAGGATCAGAACTACTTTAGCATGAGCACCATGATTTTCTTAGAAGCCACCAGGATCGTGGGCTTCCTGGTTTGAAGAAGCCATGGTTTTGAAATGGAAGTTTTTAGTGGGCAGTAGACAATGATTTGTAAGATTACAAGAGGGGGATAGTTTGGAGAGCATTAAGATGAACAGGGAAGATGGCAGTTCTGACACATAAAATTCTTGCAAATCTCCTCTGTGTTGGCTTCCTTTATTGAAATAAACTTTTCAGTTGATATGATGGAGTTTGATTGTAAAGGATTATCCAAAAAGACTTATCTTAGGGGAAGAAAATAATGCCCCATGTTAAAGCAGCCAAATGTTACTTGAGGCCATGCTGACGATTTTAAAAGTGAGGTGTTTACTAATCCACTATTTGGAAATCCCGGGGCTCCCCAGGTCTGCTCGTCAACTGACCTGAAAGCAGTTTTGTTATCTAACGGGAAGGCGGGACGCTGATGAGCAATTCTCAACAATGGCTCACTTATATTTTCTGCCCTTTTGTGCAGAAGTTCTGTACTCCAGAGAGATAATGCGACAGGCCAACCTGCGTACTTAGGTGATTTCTCGGATAATCTGAGGGAGAAGTATTTCATAGCCGGTAGATCAGGTGTGAATGCCACTTTTGAAGTTTAGTACCTGTGTCTATTGTCTCGTCAGCTCCCTTGATGAACTACAGAAGCCAATAAACCTATGGTTAGTGAGTCTGCAATATCACGGACAGCCTGGATCAGTGTCTGGTCTTAACAGAGTCCATTCACCCACAAAGAATGCTCTATGGAAGATCTGTCCCAGGAGAGATCACCAAAATTATGGTTCCCTCCAAACTGAAACTGTACTACAGATTCAATTAAACATGACTCTTGCCAATGGTGTTAGCCATGAAGACATCACAGAGGCCAGTGTGGCTGAGATGTTGAGTCCCACAGAAACTACCCACCAAGTGAAGAGCTAATGCAGCTAAAACAAGGAAATCTGCAAGAATGAGGGAATTTTATTGATACCACTTCTATAGGGTTATAAAGTAATTATGTTTTGGAGCTGGTGACTTATCCCAATTTTGAATGTAACCTCAGATTTTTCCGGAAAAAGAGTAAGTGTTATGTTCAGATGTTCAAGGGAATTGTAGATGGAAAATCCTTTTTTTAGAGCAGGAATTTTTGAAGTCATATGTTGTCATTCCCTTGCCTTCACCCTCATTACTGGGAAATGAAGCCTTCTCTCTTACAATAGCATCACTTTTTGTAATAAATAGCACCATATTAAATTCATACAGGATTTAACATTCTTTGTGAAGTAGTTAATGTTTCATTTTAATGTAATTTTATGGTATATTTTTTAATACATTTTCTACATTCTTGAGTATATTTGCTATCTTGGGACAGCTTGCAGAGTTGTAGGGGTTAGAAATAATTTTTATTTGAAAGTGCCTCATATAGTCTACTCTCAAAACGTCGTTGTGAATTTAGGGACTTTATTAGAAGGTTCTAAATTGGCACACAAATTTCCCAATAGATTAAACTTTATAGGAAAATTGTGAAGATCAAATAACATGATCTATATAAATGTCCTTAAAAAGGCATAGAGCATTATAAAAAATGCAATAGTTGTTACTTGCATTTACCTTCAAAACCTCGGCTTTGCTTGGATTTCACCCGAGGTGAAAAAGGGACAGAACCACTTGAAATTGATGGTGGACAGAAGGAGGTAGAGACTGGGGTTAGGGAAGCCATTTAAAGGGAAACATTGGGCAACAATATCTTTGGCATGTCTCTTCTGATGTTGCCTTGAAACGCTGTAAAACTCTTGTATTGTTCTTGTATTGCATCTGTACCTCATCCACCAAGTTGGACTGGAGAATCAATGAGAGTAGGAGCAAGCCGGATTCTACTCTGTTGTATAAACTGATCATTTAACCTATAGATTTAGCCCTCCCTGGCCCTGAGCCAATCCTTTAGTGGCATTACATCACCTGGAAGACCTGTGAAAATATGGATTGCTGGTGCCCACCCCCAGATTTTCTGATTCAGACGGTCTGAGTGAGTCCCAAAACTTTGAATTTCTACCAGCTGTTTCTAACTAGTTCTCAGGTGTCACTAGGAGCTGCTGTTCAAGGGACCACACTTGGAAAGCCACCACTAGGGTCATAAAATGTGGGAATGTGACTTCTACCAAAATGTGATCTAAATTTTGACTGGTGGGAGTTACAGTAAGAATTGCCCCTAATTAGCTAGTGGTAGGAATCCTTCCACAATATATATGTACATGAAATCACCACAATGTATGCTTTAGATATCTTCAATTGTTTATGTCAATTACACCTCACTGAAAGTGGAATTTTAAGAAAAAGAATTTAAAAATTGGAGCAAAATTTTTATGTGAAAACATTGTGATAGAAGTCTATCCACGAGACAATTTAATGATGTGGCTGATATGCTGTATATTTACAATGATAAATAGAATAATTCTGCTCTGGTACTTACAATTAAATAATTAACAAAAATAATAAAGCTGAATCAAATAGTAAAGAAGAAAAGAAGATTTGCGCTGTAGTATATATCATTTCTCACTGCAGAAAACCTATAGATAAATATTAAGAGTGTCTGCCCACCAGTTTTATAATGGCACTGCTCATATTTTGATTAAGAGTTAGATCTTACAACCACCCAACTGAAGAAAATTAAAATTCCGATTCCCAGCCAGCCCAGGGCACATTTGTATGTATGCAGCCAATGTTAATGACTTTTTATGTTTGCAGGCTGCTTAATTTGGTGCTTCAATTTTCCATATCCACATATCCCCTTGTATTCATGTTAGTTTTCACGCAAGATTAAGCTGAATTATTCAGTTTTACAATATGTACAAGTTTTGCTGTAAAAATATTTTTGTGGGTGAGTGAAAACAATTCCACAACTCCCAAGGAGGAGAGGAAGGCAATGAAGCTGGGCGATTGTAGCTTTGTTACCGTTGGGCAAAGTCTTGCTTGTCTTCATACTATTATTTCTCCTCTTCCTCATCTTACGTTATTTTGCTGGTATTCACATGGGGGTGTGAGAAGGAAAGATTGGATCTACTTTGACGTGTACTCCAAACAGGTCTTAGGAAACATGGTGGCAACAGAGAATTCAGGATAGAATTTCTGGAATGAGGAGCTAATCATATTTTTTTGTGATTAGGAAGTTATGGGCCAAAGTTCTGACTTGCTGCTTCAACTGAGTTACCTTCCAAGGGAAGCGAGAAATAAGTAGTTGTGTCTCTTTCATGTGAAGAATAAAGAAAAAAGGAAAGTGGGCATTTTCAGGGTGTTTGTAGTCCTGGGGAAAGTTCATTTTTTATGCTTGTATGAGCACTGAAAATACATGTTAAGGATAGTATAAAACTCTAATGTGAGGGACATTACTGAATTAGCTTGGATATTACTTGTTATGTTGTACTATTAACTGTAATGAGAGAGTACGTTTTCAGGCACTGAATAAAGAGGGCATTTTGGAATTGGCTTATTCTGGGAGACCAATAGCACTCTTCTCTGAGCATTGGCTTTTAGACTGTCTTCCTCAACATTGTCAAAGAATGACCTGCTCCGTCAACTGCTCTGGCCATGACCCTGGCCATGTGTGGCCCTGTTAACACTGCTTTGACAGCAGCAGCCGTTGATTCAACAGAAGTTACAGCTGCTTGCTTGGCATCTTAGTTTTCCTACCTGAATTTTGAGGCTGCTTTCGCCTCACTTTCATGGCACCCTTTGTACTTGCTACCTGGGCTTTTGCTTCTGGACTCCAGTCCTGTTCTTTCAGTGGATTGAGCTGTTCAAGTCTGGCTTCTGCTCTAGCCACAAGCTCTGATTTCAGAACTGTGTCTCACCCTAGAGGTCTGTTAACACCTAACTACACCGTACGAAGTCACACATGTATCATCTTCATTGGAACCTTTCCCTGGGGGTTTAGTAAAAGTCCTATTTCCACCTTCTAGGAGAGGTGGCAGAAAGTGCACTACTAGCTATTGAAAAGGGGATAAACTCTCGTCAGTATGCATAGAAAAAAGCATAGGATGCTTATCGAGTTTTCTGAGAAATGGATGCGCTTCATGGAAAATGCAATGCATTGTATCCTGAGATACAGTGTTCCTTCCCCAGGAGCTTTTGTGATTGTAAAGGAATGATCTCGGGTCCATAGTTAGGAAGTATACTAAGGCAGCTTGGGGTTATATCTATACAAAAGTAATCTTTCATTTAGTGTCTCTGTTCTTATGACATATTATTGGCCATGTTTTGTACAATCCCTCTTGACCATCTGCGTAGCCAATCTATGCTCAAAGGGAACATTTACAAATGGAAAAGTTACTCCTTCCTCTAACTCACATTTATTCCCCGCTTCCTGAGATCAGTTGCTGGATGAAATGACACACAGACACAAAGTCCTTAGAACAATGCTTAGCACATAGTAAGTGTTCAGCCTCTATGAGCTATTATTGTTGTTGCTTTTATCCAAATACATGTTACAGTTCTTTAAAGCAGCTAGGGAACAGGTACCACAAATTATAGTCGTTCCCACTTAACCACAGTTTTGCTTTCTGCCATTTCAGTTACCTGTGGTCAATGGCAGTCTGAAAATACTAAATGAAAAATTCCACAAATAAACAATTTATTAAGTTTGAAATTCTGCACCATTCTCAGTAGTATGATGAAAATCGCACTGTCCCCCTCCATCCCACCCAGGATGTGAATCATCCCTTTTTCCAGTGTGTTTGTGCGCCACTTCTGGCTCTTTACTTACTAGATGTTTAGTTTGTGGCAATACTGACTCCCGAGGACTGTTGTAAAGATTAAGTGGCATCACATTGAAGAAGTCAGTACACTCGCCGCAGCTGGCAGATGCCCCATAGATGCTCCTTTCATTTTTTCCCCTCCCTCTTTGCTTAAAAGCTTAGAGAATCACTCATGAACCAAGTCCATGCCTGTGACAGGTTACTAGGACCTTTTCTCTCCAGTCCTTTTAGTCCAGGGTGCTACTCCATACTTGGAGTTCAGAAGGAGCTGTCCTGAGTTACAGTGTTCCTTCCAAGAGGAATTCAGGTCAAGATGAGGACTCAGAACTCCCATATTCGAGACCTGTTTTCAGATCTGAAAATGAAACCTTTTTCCGTGGCCATGAAGAGTTGACGTATACTTAGGCTGGTCACGCAGATTGCCAGCGTGCCTGCTTGACAAATGTGCTTCCTACCAGGGATGAGTCTGTGAGGGTGAGGTAGGGAGAGGAAAGAAGAAGGAGGATTAATGGCTTCGGCCAGCACAGCAGTACGGACATTGTCGTGGCCTTGCTGAGGCCTCGCTGTCCCTCCTGATGTCATTCTGTAACTAGACTCTTCTAGGCCATGTCATTTATCTCAAAATATACTCCAAGGTGTCAGGAAAACTTGACTATTTGCTTACCTCAAACTTAGTTGCCGTGTTTCAGAAACAGTCCCCTTTTCATGATCGTTCTTAATAGTTAACATGCAACAGATAATTTATTACACCCTGGGCCACCTCTGGCCTGCCTGCTTCCTGTTTTTGCATGGCCTGAGAGGATGGCGTTAAGATTTTTAAAGGTAAAATGTAAAAAAGACTATTAGGCTTTAGGTAAGAACTGTTTGCTCAAAGAATTGAGGACATTGCCTCTTGCCTGCGAAGCCTAAAATATTAATTATCTGGCCCTTTACAGAGAAGGTCTCCTGACCACTGGGACATTTGTCAGTGACTCAGTGAAACCAAGGAAGCTTATGGCTTGCACATATTGGATCAAATTGTGTTTTAAAAGTCTGTCAGTACAGGTTGGTTGTTTTTTTGTGGTTGTTGTTGGTTTGGTTCCCCTCAATATTTTAGATTTAGCAAATACTTTAGTAATCTTCCAGCCCATTGGTTTTCAGAGACTTTTATATAAAGCCCACTGTTGAAAACAGGTGACGTTGAAACGGTCCATACCACTTGGACTCCAGATCATTGGCCAGCACTGCTAGTCCTCCCTGGGGCATTCCACGGAATCTCAAATGTAGTGGATCTCAAATGGAATTACTACAGGTTAAAATCATCACACTGCAAGCAGCCATCTGCAGAAGCAGCCTGGGCCATGGTGGGAAGGGCGTAAGCTCTGACCGATGTGGTTTCCCCGTAGGAAGAAGCTGCCAGAAGACAGACATGACTTGGTCCTAGTTAAGATGAGCCCAGGGCTGGCAGAGAGGTCAGAGGGAGGAGCCCCCATTTTATTCCCCCAGGTCTATTTGTCCTAAAAAGAGAGAGAATCTCAGACCCTTGAAAATCAAGGATTATGGTTTCTAAAATCTGGGTGTCTTGTAGAGATAAAAATGAATGCCCAGGAGTAAAACAAAACGTTGAAACACCGAACTTTAGGAACCCATTTGATCACATTCTAACAGGAAAGATGCTTAGTTCCTCAAAGTACACTTGCTGCCAGCAACAAGGATGCTTGAAATTTATGTAACTGAAGACTGACCCGTATTCTAAGACAGAGAAAAGACTTCAAATAAAAATTCCTTGAGAAAGGTTGTGTAGGGACATAAATTCATGATAACACGTGAGTGACTTATCAGAGTTTATCTTGAGAGTAAGCAACTACCGTGTTTAACTGAAAATAAGACCTAACCAGAAAATAGCCCTAGCATGATTTTTCAGTATGACATCCCCTGAACATAAGCCCTAACGCGTCTTTTGGAGCAAAACTTAACATAAGACCCGGTCTGATTTTCGGGGAAACACAGTAGGAGGTAACCCTGACCACCTGAAGGCAAAATGGAAAGAGCGTCTACTTTGTGGGCAAAGTGTGAAAACAGAGAAAGGGGATTCTCTTGAGTCACAACAAAACCAATTCCATCATCTGTGCAGTTTTGCCCAGGGATCGTGATAATCGCAGACTTTGGTTCCCTGTTCTAGCCAAGATCCCCAGAATGGCTGGTGCTGCTCATTTTACAGAGCCAGAAAGGGAGAGATTTCTTGAGCAGAGTGCAGAGTTGGTAGATCAGCCCTTGAGTTGTCTAGAAGAATATAGCATTGAAAATTGGATTGGCTGTCTGTGCTAAAAATCTGTTTCCAAGAAGCGTTCACTGTGAAATGTTTTGAGAAGTCACCTGAAGTAGAATGGGTGGGGTTGCCTCCTTAGTGTCTGAAAAGGAGGAAACATTTTTTTCCGGTAAGTATGGAACAGGTGGGAGATAGCTAAGGGATGAATAATGAGGAGTTCGAGAACTGAATATTTTTTACTAAAACTTTGGCTTTGTTGCCAAGTCGGACTTCATTTATAAAGAAAGAGATGAGGAGCATTCCTGTGAGAGCTTTCAGGAATGGGTGGCCAGGTCTGCTCCCACTTTCTTCTTTCTTGACGCTCTCCTACGCTGCCCCAAATGCAAGATATCGTGACATAGAGGCAATCCTGAATTTCTCATAGGGTAGTCTGAGTTGTTGGCTTGTTCAAATTATTTTACTGACATTCTGTCTTACTAACTCTTTGTGAGTGAGTAGATAGGTTGCGAGGCAAAGGGAAGAAAGATAAGGTGTGAGATTTGAGGCTAGATTGCCATGCATTGTCTGGAAAGACACGAGAGGGCTGCATGAAATGTTGGTCCCGGAGAAGTTGAGAGAGCTGCCAGATGATGCCATTCTACTTGTAACAAAATGTCTTTGTTCTGAAATGCAGATGTTTCAGGAGCTTTTCCTAACCTGAAGTTAATTATGTCTGTTATTTCAGAACATTTGATGGTAACCGTTGGCGTTTACGTGGATATCTTTAGCCATTACCTTCTAGTTGCAGCAGCGTATTGCAGAAAGGCATATAAGTATGTATCCCCCTTCAGACACCAGTAACTTCTTCCCTGGCTATAAATCCAGCTGCATGTTATGGAAATGTAATTGGGCAGCCTACATAGAAGTTTGGAGCTCATATGGGAATATCTATTTGTAAGAGAACCTGAATATTCATGTAACTGTGCAGACATCAATAAATTCTCATTTTACCTTATTTATTTCTGTTCCCCAGTGAACAGCAGGGCTCTTAAGCTCAAAGTTAATAGGCATGTTCTTCAGAGATGTACCCTCTCTTACCTTAATAGAACATCTCCCTCACACATTTATTTATCAGTTGCTAGGTAGCTCACCCATCAGGTGACACGAGTATGTTTTCTTTGTCTTAGTGCAGTGGTGACAGTTACCATTGTTTGCCATCAATTAGCTTGGGGTAGCATGTCAGGGATGTACAGGTGGTGTCGTTTTAGTCTGACAGCCACCCAATCGGTTGAGGAGGGATTGTTTCATTATCCTCTTATCAGGGCTGCTGGATAATGATACTCTACACCGCAAAGTAGGAGGGGAAAAAAGACAGGCAGAGAAAATAGATTTTTAGGGATTGGCAATATTAAAATTATTCATGCCTCAAGGAGAAGGGAAAGATTAGAGAAATGACTGTGCAAACCCTTAAGAAGCTACTTTTCCCTAATACAGGTGGAATGTGGAATGATGCCCTTCCTGCTGGAGAGAGAAGGGAAGGGGCGAAAATGCCCAGACATGAGGAGGAAAGAAAAAGGAAAACTAGCCCCTTTTTTTTCATAGGCAACAAGGCAAGGGTTAGCTGAGACACCTCCCATTCACCAATTAACCTCCGTATCAAATGCAGCCTTCCAAGTGATCCTGACAGGGGCTTGTCCTTGTTAGAAAACTCGCTCTGGTTGGTTTGTGAATTTCGGTCCCATGAGAGCGTTTTCCACTGAATGGACAGTGCAATTAAATTGCTCCAGGGTGAAATACAAAGAACTGCAGAAGGTGTTGGGGCCTAAATTTTCACTCTTGGGGACCAAAACTCCAGTCACTCCAGCACTGGTCATTTTCTTTAAAATGACTGAAGGGTAATTGTTTTTGCATTCTGAAAATTAACCATGGCTGGATCTTGATGCTCTTGGAGCAACAAACAAAAAGAAGTGCTGAAAATGTAAAACTACTTTAAGGTAAACTAAGCTTCAAGAGGGGCAGTTGTGTTGACATTTTAGTAACAGCCCATTTTCACTCCTTAACGAAGTGCAGTCATGCATGAAAATGACATGTTATCTTTTAAATTGAAACGCATTATGGGTTGTAACTCAAAGGTGTGTATTACTCATACAAAATAAGTAGAACATTTTAACCCTATGAGGATTCGTTCTTAGGCCCTGCACACTTTATAGCAACTTGCATTAGAAAAATTGAACAAAAGTGCTTATTACTGGAGAGCATGATGTATATATACACCCTTCTGCATTTTAAAATGATGCTAGTCCACAGTTTATATTTATATGCCTCTTCAGGTAAGAGGCCACACGCTATTGGAGATTAACCATTTTGGAGCAACATGTGCCTTCCTCTTCCCTAGCTTATTAATAACAGTAATCATTTATATAAGTGCAGTAACATAAATAGCCAAAGAATAACAAGAGTGGTGTATTGAGCACTTAACCATGGTCCAGGCATTGTGCTAAGTGTTCTCTATATATTATATAATTGTCCTCATTATTCTTTGAGGTATCCTTATTTAAGATGAAGAAACTGAGCTTTTGTTCAGCAACTTGCTCGAGACACATTGCTAGTAATTGGTAAATCTGAGATTCAAATCCAAGTCCATTTGACCACCAGTGGATGTGCTTTGTTCTCTCAGTAACCACCCTGACACTATCTCCAGTGCCCAATTTCTGGTGAGGCCAAAGGAACCAAAATTTCCATTGTGGTTCAACTGTTTCCAGAATCCTTTCCAGCTACGAATTTCTCCTGGAGGGATGGGAGGGAAGAGACAGAAAGACAAGGTTAAGCTCACCTTTTGAATGGGGCCTATGATTCTTTTGAATATATCTGTGAAAGTCAACGTAGCCTGGTATCATTGATTTGCTTATTCCTCTGTGCCCTGACCCTGGAACTACTGCCCGAGAGATGACTGGTAAACTCATACCTCGTCCCTCACATGTACCAGCCACCAAGCATTAAATGTCGTTTCTTAAGGTCCCAACATTAGAGCAACACTATGGCTTTTAAGTAATTATAAATGACTCCAAATGCATATTTACTAACAGCCCAGTGGCAACAGATCTGCACAGCAAATCTCTTCTTCATGCATTATTGACAGAGGTGGCAGCCTTTGAGCCAGCGACATCATGTTCACTTGTGGTAACAGGTGCACATATCTGATTGCTCATGAATTACCCCTCCTTGCCTTCTTCTTTCCCACCAGTAGATCGATATGCCTCTGACAAGCACCTGAAATCTTTATTTGGGAAAAAGCACATTTCCTACCAGCTGTTTGTTTTCTAAACCAAATAATTCAGTTAATTTCTTGCCTGAATTAATTTTCAGAGCTGGAAAATTGCTCTCATTCATGCTGAGATCACTTCGGTGCTTTTAGGATAGGCAGAAACAGAAATGGGAATATACTTTCTGCACCCTAACAAGCATTTTAGTAGTAAAGCTACCCACATGCCTGGCAAGGAAGAGTGCCTAATGACTCTAGTCAGCCTTTGCACATGAAGGTCCAGGGGCTCTGATATAGTATCAACACTCTTACGCCTTCTCTTGAATTCACCCTGCATTTGAGAGGCAATATAGCATTGTGGTTAGGGGCGTGTGATCTGAAATCAGACTTCCTGGGTTTGAATTCTCTACTTATCAGCCACGTGACCTAATCAGGAGTCCGATTAGACCTTAAGTTCCTTGTCAGGAAACTGGAGAAAGGTTTGCAAAGTACTCACATGCTAACTATTGATTCTGAGGTGTGGGGCAGCAACAAGGGGAAATGCTGCTGAGATGTGCTGTAGTACTGTTCAAAGTGCAATCCCTGAGCCATCAGCCTCAGCTTCATTAGGGACTTGGGGACTTGGACAGACGTTCAGAACCTTAGCATTCCTGCCTCTAGGACCTAATGAATCAGAATCAATATTTTATCCGGGCAATTTGTTTGCACATCAAAACTTGAGAAACAGGACTCTAGCTGCCCATACAGTTTTCAACAAGAGTATGCCCTCCAATTGGCTGTTTTTAATGTATCTCACTCAACCTGGCAAGGGAAGTCTTCCCCTGTCCTCTGAAATGATGAAAACTTAGTCACCAGGCAATGCTGATGGTAGGCTTCCCAGCCCTGGGCGTGGGCCAGAGACAAGTGGGCTTCATTTCAAGATGGAGCCACTAACACTTCTTTCCTCCCTCCATTCACACAGTGAATACGTGACAGCTGAAGTATCCCCAAGGGTTCCCTGTCCATACTCATTAGAAAGAGAGATTAATTGTTTCTTCATTTGGACGTGGAGAGAGCTGCATTAACCCAAATTAACCTGAGCTGGTTAAAGGCACCAGCCTAGAATCCCCCGGTCCCAATAACCAGTGAGAGAGCATCTGGGGACCATATAGATCAATAGATGCTGCTTTGTCAAAATTATAAAGCCCAAATGAGTCATATTCACCTACCTCTACAGGAGACAGGGTGAGGGACGGCAGTAAGCCAAGCCCTGGAGAGAGAGAAAGCCCAAAGCAGCAGGGAAGCCAGCTCCTGGTCCTTGGCTGAAGGCAGAGCTCATGAATTCATCTCAAGACCAGGCTTTTATTTCCGTAGGGAGTCCGCCATCTCTTAATCACAAAAGCAATAAGAATTTCCAATATGTTCCTCTGCCGTGCCTAATCAATTGTTCCAGTTGCCAGTCATCAACCCCATCTAGAGGTCCACCTAAAAGCCCTCTTCCAGCCTTGAAAGCAGCAGTGACCCCTGAGGTGACACCAGACAAAGAAGGCCGCCCCTGTGGGCAGCCTGTGTGTGCCGGTTGATTTGATCACAACAGTTTTGTTAATATTGCCCTGGATTCTAGAGGAATCAGTTCGCTTCCTTATGCTTTGATTGCTAGGCCTCATATGCCCTATTGGTTGAGTTTGGAAAATCATTTTGAGTGTGTATGGAGGGAATTTTTTTCTTTTGTGAATGACCTTTATAGTTGCACTCTAACATGGTAGCAGGTGTTCAGACTTCACGCATTAAGAGGCACTAGGACCTACCTGGTACAGAGGTAGGGGCTGAGAAATTGTGTTGGAATGAATGAATGAGTAAAAGAATAGTCCTTTTAAGTAAGTTGGAAGTATTAAGTAAGTTGGAAGTCTGGATGATGTAGGACTGCAATATAGTTGGAAACTCCCAGGAGTGTTAGTAGGAAAGGCATTTCCTGTGCCATAGTGACAATTTCTGAGAAACGTGGATCTTTGGTAGAGGCCAAGGGCAATCCTACTGAAGCTCCAGCTCTCTGGCTTCAGAGTTTTGTCCATTTGATTAGAAAGATTTATGAGATATGGGTCGTATGTTGTAAAGCCATGATTGTGTCTCTTATTCCTTCCTCTAAATCTCTGGTTATTGTATTGGTCACAACGCAGCATCCATAGCCAGCAGTTTTGCCCTGGATCTGCATGCAAAGTGTTCTGTGTGGACACTGAATTTAAAGCTTTGACTAAGTTATCTCACCAGTAGAAAGTTTATCCTATACTTCTCATCCCATCTGTCATGGGCAAGTCATGAGCCTCGTTTTGCCAAGAGATAATTTCTTAGGCTCTATGTAAGAAATTGTCCAGTATACTTCCCAAATTCATATTTTCAATTAAACCCTAAAGCCTTCCCTTTTTTATTCACGTGGGGCCCTTAGTCTAAGGGTGCTGCCTGTTCTAATGCCATCACTGGCTGTAGCAGTGGATGGAAGAGCCGTAGATTGTGTTTCACTATTGGTCTGTTAACAGTTGACCTTAACACAGCATGTTTCTAAGGCTTCAGTGCTGTATGCCCCACCTCACATCCTCTCTAGCATCTATTCCGCCTATTCCATTGCTGCACCAGCTGCACCAGCATAATTTGGTAGCTCCTCCCCTCAAGTGCACCATCTCCCTCTGGCTTTCTGCCGTCGAGTATCTCTGATGCCCTGGTATTGAGCGTCTCTGAGAACCTTGAGCTACTCTGATACATGTGCCTACGTGGAAGTGTGAGAAAGGTGTACCCTGGGGCAACCATTGACTAGTGGGGAATAGAAGCTGATGGATAAATGTTTCTGCCTTGAACTACTCATTGAGCCCCAAGGAGGACTGCACTGGCTAGCATGTAGATTGTGCTCGTTCTTATTTGTCTAGCAAACCAACATGATGATGCTGTTGGAGATACCAGGCACCAAGGTTATCTCGTTTCCTAGTCTATCCCTGGACCTAGCTCAGTGTCTGCCACACAGTAGGTACTTCATAACTATTTGTGGAATAATTGGCTGTTGAGAAGAACACAAGTAACCCTGCACACAGAACAAAAGTGTTAAAATAAGTAAGCAAAGGTAGAGGACAATATAGAGAAAAGCACAGTCGCATAAATTGTCATGATATATTCGAGGTGTGGTCAGTTGTCTGGTTTGGCCAGAGCTTAGGGCACATGGCGGAGCCACAAGTAAGATAGTATGTTAAAGTGCTTTGGACACTGTTTGATGCTCTATACTAGTAAGTCTTGTATTTGGGTAGAATTGGCGTATAGAGGTCTATTTCCTTCACTAGACAGCAACCACCTCAAGGACAAGGACCCACATATAGTAGAGTGGCTGGCACGTAGTAAGCATTTAATATATTTTAGTAGAATTAAAAAATAATCTTGGAGGATGGATGAGTAGATAGATGGATGATGGACGACTGGTCCTGGCTATTAAATGGGATGAAGGAGAGGCCCTTAACTAGGCCTAGCTTTCAGTGTACAGCAAGCTGCAAAAAAATACCAAATTTCCCGGACTATTTCATTGCGGTTCATGCAAACATGTGGTGAATATAGCTAGTGGAGACCTCTGGGAAGCACGCCATTTTCTACTGAACCATTGAGGAGAGCATAGAGCATGGACACCAGGTTTCCCTGTTACCTGTAGGTTAGTAAACATCAGGGGCAGTGCTCCCCTTATGATACACACAAACATACAGAAATACCTCCAAGAGATAATAAGTGATGGGTACATTCAACAACTACAACAAAACAAGCAGGAGAATTCACATTTCTACACTAAGGCAGGGAAAAAAAGATAGCTGAGTTTCCACGGTGTCTCTGTGACCTCTTATTATTCCATTAGTTTTTGGAATAGTACATAAAACACCAAGCACCATGCTGACAAACACCAATATAAAACTATTGCCACAGTGACTCCAAACAGCCTTCTCCCGTGGGTAAAATTATTTGGAATGCAGGGAGAATTGTGGTTGCCTGAGCGAGCGGAGCATAAATGAGGGTAGTGATTCATAAGGTGACTCTAGCAAGTTTGCAAATGTGCAACTTCTCTGGAGGCTGATGCACAACAGATGCTGTGTGTTGCCTCTTTGAGCTGGTAAGCGTTTTCTAGTCTTACCACCTCTTCAGGACGTGGAAAGCTGTGGAGGATGCAGGCTTCTGAGGACAAGAGTTAACCTGACACAATGCTGACTTACCAGAAATAAACCCTTCAAATCAGATCACACCCCTGTCAGTAGTTTTTGAGCGGGAAGATGGTAATTCTGCCTCTTCCCATGTTCCTTTAAGTACTTGAACTCTCATTCCATTGGATTAAGTTTAGGGGGGCTGGGTCATCTGGGGTATTAATTCTATCCAGGAGAGGTTGGAGAAAAGTGGTACTGGTCTAAAAATACAGCTCCCTGAACTTTTAAACCCTCAAATCTCTTTGATTATGTGGCTTCTTTTTCTTAATCCTTAGCCTGATTTCTTTTATTTTTTTAAAATCCATTTATTCTTTGATATCAGTAGAGTAAGTTCAAAAAGAGCAGGGATAGCACAGAGCTCAGCACAGCTTTGTATAGAGGAGGAAGTTAAAGAGAGTCAGCGTAATGATGCTGGTATGATTGCACTATAATGAGATGTCTAGTGAGTAGGTTCCAGACACTGAGAGAGCCTCTCTGATGGTGATAGACTCTGAAAGTGACAAGCTCCAGTTTCTTCTGTGACATTGGACCAATTAGCCAATCTAAATGGGCACATATTTAAGTTTGAGGTCACGTACAGTTCTCAAAGGCTAGGCTGCCCCTATGAATGAGGCTGTAACTCACTGTCTGTGTCATAATAGGCAACAGCGAGGGACTCTCCAAGCGGTGTGTTTCAGACCCCCTTTTCATATTTTGTGGTGTTAGGAGAGGACTCATTTTTGATGAAGACCAAGTACATGCATCCATCACGCCATTGGGGGAAGTGGCTGGGGTCTGTTAGACTCTGAAGTTGAAAGAGTGTAGGATCCTGCATTGGTGCTAGGATCAGGCGAGGCTCCGGTCTCATTACATTGATTTAGCAGTGACAGAGAGACCCGAGCCTGACCCAAGAGGCTCGCAGCAGCGATGAGAAGAGGAAGAAGGCTTATGCTGCGCCCTTCTAGGTCAGCAGAGCGAATATTCTGTTACCTGACTCCCAGCCCCTGTGACTGCGAAGTGCTAATCCTGAGACCTTCACCCAGATGCAAACATTTCAAGATTGACTAATTATACACTGTCCAGACAGGGAACTGGCAGGGCAAGTCAGTGCTTATGAGAAACCATGAATGTCAACCTGGAGCGAGCAGAATATGAGCTCCTCAGGCAGCCCATAAAGGCACATTAACTGGGGAACCCGTTCCACCATGAAACAAAAGCTGTGTATATCCAGCAAGGGGAGAACTGTTCCCTTAAAACCATCAAGAGAAAAACAAACACGCCCCTAAAATATGCTTGCTGTCAGCCTTAGGTATTTAAAAAATGTGGGCTTCACTTGGGGCGCAGTCTGATGCTTGTTCTCCCTTGATTTCAGCTTCCATTTTCTCCAGCAATCATTCAAGCCGAAGTGGAACAGCTGCTGGGGCCGTGCCACCCCCGCATCCTGTCAGTCACCCTTCTCCGGGACATAATGTACAGGGGAGCCCCCACAACCCTTCCTCCCAGTTACCTCCACTCACAGCTGTGGACGCGGGAGCTGAGAGGTAAGGCCATCTGTCTCTGTCTTCTAATAGGTGTCGCCGCCAAACCTCCCTCCACACAGAGAAGTGCTTTGACAGTTGCTGAATTTTATTAATAATCCATTGGTGGGTTGAGTTACCCAAAGGTGACATTTTAAAAGTACATACACACAGCGCGTGGATCAAATATCTCATTATCTGTTTTATTTTCCATGGGGAAAAAAAATGAAAAGATATTGGCAATAGCCAACTAAAGTGTTTGAAGCTGGGAAAAGGCATCAGCATATCTCTGTCTTTTCCCACCTTACCTTAGTTTGCTTCAGGGACTCAATCTTAAGATAATGTCTCCGCAGGTTGAAATGCTTTCCAGATGTAAGATGGTACCTTTCAGCACACATAGGTAGTGTTAGCTTGAGAATATAGCATAGAAGGGCACAGGATTTTATCCTGTGACCTGAAAGGGGCTGTTCACTGAATGCTTTACGTTGATACCACCCTCAGAAAGTTTCTGGGAGAAAATTTTTAAATCTTGACCTTTTGGTCCCTGTCTTTGGACTGCCCAACCCTCCAGTGATGTGGAAAGCCTGCCATTCTTCTTATGCTCCTCTCCGTTTGTCATTTGGCCTCAGTTGACCTACCTAGGGGTTACTGTCTGACCTCCAGGGGGACAGAAAGTTCTTGTGTGGGCTCCCGTGCAATCCTAGGGCACTGAACATTTGGTGGGCAAAGTAATGGGTTGAATAGGCAGCAGGAATAAAAGTTTTGCATCTTGGCTTGCACCAGCGATCTGTGGTTTCATCATTGTTGGCATAGTCTATGAGCTTTTAAAAATGTGTTTTTTAAATACAATAAACCATATATTTTTATATTTATACCTACCCCTTTATTTAGTAATACATCTGTTAATTTAATAAGAATCTGCTATGTGTTGGACGTTGTGCTGGTTTCTGCAGACTATTAAAGCATGGTCCTGCCCTTACAGGACTAGTGATGAGGACAGATATGTAAGCAAAGTATAGTCATTCTGTTTGACTAAATGATGTAATAGAGATGCCACAGGAGCTCAAAGAGGATGTCCCCAACTCTGCCTCAGGGAGGGAGGGAAAGAAAGACTGAATAATCTAGGCACTGAAGGATGACTAAGTCTTCTCCAGATGGATAAATTGGTAATAGCATCCAAGGCAGCAGGAGGAACATAGGCACGACATGCGGAGGGGCAAATAGACACCTGGAGGAAGGCCCCAGTAGCTCAGGCTCATCCAGAGTGTACATGGCTGATGACATGAGGTAAGAACCATGATAGGCTCTTTATTAGGAGACAAGTACATCAGATTATCATGATAGAGAAAGGACTCAGGAGACAAGATGGCAGAGTAATTGAGGCTGGAAGCAGGGGCAGGAGGTAGGGAAAAGAAGAAGGAGGTTAGTCCAGGAGTCTTTTGTGAGCAATATGAGGACTTGAACTGAGGCAAAGCCATGAGGATGGAGAATGTATTCAAGAGGAAGAAGTGTTAATTTTTAATGTATGTGTGGAGTAAAGAGGAGAGGCCAAAATTTACCCGAGTTTCACCCTTAGATATCAAGATGGAAAATTGTGCCATTAACAGAAATTGAAAACATAAGAAGAGTGTAGAATGGAGGAAATGAGGGTGTTGCGTAGAGGGAAGAGTGAGAAAGGAGGAACAATAATAATTGGACTTGATTTTTTGAGTTCTAGCCGGTTGTAAGAGATCTGTGTGGATGTGTCTCATGGCCAGTTAGAAATAGAAACCAGAAGACGTCAGACTTATTTTAACAGTTCTCTTTACATGTTAAAGTGCCTACAAATGATAAGCCTCCTCCCACAGGATCAGCTCCAAAGCAGTATGAATTATAACCCTGTATTAAGTTCACAGACACTGGAGACAGGCAATCTTTGTTGTTATTGGATGTATTCCTGTAAGTTGAGATGAGTTTATTCATTTTAGCATTTTATTTAATTTCCAGTTGGGTTTTAAATGACATTAGCCATGGGCTTTCCATTCATCTCATTGCATTCTGCCTGGCTGAGAATCCTACTCCACAAGGTAGTGTTGACCTTAAACACATAGAGAGCCAGATATATCTCCAGCAAAATAAGTTTATTCAGGAACAAGAAAGAATTGCAATTCAGGACATGTAGTCTAATGGCGATCCACATGCAAGTCCAGAGAAACAAAGGAAAGAATACTCTTTTGTGGGCTTGGGAGGAGCTGTTGTAAAGGAAGAGTCCATTGGAGGAAACTGGAAGTTCGAAATATGTGACTTTTAATTGGCTGAGTTATGGCAGTCTCCCATTGGCTGAACTGTTCCTGGGCAAGGAGGAATCTTTTTCCTCTTGCTGAAGTATCCTGTAGTATCACTTCCTGTCAGAGGTATAAAGTATGCTTCTTCCTGTTGGGGTCAGTAGTGTGCGTTGTGTGACATGTGCATGAGAGTTCTCTCTTCTAGCCTCCTGACTCCATTTTAAATGAGGTTTCTGTTTATTAATTTTCACAGTAGTGAAGCTAAGAAATTATCAATTGGGACCTCTTCTTTTTCATCTCCTTTTCTTTTTTTTTTTTAAATTAAAGTTTATTGGGGTGACAATTGTTAGTAAAGTTACATAGATTTCAGGTGTACAATTCTGTATTACATCATTACATAGATTTCAGGTGTACAATTCTGCATTACATCATCTATGAGGGGGAGGGGGGTGGTAGATGAGGGTAAAGGGAATCAAATATATGGTGATGGAAGGAGAACTGACTCTGGGTTGTGAACACACAAGGGGATTCATCTCCTTTTCTTGTTACTGTGTTTCCCCAAAAATAAGACTCAGCCGGACAATCAACTCTAATGCGTCTTTTGGAACAAAAATTAATATGAGACCCGGTATTATATTACACTATATTATATTATATTACATAAGACCTGTTCTTATATTAAAATAACACCAGGTCTTATATTAATTTTTGCACCAAAAGACACATGAGAGCTGATTGTCCAGCTAGGTCTTATTTTCAGGGAAACGTGGTAGTAATCATAATGACTCTTTATAAGACTACAAGAGAAAAGCAATCTATGTATCTTCTTTTTGTACTCAGCCATTAAAAAAATAAATGTGTAAAATAAGAGATTTTAGCCATTATTAGAGTCAAAAACAACATCCCTGCTCCTACAGTAGCTAATTGTTTGACTGTGTGCCTTAGCTATTCCTGATGCTTGGGTTGGTTTTTCTTTTTAACATTTTTGTTTCTGTAATTTTTCATTTTTTTCAATTCCCTCTTTTGAAAGTTTGTAACATACGAAAAACTTCAAGAATAGTACAGTGAACACGTATATACCCTACACCCATTGTTATATTTTGCCACCTTCTTTCTATCTCTTCTTGTCTTTCCTTCTGTGCCTTGCGATCCTTTGTTGTTTTGGTTGCCTGTTGTTTCTGAACCATCTGAGAGATTGTTGCAAATATCATTGAACTTTAGCCCTAATTACTTCAGTAGAGAGCCCCTAAAAAAGACCTTCTCCTACAAAATCACAGTATAATGTTCACACTCAGGAAATTTAACGTTGATGTAGTATTATCTAATACACAATCAACATTCAAATTTCCCCAGTTGTGAGAACAATGTTTTTTACAGCTAAAAATTTTTTTTCTTTCTTCTTATGATCCAGGATCTAACAAGGATCCCAATTCTCATTTCTTTTTGGTCTTGAATCTAATGAAATTCCACAGCTTTTTGAAAATTACCATCACCATCATCATTATTATTGTCTTTCTGACACTGACAGTTTTTTAAGAACTCGGGACCTTTGTTTTGCAGAATGTTTTACTGTTTGGCTATGTCTGATTGTTTTGTACTAAACAGATTCTTTGTAAACATTTTTGGCAGGAAAACCACATAGGTGAAATGGTATTCCTTAGCTCCTTTGAGTGTTAGTTTGCACTTTATAGGGAATTAGGAGTAAATGAACCAAAGCAGGTAAAGCATGTAGCATATGACATGGCATAAAGCAGACACTCAGTAGCTGTTGCTGCTAACATAAAAACAGGCAACCTTGGCTTGGCTGAGAGATTCAGGTTTAGAAGCCAGAGGGTGTTGTTAAATGATTACAGTGGTTGATAGTGTAAATAATCATGGAAGGGAAAATAGAGAGGAAGGTGAAGGTGGTGGTACTTTACGTGGCTGGATGAATGAAGTGGACGTTTTGCCTTGCTGCTCTGCTCTTCCCGCAGGATGTATGCCCCATCCCTGTGCCAGGCCAAATGGAATGAGCAAGTGTGTGGAAGGTTATCTCTTCCGATCAGGTTTGGAGAGGAGGATGACATGAAACAGTCCTGAATTATTCACTGTGTTTGCATTAGTGTCCAGCATAAAAACACTAAGAGGAAGTGTGCTTACTTTCCGCTTTTGGTTTATATATCTTTGCCTCTGTTTGCCTGGGAAATCCCCCAGTAAAAACTCTAGCAGTTTTCTTAACGGAAATAGGTTTATCACACTTTGCGATTTTTAGTGGGAAATTGGCATTTTTTCCTGCTCTGTGGGCATTGATTCATAATTTACTTAGCTTTAACTTGTTAATAAAATGAGCTGAGTCACTGTCAGAAGTCAGGAAAGGTCTACCACATCTATTCAGTTAGCCTCAGGTTCTTTGATTCTTAAGCATCGTAAAACAAAATAAAAGCAAGTACTATCAATTTGATGAGGTTCCATTTTTATTGTGAAATATTGTCTGAATGACACATCATTTCAGTGATTTAAGCACTATCACACCACATCACCTAATGTTGGATTAAACTTACTATGGGAAGTAGTGTGTTACTACTATGTCATGTTGAACAAGCCAGAGGTACGTTAGAATAGTGGCTTCCTTTAAGAGGAACCCAGTGTCTTAAGAAATGATAATTCATTGAGTTTCATAGTATGTCTTTTAGACCAGAAAAAAATCAAAATATTGATAGAAGTGCCTCTTTGAGATGGAGAAATCTTGCAATCCCAATAATAAGTCAGTTGGATTTGTGCCGTTCATCTTGTACATGTCAGTTCCTGCTCTCCATTCTAATGAGAGCCACCAACATGGTGTGCTCTATAGTACAAGTGGCAGAGCTTAAGGGGACTTGTGGATTGACTAGAGGAGCGACTGGTGTACGATTTCCTATGAGCTCCACCTCTGAGCCATAGAAGACTAAAACTAAGGAAAGGTCTCCTCGGGGAGCATATAACCTCGTACAGGAATCAACAGCAGACAATGTTAGGGACAGTTGTTTTTCAGAGAGTTTTCAAAACACCTTAACCAAATAAGAAATGCCAATTTCTTAAGTCTGTATCAAGTCATGGGAAGTCTTACTGTTTTTCATTCATATCAGATGTGGAATTGCTAGAATTCTAAGTTCTTTGGTGTATGTGCGTTCTTTCTGTGCCTTTGAGTCACCAGGGCTGGTCTTCGCAGATGTCATTTTCTAATTGAGCATTGGGAACATAGTGTAGCTTTGCTGGATGCTAAGGGGTCAGAGATAGCGACTGTGTTCCTGTGTTCTATTTAACATCTTTGCAACTGTCAGGTTCTTCAGCTCTAGTCAAACCACTCTAGTCTGCTCACTGATTTGGTTTCTGCATCTTAATTCAGAATCTTTCTCTACTTAAAGACTCCCCTTATTGTCATATTCTTGACTGTTACTTAGCCTTTGGAGCTAGTTCTCAACCCAGAAAGCCTTCTTGTCTGTTATAGCTCACAGATACAAATCCTCCCGTTAACTCCCTTGGTTCTAATTATCTGTCTAATCTATTTACCATTTCCCAGATGTCACCTTGCTGACTGATTATTAGTTCTTTGAGGGCAGGAACCTTAAATTTCCTTGTGACTTCCAAAGTGCCTCGGGCTGCATGTCCCAGTGGTAGGTGCTGAAGAGGCTTTGGTAGGGGAAAGGGATCAGTGAGGGGGATGCCTAGGAAATAGGAGGTCCTTGCTAATTCCCACTGTCTAGGTGGGGGGTTCCAAGAAAGGATCATTCCCATTGATTCATTGGTCTAGATAGTGGTGATCCCAATTCTGAAAGTTCCCACAATCTGACGTAACCTGCATGAATTGACACAATCAATACTTGTTCTGACATATGTGTGTGTGTGTGTGTGTGTGTGTGGGTGTATACACACACACACACACACACATTCATACGCGTGCATACAATGCTTAGCATCCCTTGCCATCATCCACTGCTGGGGTTCCCTACGCTGCTTTCCTGTGGTCTTCAATACTACAGGCCTGGTACTCGCCATTCTCTCTTACTTGCATGTGTAGCATGTGAACAGCTCAAAACTAGGCCTGTTGCTTTGCTGTCCTTCTCTCCTCTGGACTTTCTGAGCAAACAGGGACATTGGTTGGTGTATTCACCCACTGAGCTCGTTCACAGACTTTCTCTCTCTCTCCCTCTCCACATAATCTTCCTCTCTCTTCTGTTTTAAAAACATTGTTTTTTCATTTTTCAATTGCAGTTGACCTTCAACACTATATTAGTTTCAGGTGTACAATACAGTGACTAGACATCCATACAACCCATGAAGTGATCACCCTGTTAAATCCGGTACCATCTGACACCACACATCGCCATTACAGTATTATTGATAGTATATTCCAATGCTCTACTTTACATCACCATGACTATTTTATAACTACCAATTTGTAGTTCTGAATCTCTTCTCCTTTTTCATCCATCCTCTCCAACCTCCTCCTATCTGGCAAACATCAAAATGTTCTCTGCATCTATGAGTTTATTTCTGATTTGTTTGTTCATTGATTTTGTTCCTTCTGTTCCATAAGTAAGTAAAATCATATGGAATTTGTCCTTCTCTGTCTTACTCCATTCAGCACAGTGCCCTCTTGGTCCATCCATGTTGTTGCAGATGGCAAGATTTCATTCTTTATGGCTGAGTAATAGTCCATTGTATATATGTAGCACCTCGTCTTTATCTATTCATCCATTGGTGGATACCAGGTTGCTTCCATATCTCGGATATTGTAAACAATGCTGCAATGAACATATGGATGCACATGTCCTTTAGAAGTAGTGTTGGGTTTCTTCAGATAAATACCCAGAAGTGGGACTACTGGGTCCTTTTTTGCCTCTTGTTATACCCTTTGTTTTAAAGTCTGTTTCGTCTGGCATAAATATTGCTACCACAGCCTTTATTTTTTTTCCTTTCCATTTTAATGAAATATCTTTTCCCATCCCTTTATTTTCAGCCTCTATGTGTCTTTCGATCTAAAGTGAGTCTCTTGTATACAGCATATGTAAGGGTCTTACTTGCTTATCCATTCAGCTACCCTATGTCTTTGATTGGAGCGTTCAATCTATTTACATTTAAAGTAATTGTTGATAGATATGTAGTTTTTGCCATTTTATTATTCATTTTTCTAATATTTTTATTTCTTCTCCTTCTTAAAGGAGTCCCTTTAATATTTCTTGTAATACTGGTTTGGTAGTGTTGAACTCCTTTACCTTTTTTTCCCCCCCTGGGAAATTCTTTATCTGTCCTTTGATTCTAAATGATAGTCTTGTTAGGTAGAATAATCCTTGTTGTAGGTCCTTGTAAATCATCACTGAATATTTCGTGCCTATCCCTCTGGCCTGCAAAGTTTCTGTTGAGAAATCAGCTGATTTCTTTGTAGGTAACTAACTTTATTTCTCTTCCTGCTTTTAAGATTCTCTCTTTGTCTTTAACCTTTGGCGTTTTAACTATGATGTGTCTTAGAGTGGGCTTCTTTGGGTTCATCTTGTTTGGGACTCTGCCCTTCGTGGGCTTGTATGTCTCTTTCCTTCACCAGGTTAGGGAAGTTTTTCATCATTACTTCATCAAATAGGCTTTCAGTTTCTTGCTCTCTCTCTTCTCCTTCTGGTACCACTATGATGCAAATGTTGGTATTCTTGATGTTTTCCCAGAGGTCTCTTAAACTGTCCTTGTTTTATTTTTTTTTTTTTTGGATTCTTTTTTTCTTTTTGCTGTTCTGATTAGGTGTTTTCTGCTACCTTATCTTCCAAATCACTGATTCGATCCTCTGATTCATCTAATCTACTATTGATCCCTCTAATGTATTTTTTTAATTTCAGTTATTTGTCATTTCTGACTAGGTCTTTTTTAATGATTTCTATCTCTAATTTTATGTTTTCTGTTTCTTTGTTGAAGTTCTCACTGCGATCATCGAACATCCTTATAACCAGTGTTTTGAATTTTGCATCTGGTAGATGGCTTGTTTTCATTTTATTTAGTTCTTTTTCTGGAGTTTTGTTGTGTTCTTTTCATTTCAGACATTTTTTCTTTGTCTCCCCACTTTGCCTTCCACTGTGTGTTTGTTTCTATGTATTAGGTAGGGCTGCTATGTCTCCTGGTTTTAGTAAGTGGCCTGATGTAGTAGGTGTCCTATGAGGCCTAGCGGCACAGTCTCCCTGGTCACCTGAGCTGAATCCTCAAGAGTTTCCCTTGTGTGGATTGAGTGTGCCCTCTTGTTCTAGTTGAGACTTGGTTGCTGTTTGCATGTCAGTGGGAGGGATTGATCCTCCAGCTGACTGGTTGTGAGAACTGGCTGTAACTACAGTGGAGAAGCTGTTGTGCAGGGGCTGACCCCATGGAGCAAGATTTGCTTTAGCAGGACTCTGATGTCTGCCCAGTCTGTCTTTTGGGTGCATTGTTTGTGGAGGTGGGGTGCATGGTACTCTGGTGTGATCTGAAGATGGCCACCATGTGTGTTGGTTCTCGTGCTTCCTGAATGGGTTCTGTTGCAGGCCAACATCAGTCTCTGCCTTTGCCCTGCTCAAGGCCACTTGGTATGAGCTACAAGGTGATCTGCAGATGGTTGCCCTTTGTGCTGGGCTTAAAGGTGACTGGGAGAGGCTAAGCTGTGAACCAAGGATGGCTGCCACTAATGCTGGGCTTGTGGCTGCTTAGCAAGAGGTATGAGGCACACCAAGGTCAGATCACTGCTTGTTTGGGGTTTGTGCTCCTTTAAGAGCTTTTAGGAAAGTCCGCAGCATGAGGCAAGACAGATTATATGGAAAAGCCACTGGAAGCCACTGGAGTAGGCCCACAAATTGGGTGGGGCAGGGTCTCAGGAAATCACCAGAGCAGGGCAACAGGTGTTAGCCAGGTTGATGGAGACTCAGATATGGCAGCCGCCTGTGTCTGCATTCTGGGGGCACAGAGGTAAGGGAAGGAGGCTAAACAAAGAAACAGTGGATTCTGCCAGCACTTCTTTCTGGGAGAAAGCTGCCCCTCCATCCCTCGCCCTGAAGCCAGAAAATTCAGTTCTTCCCCATATGTCCCTGATGCCTTTGGAGCCACTGCCCCAGTGAAGGAGCTCAGCATGAGTCAATCCATCAGTGAGTAATTCCATGCAAGGGCCCTTTAAAAGGAACACCTGAAACTCCAGCAGCCCTCTGTCTCACTCAGCCACAACCTCCACTAGTTTTCACAGGCAAAAGTTGCAGGCAGAAGCTGTGAGGACTTCTCTTCCTGGACTAAAACCCTGTACTGGGGAGCCTGGTATGGGGCTGGAACCCTTGTTCCTCAGGGGCAACCTCTGCAGCTGAAATATACCTCCTGATTTTTAATTGCCACATGTGTGTGGTACCAGCTCATTTTGTGTCTCTGCCCCTCCTAACAGTCTCATAGTGGCCTTTTCTGTATATCCTTAGTTATAGGACTTCTGTTCGGCTAGACCTTAGGTGATTCTCCATGATGGTTGTTCTGCAGCTTAGTTGTAATTTTGATGTGGTCATAAGAGGATGCAAGCACAGGGTTTATCTACTGTGCCATCTTCACCAGGAGCCTCTTCATCTCTTTTCTTAATCTTTTAGTATATGTGCGATTATGGATAAAAATCTGAAGCATCATATAAAATATTAAAGCTTATCACATTTATATCAGCATTGGATTCCTTCATTTATTGAGTAATTCACTCAGCTAGTATTTGTATACCAAGCAGTATGCTGGACACTGAGGATATAGTGGTTAATAAGACTGACAGGAGTCCTGCCCTCATAAAGTGTCTAGTCTAATGAGAACCAACCAGGTCAACAAGCAAGCATAATTTCAGATGTAATGAAAGAGTGCTGCAGGGGGCTGGAAAATCACTTAACCCAAAATTGGGGAGGGAGGAATAGAGGAAGAAATGTCCTCGGGAAAGCTGAGGGCCTATAGAACCTGGCCAGGCAACATGGGTGTGTTCAAAAGGTCAGAGGAGAGAGAGAACAGGGATGGAGCTTCAGGGATAAATGTGGGAGGAGCCTTCTGAACTGCATTAAGGAGTTTGGGCTTTATCTTGAGGACAAGAATTTGTGTAGTTAGCCAATACGAATATCCTGGCGAGCTGGCATGTATACCAAATACCTCCCTATGATGTTAACCACCCGGCAAGAGTTTAGTATGTAATCTGGGCCCAACAGAAGAAGAAATGACAAAGCATGGACTAATGGTTCGTCTAGTCCTCAAATAGACAAGGCTTTTCTTTGTATATCTTAGACTGAGGAGGCAGCACAGTGGGGTTTATGTTATTTTCGTTTTTAATACAATTTGAAAAGACAGTTTTGTCCCTTGCAATTCAAAGCTTATATTTTATAATACAAGCTAGGCATACCAGGGTTTTCAAGAGTCACTGAGTATCAAAAAAAAAAAAAAAAAACACCAAAAAAAAAAAACAATGACCTCCATGCTAGAGATAAAGTAACGGACATCTGAACGTTAGAGCTCTAATATCAGAAATAACTTGGCCTCACTTTTATTATTATATCAGAGAAGACTGGAATATTGTTAAGAGGTATCCACATTGCTGGGTGTCATAATTTAGTTGCAGTTTACACAGTGAGCATTGCTCCCAAGCATATATGACAGACACTTTCCCACATGTATAGAAAGGTACCAAACTTACAGGATGACAAATAAACACTGGTCGTCAATCTTAAAAATAAAGTTCATTAATCCTGAGTGTTGAAATCATTGAGAAAAGCCATGGTCAAAAAACAAACATAACCTCAAATAGCCAATTTTATCAGCTTGCATGTTGGCATCTATACCATCCTGTTAGAGTCTGTGGATACAATGGTCGCACAATGCCACGTGATTGTGAATATCTCTCTTTGTTGGGGCTGCAGTACTTTTTATTCAGAAAACAGTTATCCTCGTTTGGCATTCCATAAAGTGGTCAATTTCACATACAGTCAAGATTAAGAGAGGTGGGGATCCAAAATCCACCCCCCAAAACAACACACACACACACACACACACACACACACACACACACACACATCCTACTTGAGAATCACTGAATGTAATGAATGATGTCAATGCTGTGAGCAGTGAAGAGGCAGAAAATTCCAGTATCTTAACCTTGAAAGGGGAGATTAGAACTTTGGGTCTTAGATTGGAAGCACTTGGGGTCATTTTTTTATTTGTTTTACTTCTCCATGTTTGTTCCAGGGAAGAATAGCCCACCAGTCTTTAAACTTCTTAAATACTGATCCATGACCACAGCCATGCTTCATCCTCTGTGGCAAATATCTTTTGGGTTATTGACTTTCGGAATGAACTTACTTCTCATAGAGATACTCATCTTACTAACAGCTTCTTAAATATGCCATGCTGATATACTCCTAGTAGTCACACACATGGGGAAAATGGTGATACTGTTACTGTCTTCTCACCTACCTAGTGATTGTGAGTGGCTCCACTGGGGGGAATAATCTAAATTAAAAACCTAAAAGCCTAGGACTCAAGTTTGATTCCTCCTTTTTCCCAAATACTGTCACTTCTGATTAATCTGTATGTTCTGTGAGTTCAAATATATTTCAGCCTAGTCAGCTCCTCTTCTCCAAGCCTAATTAACCACCATCCTCTCCCATCGCAACTACAACATGCCCCTAACTGGACTCCCGTATCCAGTCTTGATTACCCACAACCCTCACCCCATCAAGGCACACAGGCCTTTCTTCCACTGAAAGACCTGCCCTTTAAAATGTACATCGAATCATTGAGGATTTCCTGCTCACATCCCTTCTCCCACCATACTTGGAATAAAAGTCTAAGTCTTTCTTGAAATCTGCATGGCCCGCTATGGTCTGGCCTTCATCAAATTTATTTACCACTGCTGCTCTTGCTTAATCTGTTCCAGCCACACTGGCCTTCTTACTGTTCCTGGAAAACACTACCTCATCTCACTTTAGGGCCTTTGTACTTGCTGTTCCTGAAACCTGAAAGGTACCTTCACCGAAACATTACATGACTTGTATATTCATTCCTGGTGTCTTGTCAAATGTTACCTCTTAAAAAAACCCTTTCTTGACCACTCTGTCTAAAATTCCCCCTTCAACCTCACTGAACTCCTTTGCTCTGTTTTTCTTCATAGTCTAACACTCCCTGAAATTACACTGTCTTGTTTACTTATCTACTTATATCCCACTAGAATGGGAGCTCCCCAGGACCAGAGACTATGTTATGCTTACAACTAACTCGTTCACAACCCTTCCCCCTCAGTACTTAGAGGGGGGCACCTAAGAAATTGTGTGGAATAAATGAACGTGAAGGAAGGACTATGATTATGATTCCTTTATTATTTCTGGGAAAGGTAACCGTATCCCTGAACAGATGATTGTTGTTTTTCCATCTCCACATTCTCCTCTGGGTCACTTTATGGCAAAGCAAGAGACGCTGTTATGTGCATACGTGTGGCACTCTACCAAACAGCTTGCCTTGTGGTTCAAGTATTCATTCACATCAGACTGTTTTCCATGTATGTTTAATTGCAAAATACAAAATTCTTCCTTTAAGATTAATTACAAGCACACGTCACAAACCAACCATTAGAATGTCTGTAAAAGGAACTATATTTTTTAAATGCCAACAAAGTTGTTTCACCTCTGAATGCCAAATCAGCCATCTTTATTTTGTTCCCACATTCCAAACAAATCTACCTCATGTGAAGCCCAAGATGATGTTTTTTTAGTCCCCTTGGATTTTCAGTCAGGAAAGTGAGTCATGACAGTAACAAGGAAGGCTTGAGGTAAAATAGAATTCCTTTTCTTGCAACCTCTACTTTAGGCATTAGCATGAAGCAACATGGAGTTCAAACTAAGCCATTACATTATTCAAATATGCCAGTGTGTTCTTTTCATATGCTTTCTCTGAAACAGCAAGTCATATGGAGCCAGAATTCCCCAAGTGAGAGCCCACAAGCTGTTCTAGCCTGAGTCAAGACATCCACATATTACGAAGTGCCTCATCTCTGACGTAGAGAAGGCTGTTCAAAAGGAAGCCTCTGTTTATTGTTTTAACAGTGTGATCTGGAACTCAACTTTGTCTTTTCCCCTCTTGGGTCAGAACAGTTGAGGGAATTGGCTGCTAAGACACTACATGTCTTTTTGCAAGTGAAGAACTGTGTGTTTATTAGTGGTCAAGAGACTGTGGAGGTGAGCAGAAACCAAAAGACAAAATTCTTTTTTTTCCCTTTAAATTAAAGTTTATTGGGACAATGATTGTTAGTAAAGTTACATAGATTTCAGGTGTGTAATTCTGTAATACATTACCTATTTCTCACATTGTGTGTTCACCACCCAGAGTCAGTTCTCTTTCCATCACCATATATTAGACCCCATTTACCCTCTTCTAGAGTCCCACTCCCCCTTCCCCCATTACCCTCTGGTTACCCCTAAACTGTTGTCTATGTCTATGAGTTTTTGTTCTTTCAGTTGTTTGTCTTGTTCTTTTGTTGTTTTCGGTTTATATGCCACATATCAGTGAAATCATATGGTTCTCTGCTTTTTCTATCTGACTTATTTCGCTTAGCATTATAGCCTCAAGATCCATCCATGTTGTCACAAATGGTCCTATTTCATCTTTCCTTACTGCCGAATAATATTCCATTTTGTGTATATATACCATAACTTCTTTATCCATTCATAACAAAGTTCTTCAATTGGTCTTTTTGCTTCCTTTTCTGAGAAATAGTCTTTGGTGTTTTTTCCATTTAGTTGCAAGGAGGAAACTTTTCTCTGTTTCAATCATCTTCCTCAGAGTAAATGATTGAAGTCATTCCCTTGAAAAAGATGTTCTCCCCTCAGAAACAGAAACTATGATCTCTGGGCAAATATGATCTCCAATTGGACATTTGCACAAATGGGACAAAGGCACTATCTACCTGGACAATAGCATTGGCACCGATTTGGGAGCCAGGTCTTTGGATCCAGTGGTCTATTCAACAGAGTAGTTCTTCAATAGGGATGACCAACATTTATTAAATACTTATCATTGCATAGTGCTGGATAAGGTGCTGGAGATATAAAATGGTAGTAAACATCCGGGTATTTGATGTTCTTTCTATTTGTAAGAGCCAAGAGCCCCTCTCTAATTGTGAATTTTTAAATAGATGCTGTTTCCTCCAATTTATTTCTCTAGCCAAAGAACGGCACATGTTATTACTGACCAAACCACCACCCAGCTAGTTTCTTTTCAAATTTATGAATTTTATTGACTTTTGAGGTCTCATTTGGCAATGCCTTTCAAAGGCACCTGGCCATACTTGGCAGGAGCACTGCATTTGAAGTTAGTTTAAAAGTTCTTCTGATGTCGTCAAGAAACCGGTGTTTGCAGTTTGAGATCATGAGAAAGGCATGCAAGGGGTCATTTTTTCTCTACCTATGCCTCCCTTTCTCATGTTTAGACAAAAATAGTATTTCTTTTCTACCATGTCTCGTCTGATATTCTCATAACATTCTCTTCTGAATTTTTTTTAAATCTGCATTTTACTGTCATGCTGACTGACCTCTATGCCTAAGACTATGCTACATAAGAGAATCTTCCCTTTGCCACACAGCCATGAATTAATCCCCCTTATTTTGACATACTCAGAACTGCTGAAGATGTGATATCATTGCAGAATTATTTTTTCATGGCATAATTTTTGACATCAAACGTCTGAGACCACTCTAGATAAATTTTCCTCTGCTTGACATTTTTTTGTAAAGGATTTGACAAAATCAAACTTTTTTTGCCTCTCTCCCCATCACGTAGATTCTGAAATAGACAAACAATGGAGTCACAGCCAATTCTGTAGGCAAGATATTCCACAAAAACCTCCAGCTCTTGGTTAAATGTATCCTGTGTAGTTCAACTCTCTTAACATATCTTGGATGTTCTCCCCTCCTCCTGTTTCATTTCCACTGAGGGTTGGGAGGACAGAGTTACTGTGATGCCCTCAGCCCTATTTCAGTGTTTACCAGAAAAAATATATTTCTCTGCCTTGGACATTATTACTTTAATTTCTTGACTTACAACTGACTTCCTACACCCAGGTGGAGAAACATTTCTCCAGAACACTCTGCGTTTCTATTTCTATATATATATATATATATATATATATATATATATATATATATATATATATATATATATCTTCTTTTACAGAAAACCTTGGTGATCATATACCTAGCTTCATAGCCCTCCATTTGGCATACACTGTGGAGGCTCAGCAATTATTTTTGAGTCTTGGTCTTGTCCAACATGATAAATTATTTGCAGTTAATATTGCAGTTAATCTTGTAAGAAGAAAGAAGCACTAAGCCCTTCCAGGGGTTGGCTTCCCTTTTGGACTCATTTGGAGCAGAGTCCTCAGATGGACGTACACAGCTCTTGGCCTGCTTTGGTCCTGCCCAGATGAGCAGTGTTGCAATTACCCACACTTCCCAGCGGCTGTTTCTTCATTTCTGAAAGCTGGTCTTGATTGTCTCAGAAGCAGAATTCAATTTGCAGTTCCCCCAGTAACGTGCTGTGATTCATTCGGGGACAAATCTGGATTGAACTGAGTCCAACTGTCTCTTTTGTGAGACAGAAGGGAAGTATAAGTAGATACTATAGTCACCCAGATGAATCAGCCAGGAATTCATGAAGTGATTCATAAATCGTTATAAAGACCACTAAAGTCTACTAAAATGGAGTGCTGTCTGGCTATACAAAGTGGGGTATTATCATTGGGGGAGGAGGGGAGGTTTAGATGTTAAATCAGTTGTGAAATCCTTAAAACTGTGCTTTTCTTTTTAGCTTCTGAAAAGGATTGCTTTTTTTCCCCCCTCTGCAGTTGGCCAACTGCTAAAGCCATTTTTCATTGATTAGTTTTCACAGATAAATTTTAAAACCACCACAGATGATACCCCACAATTCTTTTGGGGAATAAAAAAAGACCTCCCCAATCCACCATAGACCAGTTTGTATCCATTATTTCTACTCTCTGGCAGCAAATCAATAATATTTTTCATGTGAATACAATGAAACAAGCTGTTCTGATGCATTCTTCCTTCTTTGTGAGGTCTATAGCCCCCATGGAAATGGTGGTGTGGGGAGGGGGGGAAATATCGAAAGCACCTATCAACCAGCATTTAATCTAGTGGGTCATGTAAACACCTTTTTTTTCTAAGTGTTAGGCCCCAAAGCAGTGCTATAACACAGTCCCACATTACTTGCTAGAACTGCTTACTTATATAGCACAAATGAAGGAAAGTAAGACACATTTATGACATGTCCTTGACTTGCAACACAGTAAGTAAATTTTGCTTGAAGAAATGAAATTGTTAGTTAACATAGAAATACTTTGGATTCATAGACAGGGGAAAGAGCAGTACTTGAAAGGAGTTATCCGATTGGAAAGACTAAAGTTATAAGCCCAGCTTGGGCAAGAACCCCAGTTCAGAATTGAGCAGGTTCACCAAAGCACACTGGGAAACCTGACTCCATTGTCAGGTTTCTTAAAAGCAATAGGTTGCTGATACATCCCATCACCCGGTGATAAGGATCAAAATCTCAGATGCCCACAGGAATCCTCTCGCATCTCTCTGCCTTGCTTCACATCTCCATTGAAAGCATCTTACCTTATTGGGATAAAGTGGTATCTGGAGAACTAGCTGTGGGACTTGGCAAAGCATTTCATGTCTCTGGGCCTACTTTATCTCATCCAAATTAGGTGGTGCTCTAGTGCCCTTCAGCTAGAACATTCTATGATTGTATGAATTTATGAACTCAGGATACTCCTTTGGGAAACCCAGTACCAAGAAATGAGATTCTTACATAAGACCACAACTACTGCTCTGAGAACTAGAAAATTAGCCAGTTGAGTAAATGCCTCACTTTCTTTGAGCTTTATTTCCATATCTCAATAGTTAAGGGAGAAAGGAGCCCTAAGATTTTTTTATATTAAGAACTCCATAGGTGATGGAAGGAGAACTGACTCTGGGTGGTGAACACACAGTGTGATATATGGATGATGTATTACAGAATCGTACACCTGAAACCCATGTAACTTGACTAACATTGTCACCCCAATAAACTTTAATTAAAAAAAAAACTCCATAAATACAGATAACCAACTGATGGGAAGTAGTTTGTGGGGCTGGGTGAAAAAGGTAAAGGGATTAAGAAATTGGTAGTTACAAAATAGTCACGAGGATGTAAAGTACAGCATAAGGAATGTAGTCAATAGTATTGTAATAACTGTATATGGTACCTGGTAGGTGCTAGGGGGATCACTTCGTTGGTTATATAAATGTCTAACCACTATGCTATATACCTGAAACTAATATAAAACAATACTGAATGTCAACTGTAATTGAAAATTTTAAAAAGAGAAATATTGGAGTACTAACACATGCACAAAATAGAATTCCTGTGGCACGTCATACCATAAGGGGTATGTGGGGTGGAGGGTGGGAGGGGAGTGTTAAAACACACAAACAAACTCAATAGATGGTCTAATGCAGTGCTCGAACCATAGTCTTATATAACCCTCAAGCAGTGGGTATGTGTTAATATCAGGGATACCTTAAATTTCTATTCTATTGAGAGAAGTCACTCTATAGCCAGGTATTGAATCATCTAAAAAGTGTCAGACATTCATTGTCTAAAGTACTTGGCTATCTCTGACTTCCCACTTTAAATTTGTTCATAATCCATCACCACCCCTCACTTTCCAGTCTTTATTTTTCTTCTTAGTACTCATTTCCTCTAGCCCAACACATGGTTTGCTTATTTAAATTTGTTCATTGCCTACCTCCCCTCACTAAAATGTAAGTTCCACAAAGACAAGGAAATGTGTCATGTGTTGCTTTATCCCTAGTACTTAAAACAGTGCCACAAACTTGGTCAGTGTTCAATAGATATTTCTTGAATGAATAAATACAAATGTTATCTCAGATTTTACGATCCCCAGTGAGAGTCAAGATCATCTCTATTTTACACTTGAAATTGAATCTGGGAGAAGTCAGGTAATTTATTCAAGATTACCCAGCTATTATAGTAAGGGACAAAGCCAGATTTCCAGCCCAGGACTTCTAGTACATCTGTCTCCGAGCACATCCGTCTGTTTCTCCTGCCATTTGCAGTTTTCTGCATATGATTCTCACCAGTTTTACATGTCTCCATCGGGGCCTATTGTTGTGTAAACAATCTCTAATTGAATACTACATTTGCAGGAAAGATAACCTCTGTGCTTCTGGCTCAACTTATTGTAAGGTTGGGGAGCTTAGTGTCAACAGAAGGTGGGAGCAGGTCACACAAACGAAGGAGCATAACCAAGTAAATACCCCCGAATATCAGACATTATCTAAGATGTGCACAGATAAATATTTGCAGAAACCTTTCTAAGGTTTCTTTTGGGTTGTTTTTTTGGCAGAACATCTTTTATGGCCCTTTAAAACGTGTTTCCTCCCATCCCTTTTTTTCTTTTTGGCAAGCCGTTGAACTATGGCTCCTGCTAAGGTTACATAAACTCCACTAAATGAGTGGAAATGGTTGACTCTGTTCTCTGATTTGCTTTTGTGTGATGTTTCTGGTAAGCAGCGATTTTTTTTTTCAGTTCTAGTCTGTTGTGTATTTACATAACAATTTTCTGTTGTTTCATAAAAGTATAAAAGGCCAGAGAAGAGACTGACTGATAAGCTATGTTGAATGAAATCTGTGAAATGTCAACTGCAGATCAGCAGCTGGGGGACAGAGTTGGACTTAGAAAACTTTCAGACCATCTCTCTTCTGGCTCTTGGACAGTCCTGTAACTCACAATGAATTAGAGTGATGTCATCTTGCCCTGACATAATAAAGTAATGAGATATTCCGCAGGAGAAAAATTGTAAATCACTGCAGTTTATACTCAGCATCAAAGTTGTTTGTTTCTTTTAGCATAAAAATTTTTAATTTACCTTCTTCGAATTTAAAAAAATCCCTGTTTTGGGCAGAATATGTAGACCGTATTTATTTTGGTATGTGTGTGTGCATGTTTAAAAACAAGCTTGGAAAATAGTTGAGGGCACTAAGAAAGTGAGATTCATTCCACCTTCAATAACAATAGGAATATTTTATGTTTTACTTAGTGAGCTTCTGTTTAGTTAGTGAGCATGTTGTTTGTTTGGTTGCTTCTGGAATAAATTGCCTCAAACTACTCAAGTTTCTTGAGTCCTTTTGACTTTTGAAATCATGTTTCTGGCATCCCTCCTGCTATGAGTTGCCAGTGGGCCTCTCTTAACAGTAGGACTCTTTCACCTTCTCCACTCCTCTTGAAGCCCTGCTTTTCATTTGCTATTTCTACTCTACTATGAGCTGGTTAACAAGTAACCAAGCTCATAAAAATTGATTTTAAATTAACAGAGGGATTGTGAGAGACTTTTCAGTAAAATACTGTGTAGTGATTTTAGGCTGTAACAAAATTGATTCTATGTGCTGTACTTGAAAATCAGTCACATTTACACACTTACTTCTTAATACTGGATTCTTTCAGTGCCGAGTTGTTATTTCCTTGTTCTTAGCAATTGTCTGGACAGTTGCGATCACATCCTACCACTTTTCATCTTTTCTCTATACATGTAAATGTTAAAATTTTTGTACCAATTCTTTTCTTTCCAGATCAAAGACTGCCTTAGGCATACATCTATTTACTTAGAATACTTAGAATAGTTTATACTTAAAATTTCATTAATAATTTATATGGAATGACATACTATATTTTGAAATTGTATTAACTTTATACCATATAATGTTATTTATTTGAATAACATGGAGAAAACTCCAATCCAAATGAGCAAAAAGCAAAATACAGAGTTAGCTGAAGGCTCAGTAGGTATTATTTTATTCCCCCTGGGTCTCTGAAATAAGCAATGCTAAAACCTGGTGTGTATACGACCACATTTTGTTTCTTTCTTCCTCATCAGTATTACATTTAGTAATATGTGGGAGCCAAGAGGTCATGGCCAGGGTTTGGAACTCGTGTGAATGAATAGGATAAGAATGATTGATAATTAGCATGTAATTATATACTCTTTAGATAGATACATAGATACATAATTTATATGTAGATATATAGTCTATATACAGATACAGTCTATTATCTAGAACTTACATTCTAAATGACTCATAAAATGCTCAAATGAATTCTGTGCTTTTAGTGGTTGAATACGCCTCCTTTTTTTAGCTAGTAATCATAATTCACTCTATAGCCACATCACCCCAAATTATAAAAATAGCAAGTTTTATATTGCTGACACCCTTTGCCTCCTTCCCCTTCCCCACCCACCTTTTTTACTCTTTGTTAATCAAACCCCTACTTACGAGTCAGACTTAATGTGCAGTGGGGCCGGGTGTTACGCAAGAAAATTGTTCTCCATCGAGCGCGTGATATTAGGACCCTACTTCCATATACTGCAACTTGCCCAGTCCACACATTTCTGCTCCCTCAGTCCTCAACAGAAAACAAAGGTGGCGGAAGTACCAGGAGAAAAGACCAGAAAACCATCTAGAGCACGTTGCATTTTTTATTCTCAAGTGAAGATACATAATTAGGAAGCCAGTCAACAGATCTTGCTGCTTTGCCCCCCCCGCCCCCCCAAAATCTTGAGATGCCAATGATGGCTATTTCTGTAGTAATGCAGGTTGCCTTCCAATCCAAATCCTCCCTCATTCCCTCACTCCCAGGAATTCCAGTGTTGAGTGGTAGTGTGGACTCCTCTAACTATAAAGTCTGTGATCCCACAAATCCTCATCCATGTCCCACAACCTCAGAGTGGCTTACGAGACACATTAATGACATGTTCCCCAAGGAGACAGTCTCCGCATGAGGAATCCTGGCGTACGAGTTTTTCACTAGATGTTCTCAGAGCAGTACCAGTGTTCTTTTGCTGTGGGTTCTCTCAAGGCCATTTAGCACATCTTTTAGGCTAATTCCAATTAAGATGATGTGCTTGGAAAAGATATATTTTATTGGCACAGGACACTCATTATTCTCTTTCAGCAGAGCAAAGATGTAAATTATTGACCAAGCAGACATCCTAACACAACTAGTTTGTTTAAGTGTCCTCTAACTTCTATCCCCAGAGGTTATCTAGTCCAAATCCTCCCTCCTTGGTTTGTGCATCACCTTCTTACATAGCTTCCTCACACCTCAACAAGGAGAATGCAAAAAAGAACATGGCATTTCATCCCATGGTTTCTTATAGCTGTAATACAAAAGGAGAAGTTCTACCTTATTAAACATTCTGGTTCAGAACGTTGCAAATTACTTTGTAAACTTGACTGGTTCGCCCTCATTTTTTTTTTTTTTTTAATCAGATACGGCCCTATATAAAAGCCTAGCAAAGTGAGGTGATTTGTCCCTGTGAAAAAAGTGGTATACACAGATGGCAACTTCTATATGTTAGTGTAGAACAGGGGTGTCCAAACTTTTTTCAACGGTTTTCACCAACGGCCATATGTGGTAAAATAACACAAACAGCCGGGCCACTCACTCGACGTGAAGTACATATTGCCTCACCTGGTTTATTTAAGTAAACTAAATATATTTTTGGAATTTGCTGCGGGCCAATGAAAAGTGGATTGCGGGCCACAGTTGGCCCGTGGGCCGCAGTTTGGACACCCCTGGTGTAAAACAAAGCCTGTCTTTCTGCAAGGTGTAAGAAACGGCTAATTGAAAGTTTTTAACTCACTGGGCCTTTTTGGGGGAGACAAAGCAATTCATTGTGGGTATAGTTTTCCCGAACATAATTTTGCTGCTTCATTTCACTGCCTCGATGGATTCCCTGCTCCTTTTTATACCACACTGTGCCAGCCCCCTACTGAACTCGAGTACCATTTTGATAGTCTGTGGACATTGCTAAACTTTAACATTGTTCTCCCAAGTACACCTTCCCTTCAGTGTTAGAGCGTATAAACTCACTTTACGTCTAGTCATTCCCATCCTGCCAATTCTCCCTTACAGTTAGACCAATGGGTAGGTATTCATGCTATATGTCAGATAGTGGCTGTCACCTTATTTAAATACCTGTGTGTCTTTCCACAGAAACTACCAATAGTCTTATTGTGATCGGCTCATGTGATTGCAAAAGATGTCCCACGTTGTGTTCCTGTCAACCCAGGGCAGTGTTCTTGGCCAAGCCCGGAACCCCCGCAGATCTCTTGGGTTCTGGATTTCAAACCACTCTTGACCTTTGAGGTTTAAGTTAATTTACTCTTGGCAAAAAAAATGTATTGTTTAAAGAGAATAGGATTAGAGAGGCTTATAATAAAGACTTGTAACACTTCTTGGGCCTCAGATATGTCTTACAGAACAAAATGTTTATGAGCTAAGTGTAAATGAATCAGAAACATATGGATCAAATTTCCCCTAAAATGCAAACGGATTTAAAAATTAGCAGAAAAGCGGTCTGACAAAAGATGTGCTTTTAATTTCACCAAACCTAGAGTATTTGAAATGCATTTTAAGAAGCTTGGCAAACCCAAACTGTGACTCGACTTTCTCTTTGTTGATCTCTTTCATTCCCTCAGTATCTCAATTGAGAAGTCAGTGGTTAAAAATGGGAGACAAAAGTCTTAATTATTATTTTTTACAGGGCTCTTTTGTCATGCTGTTACATAGCCAGGATGGGAAATTAGAATTTGGCTTTGACAAGTGTCTTTGCTCCTGTGATTTTAGTCCCTCATGTTTCCTTTTATAATTGTTTTCTCAGGTTTGCACCGTCTGCTCCGTCTCCTCACCACATCAGCCCCCGGAGAGTTCCGGCTCCTTCTTCTCTAATGCAGAGAACACAGCCTCCCCATCCCCAGCAGCTCTCAGGATCACACCTGAAGTCTTATCAGCCGGAAACAAACTCTTCTTTCCAGCCAAATGGAATCCATGTCCATGGTAAGTGAGGAGCGGTCAGTCACTTGAGTTTTGAAAAGCAACGTGGTACTGTGGTTTTTAATCAAGTGTCTTAGTTACCAGTTGTGGATTTCAAATGGTCCGTTATATGCCAGGCTTTGCCTTTTATGACTTGCCTCTCAAATTTCACCATCAGCATGAAATCTTACAGTCCTTTCCTGGCTTTGGCCCTAAGATGATATGACTTATGATACCCCAAAGTGGTCAGCCCAAGGTGATGATCCATTAAGCGAGCCAGCACTTTAACACGTCACAGAGATGCCCTAACAACAGCGTCTTCTTTTCTAAACCATGACCATTCATGTGAAAGGGAACAACAGGAGCCCTTTGCTCGTGCATGTCGCTCCTCTCACAGGGCTTTGCCCCTATTCCCATATGCCCAGATCCTCTCCATCCTTCAGGACCCAGAATAAATGACACCTCCTCTCTGAAGGCTTTCCTGATCTCCTAGCTGGACTTAATCTCTCCTGGCTCTAAACTCTGATTACGTATCACCTGCCTCCTTCCGATAGTACTTATGCTCTCTCTTCCTGGTAGTTTACTTCTCTGTGAGTGAAACTTATCTTCACCATTAACATGTAAACTTCTTTCTGAGGTCAGAATTTTCTGCCCCCTTGTCATTTCTCTTATAGAACTTAGCACAGTTCTTCACATGTTGTAAAGACACATAGATACTTGATAGGTGCATGGAGGGAAAAAAAAAGCGATGGAAGGCAAGAGAAACATGATGGTTTTCAAAATGTGTCAATCTTATGTTTATCTCAGAACATGCATGGAGAACTAAATCTGGCTTAATTTCTTTTCTTTATTTAAACCCATTTTGCTGACTCAGACAGATATCTTAGTGAACATCCATAGAAAGTTGAATTGCCAAACATATAGACTCAAACTATACATAGCTTTTTACTTCCTGGGGACACTCTGACCTTTTTATACAAGCAGAAGATCATACTGTCCATTTAGACTGTGTGTTTCAGCTTCTTCTGAAAAATAGGATTCTTCATCAATGTCGTACTGATTCCTGAATTTGCTTCATATGAGTTGTTACTTGAAATCAGCAGGTGGTATCTCTAAGCAAGTCTAAGTCAGTATTCAAATTGAGTGTTAATATGTGTGAATGATTTTCCAAGATGACAGGGTCAAGCAGTGCTATTGAGCGAGGCTTGGATAAGAACATTAACATAGGACCTGGATAACTGAAGACGAGGCAGTGTGAGACAGTGGCAGGCTATAGGAAGGGAATGACTTTGAAAAACCCAGGGTCAGTGCCTCTGGCTCAGAGTTCCATCTATCTGGTCTCCCTTCTACCCAGTTTTTGTCACACAGCCCCCCCCCCCACCCCATTCACCAACAAAACTTGGGCTTCCACCATTCTTTGGGCCTGTTGTACTGTTTACGTTCTTCTGCTGGTAAATTTCTTCTGAAGCTTTAATGATGTATTTATTCAACCAAGCAATATTTCTTGAGTTCCTACTATGTGCAAAGCAATGTGTATGTGAGAAAGACAAACAGAGCCCTCTCCCTTCTAAGGGGGGCTTCCCACCCCGGATGAGGAGATTGTCTAACGTGGTGGAGATTCAGGTCTCCTGAGCTGTGAAGCCATCCTTACCTGCAGGCAGGAGGTGGACGGCATGAAGGTGGGCTTTGTGGAATGCAGAATATAGGTCATTTATCCTAAGACACACGATTTTTACCTTCACTTTAACTGAAATCTGAATATAGCTCAGTCAGTGGCACCATATAATTGGCAATGATTTTTTCTGTCTGGTGCTGTATTGAATAATGGAGCATTTCTCAGTCAGTGGTGTCATGGTTCCAATGAAATGCAGTATAACACTCTTTGATTACAACTGTGAAACACATTTTACAAATTCAAAAATTAACCTATGTGTAGAAAAAAACTGGAAGGAAATTCTCCCAAACATTACCTGTTCTTTTTATCACAGTAGTAGGATAATAGGTGGTATATTTTTTCTTCTTTTTTCTGCTTTCTAAAGAAGTTTTGAAAGAGATTTTGGGATTAGACCATTAGGCCATTAAAATTCCCATGGCCAATGAGAAACTGCTCACAGAAGCCCTAAAAATAAATACATATGACAAGCCTTTCCGGAAGAGATCTGGATGTAGTTACGCAAATTGGGAAATATGACTTTTCTCCCAGAAGATGGACGAGTGGCTGCTGTGACGCGCTTGCAGAGGGAGTGTCCCTGCATTAGCTACTGGGCCACGGCTAGGAGTTAAGGGGTAGGGATCCAAATACAGCCTTCCTTCCTCCTCCAAGCATTTTTCTGAAAATGTTTTTCGGAACTTCCTAGGCAAAAGCATTTGAATAGAGACCAAATTGATCTAATATTTTTCAAGTGCTTGGAAGGAGAGGAGCAGAGACCTTGGCCATACCTGTCAGCTTGGTTGGATTCGTTTTCTGGATGGCATCCTACAGCATCTTGGTAACAGATCCCCTAGTCAAACTGGATTTTTAAAGCCCCAAGCATTGTCAGGGTTGTAAACATGAGAGCTACAGTGAATATTTGTTCTCTCATTCAAGAAGTTCATGGCTTTTCCTGAGCAGCATCACCCCTATCCTCTCTGTGCTCTCTGCGGTAGGTAGAGGTCAGAGAAAAATGTCATCACTGTATTTTTAGAGCTGAGAACGGAGACTTAGAAGAATATAAAATATCTAGGCATTGCTGCCTCAGCAAAGGACATAGGTGTCTTTACTATGAGGTCCATATTTCCAATCCACATTCTTAATCTATGTGTTTCCAAGCAAGGAAACTAAATACTTACGTGTTTATATCTGTCCATGGGGAAATGTATTAGGTTGGTGCAAAAGTAATTGCGGTTTTTGCAATTATTTTTAACCTGTTAAACTGCAATTACTTTTGCACCAACCTAATATTTGTATGTAGATGCCGTTGCATTACTGAGAGCCCTGGAAGGTTTGAACTCACAGGGACTTTGGTCTTACAGATGAAAAAGAAAAGGAGATCCATTGACTTTTCTTCATGCCAGACTAATTGATACAGAGCTTAGACATTGTGTGCTCAACATATATTTTTATTGAGCAGTGTTTTATAAAAGGCATACTTTGAAAAGATTAATAGCACTGCTTTTTCAAGTTGCCTCACCTAGTGAATCACTCAGGACCAGAGCACAGTTTTGTTGATTCTGTATACACTTTATTCCTATTGCTTTTATTAGTAAGGTGGATAAGGTGTCATTTCTTTTAACGTTTGATTGTTGATAGAATTTACGGGTCTCTGGGTGGTATCTCCAAGGCAACTTCTTGGTACATTTTAGTCTTTTATTTTATATGTAAACATTAGGACAACTCTTTCTAATCATGTAAGCTTGTTCTTTCGCCTTTTCTTTCTCTTTAGGACCATTCTCTTGCCCAGGCAAGCTTCAGAATTTTGCTTGGATTAGTTGCCTGAGAGTTGATATTTGTACATTTTGTTATGGTACTAATGGATAATTTCTTTTTAAATGCCCTATTCACTCTAGGCTCTGAGAATGCCATGGGAATTCCTAGAACAGCATTTTCACAACCTTCCTGCTTTTGGCTTCATCAAGGAGAGGCCAAGTTCAATTCAGCAAGTGTTTATTGGTCACTCTACGTGCCAGGCAAGCATGAATGTCATTTAATCAGTGCACTGTGATACATGCAATAACAGAAGGTAGCAGAGGCATCCAGTTTATTCAGAGGAAGGTTGTCAGAGAAGGGTTCCTAGAGGTGACTCTTGAATAGGGTATTTTTTTTTTTTAAGATTTTATTGGGGAAGGGAACAGTACTTTATTGGGGAAGTATGTACTTCCAGGACTTTTTTCCAAGTCAAGTTGTTGTCCTTTCAAACTTAGTTGTGTGCTGTTCAGCTTCAAGTTGTTGTCCTTTCTGTCTTAGTTGTGGATGCGCAGCTCAGCTCTAGGTCCAGTTGCCAGTTGCTAGTTGCAGGGGGCGCAGCCCACCATCCCTTGCGGGAGTTGAACCGGCAACCTTGTGGTTGAGAGGATGCGCTCCAATCAACTGAACCATCCAAGAGCTCAGCAGCAGCTCAGCTCAAGGTGCTGTGTTCAATCTTAGTTGCAGGGGGCGGAGCTCACCATTCGTTGCGGGACTCAAGGAATTGAACTGGCAACCTTGTGGTTGAGAGCCCACTGGCCCCTTTGGGAATTGAACCAGCAGCCTTTGGAGTTAGGAGCACGGAGCTCTAACCGCCTAAGCCACCGGGCCGGCCCTTGAATAGGGTTCTGAAGATTAATAGTTTATTGGGTCGGACAGGTGGGAAGAGGCGTTCCAGACAAGGGGAAGCAAAGTGCACAGACAGGAATACAAATGACAGCCTTGCACATGCCTGGAGAGAAGAGCCAAAGGCAGTTTGCGTATAGCTGGGATGCCCAGGTTAAGCTGTGGAGCAGAGGGAGAAGAGGCTGAGGAACCAGCAAGGCCAGCTCCTAAAGGGGCTTGGGGCCATGCAAAGTGTAGTGCTACTGAGTGAAGTAGCCAGCCTGGTATTTTAGGAAAGTCAGCAAGGGCATTGTATAGAGACTAGAATGGGAGAGGTAGGAACATGACATCCTAACTGCTGGGATTATATTGGACTGCGTGTATAGAACACGCAAACAACAATGCCTTAAACAGTCCCGCTCACTCAGATGCAACTGGTAGATAGGGGAATGATGTAAGAATAATGTGGAATTGTGTTTATTCACACACAGTCTTTCCTCGGTAAGACAAGTTGGAATAGTGAGAAAAGTCAATGAAAAAGCCCTCAACCTAGCTGCTGCATAGGCAGGAGCCCTTTCAGCTCTCTTTTAATAAAATGTGGAATGAGCACGACCCCAGGTGCTCACTCTCCAGGGAGTGTATACCTGGCTTTGCACGGCGCTCAGCTAATGGCAGATCACAAGGCTTCCTATCTGCTGGCTCCATCACCTGTTGTCTCAATTCCTGCAAGCCCACATTTCCAGTCGACATTTTCGTAAATTTTTTATAACCCCAGAGAAGCCTCTAGCCACACGAAACTGGCTGCTCAAATTCCCTCTTGATTATTTTGTCACCGCTGCAGTTAGAAGGATTCATACTGTTGAGTGGTCTGTCCCAATCCTAGTTTTCCAAGCGCTTGTTATTTGTAATACACATTTGTGCAGAGCACAAGACTTTCCAGGATTTGTTTATCATGTTACAGCAGCATGCCCAGGGTGTGTGTCTACTCCTCTCGCATAACAAGACATCTAACAATAAACAGTGTGGGGTGGGGGAGCAGCCCTACAGAGCCAACAGTGCACCAGCCTCCTCCCAGCTTTCTGCTTTGCTGTCTTAAATGGTGGCTCCCATCTTCCTGTTTACAATGTGGATGCTGATATTCTACGTGCCGTGGCTGGGTTTCAGGCAGAGGGGAGGGAGAAGAGTGAAGGACAAGTGTACCACAAGCTTCATCACATAGCTACCCTCATATGCAAGGGAGTCTGGGAGTACAGATATTTAGTGCATTGCCGTGCTTAACACAATTGAGGTTCTGTTAATAATGTTTATTAAATAGGCACATTTCGTGGTCTGCCAAATGTTCTCTGGGATGGTTTTTTAATCTGTAAAATGGAACTATCGCAGATTTGATTGCCTCCTGGAAATCAGTGGTAGAGCCTAGAGGCCTCTTTTTGATGGTTCAGCCCCATTTTATGTCCCTGTATCCAGTTCTCTTAGGTTTTTATACTTTCCACTTCTTGTTCTTATTTTCACCCCTCTAGACTTGCCAGCTGCCAACTCAAAGATTTCCATCATCCATGGTCCAGTCGTTAGATTTCATTAGGAAAACACCATGAAGCTGCCTATCCAGCCTGGGCCATTTGATACCAAGGCGGCAGCAGTGGGAAGTGAGAGCCTTCTCTGTTGGTCCTGGCTCCTGGGGTTCATAAGCTGTCTTTCTCATGATTTAAAGCGTGCCCTGCCTGCAGGCCCCAAAGAAGCAGGCCAGTCAGCTCCCAGACAATGATGGCATTTTCCCACCTCAGTATGGAGTAGTGAGATTGTCAGCCCAGCTCAAATTGAATGCATCTGGAAACAAAAGATTTCCAACCACCAACAGGCCTCTAAGAATAAAACATGTTGTAAATGGTTTGTCCTACCAACCAGCCAAGCCAGCTTCCAAGCTGAAGAAATCCCAGAGCATTGATACTTAAATGGAATGGGGTGGTAGGTACAAGTTTAACTTCTTCCTCCGTTGTTGGCTGTTTACTTACAGTGATTGTGCAATGGTACTTTCCAGAAAGTGTCCTATGGGTCATAGCCACAGTTGATCTCATTTCTGGGAGTTTATAGTGTTAAATGTCAAAAGGTTATTTTTTAAAGGAAAATTGTAGAGATAATAAACATACTCCCCGCCCACCCCACCAGGAAATTTAGTCACATCTACATACGTGAGGTTGTGAAACAATAAAGTAGTAAGTCTAGAAATGGTATTGCTTCGCAGTTAAGCATGTTTCACAACTTCTCCTTGAAATCTCAGGAAGACAAATGAGAGTGATTGTAAATCAACAGTGTAATAGTCTTCACTAAGAAAGTTGTGACATTCTCACAAGAGGAATGAGCCAAAGAGTACATTTTATGTTATTCTGATTATCGGCTAATGTTATCAGCATTCATAATCAGGAATAAATTTGGGTATCAGCCATGATGTTATTCAGGCTTATATACAAGGTTTGATGATTAGATTCAAAAAAAAAAATCTTAATTACTCTTATATACCTAATTACTACAAAATTACCCCAAGAGCAATTTTACATAACTAGTACTTGATAAATTCTGACAGTGTGCTACTTCTGTAAAACAAGAATTAAATTTAAGTGTGTATGCAGGTTGCAGTCAACATTTCAGCATGTTGGGTTTTGGGGAGGAGTGTAAGACGGTCGTCTTTATCAGAAAAGCTGTTGGAATGATTGATTATGGAAATGACTAAACTATGAATAATCTATATTATGTAGTTAAGCATCAGCACACACAAACACACATGCCCTCATGTGTGCACGTGCGCACTCACTCACACACACACACACACACACACACACACACACTAAAGCCATGTACCAATAAGGAGGTTAAGATGACTGAATCAACTACTCAAAACTAAATTGTAAGTTTCATCAGGACAGAGACTGGATCCTCCCATAACCCTTTGCACATAGTAAGTGCTTAATAAATGTTTATTGAATCAATATGAATACATCAAATGGAGGGGAGGAAGAAAAGAGTGATTTTTTGCTTATGGCTTCTGAGATTGGTAGAGCCAGCCCTCGGCAAAATGCAAATTTTCAGGGCCCCTCTTTTTTTCTGGGCACTTTCTTCTATTTCCCTGTCCTTCCCTTTAAATATTCAGTTCTTACCAACTACCTAGGATTTCTCTCTAGAGGAAATAGGATGATCTAATGATAAACTTACATATTAAGGTAAGTGTAATGTAGTACTCCTTCTCATGAGTATTGGCATTTTAAAAGAAGATACTTGAGACGCACCTGACACTGAATGTCTAGTAGTGAAATTTTGAGCAGTAGCAGTTCTGTAGCAGAGGTATTTTGAAACATTCCCTTGATTCCAAAAGCACTTTTAAGTTTTCAAAGCAATCAGAGCCACTAGCTCACATATCCCTATATTGGTCATATTATCTCAGAAGAGGATATTATCAAAAGAGGAAATTGTGACTTGCCCAAGTTGATACAGGAAGAGAAGCAGTGAGCTGTGAACAAAGTAAAGAAAAAGACTTTGGAATCAGGCAGATATGCCAGGAATCCTGTGAGCAAGGCATACAATGGCCTGAATCGGAGTTTCCGGAATCTAATAGGGGTTAGTACTTCTCTTTCAGTACTTCTCTTTCAGAGTTGGTATAAGCATGAGACAAAATGCCTAGCCCACTGGAGATGTTCAGTTCACTAGAGCTATTGATATTGTAATTATTTTTCTGCTGTGTACCAGATACTGTATTCTGGTTACATCCACTTACGTTATTTAATGCTCACAATGCCATTCATAAAAACATGAGTAAACCTTAGCTTCCCAGGTGAGACTGCGAGATTATACACCTTGCCCCAAGTCACATACCTAGTGAGAATCAGAGCTGATTTTTTAAACACAGCCTGACCCCAATGTCCACACTCATTCTCCTTCATGACGGTGCCTACAGATACACTACTGTGGAAGCTTATAGTTTCTTGGGAATTATTTTTGTGTGAAGATTAAGTGTGGAGACATTACAGGGCTAAAATTCTGCTAGCAATGTAAGTACTATGACTCACGCTTTCCCACCAACCTCCTGATCTTGTGTCTTGGCACACAGATTGCTGAAAATGTGTGTCTTGTCTTTTCTGTGTCAGGCGGTGTGTTAAATGCTTACCATGGGATTTCTCACTAAACCTCATAACAACACTACAAAGAAGGCATTCCTTACTCCCATTTTACAGATCAGGATCCTGAAACACTGAAACATTGAGTAACTTATCCAAAATATAGTATCTTCATCATGAAACGTTGGAAATGGAAACTACACCCAGGACAATCTGACAATAGAATCTATGCAGCCACTGCTGCTTTAGGGAAGGGAGTGTCCACTCTCTAATTGCCGTGATGGGGTTACACCACGGTGTGTGACTGTGTGTGTGTGTGTGTGTGTGTGTGTGTGTGTGTGTGTATGTGTGTGTGTGTGTTCATTCTCTCATGTGCCATGTTTGCTCAAGTACACGCCTGCTGTGGGGAACTGTTTGGAAGTCTGATCACTCACTTAACAAACCAGGCTTACTGGCCTTTTAGCACAGTCGTTAGGTACAGTTTAAAATTTTTTTTTACTTTAAATTTTTTTAAAAAGGCTTAGGGCACTTAAATATAAAGAGTTTTAAGTTGCCTCCCAGCCTTACACTTACCTCAATTCCACTGCCCAAAGGTAATGGCTATTAAGATTTGTAAAATTAAATGCATGTGTGTATATGTACTTACATATGCTTGTATGCATGTATATACATACCTACATGCCCCCTTGTAAAAATGACCTCACATTCTGTGTTTTATGACTTATTTTTTTAACTTAAGGTATTACATGCTTTTGTTTTGATAGGTCAATGTACATAGATCAGCTCCTTTTTAAAAAATTGTGTAATACAGGAACATGTCATCATCTTTTTAATCATTCTTGTATTGGTAGTCTTTTATATTTTTATTTTTTGCTTTTACTAACAATGCTGTGTTAAATCTCCTTATGTATATATGTAAATATGTTTTTACACAAACACATATATATGTCTTTGCATACTTTCTCTAGGAAATATTTCTGAGAGATACTGCTCGATAAATAGGTATGCACATTTTAAAGTTAGGCAGGTACTGCCATATATTCCTTCACAAAGGCTATATGCCAGTTTAGACCCTCACCAACCGTGCAGTAGAATTCCCATTTCCCCACACAACATATTGTCAATCATTTTAATTCCTGCCAATTTGTACAGCAAAGTTGTTTTGATTTTTCCTTTGGTTAGTAATGTGATTGAGCATATTTTCATTTTTTATTGAGCACTAACAGTAGTTTAGTTATAACAGGGGTTAAGTAAAAGGAACACTACTAGGATGTTTATATTATTTATTAAGTTAGTTGGCCTGCTCTCTCACCCTACCAGTCAAGTCATGTGTGACATCACATACTATTTTCTTAATTGGAAGTCAAAGCTTATTGAAAAGAAGGAAAATATCCAGAAAATTTCCGTTTCATTGACTATTGTGACTTCTCTGTCAGTTAACTTAAAATCGCCTATAGAAAAGTATTTAATGAGCATTATTACAGATTTAGTGCTTTTTTTCATTCTTTTGGGGAAGTAATGACGCTTTTTCCAGATGTTCTGTCTTATAGCTGAAACTCATGAAGTTTAGCCTCTAATAAACGCAGCTCTTAAAAACCAAGTTAATTATTTTCTTATAACTTTATTTTACGGACTACTTAGTTGGTCTCTTCAGGGGTGAACATATTAATGGCAATCTGTCTCTTGTGATTCTTGTATTTTTAATTGGTATTTTCCTTATAAATATGATAAGCAATTGATGGTTTGGTAAAAAAATTGTGAATAGCTGTGAGTGGAGATTCCTTAAAATAGAGGGGGGGAAAACCCCACACATGAGGAACATCTGGGTTACTGGTAATAAGGCCACTGTGATAACAAAACAAACCAACAACAGTGACACACTAGATCTGGCTTGATGTGTGCCCGTTCTCATCATCTGGGCTTAGACTACGTCGCTAAACAATCCCAGTTCTCTTAGAATTTCTAGTTGGTTTACTTACAATTGTTAGTGCTCTTTCTGATTACAGTTTTCCCTCTCCAACCAGATTGTTCTGCTTAAACTTTCTGTTTCATTCTTTTGCAAGGTCTTCGAGAACTAGAACTTATAAGGTGTGAGTCCATTAAAATAAAAACAGTCAGACATTTTTCTAGGTCATTTAAGTGTAACAACCAACCCCTCCCTCATTCCTCCACCAAACCCAATCTGATGTCACACATCCCAGAGTAAAACCTTTACTTAAATTTCCTCATCATTATGGTAAATGATTCAGGAGATTAGCTAAATATGTATCCAAGATCTTTTGTATAGTGGATCTGGATTGATGCAGCATTTTTATCAATACCACTGAGGTCAGTATCTACATTTATATTACTATATATGTTTTATAAATTAGCCTTACGTATAAAATATTTTTATTAGTCTTAGTAACTGTAAAGAAAACTGCACAATAAAACATGAGTTGAATGAATACCTGAATCCTCATTATAACTTGAGGCAGAAATACGTTTCTGCCCCTGTTTAGAGATGAACTCAGAGGAGTTGATTACGTTCCCTGACTTTGGGATGGTTTCCTGAAAGAACACAACGTGCTCTTTGGATGAATTGAGTTGCTTCACTCTCCTGTCCACTCTTTTTCCTCTTCAGGTTCAGTGACCTCTTTGGCATCCAGCAGAACAGGGTAGCTTGGAGCAACAAAACCCTCCAGGTCACCTGGTCAGGCTGGATCATATTTTCATCATCTTTGTTTCTTCCTCCATTAAAAAAAAAAAATGTCAGTGATAGAAAAGGAAGTCCATTTATTTTTCTGAAATTCTGATGGAGTATTGTGTATAAGGTTCATAGGTCAGAATCTTTGAGCTCTGCTGTGGCACTCTCACCATCAGTATTTTCATTAAAGGCTCTAGCTGTGGATGTCATTTGCTCCTTCATTTATTCGTTCTCAAATACTGAGCCCCTGTTGTGTGCCAGGTCCTGTTTTGGGATGCTAACACTACATCAGTAGAGAAAACAAATGAAGGCCCCTGCCTGTCCTGAGCTTCTATGTAAGGGGAGATTCTTGGCAAGCAAAGCCTTTGAACTCAACAGTGAAAGAAGATTCCTCTTGGTCTATATGTAGGTAGGGAATCCTGTGATCTATTTATTTCCTGTAGTGTATCTTGAGATGTATAATATGAACGTAAAAGCCAAGAGTTTGGTATGCAATGGAATGAGATTAAACAGGAAAGGAAGGACCCTGTAGACTAGACATACCCATTAAAGTGTGACCCCCAGGTGGCAGTGTGAGGAATTCTGTCTAGCTAGAGGGGTGGAGCAGAGACAGAAGGTCATAAACTGGGTTGTCCAGATTAGTAGTCAGTGTGTACAAGGTCTAACAAGATAAAAAGGCAGGTTTCCTGACAGCCAGATGGAAGGAGGTAATAGGGATCCAGTGACATTCTTCAGGTGTCACAAATGCATAGTCCACTCTGCTATCTGAAACCCACTTATATAGATGTTTGTACTCTTTTACCTCCAGCCCAGTTTCACCGTAACATAACTTTCCAGACAGTCAATTTTAGGGAGGCCTATCAGCGTGTAACAGGGACTTAGTTATGAAGCAGAGAAGCAGAGGTGCGGGAGAAACAATCAAGTATGAGTTGGTGGCCACTCTTAGAGTGCTGGCAAGTTGTATAATCACAGATTTGGATTTGGAGAAGCAAAAGTCACCTAGTTAGTGGAGCAGATATAACATGGGAATTTGGTTACAGTTAGACAACACAAGTCTAGGCCACAAGATCAATATGGGGCCAAAGTAAGACCAGTAACTATTGAGTCACTCAAGTGAGGTCCCATGATTTCACCTTGACCAAGAACTTACTTGTGAGAAAAAGGCACTGCAGTGGGGAGGGACGTCATCTTGATCCATATCGGCTGAGAGTATAATTCAAGGTCACTTTATTAGTCATCAAAACTTTATCCCCAAGAGCCCCAGGGTCAGTAGAAAGTGTGGGAGACCAGCCCAGAGGAAAGAGATGCCCATCGGAATAGCTCTCCTTCCCCATTTCAGATGAAATCAAACTGTTCTGTTTTCTTCTATTGGGATTTTATTTAGAAAACTTTGAGATGATTGAAAATCATCTAAAGATATTCTTAGAGCCTCTCAATCTTTCATATAAGGAATACCTTGTTGAACATGATTCATGGGCCTCTCCCATGGCTGAGGAAATAAATACTTTCCAGCTTCCTTCTCCCTTTAGCTCCTAAGGAAGTCCTATAAAATGCAGTGCAATCTAAAAGCTACACAGAAGCAGGATAGCTCTCATGGACCTTAGGGGAAGCTACTGCACTTCTTTTTAACATCCCTTTAAGTTTCTGTCTGGAATCCTCTTCTCCAGCAAACCATTTCACAGCAACGTTTGCTTGGAAGGACAAAGCAGATAGAATGAAATCTTCATTCTTTGCCATGTTTGCCTTGTTCTGCTGTAGGCCCAAGGAGCCCTGAGTCAAAGGATGGTTTACGAGCTTCTTTTTTTTTTTTTTTTTTTTTTGCTTTTGAGCTTTATGGATCAGAGCTTGACACCTCCATGGGCAGATTTATCTTTGTTCTCAGAGAAGGTAGGATGATAACTAACACCAGGCTTATAATAATCGAGTAGGGGCTACAATTTTCAGTAGGTTTTACGGTTTACAAAATATTGTCACACTTATTATTTCGTTTCATCTTTGCGGCCGCCCAGTGGGGATGTATAGCAGCAACAGTGGTCCCCACTCATAGAGAAATTCCCAACTCCTTCTGATCCACCTTGACTAGTGGCCAAAGTGTTCACTTCACCACAGGTATTAGACACAGAATGTCCAAATCCTCCACCTTCCATTCCGGGCCTCACATGTATCTAGGATTTTTGAGTCATAGGGAGTAGTGGATAGGTGATGATGTGTGAGTGACAATTCACGAGCAACTGGGCGCTAAATCCCCTTCCTTTTGTTCCATATGCTTCTTCCCCTTTTTACTGTGAGGATTATGCTGCCACATGAGTATTATTATCTCCCTTTTTATAAATAGGGACTCATAAGCTCAGAGAGGTCATGATTTCCGCAGGGCCACACAGCCAGAAGGAGCAAAGCTGGCTTTCCAATTCATCTCAGATGCCTTGGGTCTCCTGGTTTTGAGAGTCTGTATGTAATTTCCAAATGTGCATTATCACTGTCAGGATTCACTGAGCCATTTTACTATAACTGTATATACCCACACATGGCAATTACTGAGACACATTGCAATTAGTTTACTTTGGCAGCTTATCATTTTGAGAATTTGGAAGCCAGAGGCCACCACGCATTAGGGTTTTCAGTGGGTTGAGGATATTTAAATAACAATCAATTACATCTTTTAACCAAGAGTGTTTTACACATGCCTTTCTTCTCACTCTGCTTTTTCCCATTTCCTCACCATCCCTTTCAGCAACACACTCTGCCTACTCCTGTCTCCTTACTTGAACCTTTGCAGACTTGGGTAACAGACCCTCTCCCTCTTCCCCTACCTCACCCCGGAAATGACTATACAATTCCCACAGTGGATATGAGGCTCACAGTGATAAATGCTGCTAGCCACTTGCTGCAGACCAGGTGACATGCTGTGAGGGACACCCAGTGTTCAGAGTGCATCTCACTGTGGCCTGTGAGCTGGCAGCAGAAGCTGCGTATGAAAATGGTCGCATTTCTTGGAAACAAATGGACTTTTCTAACTAGAAGCCCTTGTGCTGCACCCCATTGGACTGAGGGCAATGGGACCAGGCGCTTGCTCCCGTGGTCAGCTTTTAAACCATTGTTCTGGGGTGCCTTCAGTATAAATGTGCCCAAATGGAATTTGAAGGGTTATTATTTCCATTATTTTCCTCTTTCTCAGTACAGTAGTTGCTTAAATGTCAGTTGTAAATAGCTCGAGCGCTTTGCAAGCTGGTTCAATTCTCAGCCTGAAGAAAAATCTGTCTTCTTACACACAGTCTGTGAGCTGTTCCTGCAGCTTCCCCATTTATAGACTTTGTATTAAAATGAAGAGTCAGTTTCTCCACCACTTCCAGGGAGGAAGCTTGCAGAGTTCTAGCTAGATGAAGCCCCGGATGATGTTGGTGGCCAAGACTAGGAGCCAAGGCAAGAAATGACAACCAAATTGTGGAGGTTTCACTTTTCGTAGCAGTATCGTTTTATACTTAAGGGTGGTGAGTTATGAAAGAAGAATTGCTTACGAATGTCTTATGCCTTATACAGAATCTGCAAATACTTCCAAGCTTTTCATGGTAATAATAATGATTGCTGCTATTTACTAAGGGCCTACTACATGCCAGGGAATACACTAGATGCTTTTTATAAACATCCTCATATAATGTTCTCCACACCCTGTAAAATAGGTGTTATTTTAAAAGAAAATGAGACTCAAGAAGGAAAATTATTTATCCAATGATACACAGTTGGTTAATGGGTCACCCAGGATTCAAACTGAGATCCAACTTGTTCATGCAAAGATAGAAATAAAATTGTAATGAAATCCACAAATTGGCCAAAAGAAATTTCTGAAATGTCTGTTTCTACTCTTGGGGGTTTTTAGAATTTTTCAGGGATTAGGTGATTTCATCAATTTTACTAATTTAATGATTTTCTCCCTAATGAAAATGTGTGTGCTTTATAAAATGTTGATCAATTTGGGTAACTTTGCCTGTGATCTGACAGTGAGGAGCCTTAACAAAAATGGCAGGATTTTGTTTATGTTGATTTAGTCCATGAGCTTAAACCCTAATAGTTTATTATGTCAGTAAACAGACCAGGGTTTCGGTCCTAATTCTGAAAATTGAAAGCTATGAGGATTTGGATAAGTTATTTTACCTTCTCTGTTTCTTTGTCTATAAACTGGGGATAATAATGCTTAACTTAAAGGCTGTTGTAAGGATGAAGATTTTCTATGTAAAACACCTAGGACAATTCCTTCTCAGAGCAAATAACTATCAGTTCTGTTCCTTCCTTCTGACAGAATACTTTGAGAGGTTGGTGTAACACTAACCAAAATGTTCTGTGAAAATGCCAAAGCAAGGGGACTGCAGATGAGAAAGCTCTGGACTTAGTAGGAGATGATATGATAGCTGCCTATTTATTAAGATAAATGCTAGATCCATGAATAATTCCAAATGTCTGGATGTTTGGAGGTATTAAAATGGTTGTATGAATTTTCAACTTTTCTCTTATTTGCATGGTATATAAATGAAGTATTGGTTTCAACGGCAAGGGATTCAAAACCTCCCCTGCTTCCATCTCTTCATCTAAAACGTGACCATTTAAAACCTTAAAAAAAAATAAAATTTATATATATATGTGTGTGTGTGTGTGTGTGTGTGTGTGTGTGTGTGTGTGTATAATTAAACCCCTTCTCCAATAAATCTTTAAAAAATAATAAAAAATAATAATAATAAATAAAACGCAACCATTTGTTTCAGGCATCTAGTTACAAGACAGGAATGTCAGATGACTATCTCAGAAGGAATCTTAAGAGTTTTCTAATGCTAAGGTACCATGTGAGTAGAAGTGTGTGATTGCCTGGGCCTTTCTCGGAATAATGTTTAAATGCATAAAATCATGCTAAGAAGATACGACCCCAAAGACCATATTCTTATGACCTACAGGAGGAGCTTTACCAACAAATTTACCTGTTTTCCTCCTTGGCTTGTGCCATGGATTACAGAAGGTATTTAAAGGGGGAGACTCAAGGGCCCCAGCGAGTAGAGGAGAAATCCAAAAGAGCCAGAGAGTGTTGGAAAAGAATACATTAGGGAGCCCAGGGGAATAGGGTTACCCATCTTCTTTATATGTCCCTGTCGCTCTCGGTTTGCGCCATCCCATTCATCACTTAGGTTCATCCATGTCCCCTCCACATGCCACAATCATATGGTGGAGGCCCAAAACTCTACACTTCCTAAAGTAACCCGCAAAATTATAGTCTCTGCTAAAAAATAATTAGGGCCATAAAGCTCATAAATATACATCTTTCCTTCCACTTGGTTAGCAAACAACTGTACCACCAAAAAGCGGAGGCCAGCTCTGCCTCTGCCACTGATATCTGCTTATTCTCCTGCTCAGGCACGAACTGATCTGAACCACTGGTGGAAAAGCCACTTGGCTAGGGCCGGTCACAGCAGAACTGTGAGATGGCCTTCTTATTATACCTGCCATCATGAGGCAGGGCCAAACAAAACGAACCACAGCCAATACTCTTTTTAAAAAATTTTGAGAGCACCCAAACTTCTTTCTTATTTGCTATTTCCTCTTCCTATCGTGACTGTATTCTGGAGAAAAGGTTGTATCTGTATATATCCCTCAAAGAAAATTTCCTTTTTATTGTCATGTATAGTAGGAAATTATGTTACTTGATTTCTCATTTATATGTTTATCTTCCTTTTTCACTAAAACATGAACTCCGAGAATGCATGGAGAGTGTTTTATTCACCATTGTGTCTCCAGCATTTGAGTAAATGCTTAGTAAATTGTCATTGAGTGAATGAAAGCATAAAAATTGAAATGCTTGTGCTGTTAGAACGGGGGAAGAGAAGTGAAGAGTACCATTTACAGAGTGCTAACTATGTGCCTGGCACATACTCAGCACTTTACAAGAATCATCTATTTTAATCCTCTTTAATCTTTGCTGTAACCTTTGAAATAGATACAGGGAACACCCCCATTTTACAAAAATACACCAGCAAAGGCAAGCACACGCCTTAGTCAGTGTTTCTTCTGCAAGATCAAGGGAACAGGTGACTCCTGAGATTTGGGTAGTAGCTGTGCACAACAGTGCTTGGCCTGGAACCCTGAAATGATGCACTCTGATCACACGTGCGTTTGGTGGTGGTTCCCAGCCTCACCATAAAGGAGAACAAGAATTTTGTTTCGCAAAACCATCTGCTACATAAACGAACCCACCGAGTACACAGCTCCTGACATAGCACCTTGAGGCTGATGGTATTGTTCTCCATCCATGTGGGTAAACAGTTGGGTAGAGCCTCTGTGGTGAGCATTACTCCTCCACCACAGCTCATCCACTCATCATAGCAGTGGGCATGGTGCGCTAGGCCTATAGTCTGCAGGAAAGAAAGTGGGTGACACATTTCCTTTTGCTTCTCCTACTTCCAGAAGGGAAAGTCGTTTCTCTAGGAGACCTGAAATCCCCTGGAATTTTGGCTTAAAACAATGTTCATCAGCCCTCTTGAGGATTGCAACTTGGGTGACCATGATTTACTTATAGACATAATCATACTCCAGTGGCTTCCATAAAGATGGGAGTGGTAATTTTTAAGGAAAAGATAAATGTAATAAAGAATTTAATGTACTTTCTATCTTGAAAGCAAAGAGTCGAAGAATCATTGTCTGGCTTTTATTTAAACTCTTGATGGGTCATGTGTTTTTCCTTCAGGAATTTAATCAGAAGCGTTCCTGAAACAAAGTCTGCTAAACCTAGAAATGCAGATTGCCCTGGATCTGGACTGTCTAGTACAGTAGCCAGGAGCCACATGTGGCTATTTACATTTGAATTAATTTAAATTAAATAAAATGTAAAAGTCACACTAGCCACAAGTCCAATGCTCAATAACCACGTGCAGCTACTGTATTGGACAGCGAGCTATAGATCATTTCCGTAAACACAGAAAGTTCTATTGCGTGGTGCTGCCCTGGAGACTACCTTTCTGTTATCGGAGTCATACAGTTCCTTCTCCTGTAGCCACCCCCACTCCCCTTCCACTTCCGCAAGGAAATCCACACCCACATTCATGGGGCTGCTTTACCATTAGCAGCTGAATTCCTTTCATCACAGAGACATCCGTGAATCCCATGTGACAAAGTAAAGAAGAGGGGATTTTAAGAATAATAGAATGTGAAGCTTGTAGATGATATTTATTAGGGGAGAACACAGGGTACAAAACAATATGTGTAACATTTCCATTTTGTGTGTATGTATATATCCGGCCAGATCTGAATTGTGGAAATAAAGATCATTTGTCCTTTCTTTGTTTATACTGTTGTACATTTTTCTAGTTGGTATAATTAATTCCAAATACTTTTTATAATTAGACAAGCAGGTTTGTTTTTAGAAGGAATAGAAACTTCCCAAAATTGACAAGAGGAAGAATGATTTTCCTTAACTGTTCAGGAGCTGCAACTTGGGTAGAATCAGTTTATGTGCAAATTCCTCTCCGCCCCTACCCAACCCTACTCCCTCTCTTGGAAGTAAAATGACTTCTAAAATGGGGGAGGGGTGATTTTACAACTAAATGGGACAACGAACATTTATGACCAACATAAATTTATGTGTGCATTCCTATGCTATCATAAACGTATGTGTTCTCACTCCAACTGCATTATCCATCCTCAGGGACAAGGTATCACCTCCGGTTTCTTTGGTCTCTCCAACATCACTTTGACCAGCACTTGATAACTACCGCTGACTGACTGACAGATTGGCTGACCTTGCCATCGCTCTTATGTTTTATGCTCACAAAATGTGTTAACATCTTGCCTCATTTTGCTTTGGGTTCGAGAGGTAGAGTTCCTTCCAAATTTACTATGTGCAATCCAACAGCTGGAATACAGAAGCCATTCATCAAAAAATGAGTTAGGCTTTCTCTGGGTTTGTGTGTGTGGCAAGACCCTAATGGAATTTTTAAAAATTTCATTAGGTTTATGGAAATAGCACTGGGAAGAGGATATGTTAAAGCTCTTTGATTTGAGTGACCACAGTCATCCACACCGGTGTGTTTGGCATCTCTCGTAACTGGCGTCTTGGAGGGAGGGATTTAATAAAGAGGATTTTCTTTCCCTTAGTTGGCTGTGAGAGTGATAAAACATGCTTGCGGGGCCGTTCTGGTTTCAACGGTTTGTCATGTCAGCCAAGACACCCAGAGGCAGGAATTACAGTCCACTCTGCCCTCTCACTCAGATCTAGACGGACAAGAGAAACTGGGAAATGGAGCCCAGAAAATTGAGTTTAATATTTCCTTCACTGGGTGTATATCACTGCATCACAAACCTTTTCTACTTTTACACATCACAACACTCAGATGTAGATTGAAGCCATATGACATTTCTGCTCTCTATTAGAAGCATGAGAGAAGATAGAGAAGAGAGAATGAATTGTTTTTCACAAAAGGCCAGTGAAAGTCTCTATCACTGTACCTGACACACCTGAATGATTAATGTTCCTATTTGGGGAGATGTGGGAGTTTAGTGAAAAATGTCTTCTCTTCTTGGAAGGGTAATACTACACTGAGGAATGCTATCAGGGAATTTATTGGTGACAAATTTGAATAGAGCAAGCATAGGGGTAAATAGGAAATATTGCCTATGTTGCTCAGTGAGGAGACATTACATTCTAATAAACCAACCATGATGGTTCATGGTAATGTTTTTTTCCTGATGAGTATGCCATGATCACATGTGCTTGGCCACCAGGTACCCACAGGTACCCAAAGTTATGATCAATTCGAGGAACCTCTCAAACCACGAGGCTGCACATTATAGGTCCTTCAAACCACCCAAACTTATTGCTGTTTTGAGCCTGCACTGGGTGAGTGAAGAAATCATGACATGTGTCAATTAGTGCAGGATCTAGGAACCGACATGGGCAAGAGGTCTATGGCTCAGGTCCCCAAGAACTTTCCAGAGGATTCCACCTGGGAACTGTAAGAGAGCCACGTGCCCACTGCTTTATTCATTCTTACATTAGGTTATCACTGAAGGACCTACTGCCTTTTTGAAAACTTTATTTCTCTTAATAAACATCATTTTATTTTTGAGAACTACATTATTGTGAAGTAATTGTACTTTTTTATTTTCCTTATTTAACAAACACATGTATGTAATATAAATTGCATTATTAAAATGCGTATTACATAATTATTATTTATATAATTAATTATATCATTAGGTTAGATTATATACCATATAAATATTAATTCACTTAATTTTCATAATTAAAGAGCGACAGGTAGTACTTTTAACCCCATTTTACAAATTAGAAAACAAAAACACAGCAAGAGGCTTAGTAGTTCACCAAGACTACACAATTACTAAGTAGTTGAGCTAGGATTTGAACCCAGGAAGTCTGGCTCCAGAGTACTTGTTCTTCACCACTGTTAAAATTCAGAAAAATACAAAGCCAAAAAAGAAAAAAAAAGAAAAGAAACCCAAAGACAGCTATAGATATGTTGCCTCACAACCTTCCTACACAGAGACTAAATGAGCCTAGTCTCCATATTCAGTTTCGTATCGGGGTTTTTTTCAACCGTACCCTATAATAGTCTTTCCACACTGTTAAAAATTCCTAATGAATATTGTTTTAATGGGTACTTAATAGTCTCACGTAAGTGTACCACTGTTTGCTTAACCATTCTCATAGTTACCATTTTGACTCTTCAGTTTTCTCTTATGACAGCTAGCTCTGTGATGACTGTTCAGAATTTCTTCTGTTCTTTGGAATGTGTTTTTATTATATGTGCTCATAAGTAAAATTCCCATGTCCAAGAGTATGAACACTTTTAGGATTCTAGATAAAGCTTGTCCAATTGTTTTCCAAAGGGCGTATACTCTTTTGCCACGTCTGCAACACTGTGCAGAAGTAACTTCTTCACCAGTCTCACTTCAGCATTGAGAATAATTTTTGGAAATCTTTACTAATGTGATAGGTAGGATATGGTATTTTGTCAATATCTTGACTTTTATTTTTTTGATGGCTAGAGGATTGGCAGTTTGTCCATATTGGTTGCTCAATTATATGGGTCTTTGAGACGTCTGCTTGGATCCTTTGCCCATTTGTCTATTGAGAGTATGTAGAAGCCTTTGAGTATAAGAAAGAGAAGAGCCAATTTTCCATTCTTTCTTCTCCTGCCTTGACACGGAATTTCCTTAGGTATTTTCCCAGTCTGTACTGCTAACATGTATTTGATGTTCCCCCCAAACCTTACATGGATTTTTTTCTTGATTCTATATATACAACTGCCTGCTTATAAAGGATGTTACTATTTTGTTTTCTACAATGAGTGTGTCCTGTGCATAAATCTGCATTGATCCCTCTGGCTTGGATCGTAAGCTCCCAGAGGGCCAGCCTGTGTCTTTATGAGCAGTTCAGCACCTATTCTTGGGTGATGTTCCTAATAACCATAGAACAGGCCTCCCAGCCAAGGAGAATATAAGCAGTTATACTTCAGGGTACCAATCAGCACTGAGAAGAGTTGTTAGCATAGTAGGCTGGATATGTCAGTGCACCCTGCTTGTATTTAGAGAGTTAAAAAAAAAACATTCCAGATACCACCTCTCCTCTGTGTTGATAGCTCAAGTTTCTTTAACCAGACATATGCCTCTTAAGAAGAGGCCGTTTTCGTGGAGGAAGGCACACAGCACGAGGGCCCAAAGTTCCTAGATCAGTTCAATGTTGTCCATCGTTGAATGTTTGTGGAAGGAACCCTGGGGCACTTCCTCTACTAATTCCTTCATTTTTTCTCACCAGAAACAAAGTCGTGATATCAATAATAACTGACATTTATAATGCACTTAAAAATGTTATATGTAGATGTTCTTCTCCCATGACTCACGTAAAATTCACAATAGCCCAGTAACATAGACAGTGACAGTCACGTTTTACAGTTGAGGAAACAGATGCATTGAAATGGAGAGAGTTTGTGGCAGACCCACAACTCTCCCTTCAATAAAGTACCAAATAAAGATGTCATTATTATATTTTAAAAGCATATTGTACTCCAAGAAAGTAATCTATTGGCTTAAATTTATTATGAGGCAAGAAGAAAAAAGAAAAAGGAAGGTGTAGAGGATTATAGAAAAGGACCACATAGGATCCCAAGGAAAACTCAATTAAATGAGAAAAAGAAAATTGAAAGAAATAAATGAAACATGATTAGCAAAATGTTGATGATTATTTTCAAACTATTAAGAAATTTTTCCTCTTGTTTCTTCATTATGCTATTTGTTCACTTCCAGTTTTACCATGTATTGCAAAGATCAACAATCATAGTTGAAAAAATTGTAGTGATCCAACCATGGGATACTTACGTACCTGTTCAAAATAATGAGGAAGATGTTATGTAAACATGTATGAATCTGCCTGTTAGAAAGACAGATGAATGTTGCCTTTTAAAAAAAAAAGCATCTTCAGGTTTTTACCAAATGTAAAAAACAGAATAGTGGGAGAACCTGGGTAAGAGTGTCCTCTGAAGGTCAGGCCTTCAGTGTCTAAAACTCTTTGGAGAGTCTACGAAAGTAAGAACACCTTCAACTTCAGGTACCAGACTAGGAATAAAAATGTCCTAAGTCAACAAACTTTGAGAGCCCCTGGAGGTGGAAGAGCTTCTGGCCAAATGGTGCATTCCAAATGGTTGATAAGAGGTTTTACAGGATAGCTTAAGAGTTATGGGCATTTTGTCATATGAAGCTAGGCTGAGTGAGGGTCTAGCTGGGTTGGAGTGATCTTTGGAAGTTGTGCTTCATAATAGCTCAATGCTGTGCTTACATTTCAGGATTTTATGGGCAGCTGCAGACATTCTGCCCCCCACATTACCCTGATTCCCAGAGAACCATGCCGCCCAGCAGTTCCTGCAGTGTGGTTCCTTCCTTCGAGGACTACCTGGTCCCCACATCCATGGGCCAGGCTGGCTTTGATGTTTTCCACAGAGCCTTCTCAACTCACTCGGGCATTACAGGTGTGTTGGTGTTTGTGACTTAGAAGCTTGGGCAGACTGACAGGAGAGACCAGGTGGGTTTCCCGTGACCCACTGGACTAGACTTGACCCAGCACGTGACCACATCAAATCCTGTTGAATCTACCTTTGAAATCTCTCTCCTCTTCACCTTCCTCTCCAACCCCACTTACCTGACCCTAGTCCAGGGGCCATCACGTCGCTCCCAGACTGTGGAAACAAACAGCCTCCCAACAAGTCTCTCTAAGTCAACTCCTTATCTCTACCATTCTGCCTTCCATGCTCCCATAACCAATGTCTTCCAAAAACGAGGGATAAAATAAGTGACTTTTCTGCTCAAATACCTGTTTCCAGTTGCCTAGAGAATAAAATGTGCTTTTCTCAGCATGATATCCAAAGCTCCCTGAGTTGGGCCTGCTCAGACTCTCCCTACATCTCCCTACATGCTCTGCACCTGAGCTTTGTCATCACACTTGGCCCCATATGCCCCTCCCTCTCTGTCCCTGGGATGCTCCTTTTTGTAGCCTCTCCATCTGTAAGAATCCCATCCTTCTTTACAACTCAACTTTAATATCACCTCCTTTTTGAGACCACTCTCACCCTTCCCTAGAACACTTCACTTTTACAAATGCTCAGTCCGTATTTTGTGCCAAGACTTATTTTGGCCATCTGCCCGCAGCTCAGCCTCCTCTTCACTAAGTGCTTGAGGATAGAGAGCTGCTAAGGGCCTACGCCAGCACAGTTGCCTCCCTGCACCCACCGTGGGTGTGGCGAGGCAGGAGTTAACCTGTGTGTTCTTTCTCTTCTAGTGTATGATTTGCCTTCAGGTTCTTCAAGCCTCTTCGGAGAGTCTCTTCGCAGTGGACCTGAAGACACCACCTTCTTGCAAATCAGTGCTGTGGACCGCTGTCCTAGCCAGCTCAGCTCTGTCTATACTGAAGGCTAAAGGCTCCCCTGGTTTCCACTACCACTGGCATCCAGGACCTTTTTGTCGCTTGTCAGGTTTTGTGTTCATGCTCTCAAAAGACTGCATGAGAAGGATGTCAACCAAATCAGCGGAACCTACAAAGTCCCAGACGTGTCTTTGGAGGGCAGGAATGGACAGTCAGAGCTGGGCCTGGCAGGAGTGTTTGCAGTTGCTCCTTTTCCTCTCTGGATTTGCTGGTCACCAGGACTGTCATTGCAAAGGGAATTTAGACTCACTGTACCGGATACCTGTTACTTCCTGGCTGTCAACCCTCAAAGGACACCGATGAAGTGATGTGCATGTGAAAATGTAGTTTGGGGATCACCCTGGCTGAAGACTCCCAAGTAGGGAAGGACAACGCAAATTGCCAGAAGCCCAGGGAACTGCCTTGCTCCGTGCTCATCCTACTGCTGGCCGATGCCAGGCCAAGCACAACAAGAGAAATCCAGGTCCACGGCACAGCGTGGGCTCCGCTCTTGGAGAAGTCCCAGGTTTCCGGCACTGGCCTGGCGTTCCAGTGGCTGGCTGTCTCTCTCTCCTCTTAGATATCCCCGTGCTAACCAGTTGCTTTTCAGTGTTTCTCCAAAAGCAAAGTAAGAAGGTTCTGTTGAGCACAGTCCCATGAAAGGCACTACAACTTGTTTTATATTCCAGAAACTTATCATACTTCTTTCATTTTAAAGACTCGTTATTTACAGCTACTTTAAAAGGAAAAAAATATTTAGAAGTCTGTTCTTTGGATGGAAATAATTATTGTAATCACCCCAGCTACATACATTTTGCCACAGCTGTAGCTCTGCCTGGCCCCACCTGGCAGCACCTGTGAGCACTCCTGGAATGTTAGTTTTGCATATAGCAAAGGCTACCTGAGGGTAAGGGGGTGGGTACGCCCCCTTCCCAGTGCTGTAGCAGGAACCCTAGAAGGTTAACTGTTCAGCGACTCCACCTCAAAGACCTTATTCAAAGCAAAGGTCACTTGACTAGTTCACTCATTGCTTCCACTCTGACACTCTGCCCAGAGACGTGCTAGATGATAGCACAGGGACACACTGAGTTGTGTTCCTGGGTTCTCTTGGAAAACCGAACTAGAGATGCCCTATGTCCAGTTATTTTGCACAGCCTCTGCTCACCTTCCTCAGGATATCCATTCATCTGTCTATCTGTCTCTTCCTTTCTCTCTCTCTCTCTCTCTCTCTCTCTCTCTCTCTCTCTCTCTCTCTCTCTCTCTCTCTCTCCTTTCTTGGTTTCTTTTTTGGCATTGTATTCACCCTCTTCTTGACTATAGTTCACAGATGCCCACCACCCACCATATTCTGTCCATCAGCTCTTACGAAGGTCCGACCTAAGGCAGGTAGAGGAAACAGTTCTAAAAAGATGGGCAGAAGAAGGCAACGTTTTTTCCTGAACGTTTTTCTGGTTTGAGGGCCTGGGATTTTTACAGACCACTTGACCACTTGCTATCAAGCCTGAAGAGGAAGCCATTTTCTGTGGCACCTAGACAAAGCTATTAAAAGGACCCTGAGTCGGCCCAGGCTATGTAAAAATTAACCAAACCCCAAAGACACCCAGTAAATTCTGACATTCCAGTACTGTTACATTTCACGCTTTCTTTTCTCTCTTTAAAAATGTTTTCTGAGCAAAAATGAAACAATGGTATTTGTCAAACAAATAATTATAATCTTCAACAAGACAATTAAACAGCTTGGTGTCAGATTTGGGATCCGGTGACAGTTTGTATCCTGACAGATGGGTCCTTCAGTCTGGCTACACAGTCAGTCGTATGCTGCCTGATTCTGGACTCCATTCAAACGTGTGGTACAGTAAGGTGAATAAAGAACCAAGTATGAGGTCCATTTGTACAGTGCACTCAGTCAGTCTAGTTTCTCTGTCTATTGAGCTCTGATCTGAGAAAAGCCATCTCCCAGACGCCCAAGTCTGCAAAAGAGACGAGTTATTCACTACAGAAATCTGCTCTGCTTTACGAAAGGGAGCACATCAGGCTTCCTTTCCAAGTGAGCTCTCAGACTGCAAGTAAACCACCATCCTTCTTGCAGACTGAGACTCGTGTCACTTGGCCTAAGCAAGACTCTACGCGTGCTAACACTGGCATTACTCCGGGGGTCTTTGTCACACTCGGGAGAGAAAGGAAAGCTCTGGTATCTTTAGAGAGACACTCTATCCATTGCTAAATACTGACGTCTTTATGGGGAACTCAGAATACATTTTATTTGTGTGATGAGGAGGAAAAAGATGAAAATGCAAGATGGTTATTGCAGCTGATATTGTCAGTGCTGCCTTATGGCTTTATATAATTTAAAGGGGGAAGGAGGACAAAGCCAGAAGCTGAACCTCAGAAACCATGGATGTCATCTCCCTCTGGCTGGAGGAAATGCTCCTGTGTCAGTCTCTGGCCTGATTATGGCCTTAACTATGGTCTTGCCCCTCTCCTGCCTCAGTGGGGCTGGAGGGAGCCGGAGCTTGGGGAGCAGCAGCACTTGCAGAGCCTCCTTCCTCAACAGGAATTTGGGTCAGCCCCCGAGGAGGGCATTCCTGCTAGCAGAGGGAGCGCACAGGAAGCAGGGCCCAGCGCTGCCTACAATGGAGAGCTGAGAGCCAGTTCACATGCCCTTCAGTGTTTCCTGATGGCTGCAGGTGAGGGCTTAAGGCCTCAGCAGGATGCTCAAGTTCCTTCTAGACTATTCATGCTGTCCTTAGATTCCAGGATCTCACCTGGCCATAAGAGTTGTTTCTTGCTTGCTTTCTCATGGCACAAGATTTATATATGCTTTTATTATTATATTTGTAGCAGTAAAAATGGAATGTGCAAAAATTCCTTCCCTTCTGTTTCCTGGCCGTTTCAGTCTTGATATGTAACCATTTTCATAAACATCCAAACAGAGATTATCATTCCCCTATTTAAAAAAAAAAAAAAAAAAAAAAGCTGATGCTTGTGAAAGTAACACACACCCCAAAGACAATTATCCTATTACATTAAAAAGAAAAAAAAAAACAGTATGCCTAGAGACATTTCATTTGCTGCATTGTCTTAATTCCCTAAAGGGACTGCATCAAAATGTCAGTTGTAATTTAGCTTCTGACCAGCTGTTAAATATCATTTAAATATTTCCAGTCCTGTAAGGTCCCTTTTACTCATGTCACCCCCAAATTACATAGGTGATTGACTCTAAAATGGACAAAAGGTCTTCAGTGGATCACAGCGTAATTTCCACTGCTAAAACCGAGTATTGGTGTTTTGTTGCTTCTACATTACCAGCCGTCAAGCATGTTAGTATGCAGCCACAGAGGTAAATGTTCCATCTCCCCTATCCAAGAACCTTGACTTTCAGTTGCCTTGAAGTATTGAGAATAGTGATTGTAAATGTCCAATTTAATTATTTGGTATTTTATGTGACTGCTTTGACCATGTCATTTGATAGCAGCATTTTTTAATGGCACTTTTTGTTGGTGGTATGGAATTTCTGCGGTTACTTTTTTTTTCTTTTTTTTGCAATGGATAAAGCAAAAAAAAAAAAACACTCATTGGAGAAATGGCGAGTGTAAAAAAGAAGAGATTTATTTTGTAAAGACAGCAGAGCATCCTGTGTAATGTTGCTGACATAAAGCACTTTGGGGGGGGGGGAGTGGAAATCTGTTTTCCATAAATCACACAGACCCTTGTACATAGTTATATACACTCACGTAGAGAAATGAACTGCATAGATCATACTGGATATGGGGCCGATTTTACTCTAGGGGCACATCTGGTGCTTATTGTCATAAATCTTTTAAAGAATTAGGTACACTTTTTTTCTATTAATATGTATAGTTTTGTGATTTGTCACAGTTATGTTTCATATAATCATAAGTTATTTTGTCTTGTTTCATGAAGTCCTTTTTTTTATGTCAAAAGTAAAATGAAGGGATTGTGCACTCGGTACAGAATAAAACTGGAAATAGAGGATATGCCCACCTGCCTGAAATCCTCCTTCAGCATGTCATTTGAAAACCCAATGGCAACAACTGTTTGTTTGTTTGTTTTATTTTGTTTTGTTTTACCATCAGCCTCCTTCATATTGGGATGGCAATTATAATTAAAAGCAGATGGGGTGGGGGAGGGAGTGTCCAAGGCCAGCTTTAAAATGCCGCATTGCTTTAGGCCAGAGCTGCAGCCTGGATTTAATTATAGATATGAGGACGAAATGGCAATAAAAATGAATGTGTCCCTGAATCCTTTACATGTTGGGAGTGTCCATAAATAAAACATGAAGTTTTATTTCATCAGATTTAATTAAAGCTTTTATACATGTTTTATTGGTTATTCTATTAATCCGCTTCACAAACTGGATAAATGTGTGCCAGGGTTTGGGGTTTATTTGTGCCTTTTCAGTGTAGTGCTACATCATGCCTCAGAAATGCCTCTAGTGCGTGGTCTCCCTGTGATGGGGTCTCAGCGTGCTGGCCATTGCAGGGATGGGCATGTTCTGCCCTGTTTTTCTAAAACCCTGCAGAGAAAGACACAAACATCAGCTTCCAGTGAGCTGATACCTGACATTTGAAGTCCTCTGATTTCCTGAAAAAGAAAGGGGCAGTTACCATTTCCCTGATCCCTGCCCTGTCCGCTTTGTAGGCTTTAGAAAGCCACCTGCCCCTCTGGCTGTGATGACCTTACTTCCTCAGCTCCCATGTGTGGGGTACAGGGGAGAGGAGAAGGTGGTCAGGATACTGCCACACCTGGCTGGCCTGTTAGCCAAGCACAAAAACCTAAAAGATGATCACGTTATCTCAAGGATCATTCTTAGAATATTGACTGTTCTTGCTACATTTTTTTAAAAATTCTTTAAAAAAAAATTTGTTTTTAATTGGGGAATATTGGGGAACATTGTGTTTTTTTTTCCAGAGCCCATCAGCTCCAAGTCATTGTCCTTCAGTCTAGTTGTGGAGGGGCAGCTCAGCTCCAAGTCCAGTCACCGTTTTCAATCTTTAGTTGTAGGGGGCGCAGCCCACCATCCCTTGGAGGCAAACTTGTTGCGAGCTCACGCTCTAACCAGCTGAGTCATCCGGTCGCCCCTCTGAAAGCTCAGTGGCAGCTCATTGTCTTCAGTCTAGTTGTGGAGGGTGCAGTTTACTGGCCCATGTGGGAATTGAACTGGCAACCCTGTTGTTCAGAGCTCACGCTCTAACCAACTGAGCCATCCAGCTACCCAATTTTTAAGACCTGAGAATTACATTAAGTAAAGCTACAAAGGAAAAGGGACGATGGCTCCTCTGTACCTTGTCTGTCTCTTCAGGATGCTGGGGGGTGAGTAGCAGAGCTGTGTGGTTCAGGGTTCAGAGATGGAAATGGTGGTGACTAGCCAAGACACAAAGCTTCTCTGCTCCCTAAAAGGCGGCAGCTGGAGTTTATCTGGTCCAACCTCTTTGGAGGACAGTTTGGCATTAATTGTAGAGTTGAACATAGACATACCCTATAATCCAGTAATTCCACTTCTCTCCAGAGACTCTTGCATAAGTTAGTTATGGTTCAGATACAAGATGTTCATAGCAACGCCATTCACAATAACCGAAAACTGGAAATGACCCAACTGTCCATCAACAGTAAAATGAATAAATGAACTGTGCTAAAACAATACAGTGGAATACCATTGTAGCAAAGGCAGGGACAGAACTACAGCCACAAGCAAAACTCAGAGCCAAGCCTTATAAACGATGCGGAAGGAAAGAAGCAAGACACAAACGCAAATATACAATGCTATTCTATTAATAAACAGTTCAAAAACAAGCAAAATTCAATTACAGTAGTCCCCCCTTATCTGAGGTTGTACTTTCCATAATTTCAATTACTGGCGGTCAACCCTGGTCAGAAAATAAGTGGAAAATTTCAGAAATAAACAATGAGCTTCCTTCCTCAGCTGCCATCTATGAGGGTGCGGGGGAGGGGAGGTTTACATTTTAAATTGATGGCTCTGAGTGGCGTGATAAAATCTTGCGATATCTTGCTCCGTCCTGCTGTGAGGCAAATCATTGTGTTGCCAGCATCTCCACGCTATATAAACTCCCTCCGGTTGGTCAAGTCATAGCCGCCATCTTGGTTATCCGTTGACTATTGCAGTATCACAGTGCTTATGTTCAAGTGACCCTTATTTTACTTAAAAACAACTCCAAAGCTCAAGAGTAGTGATGCTAACAATTTGGATGTGCCAGAGAGAAGCTGCAAAGTGCTAGGCTAGCTACGTATCCTCAGAAGGTCCATAGTAATCTAACACTCCGTCGCAATGCCTACGTCATTCATCTCACTTCATTTCTTCACATAGGTATTGTATCATCTCACATCATCACAAGAAGAAGGGTGAGTACAGAACAATAAGATATTTTGAGAGAGACCACATTCATATAACTTACGGTATATTGTTATAATTGTTCCATTTTGTTAGTAGTTGTTAATCTCTTACTGTGCCTAATTTACAAATTAAACTTTATGATAAGTATGTATGTATAGAGAAAACACATAGTATATATAGGGTTTGGTACTATCTGTGGTTTCAAGCATCCTCTGGGGGTCTTGCAACATACTCCCTGTGGGTAAGGGGGGAATACTGTATAGCGTTTAGCAGGGGTAGAAGTAAAAAGAAGAACGAGGAAGATGTTATCACAAAGGTCTGATGAAGTCTGTTCAGGAAGAAAGGGCACATGGGGTCTCTGAGGTCCTGATCAACAGTATTTTATTTCTTGACTCACATGTTAGGCTATACAGGTGATTGCTTTATAATTATTTAACAGCATATATGTTTTATAGTTTTCAGTTCAAATAACCAGTAAAGGCCAAGTCTCACATCACCTACTCCAGGGGTCTTCAAACTTTTTCTGCAGAGAGCCAGATAGGACATATTTTAAGCTTTGAAGGCCCTATGGTCTCTGTCAACTACTTCACTCTGTCATTGTAGCTCAAAAACAGCCATATGCAACAAGCAAACACATGGGTATGGCTGGGTTCCAATAAAACTTTATTTATGGACACAAATTTGAATTTCTTATAATTTTCAGACATCATGAAATACTTTATTTTGATTTTTTTTTCTATTTAGAAATATAAAAACCATTCTTAATTCACAGGTAGTGCAGAAACAAACAGCAGAGGCAGTAGGAAGGATTTATCCCATTTGCCATAGTGTGCTGACCCTAGTCAACAGAAAGAACACTCCCTGGCCTTTCCCATAAATATCCACCCAAATAAAACCACAGTTAGGAGCCCCTAACTGATTCTGCTGCTACTTTGGGCCCTGTTCCTGGAGGAAATTCATGAGTTCTATTGATCCAGCTTTTCTTTGTTTAGATTCTGGGTTCTCCCCGGGATACAGATGAATGCTTAAAGCCTAGAGTGCCATTCCACTGTATCTCTGGATTTGAGGTTTTTAATAAAAGAAACTGGGCACAGAGAAATCTGTAAGAATTGGAAAATGAGCACCCATTCTTTCCAAGCTAACCAAATATTTGCTGGATCTTGGCAGCCATAGAACAACCTTTTCCTCTGCAATGCTAAAAAGTTATAAGTAATGGGAGACTTCATTTTTCTCAGGCCCTAGCTCTTGTGAGAAGCTGGAGCTGCCTCTCAAAACCTGTGGTGTTCTCGGGGAGAGGAGAGTCAGGGTTTTGTGTTCAAAGACTCCACTGAGAAATGGTTGGAGCAGAGTTGGGACTGTGAAAATGCTAAGGTCTGTACCCCCTCCACTCAGCAGGACGGCTGCTCAACACCCCAGCACCTTTTCTGGCCCTGGTTTCCCATAATGCCTGGCTCCCTAATCCCCAAACTGGGGAGTTTGTCAGCCCGGACAATGCCAACTCTCAGCTATTCAGAGAATGAGACTGAATTCACATGGGCCCACGTGTATGCTTCTCTTTGTATCTCTAGCTTGTGATAAAATTGATAGTTTAAAAATGAGTATTCATGAGTTCTGGGTCATTTGCTAAATTGTAGCATGGACTAAATCCTCTTCTGCAGGTCACCCTAGTGGTTTCATGTGCTTATGTTTGTGTATTGTGTATGGTTCTGATATTAAAGCTGCTGGGGAAAACAATAGCTCGGGTAAAATAACCTGAACTTTATAAAGAGAAGTGTAACTAAGAGAAAGTTTAGAGAACATCCAGTCCAAACTAATCGTTTTACGGAGGAGGAAACAGGTCATTTCATTCATTCCTTTGTTCATTCATTTGTTCACTCATTCAACATTTATTGTGAAACATAAACAGGGGTAGAAGTGGCTTTTATCTGCACAAAGCTAACAACAGGGAATTCCAAGAATCACCTGCCTGAGAATATTGCTTGGGGTGTTGAACATGCACATTCTAGAATGCACACCTCAGAGCTACTGAGTTGGAATTTTTAGGTGTAAGATATAGGCATCTGCATTTTTAATAAGCTCTCTAGGTGGTTGTTAGTACAAACTAAATTTGACCACCCCACTCTCCCGCCTCACTTAGTGCAGTTTAATAGGAGCTAAGCAGAAGAGGAGCTTCCAATCCCTACGTGGTGAGGCAGGAGAGCAGGGTGTTTCCTAAGGGAAGGGGTGCCTGCCTGATAGTTAAATTAATCTTCAAGTAGCAAAGTAGAGGAAGGGTGGACCAGGCAGAGAATGAGCATGTGCAGAGCCGCAAGGAGAAGGAAAGGAACTAGTCAGGGTTACCCAATTGGCAAATTGGGAGAGTTGGAAGTGGACCCGTCTCTGGCGCTGAGCCACAGCCCTTCCTGTGTAGTCCTGCAAGCTTAGGGCATTGTTTCCCAATCCAGCAGGGGATGATATGTTACCAGTTACTCTGCAAAAAAAGAGTTTCCACTGTCAAATTAGTTTGGAGAATGGTGGGTCAAGTTACATAGATTCTTCAGAACCTATCAGAGTCTTTACTATGTTTACTGAAGTGTATTGTGACTCTCCAAGAAAGAGTCCTAGAATGAAGTCTAGAGTTCTAGAATGGAACCCTTTCCCAAAAAGTACTTGTTAGCACTGTGGAAAACAGTTTGCAGTTCCTCAAAGAATTAAAAATATCGTAGAATCTCGAAATTCCACTCTTATACTCAAAAGAATTGAAAACGGGGACTAAAAACAGATACTTGTGTACCAATGTTCCTAGCAACATTATTCACAATAGCCAAAATGTAGAAGCAACCTAAATGTCCCTTAACTAATGAATGGATAAACCATGGTGAACTATACATACATTGGAATACAATTTAGGCTAAGGAAGGAAATTCTGACACATGCTACTCGTACAACATGAGTGGACCTGGAAAACATTATATTAAGTGAAATAAGCCAGACACAAAAGGACAAATGCTGTATGAGTCCACTCATATGAGGTACCTAGAATAGGCCAGTTCATCCAGACAGAAATAGAGGTTACCAAGGGCTGAGGGAGGAGGCAATGGGAGATTACTGTTTAACGAGTACGGAGTTTCTGTTCGGGATGATGAAAAAGTTCTGTTGATGGACAGTGGTAATGGTTGCACAACATTGTGAATGTACTTCATGCCACTTAACTATACACTTAAAATGGTTAAAATGGTAAATTTTGTGTTATGTGTATTTTACCACAATAAAAAGAAAACAGAATAGTGTAAACGGAGCACCAAATACAGTGCCTGACACCTAGAAGACAATTGAAAAATAAAAGCATCTTGTCAGGCAGGCGTTCCTTAGAACGCTCTTTGGGAATGCCTGCACTGGGATCAGGTGAGACTACAGCCCTGAGGAGATCCGTGTTTACCCCTGATGGTAATGGTGGCCATGGTGTCTGGAAGTGATGCCAGGCTTGCTGGCAGAGGAGCTGAAGGGAGACGGCCAGGTGGTTTGGGGCAACTGCAGAAGGTGGTCCCAAGCATGGAGCACTGTACCCAACACAAATTCTCAGTAACTGAGGAAGGGAGAGAAAGGATGTTGGTATGATGGATGATGGAAGTAGTGAACTAGAGGGACATACAAGGAACACTAGCATAAACCCAGCCAATCCCAATGGGAGCAAATGCAGAGATTTGGATTTCATTCATTTGTTTAATAATTATTATATAATATAACAAGTATTATATATTATATATATATATAAATTGTATATAATAATATAATTATATATTATATATAACATATATATAATTGTTATACATAATATATAATAATGTAACAATTATATATTAGGTATAACATATATATGTTATACCTAATATATAATTCTCCCTCCACTTCTAGACCCACTCCAGGTATCTGTAACCAAAATTCCCTGTGCAATGGGTCCCATGTTGTGTCCAGGGCCAGCACAACCTCCTCAAGACCATCTTCCCAAGAGTGGATCAGGCCTCCGGTCTGTACATCCTGGGCCTGAGTTGTGACCAGCGAGTGACTGCTTGTGGGATGGTGGTTGGAGCTAGATGGGGACAAATATGGAGCTAGACATGGAGACTGAGCTGTTCCTATGTGAGCATGAAGCCTGCGCATGGCTGAAGATGGAACCAGGGGGTTGAAGAGAAGGGGCGTAAGTCACAGGCAGGAGGCCAGGGACTTCCTCTCCTGGCGCCACCATGATCTAGCCAAGAAATCCAAAGAGTCTGTGATGATCCTAAATGAACCCTGGCCTGCCAGGTTGTTAAGAAAGTATATTTCTTAAGGAAACGGGAGAATATACTTCATGTATACAGTGCCTGACACCTAGAAGACAATTTTTTAAGCTTTCTTTGGCATTTTTAAGTATTTAGATCTCTTGAGTTTGTGGGCCTCCATTTGTATCTTGCCCCAGGCCCTGTCAATGTTAGAGGCAGGCCCAGAAGGATTCTTAGGGCCTGGAGTCAGTAGCGCCCCATGGAGAAGATGTGCAGTGGAGATTCTAAACTCTTTAAGGCGTGTCACAACATCAGGACTCAACAAACACCTTGATAGTGGCCAGACAGCAAATGGTGTGCAATGCAACCATTTGTTGTAGTCTGATACTTTTAAAACAAAATAATGCATTGTTATTTCTACTCCAAGAGCTTCTTGACTTGGCTCTGCTCTTCAGTCCACAGTGAACATCTGTAGACCATGTCCCCGGGTACAGTACAGGGAACATCTGTACAGCTCAGTCTTTTGTGTTACCCATGTATATAGCGTGACCCATTATACTGCAGAGTTGCTTTATGGAATGCCCCTTACCCCGCCTGCACATCTGTGGGGCACATTAAGCTAACAGTGTCCCCAGGGTACTGTGGGGCACATCTGTGTAGCTGAACCACACAGCTGGGCCTTCTATCATCAACTCCAAATCATCTTCTCTCCTCCCTGGCATGTTCCCTGTGCTCACTTCTGCTTAGACTTTCAAAAAGCCGTTATCCTGTCCCCAGGAAGCATTTATGTCTGAGGCCAGGGGCCCAGGTTGGAAGAGGCCCATTTGTGAGCCAGGCCCCCCCGTGGCTGCCTGAGAACTCCAGAGCTCTGTCACTGCGTGCCATCCAGTCCAGTGCCTTCTTTGATACCGTAGAAGAACAAGATGCAGAATCAGTGGCTTATCCAAGATAATAGTTAGGAAGTGGAGACGACCCGAACAAGAAGCCTGGACACTTCTGTTTCCTCTGTGATGACTTGTTTTCCTCTGTCTCCACACCTTCTAGGACCATAGCCTTTATCAAATCCTGACTTGGCTGTGCTGAGCTATTATTGGGTAGACTGGCTCACAGCCGGTGGTGGAAGCAAAAGTGCCATGGGAAATCCCAGGCTGTGGCTTTGTTTTCCTCTCTGCAGTAGATCCAGGCTGCCTGGCTGGGCTCTGACTGTCTGACCTGAGCTCAGTGCTACTGCAGTCATGCGAAATGCACTGCGATGGAGTTGGTACAATAAGATGCAAGGAGCACCAGGCTGAGAGTCCTGAGAACAGGCTCTCATTGGGTGACTATGGCCTTGGGCTTTGGAGTCAGATGGCCTCACAGTCCGCTCTGTCTTCACCCCTTAAGCAAATTACTTGACCATTCTGAACCTCAATTTCTTCATCTACTCAATGAGGATCATACCTGAATGACAGGGTTCTTGGGATTATGTGTCTGTCACATGGATGGCCCTTAATAAATGTTGTTTTCCCTTTCCCACCTGGAAAATCCAGTTGTTGAAGCAGATGGTGTGTACAGCTCTGACATGCATTTGTGCTGTCACTTGGCTTCCTATCCGAGCATTTTCTCCAGGATCCCTGATCGATTTTCCTCCTGGGTCATTTCCCTCCTCAGCCCAGCTGTGTTCACTGGAATGTTTGCTATGAAACTGTTGTCCCTCATCTTCCCAGCTATGAAGGGCTTTGCAGCCAGAGTCAGTCCAGTTGGTAGTTGGTGCTGTCATTGATTTACCAAGAAGATGGATCTAGGAAGAGACTTGTGTAAAGATTGCCTTCTTTGCTGCCTGTGAGAGCTTCCAGAGCTCGGAAGCCAGTGGGCCAAGGCATCCTGAAGCATGGGAACCACAGGGCTCATGCAGGCAGAGGAGCCTCCACTCAGGTGACTTCCTCCCCAGTGCAGAGAGCAGAGTACTGGGGGGTAAAGTCAGGTGGTCAGAGGGTGAAAGGACAGTTCTGCACAGCCAGAGCAAAAGCAGCACCTCTTTTGTTTGTAACTAACAAAAGCCAACCTGAGTTTGCTTGAGTAGTGAAGGGCAAGTTATTGAAAAGATGCAGGGTACAAATGTAAGGAGATACCAGGAATGGAACTGAGATGCTAACCCACTCTCATCTTTCATCTCTGCTCATTTTGGCCTGGCTGATCTATTCTTCTATCTCTGCAGATCTGCTGCCTCTGCTTCTCTGATCAACATCACTGACAAATGATGCACACCCCACATTCCAAGGCTTATGCTTTACCAGCATAGAGAAGGGAGAGTAAATCAGCCGGTCTCTCTGTGCACATAGATAGGTAGATAAATATGTAGATGTAGATATAGATGTAAACACAGACATTGATGTGGATTATAGCCAATCAATCTAGATTTCAAATGCACAAAGTAGGGTTTCTGAGGTGCCCATCTTGGCTCAGGTACATACCCCTAGTCTGAACAATTACTCCCGGCACTTGGTATTTTATTTAATTGGGGCCCCCAAATGAGGGAGAGAGTGAAGGGGGAGTCTGTGATCCTAGCACTTTCTGTAAGAGTCCATAGCAGCCTAACAAGTGGGGCCACTTTGAAAGCCAGAATCAGGACTCTAACATCAAGAGGAGCCTGATAGTTCCAGGATTACCGTGTACCCCTAAGAAAGGGACAGTGAACCTGAGCCAACAGGATGCTTATCAGAACCTGACGTGACTGACGACAGTCGGGCAGACCTGCTTCTCCCAATAGTTCCGCAGCATTTAATTCTCCCCTTCAGAAATAAATAGAACTGCTTTAAGAAAAAAGGGGGGAGGGGCCAGTTAGCTCAGCTGGTTAGAGTGCGGTGCTAATAACACCAAGGTTGTTGGTTCAATCCCCACATGGGCCACTGTAAGCTGCGCACTCCTAAAAAAAAAAAAAAAAAGTAGGGCAAGAGATTTTGAAAAAGAGAGGGAATGGCATTTACTGCTGTTTGATTGGGCAGTTTGCAATCTCTATATATTACCTTTCCTATCTAAATAGAGTTGAGAACTGAAGTGTCATTGGACTTAAGGATGGAGTTTTAGGCGGCTGGTGTTCCCGTCCTGCTCACTGTTTATTTTTCTCAGTGGGATTAGAGGTCATTTGGCAATTCCATTCCACTAATTGGGTACCATTCAAAAGAAAACCAAAAAAACACAACAACAATGAAAGAGTGAGGGTTAAGTAGGCTTCCCTTCTCACTACAATTTGTATACAGTAATTTAAGTTTTTCTTTATTCCTCCAAGACAGATTAGGTACCCCTTTCAAAAATGGGGTAGCTAATCCAAACACTGGCTTTATAATTGCTATTTAAAAGTTGGTAACAAATTGTGTGTGTGTGTGTGTGTGTGTGTGTGTGTGTGTGTGTTGTGGGAGAGTCAGGGGAAGTTCTAATGGGGAAAACATTTTCTATTGATTTACTTCTTAAAATGCGTATGGTGCACATCTGTGATGGAGAGGAAATGCAATCTGGGGTAGCTCCCTGAACTGTTATGCTTTACACACATCAATGTACACACCACAAGGGATTTGATCGGGCATTTTCAGTGTACTCGAGAATTGAGGCCAAGCGGTAGAACCCTATAGGAATGTTGTGAAGTTGGAAGGCAGTAACAAAGTGATTGTCAAACTTTAATGTGCATTTGAATTATGTGAAGACCTTGATAAAACACATATTCTGATTCAGTAGGTCCGGAGAAGGGCCTGAGAGTCTGCATTTCTAACTAACTCCCAGATGATACTGATGCCGCTTTCTGGAAGCACATTTTGAGAACCACATGCAGACACAGAGGCTGGCGTCTAATCAAGAAGTGGACGTTGCCATACAGACCGACGTGCATTGTGGTGCAGACACTGGCCACACCCACACACAGGCTGTTCCCTTGCACACCTGGTGAAGGTCATCACTTACTTTTTAGTAAGGGGAAAGTGGAGACTTCAAAACACCCAGTTCATATTTCTTGCCTCCTGTCTATTCCATTATTTCCCACGTTACCTAGAAGTTCAAAATTTTCTGAAATTTTCATTAAAAATTCGTTCAGCAGTAGATTGTAAACCCCTACATATTTGCTTGCACACACAACTGACGACATTTAGCAATTTGCCATAGATATTAATATGTGTATGTACAAAAAGATAGACGTTTCCCCCTCAGAAGGAAAAAGAAGTTCTACCTAACGGGCAGTGAGCCAATTTCTGACATATCACAGAGTTTATTTGTTCACATCTTCCAATATCTGAGATACTTAACATACTAAGCACTCTGGGTCCATTCCCTGTGATTCGGTTTATCCATTTCTGTTTTGTTTTCTTCTTGTTTTATACCAAGAGCTGCCCTAAAAACACCGGGAAGCACAAAACCAAAGCCAAGAGCAGAAAGCTACAGGAGGACCATTCCAACGTTCTCCTCTTCTCTGAAGTTTTCCCCCAACACATTTGCCTCTCCAACCCTGGCTACCATTTTTGACAAATAAATTATTCTGTGCTACTACGGCCCTTGGGGCATGCCCTCTGCAAAGACCTATCAAAGTTTATCATAGCTATGTTCTGTTGCCTCCCCTACTCCACTATCTCTTAAGCTCCTCAGAGAAAGCTTATGATTTATTTGTCACTGTATTTCCTAAACAAAACAGAGTGTTTGATACAGAATAGGTACTCAATAGACTTTGAATTGAACTAAATTGAATTGAATTGAACTGTATTGCATATCAATGAATAAAGTATCCCCAAGCCATTTGGAGGAAGTGAGAACTATGGCTTCTGAAGTAAGAATGAGGCAGGGACAGTTCTATAATACAGAGTGGTGAGAGAAGATCACTTGTAAAGGGGTCTAGAAATAGTTCAGTCTGGCTGGTGTACAATGTGAGTGAGTATCAGGAGAGAAAGCTAAGCAGGAAACAGAACCTCAGGGGCTATGGATCTACACTAAATAGTTTAGAATATATAACCTATGAGATCTAGAGAAGCATGAAAACTATTTTAAGCCGTGACATGATCCTATTTGGATTATGACAGAACATTAGCAGCAAAATAAAGGATAGATTGGAGTAGATTGAGACAAGAGGCAGGAATTTAATGATTAAGACCCTGGTCCTTGGAGGGTTGGAAGATAATGTTTAGTGGACTCCGGGTAGGTGTGCAAATGTGCCTCCATCTCTGGTATCATCTGAGAGCTGCCTAAAGATGTTCAATGTTTTTTCTGGGATTTTGAGAACACATTGGGTTACATTTGAAAAACAACAAAAACGGGCCTCGCCTCCAAAGATACGACAAATTTATTTTTGCGTTAAAAGCCCATAAATTTATGTAAGATTCTGGGGGGTGGCCATTTTGGCAAAATGAATTTCCCATCAGCCTGTTTGATTTCACTTCCTGACTTTCATGAAATATATGTATAGAGAAAGCATGAGACTCCCCACTGGGTTCTGCATTCATGTGCATCTGCCGTCCAATTTACAGCTTGTGAAGGAGGTGTTAATTAGTTGGCAGAAGCACCTGAACAGGGAGTACTAGGTTGGCTGAGGGGGTGGGAAGGTCTCTGGCATTTCCTTATTCACAGAGGCAGGAAAAAAGAAGTAAGGAAACTCACATTGCTGTCCAAAGTGGCAAACTCCAAGCCAAGACAGGTACCTCTTTTCTCTAAAAATTGAGTCTATTTTTGGATGTGTGATTAATATCACATTAATAAATGCTTGTAGGAATTTAACTTTTTTATATACGACTCTCTGACTTTTAAAGATCTTTCAGAGAAACATGGTGAGCTTTTGCTACTGAGTAGGGTAAAATTAACATTGAAGAAGGAGTAAGATGAATTCCCACAAGAGAAAAAGTGGAGAATGTATCTTCCCAGAGAGGGCAGAGGGCAATGAGCCAGGAGTCTTGGAGGTGGGTGATGGAGAAGGGAAGTCACAAATCCAGGTGGAGCAGAAAGGACCTTTCATTTATGGTCAATAAAAACAAGTTGGCTGAGTTGAAGTAGATGGTTCCAGGCCACCATTTGTTGGGGGAGAATAAGGTTAAATAAAGATCAGCTCATACTTTCTTCAATTTGTATGTAATTAAAACTCTGTAACTCAAAATGAACAAACAGTGGGTGAAACAAAATAAAGGCAGAGTAACTGGATGTCATCATTTTAGAGGTGGAACAACTGAGGTGCAGAGAAGGAAAGTGACTTTCCCAAGGATATTATTAATGGTGGGATCATAGCTTGAACTTTGGATTCCTGACTTTCTGCCCATTCCTCTTTCCAAATCACTGCACTGTTTTTCTAAAGGTTTTCAGAGCACAGCTGGGGCAGTACCCCCAAATCCCAAATCTGATTCAGCACAGCAACTCTTAATAGCACTGAGATGTACAGTATTATTGCAGAAATAGGAGGAGGGGCAAAAAAAGAGAGATATGACCAGAAAAAAGACATGGGCACACAAAATGTGAGATGCCTAGGTATTCATGCTGCTGGGGATCACCCAGAGGGAATGAGTCAAAAAATGGGTGAAATATAAACTTGCAGTTAGTGGATACACATCACACGTACCAATGTAGCAGAAAACATTGTGTAAAAATCTCAGAGGTGCTCAGAGTACACCTATAAAGAATATAGACAGACCGCTTACTTTTTACTTTGAAAAATGCCACGACAACTTCATACAATACAACTTGCACTGAAGCAATGCAAACAAGAAAAAAAAACAACAGCATACATTGAGCTTCTAGCACACTCAGCAAGCATTTTTAGGCTGCCAACGTACAAGGTACCTGAATAAAGAGAGGAGACCCTTTTCATCCAACCTCGGATGGCTGCACCTGGCTCCTGATGAAGCTGAGGTGTCTAAACAGAGAAAGACAGAGCAGAGGAAATTCAGTGAGAAAGACAAATGAGGGCAGGGCCTCGCTGGAAGATCAGAGAGCTCCAAGCTCTGCTGCTTCCTTCTGTAAATCCTAATTAGCTCACAAGAAGACAAAACATAGTGTTTTCCGGACACATACCCCAGGGAAAGAGGAATTCTTGAGATATATAATTAGGAGCATTAGCAAGGACTAGAGGGGAGCGGGACAGAATGTGGAAAGAGGTTGATTGGATGATAACCTCCCTAGAGAATTGTGGGAGGTGGCCCCTTAGGGCTGTTCTCAACTGGCTTCCTTGAGGGCTCTGTGCTCAAAAGCTTGAGGACAGAGATTGGAAAATCAAAAGGGATTTGCTTACTCAAATTTACCAAATATTTTCTCTGTTTTAAAGCTCTGGTTTCCAGGCCAATCTGACACATAGTAGATTTTCAATAATGTTTACTAATGAGGAAATAAAGTAAAATGAAATGGTAAAGGAAATTCCCACATTTCCTGTCTCCTATGCGGTATGAGTTGTAAGAGTATTGGCAGAGGTAAAGTAGGCTACCTATCGTTACAAATTAGGCCCTTCTACTTGTCTTGTAGTAGCCCCAAAGAGTCTGTACAAGTCAGCAAAAGGAAACCAGGGTGATATTTCCATTGCTTGAGGATTCATTAGGTGTAAAAAGGGTTAACAGAGCTAGGGTCTTCTCTATAGCCTGTGTGGACAAGATCTCTATCGGAGAGGGTTGGTTCAAATCCAACATCTACTACTTACTAGCTGTGTGACCTTAACAAAGGTATTTGCTCTTTCTGAGTCTTGGGTTGCTCAGCTGCAAAACGAACATGATTTACACAGCTTGTTGTAGAAATTAAGAAGATCGTGTCCCCAATAAGTGATAGTGAACAAGCTGAGGCAGCAAGCTCATACATTCATTTACCCAAATGTGTGTTTTGGACTCCGTTTATCTTGGAAGACTCACCAGGAAACTTCATTGCTCAAAATTAGACATTCTACACCTGGGAGATTTATTGGGATTTTTTATGGCTGAGGTGGGCGTTTGGCAATGCTGACTTTCAAAGATTTTCAAGTTAAAATTATTGGGGTTAGGCTTTATGGTGTCAAACTTTGAGGCTGTTCATCCATTTTTTTTGGAGTATTTCTAATTTAGATTTTTCCATTATTTTTTCTTAATTGTAGTAAAATAGACGTAACATAAAAATTGCCATTTTAACTATTTTAAAATATTAGTTCTGTGGCATTAAGTACATTCATGTTGTTGTGTAACCATCACCATAATCCACCTCCAGAACTTTTTCATCTCCCCAAACTGAAACTCTGAACCCATTAAACAATTGCTCCCATTCTCCTGTCCCCTACCCCCTGGCAACCACCATTCTACCTTCTGTCTCTATGTATTTTACTACTCTAGAAATTTCATATAAGAGGAATTATATATTTGTTCATTTTGTGACTGATTTATTTCACTTAACATATGTCTTCAAGGTTCATCCCTATTGTAGCATGTGTCAAAATTTCCTTTCTTTTCAGGCTGGATGATATTTCAGTATACTCGTATGTATAGACCACATTTTGTTTATCCATTCATCCGTGGATGGAGACTTGGGTTGCTTCCACCTTTTTGCTATTGTGAATAATGTGGCTTTGAAATTAAGTATACACTTAATTTATTTTTTAAGAAAAAGATTTGACCCTGTTCATAGGTATTTTCTTGATCTACCTCTGATAATAACTACGTTGGTTTTCCCTTCAAACATATCACCTCACAGGATTCTTAACTTCACACACACACACACACAGACACACACACACACCAGCTCTAACCCCAGTTCAGTCAGCTGTTGAGACATATGAATTTACAGTTAATCTAAAAACTCTGAATAGCTGTAGTCCAGGCACTTGCTGGAAAGTATAATCTGAAATGTACTGTGTTTCAGTACCCTTCAAAAGATCAACTGAGAAACATAGCTTGTTAAATAAGAGCTATGTAAGCTTTCTTCTTTCAAATCTATGCCTAATTAAGCCAGACTCCATCCTAATAACTGGGATGTATTCTTTTGGTGTCCACAAAAGTGATTTCTCTGAATTATGCTTTGGTAAAAGGGCTATACTTAGCTTCAAATTTTCTTGTCCATGGTTTTATGAAACTGTACTGCATTTACTGTAGATATCATGTGAAACATTGTTCATTGTTTTCATACCATACCCTCTTTAGCAGGATCCATGAAAGAAATTGTTCTTTGGGGTCAGTATCAGCTATGCCTTTCTGGAGCTACTGTTTTATTTATTTTTTGCTCGTGGGCATGGAATTGTATAACTAATTGTGTACCTATCATTGCTTTGGCTACTAGGAAGCTTAGATTCAAATTTACTACCCACTTAAAACAAAAGGCATGGAAATGTCTAACATGAATTTTGTGCATTAAACTCTCCTTTGTCCTTCACTTGTCAATATAATTTATTCTTTGCCATGATTTTCTCATTTATTCCTTGTTGCCATTGTGCATTTGTGGAAATCAGAGTGTTTAAAATGAGAATGTATCATTCAAAACTCTTGGCTGCTGCAAATAACAGAAAGCAATTCTAATTAGCTTCACCATAAATTAATTGAAAAATGCATTCATGGGAAAGCTATTTGCTTAGCTCATAAAACTATTGGGAAGGGTGGAGACTGGTGCTCAAAAAATAGGAAGTATCCCAGAGATGCTAGGCGATGGGCAGTACAGACATGCCTATGGAGGAAGGAGGGGAGAGAAGAGAAAGGAATGGAAGGGAAGGGAGGAAAAGCAAAACAAAAGAACCAATCCAAAAGAGAGCAAGAATTCTGCGAAAGCTTCAAGAAAAAGAGCACTTTCAACACCACTGCTTCTTCCATGAGAAGCCCAGCTCTATGGCAGTCCTCTTTTCTGTGTGGGCTCAGGGACGTCTTAGCAGATCTCAAGCCCTTTGTCCTTTTCCATAGTCACACACACATTTTATTAGCTGACGGTCAGGGTTCTATGAAGATTACACGCGTGACATAGATAAGATCATTTTAACTCTAGGTCCCCAATCCCCACCGTGGTAAACCACCGCAAATATCTGCATCTGACAAGTCCATTTTTCCCTGGCTACCTCTCCACTCTGTGCTCCTCCTTCTCTTCTGAGCACCGTGCTCACTTGTCTAAACTCTGCTTCCAACTTTGTAAAACGAAAGCCCTGTTGTTAATAGAACCATACTCCTTAGAATGCAGTTTACTGACCACCTATTGCTGTCTGAGCGTACACCCCTTCACACACAGAGACATCAAGTGCCTTATTAAATATTCTTCAAGTCTATAAAGGGCTATCCTTTAGAAGAGCTCAGGTAAATACAAATTTCTCCATCCTATTATACATCAAAAACTTCACCTCCTCATTCAGTGGGCTGGAAATTCCACTCTGCCCTCGTTCAGTTTGAAGGAAACTCATCCTGTGCTGAAATGTCTAAAAACTTTCAGATATACCCAGGGTGTGACTCAAATATACTTCCAGAAGTTAAGTGCTGTGTTAGCATATCTAAAGCTTTTGACCCTGTCCCCCTTTATATTCTCCACAATACCAAGAAAGTATTATCACAGTGGGATGATCGGTGTGACACCAGAGGAAAAGGAAATAAGTCAGAGTGTGTCAGCCTCCTTCACAAGGGGAGTTTCCTGACTGGAGGACTGAAAGGGTCATTGGCTTTTGTAGGTAAATACTGATACCCTGTTCACATAGTGGGATGACTGCAGAAATCCACACAGCTTGAGGCTATCAGTACGACTTCCACGCTCACCAAGTAACTTTCAAACTAAAACTTGATTTCCCATGTAGATTTTCATCCTAGGGAAGGATACATTGACATGCTGACATGAAGGGGTCTGGGCGGCCCCTTGCCTTTTCTAAATCTTGCTGTAAATAAACATATTGGTCTAGGGGCAATAAACTCTTTTGTGAGTTTGTGAGTTTAGCCTGTGCAGGATGACCCCCTGGGCCCACTTAGCTGTGATTGCACTGAGACAGTCACGTTTTCAGATCTATAAAGCTAAGCATCCTGCCACGATGCTCAGGGTGCATTCATCCCTTACTCTGGCCCTGTGAGGTCCCGTAGAAGTAGCTGACAGGAGCCTTAAATAATTATAATACTTACCATTACTGAGCACTTACTATATGGCAGGCATTATTCTACATACCCTTTTGTAAAAGAGAAAAATTAACAAATTTAATCCTCATATCATCCCAACGAGGTAGGTATGATAATCATCAGCATTTAACAGATAGGGAAACTGAGGCACACAGGAGTTCAAACACTTGCCCAAGTGGTAGATTCAGGATTCAATGCCAGGCAGTGTGACTCCCGAGCTTGCACTCTGAAGCGTTAGGCTAAGTGCCTTCAAGGATGGGTGACATTTATATCTTTGCTCTACAACTGTTATGTTTTGGACAGCCTACAGATAGCACATCTGGAAATTGTTCATCTGAAGTCATTGGATAGAAACTATGTCTAGTGGCTTAGAGTTGCTTTGATTTGGGAAGCAAAGCAAAACAAAACGGGGAAGGAAAAACCCCAACACATGTGGTATATTCCAGGTTCTGCAAACTGTCCCAAAGTCATGTTTTCAGCACGGGAACCGACCAAGGAGACTTAGCCAAAAATCCACATGGATGTTGAAGGATCATTCCAGGGCAAAGACTCCTCCTTAATTGGTTCAAATGATGTTTCTAGACTTCTGCCTCTGCACGCAGAGCTCCTTACCAGTTATTTATGATAACTGCATTAACAGACACTACACATGTGGTGGGGCCTGCAGAGGTGAGCTGCTAACATCAAGTCTCAAACAAGGTGCAAGAGGACAATTTGGTCAACCTTTCAGCCAAGCTGTCCTTCCTCAGCTGTCCTCTTATGCTCAGTCGGTGCCAGGCCTTCTGATTTGCTAACGAACAATGCGGTTTGCTTTGATTTTCTCCATGCAGACACAGCACCAGGATTTATAGTACAAACTGAGTCTAATTGTTTGTACCCATCCTTTCTTTGAACTTATGCAGCTAAAGCCTGAGCATCTTCTATGAATTTAGAGCTCGAGCTTGAAGGATTCCCACCACCACAGCTCCAACATCTGAAGCCCAGGCCATGTGCAAATAATAGTGAAGCCTGAGTTGGGATGTCCCCATCAATAATGAAGTTATTTCTCTGAAGGAAAGTTGACAAAAGCCAAGCCATTCAATTAGAGACTCCCCTTTAGAGTCATCCAGGATCAACATTTTGTCTAATACTGCCTGAGAAATCACCAAGTCCCAGTCCATGCACCTTTTTTTTTTTTTTAGTTAAAGTTTATTGGGGTGACAATTGTTAGTAAAGTTACATAGATTTCAGGGGTACAATTCTGTATTACATCATCTATAAATCCCATTGTGTGTTCACCACCCAGAGTCAGTTCTCCTTCCATCACCATATATTTGATCCCTTTTACCCTCATCTCCCACCCCCCACCCCCTTACCCTCTGGTAACCACTAAACTATCATCTGTGTCTATGAGTTTTTGTGTCTTCACGGGTTTGTCTTGTTCCTTTGTTGTTTTCAGTTTTATATCCCACTTATCAGTGAAATCGTATGGTCCTTGACTTTTTCTGAGTTATTTTGCTTAGCATAATGACCATGTACTTCTTCACTAAGATATACTGCTTCTCTTTCAGTGTTTGTACATTTAATCGTACCCTTTGTGATATTGTAATATGGGATTCCCAGAGCTCGAAAATGTTTTCATCAATGATAATTTGTGCTGCAAATATTTACTACTAACAAGAAAAAGAGCGCTTCACAATGTAAGTTGCAGCTTCCTTTGTGAGCAGCTGTACCTGAGTATAAAGTCTGGCACTGCCCCGAGCCTGGCCCCAGTTTGTGCCTCACTGGCCTTTCTCACCCTGACTCTAATTAGGGTGCGGTCTCTTTGACACATGGCGCTGGTCTTGATCGCTCCGCCTGACCATATCTCAGCCTGCTGTATCCTCGCCTAATCTGTGACCAAGCCCTTGTTCCCGACTCTCCTGTTGCCTGGAACCTTCTCATTATTCCATGACCTCCCTTAAAGTCAGCTGCAGGTGGCCCCTCTGGCCCAGGCACTGCTGACCAAGCCTCTCATGGAATGTGGTGCTTTCCATCTTTTTCTCTCCCCGTGACTATAATTTTTGAGCGACGCATTAATTTTCACTCACTTCGTCAGCCCTAGAGGCAAAAATTCCCTTAAATAACAGGGACAACACTTCTCCTCTAAATGGCTGGGACCTTTACCTTTCTGGCTGATTTAGCAACTAAACAGTTTGACTCAAAAATGCACTTATTGAATATTTTGTCGCCTGCAAAATAATACATACTAACTGCAAAAACTGCAAAAAACGTATAACAGAAGGTTCTTATTATTCACGTCCCCATGAGACAACCACTGTTAACAGTTTAGTATATATGGATATCTCCATATATACATATAGTATATAATTATATATGTATATAATTTGAGTTATACTATTCATAGATTAATGTATATAATATAGAATAATTAATGTCGTAACACTTTTTTTTCCACTTAATCATACATCCTGAACATCTTTTCCTGTTGGTACATAGGAACCTACCTCATTTTTTAAAATGTTATGTAGTGTTCCATTGCATAAATGTACCACAATTTATTAACAAATACCTAATGATAGACATCTGGTTTGTTTTCATTTAATTTGCTATAACAATGCACAGGGTAAATTTTTGGACATTAGCCTTTGCTTACTTTTGTGACTATTTCTGTAGAGCTTAGATTTTTGGACATGGCAAAACACCTCAGAGCCTCAGTTTCTTTTCTATAAAATGAGGACGACTTGTAGAAGATTGTGAGAATTAGATGAGATCAACTAACATTGTGGTAGACATGTGGCACTCTAGCTCCCCAAACCCCTATCTAAACCTCTGCCTCAGTTGGAAGTTTTCTACTTGAATGAAATCTTGGTTGAGGATAAAAACTTCCTTCCATAATAAGTACCCAAAATGCCCGATGCTCACCTTCCCAGACTTCTTTGCAGCCAGGCAAAATCACAGGACCTAGGCTCCACTAATCAGATGCACTCACAGTACACCTTGACTTGGGTGATACTGACAAAACAGCCAAGGTCAGGGAGCACACTCACTCTCTCTTTTGTTAGCCACGTTAGTAATGGTAAAAGCAAGATCAAGTTCTCATCAGAGAAACGGCCCGGGTGCAAACTGTAGATTGAGTGCATGGTGACTGACAGCAGTAGGGCCTTCTTCATTGGAACAGCTCTCAAGCATGATTTTGGACATTGTTTCTGGCAACTTCACCTCAAACTTCATTCAGACATCTCTACCACTCTGAATTACTCAAAATCCTATGAATAAAGTCATTTTCTGGTTAAATTGGGCAGGAACATTTTGTGTTGCTCATAATTAGGAACATTATCTACTACATATGCATAGCTGTAAAATATCATGTGAAGATAAGTGACGTAGCAGATGCTCTGGTGGCCTCTCCAACAAACATTCCTCATTCTTCTTTGCTAACAAAGTGGATATTTGACCCAATTTCAACTAAGTTGATATAAAGCATAGGTTTTTGGGACTTTTGGAAAAGAGTTTTCATTACTTCCTAATAAGAGAGAGGTGTGTGAAGAGAAAACCTTCTGGCCACGGCCCCTCAGCTTTCTCCTTGGAATGCTGTCACGTGAGAATGAGTTGCTTGGAGATCTGGCAGCCATTTTTCAGTCCTGAGGAGATATGTTGCCCACACATTGGGGATGAATTATGAAGCTCCAGAATGTAAAGCGCCTTGGTCCTTGATGACACCGGTGAATTTCCAAAATGAAATTGAGTTGCCTACTGAAAATGAATCATGATTGAAGACATTAAAAATCTGATACTCGGTTACTTGCAGCTGAACACACCCTAATTGGTACAAGACATTTGAGAGTCTTTACAGCAGCTGTGAAAGGCTAGGCTGAGGATTATGATGTTTCAAGAATGCAGCTATCTGACTGTATCTGCAATTGCAAACTATACCAAATTATTGATGACATCTAGATATTTTTAAACAAAAGAACACTTTTGGATAGTTCAGTCTGCTAGTGTTGAAAGCCTGATCTCATTGAAGCCTGATCTCTTTGGGAGACTATTAAATCATCCCAAATTGGCATAGATCAAAGTAATCTTATAAACCCAGAAGCTTTAGCCTCGTAGGGCACCCTGGTATATAAGGATGTCTGGTACTCGGGGTCTTTGAACAAATCGGTGGCTGACTTCCAGGTCTTAGGCTCACATCATATGTCTGTCATCTCTACTCTAGACTGCTGACCCCAGGGAATATACAAGATGTAACAACTGTTCCACTTGACATTATTCTACATTCTTTTATATTCATCATCGGATTTTGGCCTCCAAAAAGCTTGATGAGGTGGGTATTATTTCTTCATTTAACCAACAAGGAAAATAATGTTCAAAGAGATTAAATAATACTCTCCAAGTCACAGCTGGTGAGTGGGGAGAAGTGATTCAAATCCATGCTTTTTCCTCTACTTCAATGGTTCTCATACTCGCCCTTCAGAATATCCCAGGGAGCTTTAAAAAATACTGATGCCTGGATCCCAGCCCCAAAGATTCTGATATAACAGACCTGGAGGGAAGCTTGGACACTGGGATTTTTAAAGCGGCTTCACTGAGGTCTAATTTACACAGCATAAAATTTACCCATTATAATTGTAAATTCAATTATTTAAAAAATACAGAATTATGCAGCCATCACCACAGTCTAGTTCTAGACCATTTCCATCGTCCCCAAAAGTTCCCTCCTACCGGTTTTCCGTCAGTCCTTGCTCCTACTTCTTGCCCCAGATAGTCACTAATTTGCTTTCTATCTCTATCAATTTATCTTTTGCGGACATCCGTATAAACAGAATCAGACCATATATAGTCTTTTGCATCTGGCTTCTTTCACTTCTTATAATATTATTGAGGGTCATCCATGTTATAGCATATTCTTTTTTTTTTTATTAATGAACAGTATTCCACTATAGGGATGTATCACATTGTGTTTATCTATTCAGCAGTTGATGGACATTTGGGTTGTTTCCAATTTGGAGCTATTATGAATAATATTGCATGAACATTTGCATACAGACTTTTGTGTGGAAATATGTTTACATTGATCTTAGGTCTATTTCTAGGAGAATTGCTGCTTTGTATGGTAAGTTTACGTTTAACTCTTTAAGAAGCTGCCAAGCTATATTCCAATGTGTACTATTATACATTTTCAATTGCAATGGTTCAGGGTTCCATTTTTTCAACATCCTTGCCAACAGTTAGTATTGTCAGTGTTTTTAATTGTTAATTTGTATTTACCTGATGACTAATGATATTGAATATCTTTTCAAGTGCTTATTAGCCATTTGCATATCTTCTCTGGTGAAATGTCTATTTAAATTTTTTGCCCATTTTTTTCATCGGATTGTTTATTAGTGACTTGTAAGAGTTCTTTATATAGTTTAGAAACAAATTTTATGTCAGATATATGAGTTGCAAATATTTTCTCCCAGTTTTGCCTTTCCTTTTCATTTTCTTATTGGTATGTTTTACAATGCAATCGTTTCCAATATTGAAGTACAAAATATCAATTTCTCATCTTATGGGTTGTACTATTATGTCATATCTAAAAACTCTTTGTCCAACCCAAGGTCATGAAAACTTTCCCTTATGTTTTCTTCTAGAATTGTTATAGTGTTAGCTCTTATGTTTAGGTCTATGATCCATCTTGATTTGGCTTTTATGTATGTTGTGGGGCTTTGCATATGGATATCTGATTGTTCGAGCATCATGTGTGGAAGAGAATATTCTTTCTCCATTGAATTGTCTTGGTATCTTTGTTAAATGGGTACTGGAATTTTAATAAGTCTCCTGATACAAAGTCGAGGTCCCAGCTGCCAGAAGGTGGGATCATTAGGTGTCTTCTGCCCTTCCATTCCACCTTTAGACAAAGCTCTTGATGCATTCTAAAATCCAGAACACTTTCCCAGCCTGATGAGAGTCTTCGTGATTTTTACCTGGAATTTTCACAATAACTGTCTCTATCTATCTGAACAAAACCTCCAGCAGGAAAAGATTATACAAAAGTGATTGTAAACATAGAAATAACTGCAACCTGCCCATATAAAGTTGTTCTATTATACCCTGCATGAGTCACACCTAGCTCTGCTTTTCCCAATAGACTGTGAGTTGTTCAAAGGCAAGGACTGTGTTTTAATAATAAAAACAACATTAACGGCTACCATTTTGAGCATGTGCTATGTTCCTGTGCTGTGTTCAGCACTTTGTAGATACTGTCTCATGTAATCATCATTTCCCAAACTCTCTAGTTGTGTTTCACAGACGTTAAGTAACTTACCCAAGGTCACACAACCAGTAAAATACAGAACCAGGATTCATACCATGGAGATTCTGTCTATCAAACCACAAAAAAACAATCCAACAAGTATTATTAGGTAGCCCAGTCCCTTGCAGGAAATGGCTCTGAGTTCTCCAACCTGTTGCAGACAGACCAATAACATAACTGTTGTATGAAAAATGTTTATGTTGTCAAAAGGGGAGTAGGAGAGGCTGGCAGAAACCTTGGGCTTGAACGGGTTAGGTCTCTCCATGAGATGCTATCATAGGCTTTGCTTTTATTTTCTACTGTGATCACAATTTGGAATTTTTACCCCACTGCGGAGAGTGGTGGTTCATTTCACATTTTACATGGCTGGTTTACTGTGCTTTTGACAGTTTTTCACCCACTCTTGACAATTGTCGATATTGATCTTTCCACTGAAATGACAGATTATTACACTAAGACTTTGGGGAGACTTACGTTCCCTCTCACCAGCCGTCCACACATGTGTGGTGCTTTGTCTGTGTTCCTCTGTCACTACTCTAATAGCCTCCTCATTTTGAAAGATGATGCCTATGCAATTCCTTGCAGCGCTGCTTGGACCACACCCCCTCCACAGGTGAGGCCACACTTTTGCCTAACTCAAAAATAGGGCCCACCTACTGCCCTCTGTCAGTTTCCGGTTAGGAATTATGGTTGTGGAGTCGGGGCTGCCGGTAGCCCCGGGGCTGCAGGCAGCATAGAAAGGGGCAGTGACACCCACCACTGCTCTCCCCGGCATGACTTGTGCAGCAGCCACTCAAGCTTCTCCCTTCCAGACGGCACCTCTTGTCCGTCTGGCCCAGCAGAGGAATCCAGCGCAGTCCTATGCTGGCTTTACACAGACCTTCCATGCCTCTGCTCGGGAAATTGAAAGTCTTGGCTCAGTCATTCATAGGAAAATGCTAAAGCCGCAGCAGCTGACTCAGCTCAGTGACTTCTAAGCAGTCATCTCTCCAGCGCCCAGCTACTATCTGTGAGTTCTGCCGTTCTGCACTACCAGTTCATGTAAGTAAAAGAGAGCGTCTCTCAGCCTAGCATTTTTGTTTTTTGATGGAAACCATAAGGCTCCAACCCCACCATGAGTCACAGCTCTAATTAGGATATAGCCTGTCTTAAAACTCAGCTTTCATCAATTTAATTAAAAAGCAATTCAATGTCCTTTAGTTATTGTATGTAATGTGGGGGAACTCACAGGTCTGTTGTGACCAGTTGTGTTTTTCTGAAACAGATTTGTTCCAACAACTTGTTCATGAATTTACAAGTCATAGCGCGTGTTTGCCACTTAAGAGTTCTTCAAGGCTAATGAGTTGGTAATGCCCTGAGTGCACAATAACTGTGATTGGATCTGCCACGCTAGACTACTGTGGGGACAGAGTCCCAAAGAGCAGTTTCCAGGCTCTCGGCCTCACATGGAAAAGTGCTGGCTTGGGTAGTGGATGGCCATCAACTGTTACTGGTTAGCCATTAGCCACTGATATAACTGCCGTGGTTAAGCTAGCAAGGGCAGATTGCAGTTAGCATGGCAGATTGCAGTTAGCAGGTTTGGTTGGCTGGCAGAGAAGTGGATTGCGGATTGCAGAAAGGTGGACTGCAGTTAGCAAGTGAGGTTGGTTGGCAGAGAAGCAGACGGCGGGTTGCTGATCGTGTGGCTCCTGCTTCCTGTGTCTCCAACCCAGCCGCCACGAGACTATAGTGCTATGACTGCCTATCTATGGCTCCATGGGTGTTCCTTTTTGGCCTCACCATGTCCTGCGTTCTTATGTGGGGAGTGGGACCAGAGACCCTGCATGACAGCTACCTACTATCGAAAACCAGGACAAGGCTCCGCCTTCCCCTTTACCCTGGATATTCAGGATTTTATGTGGAGGAATGGAAGAAGCACAATTCAAGATGCCTGTGCTCTGGTTCCAGGCCAGCCACTGTCCAGCTATGTTCCTTTGGCCAAATCATTTAATTTCTCTAAGCTTTAGTGCCTGTATTTGAAATTAGGACTAGATCTGCGTTTCCCAGTTGTTGAGTTATGCAATGCAAACCTACAATATTCTCCAGTAAAATTGGAGTCAGCAGTCAACTGAGTTGGGGAGATTTCTTTGAGACTATACCTTGTCCCCCTGGAAATCTCCTATGCCTCCTTCAAAGCCCTCCCCTAAAGGCTGATTCCCTATGAAACTCACCCTGATCCATGCTCCCTAACAGAATTCATCCCTTTCTCTTTTCTTCTTCTACACTACTTTTCAAATTCTTCTACTATAGTACTCTTCTCATAGTGCCCAGTTCTGGTTTCTGTGACAGAGCTCTCTGCTGGGTCCTCTCCCACCCTCAGGTCACCCATCTCTCATCTCCTTTTGTGGACTCTTTCACCTCTGAGATTTATCCTCAAGTGGAGAGGGAGAGAGTATCTTGCCTTTTGGGTCATAGAAATTGGAGGACATACATCAGAAACTGCTGGTGGCCATCTTCCATCATCTGTGAAATATGTTTTCAGCAGGAGAGAATGAAGCTAGGCAGAACTGCACAGAGTGGAGATACAGAGACATGGTGGGAAAGTGAGCCGGCCTTGACAGTAGCAAATCCTTTAAGTCCAGCAATTTCACTCCCCTTGATTCTGTTAATCTCTAGTGTCTTTCTAACATACCCTCTTGCTAGTTAAGTGAGTTTCAATTCCCGTTAATTGCAATCTAACTGAACTAAAACAGAACTCCAACCCATCCTTTAGCTTATATCATTCCATGACCATGATTACAATCATGGCTTAGTATAATGAAATAAAGACAAAGTCCAGGGTCTCAAACAGGGAGGCAAGATTCCAGAGCTTAGAAATGATTTTTCCAGACCACAATTCAGGAAACTAGCACATTTTGTAATAATTCTTTGTTCTTGGACAGATTTTAAAAAAAAAAAAAAAATCAATCTACTCTTTGCCTCCAGCATAGCCCTCTGAGAAACCTGCGATCCTTCAGAAGGATTTCTATTTTGGATGCTGACTCAGCCAAAAACAAAAAAAATTTTTTTTTTCTCCCAACGAATTTAATTCTGCAGGCCCCACCAATGACTGACAGTGTTCCAGATTGGAAGCACTGTAAGTGAAGGCAGCAAGTTTCCTGCTGTTATTTTCCGCTTTGTTCCAGTTTAATTGCTTTTGTACATGTGCCTATTACATGAAGAACTAAATGAAAACTCTACGGGACTGAAAATAGCGCTTAAAATAGCATTCAGTCCCCTCAGAGTCTCCTATTTGCCTCTATAGTGAGGCAGGTGTTTTCCAGGAGAAGGAAAGATTTAAAAAAAAAAAGTTATTGTGGATATGGGGAAAATGATGACTACAATTTAACCTTGCCTATGCCACAACCCCCTTTGGCAAATTTTCTCATTAAAATGACAGGTTTGCATCACAAAGCCCACCAGGAAAACACTTTATGTTTGATAATGGCAGAAGAGATCAAAATTGTGTGTAAATTCCCAAGGTGAAAGTGGTTATTTTCTTAGATGACTGGAGTTGGGATTGTGTAATGGGAAGCTATGGGGACAGAGCCAGGAGTGCAGTTTCCAGGCTCTCGGCCTCACATGGAAAGGTGCTGGCTCAGGTAGTAAATGGCCATCAACTGTGATTGGATGGCCATCAGCTGTGGCTAGTTGGCCGTCAGCTGTAACCAGTGAGCCATTGGCCACTAATATAACTGCTGTGGCTACACTAGCAGAAGATGGTGGCTAAGCTAGCAAGAGCGGATTGCAGTTAGCATGGTGGGTTGCAGCTAGCAAGTGACGTGGGTTGGCAGAGAAGTGGACTGCAGGTTGCGGATCGTGTGGCTCCTGCTGGGTGTCTCCAACCCAGCCGCCAGCGACAATATGGTAGTCTGACTCCCCTACCTATGGCTCCGTGTGTGTTCCTTTTTGGCCTCACCATGTCTTGCATTCTTGTGTGGGGAGCAGGACCAGAGACCCCGCATGATGCCCCGCATGACAAATGGCGCAGTCAGCAGGGTCTCCTGCACGACAGAAGCTTTGATAATAAACATAGTACTGTGCTATTTTTATATTGTCACAGACTATTGTCATGCGGGACGGCCTGCGGGGTCTCTGCTCCCACTCCCCATACAAGAACGCAGGATATGGTAAGGCCAAAAAGGAACACCCACGGAGCCATAGGTAGGGGAGTCATACCACTATGGTCTCACTGGAGGCTGGGTTCACTGGACGTGCGACCTGCTGTCCGTTTTGTCTGCAACCCACCGACGACTCTCTTTCACTCTCCTCCACTCTCCTCCACTCTCCTCGGCAATCCTTCGTAGCCGCAGCAGTTATATTAGTGGCCAATGGCTCAATGGCTACAGCTGACAGCTAATCAGCCACAGCTGACGGCCATCTACTGCCCGAGCCAGCACCCCTCCACGTGAGGCCGAGAGCCTGTAAACTACCTTCTGGGGCTCTGCCCCCACACTATCCCCAGTGTTCAAGTAGTAATGGCCCTTATGGTTAATATACTGTGGATTGGTCCACTCCTTGCCCTCTTATTCTCTATTCTGGAACACAGGGCATTTCCTGAGCAAATATGACAGCAGGCCAGTGGAAGGGATTGGTTTTCATTCATATTGTCACCACCAGGATCTAAGAGTCCATTTGAGAATGGAGCAAATAGAGAGGAAGCAGAGGACGGAGATATAGAGAAAAACCCACTGGAGCTTCTGGTTCAAGCCATGCCTAAAAATAGACCATCTTTAGGCTTCATTTATATGAGCCAATAAATGCCCTCTAATTTTTATTTATTCATTTATTTATTTATTTATTTACTTATTTATTTATTTATTTATTTATTGACACTTGCAACTGAAAGAATCCAAACTGATACTGATCATTTTGCTGTTTGAGTTCTTCCTCTATTAAGAAGGATCTTTCAAAGCACTGTGAGGAACATAAACTCCACCCACCTAAACCTCCATGCCCAGACCTCAGTTCCCAGCTTTTCTTCCTGCTCTGGTTTGGTCTCATAGCTGTGCTAACTTGGCTAACTCCACCTAAGTGCAGTCCTAAAACAACTGTTTGCTTGATTTTTCTTCAAGAAACAATTAAAGTAGAAAGAATAGAACAGAGATTCTCAAAGTGTGTGAGCCCAGAGCCAGCAGCATCAGCACCACCTGAGAAATTGTTAGACATGCAAATTTGCAAGCCCACCCTGCCTTTGGAATCAGAAACACCAGGGGTGGGCCCAGAGATACTATATTTTCTTTCTTTCTTTTTTTTTAAGGAGGGCACAGCTCACAGTGGCCCATGCGGGGATTGAACCGGCAACCTTGGTGTTATTAACACCATGCTTTAACCAACTGAGCTAACTGGCCACCCCCAGAAATATATTTTCTAACCAACACTCCAGGGGATTCAGATGCAAGCTGAAGCTTGCGCACAGCTGGCACAGAGGCTGTCAGCAGTTATTGTAGACTATGGAGCAGACACGTTCACATTTATTATTAAGCATTTTGAAAAGGCAACAGTAAGACCAGGATGGTATCTTATCAGGAATGTTTTATAACACAGGCTACAAATTTCAAGTGATACAGTAAGTCAAATATGACATTTTGCAAGTGGGGAGACCAAACCAGGGTTAGGATTTAGTGGAACCCTGTATTTTTCTGCACACCAATATAAGTAAGCTGGTGGGAAAAAGCAAGGGGTATAGTGGAAGGGAGATATTTGGATGTTTTTTTCTGTGGAAGAAACCAGTTTTAAGTCATATTTCATCAGGAAACAAATTTCCCGGACAATCACATTTTGATATCAACTTTGGTGGTTTCAGTCTAGTAATTTTGACAGTTTCGGGGGGGGGGGGGTAATCATTTAATTTCTGTGCAAAACAAGTTTCGTTTCTGTTTTAGCAGCAGTTTATCCAACAGTATCCTATTTTGTACTGATGCCACTGATGTGCAAGAAACCGGGAGGAAACTCCCTATTGCTTTGATAACTGAGAATGCTTGGTGGCCTTACTTAAGGCATCACTGCAACTGGCCGGTGTGGTTCATTTCTGAACAAGCATTCAATAGCGCCCATGCATTTTAGCAAAGCAATCGTCCCCGCACATACATCTGAGCCTTAACGTTCAGAGGGAGCTTGAAGCTGGGTGAGGAATGTAACTCCCTGGGCCAGGGCGAGGACTGCCCTGCCTCCTCCTAGTCCAGCCTTCTTTCTAGATAAGATTGCTGTGGTAATGGCATGCTCTCCATACTGGGGGGCGGTCCTCAGTATTTGCCAGTGAAAGTACTTTATTAACCTGTGCTTAGATAAATAGAGAAACAGCTAACCTAGTCCGAGGGCCAAACCACTATGGCAGGTAGTGGTGGTGGTAGAGCCAGGGGCTGGGAGTCAGCAGCTCTGCCTACTTCTGAGGCTCTTTCCTGCAATTTCAACCTCACCTCTCAGATTCAGAAACCTTACAGGAAATAAAGAGTTTCTACAGGGTCCTCCTAAAGCAGCACTTGTGGCTGTTCCTCCTTCTGAAAGACTTCCGTGAATGACTAAACATTTCATCCTGTCAGGTGTGCTCTGTCTCCATCCGTCTCTCCCTCTGTTGCCAGATAATTAGTTGGTATTCAATAATGCTGTCTTTGTTAAATGTCTGCTGAATGAGGTAGGGCTCTAGGATGAAGGCCAATGCACACACACACACACACACACACACACACACACACACACGCACACACATGTTTTCTGAGCTGCGAGTGTTATTATTTATTTTAAAAAAACCAAAACACTACAAAATTTGCTCAACAACATTGAGCAAAAGAAGCTTGCTTTCTTCTCTACTGCAGCATTGCCTCGTGTCAGTATGACGAGTATAAAATCACTCTGCCTTCCAGCACTATTGTCCATCCAGACGTCAGCTGGCTTTGCATCCTACTCAGGTGTGGCAGCACAAGCCCAGAGCATTGCCCATTGGGCAGACCTGAATCCAAATGCTGGCTCTGCCACTAATTTTAATAATTTACTAAATCCCTGGCCCCTGCCATTTGAGAAGTATGTATTGAGCACCTACTAAATGCTCGGCACTGATCTGACCACTTGGAATTTGTCAGTGAAACAGAGAAGGATATCTGTCCTCATGGAGCTTACATTCTAGCAAGAAAAGATAAACAATAAACATAATGAATAAGAAAGTGCATACTATGTTAGAAAGTGGTCATTGCTATAAGAAAAAAAAACACAGATCAGCTCAAGGGGGATAGACTCACGTGTGATGAGGGACCAGGTTGCAAAATTCAATAGGGTAGTTGGCACATCCTTCCAGAGCAAAGATCTGAAGGTAAGAGACTTAGATGAGGGGGCTACTTAGAGGAAGAGTGTTCCAGGCACAGTGAACAGTGAGAGCAGAGGTCCTGAGGCAGAAGTATGTCTGGTGAGTCTGAGGAAAAGGAAGGAAGCTGGAGTAGTTAGAGTGGAGCAAGCAATGGAGAGAGAAGTAAGAGAGGTGGTCAGGAGGTAACACAAGGATGGGGTTAGCTCGGTCAGCTAGAGACAAATGTGACGACGTTGGCTTTACTTTAGTGACTTGAGGAGCCATTGCAGAATTTTAGGCAGAGGCTTCAGGTGATCGGACCTAGGTTCTAAATGAATCACCCAGGCTGCTGTATGGAGAACAGTCCATAGGGGCAGAATCCAGGATGGAGATGAGGATAGGCTGGGCCAGGCTGGCAGCAGTGAAGGGAGAGAAGTCACCGAATTCCAGATATATTTTGAAGGTGGAGTGCTGATGGTTTCTTGATGGATTAGATGTGGGAGTGAAAGAGGATGATTCCAAAGTTTGAGCTTGAGCAAATGGAAAACGCAACTGCCATAAACTGAGGTGCAACTGGTCTGTGAGAATTAAATGGAAAGCACATCCCACAGGCCTGGCACACAGTAGGCTCTCGCTAAATGTTGCTTGTCTCTATAACAGCCTCTCAGTCACTCTGCTCCAACTCCTCACATTGCCTCCCACTGGGCCGCTATTGCTTCTTTCAGCCTTAGTTTCCTCATCTTTAACTTGGGATCATTAGAGCCAGGAATGTGCAGAGGATTACACGGGAGGAAGTATTTTACAAGGGCATGGCTCTGAGGAAATGCTCGAGAAATGTGGGCTTTCATTAGACAGGAACACTTAGCAAGTTGCGGGGTGCTTCAGCATGAGTGATTGTGGCTGGCCTCCCACTTCCTATTCCTGCAGCTTCCCTGAAGACCCAGCGGAACTTCTCAGACCCTAGGCTGTTCATGTCCCACAGCTGCTCATGTTCAGTGGCTCCCAACCGCACACACGATCAAGGCCAGTCTTTTAAGCAGAGTTTACAGGCCATGACAGCCCACCCCAGCCTCATCAGGATTTGATCCTGAATGGCTTACGCTCAGTTCATAGCAGACCACACGTTTATGTACATTCAGGCCACAGAACATGGTCCTGCTCTCTCCTGCTCCAGAATGCCCCCTTCCCACTTCCTCTCCCGCTTCTTAGTGATGCCCTGCTCTTCCTCTCCAATGCCACCACCTCTGTAAAATTACCTTCAACTCCACCAGTTATGTTCCCTATTGTATGTATACTGCTACTGTGGAGTGCATACGTATATCTGGTAGTACTTCGCCTACATCATGGAGCAGAGATGGTATTCAAAAATATGCAGCAGTTGGTAGAGCCTGGACATCGACCTATCAGATTAGACAGCAACCATCACTAACCTGTGAGCGACAGCTGAATGTCAGCCTTCCCATATAGTGTCATGCAGTGACTTGCTCGCCTCCTCCCTTGATTTTAAGGTCCCACCTTAAGATTAGAGACCACCACTTATTTATCTCCATACCCCAAGGTGTCTGATGTCTACTAGCCTGTCTTTAGATATTTTCTGAATAAACAATCATATGAAAAAAGAGAAGCAAAGACCCTGGCTTCCTTTGAAATTGACTCAGCAGTTTCCCTCCTGGTGCTGACTGGATCAAAGGACCCCTCTTCCCACTTTGCCTCTGGCTATGGGAAGGCCAAATCCCTGGCGTCTCTCCTGCCTTCTGCCCGATGCTCTATTTCAATCAGACACTCATATTGGAGCTGAAGGTGTCTCCCCCAAAGCAAGTTCTTGCAAGTGGCGAAGCCAAAACCCACAACATCCTCCTCTGCCATCCGTTCCAGAGAGTACATTTGGCCCTGGGTGCCCAGCAGGGCACATATATGGGGCAGATGGAGGTTGTTTGAATTTACTGCTTCCAGCTCAGCTCAGCTTTGGCAACTTCCGTTGCCTACTTTTCCTCACTTGTACACTCACCTTTTCTAGCCCAAACTTGAAAGTGGGTTTTAGAAATTTATTCCCTCCCTGTCAGGAAAAACAAGCTCCAAATAGGCCAAAGTAAATTGGCTGGGCATTTGAATAAATGATTATTTTTCCTAAGTGGCCTCTCACGCATAGCCAACATCCATAATTTTAGCCAAAAAATAATAGAGGGAAAGTGAGAAAAATTAGATTAAAGAGGGTTGGACGATTTACATAGAATTCCCCAAAGTTCAAGCTCGAAGCATCCCTAGAGATCAGCTACCTCAAGGTTTCTCAAACTGTCTCAAGAGGCCAAGCCTGCGGAGTTTTCAGCAGCTCAATCAGGGGGGATAGAAGGAGGAGAAGCTGTGCTGAGGTTCCGTGTGTTTTACATAACAGTTTACTTAAATAGAGAGTTTGGGGATGAAAAAACTTACAAATACTATTTCAAGTTCAATCCACACATTTTACGAATGTGGAAATCAAGGAAAGAGAGGTGAAACAGCCAGGGCTCACAGAGTGAATTGGTGATGGAGTCAGAACACAATTTCAAGTCTTCTGCTTCAGATACTTTTTCCTTTGGTACCTGGCTGCCATGCGGTATCACAGCACTTGTCACTTGCCCAATATTCTTTTCCTTGTATCTTCAGGCAAGGGACTCTACCTCCCCTTCTACAAGTGCCCGAGGAGTGGTTTAGTCCCTGAACCTCCGATCCCCAAGGATAGAGTGATAGTTCCAGGGCTGGATACAAAATGCATGCAGGGCCTATCTGAGTCCTTTCTTAAGGATGGTAGAGCCATGGAAAGAGAGAGAAAATGTCTGCCTTCTGAGACCGAGGCATTAAAACCCCACGTATCTTGAAGCTGTTGGAGGCCCTGTTGCAATCAAGGGGAAAGGTATGCCTGAGAATGAAATCAGCACAAATGGAAGCAAATCAGAGCAGTGGGGAGAGACAAAGCATATTCCTACAGGCATTGTTTGAACCCTTGGACCCAGCCATATCTAAAGCTTGTGCAACCTCTGGGCTTTTCAGTCACTTGAGCCAATACATTTTTTGTTTGTTTTTGCTTAAATTAATTTGATTAAATTTCTCTCTTGTTGCAACAGTGTCCTAACACATATCCTAAAGTACCTTTTATTCATCCAACATTTGATAGTATACCAAGCTCTTTCCATTACCCCAGGTCACAGAGGTGAATAGCGCCATACTGCTTCACTCCAGAAATAGCATCACCTCTTTCTTAGCCAAAAGATGACCACCAGGATGCATGAAACCCAGGATGTCCCAAGATGCCAAAGAGACTTATTTGCTCAACAGATATTCTTTGAGAAGTGAAATTACAACTTCTCACACCCTTGAACCCACAGTGTAGCTGGCAGGAAGTTAGAGAGCAGGAAAAGTATTGATTCTGGAGGTAGACAATTTGACGTCGTGTTTGACGTTTTGCCATCTCAGAAAAGGGAAGAATAAACATGTATCAATGACCGTCTAATCAAGAAACCACTACAAGGGTTGACAACAGAGTGGACTTATCCAGGGAATTGGTTACACAGGTGATGGAGGAGCTGAGAAGCCAAAGTTACCTGACACAAACTAGAAACACAGTGGATCTCTCTGTAGGAGTGAGAGACAAAAAGGAAATGCAGCCGTCACTGGAAACCATAGAGATGCAGACAGAAGGCAAGAATGTCAAGTGGGAAAACCCTGGCTTCTTCCTTTTTCCCACCTTCAATCAAGCAAGAAACAAAATATGTTCACCACAATGCATCATAGGTAGAAATACACAGGTGGGGATATTATGATGGCCTTCGATCTATTTGCTGATTTTCACAGACTTTGCTCGTTTTTGTTTGGAAAAACTGTTCTTTTTCTATCACTTTCACACTGAGTGGATGCTTGCTACTGACTTACATTAGCCATACCCTGGAAACAAACAGTGGGTGTTAGGAGCAGCCACTTCTCCAGAAGCAACTAACCTCGGCTTTTGTTCTCTTTTGATAGTCTGGATGGGCATGGTCCTGGTGGTTTCCATTAAGCCAGTTGAAGGGACAAACATGTGTCTGTAGGCCCACCATTCCATGCAGCTTCATGGTTCTGAGCCTACCAATGTGTAAATAAGAGAGGCCATCCACGGGAACCAACCCCATTGACAGATTCTAAGAAAGGGGGTAGAACTTCCTGAAACTCTTTAGTCATCTTCTCTGCCTTGTCTTATTTCTCTATGGAAGGTGCCAGGCCAAGAAAGCCAGAAGGTCATTGAGCAAAGTTACTCATTTATTGGTCCTTTATTTGGTCCAGCCCTAAGTTGTTATCGTTTGCTTCTTAACATCATCAATCTAGCAAGGAAATACTGCCTAATCTTTGTTGATACTGGGAGGGTCTGCAGTTCATCAAGTGGAAAATTGGGATTTAATGGGAAATGAGTCTTAGGAAGGAATTGAGACATCTCCTTGTGTTTTGTGTGTTATAAAGTGTTGCGTGACTTCTAACTGCTTAATTATAGTGTTATTCACTCACCAAATATTTGTTGAGTAATCTGTTAGTGTCTTCTTAGTTTTTCCTCAGGAAACAAAACTGAGGAGGGCAGAACCATGACAAGCCTTCTATAAGGATGAGAGATCCCCTTTAGTATTTGCTCTTTTCAAGGGACCACTGAAGTCTATGCCATTTTTTTTAAATTTCCAAATTTTAGGTGAATGAGATGTTTTACTAATTCAAAACACAGGAGAGTGATGTTACAGAGTGGAAAGAGTGTAGAGTCTGAAGACAGAATTAGATTTGATTCCTGACTCCACCATGTGACAGCTGCTTGGGTGTGGTGAATCACATCCTTTCTGAATCTCAATTTTCTCATCTAAAGAATGGGCATCACAATGCCCACCATGAGAGAAAAGCTTTAAAGAAATCTCTAACATGTTAACACTGTGTTGGGAACATTATAAGTGCTCATATTATGGTATCATTATAATTTATGCAATATCCTTAGACATGTCTCTTTGCCAAACTGAAGTGAACTCACATTATTTATCTCGAGCTCAATACCATAGCTTTCTCCCTTCACTCCCTAGTTAGACTAACCAGGGACACATGTCCTGTTCTCTATGATGCCCCTAGCGCAAGACATTTTGTGATCTCTTCCTACCCTGCTCCCATCCTCAAGTAACCTAGACCATTGGCTGTTTTTGTTTTGTGTAAATGCACCTACAAGGAATCTAGCTGATCTGCTAAATGAAACCATAGACTACATGCAAATTTGTCACTAATCCTGAGTACCTTTTGTATATTTTAGGATGGGACTTCTGAAGCAATTGTAAATAACCCAAAGAAGGATTGCTAATGTGAGAATTGTGAGGGTTCTCACATTTGAATATGGGGACAAGGAATAGAGTAAATCCTTTTGGGAGGGGGCCTTGGGGTGTTCCTCAAATCACACCCTAGAATTACACTCTGACAATCTATTTGAGGCATTGTTCTTCGCATTTATTTTAAGAGGTGTAGAATTGGGTAGTTGAATGATTTTTGGATAATTACTAGGAATGGCTTGTAAGCTTTTTAAAACATTATATAAAGATTGTTTCTAATGCTTGAGTGCCTCACATCTAACATCTACCTACAGTGGGACACATATTGCTGCAGATTATTTGGGGAGCAGTGGTGATGGAGGTGCTTAGGCCTCCTTGTAGTAATGGTGGGATACCAGGACGAAGCCTGGACTGTAGTCTATGTCCAGGTAACACCGGTGCTCATGTGGATGAATCTTTTAATTTGGCCTCATCAACACCATGCTCTAACCAAGAGAGCTATCCAAGTTTAGACTGAAGGCAAACAATCAGTTCCCATATTTGTCCCAAGAATCTCTCATGGAAAAAAAAGAAACTGTTGCTTGTTTAGTATTTTCTGATGGTGTTAAATTTGGGAAATACTCTTTTTTGCATAAAGGTTATAACTTATCTGTTGCTTTCATATGTGTTTCCCCATCACCGCTACCACAAAACACAAATGACATGGTTTGCTGGTTGTTGTTTGCTTGCATTTCTCCATTCTTGCCCTTCTTTGTCCTGCTCTGTGCTTGGAAGCGGATGGGATTGACTCTCCAGACTGTATCAGGCAGGTGCCCTTGGCTCTAGCTCCTACATGGGTTTAGCCAAGGGGAAGTACCAGCAAGAGCTTGCACAGCAGGAGAGAGGGGTCAGGATATTTCGTCCCCTGCTACCTTGCTGCTTTGTGCTTTGTTCTGGTTGTGACTCTGACTCTAAGTCTACAGCTCCTCTCAGAATCCTTTCTTTATAGCTTCAGTTCACATCAGGCTCCAGGAGCACTGTTTTCTCCATTTACTCCTCAGGACTAGGTGGTAAGTGTTGCTAGTTTCTAAATGGCCCAACGCCCCCAGTTGGTTTCCTTAGTTCTTCTTTTACCTGTGTAAAGACTCCAGTAATTAATTTTCTTCAAAATCCAAGCTGAGGACAACTTCTGTTTCTTTTTGGGACCCTAAATTATACAGGTAATTGTGACATCAAAGTATAGTGCTCAGAGCAGCTTACACAAGAACACCCAGCTTATAAGGTAGAGGAGCCAGGAACTGACCCCAAGACTTGAAAGTCTATACCCTTATCATGTCACCTTGTGGAGAATTAAAAATGCCTTTGTGTAATAATGCCCTCTTACGTCCTTAGATATCTTATGTTTCTTAGATATCTGAAAGTAACCCAACCTCACAGCATTATACCAAGACTAATTACATTTATAAAAAATCACCCATTCATTCAATATTCAACAAACATGTAGTTAGTGCCTACTTTGAGGAAGAATTTGGAAATTCAAGACAAGTAAGACATGGTACCTCTCTTTGTGGAAATTTTCCATTCTAGGAGATAAAGATAGACCTAGATAAATGAAGACGAATCTTTGAATTGAATCTTTACGAATAAGCAGATATTCACCGAATAGACAGGAATCAGAGAACGAATTCTATGGACAGGGAACAATTTAACAGTGGTTGAAAGAGGAGAGAGAAATAATCCAATTGTTCAAGGAACTTCAACTTTTTCATTGTGCCTAAAGTGCAAATGGAAGGGAGAGAGAAAGGAGACAGGAGATTTGGTTAACAAGAGTTAAGAAGGGGCCAAAGCATAGAGGCCTTGTGTTCTATGCTTAGAAGTTTAGAATTCATATTTAGGGTAGTGTACCCATTGAGGATTTTTAAATTGAGTAGTGGCATAATTAGATTAATCACATTTTAGAAACAGTAAACTGATGTCATCTTGAAAGATAGATTAGAGGGGCCATCTTTAAAGACGAAAATCAACAGGTATTACGTCTCTAGTGACGAACATTTCAGTTTACAAAAGCCGTAAACCCGGAAGTAAATGCTTCGGTTTTTGAACATGCTTTGGAAGGCGAACATGTCACGCGGCTTCTGCTGAGTGCAAGATCCTGAGGCCTAGCTGTCGGCTGTTTTCGAATGTTTCAGAACTCGAACGTTCTTCCGGAATGGATTACGTTAGAAAACCAAGGTACCACTGTGTAAGAATATTTAATTTATCTAGAATTGATAAGGCTGGGGGAAGCTGGTAGCTGAGTGGGTGGAAAAAGAACAAATCTAAGATTGGCAAGTGTATCAGTCAGGGTCTAATCAGGAGACAGAAACCACACAGTAATTTGAACCTAAAAAGTTTAATATAAAGAATTATTATCTACAAAGAGATTGGATAATGAGGAATTGGCGAGTAAAAACTAAGAACTCTGAATATAGGAATAGCAGATATAACAAACAGCCACACAACCTAGGGCTGAGATAGAATGTCCAAGGAAGAGAAAAACAGCAGAACTAATTAACAAATCAAAATTGTAATTAAAAAATGGCAAAATAGATGAACTACCAGCTAACTTGATCAAGAAAAGAAAAAGTAAGTACCAACATACAAATTAAAATGATGAGAGGGATAAAACCACTTTAAGCAGAAAGAATTAAAAACAATGATAAGAAATTACTTTACAGATCTCTATGCAAGTAAATTTGAAAACCAAGATGAAATGGATAATTTCTTAGGGAAATTCAGATTACCAAATTTGATGCCATTAGATTTAAAAGTTTAAGCAGAATGATGTCTACAGAAGAAATAGAGAGTATTAATAAAAATCTAACCCACATCAAAAAAGTTACCATGCCCAGTTGAGTTCTTAAGCGGTTTCTACCAAATCTTTCAAGACCAGATAATTCCAATATTCTTTGTGTTATTCTAGAACATTGAAAAGTAAGAAACAATTCCTAATTCCTTTTATAAAGCAAGTATAACACTATATATAAACTAGATAAAGACTGTACAAAGAAAGAAAATAGACCAATATCATTCACAAATATTAATGAAAAAATTCTAAACAAAATTCTAAAAATTCTGAAAAAAAATCCTGGCTAGGATTTAAGACAATTTATTGAATAGAGTCTTTATAGAGAGTCTTTATGGGAAAAGTTAAGACAACCAACAAATTCAATATTAACAAACATAATCCAACACCCCATTAAATATAATAATGCAACATGACAGGTAGGATATATTCAAAGAATGTACAATTTCTGTAGATGCTGAGAAAACCTTTGACCAAATTCATCACCCGTTCTTAATTAAAACAACAACAACAACAACAAACACTCAAGGAAATAGGAATTGAGGGGTACCTTCTTAACACAGTAAAATATGTATACCTTAGTCTTAAAGCTAGTATTCTATTTAAAATGGGGAAACTTACTAGAGGTATTTTCATTAAGATCAGGATCAAGGCAAGAATTAAACATTGTGCTAAATGTCTTAGCCAATGTAATTAGACAAGAGATATCAATTAGAGGCATAAGAATGGGAAAAGAGAAAGTAAATGTACCTTTATTTGAAGATGATATGATAGTACTCTTTGAAAAACTCAGAGTCTCAATGATAAAACTAACTCAAACAATAAAATAATTCAGTAAAATGGCAGGATATAAAATTAACATACAAAATCAATAGCCTGCATATATCACACAACAAACAGAGGACATAATGGTAAGGAACGTCCCATTTACAATAGCAGCAAAGAAGATTAAATGCTTAGAAATACAGGTAACCAGAAATAGGCAAAACCTATATGAGGACAATTTCGAAACACTCCTGAAAGACATAAAAGCATACTTGAACAACTGGAAACCCTTCTCTGTTCTTGGCTAGGATAACAATAGTTTTAAAATGTCAGTTCTTCCTAAGTTAACTTATAAATTTAATGCAACTCCAATAAAAATACCAATAAGCTATTTTATAGATAAGTTGATCCTAAAGGTCTTATAGAGAAATAAACATGCAAGAATCACCAGGAAACACTGAAAAAGAGCACCTACAAGGGAGAACTAGCACTACCAGACATTAAAACATAATATAAAGTTCTTATAGTTAAAATAGTGTGATATGACACATGAATAGACATGCTATAGGCCAATGCAATAGAATAGATAGTTCAGAATTTAACCCAAATACACATGGAATCTCTCTATACTACTTTTGAAACTTTTCTGTAAACCTAAAGGTAGTTCAAAATACAAATTAAAAACATACACCATTAGTCACTGGGGAAATGCAAGTCAAAACCAAGAGATGTCATGTCACATCTACTGGGATGGCTATAATAAAAAAGACAGGAAATAACAAGTATAGGCAAGGATGAGAAGCAATTGGAACCCTCATACATTACTGGTGGGAATAGAAAATGGTGTAATTGCTGTGGAAAATAGTTTGGCAGTTCCTCAAAAAGTTAAACATAGAATTACTGTGTGACCCAGCAATTCCATTCCCAGCTATATATCCAAGAGAATTGAAAACAAATGCTGTAACAAAAGCTTGTACATGAATGTTCACAGAGCATTATTCAGAAGTGAAAACAATCAAAATGTTCATCAACTGAATAAATAAAGTGGTGTATCCATAAAATTAAATGTTATTCAGTCAAAAAAAAAAAAGGAATACATGCTACCTCATACATGCTACAGCAAGGATGAAACTTGAAAACATTATGCTAAATGAAAGAAGCCAGACACAGGGAAGGTGACATATTGTATGAAGGGGCAGATCTGTAGAGACAGAATGTAGATTAGTGGTGGTCAGGGAATGGGGGGATGATCAGGGCCAATGAGATTGCTCACAGTTATAGGGTTTCTTTTCAAGGTGACAGAAATGTTATGAAATTAGTGATACAGGTTACACAACATTGTGAATATACTAAAAACAAACAAACAAAAAAAACAGAACTGTATACTTTAAAATTGTGAATTTTATGTTGTCAATTTTATCTCAATAACAAAAATTTTGAGAAAACCTCCATATGAACAGGAAACATTGTGCCATCTAGAAAAAGAAAGACATTTAAAAGGGCAAGCTCTATTTGCACGAAGCAGGCAATTAAGGCTGGATTTGGAGAAGAGATGTGATAATAAATTGGTCAATGATAATAAATTACCTACTTAGCTTCCATATGCACTCTTCACACATTTGAACTCCCATGCACTTTGAAACCAGTCAGTCCTATATAAATGATTTCACAGGATCTGCTTATATTCTTATATCTTTCCCCGACTTTTCTCTCTGAAAACAATTCTTTTTGAATTCCAAATTCTTTTGGATCCCAAAGTGTAGCTTTTTATCACTGCCACAAAAGGAAGGGAATGGAGAATATGGCTCTTCTATCCTTAGTGAAACTAGAATCAAACAGAAGAATGACCAAATAAGATAGATAGTATCTATCAGTGAGTGGCCTGAGAAATCCCTGAATATTTCCTATACTCAACTCTTCTGGCTTTCAACCGTCCTGGCCTCTGATTAAAAGGGAAAGTAGGAATAAGAAGGCTGCTTATTTCTCTCCCTTTTCCCCCCTCATTTCTCGCCTATACAGACTAAGTTCTTCAATAAGGCCAGATAGAGGAGTGGCAGGGCACACAGAGCACTGGCTTTCAGTGGGAATTTCTAGAATGAAGTGTTATATATATATATTTTTCTACACACTGACTGGCTTGAAGATAATTACTTTAGAAACATTGGTCCTTTAAATCTTTCTCTGCCTGTTTGATGTTCCCATTCCCCTAAAAAACTCATTTGTATATAGATGTGAGGGAATTTGCTCTGTGAGTAATACTTGATTATCCGAGAACACAGGGAGGTCTATTGTCTAACTCCACATGAAGCCCCTTGAAAGATTTGTATTCATCTTACGGTATATCAAGTAGTGAGGGTTTTTCATCAGAAAGTGACCTGTTTTCTTGTGGTGAGGTAACAAAACAGATGGTTCTGGTATGCAGTTCTCACCTGAATTGTCGATGAGTCGGCCATCTTGTCTCAGCTCCACAAACATTCTAGTCCTTGCAAAATGTGGAACAACGGAGGATCTTCATTCAGCATTGACTTTAGCTGTGAAAAAATGGATGTTTTTAGTCATTTCTCACAATAATAGTGGCCTCAGAGGTGCCGTATTTTCAAACAGATCAATTTAAGAGATTTAGTTTTCAATGAATTCTTTCATGGTTAACGGAATGCAATCTACTTGAATATCCTGAAGTAAAACTTTCAGCTATAGTTTTATGTGGATAAGAATTAGGTGAATGGAAGAGCGTGGAATTATATGCATTCAACTTCTATTTTAACCGGAACCTTGAATTAACTCAATTTCTCTCTTTTAGATGAGGGGGTAAAATTTTGAGAACTCATATCAAGAACCTTAAAATAATTTCCAGGATGTTTCTTAGCATTAATTTGCCTTCTAGATGTTCTTTCTGTAGAAATAGAACTGATGGTCAAAATGCTAACCCTATAATTAGAAAATCCCCACTTTTCAAAAGAAAGGATCAAGTTTGGTCACTCTACTACTGTACAAAATAATACATAAAAGAGGATTCATGTATCTTTTCAAAAGTGAATCTTTTTAGTGAATCTTTTCAAAATTTTAAATGAGAAGTATTTTGGTTATTGTTTAATTAATTACAAAATTCAATTGATTTAGGCCAGGAACTTTCTCAGTTGAGGCTTTATAAGGAATCATATATAAAGTTGTGTATACACATGCCCTCTTTAAGGATTTCTAGAAATGTTTATTTGAATGTAAAGTCCATGTCTTAAAAATGCGGCATGCAAGCACTCATTGAAAGATAGCATTCTGTTTCAGTCTAAAAGCATTATTTGGCCCTTGCTTTATTGAAGAGAATCTTGCCCTGGCATCCCTTAATCAGCCACCATTTAACTTCCACTGGCCAAATCCATTGATTAGGAGGCCCTCTGGGAGTTAACGGGGCAAGTGTCCACACATGAGAGAAATAAAAGCTACAGTATCGAATTCCCACCACCAGTCCACTGGTCCAGGCTTCTCACCAGCTTTGTGATTAATCATGCTCCTTCACCTACTCTTTGTTTACATCTGACAGAGCCCCACTGAACAGAAAATAGCTAACGTAGCAAGGAGAAGCAAATTTGGCAGAGCCCTTCAATTAGAAGCTAATGATTAAATTCATTTGGTATTCTTTGTGCCCTAATGACATTATTTATAAGGAATTCTTTTGGTGGGAATGTGGCTGCCTTTTACACTTCCAGCAACATTTCTCATCCATTATCACTAAATAATCTTTAGTTCTTGTAAATCCCTTAGCAAAGGCTTCTTATAAAAGAACTTAAAAAGGAATAAATCCTCTGAGATATTACAGGATTCTCGCTGTGTGCCTCCCACAGACTTGCATGAGAATCACTCAGCTTAAAGCCTATACATTGCTTTGAAGATCCAATCCATGTGCCTGTAATGCAGGAGCAACAGAAAAAAAAAAAAAAAAAAAGAAAAAAAAAAGACAGCCATAAATATTTGTAACAGAGCTAAGGTCTGCATTGGTTTGCAATATTTTTGGTATGGTAAAGGAGGGAAAAGTAAAACTCTGATATTTTTATTTGTAGTCCCATAATTTTTAGGGTGAATTTCAGTCTATCTCTTTGGTACAAGAAATTCGAATTCACTTTGGAGAACATGGATAGAGCAACATTGGGGGACTGGGGTGGAGATGGAAATGAGAGAGAGGTAAATCAAACAGTTTTTTGACACCTACCTTTTATTAAGAAGCCATTTATATATTTGCCCATGTAAGCCTCTGAAATGTAGCCTTTCCTCCCCCAAAGGGCACATATGAACACCTGCCACACACAGCTTTATGCAGCTGCCAGCGATTTCAGCTTCCCAAGGTATGGCCTTGCAGCTGCCAGATGAGCAACTTTCATGATTGCAGAGTTCCTATTTTTAATCAGACTCGCAGGAAATTGTGGGCATCTCTTTTATTTACTTGGTTTTAAAATGTTTCCTGCATGAGTTTCTTTTTTCAGAAGAGAAAATAAATTGTAGAAGACGTTATCTGTGTACTTCAAAAACTTTCTCTGCTGGGTGGTAGACTCTTCGTTTTAATGCCTGTAACCAGGGCCTTGAATCTGTAACAAAAGTTCTGAGCCTTTTACCACCATTTTCTATGTGTGAATTTTTTCTTTATTTCATCAGTCACATAAATAGCCTAATTAATGGAATTTTACTGAGCGTGTGTTGAATAGTATCAAAGAGCTTTCTGCTCCAGCACCGGTGTGGTCAGAAAAGAGCAAGGTCATTTCCTCTTCATTCCACCATGCCGAGTAAATTTTCATAATACCAATTCACCAAATGAAGGGCGAAGGTCAAGATTTTTAATTACTGTTGTATCAAATCTATGAGGCTGCTAAAAGAGAAAAGAAACCTGCTGGTTAACACTGACACACCATCAATTGAATGATTTCAGAGATGTTAAATGCAACAAGACTGTGTATCTTCGAACTGATGAAAAGCAGTCATTAGTCCACAATTTTTTCCTGAGTTCCTGTGCCAGCCCCTTCGGAATCTACAGCTGAAGTATGGGGCATGGCCCTGGTGTCAGGGGATTTATAGTCCCTTGGTGGTAAATAGGACTATCACACATGAAAAAGGATACATAGCCACCTAAAACTTAATGGACAGGGCTAAAGACCGTGAAGGGGGGAGTTGGGAGAAAATCTCATAGGAATGATTTAGAGATAAAACAAAAACTGAGAGTTAAGGATTCCTATGGGTGGAGGAGAGCATTTTAGGGAAAGACAAAAGCTTTGGTGTCTGTGGAAATGGTAGATAGTGATGTAGGTGGTCAGCCTCAGAACCAAACTGCCCAGATTCAACTTCAAGCTCAGCCAGTATGATTTTGGACAACTTGTTTAACCTCTTCCTGCTTCAGTTCGCCCATTTTTGAAGGGTATTAAATTTGTTACTGTGGTTAGAATGTTGCTTAATACACAATAGGCAATCAGTAGGAATTAACTCAGAAAAACAATGGTAATGACTTGTACAGGGCTGAGTAGCTGGAACAAGAAGGGAGAGGTAGAGAGTTTGGAGGAGGGAGAAGTTGTGAGATATTGGGGTGAATGGATGGTCCTTAAACACAGGAACACAGTGATGTACCTGGTCCTTTGCATGAGCTACTTCGCTGGCCTACAATTCTTTTCCCCTAGGTAGCTATCTGACTTGCTTTTCCATATTTCCTTTTGGCATTTGCTAAAATGTAATCTAATCAGAGAGGTCTTCTCTGGCTACCCTACATAAAATGGTACCATCATCCCTGCCCTGTCACTCTCTATCGCTATTACTTTAATTTTTAAAAATAGCTCTTACTATTACCTTTTATATGCATATTTACTTGTGTGTGTGTGTGTGTGTGTGTGTGTCAGAGAGAGAGAGAGAGAGAGAGAGAGAGAGAGAGAGAGAGAGAGATTCTCTGGCAACCAGAATGAAAGTTATAGGAGAACAGGACTCAGATTGATAAGAATAATAGGCAAGAGCAAGTCATCATGATTAGAAGACTTGGGGACATCTGCATTGAAGGGGATGAGAATGTGCCCCCTTAAGTTATGCCACTTTAGCATTATCATTATTTTGAGCTAAAGGCAATTAAGAAGCAGTAAATGCATAAAGAGTTCTTTGTTTTCCTCCTACATGCTGAAAAGCAAGACATAAATAAGTTTCTCTTTGTGAAGTGTTTCCCCCTCCCCTCTCTCATACCAGGCGAGCAACCTTACCACAGAAGACAGAAGGTCTGCACAAGCAAATCTTAGTAAAATAACCCTTATCTTCCTTTAGCTTTTCCCATATATTTTACCTTTCCCAAGTTAACTGTCCAAATACCTTTTTCTTTGTCTTGTCATGTCTCCAAAATGCATCACTCTTTGTTAAAATTGTACATAACCTCCCAAGCCTAACTTCTTTTTAGGATTTTCACTTCTTTTCTGTGAGGCCCCCTGTGTGCATATGAAATCAATATTTTCTCCTGTTAATCTATCGTTTGTCAATTTAATTTACATGTCCCAACAACTGAACCTAAGAGGGTAGAGGAAAAGCTTCTTTCCCATTCCTACAGTATAAATAATGCCATCAATAGATTCCACTGTCAAGGACATATAGTCTACATTTAAAAACAACAACAAAAATAAAATAAAAAATAACAAAACTGTGGAGCTCCTTGAAGTCAGGGACTGTGTCATTTTTTTTATAACCTCCATGCCTGCCCATATTCTTTTCTGTGGGTGAAGAAGAAGCATCTCCCTGGATAGAGATACCTTCTTGGAAGAATAATACATTCTTCTGGCCCATTCATTGAAACCCATGGCTCCAAAAGGTTGGGATCACTCACTGTGGTAGACTGAATAATGGTCCTATAAGATACCGAGGTCCTAATCTCTGGAACTCATGAACGTTATCTAATATTGGGAGACAGCCCTTGCAGATGTGAATAACTTCAAGATTTTAAAATGAGGAGGTCATTCTGGATTATCTGAAGCAGGTCCTAATATAATCACAGGTGTCCTTATAAGAGGGAGGCAGAGGGAGATTTAACAACAGACGAGATGCAAAGAATGCAGCTCTTGAGAAAGGAAGAAAGGCAAGAAAATGGATTTTTCCCTAGAGCTTCAGGAGGGTGCATGGCCCTTGATTTCAGTCCAGTGAAACTGACTTCAGACTTCTGATGTCCAGAACTAGAGAGAATAAACGTGTTTTGTTTTAAGCCAGCAGATTGGTGGTAATTTGTTACAGCAGCCATAGGAAACTGATACACGTACCATAGTGTCTTTGAGATGATTCATAGACATCTTATTCACCATGTCACCTGTTCAGGACAATTACAGTTCAAGACAACACATCTAGCAGGGGTTCTAATTTTGTTTAGGCTCAGGATGGAATTTATTTTTCTTTTTTACTCTTTACTCCATTGAAAGGTTAAGTCTCTGGTTACAAATCATAATTCTCATTGTTTTTCAGCTTCTCCTTCTTGAGAAGGACAAAAGGCAATGTGAACCACCCAATAAGAATTCTCGAACACCTACTATGTGCCTGTATTTGAGGCACAAAGGAGCCTTTGACCATTTGGTCTAACCTTTATCATACTGGTGAGGGAATTGGGATATAGAAGACCTCATATGAAAAGTATATGAAGAAAGCTTTGAAAACCAAAATAACCTACATATAAAAGGTATTTTTATTGCCTAACACTGTGTTCAACCCATGTACAGACTCAATAAATACAGTATTTTTATGATGTAGTGCTTGTTGTTAAGATGCTTACAACATAGAGAAAAAAAATGTTTATGCAGAAAAAAGATTTTTCTGGATAATAAAATGTATTCTAAAACTCTGGTAATTAAAACAATGTGATCTGGTGCTAGAATAGACAGATATCCAGAATGTCATAAAACTCTAAATATAGAATAAAAATTTATTTTCTAGTATAAGGGCCATTTCAAACAGCAGAGAAAGACTAGATTATTAAATAAATAATGATGATAAAATCAGCTCACATGTTGGGGGAAAATATTTGATTCCCTCCCACACACCTTGTGTGTGTGTTACATGTCCTTAAGGCAGCTCCTTCCTACTCCTGGCAGTTCTATGAAGGAGTGATGTCAGAATGCCCTGTCCTCAACAGCCCTGTCAGCTCCTGTAGACTCATGCCTATGGCTTCTTTTATGGAGTCAATGCATCTCATATGTAGTCTTCCTCTTTTCTTGCTGCCTTCTATTTTTCCCAGCATTATTGTCTTTTGCAAAGAACTCTCACACCTTACACCCACACACTTTACACCTTGCACCACACACAAAGAACCCACATGCCTTACATTGAAAGAAAGCTGGGTCATAAATGGAAAAATACATGATAGAATAAATAATAGAAAATACTGGTTAATATTAATTTTATTTTAGAGTACAGAATATTTTTAAAAATGCACAAAGAGATGACATGAATTTAAAATTTTATAATTTGATTACAAAAATAATTTTTAATTCATATTTGTATTCTCTCCAAAAAGAGAATATACAAATTTCAAAGATAAAGAATCTGAGAAATAGTTAGGGAACGTGAAAATATTTATCTTTAAGGGGTTCATTGCAATGTATACAATGAGTTTGTGTGAGTGAGTGAGTGTGTGAGTGTGTGAGTGTGTTTAAAAATCTGGAAGGAAAACACATATTAACTACAGTAATTATATTTTGTTAGTAGAAGTATAGTAGAGTCTGTGTATTTGTCAATCCAATCTTTCTATAAAGATAGATAGATATTTAATTTACTTGTTTATTTGGTAATTTAACTCCTGGTAAACTGCCACTTTACTATCTCATTTAATTTTCAGAATAGCAAACACATCTATTAACATGGATTAAGGTTATAGGGCTCAGTATCAAAATAGAATGGAATGCACCTAAGGAAAGCAGAAATACTTTAAAATTCTCTAATTCATTCCTCATTTATCTGGATAGGGATTTCACTGTTATTTTTAAAGCAGAATATGTGGAGTGACTGTACCTCTGCATATAGGTTATCTTTTAATTCCTTCCTTTGGTTTACAAAATAAATCCCCAACTTTAGTGTTTTAATGTAAGTAAACTCTACTTTGAGTGAGTTAAAAGATTTTTAACGTTGACTTTAGAAACAAAACTTGTATAACTGCAGCTCCACTGCATAGACAAGTTTTCTTTTATTTTTAGTCAACCTATTTTTACAAAGAAACAAACCTGATTTGTTTTTCTTTCTATATTTCTCAGTTACAACATTGGAAGACGAACCCATTGTGAGTTGGGGAGGGGGACAGCACTTGTAGGCTGGCCCACACACATTCCTCAGAGGACTGCAGAGGTTCAGCCCTGCAAGAGAGGATTCCTTGTTAGCATGCTGTTTCAAAACTGAATGATCGTGAAATCATCAGTTTCTTTGCTGTGAATATGAGTTGAGAATTGTGGAATGGTGGATTGGGGAAAGAAGGAGCAAGCAAGAAAGTCACCTGACAGATTTCCATGATTCTGGGGGTTGATGGTGGGGAAGGTAGCAGGAACAAAAGAGGAGGCTAGTGGACTCAGAGAAGGGCCACTTAATGGAACAATATTCAAAAACCTTGGAGAGCCTAAGTGTTCACTAGCTAACTGCTCAGACCCGAGGAGTGAGAATCTTCTATTCCCAGAATGTGGGCCCATGGCAGTAAATTCTCCAGTAGGTGCAAGTGGAAAATTGGTTTCTCCTGGACCTTACCAGTTTCCTGCTCAGCAGGGGCTGTGCCCAGTTGTGTCATGAGCCTAAGTGTGGTCTGTGTTACACCACTTGGAATGGACACCCCCTCCTTACAATGACACAACATATTTCAAACCAGAAATTGTGCCTGGGGGTGGCAGGTGGGGGAGAATTGAATCCCTACATTGATGGTGATGAGAGCACCCAACTGAGTCATTGGAAATATCTGGGCTGGGATATATATATGATTAGCATCACCCCTGACATATGCATTTTCTAACTTATCTAAAAATTAGATAAGAAAAACCTTAAGCAATGGAATAAAATCACAGAGCAAAGTATCTATAGATTTAATTATATATACCTAAAAAAATTCTGTTTCAAGAGCAATATGAAACAGATTAAAAAGCAGACAATATAAAGGAGGAAATATTTGCAACAACTGTATCTCCCTTCTCCCCCAAATGGCAGTAGTGTCTGCTATGATTTAGCCTGACCATAACGATGCCAGTATGAGAGGTCATTTTGTTTAGGTTAATGCTGAAATAATTAAGGATTAACCTGCAGTTTATGAACACTTGAATCCTTGGGAATTGGGAAGTACTGACAGAGCTTTGCCCATTTCAGTGGAATATAGATCAAGATACAGGCTGATAAAGTTCTGATCTTACTGGGCCCCACATGAGAACTCAGAGCTGAGAAGAGCAAAATGAGAAATTGAGGAGGGGAAATATTGTAGGAGGATTTGTTATTAATGTAAACTACATTGGAGATTTCATTTTTGAGACTCTCTGTGAATTTTATAATGGGATGAGTTCATGTGTTCACATTTGGGACTTCTTCAGTTTTTATTTAGACATATTTTGAAATTTCTAGTGAAATATGTTGGACAAGATAAATAAATATAATTTGAAATAGAAAAGGATAAATACTATGAAAGAGAAGCACATTACAATATTATGTGGTTATCTGGATAGTAGGGTTGTGATTTTTTTCCTTCTCCATGTGCCTTTTTCTTTTCCTACGTATTTTTTTCAAATTCCTCACTTCGCATACATTTTTAATCATACAAACAAATTGAAAACACTTTAAATACTAACTAATCCACAGCACTGAGATGCATCTATATTTTCCCCATGATAATACTTGTCATCATTTAAAGGCTATTAACATTATTCTATGTTTAAACTGTACCTATTTGTTCACTGAGGGATATTATTTATTGGAAAATTTGTATATCGATGCTAGGATACAATGTGAAAAACATAAGCTTCATAAACTCCCAACCTTGTATATTCTCCCTCATGGAATTCCTTCTAAATAAGGTAATAAACTTGCCTTGGTGGGAATTCTTTCATATTTCCAGATTGCTGAATTTATCCAAGACAGGAGAACAAAATGAGTAAAGAGGAAATGAGGAAGAAGTGAAACAATGAAAAAACTTAAAAAACAAATCACAAATCTTAATCTCTTTTGAGGGCTATTCAATCAATGTCATTTTCCTTTTAATAGAATGCCTGGTAGGAGAAGCTTGCAGTCTCTCACTACCTACAGGACCACGGACTATGCCTACACCAGAGCTGTGACTACAGGAATTCAATTTCTTTCTGTTTTGCTTCCAGGAAGTGCATTTGTACCAGATAACTCTAGCATAACAAAGGTTACCCTAAAAGCTGGTCAATAATTTATATGAAAGAATTTGTGGAATTTTGTTGTTCCCTGATTTTCTTGTTGAAAGGGAGAACAAAACAAGCAAAAGCCCTAGAAGCCTTTCGAAATGAATGTTACAGCAGGTTCCAACTTTCAAAACAGCTACCACCACTATCGCGTGTGTTAGAGGGCAATGTGCTCCTGTGGTTGGTTCTGTGGCAAAGTTGCCAAAACTTACCGGCCTGTGGCTTCATTGTTCTCTGCTAAAGAGTAACAGAAAGAATGAAATGTTTTGTTTTTTAATTTTTTTTTGCTTGTTTTCACAGTTGTTTTCCAGTCAGTGTGTTCATCCAACTTGGCCACAACCTACCCTAGCTTCTAGAAATGGGGTTAGTCCCCTGAAGGGTTTACCATAAAATAAAACAGCACATCTTTGCCTAGGCCTCTCTGGATTGCTATTAAGAATAATCTTGTATGTTTTATGTAGAGCTTTTGGAATTTCAGAGTAATTTTAGGTCTTCTATCTCACTAAGATGAGATAATAAGGACATGAGCTATTAAACACACACCCCCATTTAACAGGTGACAAAAAAACCCAAAAAACAACAAAAAATAATAATAACTGAAGATTCTAGAGCTTCTACAGGATATAATTGGTTCTGAGACCTGCTGGAATTCAAATCACCCTTCCTTTTGATATCCTAGTATGAGGGTCACATGTTATAGCTCAGATCCTTCCTGTTCCTGCTCTGGCACTTTCAGGCACATGGCACAGGCTAAGCCAATAGGATGCTCTCTCCTGGGACTTTGGTTTTTGAATGTGACCCACAGACAAGGGGACAAACAATATCTAATGTCCCCAAATTCTCTCCTCCCATTCTCCCATTCTTTCTTCTCTCTCTCTCTCTCTCTCTCTCTCTCTCTCTCTCTCTCTGTCTCTCTCTCCCACCCCCCTTGCATTTATCTTTTAAAAAAATCATGATTTATAGTGACTTTTCATTGACGTGCAGAGAAGTGCTATATTTAAAGTTTAATGAATATTTTAAAGTGAACACATATATAACCACCATCTGAATCAAGAAAGTTATTTGCCAACACCCAGAGTTCCTGTTAAACCCCTTCCCGACTACAGTTCTCTCCTTCCCCAAGGTAACTGTTAGTTGGACTTCTTTAGTAATTGCTGTCTTGCTAATTTTTAATTTTATTACCCAAAGATGAATTTGTAAACAGTCTATATTTGTTTTGTTCATTTTTAAATTTTACCTAAATGAAATCAGACAGTATGTATTCATTTGCAACTGGCTTCTCTCACTCTGCATTTTATCTGTGAGGTTGGGTGAAACTGTAGTTCATTTAGTTTCATCGCTATGTAGCATTCCGTTGTCCGAATATAACACAATATATTCATCTTTTCTACTGCTGATGGCTACCTGGGCTGTTTGGGCTGTTACAGTTCATGCTGGTATGAACAGTCTTGTACATTTTATCCTGATGCACGTGGACACAGCTTTATCTAGAGTATCTATGGCTGAGAGTAGAATTGATGGATCATAAGTTTTATCTATCTTCAACCTTACAAATAATGCCATAAAGTTTTCCAAATTGGACGTTCCAATTTATACAGCCTCCAGTAGCAAGTGAGTGTTCCCATCATTGTACGTCCTCACCAACACTTGGACTTGTCAGATTTTTTAAAACATAATTATAAAATGATTTGCACAGTTGTAACTGGTGTTTTTTTTTGCATTGGATAAAAGTGAGCCAGAATATTTTCCTCAAAACCTTATGAGGGGTGGAGAAGGGTGGGGGTTAGAGCATTGACTTGGGATTTAGTCTGTTTCAGTTTAAGTCTCAGCTCTACAACTTAGCTGAATGACCATGGAAAAGCTGGTGAACCTTTCTGTGCTTCATTTTTCACATCTCTCAAATTGAATAATAATAATGCCCAACCTTATACGATTATTGTAGGGATTAAATGACTTAATAAACGTAAAACATTTAGAATAATACCTGGCACATAATGGATACCATATGAATATTCCTTATTGTTATTATTATGGGAAAAGCAAAAGAATGTCTGGGATCAGGTGTTGCTAAAGATTAGAATGATTATGTGCTGGAAGAAAATAAGAATTGAAGAAAATAAGAAAATAATGATTTATTTATTCATTGATATATCTGTTCAACATTTGAAGGACTTTAGGGTCTGAAAGGATAAGAGACATAGTTCCTCTGCTGAAGGGACTCATAATTTAAGGGACAAGGTGGGTACACAAACAAGCAACACCAAACACAATATAGTAAGTGTTCTAATGGTTGACGTACATAGAGGGGGAAACTATTAATTAGGCCTGAGAATGGGAAGTTGGAACAAAAAAGGCTTCATATTGGTAATAACAGTTGAGATGTCCTTCACAGTTTGAATAGTTCAGCAAAGAGACAAATGGGAGAAAAGACATTCCAAGTAGAGGTTAAGCCTGAGGATAAAAATTAATTACAGAAGCATTAGGGTCAAGAGCCTGTTTGGAAGACTTAAGTTGGTAGGAAATATTTAAAATATTTTTTTTAGGTAAAATGTGGCAGAAAATTAAATTAAAGTCATATTGTAAATGCTAAAAAGTTTAGAATTTATTCTTTACCTGATAGTGAACCACTACAGTTTTTAATCAGAGGAGTGACTAGAAATTTATGCGAGAGTAAAAATAAGTTGTGATATATGGTCAGCTTGGAAAAAAGGAGAGAGAAAAAAGTAAGTACACAACTATATCTGGTTCCTTACTAAAGGATTAGGGTCAAGTGTACTTTCTCTGTTCTGGTTCTGCTTTCAGACAAGGCTCTTCCACTATAGTCGTAAGACCACTGTTACGGCTCTAGATCTTACATTCTCTGTTCTTCAAATCCACAAGAACAGAAAGAATTTCTCTCCAACAGCTAAACTGGTTTACCAGAAAAGTAAATAGATGTTGGATGGGCAAAAATTAAGAGTTGCCCATTTATAAGGGGAGATCTATGAGGAGGTGATTTAACAGATTAGACAAGAACTTGGTAGAAAAATTAAATGAAAAAAAGGGGATAAATAGGAAATACAATTGGATTTGACAATTGATGTGATATGTAGGGAGCAGTGACAGAGGAGGAGAAGGCTGAGACGATTCCAAAGGTGGGGGCCTGAACATTTGGGAGGATGGTGATGTCATTTACTGAGATAAGAAACACAGGTGGAGGAACAGGTTTGGGGGCCAGACAAGTTTCGTTTTGGACCTGCTGTGCTTCCAGTCCTGGCAATTTATCTCTGTGGAAAAGTTGACCAAGCAGATGGAAGAGCAGGTCTGTAGGAGGCACAATACCCTGCACACAGCTTACCCATAAATGTTTATTAAATACAAAATAAACAAAGATGAAACCAGTTTCCATGTTAGCGTTCCCACAGTGATATTTACTGGTTGGGTCCTTGCCGAAGTGAGGTTTGAATATATCCAACTTAAAAATAATTGCTTACCACTTCTGTGCCCTCCCATATGTTTCTCCTTCCAGTTATTAGTACAAGTTTTTTATTTTTTTAATTAAGATTGTGAAAAAAAAACACACACACAAAACACCATTTAAACATACTGTCATCCTTGCCCTAATATTATTCATTAGTGGAGACGTAAGACTTATAAAAATCATTTTCAACTGGGTGTAGTAACACAGAGATTGGCAAGGGTCCTGAACTTGGCCTTGAAGTGAACATGTTTTCCTACCTCATTGTGCTGTGGTTACTGCAACCCTTGGTCTCAAACTGTCTTAGCTCGGACTACTAAAACAAAGTGCCATATAGGGTGGGCTAGAAACAACAGCAATTTGTTTCTCACAGTTCTGGAAGCTGGAACATAATGGAACAAGATATGGGTGCCAGTGTGGTCAGGTTCTGGTGAGAGCCCTCTTCTGAGTTACAAATGGCCACCTTCTCTTTATATCCTCACATGACAGTGGGCGCTCATTCTCTGGACTCTTCTCATAAAGGCAAAGCCCATTTATAACGGCTCCACCCTCCTGACCTAATTACCTCCCCAAGATCCCACCTCCATATACCATATCATTGGGATTAGGATTGCAACGTATGGATTTTGGGGGGACGTAAACACTCAGCCCATAATATGTACTTCAAAGATTTTTTCTTATTGTCAGAATATATTAGATAAACAGGTTCCCATTTTGGGTTCCGGAAATATGCTTAGTATAGATGTCGCTGTACATGTATAAAAAGGTAGCCTGAGTTCCTTTCTCCTGCCCTCAAGTTACACTCCCAGGGTAGGGTTTAAAAGTATGTCAGACAAGAAAAAAAAATCTCTCAATTTGAGAGTAGTAGAGTCTGGCCATTCCATTCTCAGATTAAGTTCCACAAATTCATGCCCCCCTTGCCCTCCTTACTCCCATTATTATATTATCTGTATGTTCCTCTTTTGAACTGAAGTATCAGCCCCTCAGAAGGCTAACTGAGCTGTGTTCATCTCAGGTTCTCTCACCCTAGCTTAGTGCTTTGCACATATGAGTAGTTGTTTCTCAAACAAAGTTCATGTGGAATATGCCGGTAAAAATGTTTAACTGGTCAGGTCTCTAGGGGATCACCACATCAGATGCTTATCTTGCATCTATTTGTCTGGGGTAGTGGGGTAGTGGCTTGCTCGACCAATTAGAAATTGAAATGATTCACAGGATAAGAGAAAACAATGTTAAACATTTTTCATAGTCATAGAACCAAAGTCTGGCTATGGTTTGTTTGTTTTCTCAATTGGACTCTGTTTGAAAGATTCTGTGCTAGTTTCCTTTTAAGTCTTTTAAGAAAGTCTTTCACCCCCAAACCGACTCATCCCAGCCAGGTGCCTTGAACACCATGATGGGGGAGCCTCTGACTCACCCTCGCTGAAGGGAAGCTGTATAAAAGGATACATTCTTCTCTGACTAATTTTTTCTTCTCAACACATGTTGACTCATTAGAAACTGTGAGAAGAAATTTAGCAAAAGTCATTGCCTTTTATTGCTTCCTTTGCAAAAAAAAAAAAAAATTCTTTATGACAAATTAATTGCACACTCAGTACTATATAATTCCACACCCATTTCAAGAGTACCTACTAGGAAAAGGCACTGGAAAGCGCTTCCTTGGAAGTCATAAAAATTAAGAAGGTAAATAGGGGAAAAATCTTCTTAGCATGCATTTATGGCTGCAAACACAGTTATTTGGTAAGATTGTGGGGAATGTTGAAGAGAAATAGGGTAGCATGGCAGGAGTTTCTTTGAACACATGCACATAAGAAGGTTGTTTACTCAATGGTCTCTTACAGATTGTTGCAGAGGCATTCTTCCTCATATCAAGGGCAAAAAATTCTAGTCATTTGAGCTTTCTTCTTGTATTTTTTTTTTGATAAATTGTCGTTTGTTGTGTTTTACTTGTGAGGTGGGACATGTGCTCCTGAGGTGGGCTACAGAAAGTTTTCCCTAAGGGTCCACTCATCCCTGTAAGATTCAGCTTAAATTCTACTTCCCCTGTGAATTCCTCTCAGAGTCCCCTACTGGTCTCTCTCTCAATGTGTTCCATGGTGTTTTTATCTCTGATGTCTATTGCCATGTAATAGACCATCCCAAAATTGATAGTTTAAAGTAAAAAGCCATTTTGTTGCTCATTATTCTGTGGGTGAGGATTTTTAGCCGGCTCGACAGGAATGGCTCATCTCTGTGCTGTGTGCTATTAGCTGGGGCAGATCCACCGGGGGCTGGAGGATCCCAGAAGGCTTCATACTGTGTCTGGCACCTCAGCTGGAGTGGCTAGGCTATCTGGTAGATGGCCAAGTCTCACTTTCCAGAAGGTAAGTTGAACTTCTTTTCAGAGAAGCTCAGGGCTTCAGCAGAGTGAAAATGGAGTCTCTCAGGACTCTTAAGGCCTAGGTATTGAAATGACACAGTGGCACTTCTGTTTGGCATTCTACAGGCCAAAGCAAATCACAAAGCAGTCTAGATTCAGGGAGAGCGTAGATGGGCTTCGCCTCTTGATGGAAGGAGTGTCATGCCCAGACAGAAAAGAAGGATTTGATGGTGGGCCATCTGTATAGATAGTCTTTTTTAGCCATTGAGTACCCGTAGTCCCAATATTCTCTTATTATTTGTCTGCCTACTGCATAATTCTGTGAGCTTCTCAAAAGGCAAAGCCAAACTCATGTCCATTGCTGTGTCCTTCCCACAATTGGGGCTCAAGGCCTATTTGTATAAATGAATAGATTTGTGTAGACTGGCAACAGAGAGTAGGGAAGTATTTTGGAGAGACTTGGCTTTGGAATTAGGTGATGTGGGTTCGATTCCTAAATTTTGCTCTTATCTATGAGCTCTCAATGTACCCCTTGTTCTTTATTTGTATTTCCTCAAGGGTAAATTGAGGTGATACAGTCCATGGAATGAACAAGTTGGTGTCTGTGGAAATGCCTAGCACATAGGCTAAGGTAGGGAAATGCATCTCATTCTTAACTTTTAGTTTACGTCTCCTTTGCTCTCCTCAAAGGGTCAGAGACATTTTAACACATGAACACATTTGAGGGAAAAAGTTGTCTCCATAACTGGTTAGAAGTAGAATACCATTTTAGACATAGCCGCGTTAGAATATAACCGCGTTAGAAGAAATGCTGTAATTGGCACTTAGCAGAATGGCTGACAAAAGAAAGTCCAGCATTCTCATTAAGCCCCCAGGCAAAAATGCACATGTGGATATCAAAGTAAGGACCTAGTGTGCCAGCAGCCATTGTTCCTTAGGATATCCTCTTACACCCATAGCTGACTTTTCTTTCAGAAAACTGTCTATGATCTGTCCATAGATTATCCTAGCAAAGCGTTACTAATGGACACACACCAGAGAACAAAGGAAGCAAGGAGAGAGATGTTTAATACAACGGCCTTGACATCATAAAGAGCAGAGAACCATCTATCCCCATCTAATTCTAATTCAGTCAGTCTCTTGTGCAAAACCAAGGACAAATAGCAATCATTCACATTTCTTTCGTGTAGTAGTCCTCCAGCTTCTCAGTGCCAGCTCTCCCTTTATAAAGCATATATTTTGTGTTGCCCTTTCACTATTCTGAAATTAAATTCAGCTAAAATAGCTTACCTGCAAGCATCATTTCAAAAACATCGGTACAATGCTCTAACTGCAGTATAAAGGACAATGATGAGAAAAGTAATTTATAATCAAATGACATGCATTTCAATATGTAAATACTTAGGTACAACTGTACTTAAGAGAATCATGAAATAGTCAAATCCTTGCGCATGCTTAAAATTTACAAATTTGAAATGAAGATAATAGTCAACTAGTATCTTCCTTTCTACAGTTACAAAAACAAACTGAAATATATACGTTGTATCTGTGACTCAGTGCCATAAGCAGCATCAGTGATAGCAATTTGAAAATGACAAGAAGTCCTTGGAAAAATTCAGAACAAAACCAAACTCTGTATTCTCTCAATTTACACGGCAATTTTAATCTGGAAAATTCAGTGCATATTGCAGCCATGCAAAACTACTTGGTGTTTCTATATGAATCCAAGTAGGGATCTACACTCAGATTATTATAAACAAGTTTTTTGCTTACACAAAATGTTTGGCTTCTTGAAAAGTCTGTGACTTTAGAAAATTCATTGGAAACAGTACAATGCTTCATTGTATAAGATTATCTGCACATTGCAGGGTATACAGCATCTCTGATCCCCCACCAACCAAATGCTTCCCAAATCATAGGTATCTGTGATAAAACCAAGCCTCTACAAACTTCCAAAACCGCCCCTAGCAGAGCCGCAACTGTTGAATTCCAACATTTTTGCACAGTAAGTTTCCAATGATATTGTCTCATTGGATCATCACAATGAGAAATACTATCATTTTCATTTTTTACCAGTAAGGAAATAGGCTCATAGAGGTTAACTGACACATACATCGGAATTTGTGGTGTTGACCCATATCTTCTTGTACTTGGTGTAGAATTGCCCCATGCTCATATTTTGTATAAAAATGAAGATTTGCTTCCGTCAACATGGTAGTCCTTTCAGACTCTATTAAGGGCTGTTGAGTCAGCACTACAGAATTAGGATTTGCTGGCTCACAGAGCAGAGATGTAGCTTCCTTATGCAGATATGACTTCTGGCTTTTCCTCACTTTCTCATCTAGTCCCTTCATTTTTGCTTACCTGCTAAAAAAAGACTGTGGTTGCTCTGATTTTATAGTGGTGGTTTAAGGGGGGAAAATGACTTGATGACTGCAAGATGCCTTGAGCTAACTAAATGAATTACATGAGTTGATACAGACTAAGTGCTTGGAACAGTGCCTCACACTCAGAAAGTCCATAAAGTTAGCTTAATACATGTTAGCTATAACTACTACTGAAACATCTGGGGGAAAGCATGGGTTTATGATCATGGTAGTGGAGGTAGTGGTGACTGGCTTTTTTGAATTTTAGTTGAACATCTTTGTTTTGACTGCCTACTACTTTCAAGGCTTTATACTAGAGCATTTTTGGAGCAGGATGCAATCTTTGTAGTGAAGGACTTTGTTAGTCCTGTTGGGGAGAGGAGTGGGGGTGAGGCAGAATGAACAACACAAATAAAAGATATAGAAAGATAAATGTCTTGAGAGGCAGAAAGACAATATAATAAGGCATTAGGACTTCCAGCTTCCGGTGATAGCAGGGATCAAAATAAGGAGAAATCACATTCATCTGGAAATGAAGAAAAGGTCACTGAATGACGATAACATGACAGTGAAATTGGAGGAGAGGCCCAGAAGAATTAAGAATCATATCTAGGGTTTCCAGGCAGGAATTCCCGCCTGTTCTCAGGAATTTTTTTTGCTTTTCTGTTCCCGAATCCCAAAAAAAGTTGGTCGGGAAATCGGGAAAATCAGCTCCTTGAACCCAGCTGGTTGGTAGTATCAGCCGTTACTTTGTGGAAAGGCTTCATCGTGGAGAACAGAAAACAGTTTATATCTCAGGATTTGGGAATGGGAAAGCGAAAAATATTCCTGAGAATGGATGGAAATTCCCGCCTGGAAACCCTAGTATGAACAAAACCACAAGGCAACTTTGGGAAACACATTTAGCAGGTAGCGTCCCCAAACCTGCTAAACCTGAGAATCACCTAGGGAGCTTTGAAAAATAGATTCCTAGGATCTAGCCCGGACTTACTGAATCAGAACCTCCAAGAGTGGGTGTAGAAATGTATTCTTTTGTAAACTTCTCAAAGAAATTCTGCTGATCGGCCCCATGTGGACCAGTTTAGTGGTTCTCAGTGTGGTCCTCAGACCATCAGCTCCTGCCCCTATGTAAGAAATCCGGGTTCTCAACTCTCCTGAGCCAGAAGTTCTGAGGATGGGGCCCTACAATCTGTATTTAAACAAGCGATTATGAAGTCCTTCAAGTAGAATAGAAAAATGTACTTAGCTGTCAATTTCTTTCTTTTTTTTGTTTTTATAGGGTGGAGGAGATAGAGCCTGTTCAGAGTTTTTCTTGGAGGCGCAGCATTTTGAGGTGTGCTCTGAAATAACCAGACTTTTCTTTTTCTACCAGTTTGAGATATAATTGACATATAACATTGTATTAGTCCAGGTGTCAGTTTCTTGACAGTAAGAGGTTAATGAGTAAGTGGGTAGCAAGTAAGTGGAGACAGGACATATTGGCTCCCCCTGTTTTTGTTTTTTGTTTTGAGGGGGGGAAGTTTGTCCCATGAATTTTAGTAGTGAAGAATAGGAGGGAAAAGTAAGGTGGAAATCTTCTCCATTTAAATTATAACAGTGACCAGGACAGCATCTGCGATCCTTCCAGCATCTGCCAGCCACTTCTAATACATTTTTTTCTCAAAGTCTCATAACAACCTGAGAGGTAGGTTGATACTATCTCTGTTCTACCCAAGAGAAAACACTCTCAGAGATTTTAAATAATTTACCCAAGTTCACACAGTTAATAAGTAGCTGAGCTGAGATTTGAACCTAAGGGTTTTTCACACTATGCAAAGCTGCCTCTCTCCTCTGATCTTTCTCCCATTGGGACACTAGAAGTGGCATAGAATTTAGAGAAGATGAGTGCCAATCTCCTACTTGTCTGCTGAAATCTAAGGCCCCGACCTATAAATTGAATGACCCGTTATGATGGGGCAGGTTGGTGGCACCGTTGGGGTTAGAAGCCCAAGAGCACCAGCCCAGGGCTCTTTCCAATATGCCACCTTGAAGTTCCTTCTCAAACTGCTGGGACACTTGTTACATAATGTTTAAATTTATGTAGGAATGTGACTAATCCACATTTTTGGTATGTGATCAGATGTAGAATATAAATGAGGAAAGCACTTAATTGAAATACTCAAGAAATGGGAGGGCTGGGGAAGGCTGTAGTACACAGCAACAGTGAAATGCAGGGTTTGTGAATTTTTTTAGACCGTTATGGATATGAACTAGTTTATTATATCTGCTGAGATCAATTCCATATTACAGCTAAACAGTCGCAGAGTTATGTGGCATTTATGTCTGATTGAGTCGAGGACTCGGTAATTACTAATCTTCCAAACTGATAGCTTCGTGTGTGAATCAAGCAAAAATTAAATGTTTGTTGTGTTCCTACCTGTCTCCAAACAACTGTCTGTGTTGTTCAGCAAAGCAACGATCAAAGCAATCTGCTCATCATTTCAGATTTTGTCTTTTAAAAAGTCACTATTTAAAATTTGTTTTTGCTGTAGAAAAGATGGCATGAGTAGAATTTTCTTTCATAAGAAACACCTGTCATTTGAAGACGCTCAAAGACTGTAGAAGGAAAACATTTTAATCATAATTTTGTGTCCTTTTAATTATAAGTATCTCAGCACTCTGGTATAAAACTGTAGAACATTTAGCTGCAATAGATGAAATAGATTGCTAAATGATGCTACTAAAACTCTTTAATATATTATTATGTCTGATTCTAAATGTCAGACTATAATCACCAAAAGTTAAAAATGTGATCTCTAAGTTGCTGCTTTTGACCTGAAACTTGAAAAGGCTAACAAATTAGAATGATCAGATCATTGAAACAAATTTACAGATTCCAGGTTGAAGTCCTTATGGCTAAGAATTTGCTGCAGTGTAAATCAACCGTGTTCGCGACTAGGTGACACTCTTGGTAGCCTATGCAATATCTATTGCCATATACTACTTCCTTGTTCTGCTTTCTTCTTCCAACAAGAACTTCACTTTTATTCAGGTATGCGTCTGCCTTAGTATAGCTGTACGGCAGGGGGTAGGTCTTGATTGATTTCAGCCAATCATATTGGTCTCATCCAGTTTGCCAATAATTGGCTGAAGACATGGTCTGGTGACAGAATTCTGGCCTTTGAAACATGAGGACAAGCCTGTTGGAAGGACTTCTGGATAAGGTATCTCTCTGAAAAAGACAAAGGAAGAGATGGCTTGTTTTTCTGCCCCTAGGTGTTGTGACTATGAGGGGAGGCGGCCTGATAAGAGTTACAGAAGCAAAAGAATCACAGAGAAGCAAGACCTGGCCCTTGTCCTGCTATACTTAGAGATACCCTGTCTTTATACTTCCTGATTAGTGGGAAAATGAATTTCTTTAATATCTAAAATAGTAGTTCTCAAACTTCAGCATTCATTGAAATTGTTACCAAGCAAGGACCCATTATTTGACTCGCATAGGAGCCAATACTACGGCACCAGCTTTTAAGAAAAGTAAAAGCTTTTGTTGCAGAGGTTGACCAGAAAGGAGACAGGAGAAAAAATTGAAATCAATTCCCCTGATCAGGGTTTGTTTGGGCGAGATTTAAAGGGTTAAAATTTGGGAAGTTATGCATAGTCATTGGGATTACATCGTCTGGTATAATGAAGTGCTGTTGTGCAGGCACGGACAGTTCATATAACTTCAGGGATCGCATGTACACATTCAGGAGGAGTTAACAAGTTCGCCGGGTATTCGAGCCTTGTGATGTCAAAAGGTCTTCTTTAGGGAAAGAGTTTTCTTTCGGTGCAGCTTCTGCAGCCTGGTTGCCACTGGTAGAGTCTTGTGGCTCCTGTTACAAGAAGTAGGTCCCACTCGCTAGGACCTGAGACCTCCTCGTTCCATGCTAGTCCTGTGGAAAACAACTGATGATTTATTTATTAGGGCTGAGTGGGGCTAATCTATTAACCTGCTGTTACAGAATCTCCTGGAGGGCCTGTTAAAACTCAGATTGCTAGTTCCACCCCAGGGTTTCTGATTCAGTATAGCCAGCGCAGAAGTGGAGAATTTGCATTTCTGACAAGTTCGCAGGTGAGGCTGATGTTGTTGGTCGAGGGACCTCGCTTTGACAGCCATACTGGTCTAAGTCAATTGTGTCAGGACTTGCAATTACTTGCAGCTGAAAGCATCCTAATTTGTAGGCATACATGCTGAGAGACACATAAAGATGTAAAGGCCTTCCAAGAACTTGCAAACCTGTTTTATGTTAAACTAACCAGAAAGATTCTATCTGGCCTGTCCTTTCCATTAACAATGACAGATCCTTAAAAACAAGTTGATAGAAATCTTGAAGCATAACATATTTCTGGAATGAAGAGCACAAGCCTTGGAGGCAGACAGTTCTGGGCTTAAATTAGAGCTCTACAATGCTGTCTGCATTTGTACGTTAGATTTTCTAAATTAGTTTTCTGATTTAAAAATGGAAATTAAGGTTTTATTCTATATGCTTATTGTGAGGATTATATGAAACAGCATGCAAAATGCTTCTAGCATAGCACCTGATATATGGTAGATGCCCTCCCTCTCCCCATATTTATATATTTATGTAATTTACATTTCTTTTCCTGACTTCCTAACTGAAGTACAACATACAGGGTAAAAAAATAGAAAGTCCTCATTATCCAAAACTTTATTATCTAAAATTCTGTATATACAAGATTATCCATGGAAACAAGCGTCTTCATAACACAAAAGTATTAATCAATGAACTGTCCATTTATAATAATAACACTTATTCAGACATCCCTCCCTGCTAAGGAGTAGTGTCTATTTCTACCCATCCATCCTAATATTTGTAGATGAATCTCTACCAGATTATAAATTGTGACCATCTGGTAATAAAAATCAATTGTAAATTGAGGTTGCAAATCTTGCAACTGGTACAAGATTTCATGAAGTTAATTAAAGTGATGTTGAGAAGTCCATCATATCACACTCGAAGTCCCTGATGAATAAGCGTCTGGCAGAAGTAGACCAGTGGAAATTTTGAAGTAAAGCATCTGGAATTTTGATACTAGGATAAGCTCTTTAAGAGAATGATTTGATTACCGAAGGCCTAAGACAGCCTCTTGCTGAAAATGATGTGTATTTTTACACAGAGATTCTCTCCATGATCATGTAGCAAAAGGCAAATGTAAGCAAAGAATGCCCTATTGTTAGATCAAATTATTTTCTCATTAAAATGACATAAAATTAAAGAATCAGCACTTAACCCTCTTTTGGAAAAACTAATGAATAATGATGTTATAACCTTGTTATAATTTAAATCTTGTTAAATATAAGATAAAATAAATATATTTTCAGAATTTTAGTATCATATTTCAAGGCAAAATTTCACTTCCCCCACCATTCACTGTAAAAATTTAGTCTCTGTTTTAAGTACATTCACTTTAAAATGTTGAAGAAAACAGAAATCAAGAAAATACCTGCTGCCTCCCAATACCTGTACTTTTCCCAATACTTTTCCCATAGTAACAGAAGCCTGAGTTTTAACTGGGCCAATGCTGTCCAGATAAATAAGTTTTCTAGTCTTTTTTGAATCTATGTCTGGTTGATCAGATATGGTAAAAATGTCTTGTGAGAGTTCTAGTAAAGCTGCTTAAAAGCGGGGAGGTATGCCTCTTTCTCTCCTTCCTCCTTCCTGTTATCTGGGATGTGGGCAGGAGCGCCAGCAGCCATCTTGGACCATGAGGTGAAAACCACATACTAATGAGGATGGGAGTGGCGGGGGGAGAAAGCTAGACATGGTCCTTGACATGACTATGGGGCTCCCATACCAGTTTCAAAATGTCTACTTTTTAATTTGTTTACGTGGCAGACAAAAAATTATCCCATTAAAACTATTTTATTTGAACATATTCTGCTATGTATGGCATAATTCTGTCTAATACACCCTCTAATATTTGCTGAAAACCTATTATTGATTCTTGCTTGAACTATTGCTTCAGACTATGAGGATATGGGGAAGTGGATCAGCAATGTATGGGGGGCAGGGAGGAAAAAGTTTCAGGTTTAATATTAAGTTAAATTACAAAAAGCAGATATAAAAAGTTATTTTATATCTGGTTTAGCTCTGAGTATAAATGTACTTAGTAGGTTGCTTTTGTAGGTTTTTCACATCTGATGTTGTTATGTTGAGTCTACATATCTTTGAGCATTAAGGACCTTTGTGATGATCTAATGCAACATCTGTCCATTTCAGGAATCCTCTGTACCACATCCCCTGTGATAGGCTCATCCAACCTCTGCAAAAACACTCTAGTAAGAAAGTACTAAAGGTATAAGGCAGCCCATTCAGTTAGGGGCAAGGATTTCCTTTTGCTAATTTTGTGCCTGCCTATTCAAAACTTCCACCTACAAGATTATGGTTCTAGAGATTTATTTCCTCTTAATAGCCCTTTTGGTTATTAAAGAAAGTTAATATGTTGCCTTAACATCTTCTCGGTTTTAAGGCTAAATACCCCAAGTTCTTTCACTTATTCCTCTGGTGAGTAGATCCTAGTACTTTCACCCTCTTGGTTGCTCATTGATGCTTTCGAAATTGTCAGCAGTCTTCTTTGCAAAAACCCATTTATCATGCTGTGCCTTACAGGAAACAGAGGTCATCATTTGCTGTAATTATACTTTTTATAGTTGATGGTTACGATGAGTGCTCTTTGCAGCCTTCTCCTCACAAAACAGAAGCTTACCAGTTGCCCTCATCTTTCCAGAAAGGCCCTTAAAAACGTTTAATCTCTATAAAATAAGAGGCATGGAAACACCCTCCAAAACAAAAATAAACAAGCAAATAAACAATTACTTGGGTAGAGACAGGGCAGACTTTTGAAATAGATTCCAAAGTATTTAAATCCCCCAAACTAAGGCAAGACATATTAACAATAGATCACATTCTCCATAGTGTCTGTGACCCGCTGGGCTCGATAAAGTATTTGTTGACTGGCTGATAATTTTCTGGGTGTGGGGAGAATGTGGCAAAAACTAATGCATGTGAGTACAGGAAAATCAACTACCATCAAAGATTATAATGGAGAAACAAATAAATATTGGGCCAAGCCAATAGTTTCTTTTCCTCATGAAAATACACACACACACACACACACACACACACACACACACACAGCCTTTGGCAACTTGCATTTTTTCCAGTTGTCTAAATAGAAGAAGTGATGGGCAGCTCCAAGCTCTCTTATCTTTTTCACAGATATCTGCCTCTTCTTGGTCCTGGGATTAAAATCCTCTCGATCACAATCTTACCCTTGAGCCATTCAGTTCCCGTTGACAGTGTAAATGTCACTTTGAGATAACTATACCTGCTATTTAGTTTGAGGACGTTTGAAAAACTAGTACTTTTGCAGGAGTTGATGTTGGGTTATATGATTTCACATAGAGCAGCATAGGGTCAGTGGACAAGTCCTGCTTTTTAAGGCTTTTCTAGTTCATCTCTTAAGAAAGAGTTTGTGCCAAGAGAAAATAAAAAGCAACTGACCTGGCCTTGCATTTTGCATCCCTCACCGTTTTTTTCAGGATCCTAAATCCATGTTCTGCCAGCTTAATACGGTGTTTCCCCAAAAATAAGACCTAGCAGGACAATCAACTCTAATGCATCTTTTGGAGTAAAAATTAATATAAGACCCAGTCTTATTTTACTATTATATTATACAATTATATTATATAATTATATATTTTATATATTATATAATATATATTTTTATATATTATATAATATAATTATATTATATAAGACCCGGTCTTATATTAATTTTTGCCCCAAAGGACGCATTAGAGCTGATTGTCCAGTTAGGTCTTATTTTGGGGGAAACACGGTAGGTCATAGTTAATGGTTTCTTAACTTAAAACTCAGGCACTGCATTGCTTTACGTTTTGCCAAAATATTTGGTACAGACTGGTGTGGAGTGGAAATTTCTGGATTCTGGATTCTCAGTGGGCTCTGCCTACCAAGTTCCCGCATCTTGTATCAGCTCTCATAATCTCTCTGTCTTAATAACAAGCCTTAGTAAAACATCTTCTTTTGTTGATATAACTGTGGTCCCCCTGTGTCCTATGGTATTTTCACTTTGTTAATGACAAGCCCATAAGAAAAGAACAAGCAGTTGTGGGGGTTGGGAGTCTTGAGTTCTACCTTGTGGCCTGCATTCTCTCAGAGTGCTCAGAGCTACATTTGTCAACTGCTCCATCTATCATAATTGACTCCCCTCATTTTTCCCCAGGGTCTTGATTGCCTTTTTCAACACTATTATATATTTTGTGTTGTATGTTTTCTCCACATTTTATTTGAAAAAAGGCAGGCTGCAATAGAATAAAGTGAATAGGTCCATTTTTTGTCACCAAATGGCTTGAATTTATTCTTACCTTCTCTGAGGCTCAGTTTGCAAACATGTGAGAAAAGAGTATTGAATTTGATTTTGAGGTCACTTTGAGCTCTCACATTCTATAATCAGGTGACTTTTGACTCTAATATCACTTTTAAAAATACAGCATGAAAGAAATACAGCTCAAATGCCTCTACTCAAATAACAAGGCTATTTTCTGCCTATTTGGGGGCAGGAGGAAGGATATACAAAGCCACCACTGATTCCTAAATAGGAGCTCTGCAGCCATGAGAAGAATTCTATAAGCTGAATCCACTCCTTATTGTGGCCGAAATGTGTTTCACATTGGAGCTTTCAAATGATGCAATTTGGTTTATTCAGAGAGTACAGGAAAGAAAGAAACAAATTGGCTCCAATAGCTTCGTGCTAAAGACACTTCAAGAGTGTTGTCACAGAAAAACTTAGATAAACTGCTCAAAACAAGGTATTCAATCCAGACATTGTCAAGATCACCAAGACTTGTGGGATCCTTGTCCTTCAGGCCAATGCCAAAATCTTCATTGAAAATTTCCAGTACTTACTTGCTCAATGGGGCTGAAAAAGTCTCATGGAATAACGTTAACCTGTTCTTCTGTTGACCTGTTCTGGCCCTCTAACAATCCAGTTACTGAATGACATTTGACAAGAGGGAGTCGTGGCTCACTTGCTTTCCAAGCATGCAATTCAGTTCATGGATATAGAAAACAATAGTTTGGTAAGGCTTCCATTTTTCAAAGTTGAAAAAATGGAAGCAATGATTATTTTTTAAAAAATGAATTAGATACCTTATACAGTAAGTTGGTTTTGTTAGAAAAGGCATTTTTATCATGCATCTGACTTTCATGTTGCAATGTGTTGGCAGAGGTCTATACAGGGTAATAGTTTAATGCTAAGTGGTGGGGGTGGCCCCGGAGTACTGGGGAAAAGGAACAACAAGCCACACTTCCTGATGTACAATTCTAAAGAATTCAGTGGTCCCTGAGTGTACAGTGTAGGTATGAGTCAACAAGTAGACAAAGAAAATCCAGACCTTTGATGACCCCTGGTGAATAAACTAAGCACTGCATTGAAATGCAGCTAGAGCCTCAGACATCCTTTACAGGCGAGCCACCTGGGTCGCTCCTCTCTTGCAAGTAAGGCAAAGTTCCCCCCGCCCCCCACGAGTGCCCATTTCATTTGCATGAGAGACATGCATTACAGACTTCAGGCATCTGTATCCATCTAAACAAATCTGATTTGGGTGATCTCTATTGGTAGATTCAGAAACGTGTGTGCATACATTCTTTTCTATCTGTACTCTGACCCCTTAGACACAAACAGCGTTATCTATGGAACACTAAGGAATTCATAAAGTGAGGTCTATAGCTTTCTTGCAGATTAGGTGTATATTTAGTATTGTTTTATGAAAGAGCTATGAAGAATAAATCAATCTTCTTGTCTAACTCAAATTTAAAATCAGTGTTTAAAGGTAATCGTTCATCTGTAACTCCTGAAAATGGATAAAATACTGTTCTATACAGCAAAAGCCTGCATTTTTGTAAACAGCTGTGTATGACCAGCATGTGGTACATGTGAACCAGGAAGCAGGCTGTTTTTTGTAGCCTGCAGAAGAGGAAAGAAATTTGTTACTGCTAAAGATGGGCGTGGGGAGGGGAATGGAGGTATTTTTGGTGTACACCCAGGCCTCCAATTATAAAAGTGGTCATTTCAAGCACCTGTTTGTAATCATTCAGAAGGCAACCTACTGACAGAGTTATTATAGGGTGGAATATTAAAGAGTTTCTACCAATAATACAAGTTATCCTATCAGTTGGTGGCATATCATGGCATTGCTTTTAAGTCTTTGTTGCCTGAACTGGAGGTATATTTTACACCTCTAAGATTGGTGTACACAGAGAGTTGAATTGTTGAATTTATTCCCTCTCCCCTTCCTCTTTTCTGTCACTACAGACCAAGGAGTACATTTACTTCTTAAAAAAACAACCTAATTTAAAAAATTTTTAATGAGAGACATTCTATACCAAATGTTTGTTTCCGCTTTGTGGCTAGCCATCTTGGTCTCTTCCCTGGAATTACAGGGCTCGTGTAGACATGAAGAATCACGTTAGAAAATTATGGAATCGTCAGTACAGCCATATGAGGTAGTCCCACCTTCTGGAGGAGGAGAAGCCTGGCATTCGGATAATTTAATCCACTTGCCAAACATCTTAAATTTCAAAGATAGAAAGAATCTTAGAAGTTGTCCAATTCAGTTCTTCCACTGCCTGCTCCATTTGCAAACGAGCGCGCTAAAATCTAGAACTGGGTGATATTTCTAGAATACAGGGACCTCGGTCGCCTCCCTGTCCAGCTTTCCATCCTTTGCATCGTTTTACCTTCCTCGTGGCATGTTGAATGTGCCGTGTCTTTTGTCATCACTCTTAGGATTATCGGGAAAATTACTGAATAGAAAACAAAGTATGGGAGGGGATATAATGAAACATTGGTAAGAATTTGAAAACCTACTCCATTTGGAGGTACATTTGTTTTATTATTTTCAAAGTTCTTTTTCAAATTATAGAAAGTGTATTTTGATTTTAACCCAAAATCCATCTATGTTTGTTATTTCATGATATGTGTTAATGAAGAGTTACATGATATGTAGAACATTATAATTTGAAAGGTTTGTCATAACATTGTAATCGATGTGGTTGGGACTGTATGTTCTACTGTGTGGCTGAAGGACAGATGAATTCCTAAGCTTTTATATACTACATGTCTCAATCGTTTTTGCTGAGACTTTTCACCCAAATGTGATCCATTCTGAAATCTTTACGTCATGCTTGAAGTTTTCTCACCCTTCATGTTTATATGAAGTACATATTTCGATTCAGCAAATATAGCATTAAAAAGTCTCTCCCTGCATAATGCCAGCAATCCACTGAGACAGAAAAGTAGCTTTGCATAAAGTGTTGGAAGACACATCCAAAATGCCTTCCCACTAGAGCTCATGTGCTCTAAGCCACCTAATACAACATTAGGGCATCCACTCCAGACTCAAGGAATCTTTCCTTTCCAAAAAAGATCAGCTGGGCATGATATGAAGTTCTTAGTAACCTGATCTAGGTGTTAATAATCCTGCAGTCTCAGATAGCTCATAAAACCCCTGTACACGCATGCTTCACTTTATTGCACTTCACAGATGTTGCACTTTTTACAAATTGAAAGCAAGACCTTCCACCAGCAAAAAGGTTATGACTCGTTTTATTGTGATATTTGCTTTATTGGGATGGTCTCTGAGTTATGGCTGTAGATGTCAAGGCTTGTTTCCTCGTTATCAATCCCTAGAAACCAGACAATTTTCTTACCGGAGGTAGCACAGCTTAATGGGAAAAGCACTGGGAATCTGAAGACTTGACTTATAGGGAAACTCTGTTCTCCATAGTTGTGTAAACTTGGGCAGATTATTTACCCAGTGAGCTCAACATAGGTGCTAAGAAAGATTGGCGCTGTCATATGTGGCTGCAACCTGAAGTGTTCCTGAGTTTGGTTATAGGGGAATGATTTAGAAAGCTACATCTTAGGAGTGTGAGCTATACTTAATTGTGAAGCCCGCTATAATGTCAAAGACAAGAGCATCTCCACAGGAGTGACCAAGCAGCCCCTGGACTGGGTAGAAGTCGGGGGTCACTGGCCATACTGTACAGCACTGGTCAAACGCTGATGCTTACAGTCTGAAGGACTTTTAAGTCTCTCCTTCGTCTAAATAAGTCTTTGAGGTGTTTGGACATTTTGTGTATGGGTCTGTGGCAGGGGAGTGGGAGTGAGTGTGCATCAAAAGATTGATCCTCGATTTTCTTCTCAAAAGGACAGGTGTTAGGGGTCAAACAAGTGATTTGAAAAAAAAGAAAATGCTGTCCTAAGCAGTTTAGCTTGAAGCTTGGATTTCTTGCATAATTATGCTGTTAAAGAAAATAAATGGTTTTGCTGACAACTCAACCAGTTTTGAAAAATAAACTCTTCCCACATTAAAACAAACAGACAAAACCTTACATATAGAAAGGTGACATGAGTTACATTGCTTTCAATAGTACAGTTGTCCTTAGAGAATTGTGTCAGAATCGCCTGGGTTAGGAGGTAGCTGCTTTTTCATGCATGCATATCACATGTCGCTTTCCTCTCAGAACGACTGATTAATTCCATGACAGTTTTTACTAGTGAATGTGAATTGTGCATGTGAATACTGTGGGGCCAGAAAAGAGGTTGCAAATTTTGAGTTTAACCACAGTGCAAGTAGATAAAAAGAATCGATTCATGATGTGGTATAAGATTCTAGAACCACACAAATGGAGAGAAACGATTCTCCAGGTGTTCAACAAATATTCAGCATCACCTTAAATTTCCTACAGTGGTGTCCACTTGGCATGGTTATCGAAGGCTTTCCATAATCTTAACGTCTACCTCTCTGTTGGCTCTCCTTCCACTGGCCACTTGAGTTCTGGTCATTCAGAATTATTGACCTTTGCTTCAACACATCATGCTGTTTCATACCTCTACTCCTTGATATACTGTTTTCTTTTTCTGGAATGTCTTCCTCCCCTAGTGAAGTCCTACTCATTCTGAAAAACCTGGCTCCAATGCCCTTTGTCAATGGTCTTTGCCCTGAGGAGGCATGATTCATCGCTGTTTTTCCTGCATATGCCACACTGCATTCTGATTATTTGTAAATAGGTTTTTATAACCATCCAGACTATAAGTTCCAAAGGGTAGTACTGTGGTATTTGTCATTCATTGCCAGTTCCTGGAATATAATTGCTAAGCAGTTTATCTGAGTGAATGAACACATGGGTGCATGGATTCTAACCACCGTGTCACAGGGATGGTAGATTGAGCTACAAAAATGAAGAGATGGCCTTTATCCTCATGGAGATTATAATCATGGGGAAGACATAGACATGTTAATCTTACCTCCGCTATCAGACAGATTTCTGCGGAATGTACTAGAGATATGAAATGCTATGTGAGCAGGTGTGCATAGGAGTAAAATTTTTGTTAAAAGAATAATGAAGGAAATAAATATTGGTTGAATGAGTATCAAAGGAAAGAAAGAGTAATGATGAGAGAGTTATTTTGAGAGACATAAAAAGTTTGCTGGAGGAGATAGTGTTTAAGCTGGAGTCTGAAAGGTGAGCAGTGAGAATGATTGGAAAGGCTGAGCAGTATCAGTAGCAAACGCTGAGCCACGAACACATGATGTGTTAGGGAAATGGTTAGCAATCCAGTTTGGTTATAACATAGTGAATATGGGAAGGGGTGGTAGGAGATTTGCCTGAAGACCTATGTTAGGAGCACTATGAAAGCCTTGGATTTTATGGGGGGGGGGGTAATGGGGAGCTATTGAAGGTTTTAGAGTAGGGGAGTGAAATGATATATTAATATATGTGTTGTATGAGGATTAAATTAGATAATACATGGAAAGTGCTTGGAACAGTGACTGGTAAATAGCAAATACTCCAAGAATGTTAGTTATTATAGTTAAAGATTTTTTGGAAAGAGAAATGAGATAAGGAGAGATTGAAGTCAAGGAAAAAAGCTATAGAAATTGTCTAGAAAAAAATAATAAATCCTAAATTTAGAAAGAGACCATAAACATGAAAAGAGATTATATTCAAATGATATTCTAAAGGTAGAATGCAAATAATTTCACCACCAATTGGTGATTCAAGAGGAGTCAGAAGCTTCTCACTTTGCTTCTTCTCATCTAGAAGAATAGTATTATAAATGAAACCAGAACATGGGGAATATGGAAGGGAAGTGGTGGGTGTGTGTTGGTGGTGAGTTTGATGGATCCCTGGGACTCAAAGATGTCCCCAAACCAATTAGATATGTGAGTGTGAGGTCAAAAACAACAGGTGTGGACAACAGATGTGAATTTGAGGATCATTGACATAGAAGTGATGGTTGACACCATGCAAATGATTTAAATGAACCCCCAAAAAGAGAAGGAAGAGTAATAGAGACAAAAACTTTGTGACTGCTGGTTTCTTAGTGCGGCTTGACTTGATGCCTACTAATACTTGAGACTTTTAGAGTATCTTCCTTCCTCACCAGTCATGCTATTTTGAGTGCCAGTGGCTGTTGAATATGGGAAAAGCAGAAAAGAGGGCAAAGCAACATAAATATGTATAAGCTGAGACAATGTAATCAATAATAACCTTCTTATCACATACACACAAAAATTACAGGTGCTTTAAGGGGGCAAAATAAGTATGCTAAGATTCCACCATACTGCTTAGTATACTACTAACCTGATCATTGACATGCTTTAAATTAGGGGAGTGTTTCTTCCCTAGATGAAAGCTTTATTTTTTTATCTCTTTATTCTGATGTCTCATTGAAAACTGCCTTTTAACTACATGTCTCACAGCTTTCACTCTATGAAAATTATTTATAAATGGATACTAACTCATAATACTTTTCAATTATATAGCTCTTTGTAGCTTATAAAACTCTCACAAGTTTCTTTCAGCAACTTCATAAGGTTGAAAGCCAAGATAGGCTAAAAGCTAGGCCTCTTGTACCAAACAGTCAGATAAGTTGTGAATGCACAGGAAAAGTTCTTGAAAGAAATTAAAAGTGCTACTCCAGTGAACACATGAATAATAAGAAAGCAAAACAGACTTAATGCTGATATGGGGAAAATTTTAGTGGTCTAGGTACAAGGTCAAAACAGCCACATCATTCCCTTAGACAAAAGCCTAATCCAGAGCAAGGCCCTAATGCCCTTCAATTCTATGAAGGCTGAGAGAGATGAGAAAGCTGCAGTAGAAATGTTTAAAGCTAGCAGAAGTTGGTTTACGAGGTTTAAGGAAAGAAGCCATCTCCGTAACATAAAAATGCAAGGAAGCAACGAGTGCTAATGTAGAAGTTGCAGCAAATTATCCAGAAGATCTAGTTAAGATAATGAATGACGGTGGCTACAATAAATAACAGATTTTTGAATGTAGACAAAACAGCCTTTTATTGGAAGAAGATGCCATCTAGGACTTTCATAGTTAGAGAGGAGAAGGCAATGTCTGGCTTCAAAGCTTGAGAGGACAGGCTGACTCTCCTGATAGGGGCTAATGCAGCTTTGGCTTTATGTTGAAGTCAATGCTCATTTACCATTCCAAAAATCCCCAGGGCCCTTAAGGATTATGCTAAATCTACTCTGCCTGTGCTCTATAAATGGAACAACAAAGCCTGGATGACAGCACGTCTGTTTACAATATGGTTTACTGAATATTTTAAGTCCACTGTTGAGACCTGTTCAGAAAGATTCCTTTCAAAACAGTACCACTCATTGACAATGCAGTTAGTGACTCAAAAGCCCTAATGGAGATGTACAACAAGATTAATGTTGTATCATGCCTGTTAATGCAACATGTATTCTGCAGCCCATGGATCAGGGAGTAGTTTTGATTTTAAGTCTTATTACGTAAGAAATACATTTTGTAAATCTATAGCTGCCATAGATGGTGATTCCTCTGATGGATCTGGGTAAAGTAAATTGAAAACTTTCTGGAAAGGATTCACCATTCTAAATGCCATTAAGAACATTAGTGATTCATGGGAAGAAGCCAAATTATCAACATTAACAGGAGTTTGGAATCAAGCAGTGTCTGATTCTAACCCTCATGGATGACTTTAAAGGGTTCAGTACTTCAGAAGTAACTGCCGACAGGGTGGAAAAAACAGAGAACTAGAATTAGAAGTGGAGCCTGAGGATGTGACTGAATTGCTGCCATCTCATGATACAAACTTTAACAGAGGAGGAGTTGCTTCTTATGGGTGAGCAAAGAAAGTGGTTTCTTGAGCTGGAATCTACTTCTCTGTGAAGACTGTTGAAATGACAACAAAGGATTTAGAATATTACATAAACTTAGTTGATAAAACATTGGCAGGGTGTGAGAGGATTGACTGCAATTTTGAAAGAAGTGGTAGTATATGGGTAAAATCCTATCAAACAGCATTTCTTGCTAAGAGAAATTGTTCATGAAAGGAAGAGGCAATCAATATGGCAAACTTCATTGTTGTCTTATTTTAGGGAATTACCACAGCCATCCCAGCCTTCAGCAACCGCCACCATGCTCAGTCATCAGCCATCAACATTGAGGCAAGACCATCAGCAAAAAGATTAAGACTTGCTGAAGGCTCAGATGATGGTTAGCATTTATTTTTTAGCAATAATGTATTTTTAAATTAAGGTAGGTACATTTTTTAAGACATAATACTATTGCACACTTAATAGACTATAGTATAGTGTAAAGATAAGTTTTATATGCACTGGGAAACCAAAAAAATTCATGTGACTCACTTTATTGCAATATTTGCTTTATTGCAGTGGTCTGGAACAGAACCCACAATATCTCCAAAGCATGCCAGTATTAATTCATAATATTTTTAAAATACATTTTCTAGGTCTGGACACTGAAAAGGACCTAGATTAGAAGCAAAGACATTGCAGTAGTAATAAACTTCCCTGGTGCCGAGATTTTGGTTTCTAAATATAATTTCCTACTAAAAGTGACCAGAGCTCCTTTCAGAAATATGTGATTTCTTGTCTGCAGCAGTGATTGTACAAAGTGAGCCTGAAAGCTAACTAGTATTTAAAGATTAGTGGAGTAATGTCAAAAGGAGCCAGATTTAAGGAGCTCCCTCAGGCCAAACTTGGGACAGTTTGAACATCAAAGATAGTAATAATCAATAGTCAATTAAGAAAATTTAAATTGGGGTTAGTTATTAAGGAATTATATTTTTTAGTATGATAATGGTCTTAGGGTTGTTTAATTTTTAGAAATGGATGCTGAAATACTTATGGGTGATATGTCATGATATTTATACTTTTTTGATAGCTCAGCAAAACGTTATCTAGATAAATAACAAATAGGGCTAATTGTTAAAAATTGTGACCATGGATAGTGAGTATATGGGTTTTCATTCTTCTAATTTTCTGTATATTTGAGGTTTTTCATAATATAAAATATATTGAACTAAAAATAGATTATGTATGTAACACATATATGTAACGTGAATTAATGTTACACATATGTGTTACATATATAATCTTTCACAATTTGTAGATGTTTAAAAATGTTAGTGCCCTTCCTTAAACTAAAAAAAGAAGGAAAAGTTAAACCCTATGCTTGGCTCCGCTTAAATATTTTTTTAGAATCAAGTGAAATTTACAAAAACATACACATAAATAAACAAACTTTTCATCGCACATCCCCTTCTACCCCATTCCACTAATTGATTTACTTGGCTTCCCTTTGTTGTATCAACAGAGAGAGGCTTCAGCTTTAATTCACTCTGGGTAGTGCCAAAGACATTTTGCACTTATTCAAATCATCAGGTCAAAGACAGAGAAAGTGGGAGAGAGAGCATGCAATGAGGAGACAGATGGAGTGGGGAGGAGATATGGGACAGATGGGACTCTCCCAGAACAAGCAATGTAGCCATAATAAAACTGTAAAAACAATTCGAGGAGAATGATTAAAAAGCTAAGAGCTTGACTGCCCAACTTGCTAAACTATGACTGTAGGTGACCTAGACTCACCCTAACCTGCCTAAAATGAGAAGTCAGTTTCATTCCTCCTAAAAGAAGGTCACTTTGGCCTATTTACATTTGGGCAAGCTAAGTATTCATCCATGTCTACATCAAGGAATACATAAGCATTTATTCAACAGATATTTACCAAGCTCCTACTGTGTGCCAGGCTCTTTTCTAGAAGCGTGGGATATATCAGAGAACAATACACACCCAAATCCCTGCCATTATGGACAGACAATAAACAACGAATACACTAAATGGGGCATGGGTTGCAATTTAAAATAGGATGGTCAGATGAGCCTCACTGAGCAAAGAAGATGAAGGAGGCAGCTGTGCTAATGACTGTAGGAAGAACTTTACAAGGGAAAAGGAATAGCAGTGCAAATCTCTGTGACAGCAGTGTACCTGTAAAGTCCCAGGAATGGAGCCGGGGCCAGGCGTGCTAGAAAGAGTGCGAGTGAGGAAAATGGCAAGACATAGGTCAGGGGTAACAGTGACCAGGTCACGAAGGGCCGTGAACACATTGAAGAATTTGGATTTTACTCTAAGTAAAATGGGAAGCAAGGAAAGGGTTTTGAGTAGTGGAGAGATGCAATCTATCTTTTGCTTTTAAAGGATGGCTCTGGCAGCTGTGTTGCAAATAGACTGAAGGGGGTGGGGCAAAGTTGGAAGCTGGGAGACAGTTAAAGAGCTGCTGCTGTAATCAGGTGAATGGTGATGGTTGCTTGGATCAAGGTGAAAGCAGAGAAGTATAACAGTAAATGTAATTGGATCAGATGCTTACCCTGTGGAGAAGTAAAAAGGGAACATATTTAGTTCTCTAATTCTCAATATCAAATAATAAGATGTTTACTTTTTCATTTAGAGATAAGCTTAATCCAACATTTAAACTCTAGAAGTGAATTACCTTGTGTATCTTTCCGCAGAGTTCATGGAACAAGAATATCGAAAGTCTCTTTAGGGCTGATGGGCGTGGGGTGGAGTGAGTACTTATAACAAGGAACCAAGAGTCCAGAAGAAATTCTAGGGCCCCACTACATTGTATGTCAATACAAGTTTTTTGTTTAAAACCTTTTAGACAGTCTGCCCTTGCTGGAGTTCCAGGAAGAAATGGTTTTTGTTGTTTTTCACCAGTACCAGGCCCAACTCAGGGGGGGGCTCCATGGGACACTTTAATGAGAGTTACTTTAAAAATGCTAGACATCCTCCCTGTTGCTAAAGGCAAAGGCATAATGTGAAATTGTAATTCTGAAATCGATTTCAAGTGATACAGGCAGAGACTTGACATGACTCAGGAATAGAGCTTAGATAATGAAGAGGACGGAGTCAGCCAAGCATGTCCAGGCTATGTGGCCATCCCCGCTCTGAATGGTCCCTGCAGCGTCTTAGAACTAGAAGGTAAACAAGTAGAAAGTGGGGTTGCAGGGGAAGTTTTTTGGTTTACAGTTTTATTGAGGTATAATAGACATACAATAAAGTGCACCGAGAGTGTACATATGGGTATTGAAAAGCTTTGACATAGGTATACACTAGAATCAAGACAATGAACATATCCATTGTCCAAAAATATTTCCTAGTGCTCCTTTGTAATCTTTTCTTTCCCGCTATTCCCTGATCTGATTTCTGTTAAAATAGATTAATTTATAGTTTATACAGATGTCCAGAAATCTTCTTTGCAGCTCTCTCCTCTCTGTAACTCTATTCTGAAAACTCTAGCCACCAAGGTCTCCCCGGATTCTTAGCTCCGTCCCCTCAACTGAAAGTGAGAGTCTCCTGGGCTCCACCGGGATTCTCACTCCTGGCACTGCGGCCTAGAAATTCTCTCAAGGCAATCAGTGAGCTCGGCAATCATAGGTCTTACCTCATTTGTTTCCCTTTTCTCAAAAATTACTGTCTTTCATTGCCTGATTCTTGTGTCTTGAAAACTTTTGTTTTGTGTATTGTGTCTTTTTGCTTGTTTATTTGTATATTTCAGGTGGGAAATAACTGTCCATATTATTCTGTTTTGGCCAGAAGCATAAGTCACTGCTGAAGTTTTGAAATAGACGAATTCTGTGTTGCTGGCTAAATGGAGATTCAGGAGTTATAGATGCTGTGCTATTGGCAGCAGAGCTGAAAGTTTGTTTAGGAATTACAGAGCTTACCTTGTGTATTTTTGCCCTTGGTCTGGAAGTTGGTTACAGTAACACCAGTGGTCAGGAGTCCCTTGTAATTTCCTCATTTGATATTACATGTTAGAATTAAAGCAGTTAAAACTCAGCTGATGTCACCTCTTTTAACATGCAAATTCCCTTGGGAATTAAAGCCTATAATAACCTGCTCCTAACAACTTAATAGCTACTGATTGTTGGGAGTACACTGCTGTATGCCAAATACTTTGCCGAACATTTCACACCCGTTAACCCTCACGTTGATCCATTGAGGTGTCTTTGAGCTTAAACAGACTGGCAGAAGTGGAGAAACTTGCCCCAGGTTCCAGAGCTCTTGAGAGGAATTAGAATCTAGATTTAAATGACACCAATCTCGTGCTACTCAAAGTATGGTCCATGGACCAGCAGCATTAGCAGAATCTCAGGCTCTACTCCAGACCTATTGCATCCAAACCTGCATTATAACAAGGTTCCCATATGGTTTGTATGGACAAGTTTGAGAAACGCTGCTCTAATCTAGGCTCCAGCTGTTCTCCCCATCAACTGGATGAACAAAGAAAGAAGTTGAGACGTATGACAAGGTAGGCAGAATAATCTGAAGGCTTGGAACAGCATCATGGCTCGGGCAAGGGTGGGGTGTCATGGTGTGTGTACTGGGCAATCCGAGATGAAAAAGACATCAAACATACTAAGTTCTTACTATGTGCCAGGAACTGTTCTAAAAAGCTTTGCAATATTAAGTTACTTAATCCTCACAACACGTGTATTCAGTTTGTCCTCCTTTTATAGATGAGGAACAGAGAGCTTAGGGAACTGGCCCAACCGATTTATTAGTGGCATGATTGTAATGTAACCTCAGGCACTGTGGCTCCAGACTCTAAGGTCTAGATCACTCCATCACACTGAGAAAGGGTAGTATGTGGGCTGTAGGTGGGAGGAGAAGCCATGCAACAGGGAAGGGGAGGAGAGGTACAAAAGACAAGCTGTTGCTGTTTTGCCTGGGGCAAAGCTGTGCATAGTAGTAATAGAACTCCAGAGTGTACTGGGATCTTTAAAATATCTAGAAAAATCTATGTTTTTTGTATATCTGAAACTCAACATGTTGTATTTGCAGGTGAGCGTAATTAAATAGTGCCGAAGAGTTCTTGCCTGTTAAAGGAAATGATGAAAGAAGGAGAGTAATAGCTTTGGATATACAATTTTCTGCTAATTCTTTGGTGAGCTGAGAGAAAACAACATACTCACAGGCTATTTCTGTGTAGTGTGAAGCAAAGAGAGATAAAAATATGAGAGCTGCTGGCCTTCATTAAAAGGATAAAGGGTTGCTGATTGGTATTTCCCTTTAAGCTTTATGGAAGCTTTAAATTTAAAAGAACTTTGCTGCTTGCTGATGTTGGGGAGACTTTTTGCTTTATGTGGAATGGCTTAATTGTGCTCATGGTGATTTGTTAGGTTTACTGAGATATATTTAGGTATAATCTATAGTCCCTCCTCCTAGAAGAAAAAAAATACAAAAGCACAAGTCAGCTCGCTTTGGGGCACAATTCAAGGCCTATATCTTTTATTGTGCATTGCCTCAGTTAATTAGCCTACTAATTATGATTTATTCTAAATTGTTATATTAAATCCATACCCAGAGACTGTATTGAGATGACTTTTATTTTAGAAATAATAGAGATTTTGTTCTCTGCCTTTAGTTCTGAGAGTTCCACTGTTCATAAAACTGTTGTTTCTGTACTTTCCCACATCAACCCTCATTTTTTTCAATATTCTAAGTCACCCACAGAACTTCCCCATTAACCAGAAAATGGGACCATCCAGGTCCGTTCTCAGAAGTCACCCATCTCACTTTGCTTTCCATCTTGTTTTATTCTGCTCTATTTCCACCTACCCCTTTACTTGGTTTTTGTTTCCTCTTTTTTTTTTTTTTTTTTTTTAAGCTGAACTTCTTCTTTTTAGATTTGCAGTTCATTATACTTTCATCCAAGGGCCTTGGAGTCCTGTACCACTTCAGCCTTCAGTCGGCTCCTCCCAGTCGTCCCACGGATTGCTCACTCAACTTCAGGCCCTTGCGAGCCAAACCTTGGAATGAACTACTACACAAGTGCCTCACCTGGGTGTGTTTGGAACCCATAGATGAGGGACAGACATATCCATCCCTTGACGCTGCCACATCCCCCTGGCAAAATTGCAGTGAGAATAGGTTTGACTTCAGATGCCATCATCTTCCTTTGGATTCATCCTCTCTTTGCTTCCTCTCTTTCTCCCTTGTATCTAGAATTTTGATGTTGTTGGACACCTACATTCTTTTCAGAACAGCTCTGATCTGAGTCCCACTCTCACAGAAACTTCTGTACTGGATGACAGGTATCTACCTTGTCTGTTACATCTAAGCATGTGTTTTTTTAGAAGATACTAAGGGATTATATTTCCCCTTATAAAGTAATATGTGTGTCTTAATTAGTCATCTGAATAAAATCTTTTAACTTATATGCTGAAGGTGCCTTGGTACCTTCCTGGACTGAGGTAGCATATAAGTAAATACAGTACAAAGCAGAACAAAAAATTGCAAGAGTAGTAACTCCTCTGGTGTTAGAGAGGTCTGATACTGTGACACATGCTGTGACTGCTGGTTCTCCTCCCTATCCCTTTTTTCCTGGGAACAAAGCGTAAGCCAGAGACTACATTTTCAGCCCTCCCCCCTTTGCAGTTCCATGTGGTCATATAACTAAGTTGGGAACAATGGAATATTTGATGATATAGTATGTTCAACTACTGTGTCACTTGCAAATTAGGATAAACTTCTGGCTCTGGACTTTGTCCCTATTCACCACATCCTATGGCCAGAATTTGGATAAAACAGCAACCTAGCTTTGACTACCCAGGTGGCAGAGCACCAAGATGGAAAGAACCTGGGTCCCTGAATGATTTCGTAGAACAGAACTGTCCCACCAGCCTACATTGGCTAGACTATTACATAAGAAATAAATTTGTATCTTATTTAAGCCTTTGTCTTATGGATTATTTCTGTTATAGCAGCTTAACATTTACCCTAACTAATACACAAACCTATGGGGGGAAATATCTGAATCACTCCATGGGGAATTAGGGTTTGGAGACCTGAATTCTAGATATTTGGCATTGAAAAGTTTCTAAATCTGGGTTTTCCCTAGGAAGATAATTGATTTATGGAAGGAGACCTTTCCATCATTGCAACTACAGTTTGCAGAGTTTTGGTGTTCCTCAGAATCACCTAGATGATTTTTGAAAACACAAATTGCTGGGTAACAGTCCCTGAGTCTCTGACTCAGGAGGTCTGGCGGGAGGAGGAGTGCGCGAGAATTGGCATTTATAGCAAGCTCCCAAGTGATGCTGACGCTGCAGGTCTGGGGACCACTCTGAGATCCCTTAAGAGTGGAAAGGTCATCAGCCTTTCCTCTAATGACATCTCGCAGAAATCTTTAGCCGACATTGGCTTGATGGGGCACTCACTCTAGAGGCTCTGTTGAGGCCCTACTCCATAATCTGTGGCCTGAGTTCTCCTTTTGCTCTGGGGGGAAGTTGCTGTCCATGCTGACAGCTTGCCACCCCAGTCCATGAACCTCTCTCTTTCTCTTCCCAGGGGCTTCCTCAAGCACCAGAGCACCCTGCTCAGCCTGCCTATAGAGCAGCCCAGAAGTGCTGGGGATTTGTCACTCCCACTGGAATTCCTAGACCAATAAGGGATACTATTGGTGGATAAATACTCGAATTTCCCCAACTCTGAGTGGGACAGTTTTGTGGCAGGTCCTTTGTGATACCTCAGAGGATCCTTGAGGGATCCAATTGCTCACAGCAAATGTAATGCTCCCTTTATCGCCTTTTCTTCCTTCCTTATCTCCCTTCCGTACTCCCTCACTCCTGCTTCCAAGAATCACCTCCAAATAAACCACCTACACTCAAATCCTTCAACCAGGATCTGCTTTGACATGGGGAGATGCAACCAGAGTCATCCCTCTACTTATTCTGTTGTCTGAGCACCCGTATATCTTGGTACAACTCTACATAGGACAGAGAGTCTCATAATGGAATTGGCCTTCACTGGAGGTAGGCTGTTTCTTACTACTGGAGAGCTTGGACCACATTTCAGTAGGATGAGAGGCAGGCAGTAAGGAACAGCCCTTAAAGGCGTGAGCTCTGGAGCCACACTGCCTGATTCAAACCCCAGATTTGCCATTCATTGGCTGAGATATTGTGTCCTTATGTCCTAGTTTGCTTATCTATAAAACTAGGGTGATAATAATTCCTGCCATATAGGGTGTGAGGAATGATTAAATGAGTTAACACATAGAAAGTTCTTAGAACAGTGCATACACATAGTAAGCTCAACAAATGTTAGCTTTTTATCACATTTCTGGGGCCAGGACTCCAGAATAAGGGAGGAAGAGGCTTCAAATCCTCTTCAACCCTGATGTACCTTCTCTTGATGTCAAGAACAGAACAGCCATCTCTCCGCCACTTGCTAGAGCAGACAGCTGGCAGAGAGCTATGTGTTCTCTAATTGTTTAGTGCTTTCTGAAAAGTGAAATGACTCTCTTTCATCCTTCTGTTAGCCTGTTTTTCTTGTTGATTTTGGTAAATGATAGTTGAAAGTTAAAGAAAAAAATGGGGATGAATACAATAAATGACAATCTTTTAAAGTCATTAGTAATAGAAGCTTTTTAATATACTTCCTGCTTGTGACAATCCACAGGATGTGATAAAGAAGAGTGAAAATACTATTTTCTTTTTAAAGTAGTTTTAATACAAACAATACATCCTCTCTGGAAAGAATTTTGGGGAAAAAGATATATAGTTCAGCCATAATAATTCTACTTTCTGTTATGATTTTGTATATTTCCTTATCTAGCTTTCTCTAAATATGTATGTGGAAAGTTTAAATGATAGATAGATAGATAGATAGATAGATAGATAGATAGATAGAGATAGATCAATAGATAGATAATGAAATCGCACAATACATGTTGCTTTTTAACATTTTTTCACAATTTAACATGAACTGCATTTTGTATCTTGAAATAGTCTTCCATAACATTATTTGATTTTCTCTAATTTTATTCTCAGAAGATAACTTACCTTGAAATCTAAAGGGTACCTTACTATCTAACTAATGTCTCTGAAAAGAGGGATAAAGAAAAACATTTATAGATAAATGTCCATACGAAGCGTAAAGGGATTAGCTGAAAATAGCCTATAGAAAAATGTTTCCCACATACTTTTTTTGAGTGGAACTGGGATCACCAAACCTTTTCCCAAAACTACTAAACTAATAACGTACAGTTTTTTTTAATCCCTCTCTTGGCCCCTATCCTCCCATGGGAAGTGTTATCAAAGATGGGTTAAGATAGAAATTTTATAAGCATTAGCAAGGAGAGTTATTGAGTTGATTAGATAGAATATGAACTGAATTGTAAGCTATGAAATAATTCTGATTTCAATTGTGTGGAACAGAGAGGAGGCAAAAAGTAGAAAATGAACCAATAGTTCTCTAATTTGAAAGCTATGAATATGAGCTAATTACACAGGGTACATTCTTTTGTAGAACTAGAGAGACAGGAGGGGTTATTTTTGCCTCTTTCAGGTATATTATGTAGCAGACATAAGAAATTTACAGACTCTGCTTTCACTCTCAGATGACAGGGACACACTGTTCCACCTACCTCCCAAGAGAGGGAAAGTGACTATATTTTCTTTCATGTACTGTGGAAAATCAAATAGCAACATACCATCAGCCCAAAGTAGCATATAACACAAAATTGATTTCTAATCAATAATTAGTTCTGAAGTCAAAAAAATGTATTAAGTGTACTAAGGTATTTTACACAGGTTTTAATGGAAAAGAATTAAGGATAAAAATAGATTAAAATATTTTAAATCTATCTTTTGAGTAGTGACTACCAGTAAACTAATTCAAAGATTATTTAAACATAGTAGTTATTTGAAGAACTTGGAAAGAATGAGAGACCCCATTCACGTAAAATCCTTTTCATATCATTCCAGTTGGCAAATAAGCAAGAATGCATACCAAGAAAGGTCAAGGTGATTTGGAGGGAATGATGTCCCCCTCCCCTTCCCATCCAAGGAAACCATCCGGTTGTGGAATTTAAAGGGAAATGAAAGCAGGCAAAGGGACTGTGAATCATGTGGTGGGGGACAGGAGTAATAGCAAGAACTGTGAAGCAGAATGTGACTTGCATGTGGAAACAATAAGAGATGTCAGTAATGTCTTTAAAAATGATGACACAATCCAAGTGATAAGAAAGATGGGAAATCTTATTTCAACATATTTTGTATAGGATGTAGAAGTAGAATGTGAGCAGAGAAGGTGAAAGAACTTACCATACTTATTTGTAAGTGGAAAATGAATCTGTGGGAAGAGGAGAAAGGAAAAAAGTACGTTAGATATGAAAATAAGACTCAACATTTGCTAAGGATCCGAATCTGTGAAGTAAGCAACAGAAGCGTAAAAGACAGTGTTAAGCGTCTTTGATTTGGGCCTGGAAGGAGACTTATATTCTTTGAACTGAGAGGAGGAGAAAGAAGAAAGGGTTTAGGATTATACTTGCTAGATGATGGGAAATTAAGAAAAGATGCTTGACTTGTCATAAACTGGGGAACTCAAATCAAATTCCTAGTGATGGTAGAATTTGAGCTTTCCACTAAAGTGATAGACGAAAAAATATATAGCTTTATCCTGGGAAAAGCAGGGAAATTAGCGAAAAACATTGATGCAAACCTCTTGACATTAATTTCTATTTATGAAAAAAATAGAGGACAGATAACTGGCCTGCTTGTTAATGGGACCATCAGCGCTGAAGCTCAAACATTAGATAATATCTGTCCTGAGAATATCAGAGTCAGGTTGTGAATTGAGTCAGTTTACACATCTTTTGTCCAGGTGACTGTTGGGTAAAAGAGGGTGAACAGACATTAGACCTGAGAATGGACTTTAGTAAAAGCAAATATCTTTGCATTTTACAAGTATTTTAATTTCTTACTTCTCAAATTTTGCCTCAGAGAGACAAATTTGCCAAACCCTTTCACATGCTAACGTCTCAAAGCCAAGTAAACCTTCACATGACAAACAAAAGCTTCGCTTGGGCAAAACAGCATGAACAGCCTTGAAAACAGACACATGTTTTTTTTTTTTTTTCTTTCCTCTTATTTGATTTGCTTATGAACAAGTATACCACTCATCCAAACCTGTTTCTGACCCATAAAGGCAAGTTCCTTTTGATATTTCTGTATATTTATTTTTCTAGAGAAAGTGAGCGATTTATTGGTTCCTGACAAGATCTAAATGGAGGCCATAGTCAAGTGTATACATACAGAAAAATTAGATGGGACCATAGAAGTGACTCACACCCATGTTGGACGATGTTGAAGCCAGAGATCAAACCCACCAGACTTTTGGCTCTCTTGGTACTGGGAGCTACTAGGAAACTGGACACAATTACCTTCTAAAAATTATTATTGTCTATTTCACTCTTATGCCAAGGGACATGACCATAAAATCACTTCACCACATTATCACTGCTAAGATCACAACTAATTTTCATGAAAGGACCATTAGGTAGATGGCATTGATTATTTACTCTGACCAGCTATTGAAAAGCTCAGGTTGAATCCACTTAACTGTTTTCAATTGACCACTAAATTCAGATATATAACAATTTCATTAATTGAAAATATAGACAATTGACCAAATCATTAAAAAAGGTTTTTTAAAAATTGAATCGAATCAACGGGTGGTTTGGCTGAGTGATCCAAAATGAGTCCTCTGAGGTACTATCTCATAGCCATCATTACCTCATAGAGTTTCCAATGTAGCTGAGCTGAGGCTGGCATTTCTCTCTGCTTTATCAGGGGAGCCTTCTGGTCAGGAAAAAGTATAAAGAAGGAGAGACTGAGCTTGGATTTGAATATAAGGAGGAAAATGACTGAGTGGATATGGAAGGAAATTGGTGGTTCTAGGTATCCAGAATAAGAAAGGAGCAGGTCTTTAAAAAATAAAAATAAATAAAAAATTAAGAAATGAGGCAGTCTTCTCTCTGCCATGAATACCAGCACCTTCTCTATCCAGCTGATCCCTGCTACTTGCTTAAAAATCAGGATATCTTTTTGCAGGCTATTCTTCCTAATCCTATAGATGTCCCAGCTCTGTGCTCTTATAACTCCTTGGTCTACCTCCATCAAGTCATATTCATTTATGACTATTGTCTTTCTTCTCTGTCCACCCTGAGTTTTTTTTTTTTTTTTTTTTTTCAGTCATTCATTCTATAAACTCAGACTGTGAGTCTACAGGCTCTAACCTTGGTGTTAGGTACCTGGGTTAATAAACAAGACAAATAACCAACACATGTTCATGAAGCTTACAATTCCAGTGGGAGAGACAGAAAACAAAGCAAGCGAACAAACAGGAAGAGACAGAAAATAAAGCAAGCGAACAAACAATAAAATTGTTACAAGCTAAAATGACTTACTTTAGACAAGGGAGTCAGGTAAAAGCTTCGTGATGTGACGATTAAACTGAGATCTGGAACTTAAGAAGGAGGGTGTGTATAGATGTGTATGTGAGTAGGTGGGTGAAAGGGTGAGTGGGTGGGGTCTAGACAGAGGAAAGGAGGTGGATGGGGTGGGCTAGAGGATTCCAGGATGCAGAAGAGTAAATATAAAGAGCCTAACGTGGGAAAGACTGAACATTATTTCAAACATTCACTCTATAAATATTTGGAAAGTAGGAAGTAAAGGATGATTCCTGGGATGCTAGCTTTACAAAATGTCTGGAGACTCAGGTGACTTACTAAGATGGGGAAGATTGGTGAGTGGATGCTGTGGTGGGTGTGCTGTGTGACTGTGGCCCATGTTCCCTCAGCCTCAGGAAATGTTGGCTGCTAAGGGCTTACAGCTATACATTGCTCTCTGGGACTTGCCCTTATACTAGGAACACCCCTCCTCAGGCACAGCCCCCAGCCAATGACTGGTAGATACAGGGCTACAAAGGCCTAGCTCCCTTAATTCAGGTTGGGACACTTCTGCAGGCCCCTCTCAGCTCTAAAGTTCCCCAAGGAATCAGCTCAGGCCATTGTTGCGACTCCAGTTCAACTTCTCCCTTTGCCCATTCCTCCTTCTCTGATTCCTTCACAGGTATTGGTTTCGGTAAAACACTCCCTAATACACCTCCTGCATGCAAATCTTCATCTCAGAGTCTGTTTCTCTGGAAACCCAACCAAAGGCAGCTGGAGAGGGTCAGGTTTGGGGTAGGAAATTAAGAGTTCCATTCAATCTTATAATTTTATTTGTTAATTATACCTCAAATAAAGCTGATAATAAGTTATATATCCATGCAAAAAAAAAAAATAGTTTCATTTTAGAAATACTAAATTTGAGATACCTTTTAGATACCCCAGTTGGATTTAAGTATACAATTCATAACTGAGAGGGTAAGTCTGGCTAGAGATATAAATTCTGGAATCATCGTATTTGAAGCCATGACAATATGTGATAACTAGAGTTGCACTGTCTAATATGGCAATCGGTAGCTACCTGTGGCTATCAGGCACTTGAAATGTGGTTAGTGCAACTGATGAACTGAAACTTTAAGTAATTTAAATAAAAAACTAATATCAATTCAATTATTGGCAAACTTTTTTAAATGTTTGAAATAACTTAAGTATGTGAATCTACTTTTTCCGCGGTAAATTTTTATGAAATCTAAATACAGATCAAGTATTTCTAATGAAAATTTAGCATCTACGTTGGGAAGCACACAGTGTAAGTTACACATAAGAATTTGAAGATTGAGTACAAAAAATGTAAAATATTGCATTAATAATATTATATTGATTACATGTTGAACAGATAATATTTCAAATATATTGGGTTAAATAAAATCTATTCTTAATTTCATATTTTTTTTCAATTTTTAATGAGGCTTTTAGAAAATCTAAAATCACAGACGTGGTTTGCATTATGTTTCTATTGGACAGCCCTGAACTACAAGGAGTATGTACACAGAGATGAGAACCTGACCTAGACTAAGATTAAATAGAGGATAAAATGCTTTCTGCAATAGGGGCAGAAAGAGTGGCTGGTGAGGAAGAAGGAAAATAGGAAGGGAGTGGTGTTCAGGAATGAAACAAAGAGTGTTTCAAGTGGTCATCTGCGTGGACTGCTATGGAGAAGAAGGGTTAGATGAGAACAGAAAAGTTTCTGTTGGCTTAGATGGAGGGAGAATCTGGCATATATCCGAATCGCCAGTATTTAACATTGTAAAAACACTCAGTAAATGCTTATTTAATGAATTCTTCAATGACTGCATTGATGAGGTGAGATGAAATGGACTGACTTATAGTTTCCAATTCAGAAGGAGAATAGCAAGAATAAAAATCCAAACATTTACTTTATCTGTCTTTTCTACATAAGACAGTTCTTTAAACGGTTCAACTCAAAAGACTATGCACAAGAAAACAAAATTATAACTATGTGAGGTGAAGCATGTTAACTAATTGTGGTAATAATATATGTATGTTATTATAACATATATAGGTGACATAATGTTATATTAGTTTAAGGCGTACAATGTAATGATTTCATATATGAAGAGTGTTTCAAGGAAGGAGAAATTATTATTTTGTACATCTTAAACTAATACAATGTTATATGCCAATTATATCTCAATAAAACTGGGAAGAGAATTGTGTGAGTCCTCTTCTGGGAAATGGCTATGTGAACAAATTTATAAAGATGTTTAGAGCAGAGCAAAGGGGTAAACTCAATAAAGTTACTTTACCTCTTTGAGCTTTGGTCTTTTTTCTGAAACTGGGGGAATAATGTCTATATTGTGGAATGCTTGTGAGGAGTAAATAGATAAAATTGTTTAATGTTTTAAAAGTACCTATAGTAATGCCTAAAACATAGGAAATGCTCAAGAATTGTAACTCCTATTATTGTCATTGTGAATATTATTATTGTGGGGTCAAGTTCAAGTTTGGCTGCCAGACAGAGGAGTTAATTTTACTTTGTATGCTTGCCACAAAGTTAGCCATTTCACAATGCTTGTTAATGAGCACAGTAATAGGGGACAGAGTAAAAGAATAGGTCAGAGATGGTAAATAAATGGTACATGCGGCCCAAATTTGCTACTCCTACACCCGTGGCAGACATAAGCAATCAATTTTGATACTCTTTCCTACTGAGCCTGAGCATAGCCTCAGAATCCTTCCCAACACACTTTTTCAGTCCAGTGATTCAGAGTAAACACTTAGATAAAACCTACTTGGTAAAATAAAGTTGTCTCAAATATATATAAAATCACACAGTGGGAAAGTAAACTAAAGTTATTATTTTTTTAAATGATAAAACAATGGTTTTAAAGAAAAAATGAGTTGATTAATGCAATGGGCAGTTTGTTCTGACAGGAGATTCAAAATTTATCAAAGTGTCCTTTTCCTCAGGGTATTGTTTTGTCACAGTAAAGGAAAATGTTGAGGGTAGTCTAGGGAAAAAGACTGTTTAGCAAACCATATGCTGAACACAATGTTTTCAGTAACAGCCACTGAATAATCAGGGAGACATCATGTCCTGCCTCTAAGTCCTTCACCTTGCTCCTCTAAATGGAAACACAAGTGCCTGAGGATATTTGAAGCATGACAAACATTGCAGCGAGTGCTGATGTAAAGCCCTGTAAAGAATTTCCATGCCTGATCATATAACAGATGGCTCCCTACAAGAATCATTTTAATATTAAACAGACAATTCAGGCCTATGAAAAATTCTGCCATAAATCTGTAATTGAAAATATTAAAAAACAGCCATTCAAAAGATTAAATTTTTATAAAAGACTGTAAATTTTTATAAGGAATTTCTTATGCATTTCAGATACTGTGTCAAAAGTCAGGATGCCCTTTTCTTTTTTTAAGAGGGGATTTAAGATCAAATGGAATGTCTACGGCCTTTAACAAATTGTCTTAGGTGGAAAGAGCAAAGTGTGTGTGGGGGAGGGGCGGTTTACTCTGTGTAATTGATCTTCTTTTTTGCTCATTGTCACTGAAGGCCTTCCTCATCCCTACTGACCCAGAGACACTCCTGCTTCTCCTTTTTCATCAGCCCCTCGTGGATCCCCAGGTCTTCTTGCCCAGTGTGGATGCCAAGCTCATCCATTTTTGATGTTGCCCTTTCTAGGAGTCTGGAAACTCTGACCTTCTTATTCTCCTTCCACTCCTGTTACTCTAGCAAGGGCCCTGAGGGTCAAGGTTTCTGAGGGTTCAGCAACTTCCTAAAGTCCTCAAATTGTTGCTGCTGAGACTTCAGTTCAATGGTTGGACATGCTTTAGTACAGCCTTAGTTGTTGTTGTTATTTATTTTTCATTGCTACCCAATGCACCTCCTACCAATGCTTAGCTCTGCGTGAACTCTCACCCCACCATTTGCCCATCTGCTTTCTTCATGGAGAAAAGGGCGAGGAGACTTGCTGAACATCCCACCCCTAGAGAGTGGCTATCACCTTTCATGCCTTAATGGTGCTTCTTGCTTCCTTCCGGGCAAAAGGTAGCTGCACTAACCTTTGTAGATTCTAGCTTCTCTTAAATCAGAACCCCAGTAGTTGAAGAGATAATTTTAGGAGGCATATGGACAAACTATAAAAAATTTAAATATTTACATTTTATTTTAACATAATTTTTAAAGAAAAAAGATTAAACCATTGAAACCACCACCTCATGGATTATTTATTGCAAAGGGTAAAACTGAGGAAAAACAAAGTGAGTCTATTTAAAGTTGATTTTGGAGACCTAAGACAAGGTGAAGGGAGGGGACAAGAAACAACGACACCAGATGCCCACATGAGGCAGATTGTGTGGAATCAGGACACCTGATGGTCCAAATAAAGAAAGATTAAGGCAATCATCTGGACCCCACAGGTAAACAGCAAATAGTAAGATTTTTGTTCTCTCTCTCTCTCTCTCTCTCTCTCTCTCTCTTTCTCTCTCTCTGTCTGTCTTTCTCAGGCCATAGACTTTTCCCTATTCGGACATTGCAAGACATAACTGCCATATTCCATTCTGTTGAGTTAGGCAATATAACCCCTTAGCTCTTCTCCTGCACCATAATATCAATAAAATCACTAAGAGTTTGTGAGCCAAATGGCTTTGTTTTTCATGCAATACTCAAGTCCTTTACAGAGCCAAGGCAATTAAAAGAATGTACTAGTGTTTGTTATTGTTATTGGCTTTCTTTTCATTTATTTTGATTTATTTTACTTTATAGGTGATGAAAGCAGGAAATATCAATGCAGATTGAGAAGTGGTCATCCACAGGTGTCCTTTGCTTCCCGAATAGGAGGTCTTTTGGTCCCATCCATTAACAACTTAAGACACTCTCAAATCAATATGCCTTTCTTGACTGAGATAGCCTTCTGGTTTAAATGGTTCCTTTCTAGAGAAAGTAATGGGGGAAGTAAGTTAGGTTTAAGTTCTTATAAAATAAATCTCTCCAAATTTTTACTTAATAAATACATAGTGCTTACTATATGGTAAGATGTGCTCTAAGCACTTTGCAAATATTAATTCATTTATTTCAATCTCCTTAGTAACTTTATGGCTAGGTATATTTTTAAATCCCCATTTTGTAGATTAGGAAGCTGAGGCACAGAGAAAACACGTAATGTACCTACAACCTCATAATTAGTGAGTGGAAATTTGAACCAGGGTTCACATGTTTTTCACCCTTAGTTTAGGATTAAAGCCGTTTTTTTTAAAAAGGGTCAGGCCCCCTTCTGTAGATCTATATGAACTCTAAAACCTGAGGTGGGACAGTAAAAGCAACATATTTACTGCATGAAGTCTTCTAAGAAGAACATTACAACATAGTCCTCAACAACCACACACATGCACACACACACGTGTGCAGGACCAGCTTCATGGGTGAATAACCTACATTGTAGCACAGGGTCCTCCATGTTGAAGGACCTCACTCTTAGTTTAATGCTCTGCTTCAGCTGTCTCAAAATTCTTAATAATTTTTGAACAAGGAATCTTGTATTTTTGTTTTGTAGTACCCTCTGCAAATTATGTAGCTAGTCCTATACACACACACGCATGCACGCACGCACGCACGCGCACACACACGCACACACAAAAGAGGGTTCCCTATCGTATTCATTACATCTCTGGATAAAATTGTGGCTGTTTACTGGTGTAGCCCAGATAATTTACCAGATAACTGAAGTGAATGATGGAGAGATGGTACTGAATCTAAGCCATTTGTGTCTGAGGCACAATATAACATCCTTGGCAGTGAGCATCCAGCCCTGCATTGCGGCGAAACTACTTATTTCATACCCCTGATGGCATCAGCAGCATGCTTTACAAAATGTCTGAAGGAGATCAGCACAGGCCTCCCCAAGATGGCTGCTTTAGCATGTGAATTATTTTCAGCTGTAGGAAATTGAGACCCTGCAAGCCCAAGACAAACTTTGACCTCTCCCTTAAAGAATTTAAATTTGGGGCCTTGCCCATAATAAAAGTTATTACCAGAAATAACTTTTTATTACATATCTGTATGACAGGACAAACTTCAAATTAATGAACATTTGCTTTTCTTATTGTCCTGCTATGGCCTTCCTCCTCGCTGAAGCACCAAGGTACCTTACCTCATCCTTAGCTCGGAATGCCATGTATTCTTCGTTTTAGCTTTGTGTTCCTAAACCTCTCGTGTGTGTGGGGTTCCCATATGTGCATAGGTAATTAAATTGGGTTATTTTCTCTTGTCAATCTGTCTCATGTGTATTTAATTATTAAACTAAGCAGAAGAACCTAGAAGGGTAAAGAAAAATTTCTTCCTCCCCGCATATTCTTCTTGTGAAAGACTGAACGAAGAAATATTCTGTGTTGAGGTCACAAAATTTAGCCCGCACCACTGTTGAGAATAGGCTCATTCTTTCATTTTGCCTATAGTTACTTTTGCTCCTCCTGAAGATCAATATAAATTAACGGGTTGGGAGGAATATAAATTCACTAGTCTAATCTATATTAAATTTACTCCAATCCAATAATTTAAATGGTTTTCTTGCAGTAAAGTTTAGTCTCTCCAGGAAAAAAAAAATCTTAATGTCCTCAAAGGGCCTACCCTTTCTCCTGCTCATTTCTCTAAAACGGCGTCCATGTGTGTGGGGACGAGGGAGCTGGTGCATCTTTGTATGCTGGGAAGTGGGATAGGGAAGACACACACGCTGCTCCTTGGGTGTGTGCTGGCTTGATCCACTGAGTCTCTGGGATGATTTTCTATGCTCACCTGTGTCATCCTTGCCCTGCTGTCTTCGAATACTGCATTCTATGGCTGATTTGACTTAGGATCCATTCTCTGGACTCAGGGATGCCCCTGTGTGTTCTGTGCCTCTTTGACTCCTTACACAGTTCCTGCAGCTCTACATCCTGCTGAGCCCCAAGTTGTGTCATCTGTCCTGTCTTTTGAGTTGGCAGTTCACCCCCAGCATCTCACCCAGCCATGGCAGACATCACAGAATATCCACTGGCTTCAACTCAAATATCTGCACTTCATAAGAATGAAGAACAGCTTGGGAATGCTAAACTGCAGGCGCTCCTCTCTCTCTAACCCTGTTTGTCATGTTTGTGTGTCTGTGCCCTGGCTTGCCTTTGGGTTTGTCACCACTGACTTGATGCATTTCCCTCTGCCTTTCAGCCTAAGCCCAGAGAGGACAACACCAGGACATTTATATCTGGTTGCAACATTCCCTTTCCTCTCCTTCCCTCTCCTACTATTATCAAGGACAAAATGGGTGGGTTTTTCAAGTAATTCCATCATATCGTTTTTCCTTTCTTACTGCAGATCAGACTTAAAGGACAGGCTTGGCCTTGATATGTAAATGGGGCATGCAGAAATTGGGGGAAAATCCTATCTCAAGAAAATAACTTGGCTCTCAGGGCATTGTCTTGTTGTACAATCGATTTCTAATGTCAAGAGCTGAGTATTACCTCCTCTTCTCTTTGCATACCTTCTACTTTAATTTCTAATCTCCTCTCAGACAAATGGATACCCGGGGCCGATTAGGGTACAGGGTATCATACTCAGAAAGGCAAAAAGAGAAAACCATATGAATATTTAAAGTTATTCCTCACATTAAAAACTGCGTTCTTCATGACTTACTCTGCTTCAGGAGTAAGGAAAAACCATAATGTCTTGTTAGAATGTGTCTTCCTCCCTGGCAAAGGAAGGCTAGCTGTTGGTTCTATACACTTTCACTTTGTTGCACTTGTTGGTCTTGAATATACTTCCAGTAGGATTAGAATATAACGACACACTCTATATGCCATTGACTGTACCTATAGTAAACTTACGAAAATCGGTATCAATTGTATTGCTTACAAATTATTTGATCATAACAGAGATCCAAAAATAATGGCCTTAAATAAAGTAGATGTTTTATTGTTCCTACTTAATGAAGATACACTCCTAGCCTCGCTGGCAGTTAGACAGAGCCATATGAATAATTCTGACCACTGAGCTATAATGGGGAAATGAAGTGTTTCATTTCTGGGCTGAAGCATAGAAAAGCAGTCATGTAACCTGAGGAGCCTGCATGTTCCAGATGGTGGAGCCACTGCACCTGGGTCCTTGAATGCTATGTGGATCAAAGCTGCCCCAGCTACCTGCAATGGACATGAAGTGAGACATTAATTTTGCTGTGTTAAGCCTCTGATATTTGGGGATTAAATTGTTACTGCAGCATAATCTATCTAGCCTGACCATTAGAAATGGGAAGGGCAAAAACAAAAGACACACATTGCTTCCTCCTGCCCACTATTAAGATTTTATGAAGTCTCACGGAACATCATTCATTTATATCTTACCAGCCAGAGCTGTATTACAGGGCTTCCTCTATCTGCATGGAAGGCTAAGAAATACCATTTCTTAACCTGGTGCGTGCTGTATCTAATAAGATCAGATTTTATTATTAAGAAAAAAATTGGATAGCTATTAGGTAGGCAACTAGCATTGTTAGACACAGTTACCCCTTTTGTGCCCATCATTCAGGTACACACTTATTTCCAGTAGTGTGGAAATAAGATTTGTACCAGCTCACAAAGCCAATTGTTAAAATTTCAGGAATTTTGTGAGTTCATGGTGAGGCACAGTCGTTACGAATAATTATATAAACAAACAATTAAATATATTAAAAACAAAGGTGGTATATACTCAAAATTCAACACTTCCTAATTATTTTATTACATTTTGCTATTACATATGCTCTTAAAGTTTACATCTATATACAGATATAGTAGAGATACTTTAAAATAATACGATACAGCACATCTGTTGCAACATGCTTCAGTGATATCACATTGTTATCTTGAAATTCAGCCACAGTGGGAGTATTTACATCAAGGAAATGAGCAAATACTATAAATCTGGGCTGGATTTATTGTTTTACTGATTGTCTAGACTTAAGAATGATGAAGAAAATGTTATTAATGCAAATTATACTTAAAAGTATGTTGTGCTAATAACCTTGCATTGTATGTAACACCAAAAATTGAGAAAGTATTCTTTCAGTATTTGAAAGTTGCTCACATCACTGATGAACAAGTGGAATTCTGACGTACATCTTTATTACTTCACTTTCATTTTAGTAAGTAACATAAACATAGTAACCAGCTTTCATGTCTAGATTTTGGGACTACATTCGTCAATGGCTTTGACAAAGAAAAGGCATTCTGTGAGAATCAGTTGGCTATAAGTAATTTGTGAAAAAGAGTGTTCCATATCCTTATTACTATTTGCTATTATTATTACTATTGCTATGTGCTACATGTCCTTTATATCAGTAGCAAGGACTGTCTGTCTTGCCATGGGATAAATTCCTTGGTTAGCCAATCTAGTTAACCCTGGTTATTCTCTCTGGGATGATCTCCCAGGGTTCCTGCTCCCCTGTTCCTCTGGTTCTCCCTTCTGGTTAAGCGGCCCTTCCTGGGGCTACTGTGCTCTCAAAGCCAGCTTCCTATTGGTGTAGTTTTGGGGACCAAGGACTAGGGTTATGGATTTACTAGCCATAGACTGTTTTAAGCAAGTCATAGAGGGAGAGAAGTACTTTGGAAGTACAGTTTATAAACTGTACAGTGTATAAACTTAGTACAGTTTTGCTCTGTTTGCTTCTGGTCAAGTCCAAGTTTAAGAAATAATAGCCAAAGGTCTTGTCCAAGTGTAAATTTTAAGCTGGAGGCATCTTCTTTAATTTAATTACAGATCTCTGTGCTCTGCTCATCTCCCTTGTCCTGTACTCAATGGCCTCTGCCTTGAGACTGTTAGAATCAATAGGCTCAGGAGGGAAGGCAATGTCCTTGATCCCCTCACTGCCAGAAAGCTTTGTGCCGTTTTCCCATGGAGCACCAGTATTTAGGCTACTGTTTGTCCATCACTATTTATAACTATTTCAAGGCTGAAGAACAGAAGCAGTTGGCTTCAGGACTTGTTCTCCATAACTTATAGACCTCAGGCTAAGAAAGATTCCCTTGGAAAAATCATGTTTCTGTCCTTCTCTGCTTGCAGCAATAGCCCGGATTTTGCTGAAAGTGGTGGAGGTAGCCCTTGCCAATATATAAAATATTTGCTACCATTTCTGCTAATAATACAGCCTCAGTGAGCCCATTGCCTGCATTCCAAGTAAAGCAGGCAACGAGGGCATCAAGTGTTCTGTCATTGTATAACAAAGATCACCGGCTTTCCAGCTTGAAGTAGCTGTGCATTTATGGCCCAAAGCCCCATTTCTCACACCAAGTCAATTCCACATTTCGGGTTTGCCTAAAGCATCCAACTTTTAGATACCAGATTCCGTTGTCAGTTAGAAGTTATATATTCAGCTCTAAATCAAAGAAAATTTAAAAACAGTAGCATAAACATATTCATGATTTTGTTTTTCCCATTAAATGAGAAGTCTAGATGTAGATGATACAGGGCTGGTATGACAGCTCCACCACTTTGTCAGGGGGGCTTCAGCATTGCATTCATCATACAGAGGGGAGAGGCAAAGGATGAAGTGTACATGCAGAGTTGATCTAGTCCCTTTATTAGGAACTTTACTAAAAGCCCTTTGTGTAAAATAATATAATAATAATAATTAAAAAAAATAATTACAATAGTAATTTCGGGTAAAATGGATCAAAATATCACCACAAATGGAAATCTGACAAAGCCACACTCAGACATATTAAGTTCAAAAATTCCTACAACTATAATTATCTTTTTACTAAAACTGGAACAATTTCTAAAGAAACTCTCTGGTTCAGTTGTCAAGGGCAACACTAACGTCAAATTTTGGACACTGGTAACCACAGAACTTTTTGTCAGGATTATTAAAAGCAAAATTATCTATTGATGATTCGTTAAGAGACCTGCCTCAACTTTACAATCCTAGAGTAATCTCTGCATTTTATAAATTCAAAAGAACTTCCCAGCTGGGATGCAGTAATTTCATTTTCTGTAAAATATCAGTGTAATCACATAAAAGGGAAAAAAGCCCCAGGAGAAGTTCTCTTGCTATTAGCAATAACATATATAAAACTCTTCTCAGAAAAGGGTTGTTAATCATGTAATTGGAAAGGACCCTAAGAAGTCATGTATGCCATCTTGGACAGATAAATGAGTACTCTAACTTTAAAAATATATCCAAAGAAGATTTAAACTCTGCTTTTGTTAGCTTAATTATTATGGACACTGCCTTGGAGCTATGTTAAAAAGCATTGATGATTCTAGTTTTCTCAAGATGTATTTATTGAGCATGTATGTCTTTGTAACACAGTAGGAGAAGCAAAGCAATGTGAGATGCGGTCTTTGGCAGCAAAGAGATAAAAACGGAAATGTACCATGGTGTGGAATAGCTTAAAAGAGATTCCTGGAGGAGGTAGAGGCTGTTGGGCTTTGATAGTCATAATTTGGAGAGTGAATCCCAGGATAGAGGACATTCCTATATATCCAGTTTTTATCAGATTGTTTCCATGCTTCATTCCTTATACTTACTTCACCACTGCCTCCATTCTATCCACTTTGGTGCCTTGGTTCAAACTTTCATCTCTTTCCATCTAAACTATTACAATAAACTATGAATTTGCCTCCCCTTCTCCATTCTTAATCTCCAATGTCTTAAGCAATTCATACTCAACACTATAAAATAATGATCTTTAAAATATAGACTAAAGGCTTTTTCCAGGCTGAGGTTAGGGTGAGGTGAGTAAAAGCACTTACCTTAAGTGAAAACTTTAAAGAGCTACCAGAATACTCACTAATCAAGATAAGTAACATTTAAAAGAAAAATAATAAAGTAAAAATTAATGCAAAAGAAAAAGTCAAAATTTTAAATAAAAACAGGATCTAAAAGTGCCATGCTAAGCCATATTGGAGTCTGAGACAAAACTAAAAATGTGTGCTCCTAGATACATGTTTTTAAAATGGTTGTTTTTTAAAACATTAAAAAACCTTAAAAATATTCAAAAGTTGAAAACTAGGTATATTAAAACTCACAATATTATTATTTTAAGTTTAAATATTTTAATTATACCAAAATACAAACTCATCCATTCACCAATATTTTCAAAATCTATTTCTTGCCTCAGTGGCTTTGCTCATATTACTACTTCTGCCTGGAATGTTCTTGCCCAAATGTATACCAATAAATAGTTACGCATTTTCCAGAGATAAACTTTTCATTTCCTCCTACCTCCTATTCTTAGGCAGAATTGACAACTCTTCCTTTGTGCTTTTAGCTGTAGTCTGTATTTACCTCTATCAAAGCATCTGTAACATTTCAGGTATATATATTTTATTTGTCTTTCACTAGAATAGGGGTACCTATGCTAGTTACCTACCTATGCTCTTATTCATTATTTCACTCATTTCTTTGGTGGAGGCAGGCACATCTGGAGCAGCTGGCACTGTCTGGCTTTCTCTGGCTTTGGGGTGGGGGACAATGTGGAAATGGGGTAGTGAGCCCCTTCCTATCTCTAGCCCCCTGGCTGAATTAGTTGGTGAGCTACTGGGGTAAATGGGGTTGGCAGAGTGGCACTCACAGACATTACCAATATACAGAGGGTACCAAAAAAGTATACACGCATTTTAAGAAAGGAAAAATCTATTAAGATTGTAATACTCAATATATACCAATAACAAAAGATGGACACAAGTCACATTTGACTTCTGCAATTACAAGAGGTACTCTAAGTGGTTACCATCAGCATCCAGACACTTCTGATTATGGCGAACTACTGCTTGAGCAACGCTGACCAAAGTGTCCACTAGTATACATTTTTTGGCACCCCAGTACATATATATATGTGTGTATATATATGTATATATGTATATATACGTATATACACACACACACATATATATATGTATATATATACACACACACACACATATATGTATATATATATGTATATATGTATATATATGTATATATATATTTTTACAGTATATATCATTGATTCCAAATCAAGAAAAGAAAATTGCAATATTAAAATTAGTAAATGTTTACTTAAATCTCTACAAAAATGTTTGAAACATAAAAAATATTTTATTTGCTCCACAATATGCAAAGATAGCAGCATTGAAATTAAAGTGTTTAATTAAATGCCTCTAAATTGTGGCCTTAGGTCAACTAGTTGAGGGCTACTCAGCTCTCCTATATATTACATTTAATGTGGAATTTGAGTGTATTTTAATATATGTAATAAAAGGTAGGTGACCTCCATACGTACGAGTTCATAGTGCCTGAGAATGATCAAAACAACCTCGTCTGCATGCTCAATTATCGTTCACAGAATGCTGACCATTATCGGTGTACCACCTCACAGGTGAATTCTGAACGGTGCGTTAATGTCTATAGGAAATGGCTACAATTCAGTGGTTTCTAAGCATCTGAGCCTGACCATAAATGAGAACTTGATGTAAAATACCATATTCCTTAGTTAACCTATTTTTTCAGTTAATACTGTGTTAATTAAAAAAAAGGAGTTTAAAAATACATTTCAATTAAAACAAATGCTATTAATGGCATATAGTTACATAGTAAATGCTTCTCAGTAATTGGCATTATCAATATGAGATGATGAGATGATTTTATCTACAAGTGCTTATAAAATACATTCTTTGCTTTAACCCCACCGGGAATGGGGAAGCTGGTTTTGGATGCAATGGATAGCAAGTACACCTAGATTGAATTTAGTCACAGAATAACAGAATACTCCATAGCATCAATAACTAAGAACATTAGCCAGTTCTTTGAACTATTTTGCAGTGCAGCATCTATAAATTGCTACACTTGTGCCATATTTAGAAGCCTGTTCTGAGGGACTGCATCTTTAACCATGTCGTGAACTAATCTATAGGCCAAGTATGGTTGATTTCTCGCTATGGTAGTGAAGTGCATAGGTGATAGGGTACTAGCCTGAGCAGCAGTGTCTCATTGGCAAATGCCTGGGTCCTACCTGCAGTACCTTAGCAGGTGTGATTGTTACACTGGTGAATGCCAGAGGTGACCTGCATTATAATTTTATTGCCATGGACCAATGTTGGCAGTATCTAAAGGCACATCTGGAAATGACTACGCAGATACCATTTTCCAGATGAATAAGTTGTCTTTCAGCAACTGTATCTGGACGACTAAGGTAATGGAAGTTTAATTCATAAGAGAGGAAGAAAAGGGTCTTTACTATTATTCCTGCCTTGGCGAGGATTCAAGGGGGTTCGACTCTGGAAAGAACATAATTTGGAATCTGAACCATTTAATTCTGGTTTTCTCTGCTGAGTCAATTGAATTGAGTTATTCCTGGACATTAAATCACTGGAAATACTCATTTCCTTGGCTCATTTTGTGCTATCTCCACAAAAAGCTTACATTTCCCTAAAATTCCTACTTATGGTTGTTTGACAGAGACTGTGCATATTTGTAAACCCCTGAATTCTGCTAGACATTTGCTTTTTTTTTTTCTTTCTTCATCTTACAGATTAAATAATCAGGGCCCAGTGATTTCCCCAGAGTCACATAGTGCTTGGGTGCTAAAGCTTTCACTACATGTCACATTTTGTGTCTGGTCAAAGGGTTTTTTTCCACTTGGTTCTCAATGTACCCTTGGCTATTTCTTCTATTTCTTAATTCAAATTCTGAAAAGGCCAAATAGAACTGTTAATGTTCACATTCAACAAAAACATCTGTTATAGGCAGTTGCTGACTGACTAGTAATATTCATCTTCTCTGCCAGATCTAAATTGGACCTGGGAGAATTTCCACATTTGCTGGTAAACTATTAAAGGTTCCATACTGGAGCATTTTCCAGAGAGACTAAAGAGCTCACATATCTCTTCTTAACGCCTCTGAAGAAAATTGCCCCCAAATGGTCAACTGTGTCTTTTTGTGGGCGGGAAAAGAGGATTTCACAAAAATTGGAATCTCTCTGGCCTTGGCTCTGAAGGTAACTCCTTTTCCCAGTGCCAAGTCTAGCAACCATGTACACATGTACCCACATAGTCTGCGTCCCCTCATTACCGTGGGTGAACGAATCAATTCGCATCCCAAGTCAGCGACTGCACTTGTACACACGTTCTCATTCTTGTTCTCCTGCTTGCAGAACCTCCTTCTGTTGCTACTCCTTTCCCCTTATGTTATCAAAAATTCCCTCTTTTCTAGATCCTTCACATTAGCCTACATAGAAGCTTTACTATCTCTCATTGAAAAACAAAACAAAAGAAAACAAAAACCCTCTCCTTGATTTCATATCCCCTCTAGCCAGGTCCCATTTTTCTGCTACCTTCTTTATTGTGAAATTTCTCAAAAGGGATGCCTAGGCTTCCTGTTTTCATTTCTTCACCTTTTATCTGTCCTCAGCCCACACCAATCAGACCCATCACTACAACTCCACTGAAACCAGTCTTATGGAGGTCACCAGTGGTAGGGTGACCATATGTTCTTGTTTTCTCAGGACAGTACCAGTTTACACCTATTATCTTGGCAGAATTATTAACTTCCATTTCACTTGCTAAAAAATCGTGGTTTGGACTATAAATTACTTGGACTATAAATCATCATACCAATGACCTCCATCTTGCAAATTTTACTGGTTTCTTCTCTGTACTATTTTTCTCAACATCCTGGCTGTGCTTCTCCAACCTCTAAATATTGGCACACTGCCAAGCTGTCAAATCACCCCTCTCCTCTCTCCTCTCCTCTCATCTCCCCTTACCTCCCCTCCTGCTTCAGGGCCTTTGACCTTGCAGTTCTCTCCACCTGGGAAGCTCTTCCTCTGTGCCTCCTAATGGCTTTGCTTCCTCACTTCATTCAGGTTTCAACCCCCCTAATTAATGTAGCATTTTCTCCATTCCCTTACACTACTTCATTTTTCTTTCTAGCGCTTATCACTACTCTAAATTGTACTGGCTTTGTATATATTTATTTTTTATCTCCTCCATTATAATGCAAGTTCAGAAAAAAAAAACAAAGATCTTGTCTGTTTTTTTTTATCCCTAAATCCATAGTGTCTACTTTAGTATCACCGTGTAGTAGATGCTCAATAAACATTTGCTGAAGGAAAGAATGAATGAATTCGTTTTCAATTGAGTGAATTCAGAATTCTGGACACTCCTCATCTGATCAAGTGCCTGTTTCCCTCTTTACTTGTTGAATATCAGTTCCATTTTCTTCATTTTTTTAGACCTGCATAGTTGAAAATACTCTCAGAACCTGTAAACTCCCATATGATAATAGTTGAAGGAGCTAATTAATCAAATTTAGCCTCCAAAGAGTTACACATCTGAGTGCCTGACTTTCTTGTCTCCCTTTTAGACATGCAGGCATATCCATGTTGAACTATAAATATAAGAGTGAATTTCCCAGTTGTGAACAGTCCTGGACTCTTTTCCTTCCTAGTTTCTTATTCAGTCTCCACATACATTTGAATTTGGTTTCACATCTGACTATAAACCTACCTTTGAGTGAGGACTAGGGTGAGAAGTAGAGAGAGACAGCAAGAAATACATATATAACTCTCCCAATTCCCAAGAGAATGAAAACATATTGAAACTGTCAGAAGAATAACAGAATGGTCAAAAGTATATTTAAAAAATCAATTAATTATGTAAAGTGTGGAAAAAATAGACATTAGCATCTTTTACCAGTAGAAAAATCTATCATGACTACACCTAAGCAAGTAGTACCTTCTTCTCACCTTCAATTTTTGTCACGTGAATCTGTCTCCCTCAAGGTTAGTGAACTTTAATTCTCCAGTGGGCCTTGTTCTCTTAGTGGTTTACATCAGCATATTCTCGTTCTGAAAGCTCAAGGCCCAGCAGTGGTCCATTAGCTGGCATTTCAGCTGGGACACATGAAGTGTGTTGTTGATTGTGTGGCGTTATCTGAGCACATGCAAAGTTTTAAAGTGCTTTATAATATTTTAAATAAGAGCCATCTAAATTTCAGAATAAATAAGGTTTGTGATGACAAAATATTTTAGTATAAAGACACCAATTCAATTGGAGAAGACTTAGATACCACGGCTCACCATGACCTAGATGAAATGCCCTTCAAGGCTGCCATCTCTTGCCCTGCTTCTATATTCCCTAAAGGAAGTTTTCACTATTAATTTAGCTTCCCAGTTATTCTGAAACCAGGAAATAAGTATCTCTGTGGGATTTCCCTCCAAAGTAAGTTAATAACTGGTCATTTGCTCTTAGCCTTTCAAATATTAATACCTTTAAATTCTGTAATTTTGTTTTATTTCCTATGGAAAGAATCAGCAATATAGTTAAAAACTTCATATAAGATGGTTTATGACAGCATTATTTACAATGGTGGAAAATTTGGAATAACAAATGTTATATGTTCTAGAGTGGTCTGGTGAAATACTTCATATAGATTCTTATGTGTGCTATCATTACAAACATTTTCATGCCTATGTAATTTTTTAAGTGCTCATAAAATGAAAGGTATTGAAGATAAAACTCTATTTAGTATGATCCATGGTGTGTATGTGATGTCAAGTACTGTAAAGAAAGATACCAAAATGTTAATGCATGCATCAAATGATAATTAAAACGATAGTTTTCATTCTACTTTATATTCATTCTTTCTCTTCTATCTTACATATTTTTTATAATTTCTAAATATTGCATGAGTATGTAATACTTTTTAAATCAGAAAACTCTACATAAATTTACATCTATTTATGTAGTATTTCAGTCAAATGATTTTTTTCTGAGATATATTGCATTTTTTCCTACACAGTTTCCCCCGGTAAGAAGAGTAAGTTTACTTTGTAGAGGTCACTAAGCTCTAAATTAGTTATACGGATCATTAATGAAGGAGTCCCTAAGAATATGCAATTTTAAAATGTGATTTAAATAAAGACATAAATGCCACAGTGCAGGAAATTGTAAGAATTTTCATCTTTAAGTGTGATTACAGGAAAGAAATGATACAATTAAAATTCTTATTCAAAATCCAAATGCCCAGGTATCTGTTACTCATCAGATGTGTAAGGAGTTAATTCCCCCCCCAAAAAAAAATAAATGAGTAAGTAACACAAATTATGACATATGTATTCTTCCTACCCTCCCATCTCTGAAAATATCCAGAATTTGCTTTAAAAGCTATGCAAAAATGGCAAACCACCATACAGATAAAAGATCAAGGGAGGGAATGAAAGATGAAGCAGCAGATGAGATAATAGACAAGATAATTACAGAGCTTTAAAAGCCTTGGATTTATTTTTAAGATATAAGAGCTCTATTTAGAAAAGTCCGTAGCTAACTTTATGTGAATCTTGAATGAATTGTTCTGAAACATGCGAATAGTAATGAAATGAAGGAAAGTTTGCTTTGTTTTCTGCGAAATGTTTATCCTGGCTGGCCGCACAGCTAAGGTGGCCCAGTGATGGTTAGTCCCTTACACATAGGGTTAATGCCGCTGACTTCCTGGCTAGGAGTTGTGTAGGATGAACTATTTTGTCTCTGATTTTCCACCATGGCCAACACGATAAAATTGCTCTTTTTGGAAGGATTAGGAAGCTTCTTTCTGTCCCTCTCACTACTCCCTACGAGAGGAAAAGTTGTGAGATGAAGAACAGACTAATACTCTTATTTTCGAGCTGGTCTGTTCTCAGACAGGCCCTACTCTTGTTTCTGGACTCCCCGCTTGGCCCCATGTAGCTCTGGCCTACACCTAAGAGTCCTATATTTGCTCTTCTTAGGTTATAAATGGCAACCCATATTCTAGATGCAAGGCTTACCAAACATTAAAAAATGATCATTTGATGTCTGACTCCTTTGTCTAATTTTGTTAGGTGTATCCAAATTCAGAGAGGGAAGAGGGTTTGACTGCTACTTAATTCAGAGAACCCCAGAATGCTGCATTTTCTTGAGTCGTCTTAAATTTATACAAACCTGCCCACATTATTTCAGGGCAGACCTCTTATATAAGCAACAATAATATAAGGATGAATATTGCCAGTCTTGTCAATCACATAAAAGAATGAGCTTTAGGCCACAGAACACACTCTACTTGGCACATTCTAATTAGCAAAATTTATAGGTATGAATGAGGTGAAAGTGGGTTTTTAGAAAACAAAATCTCCGCATTCTTGGGAAGAATGGATTATCAATGACTTTAGGATTAGAGGGAACATTGTGGCTTTTGGACAAGAGAATGATTAGAAATTTATTTTGGAATATCATTTATGAGGAATTTTAATCTGGTTCAATTCAGGATCCAAATCTATGGGGTCGCGATATTATGCTCAAAATGTAATACATCCTTTTTCAGCAATAGACTAATTTAGAGCCACAGTCCTTGACTCTGTGAAGATGTATTTCCTTAAGTGTAGGTAACATAACCTAAACAGAGAATGTTAGACTAGTCCTGGTCCTCCAAGAAGCAGATACTAAGACAGGCAAAAGTTTTCTTAGAGGAACAGGCTGTGTGAGAAAAATTGGGAGGGAGCTGGGAGAAGTCTTCAGTCCTGATGCAAGCCTGTCAATGCCTGAGGGAGAGAAAAACGAAAGCTTGAATAGAAGCATCTCAGGCAGCAAGGCTGTCAGGGAGTCCTGTTAGAAGATTCCTGGTTCTCCCAGGAATGGGCCTTCCTTAGTCTCCCCCACTCAGACATTGACTGACAGCTGCAAACGGTAGTGGCCTCAGCACCAATCACAACCGTGGTGATGGATTTCAGAGTGTCCCAGCCGAGGCTCTTGGTCAATTCACTCCCCATACTAGGGAGTCTGTGAGGCCCATTACAGTGGCCACCAGGTCCAGGATTTGGCAACCAAGAGGAACAAAACTAGATTGTTTTCAAAGCTGTATTCCCACTGTAATTTGCTAAAATTATCCCACCAGCAGAATATTATTTTCACTTACCTAGGGAAGAACTGATTAAGAAATTCATTGTTTTTAGTATGTCTTGGACATAACTAAGAAAGATTCAGAAGAAAACAGTTTGCTAAGGAACAAGACAAGCTCAAGGGGTTTTCAGAATTTGGAAGAATAATTTATTTGGGCTCCCCCACCCACCACAAGGTAAGATAGTGCATATAGCATTCCATACTGTTCTTTCATCAAGGAATGTGCTTACTCTGAATACTAGGTCCTGGTTACCTGCTAAATATCTGAATTCCCAATGTGTGGTGTGCGTGTATGTGAGATGCTTTGTGCCGAGGAGCTGAGAAGAGAAGCAGAGAGAAAGATCTGAGATCCCTAGAGCTAAAACACATGTCAGTAATCAGTCAATAACTAGCTGGCACATGTGGAGCTAAATTTAAACATATGTTTTTGGTTTAAAAAAACCTTGTTCTGACTGCCAAAGGAAGAGAGGATCTTAAATTTTTCTTTTAACCATCCTGAATTTATAATAGGGTGGTCTTATGAAGCAAAACATAATAAAATGCATTTATCGGAAACACATTTATGCTTGTACCAGAAGAACAGGGTCATAATAATTTATCTAAGAGTTTTATGGTGGATTATGCTAGGCATTTATTTTCCAGAACTTTTGCATATTTCACATAGGCCTGCATAGTGTAATTTTTACAATGGGTTCTTCAGACAAATCATGCTTACTACCTCCGAGCTCTTTTTTCATCTGAGTATGCCAGAATGATGTTTCTTTGTTGTAAAGTGAGAATCTGAAATGGCTTGTAGGGTACATTGTCATCAGATCTCTTGACTTTACCATGCAATGGGATGGGGCATAAATTTTCTCTAAAACAGATATGGGGCGTGGTCATCCTCTCCATATAGAGTAACTTTCTGGATCACCAAGGTCACCCAAGACCAGGGCATTTGGCTTTCAGAACTCTTCACCCTTATTAAGTAGCTCTCTCTGAGTTGTGCTCTAGCATTATGCCCTTGACTTCACCGGATGGAAGTTTTTTGTTTTTTTTTTAAAGTGGCTATGTGCAACTTGCTGTTTTATATTGCAGAAATATTGTTGAGGTTATTGTTCATTATATGAAAATAGCCACTCCTTTGGGGAGATTTCTTATTTTTCTCAATTCTTGGAAAGACTGTGTTTCTCCGATGTACCTGATAAATGTTTTTCTCAAAGGCACTTTGAGTCTTGATTTGGATCATGTTTTCCTGTTTTCCTCTCTGCTTTGGCCACTGAGAAGCTCAGAGGCAAAGTCACAATTGGTTTTCAACTCTTACGCAGACTTCATAGTGCATATGCCTGTGTCCTAATTTTACTCCAGTTCACTCTACACATGGTTGTATTGCTCTTTGCTTTATTGCACTTCACAGGTGTTGCTTTTTTAACAAATTGAGAGCAAGACCCTTTACCAGCAAAAAGATTTTGACTCACTTTATTGTGACACGCATTATTACAGTGGTCTGGAACCGAACTCACAGTATCTCTGAGGTATACCTGTACTTATCTTTTTTTATTTTTTATTGAGGTATAGTTATTTTATTTTTTATTGATGTATAACATTGTATTGGTTTCAGGTTACAATATAAAGGTTCGAAATTATCTTTACTTTCTTGTTTTTTGATTGTATTGTATTCTTTTGCACTCCACAGCAACTAGCTCTTGAAAAAAGATGTGGTGTAATTTTTTTTTAAATATAAACTGTCTGGAGTTCTACAATGAACCTAAAACCAAATTCAATTCATTCCAGATCCCCAAGAATCTTCTCTTTTTCTAGGGCTGCAAATGGTATGGTAGCTCATTGCTTAAAAGAAGGCAGTTAAATCACAGTACCCACCATCTTGTCAGAGAACATGTCTCTGGTTGACTGAAATGAGAATGCTAGTGGGTCCTGACAATAAATATACAGATGCATTCCATGAGTGTGTGTGTGCGCGCTTGGTAGTAGTAGTAGCAGAAACAGAGGAGGTTTTGAGATTCACCAGAAGATAAACAAACAAATAAACAAAATGGTGACATTGTCACTTGGTTGCTTTTCCTACATCTTCCTCCATCATTTATTAGTCTTTCAAAACTGAGTCACGTTGGCAAGTTCAATTCTCTCTAAAAGCACATCTCTTGCCCTTGGATTGCCACTCACTGGGGTATCTGAATTCTTCCTTTTGTGTGACACACACTTTTACTTCTGAACCTAAACCTCTGCATTGCCCTTCCCAGCTTGGCTTTTCTTCCTCAGTTTTCTTCTGTTCTTCACAGCCTTCCACACTGAGCAAAGTAACATCTGATGCTCTCGTTACACACCTTTTTCTTTTTTATGGAGAGGCCATTACAAATTTACAGAGATAAAAATAACAATATAAATGAGGTATTGTGCAAATCTTTTTAAAAGCCTACAAAAACAGCAGAAAGAAATCAATTAGAATTGCCATGGCAACTGCCAACAATTTTATATGCAAGAATGAAATAAAATAAGAAAAGTAACAAAATAGAAAAAGCATAAACTGATTGAAATACCATAAAGTGTTTATAAAGTAAACACTATAGAGTGAAGACTCATTAAAATTGATTTTATTAAGGTAAATGAAATATAGCTTAACTCTTCATTACAAACAAGCTAGGTAATAGATTTTCAGTTAAATTATTTTTAGAAAACAAGGTTAGACAGATTGGGAAAGTAAACTAAAATGTATAAAATGCAATTTAAAATAATATTTTTCTAGGGGAAGATTTCTAGACTTCTAAGAATGTGTAAAGCCCGTATATTAAATTTGATAGAGGTAAATTAAAGCTGTGGGGCTTGATATATGACAGAAGTAACTGATGGAAGTCAGAAAAGAACACAGAATTCTAGAACATGTGTGATCTGGGTTTCTGTTCTTACCCCCTAAAGTTAGGACAACAACTCCCCTGTCCTACACTAGTGTTCTCAACCCTGCCTGCACGTAAGAATTTTCTGGGTCATCCAGAGGTATGGGTCCCAACACAATGATACCTGGAACCCATCCCAAACCTATTACATTGGAACATTTGGGGACATTTCCCGGGCATTAGTATTTTTTAAGTCTTCCACACAATTATCCATGCAGCTAGCAGTGAGAACGAGAGGGTTGAGTCCATCCCTCAGCTTGCTTGTTCTCCTTACCCTCCTACCACATTACCAGGACATGCCGTACCTCCTTGTGTGGTAGTCAGAGCAATGCCTCCTCCCCATAGATGTCTGTCGCCCAATCCCTGGAATCTGTTAGTGTGTTAGGTTATATGACAAAAGGGAATCAAGGTTGCAAACAGATTTAAAGTTGCTAATCAGCTGACCTTAAAATAAAGAAATTATCCAAGTGAGCCCAATATAATCACAAGGGTCCTTACAAGTAGAAGAGGGAGGCAGAAGAAAGAGAACCAGAGAGATCACAGTATGGGAAGGACTCAGCCTGATCTGCTAGAGCAAGGGGGTCCCTGCCAAGAACTGTGGGCAGCCCCTAGATGCTGGAAAATGTGAGGGAATGGATTCTCCTCTGGAGCATACGGAAGGGATGCAGCCCCAACAACACCTTGGTTTTAGCCCAGTGAGACCCATTTCGGATTTAAAGCATATAGAACTGTAAGATAATGTGTATTGTTTTAAGCCACTAAGTTTGTGGTAATTGGTTATAGCAGCAATAGAAAACTAATACATCCTGTCTCCGTAAGTTATCAAAAAAAATATTCCTGGGTGGTTCAAAAGAGTCAGTACGACTCTTACACCTACGATGTTTCTCTCTCTTCTGCCTTGCTGCTATTGTGAATTTGCCCTTTGAAGTCCCACAGAATATTCTAATTCACTCTGAGATGCTGCCTCACTGTCCAGATTCCCATTCAGGACACTGTCATCCTTTAAGAAATATAGCTCCTTCTATTTTTATTTCAGCCAAAAGTTCCCTACAGGTTTTCTTCCTCCATTGCTTCATTAATGGTCAGCTTTTCCACTGATCTCTTTTCCTTCCAGGAATCTACACCTTCAGGGTTTATATAACTTTCCCAATTCTAACCTGAAAACAAAAGCTGGCTGATTAATCCTTCTTTTGGGGGGCAAAAGACTACTCAGCTTCTATTCCTCCATAACTGCAGGGTGCAAGGGGCCTCATTTTACCCTTTTCCCTTCAAAACAGGATTGACTTGCCTTGCCCCAAACTCTTTTTTTTTTTTTTTTTTTATTGGGGAAGGGGAACAGGACTTTATTGGGGAACAGTGTGTACTTCCAGGCCTTTTTTCCAAGTCAAGTTGTTGTCCTTTCAATCTTAGTTGTGGAGGGTGCTGTTCAGCTTCAAGTTGTCCTTTCAGTCTTAGTTGTGGCGGGCGCAGCTCAGGTCCAGTTGCCAGTTGCTAGTTGCAGGGGGCGGAGCCCACCATCCCTTGCAGGATTCGAGGAGTTGAACCGGCAACCTTGTGGTTGAGAGCCCACTGGCCCACGTGGGAATCGAACTGGCAGCCTTCGGAGTTAGGAGCACGGAGCTCTAACCGCCTGAGCCACCCGTGCTCTTGAAGTATAGAGCTAGCTTCAGGATTCCAGGACTTCTTCATCTCCACTCTTTCTAGATAGGAGTTCCAAAGTTGATTTTCTGTCAAGTTCTTTTTCCATATAAGAGTAAAACACACACATTAATTAATCTATATCAGGGCTTCCCGTTACATGGCATCTCCTGCTGTAACCTGTGGACTCACAATATGATACAGCTAAGGCAAAACTTTGTTTAGTTTTCATAGGATCTTTTGACTACTAAAACAATGTTTATACATCTGACAGCTTTGGATGAGTTAGAGAGTTGCATAAGGAGTATTAAAATAAAATAAAAAAAAGACATCACCATTGAAGATATTATTCAGAAAAGAACACTTGGGTTCTCACTTTGACATAATGGCATCATGTGTGTGATGGGTAATCTCAACTTTTGTTTAGTCACCACACTGGGGTCCATCTTCATCCATGCTACCATCCAAATCCTATGAGGGAAAAACTTGATATTGATTGTTAATGGTGGTGTGAAAAATTATACCTCACATTCCACTCCTCCTGTCAATTTCTCTCTGAAGTGAAAACATCCGGTGTATTTGTAGTTCTGCCCTAACACAGGGATGATTGTGTTTTCAAGTAGTGATACTGTTCTATGGTTGCTCCTACCTTGAAATAAAACATAATTAGTATGAAATTGTTGAAAGCCCACATTTAAAAAGACCATGGTGGATGTATCAATGTACTATGTATGGGGCAGTAATTAATGGGGCAGTGGGGGGAAATAGAGGGAAGAGGGAGTGAGTGAAATTATAAGGGTAACTGATTGACTATAAACTGGTGAAAGCATGTTTATTATTTGTGTTTATTGTTTCTTACCTTTCAAGTTTCAGAAGTAGAGATTTTGTTATGGGTAGAAACAGGACTGGGTTATGGTATGTAAGTTCTATCTCAACAGAGCTGTTGATTTGAAAACAAGCACAGGGTACCTGCTTCCACTTTAGATCCAGTCTCTCCTGTAGGCTGAGATGAGCTAGAATCTCAATCCAATTTCAGGAAAAAGGAAGCATAATGGGAATAAAGGAGTGTATGCCATCTATTCTTTATTCCTGTCACTTCAGCAAGTGACATGCACTGCTGTTTAATTTAATCCTCTCTCCTAGAACAGGCAAACCTTATTTAACTTCATGTAAAGTGTTTACCAATGCAAGAATCAGGTTTAAACATGAATGATTATTTTAAAGTCCTTAATGGGCTCCATTTAGAACTAAAGGTACAAAAGAAAGCATTTTATTTTGTTTCTCTCTTCCAAATAGAACAGACTAATATCAGAGCAAATGTTATAACACAAAGATAAATTAGAATCCTCAGTTGTTTCTTCGTGAAGCCAAGAGAAAACATGGAATCCTTGTAGGAAAAAATTATATAAGTCGGTTATAAGGTCCAGAGTACTCTAAAAGAATAATGGTGTGCTGGGATATATATATATATATATATATATATATATATATATATATATATATGTATATGTATATGTATATGTATATATACATACATATATATGCATATACATATATATACACATATACATGTATATACACATACATACATGTATATGTATATATGTATGTATGTATACACATATATACATGTATATGTATATATACACATATATGTATGTATGTATGTACATATATATGTATGTATGTATATATACATATATTCATGTTCAACATAGGCAACATATTGTTCTGTATAATAATAGTTAAATGTAAGAGTCAATACAATAACAACAACAAAAAAAGCAATTGAAAGAAAAGTGATATAAGCATGGTTTACTAAAGTTAGCAGATTAAAAGCATAAGGTCTAATTTTTCTTTTTTTTGTTGTGGTTTTAACTTTATGTTGACATAAAGGAAATACATTGCAATGAGTTTGGTGTTAGCCAGACCTGAGTCAGTTCTACCATTAACCAGCTTTTTGAAATTTTTACTTGGGGCAAGTTACTTTATTTCTCTAAATTCTGGTTTCCTTATAAGTAAAGGAGTGAATAAAAAAATACCTTGAGTGGTTATTGAGAGGAATTAATGTATATAAATTATCTGTACTTAGTTGGTGCTCATTAAATATTAGTTTCCTCTCTTCCCTTCACTATGTTTAATAACAACTGAAAATTAGTATTTGGGGAAAATAAGAAAGGAAAGAAATAGGGAATAATAAGAGAAGTTAAATAGGCAGGAAATATGAAAGATGGTGAGAGGTTTCTTATTGCATTTACTTATATGGTAGGAGATTAACCAAGCCAATCATAAACTAATTTTTCTCAATATTCTTCCATCTTGGGGTGTGTGTGTGTGTGTGTGTTTGAGACACAGATCCCACAAATGGGAATGGAACCAAATTAAATGCATTTAAAATCAACATGAGGATTCTTTTCACTCAAAAAAACAAATATGTAAAACCTGAAGCAGTAGTTTCAAAGTGTGAAACACAAAATCAATACAATGGTCTTAAACAGCATTTACAAAGATTAAGTAGAGTAGAATGGAACATTTCAGAATGTATGAAACTTTAATTTCAAACATACACACACGAAGAGAGAATGTATATGTGTGTATCAGGTCACAATGTAAAATGTATTTCTTACTGTGCGTTGAGGTTAAAAAAAAAGAGGTTAAAAACCACTATTCAAAAGGGGAAGAAATAGTTATGTTCCTTTTCAATAAATTAGATTCTCTCTTGGCCTTGTTCGAAGACAGTGTCATCGCTTCAGGAGAAGGCAGACTTTCTTCTGCATCCTTGTGCTTGAATCATGTCCAAACTATTCACATGTTATTTCAGATCATGATGTACCTTTATCAATACTTCCATACATTTCATCAGGAGAGAAATGTGAGAAACATTGTCAAGTTGAAGCATGAAAACAATGAGAAAGCAAATTATATTTTCATGTTCTTCCAATTCCTGATAGCTCTTCTGGAAGGTAGTACCAAAAAAATAGTAAGGGATGAGGAATGCAAAGTAGATTCATTCTGCTTTTTTCTGAAGAATATTTTCCCGAAGACTATTTTCCCAAATCATTCAAAAGCCATAGATTGATGAAAGTATTTAAATGCACGGATAGATGTAAACTATTACAAAGGAATTGGCTCTGAAAGAGATTGGTCTTGATAGGGGAAAAAAACAACAACCTGGCAATATGAGAGCTAACACTTCATGGACTTGTACTCTGGGCCCAACAGTCCATCATGTGCTTTAACAGAATTATCTCATTCAATCCTTAAACAAAGGCAGATAATATATATTTCCATGTTACAGCTGAGAAAAATGAGGCTCTGATGGTTAAGTCATGACCCCAGTCTAGCCACAATTCTAACCCAGATCTGGCAGCTTAACTCCAAGCCTGAGCTACATCCATCCCACCTTTTTCTTGGGCACCTGTTCTTCCAGTTCTTGCTTTTCTGCCTCTGCCCCATGGAAACCCATTCACCACTCCTGTTAGTGCTTCATGCTTCCTCGTCATGGGAACCTATTATCTATAGTATGTTTATACCAAAACGCTGGTAACCATGCTGGTATCCTCTTGTAAAAGGGATCAAACCTTAAATTAAAGAAATTCCTCCAAAGTGAAATTTCAAATATTGTGGAAAAAGTCAGAAATTTTAGGGATGGGGGATAGGGGAAGAGGAAAGGGAGAGAGATGTACTTAATGATACTCCTGTATCTTTCCCATGAGATACTGTTTCATTTTGCCTATCTTTAGTAGCTAGGTCTTTCAAGATGATGGGACGTTTCTCAAAATGTAATCTGCTTTGGGATTAACCTCACTCTTCCATTTGCTTTGTAGTCCATATCTAAATCCTATTTACTTTGATTACACGCGGAAGCTTTTCTTGTATAAAACAAATTACAATTAAGTAGGCTGCCAAAATATTTTGAAAACTGTCAATTCAGCAGAGACCTCATTTTCTTCTCCTTTCAGTTCCACACTATACACCCCCAATTAACTCACATAGGAAAAAGTATTGACATAAAATTGAGTCAGTAAAAAGAAGTAACCATTGTCTTTCTTCTAGCAATGCATGTTTTCCTTGTTGTAAAGTTGACATCCAGTCGTCATATTTTCAGGCGACAGTACTTTGAAAAGCCCTGTTCTATCCACAAAACAAGGTGCTGGGGCTCTCCTCCACCTCACTAGCTGCCACAGGTCCTGTTTGGTCTTAGTGGTCCTGGTTCAGCAGAGAAGGGAAGCATCCTCATAGGATAGCCAGGTGGTGATGACATAGACTCATGACATGGGACAGGTATTGCCCCAGGGGCTGGCAAGTGTTCTAATAAAATTCCCACTCACTTGGTATTGGCATAAGCTCTGGGTGCAGGTGCATTATGTGTCCACTAATGCAAAGTCATGAAGCTATTCTATGTTATCATCTATTAGTGTTGTCTTGCCTTTCACATTTTGGTCTATAATCCACCTATAATTGATTTAGTTATGTTGTGCTACAAGGGTACATACAATTTCATTCTTTTTCCCACTTGAATATCTAATTGTCCTGGTTGCCTTTTTTTTAAAGGCTGTCCTTTCCCTTCTTCCCTGCAGTGCCTTCCTTTGTCATAATTGAAGTGTCCAGATGTGTATGTCTATTTCTTCCTGTCTCCGTCCTGCCCTAGTTCTGTCTGTCCTTACACACACTTTGCTAGCAACTAGAGCAAGTGCTCCTATCTTGTCCTTCATCTTCAAGAATATCATGGCTATTTTTAACCTTTTGCATTTCCAAATAAAGTTGGAATCAGATTATCCAATTCCTCTAACCAATTACTTGGGATTTTGATTGAAATTACATTTAATCATCATATCACTTTTGGAAGAATTGCAGTTTTTATTGGATTCATTTTCCAATCAATGTCTTTTAATAAGTTTTTATAGTTGGATCTGCAAAGGCCTTAGATATATTTTATTTTGATGTATTCATGTGTCCATAGTATTTCAACCCCTTTTAAAATAGAACCTTTAAAATATTTCATTTTCTGTTATTGAGGACATATAGAAAATATTTACTTCTGTGTATTCAATTTTAGCCCACAAAATTATCAACTCAACTTTGAATTTGAATTTTTTATATTTTGATATACTGCATATATAACCATATATTCTATAAGTAATAACAGTTTTTTCTCCTACTTTTCCAATCCTTTACTTCCTTTTTTTGCCTTGCTACATCAGTAACTAATGTTAAAAAGCGTAATGTTCGAAAGACAGTATCTTTGTTACTATTCTGAGAGGGAAAACTTTCAACTTTACATTTTAAGAATGTTTGTTATTAGGATTTTCTTTTTTTTTTTTTTCTATAGATACCCTTTGTCAGCATAAGGAAATTCCCTTTTTTATCTTTTTTATACATTTTTGTTACAAATAGATATTTAATTTAATGACGTTGTGACTTATAGTCCTGGGAAAATATGTCTTGGTCATATGCTTGCTTTATGCTTTTATTCAGGATTTTTGCATCTATATTCATGAGTGAGAATGACTGGTAGCTTTCTCTTATTTGTATTGCTTGTCAGGTTTTGGTGCCAAGATTATGCTAGTCTCATAAAGTTATTTTGGGACTGCTCCCTCTTTTTTATTCTCTGGAAGAGATTTTTGAGTCTGTAATAATTTCTGCCTTAAAAGTTTGGTAGAACTTACCACTGAAACCATCTGGATGGACCTAGAATTTTATTTGTGGGAAGGATTTTATTGCCTTGTCAATGGTATATGACTGCTCACAGTGTCTATTTCTTGAATGGTAAAGTCAATTTGCCCAGAAATTTCTCCATTTCATCTAAGTTTTCCAATTTTTGACAGAAAGTGGCTCATAACATCTTTTCATCTTTTTAGTGTCTGTAGAATCTGTAGTGATGTCCTCTGTTTCATTCCTGATATTGGTTAACGTGCCTGCTCTCTCCTACATCATGCCTGCTAGGGCCTTATCTCTTTTACCAACTTATTCAAAGAGCCAGCTTTTGGCTTTGCTGATCCTTAGTAGTGAATGTTTGTCTTCCTTTTTATTAACTTCTGCTCTAATCATTTTTTTCCTTTTAATTTCTCTGGGATTAATTCACCATTCTTTAATAATTTATTTGTAAGTTTGCTTAGATTCCTGACTTTTAGTCTTCCTTCTGTTCTAACATATTCATTTAAGGCTATACATTTCCTCTTAGGTACTGCATTAGCTACTTTCCACATTTTTATTTATTGTATTTTTATCAGTGTTCAATGCAATTTATTTTTAAGGTACATTGTCATTTCTTCTTTTACGCATTAATTATTTAGAAGAATATTTCTGAATTTCAAATCTTATGGAAAGTTTCTACTTATTTTTATTAATGTCTACTATAACTTCATTGTATTAGAAAATATATTCTATTTAGCATTTTATTATTGTGCTTACTTGAAAAGAAGGCATATTTGTAGCTGTGTCTATTAGGTCACTTTCGTTAATCATGTTGTTTAATTCTTGCACTTCTTTTTCATTATTTTTATCAATTACTGAGGTGTACTATAATTTTATCACTATGATTGTGGATTTGCCTATTTTTCATTTTAGCTATGCCAATACTTACTACATATCTTTTTATGCCATGTTATTAGGAACATTCACATTTTAAATGATTTCCTCCTGATAAATAGGACATTTTATCATTATGTAGAAATGTAGTTTCTCTATGAATCTAATGCTAATGTCTGTCATCTTAAAATCTACTCTGTTATTGGTATAACTTCAGATGATTTCTTTTGAGTTAGTGTTTAAATTATTTTTTTATTTTTAAATTTTACTGTCAAACTCTCTATACTCTCATATTTAAATGTCCCTATTAACATTATATAATTAAGTACTTTTTGTTTGTTTTTAATCCAATCTTAATATCTCTCTTTCAAATTGAATATTTGGTCCTTTCGTATTCAATGTAATTACTGATATAGCTGAGTTAAATCTGGGGTCTTATTTTGTGCTGCTTATCCCAAGTGTTTTATTTGGATTATCTATTTTAACATTCCATTTTTTTTGTCTCTGCTAGCTTCCATGGTGTAATCTTTTTCCATTTTTTGAAGTGGTTTAACTACAAATTACTTATTTTATTACTATATCAAACTTTAATGTTAATTGATAATATCATTCTATTGTTTTCTGGCTTCTTTTCTTACCATAGAGAAGTCAGTTCTCCATCTGTTCTCTAGAGAGTAATTTTTCTTTTATCTCATGCTTTTTTTTTTTTTTTCCAAAGATTTTCCCTTCATCTGTGGTTGTCTGTAGTTTCACTACAATGTCTAGGTGTGGGTTTATTTTAATTTATTCTGCTTACAGTTCATTGAGATTCTTGAAATTGTATATTGATGTACATATTGCTTTTGAAAATTTTAGAGCTATTGTTTCTTCACATGTTACCTCTGTACCAGTCTCTCACTCCACCCTTTTTAGGCTAAAACTTCTCACTGATATCCCATATGCTTCCTACCCTCTCTTTTGCAATTCTTTTCCTTTTGTTTCTTTGTGCTACATTCTGGTTATTTTCTTCTCTCTGTCTTTTTTTTTTTTTTTTAAAGATTTTATTGGGGAAGGGGAACAGGACTTTATTGGGGAACAAGGTGTATTTCCAGGCCTTTTTAATTTTTTTTTCAAGTCAAGTTGTTGTCTCTTCAATCTTAGTTGTGGAGGGTGCCATTCAGCTTCAAGTTGTTGTCTTTCAGTCTTAGTTGTGGAGGGCGCAGCTCAGCTCCAGGTCCAGTTGCCAGTTGCTAGTTGCAGGGGGCGACCATCCCTTGCGGGAGTCAAACCAGCAACCTTGTGGTTGAGAGGACGCACTCCAACCAACTGAGCCATCTGGGAGGCAGCTCAGCTCAAGGTGCAGTGTTCAATCTTAGTTGCAGGGGGCGCTGCCCACCATCCCTTGCGGGACTCGAGGCGGTGAACCGGCAACCTTGTGGTTGAGAGCCCACTGGCCCATGTGGGAATCGAACCGGCAGCCTTCGGAGTTAGGAGCATGGAGCTCTAACCGCCTGAGCCACCAGGCCGGCCCTGTCTTTTTAATTAAGCTAAATTTAATTTGCCCTTAAACCCATCTTAATTTTGATTATTATATATTTTTCAAGTTTGATTATTTTTTTTAATGTGCTACATTACATTTTAGTTTCCAGTTCTCCTCCTTTTTTTAAGGTTGGACTTTCTTTCATAAATGTAGCAAGCATGGTTATTTTATGAACCATATTTGATAATTCTGATAACTCAAGTTTTGGACCTTTTTTATGTTGTTTATCTTTCTTCTGTTACTCACATTTCATCTTGTTCTCTTATAAGACTGGTTATTTTTAATCACATGTTGTATTGTATATTTTACAAATTATTTGGAGGTAATTTGAGGCTTGATATGGCTATATCTTCCTCCTGAGAAGGTATTCATTTGCTTCTGCACATAGTGGTGAGTGTTATCCCAGAAATATCTTAACATAATGTTAAAGTTTGTGTTTGCTTGTACCACTAAATTATGCAAAGCGGACTGCAAATCCATGCAAGGGCTGGTTCACCTGCAGTTACTCCTTATATTGAGGGTATGACCCTTCAGATTCTGAACTCAAACGGAGCTTGATTTATCAACTCTCTATTCCTGGCAGGCTTCAGTTTTCAACTTCAGTTTGTCCAATCCTGGGAACATTACCAAAATCGTGGTTCGATTTTGTAGCTCTTGTCCAGACTTAGCACATGCCCTCAGGTAAAAAAGCATTTTCAAGGGCTGGGTTTATCTCTCTAGTTTCTTGTCTTCTTCTACATCTTTACCCCAAATTTCTTCACTATCTTTCAAGTACTTGATACTTTTTAAGACGGTGCTTTTGTACTTCATCCATCTTCTTTACTTGTCCTTTTATAAGAGGACAAATTACCTTTGTCCTCTTAGACATTACAGGAAGTAGAAATCAATAGGTATTATGTAGAATAATACTATTTTTATAGACTGGAGTCTATAAGGTAGTATTTAGAGATAAATAGGTAATTATCAAAATAGCTAAAAAGCAACAGAGGTGGATATCCCTAGAGATTTCACACGGAGAGAAGTCTTAAGGATGAGAAAGTGTAGAGAAGATATCTCTTATTTTCAGAGTGTACACCTCTGTTCTAATTGAACTTTTAATCATGTGTATATATATGTGGAAGAGGCCACTCAGTGTCCCCAGCACTTATTCTCTTTCTTCCTTTTAGTAATAGAGGGCTACTTAGTGATAGACTATATGGTCCAGCTTCTTGGAAAGGTATATCCAGCTAGGTGGTGACTTAGTTTGGCCAATAGATATGAGTATTACTGACACGCGAAACTTCCTTAAAGTCATTTCCTTAAAGATAAAACTACTTATCTTGGACTTTCCCATCTTCTGGAATTTAATGACAAAGATGAAATAGCTTCAATCATGCAGATGAGGACAATACCCTGGGAGATAGTAGAACAACAAGGCAGAGAGAATCCAAGGTCATGGACGACCTGCAGTTTGAGTGCCCTGCAACACACACGTTCCTCTGGGCTGTTACATGTGACAGAAAAATACATTTCTATCATATTTAAACCAGGTATTTGGGATTTCTTTGTTACAGCAGTTTTTCTATCCCTAAGTAAAATAATATAGAAAATACTTGAATAAAAATTTTAAGATAAAGCATTTTATGAAAAGTATAATAGTGCCAGGAAATGTGATCGATTTCTGAGGGATGGTAATTTTAGGGGAAGAAGACTTTTTATGACAGAATTCTTCATGGAAACCTGGGAGATATAATGCTATATGCATGAACCAAAAAAATAAAAGGATTGCCTTTGGAACCATACAGCATACCGAATGAACAGAGTAAAAGTTTACCAAGCTGCGTTGAGAGTAGCAGCAAAATGTACAACTATGATGTGAAACTCCTGGTTAATAACTAAACCTCTCTCATTTAATTGACATCAATCATGAGTGATGATAGTCTGGATACCTGCTATCTTCTTAATTTGTATGTAATTTACACAGATAATACTCTATATAGACAGATTATTGATAGGGCATAGTCTAATAATAATAACAACAACAATAGCCAGTGTTATCGAGCAATTACTATGTGCCAAATACTACACTATGCACTTCATGTGTATTATTCCATTTAATCCTCACAACACTATGATGTAGGTACCATCGTTATTCTCATTTGCAAAGGCTGAGAAAGGTCAGTGATTTGCCCACAGTCGCACACCTTGTATGTGACGTAGCTGGCATTCAAACTCAAGGTATTTGATGTCAAAATACTCAGGGTCAACAACTATGCAAGATGATAACAATCAAATAGTTTCAGGGACTCTAAAAAGCTAAGAATATCACATTGGAAGAAGACATTGTGATGAAGGGTATTAAAGAGAAGAGAAGGGCAGAGTGCCAGGAGCAGAACCCTGGGACTGGTGTACCTATGGCAGAGCATTGGAGTTTTTCCACCCAGTACGTGTTCTGAACCCATTTTAGAATTGATCCACCAAACATAATTGGGCATAGACGTCCAGTGTTCAGAATCTCACAATCAGGGCAGTCAGAATTTCCACAGGAAATGGCGGTGCTTATAGTCAGAAAGCAGCTGAGCAGCAGCAGTAGCAGCAGCAACAGGAATAGTAGCAGAAAGTGAGTGATGTGATAGTTAAGACATTGGGGAGAATGAGGAATAATGTAAAAGCTAGAGAAAGAAATGGGCTAGAGGCTGGATGGAAGGCGTTTTAGAGAACAGTAAGATGAGAGAGTCTGAGGAGGGCAGAAGCAGGTTGGCAGCATTTTACTATCCTCAGAGAAACAGAAATAATGATAGCAATGAAAACAGCAGCTGGCAGGACTGGATAGGCAACCCAGAGAGAAGGAAGAACGCTTGGCAGGAACTTGACATTTTCCCTACGTAGGGAAAGGTTTTTGTGTCTTTTTTTTTTTTTTTTTTTTTTTCCTTGTGGGGCTTAAGGAAATAATCAGCTTCTCTGGAGATCCTTTTACTTGAGTGTCTATCTCTTGGACTGTCACTCTACTTAGTATGCAGTATATGGAACAAAGGGGAAGTGAAGTCCTCATAAGGTTATGCCTCGTTATAAATATGACTTGGGCAGATACTTACTTTTCCACTTCATGCAATTAAATACTGTATTCTGTGCAGGGTTATGGTTTACCATTAAGCTATTAGAATAGTGTCTAAAAGAATGGTGTCCATGGCCAGGCTCCACCCCTGAGTTTCTCTATGATTTGAATAAGTTTCTTTATCTCTGAGACAAAGGAGTTGGAATAGAAGACACTTCTGAAATCCCTTCGGTTCTTTGGTTTTGTTTTATGCCCTGCTGGGGGAAATCATGCAAAAAACTTCTTGGAGCACTTACTTTATGGTGGATTTCCTGCCACCACCCTCTATAGAGATACATGGACACACATATGTACCCATATATGTACTGTATGACAGTGATGTATTTGCTAATAATTTCTTAGTGTTTCCCAACCATTCGCATATGATGGCAGACATAGAAAATGATATTTGTACAGCCATGAGAAGGGCTGAGGGACATATTACCTCAGTGTACCTATAAAGCATTCCTACCCTACCACTGGAAACTTATCTCACCCATTAGACAGGTTAGTACTGTTGGGTGTACATTAGAATCACCAGGGAGTTTTTAAAATAAAAAAAAATTCTCAGACCCCATGCCAGAACACGTGAGAATCCAAATAGCTGGGTTTGGGCAGTCCCTGGCGTCAGACCTTTTAACAAGTATATTCTAATTACAATAGTTTGAGAACCATTGCATAAGCATCATAAAAGCAGGAATTATGTCTTGTGAACACAGGTATAGTACTTAATATATAGCAACACTTAATATATATGTGTTGAATTGATTAATTAATACCTACCCTAGATAACATAGCCATGGACAATCCTAGACCAGGTTAAAAAGTTGGTTCAATTTTATTAGTCTCTTCCCTTCAGGAGGGCGATCTCCAGTCTTTCCTAAGTGCTCCCTTCACTTTCTCTCCTTATCCTAGATTTTTGCTGTGTCCCAAGTCTCAAATAGCTACTGCTGAATTCACCACAAGATGTTAACCATTAAGAAATATCTTCACTTCCTAGATCCCATTAAAATCACGGCCAATCCATGGAGAGAATATGGTACAGTGGAAATGTCAGGGGCTCTGGAGTCAGAGAGCTGGCTTTGAATCATCCTAGTTCCCTCATTAATAAATTATGAGCAAGTCCCTAACCTTAAATTTTTTCATCTATCAGATTATAATTATATCTCCCTCTGAACTCTGTAGTGATGATTAGAAGTTAGTAAGAGTCTGCACATAGGTAATAACTTATGTGTGTATGTACACACACACACACACACACAATATTATTACTGTTGTGCTTATGAGAGTAAAAATCGATTTGGATTACCTTTAAACCTTGTCAGATAGACATAGCTGAGGGAGAGCTCTTTGGGTAAACTCAAAGGTATTTGTCAAGCCACCTTCCTACATGGTCTCGTCACAGCTTCCTAGACTTCTTTTCCTATTTTCTTTCCAAACAATGGTTGAATGTTAGGAATCCTGCCATAGGAAATCCACTTCACAGATAGGGCTTGGAGACCCAAAGACCAGTCCTTGGGTCAGGGGCTTTCTTCTCCACTTCTGTGCAAGGCTGGGTGGTGACCCCACAGTCAGAACGGTATTAAGGGTCACAACACACTTGTAGGGAGAGAGTAGTTCTCTGCCCTTCCTTCTCCCTGATCGCCCTGTGTTCTATACTCAGAACCTTGAGGCTAATATGAAAATCCCCAGGGTAAAAATGACTAGATTGTGGCTGCAAAACTTCATTAATCTTTGCAGGACAAATGTGTTGTTGTACCTGCCTCTATTCCTGCCTTCCATCTACTATTTCCTAGGTAATGAATGAATATTTGAGATGTCACTATTTAAATGTTGCTGGTCACTACCATCCATGTATACACTTGGCTTCTCCCACCTCATACTTTTCCTCTGCCATCAACACTGACAGAAGAAGAAAACATTTTAGAGAAAAAGATACATATTTATATACACCTATGCATCTATATTCTCATATACCCCAAAATATCAATTTGAATCCTTTGTAGGGATATTACTTTGTGAAGAGAGTATGAACTAGCTACGATTTATTGAGAATTCACACCTTCTGGTATTTTTTTATTGTACAGAAGAAATTTCTGAATTTATTTCTGTGTTTCTTTCTTTGGCATATGTGGAGGTGATGTTTTAGGGGAGTTATGTAACATCCAAGAACGGACAGGGCAATTCTCACAGAATATTGTTGGTTTGACGGTGTGATAAATCCAGTAACTTTTCTCATAGATCCATGCCAAAATTGCAGTTTTCAGAAACTTCTGTATAAGGATTTAAACAGTTTCGTGCCTTGCCACCAAAATGTGTGTTCATTTCTCTACACCTCCACACCTGGCAGAGTTTCAGCCCAACATTTGCTACAGTATTTTGAGTTCATCTTGTTTATTTTCTGCTTTATTTTTTCTCCTGATGTACATTTTATGTTCAAAGCTGAAGGTACCATTTCCCGTGTATACTGCTTAGCCCTGCTCTTAAACCATGCTCTTCTTAATTAAAATACACTTAAAACTAACATGCACTTCAGAGTTTAGAATTTTTACTTCCAACCTCAGTTTTTGTTGCTCGTGTGCAGAATAGCTACACTATAGTTCAGATCCATAGTACGAAATTGCTGAGGTATACTAAAAGTGTGTACTTGATAGGAAATATTTCTTGGAAAGTTGTATTTCACAATATTCATGAGACGTCAGTAGTGCAATGGGACAGGGAGTGAACCCTTCTTGGTGCATGGTTAATGGGGTGCAGTGTGGCAGTGTACAAAAAGTGCAGAATTTGAGTGAGATGGTCCAGATTAGTGGTTCTCTCACAGTGGAGTCTCTGGTACAGTATTATCAGCATCGTCTGGAAACATATTAGAAATGTGGTCTTGGGTCCTTCCCTACACTTACTGAATCAGAGATTCTGGGGGTAGCATCCAGCAATCTGTGTTTTAACAAGTCTCTCTCTCTGACACACACACACACACACACACACACACACACACACACACCATGATTCTGATCCACGCTAAAGTGTGAACATCAATGGTTTATATTCAAACCCCAGCTCAGCTGCTACCTTGGTTTATGGCCTTGGAAAGTTGCCTTTCTGAGCACTGGTTTCCCATTTTACTTTCTCCCTCCAATTTTCCTTTTCTGTACTCTGTTTAAAGACAGGAAGGCAGGACCGATGGTGAAACTGATGTCCAGTTGGGCAATGATATGCCAATCTCCACTTCTTACAGATGCCCCAGTGTTAACACGTGATTCTCTTGGTTCTCTTTGGGTTTAGGGTTCATTGTGTGGTTCTTTAAGCTGGCCCTTCCCAGTAAACCTATAAAGCGAGGAACTGAGACAAAATTGGGGGTCCCCTGGACTTAGAATGTAAAACACTTCAGGATCTTTTGTGTTCAGCTATAGGCCTTCACCATAATTCCAGAACCATGGGAAAAACTTCCACTTGCTGTCTTGTTATCTTTGTGAAATGTGTATAATTATACACTGTACTCACTCCATTTCACAGAATTATTGTGAGGGTCAAAGGAGAAAATGATTATGAAGGTACTTTGAAACTGTAGAGCACTACACAAATGCTAGTTTTTGTTGTTATCTAATACTTTTGAGAAATGTTTCTGTTTCTCTTTTTCCATCCTTTGTAATTCTACTCTTAGTAGAGAAAATGAGGCCTCTTTACTTCCCCATAAGTAGTTGTCAGTCACGTCACTCTTATTTCTGTTGTATGGAGCTCTGGTAGTCAGGCCTCTTTTGGTTATGAATAACAGAAACCCATCTCCAAGCCATGTAAGCCAGAAATGGGACTCATGGGGAGACGGCCAGGGTGTTCCACAGAAATAAAGGAAAGCCTGTAAGGAACCAGGGCCTCAGGGACAGGAATCAGAGAGTGGACCCTGCTGAGGCTTTTTCTCTCTCACTGCGGATCTCATCTGTCAGTCTTGACTTTTCTTTGAGGAATGGCTGGTTTTCCCACTTTAGCCAGGTTGTCACATGTGGCAGAAAATATGGCCGCAAGCACCTATAGCTTAGCAGCTCCTGAGGAAGAAGATAGCATCTCTCTCCCACTGTCCTTATGTTAATCTCAGGAAAGAATTCTGATTGGACCAGAAGGATGAGGCCACGTCTGGGTCAGGTTACCACCCCTGAATAAGGAATAGGTGACAACTCATGTGGTACATAGCGTGTCACCAGAAGAAAAGTCATGGGAACCTTGTAAGGAAGACCAAAAACCAACTAGCTAAGACCTCCATAGGAATCATCTAGCTATTCTGAGTTAGGGTCTGAGGGGATGTATACCTTTGCCACTTCCAGTGGCTCTTATGAGTACAGAAAAGGATTTACAATACTCACACATAAGAATAATACAAAAATGTCTTTCTAAGCGCAAAGCCCAAGGCATAAAAAAAGGGTTCACTTTTTAGGTTGAATCCAGCTTATCATTTGTTAATCAACAAAATCTAGATGAGAAGTGAAACCCCAGACGTTGAGATTTTAAGAGCTGGGAGATGTGCCTGCCCTCAAGGGTCTCACCATCCGGGGAGCTAAGCAACCAAGCATGTCTGTAATGCATCCCATGTTCCCTCATGGAATTTTCATCAAGAAGAGACAAATGAATGGCTTATGGTTTTGCATGTTTTTCAGATTTTCTCTGAAATGCAGACAACAAATAGTCAAATCATGTCTATGCTATTGAAAATCCTTATTGTTTTCACGAGGGTTTTATTTTATTCCTTAGATCAAAAACACCTAGCCTTTCTTCCAAACTATCTGTAACAAGAGACTACATCTTCTTAAAACAACACACACATGGGCCAGCCATGTAGTATAAATTTATGGCGGAGAGATGCAGGGTTTGAAAAGTCAAGTACTCCCTAAGAGCCATGGTGACAACAACTTACGAATTTATATATTGTTACAGATTAAAGTAATTACTTAGACTGGCTCAGAGAAGCCAAACATAATCCCCACTCTTAAAACAAGTTACAGATTGCAATTTCATCTTGAAAGCCTTGGTTAGACTGGTACATCTTATCAATAATTTTGAAAACTATATTTCCACTGAGAAATTATAAAAGAAATAACTGCCATTCAGTTTCTTTATGCTTTGCATTCTTTCTGAGTCGGCAAACATAAAAAAGTCAGCAGGTGGAGCTCCTATTCCCTCGGCAGGCCTGATAGAAGGCCTTCTCTTGAAAGAACTTTCAATTACAGCCTGTCTCTCTGGCAGCCTGTTCTAGGCTCCCTACAGACAGTACTAGAATAATAAATGATAATGCAAGACCATGAAACATTACAGTGTGCTGTCACAGGTCAGGAAAAAGAAGAGTGAAAGAAGAGCCAGAAAGCTTTTATTTTATTAATTTTTTTCTTTTTTTCTTTTGGTTATCACCGCTATTTTACATTTCTTTTCAATTAACAAAGAAGGTGCCATCCTTCAAGAGTGAGACCTGGCAGGATGTACTGATTCATTTGTTCCCTGGTACACTTTGCACTCATTTTCTCTCCTGCTTGTGTTCGGTCACCCTTTGACAACGGGGCACTTCTTCACAACCGAGTGCGGCATTCAATCAGACAAGAGAAATGGTATACCAACAGGAAAATGAAAACAATATGGAACCATAAAATGCCTTGGGCTCCCCTTTTAAAATTTTTTGGGGTTCTCTTGGCAAGTAAATTCACACAACAAAAATTTAAGTATCTCTCTTCTGCCCACTTAGTCTGATAACTTTGCTAAATTTTTCATAAGGGTGTATGGTTACCATTTTGCAGCCGGTGATTACAATGAAAATTCCCTTTAATTCACTACATTTGATATGCACATAATTCCTTTAGTGTGAAACCTACTTAGTGTCTTGTTCAATGTGCCATTTCTAAAGGAGGAGTGAGAATCTGGGTGATCAAATACATTTCTTATAAGGACCTGGCACGTGGTATCATGTGACAGCAGATGGTATGTGAAAGCCTTTGTGGGAAAGATGGCCCCTGTTAAATAGGCTGTGAATGTGCAAGGTTGTACGTGTCTCCTCAGAGTGTCATTCAGTCACTCTGGCATCTGCAGGAGAATAAACAGCATCCTGTTCACTTTCATAACGAAAACTAATGTGAGCAAACTCAGGAAAGTCATGGAGCTACAGGTACATGCGGCCTGGCAGGGTGGCCAAAGGCACAGTCCAGAGCTAATAGTATTCACTCCACGGGGGCACCGGGCTTGGGCAGGCCACAAGCGTTTGGAATTTATCAGACTGTGCAATAGGAAACTAGAAACAACCGAAATCTCAGGGCCCTCAAGTGAAAAGGCAGAAAGAACACAGGGTGCCAAGTTTGGTGTTAAGATTCCTCTTTGTCTGTCCCACGCATGTCAGGGAGAAAAAGGATGGGTGCCATGCCCATCCAAAAGTGTCCTCTCCTGTGAGGCCTGCCAACTCTTTACACACTCTGAGAATTTTGTGGCTCTTCTCTTGATCTGAGGAGAAGCTAAATTTTGCTCTGCAATACACATTTGAGGCAGGATGCTAATGAGAATTATTATTAAGCCATGTAGAGTTGGCACCAGTCTCTTGCAATCTGCTCAGAGGCAGAAGCAGAAAGGACAGAGGCAGGGAGTCAGAAAAGCAGCTTTACTGAATGCTCTCCTGGACCTGATTAGTTTTGGTCACTTGCAACACCAAGTGAAGCCAAGTATAATTGTAAGCTTTCACAGGCATGCCACCCTGTTTGCCACTGGAATGGATCTATCCTTGCCTTAATGAATCTTCTAGATTTTACTGTTGCTTTAAAAACATTCTGCTCTGCAAGAACGGCAAAAGCAGAAGTTTCTGTAAGTTCAATAACCAAGGTACCAGAAAGACTAATTTGCTGTGCATTTTGGTATTTCTTTCATTTTAGTACTCCACACAAATGGTCCCATCTCACTCTCAGCATAGGAACTATGTGTCAGAACCTGTCCTGGTATAACTTTTGGAGTATGCTGTGATATCCTGTTCAGATGGGAGAGAATGGACCTCTAATCAATGTCAGAGGGGCCCAGACTTAGAGCTACTATGAATGATCCTCCAGGTAGTTAGACCAAATACCCTTTGTGAAAATGGAGCACGACACAAATGACTTGGAAAGGAAAACGCGACCAAAACAAATCATCGTTTTCACATTTGTGTTGATTTACTATTAAAGATATTTTATCAGACAGGATTTCCTGGATCATACTGATGTGAAGTGATCTTCAGACTCAGAGACAGAAGTCACCCATACCTCTCTCTCCCTTGACAACTAGACCACAGGCTCATGTGGCCAGTGACCATTTGGATGTGCCTTAGGCACCTCAGATATAGTAAGTTCCAAACTGTATTCACCATCACTGTAGCTGCCACCAAGATGGTCTCCTCTTTGTTTTTCTAGAATCTCTGTCAGGTGAATGAGTTGGAAGTCAGCCTTGGCTTCTCAGTTTCCCTACACGTCTAGTAATGACCAAATCCTTCTGTGTATTTCCTCTTCTCCACCCCCTCTGCAATTGCCTTTGCTTGGGGGGTTTTCCTCATTTCTGGTCTACACCATAGTAATGGCCTCTGGTATCATCCAATTAACCATTCTCCACATTGTCGTCAAAGTGATCTTTTAAGACCACGGCCCTGAGAGTGTTACTTCCTCTCTTAACGCTGGCTGGTGGTACCCTATTGCCTCATCTTTTAGTACGGCATCAAGTCCCTGTGTGAGCTGGCACCACCCTGTCCAGACTCACGCCCCAGTGTGCACTTCACACTCAAGCCATACCTAGGTGCTTGCCTTTCTACAAAGAGGTCATACTCACAAAATTAGGCTTTTTCTTGTATCTATATATGTGTTTCAGTTGCTTCCTCTGTCCCAGCTACTTGTTCTTCCTTTTGTCAGCCTTCCACCCTCATCTTTCAAAAATTCACTCAACTTGCATTTCCTCTATAAAGCCTTTTCAAGTCTTTATGCTTCCCTACCCCGCAACCCCCAGCTAGCCTCTTTTCTGGATGGATGGATGGATAGATAGATAGATAGATAGATAGATAGATAGATAGATAGATAGATATAAGTTCCTTAGGAAGCCTCCCCTGATCCCCCAAGGCTGAGTGGATGGATCATAATTTACTTTAAAAATACCCTACTGATAGACATTTAATATCCCACCTTTATTCTGAGACTATCTTTTGAGAAGCCAATTTTTCTTTGCAAGCCCAGGTAATCTTTCAGTGTCCAGGCAGATTTCACATTAAACATCAAGATAATGCACACGAAAATCTGATCCACATTAATGATATTAATAGCAGTAAAATCATAGTTATCAATAGTGAACACATTATATACATGAATGATTTCATTTAACACAGCAGTCTTCTGAGCTGGTATTATTATTCCCATTTTACACAAGAGGAAACAGTGTTAGGGAGTTCTAGTGATATACTCTTAGACTTGGAATTTGATTCTAATTTTGCTTAAATATTCTTAATATTCTTCATTATATTAACTATTTTTTTTACTTAAAAATTATTGTAAACGAAAACTTTATATCATTCGTACGAATAGAAATTTTAGAGCTGCTTGCCATAAATGTGAGGTAAACATAAAAATAAAACTATTCAAACTTAGAATTCTCAAAGTTACCAATAAAATTACCTTATATATATATAAGATATATATAGCACACTTTGTGAAACATTGAATCACGGGATAAAATCAACATCAAGACTCAAAACTCTATAATCATTTCTTAGTATAGTACTCTATTGGAAGCCAAATATTATATAGGTATAACATTAGTATACATATTAGTTATACTATTAACACACTGAGTAAAGGCATTTTTATTTTATCAACCTAATGGTCAAATGAATGAATGTAATAGCAAAAAAACACCCATTTCATTCTTGCCTTTCGCTTGCCAACCCAGCACTTCCTCAAGTGGGTCATTGTGGCTTCTCAGCCTTCTTTTCTTGGGCTGTAAAGGGTTTCAGAGTGTGTTGTATGGAAACGAATCAAGAATAAAGCAGAAATAGGAAGGAGTAGCTAACGGACAGGAAACCCCCAAAATAAGGGCCTGCTGTTAGCACTCATTTATGGAAGATGTAGGAAGAAAGATAATATTCTGGGCTTCATAATCATACTTTTATAAATCTGTTCCTGTGCTGGGCTTTGTAGGAGCAACTACAGGTAAACACAATCCAGTCTTCTATGTTTTGTGGTAAATTTCTCATGGTAATTACCCTGGGTGGCCTCTGAAAATTTGATGCCTGAGCCCAACCTCAGACTTTCTGAATCAGAAATATGAATAGCAATAATAGTTATAGATATTGGATGTATTCCAGAAATCAGCCTTCTGTAAAGCTCCCTAAGAAACTATCTGTGCACACTCAAGTTTGCCTACCATTTTCGGATAGAATCTACTTTAAGAATATCTGAAATATTAGAAAATAAATCTGGTTTCTAAAACAGATAACGTAGAATGTGATTATTCAAAAAATATTTTTATTGCATTTGAATTATAGTATTTTTATGTGACCCTGAGTTACGAATCAGAATGAATAGACATTAGAAACATTAGGAAACTCTGTAAATTTAATACTCGCACTTTGTGAACCAACTGAACAACATTCATTAATTACCTACCATGTTCTGTATTAGGCACGGCACTAGAGGGATTTACAAATGTGAGAACTCTGCAGAAAGGCGAGGTTGTGGGTGACTTGAAAATACGATTTCGCACAGTGATGGTTTCCCACAACTTCCATTCTTCTAATTTTGCTTGGTCACAGCACCCTATATTTTTTGGCTGCAAACATACTACTACATTTTCTATTGTCTTTTGTACCTAGAATAACTATCTGTCTAAATTCGGGCTAGTAGGATGTGAGTGGAAGTTACTAGAAAGGGGCATTCCCCTCTCTTTCCTTTTGCGTATGCCTGATGTTCTGCAGGTAGGTTTAATGGCTGCAGACATCTTGAACCTCAAGGCAGCCCTGGGAATACAGGTTGTGCCGAGCAGAATAACAAAACAGAAGGGACCTGGGTTGCTCCCACTGAAGCACATACCAGCCCTGAATCACTTACTACCAGGCTTATGAATCAGAGAGAAAAGAACTTCAAACTTGCTAACGTCACTATTTTGGGGGACTTTCTATCACTGGCAGTTGAACCAAAGCTTAACTAATAGAGATAGTTTCTTGAACTTGGAGGCAAGATGCTAGCCAGAAGCACAAATTTTGTTGTTGATGAGCTTTGATTGTTTTTCATAAAGTATATAGACGGTGGGGGACATTTAATCACAAATGTTAAGAATGGTCGGCTGAGAAAGGGTATAATTATGTAATGTGATAGATGTGCTAAATATTGTTATAACTGCAATCATATTACAATATATAAATGTATCAAATTAACACGGTTTACACATGTCAAATATATATATATATTAATACGTGTATATATATGTGTGTGTTTTTTTAAGGTGGGCTACGACTTCCTTTTTGTCTTTTTCTATAGTGTACTTTGCACACTTATGGAGGTCATCCATCAAGGGAGTCAATATTGTCTCTCAAGCCAAATGGGTCTTTCTACATTTCAGTTAACAAAAAGCAGCTTAACTTCCAATGCCTATGAGTAGGGGTTGGAGTGCAATGCTCTCCCTACCCTATTTCTGATGACAAGAAAAAGGATGACTAGAATGGGTGAGGTTAGCCACGCTGGAAAGCAAGACCCATTAGACCAAACATGCTCTGTTAAGATGTACATTTTTATTGAAAGTTCAGGTAGATTGCAAGAGGTAAGCCCTCAGAGCTGAGTACGTAATCTGTAGAGTCCAGGGCAAAAAAAAATATGTGGGGCTCCTTGTTCAAAAGCAGGAAAAGAGTGTCATTTACGGTATTAAAACTTAAAGCTTTTTTTTTGCTTTTGAAAGTCTCCTCAAATTGTCATGTTTTTCTATTTGCTGTTTAATGCGGTTCTAAGTAAAGATAAATTAACATTTTAAATTATTAGCATGAATTTTACTATTTTTTATGTAGTGCAATGCCAGTTTTAAATGCAAATATAAACGCATTGACCTTGGATGCAGAATCACTGAAATAACACAATTCATGTTTCATAGCTCATATTTGCAAATGCATTAGTTCTTACTAGAACAGTGGAATCACTGCTCAAAACTACTTTTTACATTTCATTTCTTGATCTGTGCACATTCTACCAACACTTTCTATTTCAAGTTATTAAAGAGTAAGGAAGGACTGAGTGACTGGCATCATTTTTAGCATAAGTGGTTAGGGACATAACACAAGTTGGAAAGGATATGATACTGGGTAGTTTATGTTTCTTAGAACACCATTGCCTTCCTTCTACATTTGAAGTGAGTTCTAGTTCTAATACAAAGCCTAGCCTTTTGTGGATGTCAGAGCCTCTGCTACTCGAACATAGAAGTGACAAGCTTACCTTATACTTGCTTTGAATCTCAGTGAATTCCCCTCATCATGGTTCCAGAGGAATTCTGTGCTTATGGTGCATCCCGAACACTGGAAGTGAATGGGGTGGCAAAAAATGGTGGCACGCATGCATATTGCCATGTTCTGCATAGCTCCTCTGCTCATGTTCCATTGTCACTTCACTTAGCAAACGCACATTCAAAGAAAAAATTAAGACTACATGTATGACGCCTGCCTTATAGGGCAGTAAGGAAGCCTAGAGGTCATGGGAATTCTCTCTGAGTTCATCATTCTTTTATATGGCCTAGAGGAAAGCGCTTCCAGATTTAAGCCCCATTAAGAAAATGCTCATTTTGTATGCATTCTCTCTCTCCATCTTATAAACAGCCCCCACTCTTCTCCTTCTTTGTTCAAACCTCCATGTGCCACTCTCTGCAAGTTCTTCAGTGACTCCACCTCTCCTTCTGGGGAATTCTGAGAGAAATATGTCCTACTCTTTGCTAGGACTTAGGGAAGCTCTGTTCATTCAAGCAAAAGTGTGGGAGTGTTGGGAGGCAGAGAAACACTCATCCTACAAGTGAGATTGAATATGACTATAGATGCTCAATTTTAGGTCAGTTTCCTCATCATAGAGTGCTGCAATTAATCTTTCTACCAGGTCAGATAAGAAAGGTTGGCACATCAGCAAGGCAAGCATTCTATCATTTTCTAAGACACTGTTGTCTGTAGTCGTACTGAGGAAACGCACTTCTATTTAGTGGCTTTGGACTTATCCTTGGTAAAGTACATAATTCAACATAGTAAATTTGAAGATCTAATTGGCTTTATTAAGTGATTTATGAATCAGGAAGCATCCCAATCTAGCAACTAGAACGGCACTCACAGGGGGTTGTACAAAATGGAAGGTTTTTATTGGAAGAAGGGTGGGCAATGGAGCTGCTAACAAAAGAGAGGATTATTTTTATACCAGGACATCTACTTTTGGGAGAAAGGGAATGGCAAGGGTTTTGTTTTGTTTTGTTTTTTATCATGCAGATTACCTATTTTTTCTATAGGGGATGGAGAGGCCCCAAGTGACAGATAACCTTACTGGTGCTTGACCAGAAAATTCCAGATTGGTTGATTAAGATTATATTTCTAGGACAGATTAAAACAGCAACTAGGTCAGGTACTTTTAAATCTAGATTTGGTATCTTGGGCTTTAGCACAAGTGACACCATTTTAGGCCTGTGGTTTTCTCTTTAACACTGTTTGGAATAATAGACGCTTCTATTATTTTGTTAAGAAGCATTAGGCACTTCTTAAACCTGTCTTGTTTTACTACCAAAACTATACTGGCTGAAAATAGTTCCCTGCAGTAAAAAGGCAGAGCTTATGTTTGGTCCTTCTTTCTCAGACTTCCAGGCCTTTCTTCAATTCTGGCCACTTGATCCCTGACAGGCAAACACATTTCCCTTCTGGTTGGGCATCTAATAGTCAACTAATCCATGCTGCCATTATTTAATAGTAGCTTAATGAATCCCACTCCTAGAATTTGCATCTTAATAGGAGACTTTTCTAAGTAAAAGAAAGAGGAGGAGGAAAATTAGAAGATGGAGGAGGAGGAAAATTGGTTTTAATACTCAGAATTTTGTATGTATCAGAGAGTACAAAGGCAACAGATTACTCTGCTAGTTCTCAAGTTTGTGTTATATGGAAAAACAGTTAACCTTATGAAAATGGAAAGAAAATTAAACTGAGGGTGGCATAATCCAGGGTAATAGTAGGAGCTTTGCTAAACTCATTTCACAAACACTCTGTTAGTTCACAACTGTTTTGGTTCAGTTGAATAAGAGAAAGAAGCTTGAATTCAATAAATAACCTAGAATCACACAAATACTGATGTAGTGGTAGTGAGGTTGGGAAGGTAGAAACTTATAGGTTAAACTATAGATCACTTTCTTCAGAGTGTTTTAAATGTTACAGGTAAAAGCCACATATAGAATTAAAGAAGGTTAGAATGCCATGTTAGGAAAAACTCCAACGTGTTTCAATCTAACCCTTAAATAACATCTTCTAATGAGTCTTCATCACCTACAGGGAAAAAAGTCTCTCAATGGCTGGTTCCTGCACACCTCTCTCTCACTCCTTGCTTCGCTTTTTTTTTTCTCCAATAACATGAATTGCTGATAATGTCCCCGTACACTAAGCTGTGTCTTCATGCCTCTGATCACACCATTTTGTTCTTCTGAATGTCTTCACCTCCTCCCCAACCTCCCTTTGCCTGGCTAATGCCTACTCATCCTTCAATATTCAGCTCAAATATCATCATCTACAAGAAAACTTTCCCTTCATCCATCCCCAGACTTAGGTGACTAAGTATCCCTTCTCGGTAATTCCAAAATACCTCATTCACGTCTTCATCATTGTACTTAACCCCGTCTAAAAATTCCTTTGTGCTATATGTCAGCCTCTGTCACTTTACTATGAACTCTTTAAGAGGCAGGATCAACCAAGTCTGATTTTATTTTATTTTTAAATTCCCAACGCCGTCAATAAATATTCAGTAAATGAATAAATGAATGATTCATGGAATCTAACAATCTGAGTAGAAAATTGTGATTTGGAGAGGCAAATGGCTTTCCTAAGACCTAACTAGCTCAATACTTATATCTAGCACTCCTGCCTTCAGGTCATTAAATTTTTCTTCACAAACTACAGCTTAGAAAACCCTAATAATAGGAAAATAGTGGTTAATTGGATTAAAAAACAAAAGCCAAAGAAAAAGTACAGAGTCTGAAATCATTGAGGAATACACTATGTTTTCACTTTAAGAAAATTAAAAAGTGTCTTGTTGAATTTAGATGCCACGCTACTTCTTCAAGGATAAAATCCTGAAGTGATCATACTTGGTGCTCCGATTTGTAGTTAGTAAATTTATTTCTAAGACTAAAGATATAAACAAGCTCATTAGAGAGTGTCAAAACTTGTCAAACATCAAATAGCTGTTACATAACAATATTTTGAAGTCTAGGTTATTATATACAGATTGCATCTCCATTTAAAAAAATCTTACGCGTATGTTCTAAAAATTAAGGGAAAAATGATCATTTAGGATTTTCCAAACTTTAAACATTTTGAAAGTGTTCAGAGCCATTTGAGAATTCTAAAACATGGCTAGAGATAGGATACATAATAATATTATTCCCACTCAGAATTATTATTGTCATTTCAGCAAAGGGGAAAACCAGATGGGAAAATGTTTGGATTCTTTTCCTTCATAATGGTTTAAGAGCCAAGTTTCATTAGAATGAAAAACTAATTTTCTGAAAATAAAATAATTCCCTGCTTTACCCAACCCCAAAATTTAAAAAATGACTCCTTGTTGGTTACCCACCCAATGCTGATTCCCTTCCTACCGAGAGGACCCTCATTTTCATTCATGTGAGTACCTCCATGTTCCTTTACCTGAAGCCATGTGTTCCAGAAGTAATCCCCCTCCCCTGTTAATGATTGGCTCAGGGATAGGAGCTAAGACACAATGCTGGCCTGTGAGGTTAGGGGGAACTGGTTGGGAGTTTCTGGAAAATGGTTTCATACCTTTGAGTGAGAGACATAGGCAAAGGTTATGTACAGGTAAAGCTGGGACTACCATTTCATGAAGGCAACAAAAGGAGGAAAATTTTGAGCCAAAAGAACCACCTCTGGGACAAAAAACTTGTAGGGTCACGATTAAGCCACCCTGAAGGGTGCCCTACTTCTGGACTTGCAGTTATGTGAGTCAATACATTTCATTATTATTTAAATCACTTGAGTTTCTGTGGAGAGCAGTGGAAAGAATCCTAATGAATATATAGCAAAATTAGTGATCCCATTTAAATTACTGGAATACCTAATGTAGAACTCTAAGAAAATGTTTGTTTTACTTTGAAGTAATTCAGCTTCTCTATATTTTTCTGTTCCCAGGCTAATAGTTTGGGCTTTGGAGCGTCATCAGTTATTCTAAACATAAAATTCTCCTTCACTTTACTTCTCACACAGATGACCATCTATTTATTTCTGCATTTTAATGGATGCTTTCCAAAATTCTGAGATTTTGCCTCCTGTGTCTTTAAGTTCATTATTTCACTAGCTAATTGTGAGTGTATGAACCCCACACAGAGCAAATTGTGTGGCCCTGATGAGATCCTCAGATCATTCAGTCATCTGGGTGCCTCGATTTTGCATATTCTCATAGAATGTTAATACATGTGAATGTCCCTTAACATTTACCTTGAAATCTTGGGGTTGCTCTGTTCAAGTGAATGATTTCTGGGCTTTATCAGTCTGAAACATTCAAAGGATCCAATGTTCGTGAGTTAATGAAGGAATTCACAGTATAAGAAAAATGGAAATACAGTGGTATACTTATTGTCAGGTGAAGAAAATTACTTATTTGGTCCTGTTGATTTTTAAAACAAAATTTTCACCACAAAGCTGGCAAAATACATAACTTTCGATCAAAGCAGTTTTGAAGTATTGGAGGCAGTCTAAATGATATAACCTTCACATTGAGATTTTGTGTAATCACAATAATAATTACTATAACAGCTCAAATTTATTTATTATGTGCTGGGAACCAAGAACTATATTCAACTCATTTGCTGTTATCTCATTTATCTTTCATAACAACCCTGTGAAACATGTTCTAGTACATTTTTCACTTTACAGATGAGAAAACTGAGTCTTAATGAGATTACATAATTTTCCCCAGGATCTCCAGGACCCACTGCTCTTAACATCTAGGCTAAATAGTAAATTTCTGTCCTAAATAGTATACTCTAAATAGTTAAGCTGTGTTCTAAATAGTCTACAGACCATTCTAAACAGTCAGCTATGTGACTGAGTTTCCAAAAAGGCGGTAGGCTTCAATTGCCTTAATAGTAGTAACGAGACTGGAAGTTCTACTTTGTGACGAAAATATTATATTGTATCTGAGGCATATTGCCAAATAATTAATACCATATTTCAAAAAGGAAAATAACAAATAAGAATTCAACCAGGGGAGGATGAAAATATGGCAGGAGTCTGGAAAAGATCTTATATGGACTGAGCAAATCATTTAGCCACGATCAATTTTTAAAAATGTTTTATTATAATAGAGATAGTACATGATATGCGTTGTAGAAAAACAGAAAATACAAAGGAAAAAAAAAAAAAAGAATGTCACAACTCAGCATCCAGTAATTGACACTGTTAATACCTTACTGCATATCAGTTGAAGTACGAGGTCTGACAATGAAGTTCATGAACTTGTTGTTACTATGTTGCTAACCTTTTTTTGGTATCAGAGGGACGATTTGTTATGAATTTGTACCAATTGGACAAACAGTTAACAAAGTTTACTATTTGGAAGTGCTGAAAAGGCTGTGTGGAAAAGTTAAATGACCTGAAATTTTGCCAACAATTCATGGCTCTTGCATCATGACAATGCACCAGCTCACACGACACTGTCTGTGAGGGAGTTTTTAGCCAGGAAAGAAATAACTGTATTGGAACACCCTCCCTACTCACCTAATCTGGCCCCCAATGACTCCGTTCTTTACCCGAAGATAAAGGAAATAGTGAAAGGAAGACATTTTGATGGCATTCAGGACATCAAGGGTAATATGACGAAAGCTCTGATGGCCATTCCAGAAAAAGAGTTCCAAAATTGCTTTGGAGGGTGGACTAGGCACTGGTATTGGTGCATAGGTTGCCAAGGGGAGTACTTCGAAGGTGGCAGTAGTGATGTTCAGCAATGAGGTATGTAGCACTTTTTCTAGGATAAGTTCGCAAACTTAATTGTCCGACCTCATTTTCATAGAGAGAGAGAGAGAGAGAGAGAGAGAGATCTCTTAAATTTATCCCTTAAGGGCTATATATATCCCTTATATTTCTTTTAATCTAGAATAGCCCCTTTTTTATGACTATTGAAGATGAAAGGCAGTAGAACTTCAGAATAGTCTACCTCTTTGGATTTGGATTTGTCCAGTTGTATCCTCTTTTAAAGGCTTGATGGATTCAAGTAAAACATCATGGATAGAATATCATAGATGATGTTGTATACTTCATGTCTCTTGTAGCACATGAGAAGATACAGAACTTCTAATTCATCTAACATTAATTTCCTAAAATTTACCTTCACTGGAGTGATGGCAGTCTGAACTCTATATTGTGTACTTTTATTTAACCTCTTGTGATTAGGAAATGTTCTATGTGGTATTACTTTGACACCAAATGAATGTCCAGATTCCCATCTACTATTTGCCTAAGAATTTTAACTTTGATACATTTTCTGAATCAATAAGTTAGCTAGAGTTTGTGAAATTATGTTTTCCTAATTCTGTCATACCGTCTACCTTTAAAACTGGCATTTAAAGTAGGGCTTTCCCTCATAAATTGGTCTAGGCCTCAATTACCTCCTTGTATGATTATGAAGTTGCCTAAATAATATCTATGGACCGTTAAGTCCTACAAGTATACAAAGAGGTGATTCTAGAAAGAGCCACATACAGTCGGCTGATTTGTGACAAATATGATATTTCAGTGCAATGGAGAAAAGATTTTTTTTAAATAAATCGAGCTAGATTAAATATATATATATATATATGGAGAGAGAGAGAGAGAGAGAGAGAGAGAGAGAGAGAGACAAACAGTGACTACACATTTTAAGAAAGGAAAAACACTATTAAAATTGTAAAGTTCAATATGTACTGTTCACAAAAGATGAATACATCACATTTGACTTCTGCAATTATAAGAGATGCTCAAAGAGGTTAATATCCACATCCAGACACTTCTGATTATGGTGAACTACTGTTTGAGCAATGTTGACCAAAATGTCCACTTGTATACATTTTTGGCACATCTGGTGTGTGTGTCTGTGTGTACGTGTGTGTGTGTGTGTGTGTGTGTGTATTTGTGAGTCATAAATATATTTGAGAATCATGTATATATTTGTAACTTTTGACCTCTACCTGTCTCACACTAGAAACAAAATTCTGGATAGGTTGCCATTCTAAAGACAAAATAATAGGAAAATATATTTATTAATCAAGGTAGGCAAAGATTTCTTAAACATAACATAGTAAACACTAGCCAAATTTTTTTTAATGATTAATGGTACTATTTTAAAATTTAAAATATCTGTTCATTAAAAGACCACTACTATTACGTTGAAAAAGCAATCCGGTGTGATCAAAATGGCAGCATGTGGTGAGCCTCTGTAAATCTCCCCTGGAATTTACAACTAATCGAACAACAATAACTCCACAAAGGACTCCCTGCACAGCAGACAGGCAAGACGAAGAGGACCACTACTGAATTCACCTAAAGGTGGGCGAATCGCGCTAGCGGAGGAGGAGAGAAGGGAGAAGTGCGGAGATGGAGCTGCGAGGGCACAGGACGCAGACCTAGTTCAGTGCTCTGAGCTCGCTGCATCCTGGAACTACTGCAGCTGCAGGAGAGGGAAAAACTCGAACTCCTAGGGCTCCACTTATGGCCCACAGGGCTGAGGGGGCAGCATATAACACGGCTGAACCCAATGCTCATGGCAGAGACTTCAGAGAAAAGACTGAGGGAAGAAGGCTGAAAACGGTGGTTTAAGCCCTCACTGCTGAGCAGAGAACGGAGCCTTAGGCACTGAGACTAGCCGCCCCCGCCCTACCCTCCCAGAGCTCGCCCCACCCCCACCTGCCCGGTGCTAGAAGAAAAACAGTACCAGTGTCAGATCAAAAGAACAGAATGTTTGCTGTTCTGAGAACTGTGGACCACAGACACAGATTTGCAGCCCAACTAGTTCCGGCAAAGGGGAGGGAGCTGTGGAAGCAGGACTGGCTGTGGTGGTGGTTGCCGCCATTGCTCTGGGCCACCTCTCACAACTCACCCCGCCCCTTGCCCCACCTGTCTGGGTGGATCCCTGCAGGAGTAAACAACTGCTGAAACATATGGACTCTGAATCTGGTGCAGGAAGAGCTTTGGAACTTCAAAAGCTCTCCGCATACCCACACGGACACTGCGCCCTGTGATCTAGGCGAACTATTAACAGAGGAGAAACCCGTCTCCCAGGGAATCCCCCCATTGTGTGAGAAGCTGGAATAGTGCAGAGAAAACATAGCACCACCATGTAGGAGAGGAAAAAAAGGCTGCAGTCGGAGAGAAAATAAAACATTCTACCAACAAGTACTGGAAAACAAAAGAAAGACCTCTTCCTATCAACCTGTTGCAGAAGCCACTCCTGTAGATGTCTAGGAAGAGAAATAATAAATCAGTACTTGCCATGAATAATGAAGGCAACAAGACAGCTCCGAAAGAAAGTGAAAAGTCTCCAGAAAAGGAACTTAAAGATATGGAAATATGTGACTTAAATGACAGAGAATTCAAGATTGCAGTTCTGAAAAAATTCAACGAGATGCAAGAAAACACAGAAAGGCAGTTTAATGAACTCAGAAACACAATCAAAGAACAACATGAGCATTTTACGAAAGAGATTGAAATTTTATAAAAGAACCAAATAGAATTTCTGGAGATTAAGAACTCAATAGAAGAAATTAAGAATGAAATAACCAGCTTAGGTAGTAGAGTTGACCAGATGGAGGAAAGAATCAGTGACATCGAAGATAGAAACCTGGAAATTACACAGATGGAAGAAGAAAGAGACTTGAGACTTAAAAGAAATGAAAGAACTCTACAAGAACTTTCTGACTCCACCAAAAAGAGCAATATAAGAATAATGGGAATACCAAAAGGAGAAGAAAGAGGGAAAGGAACAGAGAATATTTTCAAATTGTCAATGAGAACTTCCCAAATTCATGGACAAAACTGGATCCTCGAATCCAAGAAGCAAATAGAACACCTAATTACCTCAATCCCAACAGGCTTTCTCCAAGGCACATTGTATTGAAGCTGTCTAAAATCAACGACAAAGAAAAAATCTTTAAGGCAGCCAGGGAAAAGAAGACGGTAACCTACAAAGGAAAACCCATTAGATTATCATCAGATTTTTCAGCAGAAACTCTACAAGCCAGGAGGGAGTGGAACCAAATATTCAAACTATTGAAAGAGAGAAATTATGAGCCAAGAATAATATATCCAGCAAAGATATCCTTTAGATATGAAGGAGGAATAAAGACCTTTCCAGACATACAGAAGCTGAGGAAATTTTCTAATACACGACCTGCACTACAAGAAATACTAAAGGAGGCTATTTGACCACCATCAACAGGGACAATTTGTGGCAACCAAAACATAAAAAGGGGGAGAGTAAAGGCCTGAACTGGAATATGGGAATGGAGAAAGTAAGCGTGCTGAAGAAAATGGAATACTCTAAATATCAAACTTTCTTTTACATAAACTTAAGGGTAACCACTCAAAAAAATCCAGAACTGAAATATATACTGTAATAAAAGAAGAAACAGAGGGAAACATCATAGAATACCACCACACAGAAATAATAGACAACAAAAAAAGGCAAAGAAACAATGGAGACACAGCCTTACCAGAAAACTAAAGATAGAATGACAGGAAATCCTCACATATCAATAATCATCCTAACTGTAAATGGACTGAACTCACCAATAAAAAGGCACAGAGTAGAAGATTGGATCAAAAAACTAAACCCAACCATATGCTGTCTCCAAGAGACACATCTCAGCTACAAGGACAAGCATAGACTCAAAGTGAAAGGGTGGAAATTGACACTCCAAGCAAATGGTACCCAGAGAAAATCAGGTGTAGCCATAATGATATCAGATGAAACAGACTTCAGGGTGAAAAAGATAACAAGAGACAAAGATGGACATTTCATAATGGTAAAGGGGACTATACAACAAGAAGACATAACAGTCATCAATATGTATGCCCCCAATCAGGGAGCACCGAAATATACCAAGCAACTAATAACAGAACTAAAGGAGAAATTGATCAAAACACCGTTATACTAGGGGACTTAAATACATCATTGACAGCTATGGATAGATCATCCAAACAGAAAATAAATAACAAAATACCAACCCTAAATGACACATTAGATGAAATGGACATAATTGACATATATAGAGCACTTCATTCTAAAACATCAGACTATACATTTTTTTCTAGTTTACATGGAACATTCTCAAGGATAGACCATATATTGGGACATAAAATCAGCCTCAGCAAATTTAAGAAGATTGAAATCATACCAAGCATATTCTCTGATCACAAGCTTTGAAATTGGATATCAACTGCAAAAAGAAAGCAGGAAAAAACAGAAATACATGGAGATTAAACAACATACGTTTAAAGAATGACTGGGTCAAAGAAGAAATTAGAGGAGACATCAAAAGATACATAGAAACAAATGACAATGAAAATACATCCTACCAAAATTTTTGGGATGCAGCGAAAGCAGTTTTGAGAGGGAAATTTATATCATTACAGCCCTATCTCAAGAAACAAGAAAAATCCCAAATAAATAACCTCATGTTACACCTTAAAGAACTAGAAAAAGAAGAACAAGTGAAACCCAAGGTCAGCAGAAGAAAGGAAATAACAAAAATCAGAGCAGAACTAAATGAAATAGAGAACAAAAAGACAATAGGAAAAATTAATGTGACAAAGAGCTGGTTCTTTGAAAAGATTAACAAAATTGACAAACCCTTGGCTAGACTCAGTAAGATAAAAGTCGTGAAGACACTAATTACATAATCAGAATAGAAACAGGGAAAGTTATAATGGACACCACAGAAATACAAAGGGTCATCCAAGAATACTATGAAGGACTATATGCCACCAAATTCAATAACCTAGAAGAAATGGACAAGTTCTTAGAAACATATAGCCTTCCAAGGCTGAACCATGAAGAACTGGAAAATCTAAACAGACCGATCACCAGTAACGAAATTGAATCAGTCATCCAAAACCTTCCCAAAAGCAAAAGTCCGGGACCAGATGGCTTCACTAGTGAATTCTACCAAACCTTCAAAGAGGATCTAATACCAATCCTGCTCAAACTCTTCCAAAAATTGAAGAAGAGACAGTACTCCCTAACTCATTTTATGAGGCCAACATTACCCTGATACCAAAACCTGGTAAGGACAACACAAAAAAGAAAACTACAGACCAATATCTCTGATGAATACAGATGCAAAAATCCTAAACAAAATTCTAGCAAATCGAATACAACAATGCATTAAAAAGATTATTCATCACGACCAAGTGGGGTTCATCCCTGGGGCACAAGGATGGTTCAACATCCGCAAATTCATCAATGTGATACATCACATAAACAAAATAAAGGACAAAAATCTTATGATTATATCAATTGATACAGAAACAGCATTTGACAAGATACAACATCCAGTTATGATTAAAACACTTAATAAAATAGGTATAGAAGGAAAATACCTTAACATAATAAAGGCCATATATGACAATCCCTCAGCTAATCTCATAATTAATGGTGAAAAACTGAAGCCCTTTGTTCTACGTTCAGGAATACGACAGGGCTGTCCCCTATCACCTCTGCCTTTCAACATAGTGTTGGAAGTCCTTGCCAGAGCAATGAGGCAAGAGAAAGAAATAAAAGGCATCCAAGTTGGGAATGAAGAAGTTAAATTGTCACTCTTTGCAGATGACATGATGCTATATATAGAAAACCCTAAAGACTCCACCAAAAAGCTATTAGAAACAATCAACGAATACAGTAAAGTTGCTGGCTACAAAATCAACGTACAAAAGTCCATTGCTTTCCTATATACTAACAATGAAATCTCAGAAAAAGAAATACAAAAACAATTCCTTTTGCAATTGCAGCAAAAAGAATAAAATACCTAGGAATAAACTTAACCAAGGATGTGAAAGACCTATATGCTGAAAACTATAAGACATTTTTGAAAGAAATTGAAGAAGACACAAAGAAATGGAAAGACATTCCGTGCTCATGGATTGGAAGAATCAACATAGTTAAAATGGCCATATTACCCAAAGCAATATACAGATTTAATGCAATCCCCATCAAAATCCCAATGGCATTTTTTAAAGAAATAGAACAAAAAATCATCAGATTTGTTTGGAACCACAAAAGACCCCAAATAGCCAAAGCAATCTTAAGAAAAAAGAACAATAATGGAGGTATCACACTTCCTGACTTTGGCTTGTACTACAGGGCTACAATAATCAAAACAGCATGGTATTGGCAGAAAAACAGACACATAGACCAATGGAATAGAATTGAGAACCCAGAAATAAAACCACATAAATATGGACAGATAATTTTTGACAAAGAAGCTAAAACATACAATGGAGAAAGACAGCCTCTTCAATAAATGGTGCTGGGAGAATTGGATAGCCACGTGCAAAAGAATGAAACTGGACTGCTATCTGTCACCATGTACCAAAATTAATTCAAAATGGATCAAAGACTTAAGCATAAGACCTGACACAATAAACTGCATAGAAGAAAACATAGGTACTAAACTTATGGACCTTGGGTTCAAAGAGCATTTTATGAATTTGACTCCAAAGGCAATGGAAGTAAAAGCTAAAATAAACGAATGGGACTATATGAAACTTAAAAGCTTCTGCACAGCAAAAGAAACCATCGACAAAATAAAGAGGCAACCAACTGAATGGGAGAAGATTTTTGCAAACAGTGCCTCCGATAAGGGGCTAATATCCAAAATATACAAGGAACTCATGCAACTCAACAACAAAACAAACAAACAACCCAATTGAAAAATGGGCAGAGGACCTGAAGAGACATTTCTCCAAAGAGGACATACAAATGGCAAATAGACTTATGAAGAAATGCTCAACATCACTAATTATCAGAGAAATGCAAATAAAAACCACAATGATATATCACTTCACCCCAGTCAGAATGGCTATCATCAACAAGACAAATAATAACAAGCGTTGGAGAGGCTGTGGAGAAAAAGGAACCCTCATACACTGTTGGTGGGAATGCAGACTGGTACAGCGTTATGGAAGGCAGTGTGGAGGTTCCTTAAAAAATTATGAACAGAATTACCGTATGACCCAGCAATCCATCTCCTGGGTATCTACCAAAAAAATCTGAAAACATTTATACATAAAAACACGTGTGCTCCAATATACATTGCAGCTTTGTTTGCGGTGGCCAAGACATGGAAACAACCAAAATGTCCTTCGCTGGATGAATGCATAAAGAAGTTGTGGTATATATACACAATGGAATACTATTCGGCAGTAAGAAAAGATGATATAGGAACATTTGTGACAACATGGATGGATCTTGAGAGTATAATGCTAAGCGAAATAAGTCAGACAGAAAAAGCAGAGAATCATATGATTTCACTGATTTGTGGTATATAAACCAAAAACAACAAAAGAACAAGAGAAATGAATGCGAAACAAAATCTCATAGACACAGACAATAGTTTAGTGGTTACCAGAGGGTAAGGGTGGTGGGAGGTGGGAGATGAGGGTAAGGGGGATCAAATATGGTGATGGAAGGAAAACTGTCTCTGGGTGGTGAACACACAATGGGATTTATAGATTATGTAATACAGAATTGTACACCTGAAATCTATGTAATTTCACTAAGAATTGTCATCCCAATAAATTTAAAAAAAAAAAGCAATCCAAATAGTAGAATATACTTTCAGTACATAAAAAGGGACTAATATTCAAAACACATAAAAAATTTCTGCAAATCAAAAAGGAAAATTGACATAAGACTTGACCAGACACTTCCGAAAGAAGACATCCAAATGACCAACACACATATGAAAAGGTGTTCAGCTTCATTAGTCTACAGAGAAATTCAAATTAAAACCACGATAAGATATCACTACAGTCTCACCAGAATGGTTAAAAACAATGACAGTAAAAATGAAAAATAAAAAACAAATGTCATGGATGAGGAATAACTGAAACTCCCATACACTTCTGGTGGGATTATATATTAAGGCAATCAACTTTGGACAACTTTTTAGACATATGTACTACAACTGAACATAACATACTCTATGACCCAGCAATTCCACTCCTAGGTATATATCAACAAAAATACAAGCATATGATCATCAACAGCATTTCAGCATGTTCACAGCCATGATTTTCAAAATAGCTAAAAAGTGGACCTTACTGAAATGCCCATCTTCAGTAGAATGAGCAAATAAACTGTGGTATATTCACATAATGCAATACTAAACAATAGTGAGAAAGAACAACTTACAATAGACAACCATAGAATGAACATCAGAAATATAATATTAAGTGAAAGAACAAAAAAATACATATTGTATGAATCCATTTATATAATGTACAAAACAAAGGCAATAAATTTATGCTGTTAGAAGAGTGGTTACTCTTGGAGGGTTATCAACTGGAAAGAGGCATTAATGGAGGGCTCTAATAAAGGGTTCTGGGGTCTATTGATATTCTGTTTCTCGATCTGGGTAGTGGTTTCATGGGAGTGTTCACTTTGTCAAAATTCAGTGAGCAGTACACTCTGGTACTTGCACTTTTTTTATATGTACATTATACTTCAATAACTTTTTATTGGTTTCAGGTGTACAAAACAATGTAATTGTTAGACATTTACAACCCTCACAAAGTGATAACCTCCCTCCCCCAATCTACTACCCCTCTGACATTGTATAGAGCTGTTACAATTCCATTGACACTATTCCCTATGCTGTACTCCACATTCTGTGACCATATATATATATATATATATATATATATATATATATATATATATATATATATACACACATATTAAATTATAGTTGACATTCAATATTATTCAGCTTCAACTTCAGGTGTACAATGCAGTGATCAGGCATCTACACCGTCCATGAAGTGGTTTACCTAATAAGACATGTGCCCATCTGACACCTTGCAAAATCTTTCCATTATTAATGAAAAAAACAAATACTCCTGGAAAAGAGAAAGATTTAAGTACAAGGTTGGCTACAAATTGATAATTACTAAATTAGGATGATGGCTGCATGAGGGTTAATTTTATTATTCCTGTTATATATGTTTAAACTTTTTAAAAATATAAGATAAAAATAAGAGTTGAAGGAAAGAAAGGAAAAAAGATAAAGATATAGGCATACTATTAATAACAGAGATGTATAAATAAAGTACCCCTGAGGAGGAGGAGAGGAGTGAAGCATAGAACCACTGTTTTAATCATAAACAGTTTAGGACTATTTGATTTCATCAACTATGTGCATGTATTACTTTGATAAATCAGAAATAAAACTTAAATGTCAAAAAAATAAATTTAAAATTTTGGAAGGAAAGGAGATGAAGAACTCCCATGATTTTAATCTCAAATGATAATAAAATCATGTTTTGGAATTATATTACTTGAGGGGATGGGAATAAAAGAACAGAAATTAGAGTTAAGAGGCCTGAGATGCTATACTTTCATATAAAATTTAATTTAACACTTATGAACTGAAAAAAGAGGAAAGAAAATCAATAAGGAGCAGTAACTCCCTGCTAAGGAATACATTGGAAGCAGGAATTATGAGACAGAAAGAAATAACAAATAGCTTAATATTTTACAAATACATTTTAACAATGTAGTAAGTTGATTCTAATTTTTCAATCTTATTTGTCTACATAATGCTTTGGTCAAATAAACTTGAAAAACATCCCCCTGAGTCCTATTCCTAGGAGAACAGTTTGGAGAAAACTGAGCTAAAGGCAGTGTTAATAGCAAAGCAGCCACTTTGCATTTTATGGAATTTACTTACCTAAGGCAGCAATTTCCTAGAACCCAAATGGTAATTCCAGTCTCTCCTCCCAGCCAAGTATGATTTTTGGGCCTTATGGCAAACTCTGTAATTTGGATACTCACCATATAGGCACTTGCCCACAACTGCCTGAAAGGTGGAAAAGTAAAATACTTTCTATCCAAGTTGCAGCTTGTGTTGGTCATGTGACTCAGTCTTCACCAATGACACAAAAGTAAAAGTCAACAGGGAAAGTTTTCTGCATTCCTGAAAAAAGGGACAGATACTCTATCTTGATGGACTAAAAATCCCCAACTCCACATTCTCCCACAGTCAACTGCTCAAAGTATGACTTGTTCTTGCTGTCTTTGTATAAAACCATTTTTACTTGAGTGTCAGGAGGAGATAAAAATAAATGTGTACGTTTAACCCAACATGTTGATCTGGAGTCCTCCATATTGTCCCTAAATTCAAACATTTTAAGTAAGCAAATCAAAACATCCTTGAGAATGAAAGAAACCAAATTCAAGGTCATGATTATCATGTGAGGAAAGAGGATGGGAACTTGGATTGGTAAGAGGTTTAAGGGAGCTTCAAAACCAACTATAACTATGTTTTGTAATTTGAAAAATGAAAGAAAGTAAAGCAAAATATCAAATTGGATGGATCCTGGAGTTGGGTACATGAGTGTTTCTTATGTTAGACTCTATAATTTTAGCTATATTAATACATTTCAAAATTAAAAAGAGTGCACTCAAAGTGAATTATTTATAAATGCATAATTAGGTACTGAGAATAAAGGTCCCGAAATTTCATCCAATTGCGGCAAGAAGGTGAGATATTAGGAAGAGGGTAGGCAGAATATGGAAAAAGAATCTAGACCAGCCGCTGGCACAGATGTTCCATTTACCTAAGGGCTGGAAGGTGACATCAGTAACGACTGTGCAATACATCGTGCATACACGCACACACACTCACACAGATACATGCATGTGCATAATTATATGTGTGACTAGGACGAGAGTATATGCTTCATTAAATACTGTGGTTTATTCCTTTTAAAACAAATTCTTTTCTTTTTTTTCTAAAAGTAATGTGTTTTAATTTCTCCAGGTTTTGTTAGGTATAGATACCTAACCAACCTAGGTAAATCCTACATCAACATTCAGGAACTCAGAGAGGTCAGAACAAGTAAGCAGCTTCCTTAAAAAAAACACACACACAAAAAAAAACAAAGTAGACTTTTGAGGTTGATTTCTTTCTGTGTGATATTGCTACAGAAGCAGTAGATAGTGTGTTGCTGTGATCTGCGTTTAAAGACAACATTTAGATCTATGCACTTTTAAATGTTTGATTAAGTTTAGTATAGGACTGTACATTAACAACAACAAAAGTGCATATCACTTTTCATTTGGAAACTTCCTAAAAAAAGCTGTTATACTCAGTTATAGTTAAAACTGTTCCAAAACTAAACTCGATGTGCAATTACGTATAGTGCTATATCTAGAATAGCTTTTCTTAATAGCATGTGATCTGAATGATCTGATAGCACAATTGGTTCAATAATTATCCATTCAACCACAGAAATACTTGTCTAGGAAATTAAATCACCTCAATTATCCAGTTTGGGGATTCATAATGAAATATTGAATAGGTTTTTATCTAAATATGTTAACTATTTTCCTCTTGTAAATGTGTCTGTAAATTACATAATTTGTCTAGATAGTGAACATGATTTTGTAGAAGAGGCATAATATTTGGAATCAGAACTAGTTTCCAGCCCTAGCTATGCTATTCACCAGATGTTTGATTTGGGTAAATTGCTTAATCTCTTTGAGCCTCAATCTCTTCATCTATAAAATGGGAACATATGATTATACCTTATACAATTAGTTTAACTAATCTATGTAGAATGTAATCAATACCTTAGTTCCTTACCTGCTTTCATAAAATCCATCTCAAAGGTCATTGTCATTGATTAAGATGCTGAAAATCCATGGGCCATTAGCAGTCCAAAGCAGTAAGAAACACATCTTTTATTTCAGTTGTTATAAGCAATTGATTTATTACTTCAAATTGCTGTCATTATTTGTGTGCTCCAGCTCCCCTCTGAGAATCACTGAGTATCAAGGAAATCATAGCTGCTGGGCGGGAGTTGTGTAAAGCAGAAGAAAAGTTGAGGTTCACTGAGACTCTTTTAAGCTGTGTGATACAGGGCAAATCAATAGGTGACTTAACTATCTTGGCACCTGTAGAAGAATATTATTTTTTTCTTCAAAATGTTCTACAAATTCAACAATAAAGACTCTATACCTCCTTTCATTCACAAACATGTGCTACCAGTGAGTTTGACTCTTCCCAGAATATATGACCTCTGCTTTCTAGAAATAATATGAATTATTTAGTGAAAAGCTTAGCCAGACATAGTGATATTCAGAATAGATAACCTAGAATGGTGATTCTCCAGAATCAATTTGCTAAGCTGACTGGATGACACTCACCTGGGAGTTTGTGAAAAATACATATTCCCAGACTCTGGTCCAGAGATTTTGATTCTATATGTCTATGAGAGAGCACAGGGACATGTATTTAAAACAAAACCTTTCCAGGTAGAATAAACAACTTGTGGTGCTTCCATACAATAATATACCATGCATAGGCAAAAAAAAATGAGGAGCTTCTTTATGTATAGAGGTGGGCCAATCTTCAAGTTATATTAAATGGCAATAGCAAGACTGTATCATTTGCTACCAATGCTGTTAAAATGAAGGATGAACATACATATGTGCTTATATATGCATTAAATATCACAGGAAGGTTACACAGGAAGCTGAGAATATTTGTGTTGCCTCTGTAGAGAAGAACTGGGTGGTTGGTAGATAGGAGTGGGAGAGAGATTTTCCTACAGCATAACCTTTTGTACCTTTTGAAACTGAGCCAAGTAAAAATATTATGTTTGGAAAAGACTGAAAAATATTATTTCTATAATACTAATGACAAGATATGGCTTATAAATAACTTACTCTCTAGGTAACTCGATATTCAGCCAGGATTTTAACTACTGGCCAAGAAATATATAATATGCAACATATTAATGTAATAATATGTCGACACTGTACGAGTGTACTATGCAACATAGCCATGTCTCTAAGAGATTAAGGATTCTCCTTTTGTGAAGATAGAACACCAAAAAGGTAGATACAGGGCAGTTGCATTAATGTGAATGATTTGTTCCTGGAAACTTATTTCTAATCTGTATAGTTCAAGACTAAGTTTCAAGAGATCTGACAAGGGAGGGTGGCTCGATCTGCCACCTAATTTGCTCCCTCCTAATGAAAATAGCAAAAGCACAGTTTATAATTTATTCAACAAGTCGTCTTTGAAATAAGCAACTCTTGATTATTTTTTATAATTGGAAGAAATATGAATTATTTCAAAATATATACATAGAAATTGTATTAATGTTTTATACCATGCCACTTTAAATTAGTGAAGTTCAAAATCACATTAAATGCAGCCACATCTGCAAAGTTCTCGAACTTTGTTTAACCTCATCAAAAAAAAATCTTCACAGAAAATATATTTTGATGTGATTCATTTGGTTTTTATTTAGAGTTGATCAAAGAACACCCACTTGAAAAACACTCCTATGTATTCTGTGAAACTGTGCAAGACATTGCGATCATTGGGTTCCTCGATGCCATTTACATAAATCATAATTCCCCCATTACATTTTTATGTCAGAAAATGGTTTTAAGAACTGTATGCTTCCTTTTATCACAAGAGAATTGCCACCAAGAACCTGGGAGTTAAATTTGACATTGAACCATAGTATGTGGCGAATTTCCTGACAAAATTTGGAATGATCTAGCCTTGGAGTGAAGAAAGGAAAAGCAAATATCACCTGTTTATAAAATTTATGTAGCATAATTTAAAGAAGTAAACAAAACAGTCTTGTGCTAGGTAACAATTTTTAAAATTTCTGATTTTAATTAAAATTTGGCTCCCTACACAAGAAGTAAAGCAATTGGATGGATAATAACGAGGCTCCATTCTTTGAGAAGACCTTAGGGATAAAGAAGCCAATGAGAAAAGTCCTACCTTTGAAGTAGCAATTCTTGAGTGTGTTGGCTAATGAATGTACACCTTAAGTGGCTGGACAGAAACAGTGAAGGAAATGCTCTAAGAGCTGAGTGTCAGCCTTGAAGAAAAATTAATGTTTGACTCATTCTTACCTTATGGATTATGCGTTGGGAGACAATCCAATTCTTTTGACTTTCCCTAGTCTTTCCCTTGGTTAGGACCTTACACAGACCTATCTAAGAGAAATGACTAATCAGTAACTGGCAGAATGTTCAGACTATAAGTGAAACCTGTTTGGACAAGGGTGGAAAAATAATACGGCTTATAATAACTGCTGAACGTAAAATGGCACAGCCACTTTGGAAAACAATCTGCCAGTTCTTCAAAAGGTTAAACATACAGTGACCATATGACCCAGCAATTCCACGCTAAGGTGTAATTTCTACTTGTCCATCTCACCTGGTAACTTCAAGCAGTTCAGTGAATGAATCAGGGAAGAGAGATAAATTATTTCCTATATTTAAATCAAGAGTTATCTGGAATAGACATTAATTATTAATATATCAGACTCTATTTATTGTCTCTACTTCCTTCGTTTTTATACACATGTCTCTATTTTTATAAGTATGTTATACACTCAAACTTTTTACTAAAATGTCTTATTAAAATAATGACAGATTTATTGTTGATTATTAAAAATAATAATAGATAGAAAAACATCACGAGCCTAGTACCCAAAGATAGGTACTGCTAGTAGTTTGCTACTTTATGCTTCTTCTCAGGATGTATTTACATATATATTTATTTTATAAGAGTGGGAGCACACATTGCACAATTGTCTTAACCTAATTTTCCCAATTCCATGAAAGAATCTACTACAATACCATTTTCATTGCTAGAAGATATTAATATTTCACATGAACATGCCATGTGCTTTTTGCTTTAGCTATCCCTGAGAAACAGATTCTAAGAAAAAGATTTGTGCTGTGTGCAGTAATGTTATTGGATCGCCCTTGGGATCAACTGTTATATGGGCGAGTAAAGGAAGTAGGGTTGGGTCAAGGGAGGAGTGAAATTACAATGAAGTTGCAATAAAGATCGTGGGGAGCTCTGGAGCAGGGATGCCCCTTCAGAGTTGTTTCTCCTTGAGGCAAAGGGGCTGAATCTTTGAAACCCCTTTTTACCTGGTAATTGTATGGGGACTATGCCCTGAGAATAGGTGTGACCTGGGGCAAGACAATTGTTTACAGCTCAGGCCAATTCATAGATAGAAATCCAGGGGAGAGCTATTGGTTGTCAATGCTACCAGCAACTGAGGCAATGAATTCCTTAGTCCTGAAGCGGGAATCTAGGAGACATAAAGTAGTATTTGGTGAAGTCTATCTCCCATGCCATTTAAATTTACTTATGTATTTCATGAAGTTCTCATGGTATCTTTTTTTCTACTATTTATTCTAGATTTTACTGTCTCTTGGCTAACATCTCTGCTGATTTAGGTGGCTTACATGCTCGGGTAACCCAGACCCTCATCCCTTATGGGTCTGAGCCCCTGGTCACCATGACCTTCTCAGACCTGTTGCACTTATAATCATTATCAAGATTGGGCTGTGTAGTATACCAAGAGATTCCCCAGTAGACTGCATGGGTACAAAACTTACTCTTTCCTGCCCTCATTGTGAAGCAGCTGCCCTACCTCTCTACCTGATATCAGAGTTAACCACCTGTGCCAGGATGGTGACTCTTTTCTTTGCTACTATTTTCTTTGCTTTTTTTTTCTTATCATAAGAACCCTAAAGTGACATTAGTGTTTTCATTTAAACTTTAATGGGACTTCTTTTTTAATTAAAGTTTATTGGGGTGACAATTGTTAGTAAAGTTAAATAGATTTCAGGTATACAATTCTGTAATACATCATCTATATATCACATGGTGTGTTCACCACCCAGAGTGAGTTCTTCCATCACCATATATTTGATCCCCTTTACCCTTATCTACCACCCTTCTCCCCACTTACCCTCTGGTAACCACTAAACTATTTTCTGTGTCTATGAGTTTTTGTTTCATTTGTTTGTCTTGTTCTTTTGTTGTTTTCAGTTTTATATGCCACATATCAGTGAAATCATATGGTTCTCTACTTTTTCTGTCTGATTTATTTCACTTAGAATTATAATCTCAAGATCCATCCATGTTGTCATAAGTGGTACTATTTCTTCTTTCTTATGGCCAAATAGTATTCCATTGTGTATATATACCACAACTTCTTTATCCAGTTATCTACTGAAGGACACTTCGGTTGTTTCCATGTCTTGGCCACTATAAATAAAGCTGCAATGAACATTGGAGCACTTATGTCTTTATGAATAAATGTTTTCAGATTTTTTGGGTAGATACCCAGGAAGGGGATGGCTGGGTTACATTGTAATTCTATTATGAATTTTTTGAGAAAACTCCACACTGCCTTCCACAGCGGCTGCACCAATCTGCATTCCCACCAACAGTGTATGAGGGTTCCTTTCTCCGCAGCCTCTCCAACACTTGTTACTATTTGTCTTGTTGATGATAGCCATTCTAACTATTGTGAGGTGATAGCTCATTGTGGTTTTTATTTGCATTTCTCTGATAATTAGTGATGTTGAGCATTTTTCCATATGTCTATTGGCCATTTGTATGTCCTCTTTGGAGAAATGTCTCTTTAGGTCCTCTGCCCATTTTTTAATTGGATTGTTTGTTTTTTGTTGTTGAGTTGTATGAATTCCTTATATATTTTGGATTTAGCCCTTTATCAGAGGTGTTGTTTGCAAAAACCTTCAATGGGACTCTTGTTGTATCTTTTAAAGGAATATTTCCCTCTCTGAGGAGCAGAATATTTAGACCCACATGTCTAGAGTTGTAGAAATGGAAAGAATAAATTCTCTGAGTTAGTTACTTGGAGGGATGGTAGAGCAGGATTACTCCTACCTCCTTCTGTTGGTTTCCAGACCCATACATTCTACATATTGGAGACATAGCATCATGCAATAATCATTTACTTAGGATGTAACTAGGTCATAGAGCATAAGCCCCCCATTCTTATAGAACATCATATCCAAGCTGGTGCCTCCGTTACACTTTCAAAAGGCTATTCTCTCACTCAATCAGACCAAGAACTTCTGGGTGGTGCAGTGGGTGATGCAGTAAGTGAACAAACCGGTGGATTTGATGGGCATGCGTTCACTGCCATATCTCCTTTGTTGTCAAGTGAGTCTTAGTCTGATGCGATATTATGCAAGATCCCATGTCAGTGGATCCAACACTCTGTAAGCCCTTGAATAGGGTACTGGCTGAGGTTCTATGGATGGCAAAGGCAAACCCACACCCAGGATATATGTTGATTCCAGCCAAGAAGATTTGCTGCCCCTTTCAGAGTGGAAGGGATTCAGAGTGGTCAATTTGTCACCACATAGCTGGTTCGTGTCCTTGATGATTATGCCATATCAGGACTTAGCATTAGTCTCTGCACTGGGAGGTGGGATATTTCAGAGTGGCAATGGCTAAATTAGCCTTGGTGAATGGGAGCCATGCTGTTGGGCCCATGCATAGCCACCATCCCTGCTACTATGATTTCTCCGTTTATATGACCGATATGCCAGTCCTGGGGTGGCTGATGACAGAGACTAGCTGATAGCAATTGGACATGCCAATCTGTATTTTTGATTGTTTAGTGTCTCTTCTATGAAAAATGATGAAGGAGAAAGGGATGCTCTCTAGAGGGCATTACTATGTAATGCAAAGATCTTCACACTGGGCTCATTTCCATAAGCCCACCCACTTACATCTTCCCAAGATGCCCTTGTTGACAATCTTCTAATTTTCCTTTTTCCAGGTCCCTGAAAAATTGGTTGAATTATTTTCCTCTGCTTGAATTGGTATATATTGTTATTTTTCTCCCCATTCTTTCCACAAAAGATAGATGATTAGATGCAATGCCTCCACTCATTGTGAGGATTTCCCTTCATAGTTTTCTTTCCGAGACACCCGTGAGTATGGTTATAATGCAGCAGCAGTCCATTTTTAGCTTGCCCTTTGTATCAGGATGACCCGTCTGTAAACCATCTGTTGGGCTTTTTCTTCTTCAGTGAGCTAATCATCAGGGACCCTTCATATGGCCACAGGTTCACGTTGATAGAGGTGCAAATGCAGCTTAATTGTGCCCTCCATCCTGCTTTATGCTTGGCTCTGGATTTACCACTTCCATCTTATGATGAATTGCTGCTCCATCCACCTGACCTATGACTTGACAATTCCCAGGGAAGGACTCAGCTGAGCCAACAGCTGCCAATATTCCAGCAGCTAGAGGAATGAATGCCTCAGCTCATTTCTGAAAAAGAAACTTCAGTTCTCTGATGCTGAGCATTTCAGGTGTTTCTTGGTATTTTTGTTTGCATTTTATTTTTGCTATTTCAAACAACTTAACTTTGAAAGTTATTATTTGTACAAAGCAGATCATTTATAAAAATTAGAAAGATATAAACCAAAAATGGGGAACTAATCAGATGATAAGAAACTACGAAACTTGGGTTCTAATCCTAGCTTTGCTATTATCTTAGACTATTATAGTTGACTAACCATTTCACTTCTCAGAGCCTTAATTGCCTTATCTACATTATAAGACAGTTGAATAAGAACAATTTTTTCCAATCTAGAATCTATTGAGAAAGCAATAAAAATTCAAGAGCTATTTCCAGTGTTTTATAAAGTCTAATGAAAATGATTTATCTATCCTTGAGAAGGTTGCCGAGGGATCAGGTGAGAGACACTGCACTGACAGTTTAGGCAAGCACGCGAGCTATACCTGATAAATACTGTAGAATAAAAGAATCCTAGAACATCTTTGTATGATAGGTATTGCCAAGGTCATCTGGTCCAACTCACAAACAGATGCACAAATCCCATCACTATAATTGTAAACTTTTCTTTGAACTCGTCCTGTATCATGAGTAGGCCTGTCCAGTTTCAGAGGGCTCTAATAATTACGTTGCCTAGAAGTATTTTCTCCCATCAGTAGTCGCCCTCTTTCTTTCATCAACACACATTCTCTCCTCAATTTATTCCAATTGAGCTTCATTACCCACCATTCCTCTGGGACTGCCAAATCCAATGGTCTCTCCTTTGTTCTTATCCTACTTCATTTCTCAGCAGCATTTGACACAATTTTTCACTCCCTCCTTCTTGAAATGATTTCTTCCCTTGGCCTCCCGGTTAGCATCTTTCCTGCCTTTCCTCTTAATTCACTCCTCAGTCTTGTATTCTGCCTTTTCCTTTTCCTTCCTCTACCCAATTTCTACATGACCCCATTGGCTCAGTAACTTGGCCCTATTCCCTTAAGTGGCATCACTTATTCTCATGGCTTCAGGTAGTCTAGACTTTCTTTAAAAAAAAAATAAGTCAGGTGATTTTAATCAACATTAAAATAAAAACTAGCAAATAAGAACATCAGCATGCCAAATGTAAACACTATTTTCTTACAAAAAATTGTTTTTAATTATTGTTGACATTCAATATTGTATTAGTTTCAGGTGTACAGCATAGTGGTTAGACATTTATATAATTTACAAAGTGATTCCCCCCAATAAGTCTTGCACCCACTTGACACCAGGTACCGTTATTACAATATTATTTACTGTATTTCCTAAGCTGTTCTTTACATCCCCATGACTATTTTGTAACTGCCAATTTGTACTTCTTAATCCCTTCACCTTTTTTGCCCAGTCACCCAACCCCTTTCCCATCAGGCAAGAATCAGTTTGTTCTCTGCATCTATGAGTTTGCTTCTGTTGTGCTTGTTGATTTATTTTGTTTTATTAGGTTCTACATATAAGTGAAAATATATGGTATTTGTCCTTCTCTGTCTGACCTATTTCACTTAGCACAATAACCTCTAAGGCAATCCATGCTGTCGTAAATGGTAAGACTTCATTTTTTTTTTTTATGGATGAGTAATATTCCATTGTATATATGTCCTTTCTCTTTATTTGTTGGATATCTCTTCAGTGGGGACCTCTGCAGCTGAGATATCCTGTCACACGTGTGTGTGGGACCAGTCCATTTTGCATCTCTGCCCCTCCTACCGGTTTCAACATAGCTTCTTTACAGCCTTAGTTATAGAAGTTCTCTTCAGCTAGTCTTCAGGTGTTTCTCAATGGTGTTATTCTATAAATTTAGTTGCAATTTTGATGTGGTTGTGGGAGAATGCAAGCACAGTATTTACCTACTCTACCATCTTGACTGGAGGTCCCCCAGATAGTCTGTATCTTCCATTCATCACCTCTTGTCTGAAACTTAGATTCAAATATCCAATTTATACTTAGCAACTCTTTTTGGATGGCTAATAGGTATCTAAAATTTAATTTGTTCATAAGTGAACTTTTTGTTTTTCCACCCAGACGCATTCCTTCCCCAAGCTCTCAAATATCAGAAAGTGACACCACTTCTGCTAGATTTCTCAGGCCCAAAACTTAGGATACACTGATAATTCAGCTTTTCTCTGTCCAATATGCACTCAAATTCTATCATTTCTAATTCCAAAAGTGGCCTCAAATCTGACATTTGATTTTATGTCCATCATCACTCTCTCTGTCTCTAAGACTCCTCTGTTTCTTGCCTGGAATATTACCATAACCTTCCAATTGGTCTCCTTGCTGCACTCTTACTTTCTATAATCTGTTCTCCATGTAATAGCAAGAACAGTTTATTTAAAATATAATCAGATCATGCATGTCATTTCTCTGCTTAAAACCCACCAAATGCCTGGCTTCTGATGGCAACTGAAATCTCAGTATTTCACCTTGTCCTACAGTACCATAAATGATCTTGACCTTGCATTGCTGAACATCCCATAAACATTATCTACCCTATCTACAGCCTTTCAGCCAAACTGGCCATCTCGCTCACCATAGGATCATTTCACTAGCTCTTCCATTTTCTTGGAATTATTCTTTTCTTGATCCTCAGTCTTAGATCCTTAATCCTTATTGTCATACATGTCTCAGTTGAGATGTCACCTCCTTAGAGAGGGCTCTTTGGCCACTCAATCCAAAGTAACCATCTAATTCTTTTCCTATTTTTATGCCCTATTTGCTCCTAGGATAACACTTAACACTTCAGGAGTTTTCCTTGTTTGTTTGCCTATTTATTGTGTCTCCTCACTAGACTGTAAATTGTCTGAGCAGTGACATTGTGGACCTTGTTCCTGTTCTTTTCTCAGAGAGACTTAGAAAAGAGTTTGGCACACAGTAAATGTTCAATAAAAATTTGTTAGAGCAAGAAAGGAATCAGGAGTCTCTAGCCTAACATCACAGCCAAAATGTCCAGGATAAAATTGAAATCCATTGTTATTTAAATTAGTGTCCTTGTTTTGATGTGAAAAACCCTATCAAAAGTTCAATTATAGACAACTGTTAACTGTTATCCAACTCTTTCCTTTGTTAAACAAAAAGCTTCTATTTGGAAAATTTATCATTTTGGGGAAGAAGATTTAGTGTAAAGCACACAGTGGACATGAAATGTCAATTGCCAAAGATATCATAAAAGTTACTTCATAATAGAAGCATTTTCTTTTTTTTTTTTTCTTATTTCAGATAATCTACAGGTACTGTAATTTACTCTAATGCACTACCTCTGTTCATAGTAAAGTCAGAGGTAACTTTTATAGTAATTGTGATAGGATATCCTCAACAGGTTTTACTACCTTTGCCTTTAAGGCAAAGTCCAGGATGTTTGCCCAGGCCTGCTAGATTACTTATCTTCTTCACAATCCAATTTAAAAAAAATCAAATAGTAATCAGTTAAGTTTGATCTTTCTGGGTTATGGGACCTCAGTAGATATTTTAAGATATCCTAACTTTAGTAATTATGATGTATTTTCCTTCAGCCAGATTTATACCATGATAAGCATAAGCAAACTCAAATTCTCAAAACTGACCATCATTGTTTCCTTTCCTGTCACTCACTTTTCTGATTGAACCATGATAAAAAGTCTATTCATTAGTTCATGTTATCCAACAAGAGGAAAATTTCTATTGTACTTTATTAATAACTAAAATGTATCAAGTATTTAGCATGCGCCAGCCAATACTCTATGTTTTTACAGCTGAAGTCTGACAATTAAGATTGCAAACTCATCCTAGAAAAAGTGCTACAAACCTCATTGCTGAATATCACTATGGTCACCTTCGGAATACTCCCCTTGGGAAGCTATGCACTGACATCAGCACATAGTCCACCCTTCAAAGCAATTTTGGAACTCTTTTTCTGGGATGGCCATCAGAGCTGTCGTAGTATTACCTTTGATGTCCTAAATGTCATCAAAATGTCTTCCTTTCAATATTTCCTTTATCTTCTGGTAAAGAAAGAAGTCACTGGGGGCCAGATCAGGTGAGTATGGAGGGTGTTCCAATACAGTTATTTGTTTACTGGCTAAAAACTCCCTCCCAGATAGTGTCCTGTGAGCTGGTGCATTGTGGTCATGCAAGAGCTCCTTTGAGACTATTTTTGCACCCACCTTTCTCATGCCAAGATTTTCAGTTAAGATTTTCCTGATTGTTTCTCTATCGATGTTTACTTGGTCTGCTATGCTTCTCACAGTCAGCCGATGATTTCAACGCACTATTCCATGAAATTTTGCAATGTTTCGTCAGTTCTGCTCGTTACTGGCCACTCTGACCTCTCTTCATCAGTGACACATTCTCTCCCCTCAGAAAAATGTTTAATCCATTTGTACACTGCTGTTTTCTTCATGGCATTATCCCCATAAACTTGGACTAACTTGTCCCTGATTTCACTTCCACTCTTGCCAAGTTGAACAAGAAATTTAATGTTTGTTCATTGCTCTAATTCAAGCTCAGACATTCTCGCGGCGGGCACACAGACACATGCGACAACAATAATGAGCGCCACTCAGCAAGACACCGCCACATGCCACATGTGAGACACTGATACACCAAGGTTATGAAACCTCACTGAGCTGTTTGTACAGGCTGCCCACATAAGCGCATGGTGGCAAGTTCATGAACTTGATTGTCAGACCTCGTAGTTTAATTCATTTAATCATGACATGTGTACTATTATATTGACCATTATATAGATTGACAAACTGCAGTACTGAGCAGTTACATAAGTTGAGTGAGTTTAAACAGCTATTAAGTAATCAAGCTGGGATATAAACCCAAGCAGTCTAACTCCAGAGCCAGGGCTGTGAGCCACTATGCTACCTCCCCATTAATAAAACTCAAATTTTTCCTTTTGCTTTTATAACTTGTTATTACTTCAGTCCCTTATACAGTTTGATAAATAGTGACTAACGCCTTCTCCAGGAAAAGCATCCCAGTTTTCTCATATTGTAAGATTCCAAATCTCTTTGTCACCCAGGTCACCTCTGGAAATCCAGGAGCATCTATTCATCCTCTTAAAATGTCAGAACTATGTATCAGTCCATGTGTGGGCTTAGCTAGAGATAATTAGTTCCTTCTTCCTACATATTATAATTTTGTTAATATACAAATAGTATCAACTCACCTTAGCTTATTTGGTACCCACATCATACTCTTTGCTCATATTTCTATCAAATGTATTTTGCACAAGATTCAAAACTCCTTGGAGCTGCTATACGTATTTCCCAAAACACCTACCAGGAACCAAATGGAAATAAAGTTTCAGTACAGCTGCTGTAATCTGAAAATGGGCTTCCCATAACATCAAGGACACATGCATATTCAAGCCTAAAATCCTTTAAAATCATACACATGTGAAAAGATTTTTTTAAAAAACTAGACATTTTTTTAAACATTAAAATAATAAAATAAATCAAGAAACATTGTTTGCTACAAAAGCCACTTAAAGGCCTGCTGATAGTATCGGTAAGAAAAATAATGAAAGCCCTCAGAAATTGGAGGCCTTCCAGTACACATGTAAGAGAGGAGAGAGACATAACTAAATCCTGGGGATGTAATGTACAGCATGGTGACTATAATTAACAATACTGTATTATATATTGCAAAGTTGGTAAGAGAATAGATCTTAAAGTTCTCATCACAAGAAAAGAAAATTGTAACTATGTGTCATGATGGATGATAACTAGACATGTAGTGATCATGTCACAATATACATTATACAAATATTAAATCATTATACACCTGAAACTATTAGAATGCCATATGTCAATCATATCTCAATTTTTAAAAAGAGAGGAGAGATAGTATATAAAGAAAGGGAGCGTGAAAGAGTTTGATTTTGCTGCACTCTTTTTCCCTCTCCTGCTTTAAATTCTCACAATTACTAAGCTTCCTGGCTGCGTGTTTTCTAGTAATCTTTCCCCCATGTTACTCTCTGGACGTGTTATCACTGTCTGGTTCAACACCGATCTTGTAGCCTATCAGTAAAGAGTCAGTTCAATGATCTGGTCTTAAGCTTTCTTATTGGACCTTGGCTTGGCGAAATGCTTTACCATGAGGCTGCGACATCACTGAATTTGCCCCGGCCACATGAGGAGGAGCTAATCATGAACTGCTGTTAGCTCTTCTTTTTGTCTCCGTGTGATACTGGGTTGATTTTGAAAAACCTAAGTGATAGATTTCACATTTATTACTAATATGTTGCCTCTTGTTTTATTCAACCTATGCTAAGATCTTTGGGGAATCCAATTCTGTTAGTAGATATTAGCCAACCAGATTTCAGGTCATCCACATATTTAAAAACAGGCCATTTATTTATTTACCCGAGTTGTTCATGAAAATGTTAACCAAGGATGGGGTTCTGGGATAAGATCACTAGAGATTTATTTCTCAATAAACAATGACACATTAATCAGTGCTCTTTGAAAACGGTCATTCCATTGTTTATGGACCACCTCGAGGGTTCCATCAGCTAGTTCTTTTTTTATAATGTGGCCATGGACATAATTCAGGTATGCCATTTCGTGCTTGGGATATACCCATCCTGTACTCTTTAGTGGCATTATAGCATAGAGATTAAGACCATGGATTCTGATATGTGACTACCTATACATGTACAAAATACATGTTCCCATTTTAGCTTTGTGGTCTTGGGTTGGTTATTGCTCTAAACTTGTTACCTCATGTATAAGATGGGGAAAATTAATACTTAAAATCAAATGAAAAATGTATATAAAGCATTTAACCTAGAGCCTAACATTGAATAAGTGCTAAAGAAATACGAGCTCTTCATCATGGTAATAGTTCACTTACCCAAAAAGAAAATGAGGCTAGTCAGTGACAGCATAATCTTAATGAGCCTGTCCTGGGCCTTAGTGAATACACTTCCCTTTGTAAGAATTTACATTTTATACTAGTTGAAAAATCCCTGCATTTTACCAATCCATTCTATAATTTTTCACAGGGATTAATGTCAAGCTTACTGATCTATAATCGCAGAATTTACTGTTTCCCCTTATTGAAAATTTGCACTGTATTTGCCTCACTCCCCTTCTCCATCATTCCTCAGAGGTAACAGTTGCTGGTTCAGAAGTTTCATCCCCCACTTCTTTCCAACCCTGCAGTGAAGTTCATCTCAGCCAAGGTACTTGATGTTCTCTATCTTCCCACCTATCTTTTAAATCAGTTCCCTCTTAAACTAGTTTGTTCTACCCTCTCCAGTCTGAAGATCATAGTCTTTGACGCAGAAGACAGGCAGAACAGGAACGGAGTGGTCCTGCTTTCTTTTTGTCGTCTGTTATCACCATCTGTCTCAAGCAGAGGGCCTACCCCTTCCTGTTTGTTCCTCTTGCTCATTAGTATAACTTTTAAAATTCCCCTCTTTTTAACTCAATATTTTAAACAACTTTAGTTCCGTGAGAATTTATACTTTAATTTATTCTTAAAGGCCCATGCAAGTAGTTTAAATTCACCACTGGTTATCCATTCCTCTTTCTGCTTTTTGTTTGCTTTTCAAAATATAAGCTCAGGCATTTCCAGTGTAAAATGACATTTGAAGTAGTTTCTCCCTAAAATATCTTTTAAGGCCCAGATTAAAAGCAAATACAATGTGTGTCTCTGGAGAAGTTTAAGGTACTACTGCTTGAAAATGCCAGGTCTCAGTGTTAAGTGATTTCAGAAAGTTAATTGTAAAGGAAATGTGAGGTGAGTAGGTGATGTGGACTAAGATTTAGCTATGAGATGGGAGTAAATGGACAGATTCAGGATATAGTGGAAGAAGCACCAATAGTATCTACTGATGGATGGAATATAGGTTGTGAGAGAAAGAAGAGTCAAGGAAAATATAACCTATAAATTTCTGTTGTTTTTTTTTTTTTTAAGCAATTAAGTAAATGGTAAATCTATTCAGTAAGAGGTGAAAGACTTTCAGCAACAAATTGGGATGGGGTATTAATTCTGTTTAGCCATGTTTAAGTTTCCTATTAGACAGCTAAATTGGAATGCCAAGTGGATTATAGGAGTTTGGGATTCTCAAGACAGAGCTAGGGCTGGAGATATAAATTTGATTTGTCTGCTGAAGATGGTGTTTAAATCCCTGGGACTCGCTGAAATTACCCAGATTAGATCATAGAGGTGAGAAGAGAGCCATAGAGAGAGTCCTGAGTCACCAAAATAGTTAGAGGTCTAGGGGGAGAAGGAAAGTGTTTGAAATGAAGCAGTCAGAGAGATGAGAGAAAAGCTAGGGAAGCATGATATCCTAGAAACCAAGTGAAGAATGTGTGTCAGGAAGGATGGAATAGAGTGCATGGTGTCAAATGTCAAAAGCTCAAGTAAGATGATCTCAGAGAAGTGAACATTAGCTTTAGTAAGATGAAGTCATTGGTGAGATGATGTCCATTTTTGTAGAGAAGTCAAGAGAAATACCCAATTAAGATGATTTGAAGAGAAAATGTGAAGAAGTAGAGACAGTAAGTATAGCTATGCTTTATTTTTCTATGAAGGAGGGCAGAGAAATAGGCAATAGCTAGAACAGGATGTAGATTCAAAGGAAAGGTTTTGTTTGCTTGCTTTTTTGTTTGTTTGTGTTGATGGGTAATCTTAAAGCATGCTTCAGTTTGGATGGGAAGGATTCAGTAGAAAGGGAGAAATTAATAATGTAGTAGAGAAAGAAAAAAAGGGCAGTAAAAATTCATTTTTTTTTTTTTATAAAAAGGTAAGTGGTGTGGTTGGGCTAAGATTGGAGCAGTGACTTCTCTATTATAACTAGAAGAGAGGTTATATATATGTGTATACAGATACAAGCAGGTTGATGGTTGAAAGATAAAATCCTTATTGGAGTAGAACTATTTTGTATAAAATATGCAGAGGTTATTAGCTTAGGACAAGGGGGGAAGAGGATGTTGGAGATTTAAGATCATCTGCTGAGATAACAGAAAAGTACATTTACTAGAGAATTGGGGTAGGTTTGATTGTCAGTGTCAAGTGACAATTCGAGGGTTATGGTCATGGTTTGAAATGATTCTGGTCAGCACTGCTGTGATTTTCTCCAGTAAGAGTGAGATGTTTGTGAACAAATGTGGGGAGAGAAGTTTGTATAAGGAAAGCTGGGATTTATTTATTTATTTGTTTGTTTGTTTGTTTGTTTGTTTATTGGCTGTGTGCAAAAGTAATAGAGAGGCAAGTAATTAATGACAGCTATAAGGGCGAAATTATAACGCTGGACAATGGAATCCAGACCTAGTAACAAGAGAAATGAAGAAATTGAGAGTGGTCAGTATTTTCTTTCTTGTTTTTATTTAAGCAATTAAATAAATGGTAAATCTGTTTAGTGAGAGGTGAAAGACATTCAGCAACAAACTGGGAAGGGGTATTAATTCTGTTTAGCCATGTTTGAGTTTCCTATTAGACAGCTAAATTGAAATGCCAAGTGGAATTTTGTTTTGAGTTTATTGTGCTCTTTTTTTTTGATAATTTTTGAGATAGGAACTTATATTATTGGTTTAAGACCTTTCCTCTTTTCTAATGTAAGCATTTGGTGCTATAAATTTCCCTCTCAGCAGTGCTTTAGCTGTATCCCACATATTTTAATATGGTGTATTTTCATTTGCTTCTATGTATTTTTTAATTTCCTTTGAGACTTTCTCTTTGATTCATTATTTAGAAGTGTGTTGTTTAATTTCAAAGTGTTTGGAGATTTTTCCCCCAGTCTTTCTGTTATTGATTTCTAGTTTGATTTTATTATGGTCAGAGAACATACTTTGTGTAATTTCAATTATTTTAAATTTATTGGGGTTTGTTTATAGCCCAAGATATGATCTATGTGGTAAATGTTCCATAAATGCTTGGAAAATGTCTATTCTGCTCTGACTGGGTGATTTGTTCTATGTATATCAGTTTTCTGTTGGTAATTGTGTTGTTCTGATCTTCCATGTTCTTACTGATTTTGTATTAGTTCTAATGCTTGCTAAGAGGGTGTATTAAAGAACAAACAATTATTGTGAATTTGTTTATCTCATCATCTATATTGATTTCTGCCTAATGTATTTTGGAGATTTGGCTGTTGGGTGCATACACATTAGGGTCATCATATCTTCCTGGTGGATTGATCCTCTTTTATTATGTAATGTGCCTCTTTACCTCTTGTAATATTCCTTGCTCTGAAGTCTATTTTATTTAATACTAATATAGCTATTCCTGATTTTCAAAAATTAATATTTTCATGGTATAATTTTCAATCATTTTACGTTAGCCTATGTTTTTGAATTTTAAGTGAGTGTTTTGAGATCTGGTTATGAGTTGTGTTAGGATACATTTACTTTGGATTTAGTAGAATAAACATACGTTGTCCACAGACAGTCTTGCATATAATTAAGAAATTCCTAGTTATTCTTGCATGAGATGGCTTTAGGAAAGTTCCTAACCACTCACTATGCTGACTCACCCAACTTTGTGATACAAAGTTCAGAACCTATAGTTGTCTTGCAATATGAGCATGACCTATCAAATTCAGAAAGTATTGTGTAGGGAGGGGAAATAATATTTGAAATTTGGGGAGCCAGAAGGTAGTCTGTGGAAAATTCTTCCAATAATTGGACATGTAATAGTTAGTATTTATTTATCTAAATATTGGAACAAGTGAGACATAATAGCACCTAGTCATAAGAGAAGTTCTCTCTTGCCACAAATACTCAATAATGCAACATTTACAATTATAAATAATCCATACTTTTCAAAGATGAAAATTGCATAAAATAGGATTTATCAGAATTTCTTATGTAGACTACAAGTACTATAAATAGTAAGTACATCTATGTGTGATGTCACATGTTTTATACATTCTAATTCTATATATATTTTTTTAAAAAGCTGATCAACCATGCTAGAACAAAGACTGAATTTACCAAATGATCTTACAAAATCATAATTATATAAAAGTAATACCAAAGTGTATTCTGCCAAAATGTTTCAAGCAGTTGATTAATTAAAAATAGTATATCATAATTTATTTGGGGGGGAATTTAGGAATGATTATAGTATTTGGAAGCTTTGTTTAATTTGTAATTTGCTGTGGCTTCTTTTCTCATTCTAAAGAATTATTTACTTTTGTATCTAATTTGGTGTGAGTAGTTTTGTATTATTTTTCTTTAAAATGATCTCACAAAACTTGGATTTTTAGCAGAATATCTTGTGTTTTCAAAGTTTATTATCATACCAACTGGAAATGAAGATAGTATTATCTTTTCATTCCCCATATTTATATAGCTTCTTTAATTTTCTAACTTTATCTGTCTCCCAAATGTATTAAATAGTGATAACAGCAGAAATCCCTGTCTTGTTACTGATTTAAATAAAATAATGGTTGTTGCATATAATGCAGTTGTTGGCTTTAGGTAGAGATTTTTTTCTTTTCAAAAATTTTGTTTAGATATTGCTATGGGCTGAATTATGTCACCCCACAACTATGTGTTGAAACCCTAATTCCTTATGTGACTGTATTGCAGATAATGCCTTTAAGGAGTTGATTAAGGTTAAATGAGGTCATAGAGTGGAGCCCTTTCTGACAGAACTGGTGACCTTATAAGAGGCCATAAGGTCTTTCCTTAGAAGAAAAGGAAAGACACCAAATCTCCCTTGCTCTCTGCCATGTGAGAACACTGTGAGAAGTTAGCCACCTGCAAGCCAGGAATAGAGATTTCACTGGAACCCAAGTGTATGGTACCTTAATCTTGAACTTCCATCTGCTAGAAGTTTGAGAAAATAATTTGTTTGTTTGTTTGTTTAAGCCACTCAGTCTATGGTATTTTTTTTGTCGGTCCAAGCTGACTAATACAGTTTCCCTTTTTCCCCTCCCCACTGAAAATTTATTGGTGTAAATGCAACCATATAAAGCCATAAATTATGTTAAACTATGTCATGGCATTGTCCTCTAGCCTACAGTTCTCAATTGTGGTGATTTTGTCCCATAGGAGTCATTTAGCAATGTCTAGAGACATTTTTGGTTGTCACAACTGGGGAGAGGATTACATGCTACTGGCAACATGTGGATAGAGACCAGGGATGCTGACAAATATTGTACAAAGGTTGGACAGCTCCCCATAATGAAGACTTATCTGGTTCAAAATGTCAGTAGTGCCAAAGGTGAAAAACTGCCTAGCCAAGCCTCTGAAAACCTCCCTCCCCTAGAGGAAAAGAGAGAGGATGTCCCAAATGACTGTAAATGCTTCATCCCCTGGGCCAAAGTGGTGTGCATGGATGGGCCAGGCTGGGAGAAGGGAAGGGCTGGCCCTCAGAGCATCGGTAGTTGGTGGAGCAGGACCGCTTGCTCTGCTTTCCCTTGAAGTACAGGTTAGTAGTCGGTCTTGGTGTTGGACCACTTGCCAGTGGTGCCGAAGGTCTCCACACCTGCTGTCATTGACAGGTGTCCCTCTCATAGAACATGGGCAGGGCAGGTAGAGAAACTGGCCCTTTTGTAGGGGCAGATGATCTTGCCTATACCTCCTTCTTCTCTGGCTGCCAAGACCTGCTGTGGAGCTTTTATTTCTCTATTACTTATAGTTTTTCTTAGGAATGTCTAATCAATTTTATCAAATGACTCTATAGTAATCATTGACACAGTCATATCATTTTTCTCCTGTAATATTTGGTATGTTGGCTTAGTTAATGGATACATTCATTTCGAAAAATAAAAATACAAACTTTTTTATTACTTTTATCAGCTATTTATTAAGGCTGTTCTAACTTTATTCAGAAGGTTTTTATCTTTTTCCACAGTCTAGGGATGGTGGATTAAAAATAATTTCGTATTCATTTGTGGTTAGAAGGAATTCATCTCTAAAACCAACTATGTCTGGTGTCTCTTTTAAGATATTAATATTTAACCTTTGTGATTTGTTCTATAGTTATCTTCTTGAGCCAGTTTTGGTCATTTCTGTTTTTTAATGGCTTCTTGATTGTTCTTGCCTCTTCTGGTTTATATTTTAGTGGTCAGGGTAATCTTTTTGAAAGCGAAGTTAAATCAAGTCACTGATCTACTTAAAATTCTGCTCAATAATGAAAATAAAATAAAATTTTAACTCTTCCCTATGCTTACAGGGCACCTAGTAACCTGTCTTATTTATTACAACACTATCGTTTTTTTCTTTTTTTTAAAGTTTATTGGGGTGACAATTGTTAGTAAAGTTAAATAGATTTCAGGTGTACAATTCTGTAATACATCATCTATATATATCACATTGTGTGTTCACCACCCAGAGTCAGTTCTCTTTCCATCACCATATATTGGATCCCCTTTACTCTTATCTACTACCTCCCTTTACCCTTTGGTAACCATTAAACTATTGTCTGTGCCTATAAGTTTTTGTTTCTTCATTTGTTTGTCTTGTTCTTTTGTTTTCAGTTTTATATACCACGTATCAGTGAAATCATATGGTTCTCTACTTTTTCTGTCTGACTTATTTCACTTAGCATTATAATCTCAAGATCCATCCATGTTGTCGCAAATGGTACTATTTCATTTTTTCTTATGGCCGAATGTATTCCACTGTGTGTATATATACACCACAACTTCTTTATCCATTCATCTATCGAAAGACCAATGAATTTCATGTCTTGGCAACCGTAAATAAAGCTGCAATGAACATTGGAGCATACATGCCTTTATGGATAAATGTTTTCAGATTTTTTGGTAGATACCCAGGAGGGGGATGGCTGGGTTATATTGTAATTCTATTCTTAATTTTTTGAGAAAACTCCACACTGCCCTCCATAACGGCTGCACCAATCTGCATTCCCACCAACAGTGTATGAGGGTTCCTTTTTCTTCTCAGACTCTCCAACACTTGTTACTATTTGTCTTGTTGATGATAGCCATTCTAACTGTTGTGAGGTGATATCTCATTGTGGTTTTTATTTGCATTTCTCTGATGATTAGTGATGTTGAGCATTTTTTCATATGTCTATTGGCCATTTGTATGTCCTCTTTGGAGAAATGTCTCTTCAAGTCCTCTGCCCATTTTTTAATTGGATTGTTTGTTTTCTTGTTTTTGAGTTGTATTGAGTTCCTTATATATTTTGGATATTAGCCCCTTATTGGAAGCATTGTTTGCAAAAATCTTCTCCCATTCAGTTGGTTTCTTCTTTATTTTGTAGATGGTTTCTTTTGCTGTGCAGAAGATTTTTAGTTTGATATAGTCCCATTACTTTACTTTAGCTTTTACTTCCCTTGCCTTTGGGCTCAAATTCATAAAATGCTCTTTGAAGCCAAGGTCCATAATTTTAGTACTTAAGTTTTTTCCTATGCAGTTTATTGTTTCACATCTTATGTTAGGTCTTTGATCCATTTTGAATTAATTTTGGTACAAGGTGACAGATAGCAGTCTAGTTTCATTCTTTGGCATGTGGCTTTCCAATTCTTCCATCACCATTTATTGAAGAGGCTGTCTTTTCTCCATTGTATGTTTTTGGCTTCTTTGTCAAAAATTATCTGTCCATATTTATGTGGGTTTATTTCTGGGTTCTAAATTCTATTCCATTGGTCTCTGTGTCTGTTTTTCTGCCAAGACCATAATGTTTTGATTATTGTTGCCCTGTAGTACAAGCTAAAGTCAGGGAGTGTGATACCTCCAGCATTGTTCTTTTTTCTTAGGATTGCTTTGGCTATTTGGGGTCTTTTGTGGTTCCCTACAAATCTGATTTCTTTAAAAAATACCATTGGTATTTTAATGGGGATTGCATTAAATCTGTATATTGCTTTGGGGAATATGGCCATTTTAACTATGCTGATTCTTCCAATCCATGAACATGGAATGTCTTTCAATATCTTTGTGTTTTCTTCAATTTCTCTTAAAAAGTCTTACAGTTTTCAGTATATATGTCTTTTACATCCTTGGTTAAGTTTATTCCTAGGTATTTTATTCTTTTTGTTGCAATTGCAAAAGGGATTTTTTTTAAATTTCTTTTTCTGAGATTACATTGTTAGTATATAGGAATGCAATGGACTTTTGTACGTTGATTTTGTAGCTGGCAACTTTACTGTATTTGTTGATTGTTTCTGATAGCATTTTGGTGGAGTCTTTAGGGTTTTCTATATATAGCATCCTGTCATCTGCAAAGAGTGACAATTTAACTTCTTCATTCCCAACTTGGATGCCTTTTATTTCTTTGTCTTGCCTGATTGCTCTGGTGAGGACTTCCAACACTATGTTGAAAAGCAGAGGTGATAGGGGACAGCCCTATCGTGTTCCTGAACTAGAGCAAAGGGCTTCAGTTTTTCACAGTTTATTATGAAAGTAGCTGAGGGTTTGTCATATATGGCCTTCATTATGTTGTGGTATTTTCCTTCTATACCCATTTTATTACGTGTTTTAATCATAAATGGATGTTGTATCTTGTTAGATGCTTTTTCTGCATCTATTGATATAATCATATGATTTTTGTCCTTTATTTTGTTTATGTGATGTATCACATTGTTCAATTTGCATATGTTGAATCATCCTTGTGCCCCTCGGATGAACCCCACTTGGTCTTGAGACACTCTTTCCTTTACCATTTCATTCAAACACACTGATGAATTGCCCATTCCTTAAATACAGGACTCTCTTTCCTCAGGGTACTTTTTACAGGCTTTCCCCTTTACCTGGAAAGTTCTCTAGCCCCTCCACAGTTCACATCAGTTGCTCCTTTGCTTGCTTCAGAATTCAGTTTTTAAATTTGTCACCTCAGAGGCAATCCCTGGCCACTCTATCCAAATAGATCTCCTCCTGCCCCAATGCTCAACCTGTTACTCAAAGTAAGCAGAGATTTTCTCTTTTCTGGGAGTCACAAAGGCTGAGTGAAAATATTTGATTGGTCACTGAGAGAATTATCTACCCCACCCCACCTTACTTTGCTAACTGTTTATGGTTGTAGAGCCCAAAGGTTATAACAGAATTCCAAATTAATTTTCTAAAGATAATTTCTGCCACTTGGAATTTCTTAATTCTTTTTGACTCTCTGAAGACAAATATTTATATGAGATCACATACAAATGCCAGGAATATTTTAGAATTGTACTCATATAGGAATTAATATGTATACAAGGACACTAATGTTGAGAAAAGGAGGGAGGGAGATATTATATTTTTGATCAAGGTATCAACTACTTAAAAAAAATGTAGTCTCTCCAAATGGTTTACTGAGAAACACTATTTGGCAAGATACTTCTCAATCTGGCTTAGGTTGCCTGTTGTAATTTTACTAAGCTCAGTATTTTAACATTTTTGAGCATATTCTCAAAGATAGATGGCACCTTTAAAAAAAATCTGTCGATAAAGTAAACATGTAGCAAAAATGGGCCACTAAAGGATGCTAAAAATTGGATAAAGAAAATTCACAGTGTGAACAATGAAGAAATAAAGCCATGTGTCGTTCATTACTAACTTGGTGTGACAATTTCTTTCAAAAAGATTTCATTTACCAATTTTAACATGAAAGTATTATCAAATGTAATGAATGTGTCTTTCCCAACCATTTAACTTTTTGAAAATTGAACCTATCCTCAATATCAGATAAACGTCCAGACCCAAATCAGTAAGTGAATACAAGATAGGCCAGTTCAGGGGTCATATTTATAGGCATGCATTATTAGTGTGGATAGCATTTGCTAGCATCTACCAACGAAATATTAACATTTTAAGGTTGTCTGTGTGTTCAGTCTTTGAATCTACATTCATTTTATTGTCACCTCAGATCGGGCAATATTTTTGCTTTTCAAATGATGAAATTAGCTTCTCAGTGAACTTCAAAAGAGGAAAAGCCATCCTGCAACAGATGCTCTTCTGCTAACTCAGAATCATTCATGGGAGTTGTCAATTTGTTCTTCCAAAAATATCAAGTAAGATGAGAAGAAAGCAAATGTTTTTGCTATCAAGACATAGACATTTGTTCAGAGCAATAAAATAGCCTCAAATGCCAAAAAAATAATAAAGAAAATGTGGAATGAGTAACTTCCAAAGTTATGGAAATAATTTGACTGTGTCTTACTACATGATAAAAATTGACACGATTCCTAAGTATCCACAGATGGAAGTACTACTCTAACAACGTGTTAGAGTGAAGTCATGATTACAGGCCTTATTATAATTATTGTGTAGCCAAGAATTTTGTCTGTTTCAAAACAATTATATACATATATTAAATGTGTATACATGTGTGATTAATTTTCTAATGGTGGTGATTAGTTTTCTTCAAGCCAATAAAAATTCTCTTACAGCAAATGTTATAGATTTAAAATGTGGCTGACTGGGGCCTCAAGTGGAGTCCATGAATAGAACCATTTCTAATCTGTTCTTAGTTAACTCACCCATAGGTAAAGAGAGAAAACCATTTTAAACTCAATTAACATATATAAAATAGCCATTCACAATATGGCTCTGCCACACAAATCAACCCTTATTTTCTGTGGCTGAAAATGGGAATTAGTAAAGTTATAGGAGATGCTGATAGAAACCCCACAGAATAGATATTTAATTTTTCTTTATATACCACTTAGTTTGAAAATATTATGATAAACTGCTTCAGATAAGATTGGAGAAGAGAGGTAGAAAAAAGGGAAAAATAATGTTTCTGTAGCCTAATGCAATGTGATAAAAAGGTATGGGCTTCAGTCCTGCAGAGCTGGGTTTGAATCCTGGTTTCTTAATTATGAGCTGTGTGACATTGAGCAAGTTTAATCTAAGTCTCCTACTTTGTAAGATTAGGATCATAGAACTTCATAGTGATATGATGAGAGTTAGAGGAAATAATGAATACAGAACGCTGGTGAAGTGTGGGGTACGTAGTAGTCATTCCCTAAATGAGAGATATTGTTATTTGAGTGCTTTTTACCTGCCAGGTGCTTTTTATGTATTGTTTCATTTAAACCTCACAAACTTGACTCCCAGCTTTGCTGTAAATTGGAATCACCTGGAGAGACTTAAAAATTATTGATGCCTAGCTCCCAACCCCAGATATCATGAGGTGTGACCTGCAGTTTGAGATATTACATAAAAAGCCCACCAGGTACTTCTAATGTGCAGCAAAGTTTAGGAACCTCTGCCTTACAGTAATGCAGTGAGCTATGTACAGTTGACCCTTGAACAATGTGGGGTTTAGGGGTGCTGACTGCCAGCACAAACATTTGCGTATAACTTAAGTCAGCACTCTCCATAATTGGATTCCCAACCACCAATTGATGGTTGAAAAATGCAGGTTCGAATTGGGTCAGTTGAAAAAAATCCAATTACAAGGGGATATTAAAAAATCCATGTTGTTCAGGGCTCAACTGTACTAGCATACCCATTTTAGAATCAATAAAATTGAATTGGGAGATTGATTTACTTGAGATCACATGGTTAATGATTAACAATATGGTTTTGGAGACGATGGCCTTCATGTATTATTTCATAATAATACTAAGTCACCAAAATTAAAAAAAAAAGTTACAAAATAATATGTAGAGTTCAGTGCTAATTTCTTTTTACTTGAAAGGATAATCATATGTGTAAAATGACTATAAATATGTTTATCAAATATTTGTAAAAAATCTTTTGGTGGTAGGATGAAGAATAAATTTTGTTTTGTTTTTGCACTGTGATGATTTTTCCAAATATTAAACAGAGGATATATATTACTTTTTTAGTAAGGGGGTAGGGGGAAGCACAAATGTTATTTCTTTAAGAGTCAGAAAACTGGAGAATAAGTAGGTTTATAAGTTCAAGAATGAACATGTTTAATTTGAGATGCCTGGAGAACATTCGGATGATAATATCCAAATGGCAGAAGGAAGCATGATTCTGAAGCTTGAAATAGAGGTGTGGACAGAATATCTAATTCTCTTCTTGAAAACATCTGTTAGACAGATCTAAGATTACTGTGAGCCTTCCATCAATTGTAAGGTAATAGTTATAAAACATTTTTACAAGTCCAACATCAGGCTTTGTATCCTTTTCTTTCAGTTCCCTCCACCACCATCTTAGCTTAGCCCTGAATAACTCATGACTTGAAAAATTTCTATAGATCTTTTATAACAGTATAGATATACTGTATTTTAATCTATTCTGTATGCCTCTACAACAGTACTTGTAAAACTCCAGTAAGTCTTCTTCTTTAAAACACAATTACTTCCTATGGCCTACTGAATAAAAATCAAATTTCTTAGGCAAGCATTCAAGATTTTCCATAATGTAACCCCTTCCCATTGTTTTTCATCCTCCACTCCTATCAAACATGATTTTTTGATCAAATACACCATTTATTTATCCACTTTAGAACTTTACTTATTCTTCTCCCTCTTTTACAAATGCCCATCTGTATCTGCACTTTTTCAAACATTTCCCATTCTTTAAAGCTCAGTTCAATGCTAGGTCCTTTATGAAAGCCTCCTCTATTATTTCCATTGAAAGTGATCTATCACAACTCCATGCACATTTCACGCTGTTTCACACGTGGCACTGACATGACATTTATTCCCCACCGGGAATATGGTTTACTATTTACAAGTCACTTCACAAAAGATACTCATTTTAATTCTCACAAACAATACCTGAATAGGTAGATCCTAGATTTTTTTTTTTAATTGCGAGAATGTGCAGTCTGATATCATACAACAAGTAAGTGGCTTAGTTTAGGTGTTAATCTATTACTTTTCAGGAAAGAGATATGAAACATGAGAAGATCTTTTGCATTTTTAAAAGTTGTAGTAAAATACACATAATATAAAACTTAACACCTTAATCAGTTTTTAATTTAATTTTTAAAATATGTTTTATTTTTCAATTAGTTGACATACAATATTATATGAGTTTCAGCTGTACAACACAGTGATTAGACATTTATATAACTCACAAAGTGATCACCCCAATAAATCCAGAACCAGTCTGACACCATATAGTTATTACAATATTACTGACTATATTTCCCATTCTATACATCCCCAGGACTATTTTGTAACCACCACTTTGTACCTCTTAATCCCCTCCCCCTTCATCCTTCCTCCAAAACCCATCCCCCAATCCGGCCATCATTAAAATGCTCTCTGTATCTATGAGTTTGTTTCTGTTTTATTTGTTTATCCTATTCTCTAGATTCCACATGTAAGTGAAATCATATGACATTTGTCTATCTTTGACTTACTCCAATCAGCACAGCACTCTGTAGGTCCATCCAGGTTGTTGCATATGTGAAGATTTCATTCTGTTTTATTGACTGAGTAACATTCCATTGTATATATGTGCCACCTCTTCTTTAGCCATTCATCCATTGATGGACAGCCAGGCTACCTTCATATCTTGGCTTAAATAATGCTGCAATGAACATATGGATGCATATGTCCCTTTGAAGTAGTGTTTTGGGTTTCTTTGGATAAATACCCAGAAATGGGATTACTATGTCTTTCTTTGTCTCTTGTTATAGCCTTTATTTTGAAGTCTATTTTATCTGATATAAATATTGTTATCCCGGGGGGGGGGGGAGAGCAGTTGTTGTTTTTTTTTTTTCAATTTTCATGAAATAACTTTTTCCATCCCTTTACTTTCAATCTGTATGTGTTTTTCGATCTAAAGTGAGTCTCTCATAGGCAGCATATGTAAAAGTTTTGTTTTCTTATCTATTCAGCCCTCCTATATCTTTTGATTGGCACATTTAATCTATCTAAAGTAATTGTTGATAGGTATGTAGTTATTGCCATTTTATTTTTCATATTTTTCACCTTTTCTTTTTCTTCTTCTTCTTAAAGAAGTCTCTTTAGCATTGCTTATAATACTGGTTAGGTAGTGATGAACTCTTTCACCTTTTTCTTGTCTGGGAAGCTGTTAATCTGTCCTTCCCTTCTAAAAGCTATGCTGGGTAAGAGTAATCTTGATGGTAGGCACTTGCTTTTTATCACTTTGAATACTTCATGCCAATCCTTTCTGGCCTGCAAAGTTGCTGTTGAGAAATCAGTTGATGGTCTTATGGGACCTCTTTTAACTGTTTTCTCTTGCTGCTTTTAAGATTCTCTCTTTGTATGTAACCTTTGGCATTTTAATTATGATGTGCCTCGGTGTGGGCTTCTTTGGGATCATCTTGTTTCGGACTCTCTGCACTTCCTGGGCTTGTATGTTTCTTTCCTTTGCCAGGTTAGGGAGGGGCTCTGGTGCACACCAAGGTCAGCAGGTGCCTGTGCTCTGCCCATGACCACTTTTTACGAACTGCAAAGTGATCTGTAGATGGTTGCCACTTGCGCTAGCCTTAGAAGTCCCTGGGAGAGGCAAAGGTGTGAACCAAGCCCCACTGCTGTTAGTGCTGGGCACAGGGCTGTTCAGCAAGTGGTACAGGCTATGCAGAGGCAAGATGTTGCTTGCAAACCTTTGAGAGATTTTATGAAAGTTCACAGCATGAGCCAAGACAGGCCATTTGTGTGGAAAATCTAATGGAAATGGCTTGTGTGTACCCGCAAATTGGGTGGGGCAGGATCTCAGGGAATCACCAGGGTGGGGCAAAGGGTGTTAACCAGGTTGATGGCAAATTAGATATTGTAGCTGGGTGCGGGAAGGGCTCAACAAAGGCAAAATGGCACCTGCCAGCATTGCTGTCTGAGAGAAAGCTCCCTTCCAGCCCTCGCCCTGAAGACAGACAACTTAGTTTCTCCTGGTATGTTCCTGCCACTTTTTGAGCTGCTGCCTCAGCAGTGAGTGAGTCTGTCAGCCAGTAATTTTGTGTGCGAGCCCATTAAGGGGAATGTCTGGGACTCCAGCCAAACTCCATTTCACTCAACCACAATCTCTGCTGGTTTTCACAGCCAGAAGTTATGGGGACCTCTCTTCCTGGCACTGGCGCCCTGTGCTGGGGAACCCATTTTGGGACTGAGATCCTGGCTCCTCAGGAGTGAACTATGCAGCTAAGATATCCCTCCCAATTTTTAACTGCCACACACAGGTGTGGGACCAGCCAGTTCCACATCTCTGCCCCTCCTACCAGTCCTCCCGTGGCTTCTTCTGTATACCCTTAGTTTTAAGACTTACATTCTGCTAGGCTTCAGGTGATTCTCAATGACAATAGTTCTGTAGTTTAGTTGTAATTTTGATGTCATCATGAGAGGATGCAAGCACAACATTTACCTACCCTGGCATCTTGACTAGAATTCCCATCTTAACCATTTTTAAACATACAGTTCAGTGGCATTAAATACATACACAGTTTTGTACAACCATCACCACCATCCACTTCTAGAACTTTTTAGTCTTGCAAAACTGAAACTCTATGCATATTAAACAACAAATACCCATTCTCACCTCCCCCCAGCCCCAGAAACCACCATTCTACTTTCTAGCTCTATGAATTTGACCACTCTAGGTACCTTATATGAGTAGACTCATACAGTATTTGTCCTTTTATGACTGGCTTATTTCACTTAGCATAATGTCTTCAAGGTTCATCTGTGGAGTAGCATGTATCAGAATTTCCTTCCATTTAAGGTTGAATAATGATCCATTATATGTTATACCACATTTTGTTTATCCATTCATTTGTCAGTGGACACTTGGATTGCTTCCACTTTGTGGCTCTTGTAAATAATGTTATTATGAATGTACAATATTTGCTGAGTCCCTATATCTCAATATCTCAATTCTTTTGGGTGTATACCCAGAGGTAGAATTATTAGAACATATGGCAATTCCATTTTTAATTTTTTGAGGAACCACCATACTGTTTTCTACAGTGGCTACACCATTTTACATTTTCACCAGCAGGGGACAAGGGTTCCAATTTCTCCACTCCTTGCCAACACTAGTTATTTTCTATTTTTGTCTTTGTTTTTTAACAACATCCATCCTAATGTGTGCAAAGTGGATCTTTTGTATTTTGAGGATTTAAACCAGAAACTGCAAACTCAAATGTCCACAGGGGCCAAGGAGGTAACTATAAACAAGTGAGGTAGTCTCATTAAGCTATGTGGCACCAGACACTCAGCCTCAGGATCCAAGAAACAGTAGGAAGTAGGTGACACAATGGCCATTTGGAGAGCTAGTGGTCTTTCTAATGGGGCAGTTGTTACTCAGTTCCAATGGATTAGGGCTCTGGCATTGAGTAATGGTTTGAATTTAAAACCCTTGGCAAACTGATATTTTTCAGACAACTAGGTTTGGATAAAAACCTGCCAATAAAGAATCTCAAATGTGAATAGGAGCCTTCCCACTTTTGGTGTGAGAATCACAATGGTAGGTAAGAGAGCAGAAATTCTGGGTCCATGATGGAGTGGGTGCTGAAACTCAGTGCCTAGAAGATAGTTGATATGGCAACTGACTGCTGATTGCTAAGAGCTCCAATAATTTGGGCTCCTGCTTAGCAGGGCATAAAGCGGTCATGCTGGGGATTTGCCTTTTCCTAAAACCTTGAAGAGCATGTTTTCACCCTGCTTCTGTACTTTAGGCACAATTACTGGTCAAGCCTGCTATTACCATTCTGCTCTGATAGCCCTTCTGCATAAGTTAGCACTGGGAGACAGTGATGAGGCAGATTAAAATTCTCTCTTAAGATACAGAGAAACATGTGACCCTTGGAAACACATCAAATAGGAGGTTGGATAATGTGTTTGTAGATGGGGACCATGAGAAAGTGCTCTAATATTTGCCATTGGGGATGACTGTGTCCTATTAATTACATCTAGTATTGTGTAGAGCAGTGGTGGGCAAACTTTTTTGTAAAGAGCCAGACGGTATATATGTTAGGCTCCAGGGGCCACTTGCAGACTCTGTCACATGCAGACTCCGTCACACACCTTGTCTTTGTTATATATTTTTTTATAGTTCCTTAAAAATATAAGGAAAATATAACCTTTCTTAGCCTGAAAGCCATATAAAAACAAGCCATAGGGCAGATTTGGCCCAAGGGATGTAGTTTGCCAACCCCTGGTATTAGAGGAATATCCCAGTTACATTGTGTACATCTTGCTTTTCCGGTAGATAATTAAGAGCCATTCAGGGGATAAATAATTCTTTGCATCCACCACAGTTTCTAGCATAGTGCATTGCAAATAGATAGGCTCAATAAATATTGGTAGGTAAACAAATTTATGATTAAGAAGAGAGTTTTCAAATTTTAAGCAATGTGGTGCTGTCATGACTCTCTTCTAGGATCTAACCTTCGTATAGTTTACTCTACATATAGCGTTATAATTCATCAGAAAGAGATATCAAGACTCACATTTGTGGCCTGACAGGATAGGGAGACAGGATAAACACTGCTTTTCTGGAGGAGAGGCAAAGGGGAGCAGCAGCCATTTCCTTCTTCTCTATGTAAGAGACCAAAATGGTTCCATAGACAATAGGCAAGAGACGATGTTAATGGTCCCTACTTCTCATGAAAAGACCAAAGATGATAAGCATTAAAACCCTGTAATAACACCACAAATTTGAGATCTTTTTAATGTCCCAAATTTAGACACAACCATGGACAAAGCTGACTTTTGTAAGAATAAATGCAGTATGTTCCCAATCAGGACATTATTATATATTTTTGCTTTGTGAAATGTCTATTTTAAAGGAGAATTTTATAGTGCTCTTAGATTTCCAATATAAAATGTATAACTCCACTAAGGGTTTGAGGGTAGAATTTTATCTCTAGGTCAGTAAAATTATCTCCATTTAATAAATTTCCTTTATTTGACTTACATTTGCAGTACCCCATGCCACTCCCTGGCATTATATAATGGAGATAAATTAACATTCTCAGGTTTCTAGGATACCAGTGTTTATACTGTCCTGATCAGAGTTTACTATGTGTGGCCCTGAATATGATATGAGGGGCTCCAAAGGTGTGTCTAACCTCAAAATATTTCATAATTGACACTCAAAAGTGATGTTAGGACTAAAAGAAATTATTCCTTTGGATTAAAAAAATAAAATCTACTCAAGTGTTCTGCTAAAATGAAACATCTTAGAAAAAGTAATAACATGCTAGCTAACCCTTATCATTAAGATCCAAGAGGGATTCATTTTTCAGGCCACAAACCCTCCACTGGTCAGGGGACCAAAGGTCCTCAGAGTGAAAAGTTTGATTTGATTTGAGTTATGGTGACTCAGCACTTATAGGGAAAATAGTCCTGGGTAAGGCCAAAATGAGGACTCTAGGAAGTGAGAACGGATGAAAAAGAAAAATGTGCTGAGAGAAACAAGGGCATATGAAATATACATGTACTTCCTTTATAAAGTTAACCAGATTCAACTCTGCTTCCATAAGTACCATGAAGCTGTAGTGTCATCTCCGCATGTATATAATTCACTAAAGAGATTAGAAATTTCAGAAATGGAAACAAGCTTGTTTCTTAATAGAGCATTAAGAGCTGTAAGTACCGATAATAAATATTACACTATCCTAGGTTTTATTAGAGATGACAGGAGAAACTAATGTGTTCTGAGCTTATGCTATGTGCTTACCTCTTATTTAGTTACTTCATTTAATCCTTACAACCACCCCGTGAAAGGGGCAGTAGTTCCCTCATATTCCAAATAAAATAATTAGGGTCAAATAGCCTGGGTGACTTATACGAAGTGTAAAGTTTAGAGCTCAGTAACATTCGGTGTCAAGTGCTATGCAGAAGATTTTATGCATCTCTTATTTAAACATCAAAGCAGCCCATGAAGTAGACATGAGCAATTTTTAAAAATCTGATAGATAAATAATTTGATGCTCAGTCAGGTTAATTAATTTGCTCAAGATAAGGGAGGATGCTGAGATTCATGTACACACACAGTTAAAGGTCTGAGCCCCTAACAGCTAGTCTACGTTGTCTGTCGGATGAGAAATCCTTGTCTTCTGTCTTTCAACCAGTGATTCATACTTATGCAAAATATGATATAATAATGTATATTATATAGTATAATAAAAATATAACAAGCTCCCTACCTTAGACTACCGACTTCTTCTTTTCATTGTCTTACCTCTCCTTCTTCTTCTAATGATCTAAGCTTCCTCATAGGTATAGGCCTTCATTCCCAGTTAGGGGTGGGCAGGCAGAGATGGAAAAGAGAATACCTAGTCATGCTAATTACAAGTTATTTAGACCTATTTCGGGTGGCTGTTCGTTTAAATCCCTATCAGGTCTGTTTCCTTCCTTTCTTCCTATTTCCAAACATAAAGTCTGTGTTGAAGAGGCAAGCAACTCTGTCCTTATGGTAGTGAGAAGGGGCTTTGGGAGCCCATGTGGGTGTTCTTTGCTTGTTTTTGCGTTGCAGGTGTTTTGGTTGGTTTCCATTCTGATGTTTGTCCCACTTGACCACACTACAAGGTACGAGACTGGCACCTCCTATTGAAGTCTGTCAGCTGTTCTTTCTGGGTTCTGGCTTCATCTGTCTTCACCAAATCTGGTTCCGGTAAGTGGTGTTATCCAGCAAGTGGGTTCTTTCACGAGGCGCATTTGATGGTCATCAATCACCTGCTGGGCACACACTGCCACAGCCTCCTGTTATCAGGGATCTTTAGAGGTATGTTTTTGCATTCCTTTATTCCTGATGGTAGCTCTCTCCAAATGTTCTCCATGAGGTCCACTTTCCGTGCTGGAAATTTTTTGGCTGAGGGAGGATAGGAGTAATAGGCACCAGTAAGCTAGTTCTTGGATACTCTACCTATGTGACCTTCTTAAGACAACCGGACATGCAGAAATCCCTGCCAAGGCAACAATGGCTCCAGTGCAAATTTGGGGATTATCTCCAGATTCATTATGCCGTCTGCCATTTCTAACTGGCAGAGGGAAAAGAGGGACAACTTCATGTCAGATGCTGATTCTCTCTAAAAGGGCGTGGAACATAATTACCCATGAGTTGAAAACTTAGGTCCATACAAATCCTAAACATGAATGTGTATAATGGCGTTATTCATAATTGCCAAAACTAGGAAGTAATCAAGATGTCCTTTAGGTGAATGGATAAACAAACTGTGTGGTACATCCAGACAATAGAAAATTATTAATTGATAAAAAGAAAGGAACTATCAAGCCATGAAAAGACAGAACAATCTTAAACGCATATTGCTAAGTAAGTAAAAGAAGCCAATCTGAAAAGGCTACATATTGTAAGATTCCAACCATATGACATTCTGAAAAAGGCAAGAATATGGAAACAGTAAAAAGATCACTGGTTGCCAGGGATTCAAGTGGAGATATTGATGAATATGGAACATGGGATTTTTAGGGTAGTGAAACCATATTAAAATGTTGGATACAAGTCCAAACTTTTTGTCAAAACCTATAAAAAGTACAACACAAAGAGTGAACCCTAACGTAAACTATAGGCTTTAGTTAATAATAATGTATCAATATTGGCTCATCAGTTGTAATAAATGTATCACAATAATTAAAGATGTTACTTATAGGGGAAGCTGTGGGTGGAGGGTAAGGAGGTATATGCGAACTCTATTTTTCAGTCCATTTTTCTATAAACCTAAACTACTCCAAGAAAATAGTCTATTAATTAAGAAAAAGGGGGGGGCATGGAACAAACCTCCATTGGGATCTTCTCAAGTGTATTTCTTTTTCCACATCAGCCCTTTCCCAGGTTTCAAGCTTGAAAGTGAGCAATGATTTTTTTTTTATCTGATCTATCTTTTCCAGCCTCTCCAGAAACTTGAAGGGTTATCATTTACTTATTCTCACTGGCTTTCAGAAACTTACCCTGTATCACATCGTCCTTCTTCCTGGTGGGAGAAGAAGAGGGAAGATATTTGCCCCCCTCCTCCTCCCATCAGGAGATGAAGTTACAAGGCAAGAGTAACAGGAGCCATCCTATCCATAAGGAAGGTGCATAGTGAAGTGTATCACAAATCGTATTCCTAATCACACAGTAGAAATAATGCATGTAGCACAACATAGGGCAGAGCAAATAGTATGTCTATAAACATAATCATATACTTTTGAGGATTTTCTAAAATTGTGAAACATAAGATACATAATAAGAATCATACAGCGTATATGTGTATATGAGGTCTGACAATTAAGTTCGCGAGCTTGTTGAAATGATGTTGCTAACCTTTTTTGACATCAGAGGGACTATTCATTATAATTTTGTACCAACTAGCAAAACAGTTAACCAAGTTTACTATTTGGAAGTGCTGAAAAGGCTGTGTGACAAAGTTAGACGACCTGAACTTTTCACCATTTATGGCTCTTCATCACGACAATGCACCAGCTCACAAGGCACTGTCTATGAGGGAGTTTTTAGCCAGTAAACAAATAGCTGTATTGGAACACCCTCCCTACTCACCTGATCTGACCCCCAGTGACTTCTTTCTTTACCCAAAGAAAAAGGAAATATTGAAAGGAAGATAGTTTGATGACATTCAGGACATCAAGGGTAATATGAACACAGCTCTGATGGCCATTCCAGAAAGAGAGTTCCAAAGTTGCTTTGAAGGGTGGACTATGTGCTGATGTCAGTGCATAGCTTCCCAAGGGAAGTACTTCAAAGGTGACCATAGTGATATTCAGCAGTGAGGTATGTAGCACTTTTTCTAGGATGAGTTCGCGAACTTAATTATCGGGACTTGTATATATACATACATGTGTGTATGTGTGTGTGTGTGTGTATATGTGTATATGTGTGTATATATATATATATATATATATATATATATATATGAATAATTTTAAAGCAAACAACTGTGTAACCACGAAATAGGTAAGTAGATAGAATATTTCCACCATCATGAACATCCCCACCCCATCCCATGTGCCTCTCTGATCATAACTCTCTTCCTGTCCCCTAGATGAAAGAACTATTCTGATTTTTTTTTGGAAAATATTTCTTAGTTTTTTAATAATTCAGGAATTGTAAAGCTGGAAATGACTTATCAGTAATCTTGTCCAATACATATTTCAGATGCAGACTCTAGTGCCCAGAGAAGTAATATATCTTCCAAAGTCACACAAATTGATGTGAGAGGACCAGAAACCAACACTTTTGACTTCCACTGCTTTTTAATGTATGTAATGAGCGCTTCAGGAGGAACACACATCAGAGCAGGGGAGGGGCATGTGTTGGCATACTTGGCAGTGATAATAGCTATATTTTATGAGTGCTCACCAGATGCCTTACAACAGCCCTATTACGCTATGCTAGATAGAGTCATCATCTTTATTATTCCCGCTGTGATGGGAAATTGATAAGGAAACTGAGACTCAGAGACATTAAGTTGCCAAAAGTTACACAATTAGTACGTGGAAAATCTGGATTCTACTACAACCCTGTTGGATGCCAACACTTGGGCTCTTGTGCACTTTTTGTCATTTAAAACATGTAATAATTATTTTATTATTATACAAGTAATGGATTCTAACAGTTAAAAAAAAATCTAAGAGTTGTGTCAGTTAGGAATGTGTTTGTCTACAATAGCAGAAAAAACTATCAATAGTGTAGAGATGGAAGTTTATTTGACTCACAGAGGAGAAGACTGGGAGAGAGGGAGAATAGACTCATTCATGGCAGCTCAACGGTAACATTAGGGGCCCAAGCTTTCTCCATTTTCCTGCTCCATTATCCTTAGCACATAGGTCTTGGTCCTCAGGACTGTTGTGTTCAAGGTGGTGCAAAAGCACTGTATCTCCAGGTAGTGCATCAACATTCCTGTTGCGGGGAGGAAGGAAGCAGGAAGGGGCTCCTTATGAGAAAAATGACAGCTTTCAAGAAAACCTTAACTTTTGTCTCATTATCCAGAATGGTGTCACATGGCCACCCTCAGCAGCAAGGGGGCCTGGAGAAGTATTTTTAGAAAAGCACACTGCCACTCTGAACAAAATTGGAATCCTGCTATTAAGGATGAATGGATTAGTGTAGGAAATTAGCATTGTCTTCCATGGACATGAGAAAAGGTTATTGGCTAAAATGTAAAACTACTTCTGGCTATTATCTTCCTCTTGTGTAATAACTACAGTTTGAGTTTGAGTCAAATTTAGAGGACAGAATGGACGTGGATGGAAGGAAAAAGTGGAATAACTTGAATGATGCCGAAAGACACATGTACAAAAAAAAAAAAAAAAAATGAAGTTGAGTCTGAGCAAGTAAATTGAGGGGCATACGGTGTGAATTGACAAGGTTAGGCAGAGGAGTTTGGCTACTATACAGAAAGATTAAGAAAGCCACTGTAGATTTTGGACGAAAGAGTGAACTATTTCTGTTACAAGAAAATAAATTTTTGTTGTCATACTGAGATTCTTAATCTCTTTCCAAGTTGAGTCAATATAGTTATCAACACTTTGCTGCTTACCACCTCCAGAGTAACATGCCAGAGAATATGAATAGATCACTGAAGCATGATTCACCATTAATTAACAACATTATTCTTTTTAGTGACTTATGAAAGACAAAGGAACAATTACTGTTAAACTAGAAATCTGTGCAGATATGAGTGTCTCTTGTTTTCTAAGTTGGTTCTGCTGCTAGTGTCTTTTGAAAAGGTATAGGGATGTGATTTAAGCTTTAAAATGAATCAGCTAATTCCACTCAGGTGCATTGTAAAATTCATTTGAAAATGCTTCCTTCCTACCACTCCAATGCCTCAGAGAATGTAAATTTTGTGTTTTTCGTTTGTTCAAATTGTAAATGCCAACAGTGGTAAAAAGAGAACTTTTTTTCAGATGACGTGTAAAAGAGTTCACACTACTTTTCTGAAATATTTTGAGATAGTGCTAGTGGGAGCTTTCAGTACCAAAAGTCCAAAAATTCTTTGGTAAGTCAGAAACTTGTTCTTTTTAACCCTTACGCAATTCAAGCATTTTTAAGAACCTCTTATTCTGATATTTAAGGAAGTCACTTTTCTGTACTTTTGCCTGTACACGTTTTCTCCTCCTGTAACAACATGGCTTTGATGTACTGCATTTTGGGACTCCCCCAACATACGAAACTTAATTTGAAAAAAGATTGTTTTCTATAGTTTTTCATTTGTTTGTTTTTGTTCTTTGCCTTAGGAAATCATGATGAAAATCTATTTCTGGAAGCATTTTCTCTCCTGGCTTTATGATTTCATAATAATTTTAAATATGGAAATTAATTTTCATTTATACATTTCATTTGTTTTCATCAATTAATTTTCATATTTACAGTAAATAATTAATTTCTCAAATGTATTTGTCTACTTTGTTGATTTTATATTGATAAATTTGATAGATGTTGATCATATTAATAGTAGTAAGCTCCATTTAAATCCCACTACCCTGCAATGCATGACAATTTGACCAAAGGCTACACTGGCTTTTAACTATGTACATAAAATTATAAATATTATTTCAATGGAAATTTAATCTAAGAAAACACATTTTTTTCCACTATAAAATGAAAAATAGACATTTATATTTTAAAACATAAATAAAGGCATATCTGATAAAAGCTTAATTAAAAAAACTTGTAATATTCCTTGATAAAAATAAAAGCTAAAGGAAACAAATAACCCCCAAATGAAAATACATAAAAAAGATTAGTTTCCAGACTTGGAACTCAATGGAAAATCTCACTTGGGAGAGGGAACTGAATTATATAAGCCTGCATCAGTCCTTAAGATTTCCCTTTCCATTGATTGTCTACCACTGAAAATCTGGCCTTCGGCATGAGCTGTTCCTACCTTAGTAGTCTGGGCCAGTGTTGACTTATGGTCCTTCCTTTAACATCAGGAAACAGAGTCAGGACTGAGACATTCAAAATACTTTTTATTAAAGATTGAAAGAAAACTAAATGGAAACTAGGTGATCTGACTCAGAAAATACAGCTTTTCAACTAGGTGTGCAGGCCCATTCCAATTCTGTAGAAGCCTAATTAGGTAAGATAAAGCTAGTTCCTGTATCAGATAAACTAATATTTCAGGAGTTTGACACAATAGGTGACTGTTTCTTGCTCTCCTGAGGCTCTTGGCCATCTTGCACTCATCTTCCAAGGTCTCAGTGTTTAGCTACATCATGACAGATGAGGACAAGATTTGGAGATTTGCCCCTGTGTGTCAGAGACTGGGGGCAGTTGTGGGTCATGGAGCAGTTGCTGCAATGGGAAGCACTAGAGACAAAGGCAGGGGCTCCAAGGCTGCCCTCAACGCTTGAAGTTTAATGAAGCCTGTGGTTGGAAGTGGGACCTACTCCACTCACACTGGGCTACTTCACTCAACATTCTCCTCAGACCTAATGTCAAGCAAGCTGTCATAGTGAAGTCTGTGGCCTTGACTGAACAGCTTTTCGTGTCTTTCTCTTCCTTCTAATAGAAGTGCTGTAATTAACTCATAAAAAGGTTAAGCCCTTTCTTCTCTTTGTTTTTGCACTGTCAAGTTGTTTGAGCAAGTATTCATATTTTGTCAGCCTATACTGTTCTTGCTGGTGTTTTGTTGTTGTTGTTGTTATTTTTAAGCTTGACTGATGCTGGGCAGGATTAAATCTGGAAGCAAATGATATAAAAATTCCTCGTGCTTGTTCTGACCCAGAGGAAAATCACTTTGCAGCTTCTAGAGGTATGGGTGGAAGAACAGGCAGGGTTTAGAAGAGTTTATAAGCTGTTCTCCTTGCATGTAGACCTGCCTCTCACTTCCTTTCTCTGGGTCTAGAAGGCACTTGTCTTAGCAAGACTAATGGCTCATTTTCTTGAGCCTAGTTAGAACTGGAGAATATGCACACTTCCCAGTAATGTATTTTCAGGTTATTTTTTTCCCCTCCATTTTTCCTTCCCTTGGAAGCTTGAGAGGAAAACTTAATGGTGGGCTGAAATAAAGCCCAAGAACTTTCAAATGGAAACAGTTCATTGAAAACATCTTTGATCAAGCCCTGGTTATTCTGAGTCTAATAGAGTCACTCAGAATTAAAGTCAAAAGAGCCAACCATTCTCTTAGATTCCACTCAAATCCCAAAACACAAAAGATAGAAAAAGGATTAGACAATAATTCATGAAGATCAGACATCAATGCAAAATAAGTATGATTTAGGAAAAATATTTTACTGAAATACACTGTATATCACATAAGTAATTGTCTTTAAAACTGTAGCATGATTACCAGAAGCATCAGATAGTTAATTGCTTGAAGTATAAAGAAAGACAAAAATATTTTTTCCATATCTAATACTGTCTAGGTGAGAGAATAGTCTAGTTGACTGATCCCTGATTTTACTACAGAAATCCTGAAAGGACAAAAGAATAACTCTATAGGCCACATATAGTTGACATGGATTTCCTTGGTTCATACCCAGGGTCCTTAATTACTGCTCCCTAGCAATTGATGGACAGTAATAATTAAACAAACATTTATTGAAATTCTATCATAGCAGATATTTAACCCTTGATTTTCAGTAGCTTCTCAACCACTGGGAGAGACAGATAAATAAAAGATACTAGAAAGGATGGGGTGACGGTGACGTAAACACAAGTACACAGGAAGAGGCATATCAGATCAACCTGGGGAATTGGTGAAGGCCAATGGCGGTTAATACGCTCAAACTCTAGAGTCAGACTGTCTGGGTTTAATTCCCCACTCAAGAATTTAATTGTAACCTTGTACAAATTGATTCATCTCTCTAAACATCAGTTTCTTAATCTGTAAAATGAGGAACATAGAGGCACCTTTCCTAATGAGATTTAAATGAGTGTATGTATGAAAGCACTTGGCATGGTGCCTAGATTGTAAATGCTCAATTTATGTTGGCGAGTACGATTTACAGAAAAGATGATGCTTGAAATAAGTTTATGGGATAAGTAGGAGTTAGAGAACAGGGAAGTGGAAGAGAACATTTCAGAGAGCGGCAACGACATGGGATAGACACAGAGACTTGAACACATAACATCTTGGGTAACAGTAAGTGGTTTGTTCCTATTCTACTTCACTTTCACTGAGCCCAGCATGTTCTCACAGTTGACATGTAAATAACATAAAAAGTTTGCGTCAGACATTTGTAATCCACTTCAGGAATTCCTACAGATGTACGTTCCTGCTATCACTGCTCACTCTTTATTCATCTAGTTCCTGAGTTTCTGAGTTTGGCTCCCTTCTTTGCTTTCTGCTTTTAATCTAACTCTCAGATTTGGATTGTTTACTGCAAACCTGACAGTGTAATTCAGAGGACACAACTCCTGGTGGTTGCCTACTGGCTCTTTGAACTACAACCACAGTGGAGATACGCCTCACTGTTGAACTCCAGCCATCCTTCTGGATACTCCCTAGCCTAACCTGCCACTGATTCTGCACCACCAGATGGAGAATGGACAATTTTCTAGAGATAAGCTTATGCCAAATTATAATGAGCTTTGGGTAGTCAGCTTTGGAACCTAAACATTTTCATAAAAACTATGAAAAACCCACTGAAGAAGTTTAAGTAAAGACCTGATCAGATTTCTATTTTAAGATGATCACTCTAGTAACAGTTGCTAGATCGGATATAGAAAAAAATCATTGGGAGTGGCAGTAAGGAAGAAGGAAAACAGTGACTGTAAGATAGATAATGGAGAATTAATGTCCTGGACTTGACGACTTCAGTGCAATAGAGAGGGATCTAGGATGACTGCCAGATTTCTAGCTCAGGCAACAAATTGGAAGGGTGGTGATGCCCTTCACCAAGAAAAGGAATACAGGATAAAAAGTTAAATTTTAAGATAAAAATAGAAAGGTCATATTTTAGTTATTTTGAGTTGCAGGTGTGTGGGGGCACTCGAAGTCCAACAGCAGAGAAGTCTGGGCTTCTTGATCACACAGGTTTTTGAATGAACATGTGGAAGGAGATGTGCTTTATGACAACGACAATTCTTGTTTTCAGACTGAGTATATAAATTCTGTTATAAATGAGTAATGCTTTTGTTCTAAATCAGTGTCTGTAATTTTGGATGCATGACTGAATCCTAGAGGGCCTGATTATCATTGGATTAACTGATTGAAGCATTCCAAAAGGTTCAGCAATCATATACTTTACCTTTAGTTATGTTAATAGGCATACCTTTTAAAGCATTTCTTAAAAATTTGAATTCATCATTAATTCAGGTTGGGCTACTCATTTATTTGGGAGAAAAAAGGATTTACATTTGGTCAGCTTCTACAACCATCTGTACCCTGGAGGGGCAGAATAGTGAATGCAGGCCCTTGGCTGGGCGTGTATCCTGAACTCTATGACCTTGGAAAAATTATGACCTTAGAAAAATTATTTAAGCTCTCTGGGTCTCATTTTTTTAAAGTGTAAAAATGGCAATTATAATAATACGTATCTTCTAGCTAGGTTGTTGTGCGGCTGAAGTGAATTCACAGACCAGTGACTAGCACAGTGACAACCCTCAATAAATGGCAGCTGTCATTATTATCTAAGATAATACAGCAAAACTCCATTGTAAAGCATGCCATTTCACTATTGCATAGTTATAATTTCACTTAAGATAAAATCATATTCCTCCTGGTCACAGGTGTAAAACACTGCAAACTTATGGCTGCATTGATTTCTTTAAAAATCTTATTTTTAACTAATCTTAATGAAAGATATATTACATTATATATTAATACAGTAATATAATCATACTATATGTAGTGTGTATATTATATTAATAAAGTATACATGCTGAGAGATATAAACATAAGAGAAACATAGCCACAAGTGTGCTTAAATTTCTTAACATATGTTAACAATATTTAAATAATACTTTGCATTTACATAGCACAAAGAGTCCAAAATATTTGTAAGTCTAAATTTTTTCCTATATGCTTAAAAAACTTCAATGATATTTCAAAAACCTTCCCTGCAGCCTTTAGGATGTAGTTTGTCATGCTTAACTTCACAGAAAGAAACATGGACCATCCAAACATACCTTGCTATGGTGAAACATAATTACGTTAATTACATCAATAAAATGGAGAAAATTTGCTTTAATGAATAGCTGTTTCACCAAAATTTACTGTTAGAATTTTTATATAAGGTCCAGAGTTTAAACAAATTTGAGTTCTATAATAGCACTTAAATTGCAATCTTCCTATATTCACTTTTACTAACAGAAGTAGAATGTAGAATTTTAAGCATGAAAAATATACAAATTAAAAAATGGAACTGCACTGAAATATGTACATATCTAGGTATTCAGGAGCTCAAATACTATTATACTATTTCAGGTTATTTCACCAATAACCAAGTAACCTGTTTTAAATGATAGATTCATGGTGAAACCACTGCATGGTTCACATTTTTTAGACTGATCAACTTCAAAATGTATTATTCCTTACTCTCAAAAAATTGCTAATCCTTTTATAGATCAAGGAGGTGAAGTGATTTCCTCACAATAACACTAATAAAGCTCATTCAAAACCCCAAATTCAAAGTTGGGTACTCTTGTGATGATACATCACTAGGAGAAAACTGCACAGATAATATGCATCTTTCTTAAGAAGTGCAGCAGATTTCAAATCATTTTGGAGGTCCTTGGTGAAAAGTTAAATTTAGGATGGTCTAACACTAGTATCACATTAGTGAAGAAACTTATGTTTGGATGAAGATGATAACCACTCTTGTTCCTTTAAAAGCTCCTATTTGCATACTTCAAAACAAGAAAAGAAAAAATGCTTAATTATATAGCCTCCAATTTTATTTTAAAAACCGACTTAGAATTATCAAAATACACCCATGAAGGAGAAAAACTACAACATAGGAGGAGATTAGAAGTCAAGAAACTTTTCATATTTTCTGTGGAGAAAAATTTATGAAACCAATAAATTGATTTGAGGGGAGTTATAAGAGTAAACGGATTCCAAACTGTGAAACCTTAGGAGTGACATTTCAGTGGAGCAAAAGATAGAGTTTGGTGATTTTTATAAAAAAGTTTTAAAATTTTGTTTTGTTTTGTATTTTAATTTCTATACCCTTACTTTCTAGTTTCTGACTCACTAGAGCTAATATATTTGTCAAAGTGGTACTTAATCTATTCTTCCTTTTTTCATAAAGAGGAAAATATATAAAGTGAGGTTTAAAATTTTTCTAAACACAGGTAGTTTTCCAGTATTTTTCTCAGTATCATAAATTCTCAGACTTGAATCTAGCAAAAAAGAAAAACGAAAAAGGAAATCAAGCAGTAGCATACCAATTCCTTTAGCTAACACAAAAACATTTAAAAAGTTAAATTCAAATTCATTTTGGTCTACCTTGAGTTCAGGACACCCCATCATATTTATTGTATGTTAGCTGAAGGATTTGGGTTGAGAGTGGGAGAGCTACTCTTCCTTCTTCTGTTCATAAAGGCATCACTACCCAATAACCATAGGAGAAAAGTTTTCAGAGGTTAAGATGAATGGCAAAGTATAAAAAATATTAAAATGAAACTCCACTCATCAATAGTCATTAAAATTGACAATTACATAAATACAAGTGAAGGAGTTAACTGACTCTGGGAAGGATTTAGTACAGGATCCTCTTTTTTCCAAGACCCCAAGCCCTCCATGTCTTCTTTGCCTCCTCTTTCATAGAGACTGTTTTCTTCTCAGACACATTTTCTTGAGGGTGTAACTTTCAGGTCTTGACTTTGTGGAGGGGTTTCAGATTGTAATTTCTTACCCCATGAGGTCCAAGGCTTTGTTGCGAGTCTCCAAGAGACCATTAAAATTGATATTCTAGTTTACTAAGGAATGGTAGATGTCTCTGTTCAACACTGGTTTACTTTTTTTAAAATTTGGGCTTTTGTCTTTTCTAGGTCTTTGGGAATTTCCCTTACTTTCTTGCCAGTTTAGCAATACATTTAATAAACTGTTTTAAAATATTTTATCCAGAATTTTTAGGTGTTTGCTGAAGGAGGTTTATTTAGCATCCCTAACCCATCACATGATCAGAAATGGAAATAATTGTTATAAATCCAGACAATGTAAAAGAATAATGTAACTTGAAAAATGGGAGTCAGAAGATGAAAAAATAGAGTAATTTTTTCATCTTTCACTGTAGGCTGTCAATAGACAAGATTTAAATTTGAACTACAGATCCACATAAATACTATGATTTTCAGAGGGAATAAAACTAAACATTTTTAACAGTGCTTATCTCTGAGACCTGAGTGGGTAGGAGGATGTTAGGAGAGAAAGTCTTACTTTTTGAAAAGTAAAAGTAAAACTGTCTTTATTCACAGCAGATACGATTATCTGCATTAGAAAATCTGATGGAATCAAGAAAGAAGCTACTAGAACTATTAAGTGACTTTAGGCATCAGGATATAAGATCTATATACAATATCAACTGCATTTCTGAATACTAGCAATAAACAAAAGGAATATAAAAACAGTATCATTTACAATTGAATCAAAATTATGATATACTTAGGGCTAAATCTGACAAAAGATGTGAAAGACCTGTATACTAAAAACTAAAAAAAAAAAAAAATTACTGTGAGAAATTCAAGACATAAACAAAAGGGTAGATTTAGCTTTTTCATGGATCAGAAGACTCTATACTATTAAAATGTCAATTCTCACCAAAATGAGCTATAGACCCAAAACAATACCAGTTCTAATTCCAGCAAGCCTTTTTGTAAAATATTGACAATTCTAAAATTCATATGAAAATACAAAGGACCTAGAGTATCCAAAACAACTTTGAAAAAAAAGAACAGAAATGGAGGGTTAATACTACCTGATCTCAAAATTTATTATAAAGTTACTCTAATCAAGATAATGTGGTTTTGGGGTATTGATAGACAAACATACCGATGGAACAACGGAATAGAGAATCCTCAAATAGACGCACACATGTATGAACAACTGATTTTTGACAAAGTAAGAAAGGCAATTTGGTGGAGGATAGTCTTTTTTCTTTTTTTGTATTTGTAATGTTTTTTTTTTTTTAATTAAATTTACTGGGGTGACAATGGTTAGTGAAATTACACAGGCTTCAAGTGTACAATTCTGTAATACTTAATTCCGTAATACATCATCTATATATCACATTGTGTGCTCACCACCCAGAGTCAAGTCTCTATCACTGTATATTTGACCCACTTTTCCCTCTTCTACAACTCCCTCCCCCCTTACTCTCTGGTAACAACTAAATTGTTGTCTGTGTCTGGAGAAAAGGATAGTCTTTTTAACAAAAGGTACTGGAAGAATTGGATATCTGTATGGAAAGTTGTGAACCTCAACCCTTATCTCAAATCCTACACAAAAATTAATTCAAATGTCTCATAAACCTAAACTTAAGAGCTAAAACAATAAAAATTTGTTAAGCATATAGAGGAGAAAAATCAAATGACCTTGGGTTAGGCAAAGACTTCTTAGATAAAACAAAAATGTCACAAAGCATAAAATACAATTTTGATAGATTAGACTTCATCAAATATAAAATCTTTTGCTCTTTGAAAGATACCTTCAAGGAAATGAAAATGTAAGCCATGCACTGGGAGAAATACTTGGAAAATATGTATCTGACAAAGGATGCGTATCTAAACTATGTTAAGGATTCTTGTAACTCAATAAGAAGGAAAACAACTCAAAAATGGATAAAATATGAACAGATATTTCACAAAAGTAGATATATTAATGGACAGTAAGTGCATGAAAAGATGCTCAACATTATTAGACATTTGGGAACTACAAATTAAAACTACAATGAGCTAGTATTACACATCCATTAGAACAGCTAAGAGGTATTTTAATCCTTGCCAAAAAGATTGACAAGGATGTGGATCAACTATAACTCCCATACGTTTCTGATGGGAATACAAAATGATACAGGCACGTAGGAAAGCATTCCAGCAGTTTCTTACAAAGCTAAACATACACTTACCATATGACACAGAAATTTCACTCCTGGGTATCTACAGAGTGAATTGAAAACATGCATCTACAAGAACACATATACAAACACTCATAGCAATATTATTTATAATAAAAAAAATTGAAAACAAATTGTGGCATATCCATATAATGGAACACTATTCACCAATAAAAATAAATGAATTATTGATATACACAACATGGATGAATCTCAAAAATATCCTGCCAAGTAAAAGAAGACATACCAAAACAAACAAAAAACAAAAAATACTTTAAATATTGTATGTTTCCATGTATATGACATTCTAGTAAAAGGAAAAATACGGTGACAGCAGATCAAAGTTTTCCTGGGGCCTGGGGTAGGGGCGACGTAGGGGATGAGAGAGCCCCAAGGGGATTTTTGATGGTGATACAAACATGTAATAACTTGATTGTGATGATGGTCAAATGACTGCATATATTGCTAAAACTTATCTAATTGTATACTTAATACAGGTGAATTATACTCTGTGTGAATTATACCTCAAAAAAGCTGTTTTTAAAAAGAAATATACACTTATTTCTACCCCAAGATGGCATAATACTGATTACAACTGTACTTTTCAAGTGTCTGTTAGCTGGAAAATGTCTCAGGAGTAGAAATAAAAACCCACAGTAGGTATAGGGATAGCTTCATTTCAAAATCCCATCCTAATAAGGCTATTCTTGAGGATCAGTACTATTTATTGCCTGAGAGCAAATTGTGTGAGACTTCATAATAGGTCCTTCACCTTCTGTGTTCTGCCTTCAGAACTTCTTACTGCAAGTGGATAAATGGATCCCTTATTTATTGCCTTATTTCTTTATAATAGAATTATAATGTGTTAATATCGTCTGAGTAGATCCAATGGCTTTTCTGAAGCCTTTTAAGAGGACAGATGTGAAGGGAATAGAACAATATCCACTGGTCCAGATTTATCCTCTTACCAAACATTAAAGAAAAAAAAATCAAGATGCCTTTACAATTCTTTTTTCTCTAGTTGCTATAAGAGAGGGGTTAACAAAGCCTAGTAAGACTCTTAAAGCTCTCCTGCTGTAAATGGAGTGCAACAGAGACTGTCACCATACGGACTGACTCCTGATTGAGAGCAGTCTTTCTTCAGAGAAATCTGACAATTAAGTGCCGAAGTTGCCCCTGGATTGTACCAAAGATTATCCCCAGCTGGGGTTCTGAGGACTCTGGCAGAATATGGCAAAGGGGAAGCCCATTTGTGGCACAGATCTAAAACACCTTCCTGCCCTATGGGGTTATCACAGCCATATAACTAGGAAGTGAATGCATTTCAGACTTACAGAGCTTCACTAGAGACTCCAAAGTAAAGTTTTAAAAAAATTGATGAGAAACATTGTGAGTAAACTGTGGCAAATTTTAGGCTAAAATAAGCCATGAAAATAAGATTGTAGGTATGTAGAAAACTTTGCCAAAGTTTTTCATTTTGGTTGCTTTTCATCTCTTGATGACTGTAGCACTATTCCAAATTCAAGTAAGATTCACTTCTTTAGGCTGTAGCTCGCAAAAATAACCATATTCTCAATATAGCAGATGGTTGGGTATAGGATTAGAGACTAGAGGGAGGTGGCTTGACATAGTGGTTCAGAGGACAGATTCTGGAGTCAGATTCTCTTAGTCTGGTTTCAAGTCTAAACTCCACAAGTATGTTGTTTAGGAAAACCTATTTAATATCTCTGTGTCTGTGTCCTTATGGAGGATAACAACTATATATATATATATATATATATATATATATATATATATATATAATGTGTGTGTGTTATAAGATTAACTGAAATAATACACATGTAAGACGGAGAACAGTACATAGCTCATGGAAAAGGATTCATTTCTGCTGACAGAAAACAAGATTGCTTTTTTCTAGTGTAACCATAGATGGTGAAGGGCAGTATAGCAGCCTCACAATTACTAGGGACTTAGTGTCCTGTTATGTTGTTCTGTGCGTTTAACTCGGTCCAAGTTTATGGCGTCCTTGTTCTAAACAACATGTTGGTGCTTTGTTATGGCAGCCCTAGCAAAGTAATATAGTTTGTGATCTTATTTGATGTCATTAAAGTCCCCAAAAGAAACAGAGGGCACAAGAAGGAGGGCACTTTGAAGAGAGTTCAAGTACAAAGGACCTGTTTACTAAGATAAGGGTGTATTGGAATGAAAAAGAATCATGCATTGTCCTAGGGAAGCAGTGGAGGAGTTACCACCCCTAAACCCAAAGGTAAGAGGGGAAAAAGGCTTTATCAGCATCTTCAGTGAAGGGATACAGGAATGTTGAAGCCACTTTGCAGGGAGAGAAATTGGGTAATAAATACCCTGACCTCGCTCTCCCAGCTCCCCACCTCCAATCTCCTGCCAGTGCTGCCCACTGATGAAAATCACCTGGCTACCAGAAAGTATGGGAATGCAACGATGAGGTCCATGAAGACCACCCTTCTAGGAAAGAGAGTGAAGAAGAGTAGAGAGTGAGCGAATCTGGAGAAACAAGATATCTAGCACAGGGAGGAACTTTGACTTTAGTTCTTTCGTTATCTTCCTCTCTTGCTTATTTCCCACCTGGTCTGCCCGCCGCACATGAGCCCATAACTACTATAGCATATATATAGCAGGTCCTCAATAAATATCTGGGATTAAAGTATTTTTCATGCTTAGTAACTTTCAAGTCCTGTCAATATTTTCTTTCTACTAGTTTTTAGAATATATCCGCTGACTATTATAGCCTTATAGTTTTAGTTCAAGTTTTAACTATACCTTGACTGTAGGACTATTATTTTCCAAATGGTTTCTTGTTGGTTCATTCTCCACAAATGAAACAAACAAGTAAATCAACCAATGAAACCACAATACTTAAAAAAAAGACCACAGTAACTATCTGTTGATTTTGATTACATTTCTCCTTCTCTCCCCCTTTATAAGCTTCATTATAGTTGACATCAGACTAAGACTGGATATTTAAGGTTCCTGTCAACTTCCTTTCCAAAAGTGTTACAACTTCCAGCCTACCTTACCTGTTTCTGACAGGTAAGCATTTTATCTTTTGAAGTCTACAATACATTTTTAGGACAGTTCTTTCCCAAAAATGATTGCCAAATACAGTAATGTGGTTTTTTTCAAGACGTGCAAATAAATTGTAATGTTTTGATTATACAACTAAGTTAAAAATATTTTTATAACTTACTTATATTGGATATTTCCTTAGTTTACTCTCAGCAGTGGGAATGCCTACCTCAGATAAAGCTCCATTTTAGATCCACTTATTTATGTATCATTCAGTTCTGCAATCTCTGTAGCTGGTTCCTTAGGTGACATATTTTTCGGCTTTTCTAGAAACATAGTCCTTTGTATTACATTGTTGGGACACTGAATCAGTACTGACTCGAAAGAAAACGACATGGTTATTTTATATGATTTTATTGTTTTTGATTTGAGCAAGAATTTAATCTTAAAAAATTATTCATTTTCAAGGATAGGTTTATTTAACCCTATGAAAAGTCCCTTGTCGGAGACTTTTATGTATCTTTTTAAATTATTCACATAACATTTCTTGTCTTTCATCATTAGTGTTCTTCCTTTAGGGTTATTTCTTCTGGGTGAAGAATATCACATTTAATAGAAGTCTGTAATTATTGTGTCACACACTTGAAACTACAAATAGAGTATCCTTATAATTAAATTCAGTTGTCTTTATTTTTTTAATAATGTGTGATTTTATAATGATGTAAAGATTGTAGTGCAAAGTTAGGGTGCTCAGTTCAAGAGCACTTAAGTCATCGTCTTAGAAAATAATTTTTCTTGAATCTTTATTGTTACCTAGAGAGTTTACATGACTTTCTCTTGATTATTAGTTTTTTTTCTAATCTTTGTAAAGCCAGTATCCAAAGTTAACTATAATTTTGTTATCTTAGTGTATTTCTGTATTTTCTAGTTAACATCCCCCCCTCCCTAAAAGAAGGAAAAACAAACTAGGACAAATTGTGTTAAATTCAGTTTCCCTACTATATTTTAAGGCCCTTTTATTCATCAAGCAGTATGTTCAGGACTTCCATGTTTCTCAAGGTCTTCTGAAAATGTTGGGGATCTCAAAAAAAGTTGACTTCAAAATATGAAAAGTGCAAATCAAAATGAACAAATAATTAGATGTCTATAAAACTTACCATTATACCATTTATAAATTCTTAGCTATGTTTTTTAATGTGCTATATGGGTGCATTTTAATATGTTTGATTTGATATGGGACTGGAGGTATCCAAAACCAAGTTCTAATCAGTACTTTCACATTAAGCCAGATCTATGCAAGTTTTAACAATGACTTTAATCTCTTTTATCAAAGAAAGCACTCAGTAAAATTTCACAGCACTTGGAGACAAATTTTTTAAACATTCCACTGTACAAGGTATATTTTTGTGTTTCTTGTCCCTAAAAATAAGTTATTAAGCAAAAAAAAACCACAAAAATTTTGGAAAGATATTCCATGCACATAAATTCTCACTTTTCACAACAAACAAAAATAGGCATCAGAAGAGACAAATTTATGGAATTTGAATCAGTGATTTTTATTTTTTCTTTATTAGTAGCTGAGGTAAGTTGATAAAAATATTTAGAAGGGTAAAAAAATTCAGTTATATGCTTTAACAATGGATATTAGTCAAAAACAATTTAAATGTAGGCTTTATAATGTATTGTGATGGTGGGGGGAGGGAGGATAAGATGTATGTATTCCAGTGGGAATATACTTTTAATATGTTTAAAATAGGAATAATGGCCCGACAGGAACTTGGGAGATGTTTTTTCCAGACTGTACATTAAAGGGGAAAAAAAAGTAAAGAGAGAGAGTCAACTTAAGACTTTCTTTGGCAGTTGAAGACTATGGCTCAAATAAAATCATTTTTGATAAATATTTTTGATATTAATTGAATAAAAATAAAAAACTTTTCAGCACATATTGACATTAATTGCTGACTAAATTATAGGAGTTAACCTCTAATAGAGTTCAAGTTCATTGCCTTGTAAAAGTCTACTTGGGGTTCACAAAATTCTTAAGAAATGAAATGCTGGTAGAAGTATCTATTAACTTTATTTATATTAGTATTTCCTCCACCAAAAAAACCCTCCTAATTTCACAGAAGTATTACATAAACATATGTTTAGCATTTTGAAACAATTCACTGATGTGCCATCTCTGAAAATTCATGAAAATTACAATTGTAGAATTGAGATCATTCAAGTCTTTTAATTCTTAATTTATAAATATTTCCTTCCACCTCCAATCTTAACTGTTACTTAGAGAGTTTAACTGTCACTTAGAGAGTTTAACTGTCACTTAGAGAGTTTACATAACTTTCTCAACCTGGTCAGAGTCAACATCAAAATCTCTCAAGTACTCCTAATGTTACCTCTGAAGAAAGTTATTCTCTATAATCATCTAGAGTTCACTCAAAGCAATTTCTTTAGTTTCTAGATGTATTCAGGATTAGAAAGTAGGACTCATTTCTTTGAGCAGCAAATCAACATTACCTACCGTATGGTCACACTTGACACATATTTGAAAATTTATCAAGGATAATCTTACTACCTATTACTTATCGTCTTTCTGTGCTGGGGTAAAAATATAATTCCAAGTTATATATAAGGATGGACATACTTAGGAAGGCTGAGTAAATAGTTGGTTTGTATTACTTAAATAAAACACAATTAGAAAGACAAATCTACGAAAAAAAACAAAAACAAAAAACAAAACCTATAATGTTTTCAAAACCAAAACATTCTTTGGGTGGGTATGGGTAAAGTTGGGTGTGCTCCAGAGAAGAGTGGCAAATTATGTATAGTTTGAATTACCTTGGCCTCTATCACTCCCTATTATTATTGACAATTATCATATATCCACAGAATTTCAGATCTACTGCATTTAGTAATCCAGTAGTCTAATTCCTCAGTGCTCTGCATATCTTAAGTAGTCAATAAATAATGGTTGAAATGAAACCATTCATTTCACTAGAACTAAAACTCTAGGTGTCTCTTAATTTAAGAAAATTGTGTATTATAATGAAGTATAAAATTTTTAAGTAGATGTGACTTCTGCTTTATAATAAGGATTCCCCACAAATTCAGTGGTAAGCTGCCACAGACCAATACATTGATTTTCAAAACTCTCATACATACAATTTTTTGGAAGTGAACCATCACATATCAGTATTTTATCTTTTCATAGACAGCTTTTCCTTCTACAAGCATTAATGTCAGTCCTTGAATATTCAGTAGATATCAACAGGAGAAAATAACCTAATAGATAATATTGAAAAGGAAATTTCCCCATGAGAATGTACTAATTTATAAAGTATATAATCTATACCTAAATAATCAGGGCTTTGTATTTTTCAAATGGTTCAGATACAAATCTGTTAACTGTCTAATATCTCTGAGCTGAGAACAAAAACAATCCAAGTTCAAAGGACATAACATTTTAAATTCACAGATATTGACTTTGAGCATTTTAGAGACAGGAACTATGTCTGGCCCATTTTAGGTACTCAACAAATAATTACTGCATTGACAGTTTATTGACTTTGTCAAGAACTGCTAAGATAGGGGGCCGGCCTGGTAGCTCAGGCGGTTAGAGCTCCATGCTCCTAACTCCGAAGGCTGCTGGTTCGATTCCCAGTGGGCTCTCAACCACAAGGTTGTCAGTTCAATTCCTCAACTCCTGCAAGGGATGGCAGGCAGCGCCCCCTGCAACTAAGATTGAACACAGCGCCTTGAGCTGAGCTGCCGCTGAGCTCCCGGATGGCTCAGTTGGTTGGGATGCATCCTCTCAACCCCAAGGTTGCCGGTTCGACTCCCGCAAAGGATGGTGGGCTGTGCCCCCTGCAACTAGAAAATGGCAACTGGACCTGGAGCTGAGCTGCGCCCTCCACAACTAAGATTGAAAGGACAACAACTTGAAGCTGAATGACACCCTCCACAACTAAGATTGAAAGGACAACAACTTGACTTGGAAAAAAGAAGTCCTGGAAGTACACACTGTTCCCCAATAAAGTCCTGTTCCCCTTCCCAATAAAAATAAAAATAAAAAAATCTTTAAAAAAAAAAAAAAAGAACTGTTAAGATACTTTTTGGTTAGATACCTTTTCTCATTGAGCCCAGTGTGTAATGCACTATAACAGTTAATAAATGGTAGACAATGCTCTTTTCTGTGACTTAACAAATAATTTATTTCTGAAATATATATACAGCATATATGAAGATGCGACTATACAGCTTAAAAATGACCAAAAAGGAGATCTAATCAGAACTGACTATAGGCAAACAGATTTCTAGGTCCTTTCAAAATTAGTTATATAGCAGAAAACAATACATGCATATATATAATCCAACATGTTTTTGAATCTATAGCTTGAACTGGTGGCTTATTTGATTCAGTGTGGTAGTAACATTGAAAAATTCATATTAATCTCACTCTGGTTAGAAGTTCTAAATCTGAACTTTTAAATAACTTACTTAAGGAAATTTATTCCTAAGGAAAAAGCCAAATCAGAAAGTAGGTTAAAAAAAAGTCTCTAAGCAGCTTAAAACTGATATTACAATGTCCTTGAACAAAAGTCGCAAACTTTTTCTAAAGGAGAGTTCCTCAAAGTACCTGTTTATACTCTTGAGACAGTTTTGCTCAAGCTTCATTATGTGGTTTTCTTTCCTGTAGATTACAAGCAGTAAATTAAAAGGGTGGGGAGGATAACAGAACTATGTTCACTGACAGCAGTTAAGAAGCAACAGCTGACAGTGAGGGAAGGGACAGCCTAACCACAACAGACAATAGAACTAAAAAAGCAAAGCTATTCTGAGCTGTGTAGTGTGAGCAAACACTTTTGTACGCCATTATAGGAATATAATAAAACGAATATTCATAATGACTACCAGTTTTCATACAGCTGGAATGCATACCTTATTTCCCATGGGTATGTTGCAATTTTTATTCTAAATTTGAAGAATTGAACTGCTGTTGGTCACATTATCATTTGTCTCAGACTAGAAGGGCTACTAGTACCGTGGTGAGTCATGCAACCTTTCAGTTTTAGCACTGTGCTCACCACTGTTCACTATTACATTGTAACACATTATAAGAACCTCTATAACTCATTATAAGATTACCAAAGGCAACATCACTTTTTAAAATCTATTAAGTTGATTCCAAACTACCCTTCCCTAATATCCCATGACACAGAGCCCTAAGAGAAAATCACTGACTTTTAAGACTTTGTGCCTGTGTTCTCTAAAATACGATGTACCTAATAGTGTTGGGTATTAAATGAGATAACGTATGTAAAACACTGGGGCAGTGTAAGACCTTAGTAATGGTCGCTATTATTTTAGCACTGTGAATTTATGTAGGCCCAAACCCCTTATTTTGCAGGTGCAAAAATTAAGCCTCAAGAATAGGACGGACTTCCTATGGCTCTACTTCTAAGGTTATTGTCTTGGATAAGCAGCTTAGCTGCATAAGTTGGGGGTTTGGGGTACTGGCTGGGCCTGGGGGCATGTGCCTGCAGGAGTCCTGTCTGCAGAGAACTGGACGACTATCTTTGAACCGTTAAGTATCAGAGGCTGTGCAATACCAAGGGCCAGCGGTTCGAGATGGCCAGTAGTGTGGTAACAACATCCATTACAGAAGGAAGCCTGTTCGTCTGTCTCAATACAGCAGGTTGTCAAGTAACCGGGGCATAGGGCCAGGAAAGCAATAGAATAGGGGGTTGAGCTCAAATGCCGGTTCGGTCAACTTTAAAGAGGGACGAGCACTTTACTTAAGGGCTGAAGATAGCGGGGAACTAGAAACTAACTGGGTGCTACCTCGGAAGGTGTCAGCTACCCCACCCCTCAACGCCTTTCACGGAGGTGGACCACATCTTCCCGGCAGGGCCGTTTTTCGCTGCTTACTAGCACCTACTCCCCGCCCAGTTAGTACGGAGTGATAACCTCGCTTTACGTTCTGGAACCAGGGCCGGATGAATTCGGACCTTCCCCTCTGCGCGCCACGCAGCGGCAGGTCCGCGGGAGGCCGGCGCGCTGCCCACACGCGCGGCTCATCTGCTCTAAGATGGCGACGATGGCCGCACGCTCACGCCTCGCCGCCCGCTCTCCTCGGAATTTTGGCCTCAGGAGGCGGGAGCGGGCCAAGGCGCAGAAAGCAGGAGGGCGAAAACGCCTCGGACCCTCCAGTGCAGCGCAGGCTACGGAGCCCTAACGGGCCAAGGCATGCTATAAACGAGGAGGATACAACTAGGAACACCGTCGTAGCCTGAGAAACGAAGGGGGAGGAAGCAAAAAAAAAAGCAAAAAAAGAAAAAGGAAAAAAAATAAAATAAAAAGCGGCGGCACATCCGGGACCCTCCGCTAGCCCCGCCCCGGAAGTGACACTTTAGGCAGGGGGGAGGGCGCACTTGAAAGTGGGCTCTTCCCCAGCTGTTGCTGGTCTGTCCAGAAAAGCGTTGGGAATCGACCCCACCACCTTCCTTCCATGGGTTAGCCCTTACCTTCTCGCGACTCGGGGTCTCCTTTGCTAAACGCTGGCTGCTGGGACTGGCAGCTCTCGGTTCACAAAACGTACCCCTCGCACCACGCCCCTAAACTCCCCGTCCAGCCTGGCCAACGCGTGTAATAGCGAACCTTTGAGAGGACTGGGGTGACCCTAGCTCCTGCCAAACCTGTGAGCTTCTATTCGGAGGCCTTACTCGGAACCACGGCCTTGTGCCCCCACCAGCCCGGGATCTGGGGTTGTCAGTCATGGCGCTAAGCCCGCCCCTTCCGGCGACTCTCGGGGCCCGCCTCCTCCCCTTTTCCCTCCCCCACCCCTCCCCTTGCGAGTGTCTCCCTCTCCCTTTCGCTCTCTCTCTCCCTCTCTCTCTCTTTTGTGAGTTATAGCAACCGTTGCCTTGTGAATCAAGCGCCATAGTCACCGTAGTCCTGGCGACTGTTACCCATCAACAACAACTACTCCTCTCCTCCTCCTCCTCCTCCTCTTCCTCCTCCTCCTCCCCACCACCACCATCTCCATCACCCACCAACAACACCACAATAATCCACAGCCAAGGTGAATATTCTTCGGTCTCTACATGTGTGTGGGAGCGTGTGGATGCGTGTGAACGCGTGTGTCCGTGCGTGTGTGTGTCCGTGTGCGCGAGCCGACTGTGGCTGTGCTGGGGTCTCACTCCTGACACCGGGGGCTGCCGCTGCGGCGCCGCAGCCGAGGGGCTCCGTCCCCCGGGCTTGTTTACAATGGACCGTGCGCGCCGCGGCTGGGTCGGGGGTGTGGGCGCCGCGCAGCCCGCCCGCCGGCCGGCCCGGGCCCTGTGCGGCCGCGCTTCAGGGATGGAGCGGGAGCGCTGGGGGCTGCGCGATGAGCGGGAGAGGGAGCCACAGTTTTCCGTTGCGGATGGTGGAGCTCTCCCCTAGGTCTGATCTGAAGAAGAGAGTCAGGTGAAGAGAGAAGGGTTTTTTCCTTTAATTTAATTCTTTTTCAAAGCTGCTTGTTTCCTGCTTCTTTCAAAACCGAAATAGACAACAATGTGCGGGGGGGGGGGTACCCAAGAGATGGTGTTTTGTTGTTGTTGTTCACTTGTGGGGCCTTGTTAAGGGTTTTGTTATTTTTATCCTCGTACAACGGTGAACTTTTCCCACCGCCTGTTCCCTTTATTTTTGCCTTGTGCTAAATGGGCTGCTTTTTTTTTTTTTTTTTTTTTAACCATCATCAGCTGCACGGATTTCTTTTTTCTTTTAAAACTGTTTTCTTTGTGCTGCAAACAGTCTTAATATCCATTCAGCACTCTCCCCCCACCCTTTCTTCTCCCCCCACACCGCTTGCACACTGAAACCCGGGGCCTCTACGCTGGACTCGGCTGTACTGGAAAGATTTTTTTCTTTAAAGTCTCTCTCCTCTCTTTTTTTGGTGTGTGTGTGTGTGTGTGTGTGTGTGTGTGTGTGTGTGCGTGTGCGCGCGCGCTTGTGATTTAAACCGGATGCAGGGCATCAGTGCTACTTGGGTTTGTAGTTATTGACAGTGCTTTATCCTTCATGAGGAGATGGGAGGGGTGGTAGTGAGGTTCCATTTCACTTTGATGAACCTCCTTCCCCACAGTGGAGTGTTCACAATTTTCATTGTGGTTGTAAGACTTTGTGTGTGATAAACAGGGAAAGGACATGAGGAAGCTTTGTGAGAACTCAGTTTACAATGTTATTTGTGACAGTTATGGTACTTTAAAGAGTTTTTTTTTTCTCTCCATCTTTTCCTCTGTTCGCTTTTCTTTGAGAGTTGCAATTGAAGTCAAGTTGTTCATAAAGAATGTATGAAGCTTCTCAACTTGAAACGTGTGTATATTTCACTTTCTTTATGGTTGTTAAGATCTAGGCATGTGTGTACTTAACATACTCTTCTTTATTTTTGGTTTTCTTTGGGCAGTGACTTAAACCTGGTGAGTGGAGAGAACTTTCTCCTTTTTAAGTCTCTTTAAAAAAAAATCTATTTTTTTCTCTGTAGATTTGAATACTTATCAGTCTTCAAGTAGTATGGCTGTTGGTGAGGGGTAACGCAGTTTTCCAGATCCTGTAAATGTATTCATTTTTCCGCCTAACGTTTAATTAATAGATTATTATGAGTAAAGAGTTTTGATAATGAATGTGTGCTAAAACAAATATACTATTGTATTTGCACATACTGAAGTTTCCAATTTGGAATTTTAAAATACTTATTTAAATAATCTTCTTTCTAACAGTAAACATATTGATTTACCTGACAGAGCACTGTGAATAATGTAACAGTATTAATTATTCTTGAGATTGTCAAAGAGTAGGTTGGGTAATTGGAATACTATTAAGGCCAATACTTTGTAAAATAAGAGTTGTTTTTGGTTTTTTTCTTTATTAACTCTCCCTTTTTCAATACATTTTCTTGTGATTGCTATTTTAAATGAGGATGATAGTTCTGAAAGAAGTCTTTCTCAGAGCATACGAATTCCTTTATATTCACCCCCTCCCCAACTTGGCTTCCATGCAAATCTCATACTAACTTTTTTTTTTTTTTTTCTTCTGTTCAGATAAGTGTCAAATGCCTGAACTCTTTTGGATGGTGAAGCTCCTGAGTCCTATAAACTCTCTCTGAAGTTAATAGGAGTTTTGCTGTCTTGAGACAGTTTCAGACCTTATGCCATTTACATAATGGGTTTTCAGCTGAATAGATTATATGCTATAATGTTATGGTTTACTTGTTTTATTTGATTTGCAGTGTCCAAGAACTTTTTTGAGGCATTTCACTCATGAACATGACCTCAGATTCAATAATTTAGACTTTCATTCACAAGTTGATTTGAAAGCAGAACTTAATTTGAATTCTATTATCCTTTTTTAAAAGCATATAGGTGATATAAAAGTTGCCGTTAGAGATGCTTTGGTCTCAAGTATGTCAATATCATTCATATGGATTGAGAAAATAACCAGAAATATTAGCAAATTATAATTTTTTAAAGTTTAACAGAAGGGTAAATAGCACTTCATTTATTCTTTCTGTGGTATTTTTCCTGTAAGGGAGTGTATTGTGTATTGCTATTCTTCTGTGTTCTCACTTTTTAGACTACTAGAAATCTCTGAAAGTGAATGACCACGGTTTAAAACTAAAACTGTTAAATAGGAGTCACTTGTAGCTTGTTTTCAGCAGCTGAATATCTGTGATACGTTGTATCGTCATAATGCCTATCTCAGTCTTTTAGATTATTTTGCCTATGAATTGAATTAACCAGTATCGGCATATTTTTGTAGTATATTTATGTGTGTAATATAGTAAACTAAAATGCATTTCTAAAATGCATCCATAATTTTTCATTATATGGGGTAGTTATACCTAATTTAAAAACTAATATATTATTCTTCAATATTCAAATAGTCTTGTACTTTACTTACTCAAATAAAACGTTTATAATTTATAAGTTTAATATACTTTAACCCTAACCAACTTTTTTTTACCCTAAACCCTAAATTTTTTACCATTAAACATTAACAATTAAAAATGAATAAATCCTAAATCAAGATAGAGTCAATGTATTATTTAAATAATGATATTTCTTACTTTTTGGCAACATATTTCATCATTCTTGAGAAAGTTGATGTGTGTGCTTTCCTTTAACTTCAAACTTAAGAAATCAGTAGGTGCGGTATGATTTTGCTTTTCAAATTTTTAAGCGTGTTTGTGTATTTTTGTGTGTGTGTTTAAAACAGTGGATGTAGCATCAGATGTGTGGGAAGAGTTTTAAAAAACACTTTTCTGAACAAATAGGAATGGTACTTTGTTCGTGTTATTATAGTGGGACTATGTTACAAGAAATGAGAATACCAAAGAAGGAAATTTTTAAATTAAGAAGTCTTCAGAGAAGTAAACCTTTACATTATAGAGTGTCTGTTGGTTTTTTTGTTTTTCTTTTTTGTTTTTATGTTGCGCATTAGCTGAAAAATCTTCTATTTCGACTTAAACTTAAAAAATAAATAATTTCCTTAATGAAACCATTTGCCTTAACTCTGGTATAAATTCCCAGTGGCCATCAAAAACCAGATTTTAAATTCTTCTCTGTTCACAGGTGCATAGTGTTCCTACATTTTGGAAATCCCAGATTAAGTGGATTTGACTAAATCCAGTTTATTAGGGACAGATGGCTGCTTTAAACAGGTGTCACTTTCATTTCTAGTGCATTGTGTTGGGACTTCCAGTGGTTCACAAAAGGGTTGTCTAAAGCAGGTGGCATCCTTTGCTTTTGTCCTCAGTAAAATATACTTTTGGAGTTATTTTCCTAGGAAGTTTTTTTTTTCGTTTTTTTGGTTTGTTTGTTTTAGTAAAAGTTTTGAACTATTCACATTAAGAGTTGTAACAACATAATTTTTATTTCTGAATATTATTATATTTTCAAGTTATGTATAAGTTGCAGATCCTTTTCACAAAACACTTAAAAATTCTGAAAGTTATGGTAAATTCCCTTTGAATTCAGAAAAAGTACTCAGGGACATTTTATATAACAAGTCAAATGTATCTGAAGCAAAAGCCAAGGCAGTTTTGAATAAAGTAAAATTTGGTTAACACGACAAGTTAACTTTGCCATCCCCTACTTAAAGAGTTTTTTCTTTTTCTTTTTGGACAGCATTATTTTAATTTGAATGATAAACGTTGGAAACTCGTGTTTTTGTTGCTTCATTATTTTAAGTATTTTAAAACAAACATTTTCCTCATCCACTTGTTACTATAGTTTTTAGTGCTCTTTTTAAGTGAAAATTGTTTTTAAGCATCAATGTTTAAAAATATGTAATGGAGTAGTAAATAAAAGAGTATCAACTTATTGATATCCAAAGTTCCTTTTTACTCTGATTCTATCCTTTTTTTTTTTTTTTTGTGGGAATTTTATACATCTTATAACAGATGCACCAGAGGGTGCTGTGCTGTTTGCAACACGAGATTACTATCACTAAGAATGTGAACTGATTAGAACTTTTATTTAAAGAAAAAAAATTATTTATGTGTACTCAAGCATATAATTGCCTTATTTCTATGGATTTTAAATTTAACATATTGTCTTAATTTGCAGTTGTATATCAGAGCCTGTCTTTCTCTGTGTTAATATATGTTAGCACAACATAAAACAGTTTCAAGATTAATATCTTTGGTGTAGTCTGAATGTCAGCGTTAGTCCTATAGGCATATATGTACATTGATCATCTTATGCAGGTATTTCAGTCTCCAGCTCAAAAATTTTGTTTAACTTGAGAATCTCATACTATTTTGGCAGCATGGCATTGTATTCCATAAATTTGGTATTACTGGCACACATCAATACGTTGTACATTCTTATAACATTTTTATATGCCGTCATTAATGATATCCTTTTTTATGTATAATCTAAAAATAGCTCTCTCAAAAGTATAAATGACAATAATTTATCAGGTTAATTAAATCAACAATAATAATATTAAACATTGTCTGGAGATGTCAGTCCCCACTTCATGCTGTTGAAGTAGTCTGGTTTAAATTTTTAATTAGGCTTTATTATCTGAAACGTTTCAGATTCCCTGCCTTACTCTGTGCCATACTGAACTGGAAGTGATCATATATTGTTTTCTCTATCTGAATATTTGTTCAATAAGAGTTTTTTCTTAAAAACTATTGAACTTTTGTGCTCTTCTTGCATCATTGATTTTCTTCCCTCAGCAATATATACTCTAAAAGACATATACTCAAAACAGTTGTAGTTAGTATCTTCCTCAAGTAGCTTAGAAAGATATAGTTGCATCATATAAACTTTTTTCTCCAGGTAATAGTTTTATCTATACTGTTATCTCATGTTTAACTACAATCAGCAAAATGTGATAATTTTAAACGTACCTTTATAAGGCATAGTACTTAATTGTGGTGAAATGCCACAAAGAATCCAAAACATCAACAGAGAATAATAATATTTTTAAATACTAGTCTTGATAAAATAAGTCAGGCATTTGTCTTTTAAAATGTGGTCCTACAGTTTACCAGTTATTTTTATGCCACTAAGAGTTTTAAAGTATGTAACATTGTTTCAAAACTTGTGTATTTGAAGGTTTTATATTTTATATCAAAGTACAAGATGTACTTAATAAAAACAAATTGGTTAAAAACTGAAATATATGTAAAGTATCAAATAGGTATATGTTTTGTTCTGTAAATAGATCAATGGAAGAAGTATATTGGTTAAAGACCTTTGGAGTCAGATTTCGTTCAGTTAATCTTATTAACAATGGGATCTTGGATAAGTTATTTATCTTCATTTAGCCTGAGTTTTCTCATCTGAAAAGTAGGATCAGTCTTACCTGCTTTATGGGGTTCTGTGATGATCAAAGGGGATAATTCATGTGCTTTACTTATTAGTATTTGACATAGAATACATGCTCAATTCATGTTGGCTTTTATTATTAGGGAATACTAGAAGACACCCATTCTAATCTTTTTGCCATTTAAGAATCCTTTTAATATGCTCCTGACCATCATTTCCTTCCCTATGGGCCCTAATTTTTGAAAGACTTTGCCTACTAATCTATACTCATTAAACAATTATTCCCTCCTCCCTCCTTTTAAAAATAAATCAAAACACAAGCTATCAACCATACACTGAATTAATAGGATACTAGCCCAAAGTTATATTTTCATTTTATTTTGCAGACTTATTATAATGGATTTCTTTTAATCTATTTGGATAACTCTCCTGTTCCAGTGATCTTAGACTGAAAACTAATGATGTAACATTTCATAAACTCTTACAACTTGCCATTGTCCGTTTCACTGTCCAATATATTTTTCCTTTACGCGTCTGTTACACATGAATTCATTTGAAAACATTTTGAGCCTTATTTATAAGCTTTATACACAACGTAGTCATTAATATGTAATGATAATAAATAGTTGTGTAAAGATGAACTCATCAAGCAGTTCTACCATTTTATAATGCATTGCTTACAATTCTTTTACTAAGGGTAGAAAAATGTGAGTTGACCACTTGTGTATCTGTAGCAATAAGTACTTTGGGAATAATTTGCCAGTCCTAATCTTGAGGTATAAAGTAACCTTGGAACATCATGCAGAAAAACATTTAACATGAAATTGTAGAGAAAAAATGTCAACTGGCACCGTTTCTTTGGATATTAAAGATGTTTAAAGAAACTAGTTGACTGCTATGTATAAAGTTGTTATTTAGTAATTTCCATATTTATTTTTTCTAAGTATTTTGATTAAGAGTGGAATTTTTTTCTCACTTTTGAGTAATATAAAATAGCCTTAATCTTTCTCAAACTGGAAATGTGATTTATACATTCCAATTGAAAATTTACCTGGTAGTGTGTGTCATCTTTTTTGTTGAAGCATTGTATATTGTACAGGCTTTTCCCCTGCCTCCCTCATCTTACCCACTCCCATCCTCCCCAGTCTTGTTAAGTGTTTAATTAATTATATGACTCCTTTTACATCATGTTTATGGATAATTAACCTCAACATATAAAGTGGGCAGACTCAGCTGAGCTACCTCCTCTGCTTCCTTTCTCCAATGAATTTGACAGACATTTTTAAACGGATTTTTGGAAAAAGGCTAGGAAATGTGAACTTAGATAGTAAGGTAATATATCATTACCATTTTCAGTCATCTATTATTTCCTTATAATTTCTATACATCCAACTGCCCCCTTGAACAAATACATATCCTTGTTCACTAATGGTGTAACCTGAGCATGATTTTGCTTCAGAAGGCTCCTTTCCTAGTCCTGGCTATGTTACGTCTCCAAGGTTAAATCTAGTCTAGTCCAAAAATACTGTGTGTGCACAATCATCTATGTTTGTGTATTGCTGACTCTGAACTCCTGGATTCTTCTTTCTCACTCCTTTTATGAGAAACTGTAACACCCAGTCAGTACTGCTTGCTTTGTTTTATGGTACCTGGTCAAGACGGCCAGAGCCTCCTGCTGCTTCCTGCTTAGGCAGAAGTGGGCAAGGGCTAATTGGAGCTGAGTGCAGGGTGAACTAAGAGTGAGGCAGCTGGCCTGAAAATAAAAGTACATTGGTTGGTGAGAGGAAACAGATATATTGAGAGATTATGTGGAAAGAGAGAGAGTGACTAGGCTGAGAAATAAAGGTCTTTAAAAGTGCCAGCCAAAGGAAGAGTGAAGAGAAAAGTGTCTGTTCTGGTACTCAGTCTGTTGTCACTCACTGCAAAACCTTAGACTAGCCACTTAAACCCTCTAGGTCTCGGTTTCTCCAGCTGTAAAATGAAACAATAGGGTGAGATGATCTTTAAAGCCCTTTCTAGCACTAATAGTCTATGATTCCATGGCTAGATTGGCAGCAGGAAACATGCCAATAACATGGATCCCGGAATTGGTGTTTTCTTTGCAAATGGACTCAAAGGCTATTGTTTCTCCTGAGAAGAACAGCAAAGAAAGAAAACCCAGAGCCCTGGTCCGGCATAATGGCCATACCTGTGGCAGAGTCTCAGAAGGTTCCACCATTTCAGTGTTTCCCTTAGGGAGCAGTGGCCAAGTGCCCTGATCTCCTCACCTACACAGGGCTTCGCTGAGTCTCACAGCTTGAGCTCCTGACGAGCCAGCTCCTTTGTGTCTGTGTGCCAGACAAGTGTCTGACAGTTGGGGCTCTTGCCTGTTGCTCACCAATAAGACAGCTAAAACAGGATATAATTTCTCAAGTATGTGGATCGGCAATGAGAGAGAGAGAGAGAGAGAGAGAAAGGGAGAGGGATTTTCAAGCTCCCTCATCAGAAGCAATACAAATTAATTTATGTTTATTTATCTCATTTTTCAACATTCCTTCCCCAGTTATTAGAATGTCGACTTTTTTCTTCCTTTCATTTCTATTCAGCTGGTTTTGGAAAGAACTAAAGTCCTGTCAAAGTTCTGAGGGCTTTTGGAATACTTTGAGACCCTGCTCTGGGAAGTGCTGCCATCATCCACACTAGTATTCTTTTGTATTTTTTCATTGGTCATAGTTACTGCTTTTCATTTTTCCTGAATAATGTTTATACTTGGATAAGCATTCTTTTTATTAAGGTTTGGTAGCAGAAAAATTATTGTGTCTTTTGGTTAAGAGGTTTGCATTTCATAAAATTTTATTTCAATGTTAATTTGGCAAGTAGACTTACCAAGGTTTTAGAGCATTTCACACTATGAAAGGGAGTATTTTTGCATTAGTTCAAGATAAGTCTTATGTTTTGCTATATCTCACCTCTTTTACTAATCTAATAAGGAGTGTATGAAAGATTAATAGATTGTAAATGTTCTTAACATTATTTTTTTAATGATTATTTTTCAGTTAGGAAGAAGTATGAGGTGTGATCAAACAATATGGTGAATGTTTAAATGGAAAAAATTTATTACAGTAAAAGACATATTGCCATTAATCCCCCTCAAAATACTCTTCCTCACTTCAAACACACTTATCCCATCGTTCTTGCCACTTTCTAAAGCAGTTCTGGAAGTCCTGTTTCATTAGTGTCTTTAGTTGTGCTGTCGTGGCTGCCTCCATGTCCTGAATCGATTCAAAACAATTACCTTTCATGGTCATTTTGACTTTGGGGAAAAGCCAGCAGTCACGTGGTGCCAGATCCAGTGAATAAGGACACATGGTAATGTTTTTATTTGACAGAAATTGCCGTACCAGAGGTGATTTGTCATGATGGAGGATAAAACCGTTTGCCCATTTCATGTTAATGTGTTGTTCGTGATGCATGATTTACAGCACACTTTAAAACACACCTTCTCTCAACCATAGCTCACACCCGACTGACTGCACTGAAGAAGTTGGAACTTGTCACACTATTACTAAGGTTTGATGCACCACTTCACGTATTGAAGATCCCTGCTTTTCACTTGAATGGCACTGGGCAGCAGCATTCACCATATTTTTTTTTATCACAATGGAGAGGCTCTGTGTCACACATCGCTTCTGGTACGGCAGTGTCTGTCAAATAAAAACATTATGGTGTGTCCTCCTCCACCTTATTCACCGGATCTGGCACCATGTGACTCTGGCTTTCCCAAAAGTCAAAATGACCACGAAAAGTACACATTTTGAACTGATTCAGGACATGGAGGCAGCCACGACAGCACAACTAAAGACACAGAAGAGGACTTCCAGAACTGTTTCAGAAAGTGGCAAGAATGATGGGATAAGTGTGTTTGAAGCAAGGGAAATATGTTGAGGGGGATTAATGACAATGTATCTTTTACTGTAATAAATTTTTAAATTTAAACATTCACCATATTTTTTGATAACCCCTCGTAGATACATATAGAAGCCATATCCCATTTCCATTGTTAAATACCAGTGCATTGTGTATTCTACCCACGTGGTTTTCTTTCTTTTTTTAAAAAAAAATTTTATTGGGGAAGGGAACAGGACTTTATTGGGGAATAGTGTGTACTTCCAGGCTTTTTTTTCCAAGTCAAGTTGTTGTCCTTTCAATCTTAGTTGTGGAGGGTGCCGTTCAGCTTCAAGTTGTTTTCCTTTCAGTCTTAGTTGTGGAGGGTGCAGCTCAGCTCCAGGTCCAGTTGCCGTTTTTCTAGTTGCAGGGGGCACAGCCCACCATCCCTTGTGGAAGTTGAACCGGCAACCTTGTGGTTGAGAGGGCGCACTCCAACCAACTGAGCCATCCGGGAACTTAGTGGCAGCTCAGCTCAAGGTGCCATGTTCAATCTTAGTTGCAGGGGGTGCTGCCCACCATCCCTTGTGGGACTCGAGGAGTTGAACTGGCAACCTTGTGGTTGAGAGCCCACTGGCCCATGTGGGAATCGAACTGGCAGCCTTCGGAGTTAGGAGCACGGAGCTCTAACTGATTGAGCCACTGGGCTGGCCCCCAACTTCGTTTTCTTGAACTGTGATGTTTTGGTGTGGGCAGGAGCTGAGGTGGAGATTGAGGACATGGGGAATGGGAGAGAGAAGTGACTAATGTGATCAGTGTTTCTCCCAGATCGCTTTCCTTTCCTGTTGTACTATTGTGCAGAGTACATATGCTTTTGTGAGGATAGGCATCTCACGACTTTATATTTGTGATTCCTGGTCTCCTACAGACTGACTGTATCTGTATGTATATCCCTTAGTTCACTAGTGGATGTGGAATAATATCCATCTAAGGAACTTATATTGTGGTTTAGTCATGCACAGCTTTAGAAAGGGAAGAATAAAAGAAAGTAGTGAGAAAATCTAGTTTGTGTGCCCAATGACAGAAATAATGCCTTAAGATGCCTTAAGTCCACCTCTCTACGTTTTGCTTTGGGTAGATTGTTTTGTGGATATATTTTTTTGCAATAGAACTTAAGTTTTTCCCCTGCTCCTATTTAGGCTGACAGTTTAAAGACCCAAAGAGTATAATCTGTCATATCAGGCTTTCACTGATTGGTATCTGATTATATCTGATGACAGTCTCGCAGATGAGTTTTAATGAAGTGTGAGCATAATGGTCATTAATAAAAAACACACAAAAAGATACTGTTAGTGATCTCAAAATCACCTTTACCATTTAAATTTATAATATGTATTTTGATGTTCCATGAAAAACACTCAACTTGAAAAATGGACACACAGACACCAGATAAAGTTAGATTCTTTATTTTATAACATGATCATATTGCATGTTTCTAAAGGACATTTTAAAATACTTTGTTCAAAAACTCACATTGTATTATGAGGGTATAGTACTTATATTAAGAACAATGGAATTTAGCTTAGATATTATGTTTTGTGTGAAGACCTTTAGAAAATCATTTTGATGAATGTTGCGCTTGGTGCTTTTGAACTTCTATCAATACCATTTTTGCTCACTGGTTTTTATATTATACACATCTTGTAACAGTATTAGAAACCACTTGAGTGCTGTTTTCTTGAAGCAAAGAAAATTAGGGGAAATGTTGGACTTAAATTCTTTTAATGATCTTTGTGTGATTTAGGGAACAAATTTGAATATTACCTCACATTATATGATAGTTTTTAGAGGCTACTTTGAGTTAATACAGGCCATGAATACTGAAGTTGAATTAAATTATAGTTAAAGACAAAAATTGTAATTCATTCCAATTATAGTAGATTAAGATCTGTTCATTTATTTTTAGAAGTCTGTGGAGTTTTGAAATTTAAAACCTTTTAAATAATATTGAATGACTAGAGCTGTATAATAGATGTGGATTTGTGTTTCAGCAAAGGTTTGAGAAGCATATGGCTTGGAAGTGAGGTGGGATTTTATTTGTGAAATCAGGAGGCAATGTATTTTAATATTTTGATTGGGTTAGTCTTACTTGATCATTTATTGGGATTGTCAGAAATGCAAGTGACCATGGATTGAAGATGTGGCTAAAAATAATTTGTTAGAGGAAGTCATTGTAGTTAGTGATCATGATACTTCACTTACGTCCAGTCCTGCTGCCCTTCATAAACTTTAAAGTAAAAGCTTCTTTCTTTCTTACAAGCCTTTCTGTTATATTGTGTTTTTGTTCATTTACATTGCTGTCTGAAATTTCCCAAATCCTACAGCACGGTCTTGTGTGATGCAGTGTGAGCTTTGGGAGTTCTAGTTTACCTATTGGTTTACAAACCCCTATGCCCAGGACAACAGCTTACTTAATCTAAAGGAATGGGGTAAGAATGAGGATAAATCTGGGCAGGATCATATAATTGGAAAAACTAGAGTATGAATAATGATTAGTACAATTTGGAGAAAAAGGTCATTTTAGGTGCTATATGTATAAGAAACGCAGTTTGCTATGTTCAGCATATCTACTAATATTACCATTACTACTATTAACAACATTATTTCTAATTTGATTCCAGAACATTCTATCAGAGGCCTAAAAGACAATGGGTATGCTAGTCTGTATAGCTTGTAGTTTTACAATATTGTCCTTTATCTTTTACTTTTGACTGAGGAGTAAAGGATCTTTATCTGTGTATTTAGTACCAATTCTATTCTGGTAAATTTAGGAGTCCTGAAACTACTCAGATTTCTATTGGGTTCTAAGGAACATTTTTTTGGGGTGTTGGGCGGGGAAAGGAGAGGAATGAGGTATTAGATACAAAATAATATATTCCCAGTTATGCGGGCATGGGAAGGGGGAGGTTCAAATTGTAGAAGGCTACAAAAATGACAGATGTTTGGAAATCAATAAAGATAAAAAGAAGGGTAGAAAGAGATGTTGAAAATGCAATTAGATAAAATGCAGTTAGTGGAGAATTTTGAAATAAAGATAAAACTAAGGGAAATGGATAAATCAAAGTATGAATGGTGAAATAATTTGTTGAATGGTCTTTTTCTTTTTTTTTTTTTTTGGCCTTTTTAACTAATGGGAAGCTGAGGAACAGATTGTACTTAAGTTTATAGGCACCACATGTGTTTTTTTATTTGTTGAAAATACAGTAAGATCTGGGACCTTTGATTGTCATTGTGTGGGATTTCATTATTACTTAATGTTTTGTATAGAAAAGTAGTAAATTGAGCTGTTACATCAGAGTTTTCTTGTAATTTTTTATTATTACAAAGTTATATAATATAATATTAGTATACAAAATATGCAAAATTAATATAGTCACTTGGGGATCTGATTATCTTAGATGATATCTAAAGCAGTTTATATTTGGGAAGCCAATATATAGTGGAAAACTGTGTACCATAAATGTATATATTCTTAAAACTTTACTATTTTGGAACTTTTATAACTTACCTTGAAGTAGCGAGAATAGTGTAATGAATCCCTATGTCGCTATCACACAGATTTAACAATCAGTACCTTCTATTGTTCTTAAGGCTACATAATTTGAAATATTTGTTTATTGAAATAAACTTGAATCCTTTATCCTGTGTTGCTCTGAAGAAATTTAAATCTAATGTTAAGAACAGACTCAATGGACGCTGGAAACAGTGCTTACATTATGTGTAAGACAAAATATTTAAGTGTGATTGATCATCATGTTGTTTCTTCTCAGCCCAGCATTTTTTTTTTTTTTTTTTTTAATTAAGAATGTTCTCAGTTGTTGGTGAAGTCTTTTGTTTAGTAATTTCAGGCTCTTGTAATCTGACTCATCATTAAAAAAGGGAGCAAACACAAGGACAGCAGACTAATGTTTGCAGGACACAGGAAAACAATTGACTTGAGCTACACCTCTCAGAGGTGAAATGGTGCTCATCTTTTATACATCATTCTTTTTACTTGTTTGTGGGTAGACTTGGCTGAAGTGTTAAGAGCCATTTTGTAAGTTGATAATGGAAGAGAACCAACTATCTTCTGGAATGTTCCCTTCAAAGTTAGGTACTCAGTTACTGGGACATAATAGTAGAGCATCAAGAGACATCCATTGGTAAGAACTAATGTACTGATAACTTACAACATCATTCAAAGCAGTTTAATGTTTTCTAATTCACCAACTTCAGGAAATCAGGAGGGTCTCTTAGGTTTTTATTTGACGAAAGTTAGGCAGGTATGAAAGAAGCTTATTTTTCAATGCTAGAGTTTATAGGAAACAAAAATCCATTCATGTTGGAAATTATTCTGTAATAAGTAGACTAATATGTGTAATAACTAATGATTAATGTCACTTTAATAATACAAAATGTAGACCTGAATCTCTTTATTTAATAGTGATATTTCCTTGTTGTTTGATCTAATTAAATGATTTAGGCACGAAGAAGTAAATACATTACACTAAATAAGGCCTGCATTTTTCAGTTATGTAACTAATTGCTAAACTTCTCTCTGATCCAAAAGGTTCCATAAAAATGTATATGACTTAAAATATTTTGGCAGTCTTTTAAAATATTTCTACTGCAGGGTAACTAGCCAGACAGAATAGTAAAGTGGTATAAAATTAAGTGATGCACTAATTAAATGTTTTTAATCCTATAACTAAACTACGATTTCTTTTCTCAAAGGGTTATATTTAATTCTTTCTGCCATTAGGAAACATCTAAGTTAAGTGATCCTGTATATTAGATTTTCATATATTTAAGCTTTCCAAAAGTAGATGATGTAATATAGACAAGAAAATGCTAGTATAAAGCTCAAACAGCCAAACAATGCTTGAGCTAAACATAATGTAACCCTGCAAAACAAAAGATCATAGAATATACATGTTAATTTCAGTAATATTTGTAGAACATTTTATTATGAATTTAATCCAGTATCACTGTCAATATTGTTTATAATACCTTTTCCTGTGTTTCAGATACCTTATACTTAGAATCAAACTATCATTTGTTTTTTTATTATTAAACATTCAATATAGTATCAATAAAAGCACTGGTGATTTTATTCCAGTGTTTAAAGGTTGTTGTGGGTTTTTTTTTTAATTTGACTTTCACTGCATTTATGTCATACAATATAATTTAAAAACAAGCCATTTCCAATATGAGAATAATGTTGGTCTACTTATTCTATATTGGAGTAACTCCCTAATAACAAACAAGTTAATGTTCTAATTTGGAAGAACACCACGTAAAGAAAATTTTTATCCAAGTGTTGACTTGTATTTTAGAACCTGACCTGTTTGCATCGCAGCGAAGCTTTAGGGTCTATGGCTGAAACTGCACTCCTCTATGATGAGTGTCAGGGGATCAACTTCAGCCTTTCTCCCTGTTTCTACTTCACTACTCTACTACCGTATTCTTTTGCCCATTTACTGTGTCTGGCTCAGCACAGCCAATTAAAAAGGGCAGTTAGGGTGCTACAGCAAGGATTAAGGAGGTAACAGTCTGTCTGTCACTAGAGTTACACATGCTTTCAAATGGCACAAATATGTAGGAGTCCAGTAAAGACATAATTAGGATGTTTTATTTTAGAATCAGAATTTTTAAGTTGGAAAAGATTTTGGAGGTTATCTAGTTCAACCTACCACCATGCTCCCTATTTACTGTAAAGAGGAGGAGACAGAGGTTAAGAGACTTGTACAATTACATACAACATTTATCAGGTGGGGCTCTTGGATCCCAGATTTGTCACTTCTCAACCAGTGTTCTCCTGTTATGTCATATCTAGTGTAAAGCTTCTTCAAGGCAAACAGCCCTAAGTGCTACCTTTACTATTGTACAGTACTTGTTTAGTTTATCTACAAGTTCGAACTCATATTTTTCTTGAAAAAGCAAATTAAAGTTTTATAATTCTGCAAGGTTGAATAAATATATTTTTTATCATCTTCAAGTATAATTTTGGTATACAGATTATTAATTGCTTTGTTTTAGAATAACAGAAGTAAAATTTAAAACATTTTCTCAAATCATCAATAAGCTGTATATTAAGGGGAAATACCGTATTTGCTAGGTTTTTTGTTTTTTTTTTAAAGAAAAATATTTTCATCATTGTCATTTGTTTCCCCTTGCTGGGTGTTAGTGATATATGTCATAATCAGTGTATTGGTGTAAATAATTCTCAGACTGGCATGTGCCTGCCTCTTTACTTTTTTGGTGAAGGTAAGGGTGATTCTAATCATTTTAAAGATTGTTGTAAAAATCCATTGAATTATTAATTTTAAAATTTGAAACATCTGTTCCTGTAGGTCACGCTCTTGTGGAACAAAAGTAAAATACTGGCAGCTGATATCCGTGGTTCAAGCCGAGACTTGCCCGGCTGGGCTTTAAAGGTGTTGCAGCACTCTTAAGTAAGAGAACCAACAGAATGAGAATGTGAAGGAACTGCCCTTTATTCCGTAGTAACCAGAAGTGATTGCAGCAGTCATATTATATGACTTCTTATTCTCTTAATCTGAATTTTTGGAAGGATATGTTGTTTACTGATTAATAGTATGAGATGGTGGCAGGAATTAGTAATTACCGTGATTTTCTCCCTCTCTCCTCTCTTTCTTTCTTTCTTTCTTTCTTTCTTTCTTTCTTTCTTTCTTTCTTTCTTTCTTTCTTTCTTTCTTTCTTTCTTTCTTTCTTTCTCTCTCTCTCTCTCTCTCTCTCTCTCTCTCTCTCTCTCTCTCTCTCTCTCTCTCTCTCTCTCTCTCTGTTAGAACTGGAAGTAAATCTATGAGGTTTGAATTTAGTTTTGGTATCCTGTTTTGTGATAAAGATGCATAATTTGAGCACAAATCCTGTTAATTATTTGGAACAGTCCCTCTAAGAGAAGCCAAGAAAATGCCAACTGAATTTTCTAGTGGTAACCTGATGCTCTTCCCAAGTCTCATTTGTGGTACCAAATCTGAAAGGATACATTTATATAAAACAGGAGTAGGTTTCCTATAGGGGAAAACCATTTGTCATTTGTTCTTAACAAGGTAAATCCCCATGGACAAACCTTTCTTGTAAAACTATTCCCTTTGGATTTATCTTTGCCTTCAATAAAAAAGGAGCTATGATAAACAAAGGTATGATGAAATATTAGTTAGCTCTTGCATTTTTGCCTAGAGTTCTACATTCTGAATCTTTATGATTTAAAAAAAAATTTAATATGATGCATTAATGATTTTGCTTTCTGTTAATTGAAGAAAAGTTTTTTTTGAGAAGGGGTTGAGGGAATTTAAATCATTTACTGTTAGACTTAACTGTATATACCCCAGTATACCTACTGTCCTGTAAAACAAAATGGAAAATACAAATATTAAGAGTATGATTCAGTTGAAAAGAGAGTGCTAAATACTTGGAAGAGAGTAACTAAATACTAGACTGCTATATTTGTTGGAAAGAAAGAGGAAGGATCTAAAACATGGAATGTGTTCTTAATATTTATAATCCGGATAAATTTTTACTTAAACTATTTCTAAATATGGATTAATAGAATCTTCTCAAAAGAAGGTACTTTGGATGTTTTCAAACAGCCCAAACTTTTATGTTTCTCTGGGTTAGACTCTTTCAGGATTCCTCATTGTCTATTCATTAGAACCATTTAAGAAATATTTACTGAGTGCCACAAAACTGCCATTGTGCCCCTAAGAAGCTTACAGTCTACATTTTCAAATTTATATTTCACCACTCTGCTCTGTAACTTCTTTTTTTGGCCAGCCTGGCTTATGGTATAATGTAATTGGTTAAGAGCAAGAACTTCAGAGTGAACAGCCCAGGGTTTAAATTTTAGCTCTGCTACTGATTAATAGTTTAACCTTAGGCAGATTACTTAAACTTTGTGAAATAGGGTTACTAAAATCTACCTCAAAAGATTGTTTCAAAGATTACATTAGATGACAGAAGCAAACAGCACTGTGTCTGACGGATAAACACGCGGTAAATGGCAATTGCTGTTACTACCCTGTGGTCACCTGAATTCAGCCTTGTCATTTCTTTTCTCTACAACCTGGTTCTCATCCTTTATTCTTTTTAGAATGTGTTTCCCATGCTTCTTAAATTCATCTTTCCTAAAGTAAGTCTTGGATAGAATGGTCCCTAAGTTGATAAGTTCACTTCTAACCCTGCTACTGATTGGAAATTATGATGTAGGTTTTTGTTTATAAATGTTTGATCTTTCTAAATTGTTTGTAAGCTTCCTGAGGGCAGACTACACAGTAGGTTTCTGAACTGAACACAAAACCCAATGTCCTTTCCTAGTAGAAGCAATCCATGAATAATTATTAAGTCTCAGATTGTTTATCTCTAATCAAGTTATAGAAAACACATTTTACCATTTTATAATTTTGTCTAGCCCTGATTTTACAATGATCTTTAGAACAATGCAGTTCTATTAGTCCAAATGGATTTATTTATTTCCTGTTTTTTTACAACAAATTTAATGGTAAGAATTCCTGAATTTTGGATATTTATTCAAATATAGCGTCATCTAGTTGGCAGTAGATTTGGGCTAGCCCTAATCAAGGTCTCATTTCCTCTTATCTTTTCAAATGATTTTTAAAAATCTAACTCTATGTATATATGAATTTCATATATATTAATGTATGTGTGTGTATGTATGTATGCATGCGTATGTAATTCTAGACTTCCCTGGGATTTCCTTATTGTCTGCCAAGACTAATTCTGTAGCTTCAGAAGTTGGGGAGTACCTTTTAGGATCCATTATCATCTTTCTGTTTTCTGGTTATGGCAGGGTATGGGAATTCCTAATGCTGCTTAATATGGGAGAGACATGGGGGAGCAATAAGAAAACTATGATTTTGGGGGGCTATTTTGAATGCCCCAGACTTCTTGAGTTTTACCTCTTGCTACCGAAACTCACTGTCCTGTTGGATGTCAAAAGTGCAGAACCACGACTTGAGTTCTAAGCTTATGCATATACCGAGGCCACTGGTGGTATCAGAATGGAATTTTTACAGTAGTCAGATCTGTGGTTGCATTTGTGATTCCGTTCAGGTCTGTGTTCCAGTCCGAGTTGCACTATGGAAAGGTAGGGGTAATTTGCTGTGATGTTTACTACAGAGACTTTCCCCTGAGAAAACTTTTTTTTTTTTTAGTTTTTTTTTTTTTTATTATTGAGCTGTCATTCATAAATCTGTCCAGCTCTTTTTGTTTATACCCCTTTATATAGTTTTATTAGTGGTTGCTCTAGGCGTATTATGTTATACATAAATTATCATAGTCTGTTGGTGTCATTTGACTCGTTTGAGTGAAGCCTTTCCTCCCCTTACCCTCCCTATTTATAATATAATTATCTTAAATATTTCCTAAACATTTAGAACCACATTGGTGATATTTACAATTTTTGCTTTAACTCTTAAATATAATCTAGAAAACTCAATAGGAAAAGAGATGCCTATTTGCCCATATTTTTGTTTACATGTTCTTTCGTCTTTATAATGTTCCAAAGTTCTTTCTTTTATTGTTTTCTTTTTGTTAAGAGAACTTCCTTTAGCCATTCATTTAGAATAAGTCGGCTGGCAACATATTCTCTTCACTTTTGTTCATCTGAGAATGTCTTGATTTCCCCGTCATTTCTGAAAGATATTTTCTCTGGGTACAGGATTCAGGGTTGACAGTTCTTTTCTTTCAATACTTAAAAAAAAGTGTTGTGTCACTTTCTTCTAGCTTCCATGCTTTTTGAAGTTTTTCCCCTATAACTGAAGTGTCATTTTTTTCTCAGTTTGCGTTCAAGATTTTTTATGTCTTTAGGTTTCAGATGTTTAATTATGATGTGTCTTTTCATGGGTGTCCAGCTCCCTTTTTAATCAGTGTATTTTCATTCTGTACCATCTCATAAGGTGACTGAGTTTGGTGAATTTACTTCCAGTTGTGAAGTCATCTTAACCTCTTTCGAGACTCAGGGAGTTCCCTTCAATTTCTAGAATCAGTTTGGGTATACAAGCTCATTTTTATTTTTTATGTTCATCCATATATTTGTTGAGCAGATATTGGCACAAGGTGGGCCAACCACTGAACTTCTATGGAGACTACACAGTGAACAGAGCTGATGAGGTCTCTGCCCTTGAGGAGCTTGCATTCAGACTGTTGAGGATGAGGGAGAGTGAAGACACATGAGTGTTATAATAGATAGTTATAAATGTTATGGAGGAAAATAAAAGAATAGGGGAATAGAGAAGGGTAGGTGATGAGGGTGGAGGAGGCTGTAATTTTAAGAAGGGTGATTAGGAAGAGTTTATAAAGACGGTGACATTTGAACAAAGCCTGACAGGTCGGTTTTGTATGTTTCTTCAAATGTGGCTTTATAAATTTGTAATATTGATTCCTTGAATGATGCCAACCTTTCTTCTACATGAAAGAGTCCTAACTATTTATACCTGTTCTTACATAGTACTTTTCTTTCTCCCTCTTTGCCACCTTCTATCATTTTTATGGCTTTCCTTGGATATACAGCCTTTTCATTTATATATTCTTTTGAGATGTATTCATGAAAACATTGGTTTTCTATAAGGAAACAAGCAGATTAAGAGACTCTTTAAAAGCTGCTTTTAGTTTAGGTTTTTTGTTTTGTTTTGTTTTGTTTTTTAGGGGTTAGGGGATGTTAAATTCTTCAGTCCACCCTGCCTACTTCCAAATTGGAAGTTCTTCTGAAATACCTGTAACCTAAAACATATCCAAAAAAATTTGTACATGAAATATTAAAAGTAAAAATGACAATTAATAGGCACATTGAAATTAGAATTAGCTGACTGTTAGTTTGGTTGGTTATATCCTTAGTTTGCTTATATGGCTAATTTAAACTAGAGAAAGAGATTAATTCTCGGCCTTTTGGTGAAGATCAAGTGTAAACTAAAGAAAGATTCTTTGTGATGGCTTCTATGATCAGAATGTTCTTCATTGTCATAAAAGATCTGAAACTAGAATGTCACTGTTGATATAGCACAGCTATCTATCATTATCTAGTGATCTTTAATCATAGATTTGTGAATTGAATTTAATGTGTATGCAGAAAGACATTAATTAGAGACTATTTAGATAAATAAAAGTTGCTAATGAAGGCAAATTGACTTGATTTCTGTTATTCTGACAAATAGATTGCCATGCTGATCTTTTAGAATGAGGTTTTCAGTATACTAATGTCAAAATCATTTTAAAATTTCAGTTCAATGTCAAATATTGAGCATATATGCCTATCATTTTTTATGCAGTGTACAGTTTGACAGTATTTGAAGCTATTGCACAGTATTGGAATACTTCAAAAATGGTACAAAATTAATATATAAATACGTGTATTTTTAACATATTCAAGAACAGAGAAATTGCTGTGGAACCTTAAACAAACAAAAAGTACCTTTCTCTGAACTTATATAATTATATATACAGTATTTATTTCTATTTCTGGTTTCTATCCTTAAAGGCTGGTTAAATGATTATACTTGCAAATATGCCCAGGCATTTGTGTTTGAAGTGGGTCAGATGTGCCCACGTTTTAACAACCTGTAGGCCAAAGTTTATTGAACTTGAGTACCTGGTATTTCTGCTGTTTAAAAATGTAAATAAATTAAAAATGAAAGAAGCCAAATTTAGTATCACCATTTGTTTATACCAACACCATGTTTATGAAAAAACATGTGATCTATAAAAGACTTTGGAGAGCAAGCCTACTCTTCTTATTTTACACCCCTAACTTAATTTTAAGAAAAAAATGGAAACATATACAAAAATAGAACAGTATGATGAAATAATGAAATGAATTCCCATGTATCTATTGCTCTGTTTTAATAGTTAACAACTCAAGGTTAATGTTGTTTCAGGTACACCCCTTAACTCCCCATCTACCCCATTATTATTCCTGTCACTTTTTACCTATGGAAAAAAACCCAAAAGAGCTGAGTCAGACTTAGAGCTCAGATCGCCACAATTACTCTGTTTGCCATTTTGTGTCATCTCCCCTGTGGATGGAGGGATAGATGAAAAATCTTGACGAGAATAAAGGTTAGTTTCCAGACAAGTGTCGCTTAAGATTTTGAATTGTGAACTTTAATATTTCTGGTCTCAGATTTTGAGTTCAAATTTAAATATTATCTTTCAAATTTAATATAGACTTCACAAAGGCAATTTGCTAAGTACTCTGTAAGACAGTAGTATTTGTCTCTGTTTTAAGATGGTGTGTTTCTTTTATGTTTTCTAAAGATTTTCTATGTATTTACTTTCACAAAAAATTTGTGAGATATCTATCTTTGAGGTTTTTGGCATTTATAATGTGATGCAACTGAAATTGTCCTTTGGATTTATAGAATGTACTTGAAGATGCCTTTTTCAGTATTCTTAGTAATTATGCATTTCAAAAATCAATTGATCCAATACCTTGTTTCAAGTTTTCAAATGTGTAAAAGTGGGTAGTAGTAGTTAAAAAGTGAAAGTTGTTTTTAAGAAGGTTTAAAATGTGTTTTTAATTGATACCACTCTTCTAATCAGGTGTTTGTACCACATTCCTTTTACAAAGTTTAATACTAAAAACAAAGAAACAAACACAACAACGCTTCCTTTGTACATTAAATATCCTTTTGACCATGGCTAAACAACTTATAGAAATAATTTGAAAAAACTATTTTGGGAAATATTCCTTCAACAGAAAGGAGAAATAATGTTATATTTATGGCTCTCATAATGATTTCTCTTTATAATTGGTATGATATGACTACTAAAAAGAATTCTAACCTGTAAGTCATTTGTTACCAACCTTAATTATGTGATTTATCAAAGAACCTACAATTCTTGATAACAAATTATGAAATTTAAAAAAGAATTCAGCAACATTTATTGAGGATCTTTATATGTGCTATTATATGTGCTATTTATAGCAACATTATATGTGCTATTCAGCAACATTTATTGAGGATCTTTGATTTTTTTAAAATGGGTGTGTGGAAATGAATCAAATATAGGCTGTTGCAAATCCAAGAAAACTGGAATATGCAAAAAGAGGCTTAATTCCATGGACGAATAAGTTATTCTCAATAGCTATGTACTCCTATTGTTTCTTTTGAGGATGCCACACTGTATAATTATTATAGCTTTATAACAAACACCAGAACGCTCTTTCCAACAACACTTCCTCTGTGGGATTTCCATCTCCATTTAAAAAAATTTTATTCTGTATTTTTGCCCCATTGCCTTTTAGTTAATAGTGCCTGCCAGGATGCTAAGTATTAATGTAGCCAGTTTAGAACTTTCAGAGCAGATTCTTCCAGCATTATGTACTACACTTGCCCTGTAATTGACCAACTATTAAATAACTGCCTTAAAAATTAACACGTTTCCCTAACACGCCCTTTGAATGGTATACGTAGATTCTGACTTTAATAACTTTATTGACTACTGTGTGTGTGTAATGTGTAGTGTGTGTGCTTTAATGTTTGGTGCTAGTTTGGAAAAAAACAACTTTCATTACTTTAACATTTTTTTTCATGTGTTAGGTAAGTCCTGCCCTATAGAATTAAGTTAAAATGTCCTTATCCTAAATAAGAATTGGAAAGTATTCACACTACTTCATTGTAGAGTTAAGTTGTCTTCAGGTTACTGATCAGTTGGTTTTTACATCATAAATGTTACTGATATCACTGTATCTTTTAAGAACATTTTCTTGTCTGAGTTGTATGCCTTCTTAAGAAGCAAGGCTGGATCAAGGAAAATCTAATTATTGAATATAAAAATATCATATTTGATTTCTATTTTTTCCTCATCTGTAAAATGAACCATGTTTCTTTCTGCAAATTTTCTTTCAATTATTTTCTAACACATTCTTGTCTTTCTTTATTATCCTTTCTGTTCCTTTTCTCCTATTTTTTTCTTCTTTTTCTGTTATGTTCTGCTTGCCTTATTATAGGCTGTTTTAGTTCTAAACCTTCCTAGCTAACTCATTCTCTTCCTGCCTCAGTCTCGGTTGTTTGGTCAGATGTTGCCTTTACACCGCCTTCTCAGCCTGCTTCATTGCTCCTTTATTATTGGATTGTCTGTCTTTTCTGGATTGTTGTACTAGTAGTTGTTTCTTGGTACTTTTAGAGAAATATTTAATTTCCCTTACTCTGCTTCCTATGATGTGCAGTGAGAAGAAGAAATAACAACAATCATTGAAGGACAGATGTATACATGGTTCTTTAAAAAAGAATAAGGCAGTGTAGTGTCAGATTGTTTTTAAAAGTGATTCCAGCTCAGAGTAGTTAGATAGAAGGGTTAATTGTTGCCATGAATGTAGAAAAAATGTTGCCTGGCTTTTTAGAAAAGTTATTTTTAACTTTCGAAAGCTGCAGGCGATATTAGTATAGTCAAAATATCCTTGTCAAGCTCTGGATAAATTTTCATAGTTGAGATGATTATTGTAATATCTTATTTTTATTTATCTGTGTGGCCATTGGTATTTTATGGTAGACCAACTTTATCTATTTTTGTCTTCAAACACTTTATGAGAAAGACCAATGATAGATAAGTAAATTAAAGTCAATACAATTCTTTTAAAGAAGGTACTAGAAGTCCTCTCTTATCCTCTGCCCACACTTCAAGTTGTTTCACACAATTTGTTTAGCAGTATATTTCTCTATTGTCTCTCTTTTTTTCATTTACATTCAAGTAATTCAGTGAATTCATCTGAATAAGGTATTGTTAATCTTTAAAATTATAGAGAATATGCATATGATAGGATAAAATAGATTTTAGAATTAATGTAAAATCATTACTGACCAAAAGAGATGAAAATAAAAATTAAAAAATCATCTGTTTTAATAATAAAATGAAATTTAGAATTTTTTCAATTTCTCTTTTTTTTGTTCTTTTTTTTTTGTGGGGTGAGGAAAGTGCTTTTTAGTTTTACAAATATCATGATTTCTGGGTCTCCTGGATTCCTAGATTTAATTTATTTTTCTATTATTGAAATATATAATAGAAAACTTTATATATATATATATATATATATATATATATATATATATATATATGCATTTTTATTTTTTTAAGTTAAGGTTGAAGGTACTTGCCTTTATTTCCCTGAAATTTCTGAGTTTATTTATGTCCATTATGACCTTTTAGGGGACTACATGGAAATAAAAACTTGGGGATGGTAGGTGGTATAATTGAAATGTAGATCATAATCTGTTCTTTGTTTGTTTTACCAAATTAGTCGGGGATTCTGAGGATACGTTTTGAATATTTGTGTATGTTTAGTATTTTGGCCCTTTGTTAAAAATCTCTCAGTGTGACTTGTTTTTAATAGGATGTGTCTTGAATTGTGGGCCAATCGCTCTTGAAAAGTCTTAAGCCCTTTAAACACACTAGTCAGACCCATAGAGGGAAGCTACAGGTTTATTAGCACTCCTTAGCCTGAAAGCACAGCATACCCTTCTAGGTTGCACAGCAACAGACTCCTAGCAACGGTAATAGATTGAATTTCTAAGAGTGACCAGGCCGGATGTAATAATAAAGCAAGAGGTACAAACAGTTGTCATGGTTTTCTTTTCACAGTAAGCTAGTTTGATTTGGGGAAGTTTAGCCTTTCAAAAATGGGCAAACTTCTTATAAAAGTACTGTTGTTTGTGCACAAGACTTCTGGTATTAAAATAGCAATTACAGTACCAAATTAAAAAACAAAACAAAAACTACTGGTTAAAAAAAATTGTATGCTCAAAATTAAACAAAACAAAAAGTTAAAGGATTATCATGTTAAGAAGTTTTCAGAGAATTTTTTTTAAAAGACATCAGAAACTTAAAATTGAACTGTAGCAAAATAGTCCTAATGAATGCTTTTTAAGAATAAAAATCATAATATTTGTACTTTCTTTTGGGGATCCTTCATTTATTTTAATTTTGATACAACTCTTGTAGTTTTATATACACAGTTTAAGTGGATGTGCATATAAAACTAATGCTTAATATACTTAAAGTTTATCTAAGAAAACACACCATTTGCACTATATATAAGCAATGTTTTTTGAAATTATGAACTAATAACTAATTTAGCGGAGAATTTATTGAAAAAGAAAGAATAAAGTAGTATTAGGTTAGTGCAAAAGTAATTGCGGTTTTTGCAGTTTTTAACCTTTTGAAATGCAATTACTTCTGCACCAACTTAATAGAATGTCTAATTTTACACAGTGACAGTAAAAATGTCTGTAATATTCGTAAAGGTGTAATATTGTGCTATAACTCTGTCAACATTTCTCTTGTGTATGCTTTAATATGTGTTTGCTATGTAGCCATAAAAAAGAGATTAATTCAGATATATTCAAAACCTGCAAGAGGACTCCTCCATCAAAAGAAACAGATCCTCCTATAGCTGCTGGAGTAGGGAGTAAAACTACAGCCTTTGACAGCAAAACGCTGTAAATATACACACATGCTAAAACCCTTGATTTGTTCATCTTTTGTGTCAGCATTTGGAAAAGATTGTTAAAGTGGCAGTTATAGTAAAGACTGGCAATTACAGGAAAGAGCAGAAATTAAGTGTTTGTGACCTATTATATTTTATTAAAAGACTTGGCTTATTAAAATGGTGCTGCTTACTCTGATTACTTGACAGCTGCCCTAAACAGATTAGAAAATACACAGTTTTAGCTAAAGGTAAAAACCAACCTTTTAAGCAAGTACATAACATAAAATATGTAAATGGTATAGTATAAAAGTTTGTTTAAACAATGAATTTACTTTAGTTAGAGATGTTTATTAATGATTAAGTGGCATGCTCTTTTGCGTTTCTATAATAGCTTACCTATACTGGCATTTTCCCACTGAAATATTTTAATACACCCATCTGATATTACACTAGCTTCCTACCAGAGGGTCTTGTGAGGTATCATAGATCCAGGATCAGCATGACATCACAGAAAAGCTTTCTCCTGCTAACTGATGAATTATTATCTGAATTCAATATAAATACTACCTTTACCTGACAGAATTCAAAACTTTAGGAAGTTTTAACACTAGATTATCAATTTTTGAAATGTTTTTAATGTTCTTTTTTTCTTAATCCAGTAGAGACACAATGAGTTTAATACTTGAATTTAGGTTTCCCTTTTGTAACATTGAATTGTTTGCTTTTCTAGAGAAAAAAATGTATGTGGCTCTTATTACCCTCAATGCTGATTCTGAAGTTTTACTGCTGCTTACTTTGTTCTAGCTATATCTTATATAGTGACTGTATACAGCACTTTGTACAACCGTCCTGCTTATCCATTATTCTGAATTGTAGTTTAGCAGTTAAGTAGCCTGACCTGCTACACAGTCTAACATTTCATGATTTTGTCCCCATCGTCTATGTCATGAGGCATGGATATGCACTGTAGTTCAGTCTATGAGTATGAAATCCCAGCTCACTCTTGAATATACAAATACAGGTTCAGTATGAAGCAGATTTGTGGGAAGATTACTTCCCTCAACTAATCTTGAATATAGATTTTTGTCAAGACTCTTACTGTGCTAACGGTAGTCTGTTGTAGTGCTTGCATGGACCTGTAAAATTTCCACAAAGACACAAACTATGCTATGCGAAACACTCTTGCTAATTCCATATATACAAATATCCCTGACTACTTATAACTTTAGTTTAAAAAACATAAAAATATCTGATTGCTTGAGGTCTGTCAGTTTACGAACTTGTTCAGAAAAGATGTGAGTCCTAGTCTTTTGAATAAAATAGATCTGAGTTTAAATCCTGGCTTTGTCATTTGATAGCTAATTGTCCTTGAATTAATTCCTTACCTACTTTGATCTCAGATGTATAATGTAAATATATGGGGATATTACCTATTCAATTGGGTTCTAAAATGAAAAAGTGAAAAATAAAATGAGATCAGTATATATAGGAAACTTAGCATGGCAGTCTAGAATTAGCACTCAAACTGTCATTAGCTAGGATTGTCATTATCTTTCTAGTTTACTCCTTGTGGTAGGATGTGAGGAGGGTTTTTCAGGACAGGGTGGTAGCTGAAAGTGGTAGCCTGGAACTGGATATAATCAGAAACAATTGTTTTTCAAGAGGGATGTTTTGTTAAGTCGTTCTCAATATTGGTCAGTGGGTAGGAATACTTTAGAGTAAAATTTTATGAAGTGACCCCTTTTCACAGGTTGAAATATTGGGGCAAGAGTTTTTTTAAAGATTACAAGAGTAATAATTGATAGGAAAATATGCACTAAATAGATGAAGTACTAATTATGCTGTACAAAGGGTGGAATTTGAAGAATTTATTTTAGTAAATATGTACAGTGAGCCTTATATTATTTAAACATTTAGCCTCCCTTCAATTTTTTATTCCACGTAAAAACTGTAAGAGCAGAAGTGAGTAAACTGCCCAGCCTTGTGTTAGCACCTTGTATTGTTGATTTAAGAGCACTGAAAATGAGTATCAATAGCTTCTACGAAGAAGTAAGACAACAGTGGAGTCATATGAAAATCTGAGTACCTTTGTCCCTGTCCCTCTTTTGTCCTGTCCCTTACAAAATGTTCAACATGCTCGCCATTGGTTTACAAAATATAGTTTAAGTTTTAATATATTCTGTTGTTGGTAAAGGAACTATAAAGGTGTTTAACGTAATGAGAAGATATTATTTGCAAAAGAATAGAAGTGGTTTGAAGTATAATGGTTTGACGTAGCTAGTGGCATTAAATTGGTTTAGGCAATGGCTATCCTTTTTCATTTCTTTGAGGAAGTTAATGCCAGCCGAAGCTTAAGGAAAGGAGGAGGTACAGACTGCGTTTACTGTTGCCTTGATATTTTAAGAGAGAGAAGAATACCAAGTTACAGTGATACTTGGAGCCCAGGGAAATTAGCGCTTTATGAAACTCAGATACAGTTTTTCTGATAAAACCACCAGCTGTTAGCAGTAGTTTTGCCAATTTTAAAATAATGAACTTTTCTTGAGTGTGACTTGTTTGTATTGTTAAACTGTTCAGTGGTATTAGTTTGAAGAATTAAATATTGCCAACATTATTAAATTTGGAAATTTTAAATTTCAGAGTTAAAATATAATTCTATTCTGATAAAAGCCATTTTTTGACATTAATGAATATGTACATTAATGACTATCTACACATGGTGCAATTGTCCACTTTTAAAACTGTAGAATGTAATTGTACCTTTTATACTTAATTGAATATTATGTCCAGCCAAATGATGATTCATATATTAGCTTCGTAAATAATCTCGCTGCATAGAATATTTTTCTCCTAAAAATGAAGTTTTTACTTCACTGTTATCTTTTTTTCTTAGTATTTGTAGCACTTTGAGTTGTTGAACTGGGGAAATATAGTATGTATACATATACATTATATACAAATGTATGTAAATGCACACATACACACATATGAAATAGCATGAACTTTATTTTCATAGCAGTCTAGAGTTAGAATTCTTCATATTGAGATAATTTCTAGGTGAGAAAATCTAATTAAACTACCAGAATTGTCCAACTCTATTGGTAAGGTCTTTTCACACCAGTCTTTTATGCAAAGTGTATACTTTGTATGAATGCTGTGCAAAGTGCGAATGGAGGAACCCTAGGGCTACCAGCTCCAGGAGTCTCTTCTTTTTTAACTAAATGCCTGTGAGGCCGCATTTTCTTCATATACTTCAACCAAAACAGCAGATTTTGTGCAGAAGTAGATGTGAGAGGCTAATTGTCTTCTATTAACAATAGACATTAGAGAAGTTTATAAAAATGTAAAACAATGTCACTCTTCTCATTGAAGTTTTTTCTTTTTTGAAAAATTTAGATATATTTCGTAACAGTATGTTAAGATGTATTGGTTTTATTGTTATTTTCAAATTGATAAATATATTACATTTCTCCATTTAATTTGTAATATGATGAATATAGATAGAAACAACTAGTGATGTACTGGAGCCTGTTCTTACCCACTGAAGAGAGCAATGTTGCTCCTCTCTTCTTAACTGCATTTAGATGTGACATACTAACGTGAAACTAGCCATGATGGGAGTAATTTACACCATGGAAATTAGGAGAAACTACAGATCTGGCTGTTTTGGTGGGGGAAGGAGGGAGAGCTGGCTGTTAAACATTTACCAGTGCACAACTAGATATGCCTATGAACCGAACGTCTTTGGGGTTCTCAAAAAATTTAAGATATAAATGGGTTCCAGAGCCAAAGGTCTGCTTATTATAAAAACTAATAATTAGTTTATTATGCAAACTTAACAGCAAAGTCTATGCTCGAGGCAGATTTTCAGCCAGGTGCTCTGTCTTGAGAGACTCTTTGCCAGTCTCTCCTACATATACTGCCTTTCAACAAGATTAACTCCATACAATGATTTCCAGTCAAAAGGAGTGAGGTATCCTTTCTGGTTCTGGCCATGCTATGTACATAGCTCATTTACTTGCTGACTGATCAGAAACTATCAGTGTTATGGGGGGTATAGAAAAAAGACTCTGGGCTTGAGTAGTTAGAGACGTCTTCGGGGAGGAGGTAAGGCACGATATGGATCTTGAAGGTGGTTTGTGACGTGTATTGGCTGTAAGGAAGGGATTAAGCACATGCTAGAGGTACATTTTGTTTTGAAGAGTTTGTTGGGAAGTAATGAAGCAGGTGGAGTGAAAAGGAAAATCAGGCTGAGGATTTCAAACTTAGAGCATAATCAGACAATATATTTTCAAAGTGGATCAAATGTGAAGATGAAAGCGGTGCTTTAAGGAGATGAGTCTGGCAGATCTGTGAAGATTAGCAGAGAGTGGATCCGAAGCCAGGTAAACCTCTTTTAGTCAATAGGAAATATAGTGTGAAGAACCTGGGCTTTTAATTCAGAAAGACCAGGGTTAGAATTCTTCTGCCACTCTGTTACTACTTTCAATTTATGGATAAGATGTAGGTAACTTGCCAGTGGAGGTTGTAAGTAACAAAACGGATGTGAAAGAGGTTTGTATAGTATAGATTAGATGCTTGGTGTACTATGCTAACACCTTCAGTAAGAGGTATTATCAATGCTACTTGTACAACTACTGCTATGACTGCCACTACTATTATAACCATCATTGTTTGATAGGTTATATGGAAGATCAGAACAGGGGAACCTTCAGTGTGAATAGGATGTGGAAACCAGGCCCATCCTTAACAGTAATGGGTGCAAGAATACAGATGGAAACTCACTCATTATATTTCTACACACTTAAATGTTGCAGATCAGCTAACTGTTAAATAAAATATACTCTTGCCTCCAAATTTGACAAATGCAGTTTCTAATGAGATGGATGACCTTTTAGAATTCTCAGGTTTTTTTCAGTTCTGTTTCAGAACATAGTGGCAGAGGGAGAACTGGCCTCTGTCACCTCGTTCCTGTCCTACAGTCATACCTCCTTTTGCCCATATCCTAGGCTCTTTGCCATAGCATGTCCACATGCTTGCTCCCCAAGCAACCTTGCCTTACCCCTTACAAGCTAGCTCTTGACTACTACTCAGACCTTGAGGTGAATATGGCTGAGGATTGATAGTCTAGGGTTCTGCATCGGAATTTGGGGTTCTGGGAGTCTGGTGAGGTCAACTCCAGAGGAGTCAGAAAGGATGGCCCTGTGCTGTGCAGACTCCTCACTTCACGAGGAAGTACCTGGCCAGTGGGCCAAATTGGGTTCTCTAAAATGCAAGGCCTAGGGCAATGGCCCCTTTTGCCTCTGTCTCAGGGTGGTGCTGGAAGGGATCATCTGACATGAGTGACAAATCAGTAGGACGTGTTTATTGTTCATTGTGCGATCTGTGAAAATGAGAGTGAAAAAAGTGAAAGATCACTGGATTCCAGGAGAATTTGAAAGCCACTGAGAAAGTTAGGACAGAATGTGGGAGCAGATGAGGTGGGACCTGAATGCAAAATAACTATGTTTTGCTCACCATTGTGTCTTCCAGCACCTAATCAACTTCTAGCACATTGCCAAGCACATAGTAGTGACTCAATAAATGTTGAAAGGCAAGGTGAAGATACTTTGCATAGCTGTGTCAGAGATGTGAGAAGAAAGTCATTGTAGAACATGTGAAGAAACAAGGAAAATAAGTTCTCGTGGGGTCAGTGTAGAGCTGTGAGGGAGGGAGCATCTTGCTGTGATTGGCATGGTAGTGTGTGAACTACTTGTGTGTGCGGACCATGTATATTTAATATTTGTATGTGTGGCATCTAACATAGTTGCAATTCTTTCTTAAATGAATAATTGAATAATAATATATAAGAACAAGCTTTCTAGGAAATTAATTAGATTTTAAGGTTAAAATGATAAGTGGCAAAGACAAATTTGTGTCATCAGTGAACTGGTATGGTGGCTGAGGAACTTAAAGTAATTCAAGAAATGAAGAGATCTTGGGTGTTGCGTTACTATCAGAATGAGGCAATGAAAGCTGTGTTCCAACAGAAGGTATTACTTGTAACCTTTTTGGAGAGGAGTAGAAGATGCAGGTGACCAGATTAGCTTGAATTTTCTAACTGATATTCACTTAACAAGTCAGATGTAGAGGAGCATAGCTGGAGAAAAGAATTCAAAGACTAGGGTAGAATTATTTTAGAAACAGGTATGTATAACAGTCATTTTGCTCAAAGTTGTTAGAAAGTATTATTTAGTCACATTTTATAATAAGTGTGTACAGTAATACCTCATGTCAAGGAATATCCTATATTTCATGACAATAGTAACAGGAAAACCTTACAATAAGGTTAAAATAGTCAAGTTCTTTTTGAGAACTGGTGTATTAATTGGTGTAAATTATTACATTTTTACTGTATCTGATTTGTAATCGCCTAAATACACAGCAAACACCTGTGATTATTTTAGTGATCCTTGTCTTGTTCAGGTAACCCCAAATATGTGTGTGTATTTAGACTGTTGCCTGTTCATATATACTCAGCTGTGCCTGTTTGCTTTGTTATTTTTCTAAGTTCAATGGACCAACATAAAAATTTATGGCAACTGTCGCTTAATGTCACCTTTACCTATAAAAAAAAAGAAAACAAACAAAACTAAATCCTGCCAGGGCATCTATGATGCTGTTTATAGTTGACTAAATGATCAGATATACTCTGTACTAAACTGATCTCTGATATAATGGGCCAAAGTTAGGGCCAAAAAGATATACCCTGTTTCCCCAAAAATAAGACCTAGCCGGACAATCAGCTCCAGTGCGTCTTTGGAGTAAAAATTAATATAAGACCCGGTTATATTATATTATATTATATTATATTATATTATATTATATTAATTATATTATATTATATTATCCCGGTCTTATAGTAAAATAAGACCAGGTCTTATATTAAGTTTTGCTCCAAAAGACACATTAGAGCTGATTGGCTGGCTAGGTTTTACTTCCAGGGAAACACGATAGCATATATACTTGTATATACAAATGCATTTAAATACATGTTTGTATAGCAGTGTTACCCTAAATTTACTTTATTAGCCAATAAAAATCATTAGCTTAAAATAATCTTGCCTGTTCTTGAACCAAAGATTTCTTTTTAAAATTTCCAGAAAACTGAATAATCATGCAAGTTTTATTAATTACCTTAGCATTGTGACCTGTTTATGCATTTTTGCTTGTTTATTTTTAAGAAACAAATCTTATTTATTATTAAGGAATGAGCAAAGGTATATCAGCTGCTAATCCTTTCTCACTTTTGCTTCTCTGTATACAAGAAGTGAGCAGGCTGATTCTTAGAATTGTTTGGTCTTTCATCTTCACAATTTTTAAAAGTACAGATTTTTTTCAATCATCATTCTTTTAATTATTTTCACTAATTTATATTTTTCCTGATTATTAGAATAATGTTTATACTTTGAATTCTAATTCTTTCAAAAATGAAATTTCTCTCTCCTTCCCTATAAAATCAAAACACTATATATTTTTTGGTTAAATAGAAACTTTTAAAAATATAGATATTGTCTTGCAAAGAAATACTTTAAAAATAATTCAGTTATATGGCAATTGATATTCACAAACTCAGTAATTTAAAATAATCACATTGCTTCTAGATATTAAAGAATTCATTTTTAATGTTTTCCTAATTCTTCTTGCTTTTAATATTTTAGGCCACTTGATCATTCTGGCATTTTATGGTAGAGAATACATTGAGTTTGGCTCATGGAAAGAATATGAGGTAATCGATCACATGTTCTCTATAAATAATGAACTATATGTATGCAAAACAGTATTTTAATATGTCAAAGATGGGATCTCATGTTCAAATTTTTTCAATAACGTTTTATGTATAAGATTTTGAGATAGGGTTTTCCTGTCATGATGGTTGGCAATAGTGAATGTGGCGAGGAACTTTATTTTCTTTCACTACTTATATATGTTTAAGACAAAACAGTATTAGATTGAGCTTCACATTTTTATGTGGTTAGTTATTATTTTTATGGCTGCAGGTCATAGAAAGTTTATTAGCATTTAAATCAGAGGACCTGACAGGTATTGAAAACATGTCAGTTACAGACAAAATCAAGGACATCATGATTAAATTGCTGGATTAAAGGACGAGTCATTTTAACACAATATTTTGCAACATTTTCTGAACCCATGTATGTTGGGGTAGACTCACTCACATGGGGTGAGCCAACCGGGATATTTGGATTAAGGGATAGAGGGGCTAGTCAGTAATGTCAAATGTTATACCTTCACCTTCTGTCTTCTGATAGTCTTTTTACAGCTCTCTGGGATCATGTGTTCCTTGTTTATATCTTTCATTAAAAAACTCGAGTTATATAAAAAACAGAAAGACTTCCTTTGGGTAGTTATTATTTTAAATGCTTCGGATAGCATAGGTTTCATGGGGCTGTAGAAACCATGAGAGAACTCCTCTTTCCTATTGCATTTCCCCGAAAATAAGCCCTAACCGGAAGATAAGCCCTAGCATGATTTTTCAGGATGACATCCCCTGAACATAAGCCCTAATGCGTCTTTTGGAGCAAAAATTAGTGTAAGACCTGGTCTTATTTTCAGGGAAGCACGGTACCTGCCTCCCCAGCCTGTCCCAAGTAGGATTAAAGGCACGCTACATTGAAAAGTAACAGCTAGCACACATAGTTTATAGGGAAATAGTGAGAAAGGGCGTTGAGGCTCCTCTAATGTGAAATTCCTAGGCATTAATCAGGGTCATTTAACGAGAATACAAACTTGACTCTTATATTAGTCTTTTCCAATCTCTTTGGTACCCATGTGTCACCCTGCATGACGCCTGGGAATGACCTAAAAGGGCAGTGAATTAAGTGTACATGCCACATGCATTTCCATAGTTGTTGCACAGATTACCAAACATCAAGCCTGTGTCAGAGTAACTTCAAATTAAAGATAGTAAAATATAGCAGCTCCTTAGGCAATCCAGCCAGTGACATGATATCATGGGGATCAGTCGGTATTAATTATTTGGTGGAATAATTGGCTAACACAGTGCTGGTGTCATGATTCCCCTATTCAATAATGGGTTGGTTTTGTAGGATGGTGCAGCAGTTTGGTGTGTGAACTTTGGCTTCCACTACAATAGTACTTTAAAGAGAGGCCTTCCATTAACATGAAGAAAGGTGAAAAGAGCCCTGATGGTGGTGGTGGGGTCTTGTGGGAGAGGTATCAGAGGGCTAGGCATAGAGTCTGAGTACATGTAAGCTGTTCATCTGTAAACTGTTCATCATCACTGGTCTTTGAGATTATGTTTGCACACAGATTACTTCCCTATCTTTCCACATAGTTGAAATGCAATTGCCAGTCCATTCAAGATGATAAAACATTGCTAGTTTAATATTTCTTCAGGCTTTAGCTTCTGTGAGAAGATACGTGTATAATCTGCTGGTTAAGAGACTTAACCAAGACTTGAGAAAAATTAACTAGAGCTATATCCTTCATTTCACACCTGTGGCTTTATAAAAGTCCTCCAAAGGGTACACCAAAAATTTTCCTATTTTTTCCAATTTTTTTTATGGCTATAAGGAAAGATAAATTGGATAGTTTTGTGTCTAAGACCTTTGGAACATGATTTGTAACAAAAAGGGATGCATTTATGTACAGAAGTAATACTTTAAGAGCTACAATAATCTTTATCACAGTATATTTAAAGGGTTTCAGTACCAACTATCAAGTAGTCTTAGGAAATCTTGCAACTTTATCATATTTCTCAAACCATTTGAGTTACCTATATCAAACAAATAAATCTGATTCTTTTTCCTTATCACTCAACTTTTATGATTGAAGGCATCCGAGAGGGACATTGATATCATACTTAATTGTGAAAACTTGTATGGGCCTGGAGAAAAGAGTTTCTATGGTATAGTTCTCTTAAAAGTGCTTACAGATGTTTATTAAAAATAGTTTAGAGGAAATTTACAATAACCAAAAGATGTGTCTGTGGAGTCTTTCCCTTGAGAAAGTAGTGGGAGAGCTAACCTTGAATTATTCCAAGAAGCAAGAGAGGGCAATTCTCTATGTGTCTCTCCTTCCCACTTTTTTTTCCCTTTTAATCTGATTTTTGGACCTTTCATTTTGATAGCATTAAAATCCTTTCTTATATGTGAAATAAGGAAGTTGACTTGGGAAGGGTAGTGGTAAGGAAGGAAAAATGTTTGTTTTTATGTATTGCATAGCATATAGGACAGTAATTATAATATACTTTTACATTTATATAGTAGATCACACCTTACAAAGTTCTTTTGTGTGTGTAGCATCTTGTTTAATTTTCCCCATCTAGTCACTATATGGAGTGGGGATTGTTTCCATCTTATGGATGGGGAAACCCAAGACCCAGAGAGGTTAAGAAGAACTTTCGAAAGTTGCACAGTTAGTAAATGGAAGATCTAGCCTGTGAACCTAGAAATTGTGCCTCTTACTCTAGTATCCTGATCTATATTAGTAATTATATTCAAGTTATTCAATAATTCAAATTATATCTTCCAATCAAAGAAGTTCTTCTGGAGCCACCTTGAGAATATTAGTGGCCTGCAGAGCAGGTCCTTTTTTTGTCTTTTGTTTTCCTTTGGCGCTATCAAAGCACACTGTTTCATTAGAAGGTAGGGTTTCAGAGCCAGTGCTCTATACTGCTTTCCTTTTTTGCAAGGACTGTAAATTAGAGTGGCAAACTGTGGCTCTCTTTTCCTTCTTGCATTCTGCTATAAGTGAAAATAAAGGTTATGTACCTCTTTTCCTACTGACATTGTGGATCCAGAAACAGGAATTAGACTCGGCATTTCCTTTATTTCTGTTCCTCTTGAACTAATATGTACTGAATTAACACATTACACAGGGTACACAAATTATTAGCTTTTTCCTAGGGCTAATGACAATTGGTATTAAAATAGAGTACTATTTAAAATATAAAAATTAAAATTAAAATATAAACTGCATATTAAATATATGTCTTGCTCATAAGTGACATTAATAAGCATCATTATTTTTCATACAACTTGAAATACTGCTTGGATTTCATTATCCCAACACTGGTAGTTAAATACATTCGTTCTTAAAAGTACTTTCTATAAGCTGAAAATTCTAGGTTTAGTAGCATTTATGGATTTTAGTAGCATTTATGGTAAAAGTGTCAAGGAATGGTTCCTACATCATATTATAGAATTCTAGAGTCTTTGATAATAATGGATTTCAAAAATATATTTTTACCTTACCCAAGTATACATTTAAGTCTAATTGTATTATAACAATCTCTGAAATTACTAATTTGCAAATGGAAAATAACTCCCATCAGTGATCCGACAAAAAACATCATTAAGTTTAATAAGGGTTAAAAATTAATCACACAAATTTAAGATTAGAGTAATTGTTTAGACTCAAATCATAGCAGTCTACAAATTGAATATGTGTCAGTAGTTTTGTATGTTTAAAAATGAGCATGACCCTGGAGATTATTTTTCTTAAACTGGGCATTGAGCTCTTACAGTGCTGGAGCAGACACTTTAAATGTTCAGGTATTTTCTCCACAGTTCATTCTGAACATGGAAAAATTGGAGAGGCACCGAAAAGGGTAGCAAAAATAGACTTTGACAGGAGTGAGGAAAGGTTCAAGTTATGGAAATTACTTAGTCTAGAGAAAGAAGGAGGAGAAAAACCTACAATCTGTTTCCAAATTTATTTGTATTTCTTTTTTTTTTGTTACAAACTTTCAGAGCAAATCAATAAAGTAGCAAAATGACAGTTATTTTATCTCCTTGAAAGGCAGACTTAAATAGAGTGAGTTTAAATTATAGAAAGGATGATTTTAATGTGTCATAAAAAAGACACTCCCTAAAAGGTCGTTAAACTCTTGGAGTGGCAATAGAGATACTTGGGGGTGGGGGGGATGTCATACTCCATAAATGTCTTTATGACTAGAATGGTTATCAACTAAATATATGGTTGATTTTTACAGTCTCTACCAAGTTTAGGGTTCTTTGATTAAAATTGTGCCACAAATTGCTTGGAAACGTAATGCAATATGCACATAAATATGCTCTTATAACTAAATATGATATATGTGGTTTATGGAGAGCCTGTTATTTTTTCAGAGATAAATTAAGATAAAAACTGCAAGTGCATTTCAAATTTGGGATTATAGAAAGAATTGAAATGCCCTTAATATGAGAGATAATATATTACAAATTCCATATAATTATGTGCATTTTAAAAACACTTAATAGAAGTAAAAAGGAAACCAATAATTAGTCAAGAATGTGAGAATGAAGCTCTATCCTTTGGGAACGTGGTCTAGTGCAAACTGCTCATGGGTTTTTGATTTAGTCAAACCTGAGTCTGAATCTTGGTTCGCCGACTTATTAATTCAATATCCTTATGTAATATGAGGATAAAAACTGTTGCCTTGCAGACATGTGAAAATTAAATAAGGGATATATGTGAAGTACATAATCCAGTACTTGGCACAGAGTACTTCTTAACAAGTGAGTTTCCTTCATTCCCCCTATAAGTCTTAGAGTTTCTCTAGGAGTTTGGATCAGGAAAACCAATAGAAGAGGGAGGGGATAAATGGGCAATTTTGGGAGACAGGGTGCAACATACTTCTTGGTTCTCAAATTTTACTATGTCCTACTGTGGTCAACAAAAACTTAGTGCTTTTTTACATTAAGTGGGAACCAGTTTAGGTTTCACCTTGAGCAGAAGCTTCATTATCAGACCCACTTTTAGGAAGAACACCATATAGAGTTGTAAGTAGGAAACCGCATGTGAAGCAGAAAATGTGAAATATCTTCAGATCTGAACTCCTGGGGAAAAATTCCCTTTTGTCAAAAGGAAATAAATGTTTACGTAAGAGTTCAGTGTGACACATACATTATTTTCTTGCAATTTACCGTCAGTCAGCTCTTGTTTTGTTTTATTTGAATTAGCATAATAATCTTAGGTTCCCATCTGACCACTTACCCCTATCCTTCCCCCCATCCCAGCTAATACAAGTCAGTGGACTCCCTTAGCTATCTTGCATAGTCGTGTATTTCATTTAGTAATTAATATTTTATAATATAACCAATATTTATTAAGTGCTACTTAACTGTATGTGAGGCACTGGGGTATGTACCTTATATATATTCACTTAGTCTTCACATTATCACTCTGAGTGAAGTAAGTACTACAAATCCATAATCCCTTATATTCACTTCTGAATTTCAAAAGGCTCTGAAAACCACCAGTTTCCCTAAGTTTGTGGCAAAACTAATTTAGCTGTAAAACCCGAACTAAAGGAGATGGGGCTATTTAAGGGTCTTTATTTTCCTACACTTTGAACATTCATTCATTTAGTTACAGAGATGTTAATGTGTATGGTTATGTAATGCTACTCTCAATTCACCTGGAGTGTTATAGTATTACTTTCTAAAATTCTAAAATTTTAGGTTATGTGATGCATCGGGCTCAGGGGCTTAGAATAGGCATTTGCAAATATGTTTCATTGTTCCATTTTATAGATGAGAAGAATGATGCTAGAAGATGTTCAGTAAATTGCCAAGCTTTGAATGGTATGTTGAGGAAATTACTCAGGTAATGCATGGTAAAGCCAAATTTAAACCCTAGCAGTCTTACTCCAGAGCCTGTACTCTTAAACTGTAGGCTGTTTTGCCACCTCGTTGCCAAAGCAAAATTAAGCTTAGTTGGCATCAGTGTGTATGTATTGAATGGACACAATTGCTTATCTTTACTAATAGAGGGAAACATATACCTGGATATTTTAATGGAAGATAATCCTTTTATGATTTGTATTTGCGTATGCTTTTCTACATTATTTTGGATATTTTGGATAGATGTGTCTGATCCTCGAATTCTTGTAAGTAGGAGACCAGTCTCGGGTTGAGGTAGAAAACTATTTAGTTTCTCCATTATCACTCTTCATTATTTTACATTATATCTGTCACTCAAGCTAAAAATTGCTTGTTCTGACTTCATTCAACAATTACTGGCCTATGTATTCAACAATTACTGGCCTATGTAGTAGGCCAATAATACAATATTGAACAAGAAAATTATGGTCCCTATTTCAACAGGGCCACTATTGTCATTGTCATTGTGGTTGGGGTAGTTCTTGGTGGGGTCCTCACAAAGCAGCGTGTTTAGCAAATGTGATCCAAAGTGGCATTAGAATCACTCTTCCTGCCCAGTCCTTGTGGCAATCAAAATGGCGCCAAAAGTTGCCAGAGTCCCCAGGTGTAGAATGGAGTAGTGGTATATCTGGATGTTATTCATACTCAGCCCTGAGGGTAGTAGGTGCCCACTCGCTCATCCACTATCCAAGTTGAATTACTGATTTTAAATATTTCTTTTTCTAGAACCCTGGCGGCATGCAAAGTAAATAGAACTGAGAGATCTACAAAGCAAATAACTAAACTGCTTATACTCTGGGTACAATGGCTGAACTGAAAAGCACGATTAATTGTGGATAATCTTACCCATGGCTAGTAGTTGAGAATGCTCATTACACTTCGTAAATAACGAACATAAGTTAAGCTCCCGAGTTAACACACCAAGTGATGCTAGATTTTTTTTTGAGCTATAGAATCGAAGTCTCTAGGACTTTACATATGCAAGTTATTTCTCAAAGAAAAATAGCACCCTGATGCAAAGTGTATTCTGTAGCACTTAAACATTTCTGCTTCACTTTTATTTTTTGAAGTGACATTTTAAAATTAATTACAAATTCTAAATAATTTGTGAATAAAAACAAGTATGAACCATTTATGATTTTGAACTTGTCATTTGAAAGAGAAATGTGCATTTTCATTCAGTGTCCCTATCAACTGATTTGTAATCAGTATTTTGTATTAAAAGTAATAACATTTGAAAGTTTACAGAACCTGAGGTTTATGACAGTTGACATTATTTTAAGTGAAAACAATTTTATTGTTATGATTACAAAAATGATATATGCTTAATGTAAAACGCTCAGAAAATTCAGAAAGATGCAAAGAAGAAAGTAAAAAAATTCTGTTCAACGATTACTGCACATCTGCTTGTAAGATTACTGTCACATCTTAGGTTTTCTGTCAATGAGTGTGTATGTATGCTCACTCTGGCACTCTAGTGTGTGCTTCTGCTCACACATGTGCTCTCTTTCTTTCTTCCTCCTTACAAATACAAATCTTAAAAAGTTGGGTCATACAATTTGTTTTTTAACTTTTTACAGTCATATCTTGAACATCTTTTCATGGTAATAAGTAACCTTGGCATTATATGAATATCAATTTATTTAAGCAATTCTCTAGATAGACATTTAGGTAGTTTCTTGTATTTTGGTATTATAATTAATTATTGTATGTGCATATTTGTGCAACTGTCCATGTAGTTACTTAATATGAATGGAGTTGCTGGCTAGAAGATTGGAACATTTTGAATGTTTTTACCGACTACCGGATTGCTCTCTAGAAAGGTCATGCCATTTTATACTCCCACCAATAGTGCTTTAATATTTTGTTTCTTTGTATGTATGCTGTCTGATACTGGATATAATCAATCTTTATAATTTTTTTTTGGTATTTTTGCCAGTCTGATAGTTGAAAACAAAATCTCACTTGGATTTGCATTTTTTGGATAAGTAATGATAAAACAATTTAAAACATGTTTATTAGCTATTTGTATTTATTTTGGTTATTGTCCATTTATGTTTTTAGCCTATTTTCCTATTGGGAACTTTCTTCTTCTGTTCTTCTTCCTTGTTTTAAATTTAAAGATTTCTTCATAATATAAGATTATGAAATTTTGTCATTAATGCTGCACATATTTTGCCATTTAAAAATATTTACTGTTTTTTGTTGTTGTTGTGTTTAGGAGATATTTTGGTAGGTAAATGTATCACTTTATTTTCTACTTGGTATTTCCTATAACATGACCATTATAACTCATAATGACTCAGTAGATTAAAGATTAGATCTTTGAAAAACTGAATTTACTTTTCAGATGGGAATCCATTTTGTAGATGAGGAAGGTGACGAATTGTTCCTGTTAATCAGATATGTTTGCTGTGATTACAGTTTCAATAGCTGCATATAAAGTAGGAATTATGAGAGGGAGATATTTTGATATAGTTGAAAGACTCTTCGCTTTAAAGCCAGATAGTCCTGGCTTTGTGTATTTGTTCATTAACTTAGACAACAAATATTTAAAAGTGCCTATTATACATTAACCATTCATAGTGGATTTTCTACTTTCTAGCTGTGTGATCATGGGCAGGTTACTTAAGTAGTCAATTTTTTGACTCAGTTTATTTATTTGTGAAACAGGGATAATGCCTACCTTGTTGATTTGTAAGGGTTGGTTATAGTTTTCCTGAAGTATGTAGCAGTACCTGACGTATAACCAGACGATAATAAATCATAGTGTTGTTATTCAGAGTCACACAACATGGTGTAATTTTAGCCTCTTATATATAATGTTATTGCTGTGGTAGTAATTTAGCATTTGGGGTAATTAACGATGATTATTATAATTTTATTAATAGAGAGAATGGTGCCCAGCTAGGTTGACTATAGTTAGGATCCTGTCAGATAAATAATACTTTCTTATATTTGTATAGCAGTTTAGTTTTTAAAGCTTTTTGCCATTTCTTGTCTTATTCTGTGGTTTTCCTATAAGATAACCAGGCTTGTATAATTTTCCATTTTACAGTTCAGGAACTGAGGCTTGGAGAGATTGATTGACTTGTCTAAGGTCATATGGTTTGTAAGTAATTAAGCAGGTTCCTATTTTCCTTCTATCTATAATAATTAAGATTCTTCCTGAACCGAGATTGACCCCCGCAGCATGGGAAGGCACAGAGAATGGAATTTGATTATGATTACACAGTCTTCACTTAGCTTTAGCCATGTTATTGTTTCTTGTGGTTGTTCCCATTCTCCTCTCCTGAACATTGGCCTTATTTTAGTTGTCTATGGCACTGATGATAGTTACAATGAATCACACCTCTGGGTATTCATGCTGTTGTGAAGACCCTTTCTTTTCACTCTGTACCGGGCCTGTAGCTTACTTTAACAAACAGAATTAAAACTGTTCCAGGTCTGGGTATAAGACCTAAGAAAGCCAGGTAGCTTTTGCTTTTGTGTTTTTGGGAGACCTGAACCATCATGTAAGAAATCTGGCTACCTTCTTAGGGAGACCATTTGGAAAAAAGGCCACATGGAAAGAGAGAGGCCCTGAGATTACATGGAAAGAGAAACCTAGCCATCTAGTATTCTAGTGGGACCTTGTTCCCATCTACCAGCTGAAAGCAATCATATGAGTCACCATCACCAAGATGAGCAGAAGAACTGCCTAGCGGAGCCCAGCCCCGACAGCAGAATTATGAGCAAATAAAATGGTTGTTTTCTTGTGCCAGTAAGTTTTGGAGTGGTTTCTTATACAACAGTAGAAAAGTTAAAGAGGCATAATAGTGTTCTTGAAAATAAAAGTTTTGCTAAAAGATGTTTACTTTTCTTGCTCTCTTTTGACAGTTTTGGTCTTTCCACGGCTTGCAAATATCAGGCAATGTTGAAGAGAGATAATAGTAATGAATAACTCTTTTCCTTTCCAGAAGCACACCTTACTCTACCGTAACTACATGGCTTTGGCCGATACTTGGGTGAATCTGAGGTAAACCAATCTCTCTGTACTGAATCTCTTTAGAGAAATCTCAGGAGATAGGATTGCTTCAGGATTCTTCTCTGTTATATTTCCCGCTCTGTCTTTTGTGGCTCCTTTTATCCCTGTTAGAGTTTAATTGGCTTTGGCCAAGGTCAGCTAAGTAGTAAGACAAGATGGAATAGCATTTCTTCCTCATTTGTTTTTGTTGTCTAAAAAAGACTTGAGAAGTCTTTTGTGGCTGAATGTGGATCTAAGACCAGAAACCACCTTTACGTCTAATAATTTACATGTTAGTTAGCAGGAAATTAGTACAGTGAGACATTGCTCGTGCAGTTTACTTTATTTTTCCCCTCACAGTTTCTCTCCTATTAAACTTTAAATATGATAGTATAGTGTTTTTTTCATGTTCCTACTAGAGATAAGAATCAGTGATCCAAAAATTTATAACTCTTTAAACAATTTTTTGTTGTTAAAATGTTTTTTGTTTTTTTTTTTGTCTTAAAAACAACATGAACATAGATTTAATATTGTAGAGCTTGGTTGGCTTCCAGATTGGTGGTGTGAGGGCCTCAGTATATTTGCTCTCCCTCTAAAACAAAAACATGGGCAAAACAACTGCAATCAACTATTTCAGAATTTTGGCAATTAACCAAAGTCAGAGAATGAACTGAAAATCGACTCCCCAAGAGAAAACTATTGAACCCTAAGAAGGCACTGGGGTCTGTGACATTTTAACTTGAGGCTATTTCCATCTTGCCTCCTTCCCCAGCGTAGTATGGTATAGCAAAAGCTGGCAGCATTACAGACAACGGAGAGATCTGACCACTTCTGAAGATCCATTAAAATCACCAGCCCCAGAGCACAGTTGATATTTTTTTTCCAAACTTGCAGCTCCCTGGGAAAACTCTATTCTCAGAAAGTGGTTGGCTATTTGATTTGACTCAGAGCTCAGCACAGTTGGGGGAAGAAAAAACCTACTTCTAGGGCTTTCCTGAAACAATAGCAACTGTTGGCAACACCCCCACTGCTTAGAGCTGTGATTTCAGTTGGGGCAAACAAGAGCCTGGCCGGGAATTTAAAAGGGAATCCTGGAGAATTAGCCAACCGTAAGGAATTTTGTAAAGCTCTAAACATTATCCTGGACATTTGAAAGGTTGCAAGACTGTGCACATGCTCAGGAGAGACCTGGGAAGGGAGAGACTGCTTCTGGCTGAGACTGAGTTTCTGTGTAAGCAGGAAGTGCAAATTGAGGCTGTCGTATAAAGTGCCTGAAGTTTGCAGGTATGACTTCTGATAAAGATTCCATTGGCAAAGGGTGGAAGACAAACAAGCAAGCATTTAAGGAAATCCTCTAACCAATCATGGGTTGACCACTAAATTATGCCTATCCAATATGACTCCTAGGAAGCCAGGCTAAAAAATAAAAGAATACCTTAAAAAAAAAAAGTCTAATAGAGAACTCAGTGGCCACATACTATAGGGAATACAGAATCTACAGAATTATTTTATGAAACTGCTAAACACATAAGCAGTATTAATAGAAACAAAATGAGTGATAAAAAATTCTTGGTGGGCAGTGTGGAGGATTTCAATGAGTTGTTAAAAAAAACACAAAAACCCGCCAACAGAAAGATGTCACTGTGGGAGCCCAGATTTAGACTTCTTAGACAAAAGATTTTGTAGCTTTTATAAATATGTTTAAAGAACTAAATGAAACCATGCCTAAAGAATTAAAGGAAAGTATAAGAATGATATCTTACCAAAGAGAATATCAATTACCATAGAAATTGTTTAAAAGGAACCATATAGAAATTCTGGACTTTAAAACGACGATAACTGAGATGAAAAATTTAGTAAGTGGGCTTAACAACAGGTAGGAGTTGGCAGATGAAATAATCAGTCATCTTGAAGGTAATAATTCAATAGAGATTATCCAGTGTGAGGAGTAGTAAGAAAATAAAAAAAATGAACAGGGCTTCAAGAAATCTATGGGATTCCATAAAGTGTACCAGCATATGCATAATGGGAGTTCCAGAAGGAGAAGAACAAAAGAAAGAGGCAGAGTATTTAAAGAAATAATGGCAGAAAAGTTACCAAAATTGTTTATGAATGTTAATCTACACATTAAAGAAACTCATGGTACTTAAATAGAATAAACCCAGAGCAATCCACTCTTAGACACATTATAGTCAAACTTATAAAAGTGAAAGACAAGGAAATTTTGAAAGCAGCAAGAGAAAAATAACTTGTCATATAAAGGGGATCGCCAATAAGATTAATAGCTGACTTCTTACCAGAAACCATGGAGGCTAGAAGGTATTTTCAAAGTGTTGTAAGAAAAAGACTGTCAGCCAGGAATTCTGTATCTAGCTAAACTTCCAAGATGAAGGAGAGATTAAGACATTTACAAATACAGACACTCTGTGGCTAGCAGACCTGCCCTACCACAAATATTAAGAGAAGTTCTCCAACTTGAAACAAAAGGACACTAGACAGTAAACTAATTCACATGAAGAAATAAAGAGCAATAGTAAAGGTAACTATTAGGTTGGTGCAAAAGTAAAGGATAAAAGTAATTGCAAAAGCCACAATTTTGTACCAATCTAATACATAGAAAGACATGTGTAAAAAATACAAATAAATGTATTTTTTTTGTTACTTTTTTCTCCTATTTTAAAAGACAACTGCATAAAGCAGTAATAATAAAACTTTGTTGATGGGCTTACCACAAGTAAAGATGTAATTTGTTTGGCAATAATAGTAAAAAGAAAGGGAAGGAAATGGAAGTATATTGGAGGAAAGTTTTTATATATTATTGAAATCAACTTCATATTAATCCAGACTAGAATGTTTCAAGTTAAGTGCTAATTGTAAGTTCCAGGGCAACCACTAAGGAAATAATGCAAAAAAATTATAGAGAAAGAAACAAGGAAATGAAAAAGGTACATTAGAAAATATCTAACACAAAAGAAGTCAGGAATTGAGATGTAGAAGTTATTATAGAGCTCAAATATACTTTGATGGAATACAGGTTATAACATGTATAATATGTATAATATGTATAATATGTATAATATGTAATTTTCACATTAAATAATGTATTTTTGTAATCTTTAAGGAATGTTACCAATAAAGCATATTGTTCATGGGTCCTCTTCAGGACTGAATTTTACAGTACTAGCAGACACTTATCAATAGATTTTTAAAATATGGTATAAGAAAAATACACCGAAGTTAAATCAGTGTGAAAAGATTCTATTAACCCCCGGTTCTTAAATTGTGGCTTTGTTTCCCTGGAGATGAAATAGCAACATATGGAAGTGAGACTTAGCCTTGATTTTGTTTTTGAAAGTTTGGGTATGGAAAATTTAGTTCTTTCCCTTCCTCTAAATGTAGGGGAAAAAAGATGAACAAAGGACTTTGGAAAATAGAGATCATGGGAAAAAGACATCTGGAGATATGCACATAAGAAAGGGCTGTTAAAAAGAGAAATGTTATGGGCAGAATATTTCAGCAGTCTTGAGAGGTATCTGTCTATATTTTTCTTTCATATATTGTTGTTTCTATTCTCCATAGGTGCCCAGCCCACTGGAGATGTGATCTCATAACAGGGATTATTCAGTGTAGTTTAGAGCTGCCACATTTATAATGTATTACATATGCCTTCAGAAAATGAAACCCATGTTTAGCTTTATGGTGTGAAGAAAGTTTAATTATATCAAACAATATATGTAATTTCCTTATTATAGAAAAAGTGATTTAAATGAATTTTTCTTACAACTGATTTAAACTATCATTTAAAAATGAAATTCTCAATCTGTTTTCAGTCCCAGCACAGTTGAAGAATATAGCATATTTGCATCAGTAATGATGTCTCACTCAACTGGGAGCATCTCTCTGGGTGAGAATAAGTAATATTTCAAAAGACCTCCAAGTAATTCTGATATAGAATACCTTCTTTACATTATAAGTTACAAATTTAAATAATAGATTCCAAGAATCTTATGAAAATTAGTGTTATTAAGAGATTACAATGATTAAAATGTAATCTCATGTGAGACTATTTTGTTTTTTTAAGTTAATATGTAAACTTTCCAGTACTTCTATTACCTTACCAGTGTTTTCAAGACATTTCTATTTCTAGTTTTTTAAAAACCATATTAACCATTTTTAAGTGGTTAATACCACTTACAATAGAGTTAACTACATTCTCGTTTGTGCAACAGATCTCTAGAACTTTTTCATCTTGCAAAACTGCAACCCTATATTCATTGAAGAATAACTCCCTTTCCCCCTCTCCTCAGCCTCTGGTAACCACCGTTCTATTATACTTTCTAAGAGTTTGACTACTTTGGATATTTTATATAAGTGGAATCATGCAGTATTTGTATTTTTGTGACTGTCTTATTTTACATAACATAATGTCCTCAAGGTTTACCCATGTTGTAGCATATGACAGAATTTCCTTTTTCTTTTTTTTTTTAAGGCTGAATAATGTTCCATTGTATGTGTATACCACATTTTGTTTACCCATTCATCCACTGATGGGCATTTAGGTTGCTTCCACCTCTTGGCTACTGTGAATAATGCTGTAGTGATCACAGGTGTACAAATATCTTTTCAAAGTCTTGTTTTCAATTTTTCTGGATATATTTCCAGAAGTGGTATTGCTGGATCGTATGATAATTCTATTTTTAATTTTTTGAGTAATCTCCATAATGTTTTTCATAACAGCTGCACCATTTTGCATTCCCACTAACAGTACACAAGCGTTCTAATTTCTCCAGATACTCACCAACACTTGTTGTTTTCTGTTTTTGAAAAAATTAAAAAATATATATATAGTGCCATCCTAACCATTCTTAGGTTCTTAACTTACTGCTAACATGTTAGGTCTTTATTTACTTCGTTTCACTTTCTAAAAAAAGGCAGTAGTTATTTTAGGAGGTTTCCTACAATGATTGCAAATCTTCACACTGTTGCCTATTCTTGAACACTAGAACACCAGTTAGGGCCAGTGCTCTAAACATACTAAGTATATAAATCTGGACATTTGAATTCCTATGTAGTTTAGTAGATAGGGTCCTTTTTACTTCTTGACTTCATATGATACTATATGAATGTATCACCATTTTGTAAGACAGAGATGGTGCTTTTTTGTTTCTACTTCTGGTTTCTAAATGATAAACGTGCATTAATGGTATCATTTTGGTGATTGCTATCACTGGGCTGGTTTGTCTGCTCTTGTTTCCGAGCAGTTCATCAAGTGCCACATCATTGGATGTATTACTTCAGTGTACATCTAATGTGCTTCTTCATCTCTCTCTGAACATGGTTGTCTCCATTTCACTTACCCTCCGGTATCTGCTTCTGAATCTGTCATCTGTCATCCATCCATCCTCCATGGATTTCTTACCTAAGTGGAGTTGTATTCAAAGACTTTGCTTCAGTGTTGGTAGACTAGCTACCTTCTAGTGCCCTATATTTGGTGATCCTGTGTAGCTATTTAATGGTAAGTACAGCTTATAGATGATGTTTATGATTATGTTCAAGACAACAGTTATAATGCTTATAATCCATTTAGTTCTCACAGCTATATATATTTGGGCATTTTCTGTTTTGCAGATGTTTAGATTGATTGGGACCCCAAAGGTGTTTCTAACTTCTGACTCTTCCAAAGATTATTGTAATGTTGTAAGGTTGGAAAAAAAATAAAGAAACACATTGAATTTGGGAGCAGATTTGTATTCAAGTTTCGATTCTGCCACTGGTTGGCTGGCTAACAACTTACCTTTAGATGTTCTTATCCTGTCTGAGGCAGAAAGCTCATTTGTAAATTGAAGATAGTGATACTTAACCTTTTATTGTTAAAGCTTCATTGATATTGTCAGTTTGTGTTTTTAGGAAGCTTTTTAACCAAGGAGGCTTTCACATTGGAATTTCCTTCTTACAAATAGTGAAGGTAAAGGGATTTCAAACTCTAGTGGTTCTTTTATAAACCATATTTGACAGATCTCTTCTGATGAGTTTGGTTCTCATAGTTTGTCCATTAATTGAAAAAGTCAATCAAAACAGTAGGTGATAAAAATTATGCATACATCCCACTAACATTTTCTTTTAATTTAAAACACATAAATGGACTGTCTTTTGATTAGGAGCAAGGCCTTTCCTGGTAGTATAGGTTGGCTGATTGGCGCTCCAACGCTTTCATAAATCTACATTCATAACAAATCATTTCCAGGTTATATTTTCTAAATGTAGAATAAAAACTTAGACAATTGAAAGCAGTGCTTCTCAAAGTGGCTCCCAGAGCAGCAGCAGCAGCATCACATGGACGATTCTTAGCATGCAGGATCTTTGGTTTCTCCCCATACCTGCTGGATCAGAAACTAAGGGGAGGGGCTCAACAATCTATGTTTTCACAGGGCCTCCATGCTATAGTTTGAAAACCACTATTCTATCTTTTGTGATTTTCCCCAGTGTTTATATGTCTCTTACCTTTGTGTATTGCAACAGCAGTGTTTTGTAGTAACTTGCCTTTATCGAGTCTTTTCAAAACTTTTGACTTAATTTTTAAAGATATAATACCTTTTATTTTTGTTTTCATAGTTTATCTAATTTTTAATTAGTTAATTACAATAAGACTGAAAATCCACTAATGAAGTTTTGGAACAGATACTACTGATTTGGGGAGAACATACAACTCAGCATTTGGGAGCAGAACTGTAGTCTGTATGCTGTGAGTTACCCGCATGCATGGGCATCTGTTCGTATGGTTGGAGAGGAAATGGAAAGTGTGGGTTCATCTAGCAAGTGGGGTAAGTAAAAGTTAGTCAAGAGGGCTTCTTGGATATATTTTTCTATATAAGCTTATAGATTTCTCTGATCTACTTATCTTTATAGCCCTAAATCCAATATGCATATTTTAGACTTCTGTTTGGTCTGTAAGTAGTCTTGATTAGATCCTGGAGTTTGAAATTTATTATTAATAACTACCAGATCTCTTAGGTCAATATTATGGAGAAAGCAGAGAACTCACCCAGTGATTTATATGGAAGATGTGTGCCTGTTTTTGTTGACACCAAGGAAAGTGTGTAGCAGCTAATAATACTTGAAATTAGAAAACAGATGGAAATGTCCTTTTCTAGGCCGAGACTGTACTTTTTGCTCTAACTTGTAGTGCCTATTTTGATTTTGGGGAAACCAGTCATGTGTGGGGATAATTCAGTTCACCACATCCTGATGTCTGTTCCTGTCAAAGTACAGGTGAACTATTGGCCCACCTTTGAGATACTTAAGGGGTTACATACGTTGATCTGAAATCTGGCCCATGTAATTGAAGACATTGCTCTTTGGCAACATTCTGGGTGGAGTTTTGATTGAGCTGCTTTTCAAAAATTTATGTTTTAATTATTTGTATATTTTTAAATACATTGTTAATTTTGCAAAAGGAAAGGGCCAAAGTACTGGTACGTAGCTTGTCTACATCAACTCTGGATGTCTCTTTACTATCATGGTTGGGTGGTAGTACTGCTGTAAAACGTTAATAGAAAACTACCTAATGCAAAGAAAATATTGTCATTGCATAACAACGTAAGGCTATTATAACAGTTGTCCAGTAAAACAGCAGTCTTAGTCCCACTGAAATTGTTCAGATATGGATTTGATATTGCTTAGTATTCATTCTTCAGTGACATAGCAACTCAGTCATTCTACCAACAAACTAATAGCTGCTATAAATCTGATTTAAAATGTTGCTTAAATGCTTTAGATCAGGGGTGTCCAAACTTTTTTCAGCCTTTTTTACCAAGGGCCATATGCGGTAAAATACACAAACAGCCGGGCCACTCACTCGAGGTGAAGTACGTATTGCCTCTCCTGGTTTATTTAAGTAAACTGAGTATATTTTTGGAATTTGCTGCGGGCCAATTAACAATGGATTGCGGACCGCAGTTGGCCCACAGGCCACAGTTTTGACACCCTGGCTTTAGATAGCCTGAAGTTTTAGTTAGAGATAGGCTCTAAATATACTAAATCCACATATTTGATACGCATAGCATAAATTGTGAGTCTGTATTTAAATTCCACTTTGCTTTCTTTATAAGTGTTTATAAAAGTAATGAAAATTTTAGTTTCATGCAAAAGCATAGGAAAATGAGGACGCAAATTACACAGAAAATAGTTATTGAATAAGTTTTGAATGGTAACTATAAGCTAGTGATGTATACGTCTTGTATCATTTTATTATTATACTATCTTTCTAGAGTATTATTATCTATGTTTCATCAATTGGGAAAAATAGATTAAGAAAGCAGCTGACTTGCCCAAGATTATTTAACTAATAGCTGGTGGAGCTGAGATTTGAACTGTGGTCTGTTTAACACTAAAGTCCAAGCTTTTAAATATGACTTTACACCTTAATATCCGGTGCTTTAATATTCCTGGCCCACTTTCAAAAACTTCTCTCTTCCTGTCAATTTCAGCGATAACATTCAATGACTTGACAACAGTGACCTTTCTAAACAAATACAGAGTGTTACAGATCCAGATGGCCCAAGATTATATTTTATTTTTCTGGCTCAAAATAAATTGCCTGCTCTAAGACTGATAAAGTCCAAAAAAGACCCTTCTGTGTCCCAGGACTTCATCAGGCCACATGGCCCGCCAGTACCCTTTATCATGAGCCAGTCACGAGTACAGAGCCTTATGACTTTATACTATAATTTAGATTGGGGCCTAATGAAAGGGCAAGAAGCTGTTTTACTAAATGAGATCATTCTGGCTTTCAGTAATGACAGTACATTTTGGTAGAAAGATTCTGAGGAATTAAAGATAGAAAGGCAGTACTACTATCTGTCCTGTTAAGTGGACGTGAGCAAGGAGAAGGCTGATTTATAATTTAACAGACTACCCAATTAGGCATCTTTTTTTTTTTTTTTTCTGTTGGGATTTAAGTAGGATTTTTCTAGTGATTAGAAACCTATTCTTAATCATCCAAATTTTGGATGGGATCTTTTTGACAGTCTTAGATAAATATCTTTAGAAAATAAATTCTATATTAGAAACATGTTACTATATCATAAAATATAAACATAATCCTGTTATGAGCTCAATTACACTTAGCGAAGTTCAGATTTAGAGAGACCAGTATACAAGGTAGGCATAGAAATGTTTCAAAGATACTATATTGAAGCCATCTTGTAATTGACAGTAAATTACTATAACAAAAGAAGCACTGGACTTGGAGTCAGAAGGCCTGTGTTTGAGATTTGGTTTTGCCATTGCTCTGTAAGGATCCTTGAGCACGTGGTGTAAATTCTCTAAGTCTCAGTTTTCTCATGTGTACAGTGAGGCCAGAAATATATTACCTGCCTTCATTACAGAGTTGTTCTGAGGATCAAACGAGGGGGCATGTGACAAAGTTATAGTGGTGTACAAATGAATGCTGTTATTATTGTGGCACCTAATATATAATGGAAAGTGTTCTAAGTTGTGAATAGGACAAACATGCATTTGGAATTGCTCTGTTATTTAGTAGTTTGGTGATTTGGTTCAAGTCATTACAATCTTTTTGAGACTTAGTTCTCTCACCTAATCCCTTTTACAGACTTGTGAGAATTACATGAGTGTAGATGCTTTCTTTTTTATTATTAAATTTATTGGGGTGACATTGGTTAGTAAAATTATTTAGGTTTCAAGTATACAATTCTGTAACACATCATCTGTATATTGCATTGTGTGTACATGCTTTATAAATGCTTTTATAAATAGTGATTGAGTAGGAATTATAATGTTATCTTGAACAGATTTCAGAAAGTTAAAAAAGAAATAGTCAGAGGCTTCTTAGCTGTTCCCTAATATCTTAACAAGATAAATAACTGATGGAATATTAGAATATTAGTGCTGGGAGAATCCTTGAAGGTCATCTATCATATCCTCCTCATTTTAAGACAAAGGATTGCCTGCGAATCATTTTTCTTATTTCTGTCATGTTTATATGCATACAGAATAACACTGTCACCAGCATCATCAACTGTAAAGGATGACAACCATCTTTCAATCTTGATAGGTAGCGATTTCTAAAAATATAAAGTCCGAGAAGAACTCTGCTTGGAGGTAGTATTGTGTTGTGAAAAGAATTTGGGCTTTGTTGCCAAAAGTTGAGATGGAATCTTGATCCTGTCAGTGATTAGTTTGGGCACAGTGGGAAATGTGCTTAGAGTCTGGCGCAGTGTAACTACTTTACTATTTCCTTATGTATCACGTAGGCCATGTCTATGTCTGTACCATAACTTTTTTCACGTGTGATTCTTTGGATGTGAGATGAGTTTGCTTTTTATCCTATTTATACTAATGGTGCTTGACCTTTTCTCCCTTCTCCGCAACAAATACAATAGTGATTCCTCAAGATTGTAAGGAGAGATTGTGGCAAAGCAGAATCTTGGAGTTGTCCGTCAGCTGTAGTTAGAAAAGGCTTCCCTTTAAGGCTGGTTTATGGACTTAATGATGGAACTATAATTTTTAAAATGATAATTCTGTTAGACCATATGTCAAAATTGTTTCTTACATTGTTGATTTTAAAAGCTTAATTATTTTATGTTGGTTTTGCTTATACTAGGAGTTAACATGTGTTTAAGAACATTCATTAGAAAGCTAAATAGGCAGGGATTTCATATAATTTAAAAATAATATTGAGTGTACTCTTGTGAGAAGAAGAGCTTTACTAAAGAAATTAAAAGGAAAATAATGTTTTATCAGTGAAAACTCAGTAAGAGCAAATGCAGAGAATATTTGTCATCAAGAATAAAGACCTTTGTGTGCTTTTTAGGGCACAGTGTTAAAAGATTCCATAGTTTATATCTTGATGATTAATTTGTTTTTCATTGACTTATTAAGAATATCATTTTTATTCTTATTTGGTATCTTGGAAATATACAAGTTCATCCTAAAATTTGAAAAAAGAAAATTCAAAACTAGTTAGTTATTCAGTTCTAGAATCTAATGGGACTAGATTGGAAAACTGAAGATTGGTAGATTAAGGAGAATAATATACAAGCATAGATGCCTGTGATTCAGCGTGAATTTTCTATCATTTATCAGCATTTCAACTTTGGGACATGTTTTCCTTTCTCTCTTTTTGTTAATTAAATCTGAAGTGGATCGAATTTCTCCCTTGATCATCTATACCATAATTTCAGGGTAACCAATAGTCTGTGGGCTTTCAGTTGTTGTTTTTTTTAATATGAATTTTTGTGGAGAGGCTTTGTATCTGTCTAAATTTTGGCTACACTAATTGGAGAATGGATATTACAAAGTATTGGTCGTTGGTTTTTTAAATATTAAAATGAATTGGTTATGAAGAGATACAAACGGGTAGTTTTACATTTTCAACTTGTTTTTACATTGTCCTCAGAATGTTTAATATTTGTAATGAAATTATGTGTTGTTTTTTTTGCAAAAAGAAAACAATCGGGCAAAAATATGAGAAATGTTTTCAGTTGTCCAAGGCTAATGTTGACTTAAATAGGTCTAGGTTTTCATGGTTGACAGCTGCAGATAATTAGCTTTCTCTTCCTTAACAAAGAAAGCAAATGGGGCTGCAAGACAGTCATTGCCTTTTCTGTCATCATAATAATAATGTATGTATTTAACTTTTGCAGTTCCTTAAATTGATTTAGTGCTAAGCTGCCTACATTACATATAATAGGACTGACAAGTGAAAGCTGCAGCACATATTTGCGAGGCAAAAGGAAGCAGTGATTGACAGCAAAGTTCCTCTCTACAAGAAATAGCTGTGTTATGGAGCTCAAAAAGGGCTAGATACATAATTCTTAAAATTGTACAGCAAATTCACGAAATGAATTTTAAAATGTGATTGCCACTGGTGTATTTGAGTGTCTGTGTTCTTGGCTATGGAAGAGGGGCATAGACGGACAGACTCTCCCCTGAGTGCTAAATATGAGGAATTCCTTTTAAGTATATTAGTATTTATAATTTAAGATCGATACTTCCAAATTATAGATCAAATTAAATTTCTTACCCCGTATCTCAACATTTCCTTCAGCTTTGATTCACATTATTTGAAGAAGCTAAATAATACATCAATTCAAACGAGCATTTTAAGGCTGTAAATTTATTTTCAAATGTCTGTAAAACTTGGGGTATCATTTCTGGAAAGATAATCGTATGAAGCTTGGTGGTTTCCTTGCATCAGAGAGTGGCTAAGTGTGATCATCTTTCAAAGGTACTCACAGTATTTTGCAGTTCCTTTGTTTCTGTGACACAAGCCCAGACACTAACGATTAAAAAGACAACTTGGTGATTGTTATTGAGTAGTGCTCTATGATGAGCCCAGAACGCCGGACTTCACAGTATATCATGACAATGCTTTTTGTTTTGATGACAACTGCTTGTATGTTGTGGGGGTGGCAGGGGAGCCCTGTGTGTCCTTGTACGTTGGCATCCTCTACTGGCCATTGCAAAGCGCAGCACTGACCTCTGCTCTTTCCATCGCATACATCAGGCGTTGTGTGTGATTTTTGTTGGAATCAGCCCTCCCTACTGTGCTCCTAACCCTAGTTGTTATCCCCTTTTCAAAAATTGGTTTATCTGTTGGATCTCGAGTTATAGTTGTTAAAGAGTTACTAAGCCAATCTTCTGGTCAATAAACTAATATCATAAATGAATGGAATATTTTGGAATCTTGGGAGAAATTACAAATATAACCCTGCCCTGAGAAATAATTTACTTCTCAGAAGTAAGCTAGATTTCATCTTTTTGTAAAATTTAAAGTACTTTCTCAGTTGCACACCTTTGATTAGGAAAAAAAAAATACCCAGATCCATCCCCTGGACGAAAGCTTTGACTCAAGTATAGATTTAAGTAAACAGATATTTATTAATTCTGATAGATTTATGTATACGAACTCTCTTAGAAGTGTCCAGAAAGTGGGCATAAACTCTTACTGGGCTTTATAAATATGGGTAACTCTGGGGGCTGGTGGAGGGTCTAGACTTTTAAGAATAGACAAACAATCTAAACAAAATATCCAGTGGCAGTAAACCCTGGGTTATTCTGGTTTTAGGAGTAGAGATGAGCATTGTATAATGTCTGACCAAATATCTTTGTGTTTGGGGAATAATTTGACCATTATAGAAGATTACCTCCACAAAATAGATCCACTTGTTGACATTTCAGTTTTACCAGTGGCTCTACTGGTCTAGTTATCTTTGAGCCTCTTGAAATTTTCAAATAAGACACCCAATTGAATCTTTCTATAGTCTCATAGACAGTGACTTTTATTCTCACTGCTCCACCTATTCCTGGATTATTATTGTAGAGCACGAGTAGATCTTGCTTCCGTGTTCTTTGCTTTCTAATTTAACCCATACAACATAGGGCCATATGTATTTGACTAGAATATTACTTTGATCACATTATAGTTTTGTTTTTTTAAACTGATTATTTTCTTGAGAAAAGGAGCTGAATGGTATTAGAGAATGGAGGAAGAAAAGAGCACACTGGATTATGAGTGGGAAGATCTGTTTCTTTTTTCTTTTTTTGCCCTGTCTCTGGCTGTATGAACTTAAAAAAAAAAAAAAAAAAAATGCTTTCCTAAGTCTCTGTGTCATCATGGTTTAAAGTAATTTGTTATGAAGATTGGTTGAGATAATGTATGTGAAATTGCTGTGAGCTCTGTAAAACTCTATTACTTTTACTGCTGTAGACTAAAAAGGCCAAATTCCTAAGTCTAGAATTTCCAAACAGCTCTATTGCTGTACTGTGCCTGACACATAATAGATATACAATAAATGTTTCTTGAATAAAGGAACCCTATCTTTCCAACCTTATCTTGTACTTCTCTCTAATCTTCAATTCAGATAATTCAGATAATCTTCAATTCTACCTTCTCCACTGAAAATGTTCACATAGTCACATCTATGTCAGTCTCATGCTCATTCATCTTTTTCAAACCTGTTGTTCAGGAATGGTAAGGTCCCTCATAGGTCCTTCTAGTCCACTTATGCTTTGTTTTCGTATCATCTTATCATGGGAATCTTACTGAGTTTACCACTCATCACTCTATTTTGGCATATATACTATCTTGTATTATTAATAAAAGTGTCCTGTGTGTATGCTTTCTGTTCTCAGGTTTACTGTAATCTGGAATACAGAATAATGGCTTTGATTTTTGTAATTACTCTTTAAGGATATTTTAATGTGACTTGTAGTATATCCAAGTTGACATATTGATGAGTAATGGTTTATATGTATTTGCCAGGAGATAAAGTTTAGAACAAGGTTTTGCACATTGTGAGAAGTGGGATACTAAGATGCTGAAAGACCACTGACATTCTGACTTATAGGGTAAAGACTTCAGATTGTGAGGATTTGGGGGAGAGTCCCCCTTTGGAAAAGAATGATCTGCGTGTTATCAGTTAAAGAGTCTTCTATGTTAATAAAGCATCCTTTAAAATGTGGATACCTTAATTAATAACATGTTAATTTAGTTTCCTTGTGAATATAATTGAAGTGAAAAAAAGGCATAGAAATTGTAGAGATGAGAGGAAGACTGAGTTTCCCACTGATATCCTTTTGTGGGCTTTTTTGTTTTTGTTTTTTTCTTGAATTTCTACATATTCAAATCAAACAAACTGTAGTTATTTTTTGGATAGGTAAGTTATCAGACATTCCCACCAATGTAATGTCTTCAACATGTATTTGATTGCTTTTAATTTTTATTGGCTTTGTTGAGGTGTAATTTACATACAATAAAATTCACCAAATTTAAGAGTACAATTTGATGAGTTTGGGCAAATGTGTACTCTCATGTACCACTTATCACAATCAAGATATAGAACATTTCCATCACCTCAAAAAGTTTGTTTCTTCCTTTTTATAGTTAATTCTCTTCCCATCCCGTCCCCTGGCAACCACAGATCTTTATGTCATTGTTGTCTTGTCTTTCTAGAATTTAATATAAATGGAATTATACATTATGTAGTTTCCGTACCTGGTTTCTTTTAGATTGTACCTGCATAGGTATCATGGAGTTTGTTCCTTTTTATTGCCGAGTAGTAGTTCATTGTATGACTATACCACAGTTCATTTTTTCTGTTTTACTAGTTTATGGGTATTTGTATTGTTTCTAGTTTTTGGTTGTTATGAATAAAACTGTTATGTATGTTCACTACAAGTGCTTATATGGGCATATGTTTTTATTTCACTTGGATAGTTAAGCAGGAGAGAGATTGCTGAGTTATATGATAAGATATGTTTAACTTTATAAATAACTACCAAACTGTTTTCCAAAGTGGTTGTACCATTTTACATCCCTGTTGATAATGTATAAAAGTTCCAGTTGCTCTGCTACTTTGCCAGCACATGGTTACTGACAGTGCTTTTAATTTTATTTATACTTCCAGTGAATATGTAGTAGTAACTCACTGTAGTTTTAATTTGTATTTCACTGAAATGACCAAAACATTTTTTCCTATGCTGTTGGTCATTTGCCTATCTTCTGTAAAGTGTCCAAACCATTTGCCTATTTTTTAAAAACTATGTTTTTTGTCTCCTTCTTGAGTTCTTTTTAGATATTTGCATATTCTGGGTACAAATCCTTTGTCAGAAATATGTTTTGCAAACTTTTTTCCCACATCTGTGGGCTTGTGCTTTTCATTTTCTTAAGTATCTTTTCAAAGAGTGAAAGTCTTATTTTGATCAAGTTAATTTATTAGTTTCCTTCTTTGGAATTTTGTGAAGTATTGAAAATTTTTGTCAAACGTAATTTCACTTAAATAGTCCCATGTTTTCTTCTAGGAGTTTATAATGTTATCTTTAGGTCTATGATAAATTTTGAGTTAATTTTTATATATGGTGTGAGTTAAGTTTCATATCTTTCCATATGAATATCCAATTTCTCCTACACCATTTTTTGAAAAGACTATAATTTCTCCATTGAATTACCTTGGCATTTTTATTGACAATCAATTAACCATATACATGTGGGTATATTTCTGTTTCAATTTTTTAAATATTATCTTTATGTCAATACCCTACTTTCTTGATTCCCATAGCTTTATAGTCTTAAAATTAGGTTGTATATAATTCATCCCACATTGTATTATGTTTCTAAATTTTTGTGGTTATTTCAGGTCCTTTGTAGTTGCATATAAATTTTAGAATTAGCTTCTCATATTCCATGAAAAACCTTCCTGGTATTTTGATTGAAATTGCATTGACTCTATAGATCAATTTTAGGAAAATTAATATCTTAACAATATCCATGAACATGGTATATCTCTATTTAGGTCTTTGATTTCTCTTACCAATGTTTCCTAGTTTTCAGTGTATAATTCTTGCATATACTCTTAAGGTTCATCTCTATGTATATCATTTATTTGATACTATTATAAATGATATTATATGCTATTATAAATTTTAATACTAGCATTGTTTATAATGTTATAAGGTACTTATAACCTCATAATGTTACTAAATGTATTTATTATTTCTAACAGCTTTTTAAAACAAATCTTCAGGATATTCTGCAGGGATAATCATATTATCTGCAAACAAAGACAGTTTTACTTCTCCCTTTTCAATTTTTCTGCCTTTTATTAACTTTTCTTGTTGTATTGTATTAATTAGGACCTACAGTCTTGAATAGAAATGGTGAGGAAGGGTATCCTTGTTCTCTTCCCGATCTTAGAAAGAAAACACTCCAACTTTCACCGTTAAGTATGCTGTTAGCTATAGGATCTTTGTAGATACCTTTTATCAAGTTGAGGGACTTGCTTTCTATTTCTAGTTTGCTGGAGTTTTTATTTATGAGTGAATGTTAAAGAGAGATAATCTTATGCTTTTTCTCTTTTAATCTGTTACCCTGATTGATTTTTATGATAAAGCAACTTTGAATTCTGGGCTAAGTCATGATTTATTATACTTTTTATATGTATAATATATTTATTATACTCTTTGATTTGTTAGGATTTTGTTATAGATATGTTTGTGTCTGTTTTCTAGAGGAATATTGGTAGTGGTTAAATTTTCTTGTGTTTGTCATTTACTCTTTTTTAAATCAGGATTTTAATCCCAGCCATATAAAATGAGTTGGGGAATGTTCCCCTTTTATTTTTGGGAAGAGTAAACACCAACTGATTTATGAATTGGGAAATGCAGAAGTTCACTTGAGTTACTCTAACAACTTATTTATTGTCACTGAAATAAGAAATATTTTAATATATGATAAAGGGCATATTCTTCCTTTTAGTTATTCTCCAAATGGTTAAAAATAAAATAAAACAGAGAACAAAATAGCTTATGCTAATATGTTTATACAGTTGTTTGTAAAACTTAATATGCAAATTAAAAATTTCCTAACTTTGGATGTGAATTTAGTATCAATAAACCAAAATATGTAATAGCATATTTCATAGAGATATTAATACTTGCATGTTATTTTGTTCATTGAGTCATTTTGTAAAGTCCCTATACATTCTCATTAAGTCATACTTTATACTTCAACCTCTTAACAGACTTGGCAGTGATAATTGTTATATTTACAGTAACTTTAAAAAGAAAATTTTGATTTAGCAGAATTTTGTTCTAATTGTACTTCTTTCTGGGCAAAACCTATTTCTTGAAAACATAATCGTTCTTAAATTATCTCCTTTTATATGGGCAGACTGGTAGATATATTTCAATTACTTTGTCATTGATTTGACTTGACCTTATTGGATGGTTTTTTATATGTTGGTATTAAAACTATTCTATCTTCATGCAAAGCACATTCTGTGAACTTTAGGATCAGGATGATGAATGCTATTTACTGACTAATACAGTATCTGTTAAAATTATTTTGGAGGATTTGGAAATTGGATTGGATGAATAAAAATTATAAACTATATATTTTAATAAAGAAATGTAAAACTCAATTTAGGTGTACATGTGATGAAAATAGTTTGTTTGTTCATATACTTTCAACAGTATTAAATGTTTAATTTTGCTACGAGGTTTAAAAACATTTGCTATGTATGTTTTGCTATCTAGCTTAGACTTTAAACCCCCTGAGAAGAAACTCTATGCCTTGTAAATCCTCTAGTATATTCTTGCTTTGATAAATATTATATAATATTTATTAGAATAATGAGATTTCAAAACTACCTGAAAAGTTTAAATTATATGAAATAGAATTTCATGAGGTGCTTATTAAATAGATCCTTTTTCATTTTTCCTCTTGCAATAATCATGAACTTGAAATTTTTCTCCTGTGTAAATTTGCTAAATGCTTGCATTGCAGTAAATACCGCCTACGTAATGACATAAGATATAAGAATCAATAGCTATAACCAAATCATTAAGCATATTGTTGATACTTTGCACGATTATATTTTATGAAGTATCTCACCCCATGAGTTGCATTTACATTTATTTACTGTATGAAATGACATAAAAATTCAAATTACAAATTGCTATGTTAAAGGTAGTAGTGGGAATACTTCTATATTGTATGTCTTAAGTGAATATTAGTGAAAGAAAGAAAAAGAAATAGTAAATCTTAGGGATGGATGTTACAACTCACTGAGAAATGTCAGATTTTGTAGATTATCATAACCTGTTGGTTTTTTTTTACCGGAAAAATAATTCTCTGGGAACATTAAATACCTCACAGTGAGAATATAATATAGTTCTCTGTTGCATATCTAGTAATAGCATGTTGACTGTTAGGAAATGCATTGGTTAAATGATCATCTAGTTTCATCCTTTCTAACTGTAGAAATAGATGTATACTTAGAAATGGTAAGAAATAGTGAGCAGTATTTTGGAGCTTTCTGATAGTGCCCATGTATAGCTTATAACTAACTACTATCAAGTATTAATGTAATTAATGATATAACAAATGGTTTGAGGACAGTCCTAGCCTGTAATATTCCTCCTAAGCCTGGGAGGATGAGAGGTAAGGTATGAGCTCTTAGATTCTGTGAAATCCCGTCTCAGTTAAGTGGTACAAAAACTGAGGTAAATCAGTGACTTGAATAGGTTTTACAACAATTTCAGTATTAGTTTCAAGTTTAGTGCTCAGAAAAGTAAAATTGAACATTAAAAGTTATATTGTTGCCAAGACATGCAAACTAGCAGGTTGTATAAGCAGCAATGATGGTGGTCACATATTTGAATAGATTGGACCATTTGCAGTCATTGTATAAAAAGCCAAAGGCTTTATGGAACTAGTAGGAAGACAATGCATGACTCTATTTACGAGAATGTTTTAGAATCTAAAAGACATGTACTTGACTTTGGCTCTTGTTTCAGAAACTTTAAAAAAAAAATAAAGTTATGATTGAACCACACACACAAAAAAGTTATATTGTTGTTTATTTTAAAATGTTGGTTTATCTTATTTGATGAGTGTATATAAAATAGAGGAAAACTGGGTAATTATCAAGGTGATAATTGTTTTATTGAATCAGGACTTTTTTCTTTGTAACAATAACGTTAAATCTTATCGTGTGGCATTGTAAATATTAAATTATTTTGTTTCATGTATGGGTTCATTAAGGTACAAGAATATTTATGTTTATTTGAAACTATTTAGTCTTTAACATAAATTTCTGAGATTCTGATTTGATGTGTTTCATTATAAGAAATTTTGGCACTTTAGTATTATATAATTTAATTTTTAGAATACAGGATAGATTTAGTGTCTATTCTAGGTACTTGATTTGTAACTTTTAGATTTTTTTTGGCCCCTGCCTTCCATTGTCCAATTTGTCCCAAACCCTTTAACAAAGCTAGTGAGTTTGTGCACTTGTGCCTAAACTGAGTTGTAAACCATGATAATGATAAAAGGCAACAGGAAGATCCCAGACCAAGGTCCATTGATATATAACTATCTTTTGAAATTGAGTACTTGTTATGATAAAGTTCCCCCCAATCACATCACTGCATGGTTATTTCAAATCTGTTTTCTTGATTATAAAAGCAAAACGTTTTATAAAGAGGAAAGGAACTAGTACTAATATTTCATCACCTGTAAGTACTATAGATTACCTTCTTTAGGTAATAAAATTTAAAAAATAAAATTGTGTTAGTATAATTATTAGAAGATGCCCTCTTTTAAATGCCACCTTCTATCGAAATGTACCTTTTTCTGAGTAGAGTGGGTGAGAAAATATTATGGAGAGATGGTGGATAACTCAATAGGGGTGACATGATACTTAAGAAGAGTCAGAGGGAAAAGAATCCCTGTCAAATCACTGAAACATAGACCAAAAAGGGAAAAATAGACATCTGATCCTCATGAGCATGACTATGGAAATGGAAGGTTATACAAGTTAGACAGTATTGTGAACCATGTTACATTTTATTTACTGTATCACTTGTAATTTTTATAGTGTATTTTGATTCTGGTTATTTTTTGGTTAGCTTTCTGCATCCAAATGGAAAACAATGTCTTCACCATAGAGGAATACCCCATAAGGGTGCCAATTTTATATTTTCAAGTTCTTTATTCTCAAAATTTAATCAGTAGGATGTTGTCCTGGAACTTTCCAGGTGTGTTTTCCACTTTTCACAATGTGATTGGGGTAGAAATTCTTCCTGTTTATCGAATGAGGAAACTTTGGTAAAAGTCCTTTGATTCTGAGATAACTACATGAAATATGTTGCATAAATCATGTCATAGCCAACAGTTGTCACCTGGCACTAGAGCTTGATGAAATTTTAAAATGTTGGCTCATTGCCTGTAGTGTTCAGTTACAGTTCTATAGAAAGTCTGTTTGTACAGATGAAGCAGTTCTTGGTCATGTAAGATTCATCTCTCAAGTGATAGGGCGTGAATTTATTGCAGAGATCTCTGAGCTCCCAAGACTTACTCAGTGAGACTATGTTTTAATTTCTCATTGCTCTCTTTGGCACACTTATAAGAAAATGAAACAGAAACTCAACTTGGTGAAAACCTTAGTATGTATTTAGTCCAGCATGAACCTCAGTGCAGGAATGTTTTCAATAATATTCCCAGAAGATAGTCTAATTTGGGTTTTCAGATACTGCTTTTATTTGTAGCAGTTGACTCCCTCTCAAGCCTGGTCTTTGCTTTCATCTATAACCAAAAGTTCTACGCCCATCTTTACTTACTGGCAGTTTATTCTTTTCCTACAGAATGATAAAGATCTACTCAGCATATGCAGAAAGAGGGTAATAAACCCATGCTCTTTGACTGCAGAAGAAATTATAGATACAGGGTCGTGTGCTTCACACAAAGCCAAACTTTCTTCCCGAAAACTACATTAGATTTTGCCATTCCCAGACTTTAAACCTTCTGTCATAGGAAAACTATATATTTTTTTAATGTCTTTGGATGTCAAACAGATGCAGATCACATAAAAAAGTTCCTTTCTTTCCACTTCCCACCCCCATTATGCTCCCTCTCCATGGGTAACCATTCTCATATTTTTTATCTGAATCCTTTCATTTGTATGTGTCCCTGTAAAACATGTAGATTTGTTTTGTGTGCACAAAAACAGTGGATTTGCACGTATTTTAAGTTTGCATTACTGGCATTATGCTGTAGACATTATTTTGTTTGCCCTCAGACTATTTTAAAGATCTGTCTATGTTATGGGGTATATATCTTGACTTCTAACTGTAGCATAGTATTCTGGAGAGAGCATTTGCTTCATTTTATTTTTCTTATGTGTTGAACACCTAGATTACATAGCCTTTTTATAACTGACTCCATATTTTCAGGCTATCTCTTGCACTTGATGCACCTTAAATCCCAGTTACGTGAAGCTAATCACTCTTGTATGAAAATGATGTACTTTTTATATTGCCATGCCTTTGCACAAACTTCCGATCTTCTAATGACTACTCACTCCTCAAGAGGCAACTCAGATAGTAAGTAGCATTTCCTTGATGAAGGTTTCAGCAGCTACTTCATACTTGAGCTACTATATTCTTCTCATGCAGCACTTACTTTTATCTTGGTAACGTAGAAGCTGATATGTCTGCCTAAAAGTCTGCTTTTCCCTCTGGATTCCTTGAAGGCAGGGACAAGATCTTAGAGGTATCTTTGTATTCTTTGCTGTAGTTTGGTGAAATGTGTATTTCTGTCAAGCAATAAAACATTAATTGAAAGAATGAAATGTGTGTAGGTTCTTTAAAATGAAATACTGACAAAAGCACAAATGATTCTCATACGTAAGAAAAAGTTGGAACACAAATACAAAAGTAGCGTAAAAGAGAGAGTAGCATACAGGAGGCTGAGTACTAAAATGAATTGCTGGTAAAGAAGCTAAAGACTATAACATGCTATGTTCACATTCCGAAGGAGCACAAGAAAAAGGATGAACTATTGTTTGGGACAGATTGTGTAATACTAGATGTTAGAGTGAAGGCAGAGCTAAGGAACTCGTGTTTGTCTCAACTTCAAACGAAAATGATATTCAAATTCAGTTAAGAGACTAATGATAGCAGCAGGGAATTAAAGTCCAAGGAAAGTGAGGCAGTGATGAGAAAGTGCTTGGATGCTCTCAAATAGTTAATGCCCTAGGATTAGTAGACTTGGAGAAATGAACAGTTTGGTGATCTTTGAGCAATTATGGTCATTACCAGAGGTGCCGAAAGACTAGTGATCCCTGCAGATACTGTTTTTCATTTTCAAAAAGAGGGATAAACGTATAATTCTGTAACTCTAAGATTAGTGGGTTTCAAGTCTATCTTTGGGACAATTTATAAATTTTTGTTACGACTTTTATTATTAAAGATAAGAAAATATAGCTAATATACAATATTATATTAGTTTCAGGTATACACAATAATTATTCAACATTTATATACCTAAAGAAGTGATCACCATGTCAAGTCCAGCAACCATCTGACACCGTCCTATACTATCACAATAGTATTGACTATATTCCCCATGCCGTGCTTTACATTCCCATGACTGACTTGTTTTACACCTGGAAATCTGAACCTTTTATTCTCCTTCATCCTTTTCCTCCCTTTGAAAAACTATTCAATTATAGTTGACATTCAGTATTATTTTATATTAAATTCGGATGTACGAGTATAGCATAGTGATTAGACATTTATATAATTTAAGAAGTGATCCCCCTGACTAGTCTAGTACCCACCTGGCAATATACATGGTTATTAGCATATTATTGACTATATTCCCCATGTCTTACTTTACAACCCCATGACTATTTTTGTAACTCCCAATTTGTACTTCTTAACGGTTTCACCTTTTTACCCTGTCCCCCAGTCCCTTCCATCTATCACGCCGATAAATTTAGTACCCCTCTGACACCATACATAGTTATGACAATATTATTGACTATATCCCTATGCTATACCCTACATCCCCATGACTGCTTTGTAACAACCAATTTGTACTTCTTAATCCTTTCCCCTTTTTCACTTACCCCCAATCTCGCTCCTGTCTGCAAACCATGAAAATATTCTCTGTATCTATGAGTTTGTTTCTGTTTTGTTTTGTTCTTTAGATTCCACATATAAGGAAAATCACATTGCATCTGTCTTATTCTGTCTGAGGTACTCCATTCAGCACAATACCCTCCAGGTCCATCCATGCCACCGTAGATGGCAAGAACCCACTTCCTTCCCCAGTCAAGCAATATTCCATTATACACACACACACACACACACTCACCTATTCTTTATCCACTCATCCATTGATGTACACGCAGGCTACCTCCACATCTTGCCTATTATAAATAATGTTGCAATGAACATATGGATGCACACATCTCCTCCTAGTAGCATTTTGGGTTTTGTTGGATAAATAACCTGAAGTGGGATTACTGGGTCTTTCTTTGTCTTTTCTTATAGCCTTTGTTTTAAAGTCTATTTTATCTGGTATAAGTATTACTACTCCAAATTTTTTGTTTTGTTTTTGTTTTGTTTTGTTTCCATTTTCATGAAATAACTTTTCCACATACCTTTACTTTTGGTCTCTGTGTGTCTTTCAATCTGAAGTGGGTCTCTTATAGGCAGTAGATGTAAGGGTCTTATTTTCTTATCCATTCAGCCACCTTATCTTTCGATTGGAGTATTTAGTCCATTAACATTGAAAGTAATTACTTATTGCCATTTAATTAATTAATTAATTAACTTCTTATTTATTTATCATTTATTTATTTACTGTTCATCTTAAAGAAGTCCCTCTAAGATTCCTTGTAATTCTGGTTTGGTGTTGATGAACTCCTTTAGGTTTTTCTTGTCTGGAAAGCTCTTTATTTGTCCTTTGATTCTAAATGATAGCTTTGCTGGGTAGAGTAATCTTGGTTTTTAGGTCCTTGGTTTTAGGTCCTTGCTTTTCATCACTTTGAATATTTCCTGCCAATCCCTTCTGGCCTGTAAAGTTTCTGTAGAGAAAATAACTGATAGTCTTATGCGAGCTCCCTTGTAGGTAACTGCTTTTCTCTTGATGTTCTTAAGATTCTCTCTTTGTCTTTAACTTTTGTGATTTTAATTATGATGTGTCTTGGTGTGGGACTCTGGGTTCATCTTGTTTGGGACTCTGTGCATTTCTTGGGCTTGTATATTTACTTTCTTTGCCAGGTTAGGGAAGTTTTCTGTCATTATTTCTTCAAACGGGTTTTCAATTCCTTGCTTTCTCTTCTTCTGATATCCTTATGATGCGATTGTTATTATGCTTGATGTTATTCCAGAGGCCCCTTAAACTATCCTCATTTTTTTGTATTCTTTTTTTCTTTTGCTGTTCTGTTTGAGTGTTTTATACTACCTTGTCTTCTAACTTGCTGATTCAAACCTCTCCTTCATCTAATCTACTGTGATTCCCTCTATTGCATTCTTCTTTTCAGTTATTGTATTCATTTCTGACTGGTTCTTTTTTATGTTTTCTATCCCTATTTTTATGTTTCCTATCTCTTTGTTGAAGTTTTCCCCGAGCTCATTGAGCATCCTTATAACCAGTGTTTTGAACTCTGTGTGATAGATTGTTTTTCTCCATTTTGTTTAGTACTTTTTCTGGAGCTTTGTTCTTTTACTTGGGATATGTTTCTTTGTCTCCCCATTTTGGCTGCTTCCCTGCATTTGTTTCTAGTATTAGGTAGGGCTGCTATGTCTCCTAGTCTTAGTAGAGTGGCATTATACAGTTGGTGTGTTGTGGGACCCAGTGGCACAGTCTCCCAGGTACTAGAGCTGGGTGCTTCACATGTCTCTTGTGCGGGTTATGTGTGCCCTCTGGTCATAGTTGAGCCTTGGCTGCTCTTTGCATATAAATGGGAGGGATTGACCCTTGGGCTGATTGGTTGTGAGGAGTAGCTGTGAGTACATTGGACGAGTTGTTGTTCAGGGGCTGACCCTACAAAGCAGGATTTGCTATAGCAGGGCTCTGGTGCTTGTCCAATCTGCCCTTTGGGTGTGTCATTCCAGGAGGTAGCTGGGTGATGCACTGGCTGGGTCTGAAACTGACCACTAGGCATGCCAGCTCCAGGGTCTCCTGGAAGGGACCCTGCCCCACGCCAAGTGCAGCCTCAACCTGTGCCCTATCCAGGACCACCTGGCATGAGCAACGAACGAATTCACAGATGGCTGCTGTCCACGCTGTGCTTGGAGGTGCCTCAAGAGTCCAGGTCTTGAACAAAGGCCAGCTGTGTCTAGTGCTGGATTTAGGCTTGCTCACCCAGAGGTACCGGACATGCCAAAGCTAGATGCTGCTTGTTTGGGTTCTGTGAACCTTTGAGCGATTTTAGGAATGTCCTGAGCATGAGCCAAGGGAGGCCATTTATATGGCAAAGCATTGCAAGTGGCTTGAATGGGCCTGAAAGTTGGGTGAGGCAGAGCCTCAGGAAATCGGCAATGGAACAGTAGTAGCCAGGTTGATGGAGACGCAGATATGGTGACCTTTTGCACCTGCACACCGAGATTGAGGAGGGCTCAACAAAAAAAAACAATGGGTTTTGCTAGTTCCTGTGTCTGGGAGAAAGCTACCCCGCTAGCCCTCTCCCTGAAGCCAGAAAATTCAGTTTGTCCCCGTATGTCTCTGGTGCCTTTTGAACCACTGCCCCAGTGATAGAGCTCAGAGTGAGTGAGTCTGTCAGTGAGTAAGTCCATGTGCAGGCCCTTTAAGTGGAACGAGTGGGACTGCAGCTGCCGTAGTCTCACTCAGCAACAATCTCCGCTGGTTTTCAGAGCCAGAAGTTACGGGGACTTCTCTCCCTGCCACTGAAATTCTGGGCTGGGGTGCCTGGTGTGGGGCCGGGTCCCCTCACTCCTCTGGGGGGACCTCCACAGCTGAGACATCCTTCTAACTTTTAATTGTCACATGCAGGTGTTGGACCAGCCTGTTCTATGTCTCCTTCCCTCCTCCCAATCTTGAGGTAGCTTCTCTGTATGTCCTTAGTTGTAGGACTTCTGTGCAGCTAGACTTCAGGCAGTTTTCAGTGATGGTTCTGTAGTTTAGTTTTAATTTTGATGTGGTTCTGAGGTGATGTAAGTACAGCATTTACCTACTCCACCATCTTTTCCAGATCCTGGGACAATCTTTAATTGATCATTAGACCAGTGGTTTGTGAAAACTTACCTAGAAAAGCAGTCCTCCAGACCACATGAATTCACTGGAATGTATCATGTTAACTTGTGTAATATTTTTACCATTTACGTGGAGTAAGTTGATTTTGGCAAGACTTTGGATGAAATGTCTCATGATATGTTTGTGAAACAGATGGTCAAATTAGGGGCTCCTTTATGAGACCAGGTAGATTCATAGATGGTGGGGAAAAAATTGATGAGTGGTTGATGTCAGCTTGGAGAGAAGTATTTCTAGTGACATGACATGGCTTTTTCATTCTGTCCTATTAATCATTTTTTATCACTGACTTGGATGAAACATGCCCATCACATTTGCATATCACATAAAGCTGGGAGTGAAAGCTAATAGTTTAGATGAGAGGATCAAGATTGAAAAAGAGCTTAGCCAACTGAAATGATTGGCAGAATATAAAGTGGTCCATAATAGTGATTAATATGAAATTCTGCATACAGGTTTGTCAAATTATCACACTAGTCAAGAATCAAGTACACATGTTTTAAGAGCAATTCATATTTAGAAGACCTGGGGATTTATGATATAACTGACACTGCCATGTCCCAGGCGTAGATTTTTTTTTTAATACAAGCGCAGTGTTTGAAACAGGGAAGGTGCAGTCTCTGTCTTGACAAAAAAAAGAAACCCTTGTGCCCATTGTGTTCATTTAGAGCTTCCAGGTTTTAAGAACGGTTTGGGAACTTTGCCATAAAAGGAATATTTCAAGAACCAGAGTGATTTCCTTACTAAAACTCAACTGTTGTGTATATGTGTGTAGAGTGAGAAATCATCAGAATAATAGCTATTTTCAAATATTTAAAGACTGAAAGAGGATTAGCTTAGTTCTGTATTTGTTTAGTTTTTGAAGGAAAGTACTGAGTATCTACTGTGGGGTTGGAAATTTTACCAAGCATTTGGATTAGAAACAGAGAAAAATAACTTCATCTTTACCCGTGTGGCACTGACAGTCTGGTGGCAAAATCAGGTATTAACCAAATGATAACACGAGTATATGTAAATTGCAATTGTGATACCTGCAATGAAGGTACCTGGTACCCTGAGAGTATATAGCAGGGGCACCTGATTTGGTTAGAAAGGGAAGGGAAGGCTTGCTTGAGGTGAGAAAGAGTGTACATTAACTAGGTGAGAAGGGGAGGACCTTGAGGTCGAGGTTGAGTGAACATGGTGATTATAACACACTGTCTGCTGCATAGAGAGCACCCTCCAAATCTGAAAAGGGAGAAGGATTCAAGCCACTCAGCCTCTGAAGACATTGCTTAGAAGTTAATTTTGTATCTAGGAATAGTGGAAAGCATCTTACTTGAAGACTCTGATCTAAATTTGGGAAGAGGTTTCTGTCTATAGTGTGGGGAGTTGACTGGAGTGAAGCCAGAGAGGAGGTGGTAAATCGCCTGAGGGAAGATTTCAGTCAGGTAGACACGGGATGCTGTGCTGCCAGGAATGGGACCTGTCAGTGAGTGGAAGTGGAATTCAGCTGTGGGGATCAGCTAGGAGAAGTGAGAGAGCCCTGAATTTGGGGGCAGAAGACTTGGGTATGCATCCCAGTTGGACCAGTTACTAACTTGGTGACCTTGTACAAATCACATTATTTTTCTGTCTCTTACTTAACTGCACAACTTTTTTGCTCTCAGGTTTTGTCAGGATTAGATGACTTGACAGATGTGAATAATTTACAAACTGTTAAGTGTTACATAAAATGGAAGATTTGAGGAAAAAATGGTTAACAATGTCCATTATTGAACTGGGTAGTTTAGTAGTGGAATGGAATTTCTTAAGTATTTCCTAGTCTGCTTATTTGGGATAGATAGTTCTTTAAGATTTTTATCAGTGTAGTTTCAGATTTCCGTTCTTCTCCCCAGTTGTTTTGGAGCATTCAATAACAGACACACTCTGAAAATTTGCAATGACTACATGCTTTTTGACTTTCTAATAGTAGTGAAGTTGCTAGATGCAGTTTTAAATCAGATATACATGAGTTGTTGTGTTTTTTATGTGTGATCTCAAAAGCAAGAACCAATATTGAAGAATCTTGTAGCAGAACCTTAATACAAATTATTAGAAAGTATAAAAAAAAATTCTCCAGTACATATTTTGGTAAGGTAATAGGTTCATATCTTAAGTTACATTTAAGTACATCGAGATACATTTATATTTATTTCTACTCTAGAATGTTGGTTGTATACATGTATGTATGTGTATGTGAATCCATGAAATACACAGTAGATCCTGTGAGTGGAAATATACCTTTAGTTTTTGAAATGCTTTAATTTAAAACCCATGATAAAAGAGAAATCAAGGTAAGGTATGTTGTTTAGCTACTTTTTATAGAAAGATAGGAAAGGAATATTTCTAATAAGTAACTCATAGCAAGGAGTATACATTAGTAACATTATTTAGTCACATTTATGGACACAAAGTCCACATAGCAAATATTTATTGGGTAGCTAAGATATTTATATGCATTCCTTTATCTGTATTTTTATTAAAGTTATTTGCATAAGTTCCCACTAGTCTCAAAAATCTATGTCTAGGTAAAATATGACATGCACTTTTGCAGTAAGGCACAAGACCAGGATGTAAATATAACCTAAAATTTTAAACTAATGCAATCTTCTGGCAGCATCCCAAAGACAACTTCAACTGGAGCACTTGTGCATTTAATCAAGTTTTATGTTATTGTCCTTGAATATTTTGTAGCTTTTATGGTCTGTAAGAATTATTCAATTCTAAATATATTACCAGTGTGACAGCTACATGTTTCTTATGATTTGAGATGTTTCTGTGCAGAGAAAGAAAAGCTGTTCATTGTAGTTATTTAATACTTTTTCTCTAGGGAACTAGGAATAATAATTGCTGAACAGCAATTGTATTTTAGAGGTGTTAAAACTTGGAATTTGTTTCTTGATCTATAGCTGAGTAGAAGATACGTCTGAGTGAAAAGTCAGCTTTTCCCACAGACTTCCATTTAGACTGATAATGACAGTAATAGATGGACCAGGTACTATGCTAAGGGCTTCATGTGTATTTTTATTTAATCTTTCCAACAGCCCTGTGACGCGTGGTTATTGTTATTCTAGTTTTACAGATGAGGAAGCGCAGGTTTAGGGAGGTTACATAACTAGTAAATAGGCTTAGGTTCTATCCCAAGATACTTTTGATTCCAAGATGCTATGCAATTTTGAAATGGCTGATTTGGTACAAAAGAAGTTGATTGAAATCATTTTAGACTAATATCCTTGAGCCATGCTTCTTACTTTCTGCTATGGTACTATAACACGCAGATAGCTGATACAAAGGTAGAAATAAGAAAGCTATAGTACTTCTTGAGTGATAGTGGGTTTCTTGTTGCTTTTGCAATAAGTTTTTAAATAACTAAAACATACATGTGGTAAAAAATAAATCAGGTAGCCTAAGGGTACATACAGCATAAATCATGTTTCTCACTCTAGCCTCCTGTTCTCCTATGTAGAGGCAACCAATGTGTCTAATTTCTGATTATTCTTCCAGAGATAGAGTTATAGTGATTGGAAAAAAACAACAAAAAAAAACATTTGAGTTTTAAGTCTAAAGAAACAAACTGGAAACAGCCAGGTCTGGCACTGAGTTGACATTTGAATGGGCCAAGCCAGGGAAAGCTGGCGCTGGGTGTAGATGAGACACTCGGTAATGAGAATGCGTAAGGGGCCATCCCATTAGCCGGCTTCTGTAGGGGGAACAGAAAGCCCTCCAAGCCGACTTGCCTCATTTTATAGTTGAGGAAATTGGTTGTTTCAGTCACATGAATAGTTGCACGTAGAGCAGAACTCAAATGCGGGGCTATATCTCTCATCTTTCCATTCTAGGGCAGTGCAAGTGACCTCTGGATTTGGGAGTGTTGTAAAGAATTGTATTCTTGAAGTGGTCTAAATGTGACAACAGTTTCAATAGGTAAGCTAAATAGCAAACTTCAGAAAGCCAAAGGCAATAACAGATTTTTTTTTTAACTTTTAAGAGATATTTTTAAATTTTAGAATAGATACAGATTGACAGAAAGCTTGTGAATATAGTACAGAGTTCCCATTATTCTCACACCCAGTTTGCCCTATTCTTAGCAGGTTTCACCAACATAAAGTTACTTTCTCCATCCCCCCTTTCCAGACTGTACTCTGGAAGGAAATCACTATCTGCAGCCCACACTTAAGAAGTGGGGAATTATGTTTCACCTACTGGAGAGTGGAGTATCTTTATAAATTATTTGAAATACTTTTACATGAGAGGTTTCCTCCCCTAATTTATTTCTTTAGATAATCATTTAGTTAAATAAGTATGGATTCATGGATATTTATTTTATATCTTAGGTTATAATCTAATACTTTTTTTTTTATTGCTCAAATTATTCTAAGTTTGGCCATTGGGATCTTTTTAATGGGCTCCTGTGTCTCTGACATACCCTCATCGTTTTTTTCTTTTTGAGTACTGTCTTAGTTTCTGACACTATAGCATGCATCAGACTCACCTTTCTGTTTCCTGCTCCACTCTTAGAATCAGTTATTTCTCAAAGTAGCCCTGGTTCCTTTTACTGGAAAATGGTATTAGAAACCGAGATCTGGGGATCAGATATAATAGTCGCTCTTTTGAAACTGAATATAGAGTCAAAGGAAAGTTTTAACTATTGTTTCAGGTAGTGATGAATTAGGTCATAACAAGCAATAATTTACTTGTTAATATTGCTGGAATATAAAATTTACCTGAGTGAGTTGAATAGAATGACACTAAGAATTTTTAAGGTAAAATTCTGAGAAATATTTTCTTACTGTTTTGTTACTTAAAAAAAACCAACTGTCCTTGATGGCACTTTATTTGATATGTTGTTTGATATCCTTTACCACAATCTGCGGCAGAACTTCAAAACATAGTAATTTGAAGCAGGTTGGGATTAACTTGTGGAGATTGGAAAGACTTTGCACTCCATTAAGAAAATTAGCAAGCATGGAGTCTGTGAAAGACAAGTAATTCATATTTATGTAAAGAATAATACTTTCTTTTGCATCACTGATCATTTTAAATTTGGGTATCCAACAAAGAACTGGGAGAGAATATTAAGGGACAGCAAAAAAAAAAAGTTAAAAGAAAGAAAAAAACATTGAGCATGGTTAAAATATCTGGACAGTAGTTCTAACTAATTTATGTCATTCCAGAAGAATATTCCCTATATGAAATCTGGCTTTTCTAACTCTGGAATTGAGATTTTATTAATCTGGGCTATTTGCATATAGATCAGACAACTCTGCAGGGTGAGATTTAAAAAGTATTTTGTATGTGTATATGTACAATCTTTGTTTATATATATATATATATATATATGCAATCTTAGTAGTACAGATGAACGTTTCTTGAAAACTTACTTCTTAATTTTATTTTTGCCCTGCCTTGCCACACACATATTCTGTTTTACTCTTCAGCACTTACCATTTCAATTAAGCTAGTTGAATTTTTACAGCTCATCAAGCAACAAGGTCAGAAGAATCACAGGATCTGATAGGCAAATACATAAGATGTATGTTGACTGTAAAAAAGAAAAACATTTTCTGAGAATGAGCCAAATGTTTTTTCTCCTGGGCTATGGTCATCACTATTTGTCCTAATCTATTTTAATTTTCTTTCTTAGTTTAACTGTAAAGAATAGTCTTTTACATCAGTGTAAATAGAAAAGCATCAAATTAAACTGATAGTGTGCAATTGCAATTAGTAAGAAGCACAGCACTAATGAGGAAAAGAACCAGTAAGGTATAAACTGAAGCAAAGGTAAATGAAGGGGTCTCTAAAGAATAAGCAAACGTGACTCAGTGCCCAGGAAAACTGAATGAGGCAGAGATGCCTAGGGAGCCCTGGGATGAAAATAGCTGGAACGCCTCAAGAGGGATGGAACTGAGTGCAGAGCTGAGAAACTCATAAAAGAAAGGTCCTGGTATGGGTTGCTGGTGAGTCCTGAAGCTGGCAAAGATTGCCAGGGAGAATATGAAAAGCTGAGCATCATCCTGAGGGTTCAATGGAAGTGATAAAGCCTATGTTTGAGAGCCTGGAAACACTGATCTGAGTCATCATGGAAGGAAACTTAAATGCATTACATGTCTACAGCGTGATTAAGTATATTACTACGTCATTTAATCCTGGTATCAACTCTTCGAAGGAGGGTATTATTAGTTACAGTATTACAGAAGGAGGAAATGAGGCACAGAAGAGGTTGAGAATATGCCGGAAAGCACACAGCAACTAATTGGAGGTAAACTCAAACTGGGGTTTAAAATTTTGAATTTTTAATTTCAAAGCATTTTAGGGGATCAAGCTAGACAAAACCAATTCAGTGTAGCATAGGCGCAGACTCTTAGACTCTGGGACAACCACCAATACTTTCTTGGAGTTTCTGGGTTGAATTGGTTAAGAGAAAGGATGGTGGCTATTAGATTAGCTAGTTTAGAGCAATTGAAAATGAGGCTTATGGTAGGCTGCCATATTGGGAGGGCCTCCGAATAGACTGAGGGCTCCTGGAGATAGCTGATGTAGCAAGTGGGCTTGGGGATTGGCTGAAAGGTGTAGATGGGGCTATTTGGTCTTTTTAATGATCATTTCTCATTCACTTTGAACTTGTCAGGATTCCTGTAGACTAACGAGAGTGATTTTTGACTCTCCTTTTTTTGGGAAGGATTACATTTTGGGTTGTTCTTAGATTCTGGCAAACTGGTTGTTAGTATATTAGTCCATTTGTGAATGGGAAAGGAGAATAACGAAAACCACTGTGAATTGTAAGGGTGTAATATTTTTTTAAATGGTGTGTTTATATTTACAGGGTAAATCTCAAGAGCAAATTAATTATATGTCTGTAGTTCTTGAAGTTAAGTAGGCTAAGTGGGGAAAAAACATGATTTAATCTTACTTTATTGCTGGCCAAATCTCTAGGCTGGCCATTTTTTCCTTTTAATAAAAATGCTTGTGGTTTCTTTTCTTCCCATTAGCTCATAGTTGAGAGCTCTGTTAAGTTGTCTGTGAGACGGAGTGTATTAGGCCTGCCTGATTAAAATTGTTCATGAGAGATCAAGCTGACAAGGGACTTTTAGCATAATTAAAAAAGCACTGCTAGCCTTTAAAGATGAGATTTCAGAGAGTTTTGAATTTATATCCACCTGTAGGGAAGTGTGTTTATGTAATTAGATTCCAGTTCTCTCATGAATCCTTCTTACTTAATTTCCACATGGTGTCCTTTCCTTTTATGGAATATCATCTTCTCATGCAGGAGACAAGAAATGTTGAGAGGAGCCAGAAGTTGAATGAACTGAAGTGTTTCCCTTGAAAGATCACAATGTGATAAGTTAAACAATCAGTTACCTCCTATGTCAACCAGTTTATTTATAAAAGGAAATGCAGGAGTGAAGTTGAAGATAATATGGGGAAAATCAAAACAAATTGCATTTCCTGTGGTCTCAGACTGATCTGAGAAAAATTACACCAGCTTTTGGGAAAACAGCCTTCTTTTGTGTAATGGACGTCGTAGCTCAAAGGTTTTTAAAAAGTTTTTTGTCTTTTCATTTTGCAGTCCCAAACTTTCTATTACCGAGCTCTGAAATCATTCAGTTATTATCCCCATTTTACTATCATGTTTCAGAAAGAAAAAGAAGATGATTACACTTAATGTGGCTTAAAATGGCTTCTTCTTTTGTCCTTTTAAAGCTAAGTCCACTGCCATAGACTGCTTAAGTACTTTATAGAGTACTTTGGGGTTTTTTTCTATGTGTTTTTAAAAATACATTTTAGTTCTTCAGAAAGGAAACTTTTCTAGCATAAATCAAAATGTTATTGTTATAATGAGGCAGCATTTTAGAAGAAAATTACCAAGGTGTGAATTTTTTTTTTAACCTCTGAAAGGTATTGCTTCCATAGACTAAGGGCTTCTGAACATGTGAACGTTTTCTTTAGAGAAGGCATTTTCCTCAGCAAATAAGTAATACTTTGTTTTCACCTAGATTACTTTAGAACATTTCTCATGTAATTAAAAGAATTTTTCCATTACCTGAGGGTGGTTTTCAAAGTTTCTTGTCTTTTATGTTTAGTTCTATCTTATTTTGCATTTTTAAAAAGAATAAAAATGCTAGCCTGATTTTAACATAAAGCCGTAGCGTCCAATAGGAAGCTCCGTTATTTCTATGTCATCGCTGGGCAAGAGAATAAGACGATAAGACAAGTACCCCAAACCAAAATGTACCGGAAGTTATCCCAGTTACAGAGTAAGTCTGATTTTAGGAACGTAATCAAACATACATTGGCCAGGCCCAAAAGTATTTTAATTTAAAATCATAAAGAATTGAGGAGGAAAGGAGCCTGAACTTTTAAGTGGTGGGAGGTTTTTTGATGTCTCATAGTATCTGCAGGAGCAGAGCACTAAACAAGGTTATATCTTGAAATGGTAAAATCTGTGAATAGTCTTGTTTGTGGGAGGAGGTCACAAAAAGGTTATTGCTCTGGCTTTCTTCTTCTTGACAAGTAATCAGAGTGGTGCATAGAGGTCCTGGTTTCCAACCATTTTATAGTCTTGAGAATTAATTTTTACATCAAATTATATATTACCCTTACTTTTGATTACATAAACTCTTTTAACAAAACCACACAATTAAGTAGGCTAGATAACAATAGTTGCTTCAATTAAGACATAATTTAGGATGAAATCATATAGAATTAACAAGCTGTATTATGTGTTATAATTGTAGTAACTAGTATTGCTCTGTCATAGGCAGTATGATATCTTTTATATGTCAGAAAACCCAAAAAGCCTTAAATGTTCTTTACTGTTTAATTTCAGACACTCGTTACTATATCCATTTAATTGCTTATTCATCCACCATTCGGTCAATAAACATTTACTGAGCCTTTCCCATATATCAGGTATTGGGCTTGGGTACAGGTAATACAGAGATTAATGACTCTTTTTGAGGACAGGTTTCTTTTGCAGGAAACAAATTCACAAATAATTATTAGTATGAATAGAGTGATGTTACATGTAAAAGAAGGTATATCTCTAATTGTTGTTGGACTGTTAGAGAAGACTTCAACAGAGGAGACAATATTTAAACTGAGTCTAGAAAGATAAAAGTTCTTTCATCAGGCCCAGAATAAGTGGAAAGCCATGCAGAAAATTAAGAACAGAAAATACAAATGCATTGCATTTTTAAAAGACTCGCCAATATTTTAGTATTTCTTGAATATATAGGAGAAATAATTGGAAATGATGCAGGAAGGTCTCTCATTCACCAGGTTAATGAGTTTTGGCTTTACTTCTAAGGAGTGTTACAAGGCACTAAAGGAAATGAAGCTGGATGAGTAACATGAGTAAATTTGTAGTTTTGAAAAATAAATTGGGCAAAATTATATGAAATATTTGGAGAGGGAAGAGAGAGGCTGCATGCAGCAGTGTTCATCATATGCCCCCTATTTCTTCAGTGAACTAGTAGGCAATCTTATATCATTGGGTTTCAGAGCCAGACAGACTTAATTAACTTCAGATCCTCAATCTAAACATCCCCTTAACTACCCATCGCTTATGATTTTTTCATTGGTAAAATGCAGATAATAGATACCTTGCAATATTGTAAAATAAATGTGTTCCAAATGCTTTGCTTGAATTTCCAGGCCTATAATATACATTCCATACCTAGTAGCTATTATTATTATTATTAGTTATTGACTTCTAAGTGCTTAGAATTATGTAGTAAATATTATAAATGCTCCCTCCCCTCAAATTTTATAATTCACTACATGCAAAAACAAACAAGAAAAATACACATTTTACAAACTATGTTTATCTTGGAAGTTTTTATTTCTTTCCCTATGTGAAAATGAACCCATTTGAAGATTGACAAATATGTTCATTAACCTTGCTCATATGCTCCCAGATACTTTAAGCCACTCAAAATTTTTGATGTTGATGGCTTTATGGTTGAGGAATATGATTAAATAAATTACCCCCACATTGAAACTACATATACTGTTTTTCTAACTAGTGCGTTTAAAGATCAAGAAATATAATCTCCTGTCTCAAGTGGGAATTTTTCCTGGTACCTCTCTTAATTGAGTTTCTGTTTAAATTCTTTGTGACTGTAAGAGACTTTGCCTTACAAATCAGTCCTCTCCCGTGTTTGGACAGCTCCAGTTGTCAGAATATACTTTTTGTGTAGCTGATGCAGCTTCCTTTTAATTTCTACTCAATGGGTACTAGTTCTTTCCTGATGCCACATAGACCAAATCTAATCAGTCATTGATTTGCTATGCCATCAGCTGTTTGTCAAAAGTCATCATTCCATTTTTGAGGCTTTTCATTTCCAGGCTTATTGTATTTTTAGATTTTCTAGGCTTTGTGGTTGCTGGTTGAAAAACAAAATAAAACAATTTTGTTGGAGTATATTTGACATACAGTGAACTGTACGTATTTAAAGTGTACAATTTTGATATATGTATATATCTGTGAAACCATCACTGCAATCAAAATAGTGAATATACAAGGTCTGCCAATTAAGTTCACAAGCTCATCCTAGAAAAAGTGCAACATACCTCATTGCTGAATATCACTATGGTCACCTTTGAAGTACTCCCCTTGGGAAGTTATGCACTGACATCAGCTCCTACTCCACCCTTCAAAGCAATTTGGGAACTCTTTTTTATGGAATGGCCATCAGAGCTGCCATCGTATTACCCTTGATGTCCTGTATGTCATCAAAATGTCTTCCTTTCAATATTTCCTTTGCCTTCGGGTAAAGAAAGAAGTCATTGGGGGCCAGATCAAGTGAGTAGGGAGGGTGTTCCAATACAGTTGTTTGTTTACTGGCTAAAAACTCCCTCACAGACAGTGCCATGTGAGCTGATGCATTGTCGTGATGCAAGAGCCATGAAGTGTTGGTGAAAAGTTCAGGTTGTCTAACTTTTTCACGCAGCCTTTTCAGCACTTCCAAATAGTAAACTTGGTTAACTGTCCAGTTGGTACAAATTTATAATGAATAAGCCCTCTGATATCACAAAAGGTTAGCAGCATCATTGCAACAAGTTTGCAATCCTAATTGTCAGACCTTGTGTATATATAATTATTTACACATCTATCTATTTGTATCTGTATTAAGCTAAATGTGAGTTCATACTGATGTGTCTGACTCTAATACAGTACCAGGTGCTTCATTGCTTCTCTGTAATGTCTCTAACAGTGAGAAACATGGCTCCCACCATCCATTTACCTATTTGTTCTTGCCTGGTTGCACTGGCTAGAACCTCCAGAACAATGTCGAATAGAAGCTATAAGAGCAGCCATTTCTGTCTTGTTCTTCATCATATGGGAGCAGTATTTAGTCTTTCACCATTAGGTATGATGTTAACTGTAGACTTTTCAATATACCTTTATCAAGCTGAGGAAATTCTCTCTTACTGCTACTTTGCTGGGAATTTTTATCAGAAATGGATGTTTGATTTTCAGATACTTTTTGGTGCCTATTTAGATAACCATAAGGTTTTCCTTTTTAGTTTCTTAATATGTTGAACTACATTTAAACCAGCCTTAAAACCCTAAACTAGCTTGACATCCTGGGGTTGACCCCACTTGGTCTTGAAGTATTATGCTTTATGGACACTGTTGGAATCAACTTTCTAGAATTTTTCCATTTACGGTTATGAGGATATTGTCTATAATTTCTTTATAAGTTGGAGAGTATTCTTAACTCTGTGATTTTGGGGAAAATTGTTAGGATTATTTCTTCTTTAAATGTTTGATGTAATTCACCAGTGAAGCCATCTGGGCCTGGAGCTTTCTTTGTAGAAAGGTTTTTATTAAAAATTCAATTTCTTTAATAGGTAAAGTTTCATTTACACTATTTCTTCTTGAGTAAACTTTGGTAATTTGTGTCTTTCAAGGAATTGAGCATTTCTTCTGAGTTATAAAATTTATTGACATAACCTTGTTATATTTCCATGTTATCTGTAGATTCTGTAGTGGTGTCACCTCTTTCATTCCTGACATTACTGACTTATGTATTTGTAAAAATTTTTGACCAGTCTGTTTAGATGTTTATCAATTTTACTGACCATTTTAAAGAATGAGCTTTTTTTCATTGATTTTTGTTGTTGTTGTTTTCTATGTCATTGAATTTTGCTATGATGTTTATTATTTCCTCCTTTCTGCTTACTTTGGGCTTAATCTACTTTTCTTTTTCTGGTTTCTTAGGGTAGAAGCCGAGGTCATTAAGTTGAGACCTTTCTTTATTTCTAATATATAGGTGTTTTTTGTACTATAGATTTTCCTCTAAGTTCTGTGTTAGCAGCATCCCCCAATTTTGATACATTTTTTAAATTTTTCATTCATTTTAAAATACTTTATAGCTCCATTTTTGGTTTCTTCTTTAATTCTTTCATTATGTTAGAAGTGTCTTATTTAGTTCTGAAATATTTGGGAGCTTTCCAGAAATCTTTCTGTTATTGTTTTCTAATTTAGTTTAGTTATGAATGAAGAGCATACTATGTAGGATTTAAATCCTTCTAAATTTGAGACTTGTTTTATGGTCAGAACTTTGTATACCTTGGGTTTTTCTTTAATTTTTGCTTCCCATATTTTTTTATTTTTTATTTATTTTATTTATTTTATTTTTTTTAAAGATTTTATTGGGGAAGAAGAACAGGATTTTATTGGGGAACAGCGTGTACTTCCAGGACTTTTTTCCAAGTCAAGTTGTTGTCCTTTCAGTCTTAGTTGTGGAGGGTGCAGCTCAGCTCCAGGTCCGGTTGCCGTTGCTAGTTGCAGGGGGCACAACCCACCATCCCTTGCGGGAGTCAAACCAGCAACCTTGTGGTTGAGAGGACAGGCTCCAACCAACTGAGCCATCCGGGAGCTCAACGGCAGCTCAGTTCAAGGTGTCATGTTCAATCATAGTTGCAGGGCGCGGAGCCCACCATCCTTGTGGGACTCCAGGAATTGAACTGACAACCTTGTGGTTGAGAGCCCACTGGCCCATGTGGGGATCGAACTGGCAGCCTTCGGTGTTAGAAGTACAGAACTCCAACTGCCTGAGTCACCAAGCAGACCCCTGCTTCCCATATTTTGAAGCTTGATTATTCGGTGCTTAAATATTTAGGATTGTATGTCCTCTTGATGAATTGACCACTTTATCATTATGAAATTATCCTCTGTATCTCTGGTAGTAGTTCTGTTATGAAATCAACCTTTTCTGATATTATAGGCACTCTAGATTTCTTTTGACTAGTTTGTAATATGATGTGTCTTTTTCTATCCTTTTGCTTTTAATGTATTTGTGTTTATATTTAATGTACATATCTGAAAGACAGCATATTGTTTGGTCTTGCTTATTTTAAGAGTCTGATAATATCTTCCCTTTAATAGGAGTATTTAGATCATTTACATTTACTGTGATTGTTGATACAGTTCATTTTAAATCTATCATCTTGCCATTTGTTTTCTTTGTCTCATCTGTTCTTTGTTCCCTGTTTATCTTTTCCTACCTTTCTTTCTTTCTTCTTTTTTTTTTTTTTTTTTTTTGGTATATTCTTTCTCTCATGGTTTCTAGACATTTTAAGCATCCCGGTTGTCATCCTGGGTTAGTTTCAATTTATTTAAATATAAATATGACTTATAATGTCAACTTCTCAAAACCTGAATGTGTAAATTCTTCTTAGTATTTTTCACTAGGGATTTGTAGGGGTTATTGAGCTAATCCTAAAAAATTGCTTGCTAATCTTGTATTTGCCGTAATATTTTGATGCTAATGTCGACTAACGTTGTAGTTGGTGTTCAATGACCCTTTTAAGATCAACTATTGCCTTCAGTGCTTGTCCAGTTCCCCGATGCGAGACTCTGTGTGTGGAGGTGACATACTTGGAGCTTCATGAAGACCATATAGAAAATCTTGGAGAAGCTAGCTTGCATTCCTAGGCTTACCAGTATTTATCTGACTTGATTCAGTATCTTTTCTTTTTATTTAGGGATAAAGGAAGTTTCTATATAGAAAGAAATGGCACGAAGAAGGGAGAAAGAAAAGATGTGGTTAGGTTTGAGTAATGCTATGGTTATTTTATCAGATACGGAAACAGGCAAATCAGCACTTACCTGTCTTGAATCCTAGAAAATGACAAGTTATGAGCTCTATGTGTGGTTTCCCAAGAGGCCTAAGATCCATTCCCCCGGGCCTGGGACTGAGCAAAAAGAATTTCTCCAAATTCCTTCTTTCCTGAAGTTGCCTTGTTCCTAGAGGGTTTCCTTGAAGTAGTTTTGTCACTAAAGGATTTTTGTTGAAGTAGCTCTAATTTCTAGAAGATATGTAAATTGGGGTCTTCTTGTTTATTCTGTATTCTAAGTCTAGTTCTTAAAATTTCAATGAAGCAGAATATGGTACATCCATATTCAGTGCAGGTGCTTTCTGCCCTGTTTACTTCAGACAGTTGAGTGTCTATAATAGTTAGGATTGATGATTTACAAGCTGATGAATGGATGCCAAAAACTAAATGTCTCTTGAGTACAGTGGAGCCTATAGTCTAGTCTCCATGAATATTAGGGCCGTGTGCCAACTAGAGCTGGCTTAATTTTGCAAGCAGGAGCCCTTTGCAGAAGGATTCATGGTAATTAACCAATTCAAAGTGCAATATTTTCCTTTCATTAATTTGGCAGAAAACAACTAAATATCTACAGCAAGAATGTTTTTGACATTTTCATTTGCTGCTTGGAAAATAATGGATATTTTGAATTGTGCTATAAAAGAAAATTGCTAGGGTTTTTGTCATTTCCGTTTTAACTTCTTAACAAAAATGTGGATCACTCAATTAGCAATAATTTTAAAAAGTGTTGGCTGCAGGGGCGACCAGAATTAGTTGATATGTTGAGGTGATTGGCGTATAGGAAATTCTTAGGAAGTTTATTGGCTAAGACCCATTGCTTTCTATAGCTCCTTTCCTGTATATATGAGAAATAGGATTCTAGTTGGTTGTAATAGTTTCCTATCTTTCCTCCTTTCTTAAGTTCATTTCTATTCCAGATATTGCACAGAATTTGTCTCTCTTCTCCTCTTTTGTGTTGAAGAGATATTTGTTATTTCAGTCAGGTTATTCTAATAATTGTTAAATTTTAACTTTTGAAAAAAAAATGTAGTAGGACCCACCACCTAGAATGAAAAAGTTTGAGAATTTTGGAGCTAAGCGTCCAGTGATGGCAGATTTTTCCCTGGAAGAATTATGGTAGTATTCATTTATTTGAGGATATGTTAGTCTTCATATAAATACTCCTATCTGTTGATAGCATATATTCTTTCACTACAAATATAATCTGTTTAATAATACTCATATCTTTGATTACTAGACACTACTTATTAAGAGCCTGATGATTCCTCAATTTGAAGTTTTCCTCTCCTGCAATTTTGACGTGTTTTCTGTGTATGTTGTTCCTCCTATACAGTATTTATAAATCAGAGATTTTAATTAGAAAGCTACTGTCTTGTGTTTAATAGTCTTTAGATTTTAAGTATCATAAACCCATTTCAATCAATGTAAAGACAGAAATGTGGAAGGATATTAGGATAACTCCTGAAATCCCAAAGAACAGCTTGGCTCATGAGGAACTAGAATTCTCCCTTAGTAGGGCCATTAGGAACCTAGGTAGTACTCTCCTCTTCTTTTGTTTGCTTCTATCTTCATGTCCCTTGTTCTTTGCACTCTGTAAATTTACTTTCAGATACACATGACGAAATACAGTTACCCACCACTGGTCCTTAGATAATAAATCAGAGTGACCAGACTAGACAGAAACCCATTACAAAAATTCCAGGAGAAAAAAATGTGGTCTAGCCTATCCACCTTTGATCTAAATAGCTATTAATGAGAGGGTAGCGTCAGAAAGTACAATTTGGCTGCTACGGCCCCACTCAAACAAAAGAAAGTCTTTGTACCTTGAAGACCTAACTACATTATAAAAATAGGACAATGAAAGAAATTCTCTGAACGTAAATAATTATCCTTTCAAGCCATAAATATTTTTGTGCCTACGTGTGTCAGGAACTGTGTGAATTTGATTTGTAGGAATTCAGTGGTAAATGAGGTAAATGGTGGTTCTTAACCTTGAGGAGCTTATATTTAAGTTGGGGAAATGGAATTTTAAAAAGTCAGCATACTAGTAAATACTTATAAAACGTGGTAAGTGCTTTGAGAAAACACATGGGGCTGAGATAGAAAAGCACATTTGAAACCCCTGGGGAGGGGCAAGTATGGGGAGGATAAGGACAGTCACTCTCTGCGCTGCTTTCTGAGGAGGTGACATTTATGTTTAGACTTGAAGGGTTAGGGGAGGATGTTTTTATCGGGGAAAGTATCATGGACAAAGGCCTTGAAGTATAAAAACTTGGGATCCTTAAGGTAATAAAAGAAGATCATAGTGGATGGAAAATAGGAGAACTTGGGATGAATTTTTCAGTAACAATTAGCTTTTGTACTGCCTACGTGGACCAAGGCTGTGATTTAATTGAGTAATATTTATTAGAAAGTCTACCACATTAAAGAGACTGCTGCGTTTGTAAGCTTAAATGCTAAGTTGGACATAAAAAAGGATGACCCCCGTAAAGGATGAAACACATACAGATATAAGGCAGAGCATGGCATTCTTTTAGAAGCTTATTCTTTGTTTATTCATCTGTTCCTTAAATATTGATTGATTGCTTTGTTATGTTTCGGGCGTTGTTCTAGGCACTGAAGTTACACCTTAAATAATTAGATGGGTTCCCTCTTCTCATGGAGCTTGTCAGAACTTCACTCCTCAAAAATATGATCCTCTGACCAGTCTCATCATCAGTCAACCGGGAGACTGTTCAAAATGCAGACTCTCAGACTCTACCCAGACTTACTAAATCAAGAATCTGCATTAATTTAAGATGCACAGTGAAGATTGAGAAGCACAGTGCTAGAGCAGAAGCTGGCAAATTACGGCCTTTGGGGCAAAGCCAGCTGGTATCCTGTTTTTGTAAATAATTTTTGTTGAGACAGCCATGCCTATTTGTTTACGTGTCGTTTATGGCTGCTTTCATGCTACTGGCAAATTTGAGTAGTTGTGACATCTACTCTATGGGCCCACTAAGCTTTACATGTCCGCTCTTTGGCCTTTGACAGAGTAAGTGTGTAGCGTTTTGTTCTGGAGTATAAACAAATTACTTGGAGTTCACAACAGAGATTACATTTTACTTGTTTGATTATGAAAAGGTTAGGGAGTAGGTAGTGTTTGAACTGTTCTGAAAAGCAGTGGTTAAACACATTTTAAGCCTGTAATCTCTAATCTAAATCAAATACATTGAAGTCTGATAGATAAAACATACTTAAAAATTCAAAAGAATGAGTCAGACTTTGTGACTGATACAGTTATGAAAAATGGAAGACAGGCCTTAGGAAATTTAAGAATGTTGGTGTCGTTATGGTGAAGTAATAAGAATGTAATTGTACAGATTTACTTAGTCTTAAAAATTTTTTTTACCAAGTGCTTTTGAGGCACAGTTGTTCATTTGATGCTACGAGTATTCTGGAGATTGCCAGGTCATAAGTTTGTATGACTATTTTATTTGTGAGGATTTGAGACTAAAAAAAGTCAAATGTTTTGCTGGTGAATACGACAACAGTGAAGCTGGAAGTAGGATCCAGGCGTCCTGATTAAAGTAATTAAACTTGATTCAATGGTTGATTCCTCGCATGCTATCCGTCTTTCATTCCAAGCTTTAATACAGAGCACTCACTCTGCTTTTATTATCCTACATATTAGATTTACCTGTAAGATTTCTTTTGAATGTCACTGAAAACGTTTTATTCTTCAGTGCTTTTTTATCTTGTTGAAAATTATGTTGTTTTCTCTGAACACACAGACTATTGCTGTTGTAAGACAGTAATGATTTGAATACAGAAAATCACTTGCTTGAGCAGCCATGAGCAGTAAATAAAATAGGAGAACCTGGAAAAGTGAGTGACACTAGTATCCTAAGTCAGCTAAGGTTTGGAACTTTGTGGGTTCTCAATGTGATTATTATCTTGGCTCTGCAAATGGACTGTGGGTCGGATGCCACTGCTTCGATAGAAATTTGAGACTGTGGGGCTGTTCCAAAAAGATTGAGGGCTTTGAAGTAGGGAGGACACCAAGTCCACTTCTCTGTGGTAGAAAGTCAATGTAAAGCAGGTATGAAGCAGCCATCAAGATAAAATCTACTACCTGGTAACTTAAAAAAGGCCAAGGAGAGATCTATCTATCCAGAGTACTATCTGCCCAATATCATGCAAATACTTGGCAAGTGAATTCAGTTCAGGGAAACTAAAAAGATCAGAGGGAAATGTGTTACATATGCAAGTAGCATCTCTGGACATTTATTTAAAAGGGAAGAAGGCCTTGGCGTCTCATACCCTAGAGTGAGGCCCTCAGGTTCAGTGAGAGATTTAGGTTCCCAGCAAATCTGAAAACAATTGCTTGTTTCTCTCTCTCTCTCTCTCTCTCTCTCTCTCTCTCTCTCTCTCCCCCCCTCTCCACCTCCCTCCACACACTATAATTTTAAAATTAAAAATTATGATATATTTATATTTTATGAGTCTGTTGGTATGAAGACAGATGTATTAAGGAATGTTAAACATTTTTGTTGACCAAAAATTTTAGTTATTCTTCTGATTTTAAAAGAAATTAAAACATTTTTGTGGGCCCCTGAAAGTATTATGTGTCCTAGGCAATGTGCTTAATGGATAAGTCAGCCCTATCTATCTCTAAGCAATTGTTTGAGTAAGCATATCAAGTATCTAAATCAACAGAAACCCAAGCTTTGCAAAAATCTGCTTCCTTTGTGGGACTATCGATTTCATATAAATGTTTTAATTTTTTTTTTAAACTTTGTACTTATTTTACTTCTTATTTAAATCTCTCATTTGTCTGGGGAACAGGTAGATGTTTCCACAGTCTTTAAATATAGCTAAGAAGACCTTTATATTTCTGAAAGTTGAGATCAGACCATGTTCAGAAATTGGGAAATGACAACAATTCTAATAATTTGAGGTTTTTCTTTCTCTTTTTATTTTGATTTGAATGAAAATAAGCAAACATAGTACTTTAGCAAAGGAAGGACTATCAAAGGCATTCTGGTTGTAGGATATTGCTATACACAATGATAAAACTTAAGAAAATATAGGCAGCTATTCTCAGGCATTGGACAGCAGGCAGTGCAAAACTGTATTGTTGAAAGGAGACAAACTCATAAGAAGGGCCCCAGGGCTCTCTGCTTAGAGACAGTTTCCTGACTGTGTCACAGGGAACTGGAGTCCGAACAGAAACCATGGTACCTCTGAACGGAGAAGGCAGAGATCAGAGTTTAAGGCTGTTGAAGCCGCTGGAATCTGGAGTAGGGCACAGGAAAGGAGGTAGGTGTACAGAAATGGAGATCCAGAATTCTGAATGTGGGTTCCCCGTGAGTCCTTGGCTGAGAGAGAGGGACTGCATATTTGCTCAGTGAGACTGAGCTTGCTAAGGATCTGAGAATGGAAAGATTTACTAAAGGTTCTTGGTAGACATCGGAGGTCTGCCCTAGGGAGAATAGGGAGACATTATTAACATCCGAGGCTGCCAGCTGAGAGCCAAAAAGTCCATACCTTACTACACGCTAGACTAAGGTTTACCCTACCTAGATCTACCCTAACAAGTTTAAATCTAGAGCTCAGTAAAATCTATGGGGAAGAGAAAGATAGAAGTTTAATCCTGCCAAACTAAAAGAGCTTGCTAAACACCTTGAGCTTTCCTGAAAATCATCCCAACAAGACATAAACTCAAGATATTCAGCCACTAATTATACTGCCTGAGAACAAAAGCCACCACTCTTCAGAGGCACATAGCTGAATCAGAATAATCAGGTTCTCTATATTCTAATACATTTTATTAGCACAATGTTTAATACATGATAAAAAAATTACTAGGGCGGGGGGGACTGGAAAAGTGTGACCCTTAGTCCAGAAAAAATAAAATCAACAGATCAGACCTTGAGATGGCTTAAATGTTGGATATAGCTGACAAAGGTTTAAATTAGCATACTCATATAGGGACTTAAAGAAAACCAAAAACTAGTGTGTTCTTAATGAATGAATAGATAAGAAATCTTGGCAGAGAAATGGAAACTATGGGAAGAACCACATGGAAATTCTAAAACTGGAAAGAACAATGACTGTAATTAAAAATGTATTGGTTGAACTTAGTGTGTTAGAGATGGTAGAAAAATCAGTGAACTTGAAGTCTGTCAATAAAATTTATTCAATCTGAAGAACCTAGAAAAAAATGTTTGGAGAAAAATGAACAGAGATTCAGTGACCCAAGAAACACCTAATGGTCTAGCATATGTGTAACTGGAGTCACATAGGAGAACATGAGAATGGGGCATAAAAAGTATTTAAGAGATAGTGGTTGAAAATTTTCATATTTAAGAAAATATCAACTTACATATCCAAGAAGCTTAGCTAACCCCAAGCAGAATAAATAAACTATAATGTGCCAGATTAGGCACATTATATAATTAAACTCCGAAATATCTAATGGTCTTTACCGTGTTTCCCCCAAAATAAGACCTAGCTGTTGGACAATCAGCTCTAATGCGTCTTTTGGAACAAAAATTAATTTTCTTGCTATAAGACCAGGTCTTATATCATAAAAGACCTGGTCTTATATTAATTTTTGCTCCAAAAGACACATTAGAGCTGATTGTCAGGCTAGGTCTTATTTTTGGGGAAACAAGGTATGGTGGTGATGAGGAGAGTGTTAAGTGGCTTTAAGTATTCTACCAGCATTCTGGAAGGGGCAATTAAAAGTTAAGTTCTTTGGAAAGTGTGGATCCCCAAATGAAAAGTCTAGCTTCTGGAATAGAAAAGGGGAGAGTAGTTGTGAAGGGAGGCGATTAATGTCCATCACAAAAGCCATCATCGTTTATAACCACTTGTAACTTACCTTTAACATCTACTTTAAATGTAAACTTTCTCCCATTCTTACCATTAGGCAACTCTTTTTCCCCTGAACAGTAGGAAAAGCACCATTTTCCTGGCCAGTCATTTTACATTTATAAGAGACAGAACTTGTTATCTTTTTCTCTGTTGACAGTTTTGTTTTTGAATTATTAGATAATACTTGAAATTTCATTAGAAATTGAATCATTCTAAAGTGTATTTTATTTTCCCATATGTAGAATTTTATTGATAGGAGGCTTATACCCAACAGGAACTCTGCGTTGGCTATGTTAGTAATGAGCAGTAACATATTTTAAAAAGCAAAGCACAATTTAATTTAAAAAATATTTACTAAACACCAAAATATGAAAGCATGGTGCTAGTAGCAACTAGAATGTTTAGTAATTTGAAATCATGAAATTCTGCTTAAAAGTTTTATAAAAAAGAACAAAATATGCTCTAAAAAGACTCTTAGAAGGCATCTAGTCCATCATCCTATCTAATGTCCTCTCCCTGACATTTTATTGAGGTCGTCAATAAGAACTCAATAATTATGTACTTTCTTAGAAGGTATCTGGGATATAGTGAATAGTCAAACGTGTGATTTGATTTTTAATTTGAGCTCTAATTAGGGTAATTATTGTCTTCTACATATTGAGTACAAAATCTGTGTTTTTGTATCTTCAACCCAGTGGGAATCAATTTCTTCCCCTTAGCGGGTAGAACTTGATGCATATGAGGATAATTATGTGTCCCTATTTCATCTTGTCACCACTAAACATTCAATCATTTCTCATATATGATAACATTGCTATATGGACTCACCATTCAACTTACCTTTTTAAATTTCTGTAATTTCAGTTTCCTTTAAAATGTTCTTAGAAGTAGACACCATACCCTTAATATGATCTGAACAGTACCATTGGTGTAGTGGGGATATTTATTTCTGTTTTAAATATGTTACTTCCATAATTGCGGTGGTGGTGTTTTCTAATCACCTTAGTTGAAGCACATGTATTATAAAACACACAATACACACGTTAAAATATACCCTTTTAAAGTATTTGATTAAGTTAAAAAATTATATCCACGCAACCACCACCACAGTTAAAATGTAGAACATTTCTGTATCCTCCAAAGTTTCCTTGTGCTCCAACTCAGTCATGTCCTCTTCTGATCCCCAGCCCCAGGCAAACGCTGACTTGCTTTCAAGAATTCCATATAAATGGAATCATATAGTATGTATGTATGCTTTTGTGTCTGGCTTATTTTGCTCAACATAATGTTGTGATTTTCCATATTATTGTGTATATGAATAGTTCTTTTTAATTGTTGATTAGTATTCCATTTTATGAGTATACCACATTTGTCCTTTCACCTATTGATGGATATTTGGTTATTTTCAGTTTTTGGCTATTATGAACAAAGCTGCTGTAAAAAGTTGTGTAAAAGTCTTTGGTCAGACAAATGTTTTCGTTTTTTTCTCGGATAAATACCTTTGAAGAGAATTGCTGGGTCACATGGTTAGTATATGTTTTAACTTTAGAAGAGACTTCCAAAATACTTTCCTAAGTGGGTGTACCATTTTTCATTCTTACCTCAGTGTACAATATAGCTCCAGTTCATACACATCCACGTACTGTTTTAAAACTGAATAGAATTCTTAGCATATATTTGGGTAGTGTTAAATTGAGGTTAGGAAAGCAGTCTGTAGTCATCCAGGGTGTCCATTTAGTTTGACTAGTCCTACAATAAGGAAATAACTTTTGTTTTCATCTTTTAGCCTCTGAGCGTTGTCAATTTTCTTGCAGACAAAAGTACTATTTCTGGAGCGCTTCTATTCTTGTATGATTGTTTCTTTAAATATAGGTCTGTTGTTACAGCCCAATCAGGCATCGTACTGAAATCATACAGAAATCACATTTCTGAAATACATTTATCCTTTTAAAGGGGTTTTATTCTTATAAAACCCCTTACCCCTCTTATATATAGTAGGTCCTTACACATAACAGGTGCTCAGTCTATGTTTCTTGAATTCTGTAGTTTCACTCCATAATATGTATTATTTACTTCCTAAGCAAGTAGCTAAATTGGACAGGACTGTATATTTACTGACTTATTATGGAACCTTCTTTACTAGGATAATGAATAATTCAAATCATTGAATTTGATCTGTAAATCGCTTAGATCTTTTATTCCCACTAGCATCAAAGGGCAGAGAAGAGGTGCTTTTGACAATGCAGTAGCAGAAGGGTTTCTCCTTCTCTGACAATGCAAAATTCATTCATATTGTAAACTCAGAATTCTGTAAGGTTGGGCAGATCCACTCCATGGCAGGGCAAAAGAGTCATAGTGTTTTGCCTTTTGTTTTAGGTCACCACTTTTTAAAAATACGAATACACTCACATGCACCTCCACCACCACCACCATTATAAACAGCAACAACAACCCAAGTTTGTTTTAGGATAAGTTCTGCAATTTAGGGAAAAGCCTACTGGGCTGAAACAAGTCTAGCCTTCCTCTCAAAACAGAGGTACATATGCCAGGATGGGCTAGCTAAAGATTTTTACCTGAAATAAATCCCATGGATTGACTTTTGTCTCCAACATCCTGTTTTACTGGTCCGTTCTGTATCTGTTCTGCTCTTCCTTAGGTACCATTTCTATTCTAAAGAACAAATCTGATCTTCTGTTCCAAATGCCTGCTCCTCCCTTTACACTTTTTTTTCTCTTTCTTTCCAGAAAATTTACTTGTAAAGCACAGTCATTTTGGCTTTTGGGGAGTGAATAGTTCCCATTAACAGGACTATAGATTCTGTTGATGGGTTCAAGTTACCTGCTGGGGTTAACATTGTGATTGGCTCTCCTGTGCATTGTGTTGGAGATAGAAAAGCACAGAGACAGAGAAAGAGGAAATGTAGTAGAAGGAAATGTGAAAAGAGAGCTTTTCTCTATGGGGTTACTATCTATATTTGATTTCTCTCACACAGCACCTCTATGACTACTGTATACAACCCTATGCCTTAATTTCCCCATCTGTGAAATAGGGAGAACTGTCATTGGGTTAGTGGGATGATCAAACTATATCATATGGGTGAGGACGTGGAATGCTAAGAGTTTAAATCTGCTATTCTGTACAATAATAAGCAATAATATTTAAAACAAATATTATTTGTTTTAAAATGCACACTCCCTGTGTTGTTTATTTTCATAAAATAGACTAGAAAACATTAACTGATTATCTCTATGGAGTTGGATGTCTGGTGGTTTAAATGTTCCCTTTTTTCTATATTAAAGTATATTTTAGTTTAAGTTTTAGATGAAAGGGGGATATTCAGCTCTTTAGCAAAAGTAACACCTGTAAACAGTTTTATTTAATAGTATGGGTTTCTTCTCCATTGTTTTTGCTAGCATCTTCTACTTACTTGGTTTTGACATACTCCTCGTGACACTGTAAGCTTTGAGTTCAGAACCCATTGTAGACACTTAACATCATGATCTGGGGGCGTTCTTCACAGGTTCATTAATACGTTTTGCTGCTTATTGTGGCTTAGCTTATTATTTGCAGTGTTTATTTTAGCTCAGTCACTGAGTGTGGCCAGCCTGCAGGGAAAAGCCAGAACAGAACCAGGAGACACAGTATTGATTATTCATTGCCTGCCTGCTTTTCGTGGCACATAGTAGAAATATTTACCTCTGAGATTTCCGCAAATTTCATTACTCCTTAGGCCAGATATATCCTTAGGCCAGTTTCTGATGTATCCACAGAACTTCAGAGAAGACAAGGGTCCATATTTTCTGCTTTCAAGTTAGGTCTAGGAATATCTTTGGTTGTGCAGATCAAGATGTAGGGGATTTAAATGGACAAAGTGGTTCCTGATGTCTTGGGTCATCTGAAGAAAAGAACCAGGAATGAAAGGAGGTAAGGAAGTCAAGGAAGGCATCAGACTGATGATTAAAGGCAGGAAAAAGTACAGTGGTTTATAGGAATAATTTGTCCAGTGTGGAATCCAACTCCTTCAATTTGCCCCTTTTTATCCATATGGGATACAGTGATGTAGCTGAAAGACTGAACTCTGCAGTTAGTTTGGGGGAAAATAGAAATCAAGTTCCTGATCACTCAGTGGTTACGGTGAACTTGGACAAGTCTCTTAAGCTTCTTGCTTCAATTTCTTCACCTGCAAAATACAGTTATTAATAAAAATACCTGTATTATGTTTTCATAGGACTGTTGTGAGGATCAAGTAAAATAATGTTTGTAAAAACACTTGGCAAGTAGTAAAGCTTAGCTAACTATTTGATGATGGTGATGATTTATGACTACACTCAGCCGTTTTAGTTTTCTTACTTTGCTCTGGGCTTCTGTTTTCAGGTTTCTGCTATTTTTTGCTAGGTGTTAGGATCAGTGAACCATGGAATGTCCCATTAATATTCTACCTATACATGAGTGTTTTCCTGGCCTTTATCCTTCTCCCAGTGGTGAAAAGTCCTAGTTGATATAGGTCATTGTACAAATCGCAAAAAAGGCATCATGCGTGCTGAGAGCTTTAATGGATGGAGGCTGACAGGCAGCCCAGAGGAACCAGCGGCGCTGTGAGTGCCGCATGCTTTCTGCCTTGTCCAGCTAGTCTCACTCATTGCCTGTATGTGACATCATGACAAGTGTCCTCGTCACTTTGAGTGTGAAGAAAAAGGGCCTGTATGGTATAAGGGGAAGAGAAAGGTGGTTTTATAAATGCTGAGGTTCTGGGGGAAGTTTTAGTTATGTCAATTTTATTAAAGGTACAGAAAATCTACTCACCTATTTCTCAAAACAATAGAACAAAGTAAGTCAGACTTATTGGATATTTTATTACTATATTGATTTAGGTGCATGCTCCTTCAGCCCAGCTGTGGAGGCTTTGTTGTCACTGTCAGAAAGACAGAGCATACATTACAAATAGTAGGTTTTATTAAAATATGGAATTTTGGAGATACTGAAAATATACTTGTTCTACCTTATCCTGTAGAACACATAAGAGACACCTGAAATTACTTTAATTAAAAAAAAAAAAAACTTGTCTTTTTGATATTTGAAGAAATTATAAAGTATAATTATATCAATTTGGTATTCTTTACAATTTCATAGTACAGCATCTATTTTTGTGCTTTTAGTAATGTATGCAGTGTTGAAAGCATTGAAGTTGCATAAAATAAAAAATGTGAAATGTGTTCCACATTTATTTTGTTTTCTTGTACCAAATGGAATGTGTTCAAGTGGAATACTGCTGAATGCTGCCTTTTATCCATGTAAAGACAAGTTTAGAAAGAAATGTTTTAAGAATTATGGCATTTTTAATTTTTTTAAAATTATAGTATTTAAATCCACTAATTTTCGTAGAATGGAGCTCATTAGAAGGAATAGTTGAAGGCAGCAGGACAGCCCTAGTGTGGAACTTTAGTATCATCTCATATGTGATCGTATTAAATTTGTTGGTTGATCCCCAAACACTCCGTGTAATAGAAAATTTTTCATTAGATCATTGTCTCTTGCTTTGGAAAGAAATTGCCCCAGCTTTATTTTGACATTTGCTTTCAAATAACTTCTAAGCCTTTTTTTTTTTTTAAACGCATGAATAAAACCAACCCTTTTCTCTGAGCTGACATCCCATTTTAATTGTCCCCTAATTTTAAAAAAAGTAATTTTTTGACTAATTAGCTTTAAGTAATTATAAATCAATGTATATAGTAACAGTTGTCATTTATTGAGTTTTTGTATGCATTAGGCACTGTTATAAGCCCACAAAAGTCATTAACTTTTTTAATCCTTATAATCAGTGTGGGAGGTAGAAATATTTACTCTCATTTTACAGTTTATTCCTATTTTACTGTTGAGAAAACGGAGACATTCGCAATTAAATAACTTGCCCAATATCGTGGCTACTAGGTGTGGCAAAGCCAGAGTATGACCTGAGGCAATGTGGATAGATAAGTCACTACTCTTAATTATTATACTGCTGTGTTTCCCCCAAAATAAAACCTAGCTGGACAACTAACTCTAATGCGTCTTTTGGAGCAAAAATTAATATAAGACCTGGTCTTATTTTAGTATAATATAAGACTGGGTATAATATAATGTAATATGTAACATAATATATAATATAATACAAAAGACTGGGTCTTATATTAATTTTTGCTCCAAAAACCACATTAGAGCTGATTGTCCATCTAGGTCTTATTTTCGGGGAAACACCGTATGTGTGAAAATATGGAAAATTTATATATAAAGTACAAAATGTTCACATTAATTAGGCACAGGCCAACAAATGTGCCCTTCCATTTTATAAAATCTTACCTGCTTTTATTAGGTGAAAATAGGCATTTGACGAACTCAGATATTATTGCCTTATTGATGTATCTCTTTGTTTTATTCTTTCAGTGGTTACCATGTGGTTTATAGTAGGCTTCTTTAACTTATCACAGACTACCTTCCTATAATATTACTATACCACTTCATATGTAGTATGAGAAAAGCCAGTGATTCTCATCAGCAGTCAGGGCAATGGGATGGAGAACCATACTGGATCATGTTGGGTTTATGTGTGGGAGCTTTGAAAAATGCCTCACTTGAGATGCCCTTCTATTCTTGTTCTTTCCATAGGAACATTGACAATAAGCACCCTTTCATTTTCTGGATGAGAAAGCTGAGGCTCAGGCTAAAGTGACTTTAATAAATGGCAGAATCAGGCCGAACATAGCATGATGTAAGGAATACGGGTCTTTAAAGTCCACTAGACCTAGATTCGAATTTTAGCACTATTGCTTGCTAGGTATGTGACTCTGAACAGGTTATTTAACAACTCATTTTTACGCCTAAAATATGGATAATAATTACCTCATTGGGTTGTTGTCCTATGTACTCATATAGTATTTTTTTGCTATCTTGGTTGTCAGAATTAAATGGAATAGTATTTACAAAGTGCCTAGTTAAATTGTGTGGCACATTGTAGGACTTCAAAAATGCTTGCCTTGTAAGGCTTATGCCTGACTCCCAAGTAAGTACTTTTAGTTTACTTTCATAGTCAATTTTCTCTTCAAACTTTATTCTGTCCTTTAGACCTAGAAACGTTTGTATATGTTTCAAAGAAGAAATAGTTAACATAGATGAGGTTACTATGAGTGAGTATGATAATTAAAGCAAATATGTTCAGAGTTTGAGGGAGAGCAAGGCAGTGAATAAAGCTCTGGGAAGGCTAGAGGCTGGGACAGTCAGGGACATTACAGCCTATCTTCTGGAACTTGCCAGAAAGAGAGAGTCTGAGAAGTCAGCACTGATGTGGTGTGAGGGAGACCATCATCTTGGATCTCACTGTGTGGCATTTGCAAAGAGGCTGTTCTTATTATGGGATCAGAATTTAGGTAAATGAGAAGGAGGAGCTGGGACAATAGAATTGAAAGTCATTATAATATACAAGTGAATGTTGAAGAAGCAAGATATCCGAGGGACAGTGTGTAGAGTGGAACACAGGACCAGGCTGTGTCTTAGGAGAATAGTCCTTGTTAGGGGGAGAGAAAAGAAGAGGCAGAGAGTGACATTAATGCTTTCCTCATCTTGCCGTCTTTTTCTAGCATCTAGCAACAGTGGCCTGCATTCAGAGAGTGAATATTGAATTTATAGTGGATGTAGGTGATGAGCATAATTTATTAGTTTTATTCTTAAATAGATCAGAAAAGGTTATTGTGCCTCTTAAAATGCTATCTAATGCAATATGCTCTTTCAGTAAGACAGCAAATATGTCTTTGAGTTTTTCAAACTAGTATGTATAATCAATACTAAAGAAGTCCATGGTGTTTTTAAACCTCTCACTGACTTTGTGGGACCATGATTTTACTCTTAGTAGTGCCATTCTCACAACAGTTGACAATTTCAAATGTGAAACCCAAACTTTACTTGCATTAACTTGAAAATATGAAAAACAACAAAAAATTATAAGCAGACTGGAGTATGGCAGGAACATAGATTTTATAGTGAGATAATGGAATTATTTGTGGGTCCTGGTGGTGTCTTTTGCTATTGGTGAAAATTTGGTAAAATATCTGGGTTTTTCTTGGTCTCAGGGTCCATTTTATAAAGTAGAGAGAAATATTTTATGAGTTTGTTGTGAGAATTAAAGTATTATGTTTAGTGGTAGGTGCTCAATAAATGGCAGCCTTATTTATTTATTTTTTTTAGTTGCATGTAGCTGAAGAGCTGAAGACGGAAGAAAACAATCGTGATTATTGGGAGAATCTTTTAGGTGCCGAACCACCCTTACCTTTCTTCATGTCATCTAGGTGGAGGGTATCTTTTTTTTACCCCTCTATTTCTTGATTTATTTCTTAATATTCATCCGCCCACACTGAGATACCATACAAAAAGTATAGAAGGTATTTCACTTACAGCCTTACTTACAGTTGCCAAGAGAACAGAGCTCATCTTTGCTCCAGCGATTTTGACTCTGAAGGCGTTCAGTGGTGAACTGTTAGGCTACACATTCAGGAAACATTTGGTCTTGTCTTCAAAGCAAGAAGAAAGCGAAGCAGGGATGAATTCTTCAAAGAAACTGTGTCTAGGATAGTTTTAGATAACATTCTATATTGAGGGTTCTTTTTTCCCCCCAAAAGTTAAATGTATACATGAATAAGAGCATAATTAAATACTGAAGGTGGACCATTTAAAAATCAAAGGAAAAGGGTTCACTCCTGAGCAACTAAAACAAATCATAAACTATAATATGATATCCCTAAAATATTAAATTCACTCCCATGTAAAAAATAATTTGATTATATATTCTTTGGTAGGAATATAAATCTCCTAAATTATGAATTGTTAGTTATTGTTGAGTCTTCTTCATAATATTTTAAAAAATAATTTATTGGGTAAATAATTTATTTGTTAAATAAAAAGTACACTTAAAAAGTTCTTCTTGGTATGTGTTATGTTATGCTTTAACAAAAATTTTAATAACATTCACCTAAAAAGATATAGATGTTTCTGTTTTAGGCAAGTACTCTTTAGGAGAAAAGGTGGTAGCTGAAAAAAATTTTGAGATTGCTGTAAAGTGACAAATTTTGTAGAAATTTATGTATTTTATTTTTTTCTGAATGAAAGGTTTCTTTGAGTTTTTGTGGTTTTTTTTCTTGTTAAACAGATAAATTTGCATTAAGAACCAACTTTAGAAGTGCCATTTTTAGATTCATCAATGTAAAACATCAGTTCTTATTTTTTTTAACAAATTGCCCTATTTTCTATACTTATTGATCTTTATTCAACTCACATTTAGCAATAAACACAAATATTCAGCATTGGTAGTAGCTTTATTAATATTCAATTTGGAAGAAAACTGAATTTAACAGTGAAATTGTCAGCAACAATAATAAAGAAAGGAAGAAGTTTGTAATTTTTTTCTGGAACTACAAAGATACTCATAAAATTTCCTCTCTTTCTAAAAACCACTTTGTAATCATATTGGCATGTCTTTTATGACTTTTCCCTCAATATATTTGCCTTAGACAAAGGAAAAGACAGCAAAATGAATTAATAAATCTTTCCTTATTAAGTTGTTGGAAGTCTTTGCTTCTTTTACCATTATAGTCTAATTACGATTTAAAAATAAAATGGAGTTACCTTGGAGTTGTGTTAAAAGCTAAATTTCTGTAATTTATAACTCTAGTAAAGTGGTAAAGAGCTTCATTGTGGAGATTCAAACAGATAGCCGCTGGCCCACACCATGACTCAAGGTCATTACCTTAAAGGTCCTGTCCAATCTTAGAGTCTCTGCGACTACATTGATCTGAACATAGCCACATGAAGTGAAGTAATACAACATGACTAGTGTTGACCTTTAGTGGTGTTACTATAAAGTGGTTCTATTGTAGTCTGGAAAGTATAACAGGAATATTCAGCACTGGCGATCTGACTTCATAGTAAGCTTTGTTTTTGTTTTTCATTTACAGTTGATATTCAGTATTATATTGTCGTAGTTTCAGGTGTACAGCAGAGTGGTTAAACATTTATATAATTTGCAGAGTGATCCCCCTGATAAATCTATTACCCGCCTGGCAGTATACGTAGTTATTACAGTGTTACTGACTATATTCCCTGTGATGTACGTTATATCCATGTGACTATTTTGTAACTACCAGATTGTATTTCTTAATGCCTTCACCTTTTTCATCCAGCTCCCCAAACCCTCCCATCTGGCAACTATCAGTTTGTTCTCTGTATCTCCTCATCTCTTTCTGTTTTGTTGGTTGGTTTATTTTGTTCTTTCAATTGCACATGTAAGTGAAATTATGTAATATTTGTCTTTCTCTGACTTATTTCACTTAGTGTAATACCCTCTAGATGCATCCATGTTGTGGTACATTGTAAGATTTCATTCTTTTTTATGGCTGAGTAATATTCCATACATATACTACATCTTCATTATCCAAGCATTTGTTGATGGACACTTAGAGTGCTTCCATATCTTCACTATTATAAATAATGCTGCAGTGAACATAGGGTTGCATATATTTTTTTTGAATTGGTATTTTATTTCTATGGATAAATACCCAGAAGTGGAATTGCTGGGTCATAAAGTAGTTATATTTTTAATTTATTGAGGAACCTCCATAATGTTTTCCATAGTGGATGCATTAATTTGCAATTATATCGACAATGCATGAGGGTTCCCTTTTCTTCACATCCTCGCCAACACTTGTTCTTTGTTGATTTATTGATGATAGCCATTCTGATAATTATGAGGTGATATCTCATTGTGGTTTTAATTTGCGTTCCTCTGATGATTAGCAACTATCTATATGTTCTCTTTGGAGAAATGTCTGTCAGGTCCTCTGCTCATTTTTTTATTGGATTTTATTTTTTCGTGTTAAGTTGTATGAGTTCGTCATAAATTTTAGATATTAACCCCTTTTTAGATGTATCATTGGCAAATATCTTCTCCCAACCTATAGGTCGTTGTTTTGTTTTGTTGATGATTTCCTTTGCTATGCAAAATCTTTTTTAGTTTTCATGTATTCCCATTAGTTTATTTTTTCTTGTTTCCTTTGCCCAAGGAGATAGATCAGAAAAAATATTATTAAGACGCATTGTCAGTGAGTTCACTGCCTATGTTTTCTTCTAGAAGTTTTATGGTTTGGGGTCTTATATTTACATCTTTAATCCATTTTGGTTTATTCTTGTATATGACGTAAGAAGGTGGTTGGTCTAGTTTCATTTTTTTTCTTTGCATGTATCTGTCCATTTTTCCAATACCATTTTTTGAATAGAGTGTCTTTACCCCATTGTATATTCTTACCTCCTTTGTCATAGATTAATTGATCATATAAGCATGGGTTTATTTCTGGGCTCTCTATTCTGTTTCATTGACCTATGTGTCTGTTTTTAGCCAGTACCATGCTGTTTTGATTACTATAACTTTGTAGGATAGTTTGATATCAGGTAGTGTGGTACCTCTAATTTAGCTCTTCTTTCTCAGGATTGCTCTGGCTATTCAGGGTCTTTTGTGGTTCCATATAAATTTTAGAATGGTTAGTTCTAGTTCTTTGAAAAATGTCTCTGGTGTTTTGATAGGGATTGCATTAAATCAATGGATTGCTTTGGGTAGTATGGACATTTTAACAATGTTAGTTCTTCCTATCCATGAGCACAGTACGAGTATATGCTTCCATTTATTTGTATTTTCTTCAGTTTCTTTCTTCAATATCTTATAATTTTCTGAGTACAAGTCTTTTACCTCCTTGGTTAAATTTATTCCTAGGTGTTCAATTTTTTTTTTTTATGCAATTATAAATGGGATTATTTTTTAAATTTCTCTATCTGATAGCTCATTGGTGTATAAAAATGCAACCAGTTTCTGAATATTAATTTTGTATCCTGCTACTTCACTGAATTCATTTATCAGTTCTAATAGTTTTTTTAGTGGAATCTTTAAGGTTTTTTCTATATAGTATCATGCCATCTACAAATAATGACAGTTTTACTTCTTCCTTTCTCATTTGGATGCCTTTTATTCTTTTTTTTTTTTTTGGTCTGACTTCTGTGGCTAGGACTTCTAATACTATGTTGCATAGAAATGGTAAAACAGGTTATCCTTGTCTTGTTCCTGATCTTAAGGAAAATACTTTTAGCTTTTCCTTCTTAAATATGATGTTAGCTGTGGGTTTGTCATATATGGCTTTTTTTATGTTGAACTATGTTTCCTCTACTAAACTTTGTTTTGAGTCACCAAATACTTTGGTCATGTGGCTTAGATATAAGTATTGAAAAGCAGTTTAGCTATTATTACTGATGCCTATAAAGATTGAAATGGTGTGACTGTAAGATCAAGCCTATGAATAATGTCAAAATAGTTAAGATGTACAAAAATAATTTCAGAGAAAAGAAATAAGCTACATTGCTGACTCAGTTTACATATTTAGAGCAATTTGGGGGGCCATTGTGTGGCTACTATTTAACTATGTGCCTGGCTAGGTTTTTATACTTTAGCCTATTTAAAAAATTTCTAGTGTTGTCTTAATTGAAAAGAATGTGTCATCAAATGTTGAGTAAAGTTTTAAAGAAAGGGAATGGAATTTTCACATGTAAATAACCTTTTAGTTGAGTTTAGAAAACACCATTCTTGTAAATCTGTTTTGCGTGAAAAGTGACTCCATGGAACCACGAGAAATAATCAGCCCATATTTGTATATGGTTTTGAATATAATATGTAAATGTTAGCCTACTATTTTGGGACAAGAAAATCACTTATATTACCTTCATTAGAAAGTTATGTGGAAAATATGATTTTTTGAGTAGGTGTTATTGGAAGGTCTTTATTCCACCTTGCTTTAATAACCTTTACTATGGCAGAGGTACTACTTCTATGCATATTCGGTGTGGACAACATGTGAGCTAATAAAAACCAACCATGTACATCAGATGATTGAGGATATCAAGCAATATGGTTGGTTTCAGAGTTACATTTGTAGAAAACAGTTTTTAAATCTTTTTAAAAGAAAGCATGAATATAACATGTAAGAGGTAATTGCAAAACATTTTAACATGGATAAATAGCACAGGTTGTAGAAAGCTTGTAAACCTGACGTCTAAAACTGATTCCCTTTTGAGTATTTCATGCTGTTTGACAGTGAAAAGTACACCTTGCAAAAGCTGTTACACAAACCATTACATTTAAAAGGTTTTCGTCTCACACCCCAAAATTACACTTACTTGCTGTAAGTGAAAATTCAAAAAAGTGTTCCTGGTTTGTTTTGGTGGCAATTACTGTGGTGTTGAATTTTACTCCCCGTCCCCCCTTCCTGGCAAACTAGAAATTAGTCTTTCTGGTTTCTTTATTTCAGTGTTAACACGGTTACTTAGTTTGTTTATTATAGGTTACATACGGAGATGATGTAATAAAAATTTCTGGGCCTGAGACACTCAGATATTCTATATAATAACAAAATACTGAACCTAGAACACCAAGATGCACCGTGCATCTGAGGAAAACAATTTTACAACATGATCCAGAATCCTCATAGAATATAAAATCCTGTGAACCATTTTAATTCATATCTCCCTGCACACCGAGAATTTGCCTTACTTGCAATCTTGTTAAACACCCTGAAGCACAGTGCCTTATTCATTTATGTGCAAAAGAAACTTGGAAACATCTAAGAGACCCTCTTATTTTAGGATTGCATTTTCCATGTTATGAGTATTTCCTACATTGTGTAAGAAGCACTTTGAGCTCCTGGCAGGCCTTCCTACTTCTGTTTGAGTGCCTTCTTGTCTTATTTATAAACCAGAGTCTGTTAGAAAGACTTATTGACTGGGTATTCAGAGTTCTGAGTTCTAATGCAATAATGATACTAACTTAATGGATATATTTGGTTTATTGGTCTCAGATTCCCTGTGAAATGGGAGTCTGAACTACCTTATTTGCTGGATACTTTTTAACTTTAAAATGCTGTGCTATTGGGAACTAGGCCAATTATCTGAAAACCTACTATACATGCCTCCCCACCGCAAAACAAAATTGAGTGGTCAATTTACTGAATGGATAATTCTTCTAAAAGCAGTTAAATGAAATTTAAATTCACTGGCTGATTGTTTTGTTAAATTTACCAAGTACTCTCATTTATCAATTTGCCTAAGAACCAGTTTTCAGAATTATCAACTGTGCCAACTATGTTTCTGTTAACTACATACAAAGTTGATCACAAACCACACTGCGTAGAACAGTTGCAAAGCTTTTGAAATTTTTGATGAGAAGTATTAATTAATTTTAATTTGGTTTTAGTTTTTCCATAGCAATTTCACTACAGCCATTTTGAAATAGAAATATTTATCAGTCCAACTCAGCTGAGTGCCAAATTTGTCATTGGTATTTCATATACTGATTGCCTTTCAGTTGCTTAAAACAGAAGCAACATATTCATCTAGAACTGGTTAACCAATTTGTGAATTAAGGGAGCTTTAGAGTGCATTTAATGGATGAAAAATGTATTGAAAGAAAAAGCCTTCCTCATTATCATTTATAAACTCCATGGCATTCAAGGTATGCACAGCCCTTTGATTTAGAATAAACAGATTCTCATTCTCAAAAGTCATTGGCCCAGAAAACAGCAAAATTCCAGAATATAGTTATATAGTAGGCTGCAGTGCTGACTTACAGTAAAATTTCAGGTAAATTTAAATCTTGAACTCATCAACGTAAGCATCAAAGTAGCTTCATAGGCCCTTTAAAACTGTTTCATTCAATACAAATCATGTCAACAATATAAAGGGTTAAAAGAAACGAGTTTTCAGTGAATTGGTCCATTGGTCAAATTGGCCATATGGCAAAATGATTCTCAGCAAGTTGATTTTTAGCAAAGTAGATATAGTGTTATCAGACCCTCATGCCAGGGGTGGTGGACAATGAAGCTGTAATGGGAGAGTTCTACTGTCTTTGGAATTAGTGTTTTTCCTTAGCCACACCTTATAGCCACAGTTGGAACCACGTGGAAGGACTTCTGCCTCTGTGTGTATTTGTGTGTGTGTGTGTGTGTGTGTGTGTGAGAGTGAGAGAGAGAGAGAGAGAGAGAGAGAGAGAGAGCTACAACACAGACTTTTTGAGATACTGAAAAAATACAACAAAAGGTCAGGGTAAAAATTGAGGAATATTTACTTTTCTCTGCTCTCCTTATCACTGTAGCAAAATATGTCCCACGTGAATATTTGACTGAAGTAACATGGTGAATATATCAAGGTATATGATGAATTACTTGGCGTGTATCAAGGAAAGATGACTCTGTGCTCAATCAAGAATAACTGTGGTAATTGGACTAGAGGACTATTTCGAACATTTCTGTGGGGCTTAGTTTCCCTGAAAACCCTCTTTGGTTTGTAACTTTCCTTATAGATCTGCTTCTCGGTTAGTGCCTTTCATTGCAGTGCCATTAGGTAGTAGGGTTAAAGACATTTCTCTTGGAGTTGCTGAAGACAATCTGTGACTGTATGCAAAGGCCCAGAAGCAACTATGCCTGGTGCTTGGGCCAGAGACATCGAAACCGCCTTTTTAGTGAATTGACAAGTTGAGACTGTCCCTTCTTTTTGGCATGTGAAGAGTTTCAGCCAGTCGTTTCCGTTCTGTTAGAAGTGGAATCGATGGTGAGCACTTAAGAGCTCAACTCTGAGATTTTAGAAAGAAAAGATACTGTACTTTTTAAACGTTTTCTGAGCCCTAATTCAAATTCCAACAAACCTATCTGTGTTGATGCCTCAGCAAAGGTGGTATAGAACCCACGTGATTCAGAATTTGTATTAGTCTGTTTTGAGATCTACGGAATAGAATAGGCAGCAGTCATGTCAGGTACTCGGCATTGCTGTAAATGAAATGAAGATGTTTTTAGAAGGATAACGTGGAAAATTAGTAACTGTGTTAAAAATTACAGCATGTCTAATTCCTATAATGTCGAGGATTAACATGTAGAAAAGACTGCTATTTTAGACAGGACTACATCATGGTTGATCTGTAAAACATTTAAATTGTCATCTTATAAGGCCAATACAACATGAAAAAGAAAGAGAAAGAAAACCAAATTTTTGCTCTTGAAACCTAATAGATTACGGTATAGTATATTCAAGTTCTCACTCTGACCATTTCTAGCTATGTGACCTGGGAGTGCATACCGTTATTTAAGCTTTGGGCCTAAGTATTCTCTTCCATCAAAATGGGGTAAGAATAGTACCTACCTCACAGGATTTCTGGACAGATGAAATAATACATGTAAAATCCTTACATACATGTGTTAACTAAATTGTAACTAGAGGCTTCTTGAAATACCTTTTTTTATATGTGAAAAGTTTCAATGATTTTTAAGAGAACCTAGAAGAATGTCAGTTGAATGTGGCCAAGCTCACATAAATTTCAAGTAGTTAATTAATGATGAGATTAGGACAATTACTATTAGGCTAATTGTGTATTCTTAACATTGCAGCCATGTAAGTTCAAGATCTCGGAGTGCTTCTGCCTCATGAAAACAAAGGCAGCATATCAGGCCACCTTTTCTAAGATGACATGACTAGAGCATTGGATCTGAATCCATGATTTAGTGAATCAGGAATACTTACTAAAGCACAGTAAGTGATGTGTCAGCAGTTCAGAGCAAGAGCTGAAGAACTAATTTACTCATTTGAATTTATTTCATCTTTATAATTTCTTTATAAAAAAATTATACACAAAATCTGTTGAGGCTAACAAATCTTGGAATATGGGAGTTGTAAAATTCTGCCATAATGGGAATTGAAAGTGAAATCATTTTAGAAAATTGAGAAAATACTCAAAATGAATAATTTGATTGGAAATGGCTCTAATAAAAATTGTATTAATGCAGAATTTTAAAGTGTTAAATGCCTCTGATACAGCATACTCTAAATAGCAATGTTTCGGCACGGTCTTAAACTCATTTCCTCTGTAGATTCATTTCTTCATTCACCAAATTAAAGATCCTGTGTGTTAAGCACTGTTGCATATTTGTAGGTGAAAAAGATAAGAACAGGCCAGGTGCTCATGGTGTTTATAATCTGGTTGAAGAGAAAGTTACACTACAATATGATAATTGCTGTGCACTGAATAAAGGTAAGATGCTATAGGAACACCCTGAAGGAGACCTGCCCCAGACTTGTTAAGAAGAGAGGGAAAAGCGGTGGTGGTTTGGGAGACTGAGGAAGTGGCATTTATCCTGAGATCTGAAAGATGAAGTGAAGATGAGAGGAGGTAGGAAGAAAAAACTGTTTCAATCAGAGGGAACTTCTTATTGGAGAACGGAAAGTAGTTCCATATGGCTGGATTATATATACCCTTTGGAAGGTGGTAGGCAGGAGCTATACTCTCAAGAGCCTTATAAACTCTGTTAAGGGATTTGCAGTTTATATGGAGGGCACTGGGACCTATTGTAGAGCATGATCTGATCTGTAGTAAGCTGGAGAGAGGAAGACACGTGAATAGATATCCTAAACATATTAGGAAGCAGAATCATTGGATTCAGTGATTGATTCGATTTGGGAGATGAGAGGGAAGAGTTTGGCGATAAAAAAGTGATTGTGATGGGGCAGTCACTGTTAATGTATTTACAGGAATAAAGGAAGCGTTCTCTCCCCTGTTTTAGCACCCTGGGAAAACCATAAAAATGTAAGAGGAGGAGGGGTGGGAAATAAAATTCATTATGTAAAATATGAGTGTGAACACATATAAAACATTACATAATGACAATTGCTTTTAGTCATAAAGAACTTATAGTTGATTTGAAGCATATTAAAACCCCAGTTAGGGTATTTACCAGAAATTTGTGAGATATCCTAAAATAACCGATTTTAAAAGGAATTGTTAATTTTGGAGCCAAGAAAATGCTCCAGAGTGATTTGGAAGGACAGTTATCTATGGAGTGCATTACCAATTCCCATAAAATAAGCTCCAAAGGGACAGTGTCTTTAATTCAGTGTAACTGACTTATTTAAAATATTACTGATTTTTAGAGAAAATTCGTTTTTCTGTTAAGTTTGTGAGTGTACAGAGCTGGCTAGAATCTTCAGTGTGTTTTAATTTTCACCCTTTGTCCAAGTCCTTATTCCAAGTGTATACGTATACATTTTATAACTAATGCAATGTAAAAATTCCGTTTGATTAATAACAATGTTTTACAGCAAGTGTTTCCAGAATTTATGTGTGTGTATATATATATATATATATATATATGTATAGATAGATTTTTTTCAAGTTTATGTACATCCACATTCACTGCATTTGCTAAAAAATGGCAGTAATGAGAATTCAGTTCTTTAAGATACTGTACATTTAAAGTGGGCTACATGGTTTCTATTATTAGCAATGTTATTGTACAGTATTATTTTCCCCTTTGATGTGTTGATCTCTTTAAACCTGTCATTAGAATAGTTAGGAACTGCACAAGGCTCTATTCTCCACTTTTATAAAAAGAAAAAGAAATTTAGAGGTAGAGAAAAAGAAAAAAAATTTTGTGTGGGCAAGAGAATCCAAGAAGACAGTTGTTATTGGAGCCTTTTGTGGTGTTAAGAAAATTAAGAATTTCTGTTCTTGCCTTTACTCCCTGTAAAATCCAAAAGAAATCTTCCTGGGTTGGGGCAACACTATCTGCTTTTTGCTTTTGTGTTTTTTTAAGTAATGCTGCCTTTTATGCTAACCTTTGCCCTCTCTTTGCTCTCATCCCGTATAAACTAGGACTATAGGAGGCCTAGTTGGCAAGCATATTCTTATTTATCAACTGAAAACATAAGGTAAGGGGAGGATACTTCCGTGTGTGTGGATGAAACCACACTAGTGAGTATATGGGGAAAAGAAAGAAAATATAAGTGTGCAAAGGTTAGAGTATGTGGGAAAAATGAACAGATGACTCCAGGGCTAGTTTTAAAAGAGAATACTTGTTTGCTTTGGTACTAACCACGTAGGTTCCCCACTTATATCCTCTCCATGATTTCAGATCTTTGGAAGAGGCACCACTGCCCTTACCAGTTTGTATAGAAGAGAGCAGAATTAAAATTCATGTCTTGACTCTGGTTTGGAACATAGGGAGTGGCCATTGTCATAGGAATGGATTATATTTGACATTTAGGAATGTGTATTACCATAGATTTTCTTCTTTCAGCAGAAATTGACAGTGGTCATAGAATTAGCGATGAACCTGTAGATATAATCTCCAGATACATCTTTGAAATACCTTATTCCATTAGACATACTGGAAGGGTTGTTTTGTAGAGCCCCTTGAGAGTTCTGAGCCACTTAGGAGACAGACCTCTTGCCCAGCAATTGAGAAGAGCAAAATCTTCCTTTACAGATGTCTTTGGGAGGACAAGGGCTGCTTTAGGTTACAGAATCTAAGACTGACTTTTTGGAATGGTTCTACATTAAGGTGGGTCTCTGAAGCCCTTGTTGCTTTGACCACCAAGTCCAAGATTAGCTTGAGACCACCCAACGTTTATGGTCATTGGTTTGGGAAAGCCAATATTTCAGGAGTCCTTAAGGAGTTCCATCGATGTTATTGTATATACTCAAAATTTTTTTCAAAGGATGCAATTATATATCTGTGAATATGATTTTATTGTGGGCTATATATTGTTCAGCAACCTGATTTTTATGCTTACAATATTATGACTATCTTTCAAGGTTGACTTTTTTAGATCTGTATAGTATTCCATTACAGGGATATAGAATAGAACAATTTATTAGTTCCCCAATTATGGATATTTTGATTGCTTATTATTGGCTATCATAAGCAATACCTGAGTGAACATTTTTGTATTTGTGTATAACATTACATATACATACACACTCACTTTACTGGGCCCTTGTTTGATTGTTTTTATAGGGCAAATTTAAATTTGAAAGTAAATAAGTCTTTCTGTATTATTTCCTCGTTCATATATAAAATATTTTGTGAACACAAGGTTAATACAGGTCTCTTAACCCATGATATGCTTTCCATATCATTAAAACTGACAGATTTGATGACTTCATAAAAGAGCGTATTGATCACGTGCTATAGTACATATTTGCTAGCCATGTGATATTTGTCTATTTGTTCAAATTTAGAATTCTTTCTTAGTGCCCAAAGTCTCCATAGACTATCTCTTTTAAAGTTTGTTTAACTAAAATAGCCTCACTGCTACCGCTGTCTGTGCAGGCGACTAGGGTCCAATGATAAGGCGCCATTATTGGAGTTAGACAGACCTACACCTGAATCCTGGCATTATCTCTGAACAATTCTGTAACCCTGGGCAAGTGACTTAATCTCTAAGCCTTACTTACTATAAAATGGGAATATCTATGTCATGGGTGAAATTAGGGTTAAATGTACACAAAGCATCTATCACATAGTAAGTGCTCAGCAGATGGTAGCTATTCTTATTAATATCTCTAATAATGAAGATGATAATAGGTTTATGGTCAAATGCCCGATGTTCATCATCTTTCGATTCTGTAATAAGTGCTATTATCATTAAATGCCCCATCCAATAGTTTCTAGTCACTCTCAGGAGTGGTTTGAGCTATAGGGAGAAATATGTATAGCTTTGTCTCATAGATTTCGCTAATCTATGAGACATTACATCTATGAGAATGTACAATCTCTGTACATTACATCATTTTGTTCTCAGACCCTCCTTCCAGTAGGAAAGAGTGTAGGATACTTCTAAGTTTTTGTTTGTTGGTTTTCTTTTACTTTTATTTCAGCTGTTACCTGAGCACTGCCATTTTTCAGCATATGTCATCTAGTTAAGACTGATTTGCCTATTAATTCATCAACATGAGTGAGAGAAAATGCTGGGATGGCACCAGCAGTAAACTGGACAAGCACTTGCTTCTCTTTTCCCCAAAATTACCTCTGTGCCTGAGGACTGCTTCTGTTGATAACTGGAAGTAAATAACAAATAAATAATTCTTACATCATTTCAGCAATTTAGCTTCAGTAATATGTTAGTAGATTGTTTTATTTTTAAGTGATTAGTCCGTTAAGATATATTAAAATAATTGAATTTGATTTGTCTTCTCCAAAGAGACAGGTTTTTATGATATATTCTGAGTCAAGGGAAGAATTCGTTGAGAAAACCTTTGTTTGAAAAGTGAAAAAAGTTGCCCAGGCAACCTGTGTATGTTACCACTGTGCTGATTAATCATCGACAACATTCATCACTGTCATCAGTTATCACAGGAAGATGACTGCTGAATAGTCTACACTATTATCATTCCATCATTTTTCTACCGATCAATTTAGTACAAAAGATTAACTATACAGTTATGAGGATTACAGCATTGAACCTAAATAAAGAGGTAGAGCTTTAATAATATAGATAATCATGAATTTTCTCATCTCTTCAGTTACTTGATTTATTGATTTGATAAAGCCCTGTGTTTTACATTGAATACATTTTTCACTGAGGTATGTTTTAAATAAAAAACATCTGACTACAGTTTATAGTGTAACTGCTTTCTTTCACTTGTATGAGGTGAAGTGGGGGGGAAAAAAACAAGTCATAGTGTTGTACATTTGTAGGCAAATTTATCAGCTCAATATATTTTTGTCAAAGTTTCAAAAAATTAAATTTATCACATGATTATTTAACCATGTATATGAAATTTCTAAAATGCCTCATTATACATTATGTTGACTACTTTGAAAGTTTCTTAATATTTTTAGTTTTTTAAAAGAATTGGAATAATCTTAATATTTTTCATCATCTACTCCAGAATAGTCAGAAGTTTATACATTTTATACTAATTTTATGTTCAGGAAAGTATATATATGCTAGCAACTTTTTACCCCCAATATGTACGGTTCATTTTTGTTGTTCAATTTTAATGTGGATTTTAATTGCTATGGGCAATATGTATGTTAATACTTACTTTTCTAAAACTTATTCAAGAATGCTGATTCTTAATCAGAGTATTAGTAATAAAAATTTTATACTGCAAAACTTCAATTATGATTTTTGTGAAAGCACATTAAAGTTAAAAACTCTGTATTTCAAAAATAGTATTTTTAAAGTATGACAGCTTTTTTCTGTAAGTGGCATTTCTATGTTCTTATGTTGAAACAAGTTCCTAAGTAAATAATTTATTACTGAATGTCACAGTTTATATTTGATTTATTTTTACTGTACCTATTAAGACTATCATTATAATTTTGGTTAATTTGTTTCAAGTAGGAATTGGAATTTGCATTTTTATTTTTCTATACTAAGCAAAAAAGGAAGGAAATAACTGTAGCACTTGAAAATTAAATTACAAGTCTTTATTTTCTATAGTGAATTAAAACCTGTTACATTCCTCAGTGCAAAAAAAATGCATAAATACTGTCAATGTAGTAGAACCAAACTTTGCAGACTTTGCTTTTTTGGAGAGCAAATTATTTCAGGATGAAAAACCCCAACAAAAATTAGGTGGATACTACCTATTTTTAAGCTAGCCCAGTTATATAGTTCTGTTTGATAAGTAATTGATTAGGTCAGACTATTAAACCATTTAATCTGGCGTGTGCATTGTGTGTGATAAAGGGAATCCAACTGTGAATTTGAGTGTATTAAATAATCTTCAGGAAGTTTTACAAAGAATATTTGAATGCCTTGAAACTTGGAATAACGTATGTTTGTTCCAAACACGTTTGCTTTGCTAGGTTTTGCCCATCAGGTTGAAGAAATGCTAATCTTGCCGCATTCAGCAGCTCGGTTTTTTTCAATATTCTTTTCCTTCTCCTAGGGGTTAATTAGCCTTCTTTCAAAATGTGGCCTATTTAGCTGTAGATTCGCATGATTCAGCCAGAGCTGGCTGTACAAAGCAGAACCGTTAACAGGCGGGTGTGTCCAACTGCTTAATTAGCCAGAATAAAAAGGTCCTTTGTCAAACAAGCATCTGTTGCTCTTGACACACCTGACAGCCACATTAGGCAAGGATGACTAAACTGAAATTGTGCATGTCTCTCCTGCAAGAATATACAGCTCATTTACATATGGGCTACATCATGGACAAACTGCAGGGGTTTATTTAGCTTATCAAAATGGATTGATGTGACTGCATTTGTGGCTGATAAACAAATACCACTTGAAAGGAAGTTGTGAAGGAACTAAACTAACCAAATTACTCCCATACATAAACAAAGCACCAGAAACCGATGCTAGATGAATGGAACACCTCAAATATACACACAAACCTTTATACTGGGTCTAAAACAAAACCTACAAGTAAAGCATGCTAAGGCACTACCTTCATATGATGCTCCTTGCTCTGCAGAAATGTTGGAAAGCTACCAGAATACTCTGAATATGTCAGTGGGCTTAAATGATCTGTTTAGCAAAATTTGGCAGGCGGGTTATATTCCTCAAACATGCTTTAACATTCTAATTGATCTGCTGTTAAATCTGGTCTTCAGAATTAATCAGGCATTTTACATGCCTCTGGAAAAATACTTGTTAGTTGGGTTATATGATGGCCTCAGTAGAACGAAGGAGAATACGTCCTAATTTCGATGTCAGAAAGAGAGGCTAAGGCTGTCCATTGTTATTGAAAGCATAGAGCAAATATGATGAATTGAAAATCCAGAGGACTGCTGTTCATATCAACAGTCTCTAGCTTTTCACTTGGAACCCCTATCATCATGATACTGCAAAGTAAATATATGTAGCGGTGACATCATGGGCTTTTGGGTCCTACAAACCTAGATTTGAATTCAGGCTCTTCCCTTACTAAATGTGTGGCTTTTGTTACGTAGAAATAATAACACTTCCCTTATAGGGGTCTTCTGAGGATTAAATGATATGTATTTCAAGTACCTAGCATATTGTGGCACCTGGAAAATACTTGTTAAATAAGAGAACTAATTATGGTTATGACTTTTTGAGTCAATCTCTGGAAGGGATATGATTGAGATCCTCTGAGGGCATGAGGCCTTGGCAAAGAGAACTTCTTCCTTTAAGTTGAGTAAGACAATGAAATCAGATGAGAATGAAGTTGTGTCTATTAAGGGAAAATGGAGACAAAACTGAGACTAAGTTCTTACCAAGGGGCATGACCCTACATTCCAGGAGCCAAGGAGATTGGATGATGAACCGTAACTTGGGAGTAAACAGATGTGCTGGAACAATTATTGGTTGTCCTGGCTTGGGTTTTGCGTGTCAGTTTTGATGTGGTAGGTACATAGAGCAAGAGGTTGGATGGAAAGTTCTCCGTGACTCTCTAACTTTAAGTTACATAAGCCATTGTTTTCTATCCCTCTTACTTTCCCCACCCTATTCTGTAAAGGTTACCCCTGTTGAATAGTTGGGATGCTTTTCCTTCTTTCTCACTCACCAGTTTGCTTTTCTTTACTTGTTTTACTTCTATCTGTACAATGTCTGTTATGAAACTCAGAACTTCCAACTTGGTCTAGTAGTTTCATGCATGAGCTTTATTCTTACGTCCAAACCCTCCTTTCCTACTTCCAGCTGTTTAACTTTGGTTAAGACTTCGTATCTCTGCGGCCTCAGTTGACTCATCCGTAAAAGGAAGAAATGAAGTTACACATTTCTGTTTTTTAAAGTGGTCAAAGCTTGGGTATTTATCCTCTATCTAAAAGAAGTAATCTAATATAAATCTTATCAATATTGTCTTAAACACAAAAAGTAATTTTCTGTTTTCAATATGGATTTGTAGGACTAAGTTTCTGGTTACCCCAAAAGGTGTCTTGAATTCCAGTGCCTGTAGGAGCTGAGCAAGTAAATGAGTTGCACCATTAAATAATTTGCCTATAAAACAATATGGGTTCACTTTTTCTACATTTTCAGCTTTTTCAAGAGAATCTGGAAATTTGTTTTTTTAACCCAAAGTTTTCTGATTTTTAAATGTTGGCAATTAAGAATTTTAATTAGTAGTCACTCTGAGTCTGTCTGTGCAGTCCATAGTATTCCAGTTTCTGAATCTGAGCCTTTTATCTTCTGATAAGCTCTGTCTGGTGGTTTACTTGAAATATTTAGGGATTGTTTTAAAAGTACATTTAATTTTTAAAGATACCTCCATTCTTTATATTCTTAATGTCTGGTCTACAACAGTGGATGTCAAAGTATGGGTGATACACCAAAAACGAGTGTGTAGACTGGTCTGCAATACAATGTATGTGTACGTGAGAAAACCTTGATAAAGCTCCCAGCCAGCATTGGGAGAAATAGGAGGGAGTTTTAGTGTGAGTGACGTCACTATAAAACTCATCCACTTTTGATAGAGCAGCTGAAACAAGAAGCCATAATTGACCACCCTGACTTCCTCATTTGTAGACTGCGTTGACAAGGCCAGCACTTACCTTGCAGTTGGGAACAGGGCCTAAGAAAACCTCAGTGAAGATGATATCTAACATCTCGTTCATTCCTCATTCCCTACAGAAAGGCATCGCCTCACTCTCACTAATAGCTCCTCTGCTGTAGCATAAAAGGCATCGATAGTCTATAAATATGTAATGGATCAAAGGTTGCTGGCTTTTCCTTTTTTGGGGTGAGGGGGGTATTGTTGTCCCTCCATGATGGAATAAAGAGGAAGAGGCACAGATTGGATTCCTAATGTTTATATCCCTTCCCCCAATTTCGGGAACCATAGTCTTTCAATAATCTTAATTAGGCAAGAGTTTTATGTAGTGAATACACTTCTCAAACATTTTAAGGTATGTCTGTAGTCTTAATGATAGTACAAAGGGGGGGGTGAGTGATTCGTGGTGTGTGTGTGCGCGCACGTGTTTAAATCAGTGCTTTTTTTTTTTTTAATGAGCCACCATTTGGGAGATTTCACGTAATAAGCTGAATTTTCATCTTTTGAAAGACTGGAAGAACTGGCAGCTACAGCTCAGCTTTCCCACAAATTCACAATTTCCTGGAGCTGAACATTTGCTGACCCAAATAAATGGGATGGTAGCCCCAGTTTCCGTCACATTCTTTCGATTTAAGCCCCTAGGCACCTTCACTCTGTGTATCTGAGTTTCCTCATCTATAAATGGAGATGATAATCATACCACCACATTGGATTGTTACATGGATTAACTTATTTATGAATTAACACAAAGTATTTAGAAGAGTCCTTCGCGTATGTTAAACAATCAATGTTAGCTGTTAACTGCTCAGTCTTTGGTATGTGCCAACGTTTGTCGTGCTACTTTAGGGTTTTGACTAACAGAAGAATAAGAATGATCACCTCAAGTGATGCCAGCATAAAGGTCTAGAAAGAAAAATCAGCATAGATTCCAAGTGGAGAGGCCTAGTCCCAGGTCTACTCCTGTCACCTGGAGCGAGTCTCAACCTCTCTGGGAGTTAGTTTCCTCATTTATAAAATAAGAAGAGTAGATTAGATGCCTTCAGTGGTCCATTTCTAAAATTGAGTGAGATGATAGAAAAGGTTTAGGGAACAATTGGAAGAGGTCATAGTGTAACGAGATGCTGAGAGGGGTTAATTTTCTACTTGAAAGAACTGAATACGCTTTCAGAATTTTTCTAAGGAAAATTAATGTTCACTATACTGTTCACAGATTTAAACCATAATGCAGTGTTTTTCTTAGGTTACCAATTAAATATTGTTTTTCTCCCCAGTAAAGAAAATTAGAATTCTGGTGTCTGCTCAATAGCAAAAAGAAAATAATAATAATAATAATAACAATAATAATAATATTTATTCTATTGACTATATAAATAGTAAAAGTGAATGTCAAGGCAAGGAAGTCTGAGAAACCATATCTGTTAGAGTACATGCTGCAAAATTTAATCCTGTGTTGGTAGGTCAGGCACATGAGAACTGAAAAATATGCCGTTTTCAATTGTGAATGACAAAAGATAATATTTCATGTCTTTGTTTATAAATCTCATTTATGCAATAGTGGTCCAACCCATCTTTCAAAATAGTAACCATTATTGATATTTGGCTCTCTTTATGTCAGAGTGTAACTGAACTTTGATTTTAATACCGTACCATACCACAGAATGAGAAAATTAGTGAGCTTGATCCTTTGGGTAAATTTAGGGTGTATCGATTGGTTTTTGGATATATATATATTTTTTAGGTCAGTGAATAGTAAATTTGAAAGTTGGAAAGGACCTTAGAAAGGATTCATTCTAAATTGTACACCTCTGGTGACATCCTGATAGTCCATCAAAGTGTCCAGAAAGTACAGTTTATGACATTTTTATCCAGTTAAGGTTTGTGTTCTGAGAATTGAGTACCTTGACATAATTTGGAGCTATAGTTTATAATGTTGAAACAATTAATAACAGATGAGACCTAAGGAAGGTAAATTTCAATGAGTTCAACCTTTATAGTTTCAAGATAAGTACTAATGGGGATTTTAAAAACGTGGACTAGTAATTTTCTGTATTTATTTAAAAAGTGGTCAAATATAAATATGCATGGGATAGTATGACAGTGTGTTGGGGTAAGAGGTCTTCAGAGATTTGAAAGTCTCAGTAGTCTCAGTATAGGATATTAAAAACAAATGGGATGTAGCTCATCGTGCAAGGGGAGCATTTTAACCTTAATTTCTGTTGTAATGTATTTCAGAGACCATCATGCAGACATCAGAGACCGGGTCGGACACAGGTTCGACAGTGACTTTACAGACATCTGTGGCTAGTCAAGCAGCAGTGCCTACACAGGTGGTACAACAAGTACCAGTACAGCAACAGGTAAGGAGCGCCTGTTTTTAGAGAAGATGCCGTGCCTTTCACTGTGCTGAGTCTTCAACGTAGCTGTGTCCAAAGGTGATTTGGATTATACTTTCTGGCACAACGGGCGCTCAGATAGGCCTCGTTCAGTTCTTAGGTTAAGCCAACAAAGGTTTCTTGAGCATTGCCTAGATGTGCTAGGTTCTTTCTGTGCTAGACTGTAGGAATACAAAGATAAAATACTCAAACTGATCCCTCCTCTGAGAGAGCTTCTTAACTCTCAGAGAGCATTTGTTCCTGAGTTGACCACTCTAAGTAGGTTTTCTCCTTCTCTTCCCCCCCACTTTTTTGTCACAGCTTCCTATTTCTTTCACATTGAAATGTAAGCAATTATATTTTTATATAATTGGATCTCAGTAGTACTTAATAAAGGAAAGGATGAAGGTACCTTACAAGGAGAGATTTTGCTTTTGTGATGTTTTAGAAAGTGTGTGGGCATTATGGTGACTGATAAATACTGTTTAATGAAAATTAAATTATTTTAAAGGTCTGGAGATCCAATTCATCCCATTTAAAAAATTGAGAATGGATTCCTCATCACATATTTACTACAGGGTTTATTCATTCTCGATACTTGGCTTGTTTTGGGAAGATACTGACAAAATAATGCTATTTATGCCAGCTAATAGTTTTGCGTGTGGATTGTGAACACATTGGCCTGTCATTTCTTCTAAAGAGTAGCGAGAAAATAAGTGAGAAAGATCATGTAAAGCGTTCTCTTGAGACTTGAGAATTGCTTGTAATTTCTTAGTATCCAAGATAATCTTGAGCAAATTTTGCTCTTACAATTATGAATAAGTAGGCAGAGGGGGTGTCTTCTCCTGAATGATAGAAAGACTGAAGGTTATAGTCTTTCAGGAGGTGGAAGTGGGCGAGGCAGGGAGAGTGCTAGAATCAGGAAGCGTCTTTGACTCTCATGGTAAATAAAGACATATGAAGAAGTCATTTAAGAAAAAATCTTAGGACGCTCCTCTTCCTGGTCTCTAACACACACACACACACACACACACACACACACACACGCACGCACGCACATACATCCTTTCCATCCCTTAATGTTTCTCATATGGTAGGTTGAACTATATGCAGGTTTTGAACTACAAAAACAATTTCATATGTTTCAACCTCATCCTTATGTTTTAATTTTTTGTAGCTCTTTACTCAGTGCTTACATTCATGATATATGTATAAATGCTATTCTAATCTAGCCATGTAGTGAGCTGTGATTGTCTTCTTTTTCTATAAAACTTACGTACTTTCCCTGGATTTAATGACCATATGTTTTCTTAAAGAAGGCTCTCAGATCATTCTGACCTGCTCCAGTCTGGATTGAATTCCTTTTGCTCTGCTCCCATCCTGGGATCTCCTTTTGCCATCATCCTGAGGTTTTTCGTTTTTTATGTTGGCTTTTCTGTTTCCTGAATCAATGTGTTAAATGTTCTGGATTTGCCTTGAGTACAACTTCGAGTAACTTCTTAAGAAATGATAAATGTTTGAGCTCTTATGTGTCTGAGAAGGAATGTATTTATCTTCACAGTTGTATGGTAGTTGGATGGATACAGAGTTTTGGGTTGGAAATAATTTTCTTCAGAGATTTGAAGGATTGCTCCATTGTCTTCTGGTTTACAGGATTGCTATGGAAAAGTCAAGCATCATTCTGATTTCTGATCCTTTATATGTGTCCTATATGTTTTTTTTCCTCTCTGAAAGTTTATAGAGTGTTTCAAATCCCAGTTTCTTGAAACTCATGTTGTATCTTGATGTGGACCTATTTTCATACATTGTGCTGGAACCTTGCTGTGTTCCTTTTCAAGCTGGACATTTATGTTCTTCAGTTCTGGGAAATTTTATTCAAATTTTTCATTTATTATTACCTCCTCTGTTCTTTCTCTCTCTTTCTCTCTCTTTTTTTCCACTTGTTTGACTCTTTGTTCTACTTTCAATATCATCCTCCAGCCTATCTATTAATTTTCTATCATAGTTGTAATTTTCAAGAGCTTTTAAAAATTTTCCTGTATGTTCCTTTTTATAACATTATGTTTCCTTTCCTGATTATAATATCTTTATCTCTCTCTCTCTAAATATATTAATTTTTTAAGTTATTGAACATTTTTTCTCTTTATACAGTCTGTTTCTTTCAAGCTACTTCTTTTTTTCTCTTTTAGAAGCTTTTCTCAGATGTCTGGGGATCTTTGGGTGCTTATTCCCAATTGTGAGGATAAAATGCTGGTTTGCATGCATGAGTGGGTCTTGTCGACTTCAGTATAAGGTCATATTCTGGGCTTTTTAAACGGGGACCCTCTGATATTCACCGTCTTTGTTTTTCCTCTTGGACTAGTCATGTTTTCAAAGAAGACTCTCCAGCTACCTGACTAGCAGCTGAATGTTTGGCTCCACCTGGCAGCTGAGTAGGGGAAGAGAGTTGGGTATTTCTTGCATTAATTCACTTAATCCTTCTCTTTTTCACATGGTATCACCTGTGTTTGGTCTTCCTCAGTGCGTACATTAAATAAAAACCTCCAAACTTTCACCAAAGTTATGGAGAGCCAGTGACTCCCTGCATAGAGTTATTAGAGGGGACCTGTTCAGTTCTTAAATAGAATCACTTTTTATAGTAGATACGTATATTAAAAACCCAAAATTAAACTACCAGAAGTGGAAAATCAGTATCATCAGACGTAAACAGAAGATTACACACACACACTTTATTCATGTCCTTATAAAAATATTCTCATGTACATATGGACCACATTTTGGAAAACATTGTGCTGTGCCATATGGGTCATTCCCAAAAGGCAAATTTTTTCGTTCCTCAAGTTATCTCTTTCCTCTTGGACATTCAAGGAAGGTGGTACTTTATGTCCCTTTTACACCAAGCATAGAAGGTGCAAACTCTCATTTTCTGCTTCCCAACAAAACATTTTATTTCACATAGTGGTTTGATGTGATATTTGTCTGGAGTTGCCTGTTACGTTGTCCTTCCAGGCTCATTGGGAAGGACTTTTTTTTCCTCTGTCTTTTTTTTTTTTTTTTTCTGTTAGAACAGTGTTCCGTTTGAAGCTCCCTGGTGCATTCTGACGCTGTCCCTGTGGATGTAAATTGTCTATAACTGATAAGATTAGGGCTATAGTAATTGCTTATGGCTTTAACATGTCTGTAATCTTTGTATTGTTAATGTGCTGATGTCATCTTGAGTTTTCAAACTGTAGTAGGATACCTTTAAAAGCTTCTAGCTTTTGTCACTGACGCATGATGGATATTAAAATCATGGTGTTGATGCCTAAGGAAATTACTTCTATTGATTAAACTTTTCATTGTGTCCTGGCTTGGGCCAGTTAGACGTAAAGAGAAAGCCTGTAGCTAAATTTTTTTAATGATGAGATGCATAATATTATATGTATTAGAATGTTGAGAAACCAAAACATTTTAAGATGGTAATATGTAGTTCTGTTTCTTCAAAGCCCTGAGGGTTCTAATTTCACTGTATAATAAGTACCCAATAAAATGTTGATTCTAAAGTTTTTCTTTTTGTTATGTTAATGTGGTGACTTGGACCACACCTAAGGTTGGGTGCTGGTTGTCAGGAGAAGTAGCTTTGAGATAAAAGATTTGGAACTTTCAGTTCTTCCCCCACCCCCACCTCAGAGGAAGACAGAGGGGTTGGAGTTGAGTTCCATTTCTAATGGCCAGTGAATGAGTCAATCATGACCATGTAATGAAGCCTCCGTAAAAACCCAGGACAGCTCTCTGGTCCTTTTTCAGGGAGCCTCTGGGTTTGTAAATCCATGGACATTTGGCAAGAGTGGTGTGCTAGAAGGCTATGGAAGCTTGGAGCCCTTTCCCACATACCTTGCCCTATACACTTCTTCCATTTGACTGTTCCTGAGTTATAGCCTTTTACAATAAACAGATGATCTAGGAAAAATAAATAAATAAATAAAGTTATTTTTATGATTTTTCATTTGTTCTATATGCTCTCAAGAACCAACTTGTCATCTTTCCTGGTTCAGGAGTGGTAAATTCTGAGCAAAGATTGCAAGGTCTTGTTATACTTATATAATATTTTATCAAATTTCCTATCTTTTGCAGTTGTTCATTATTTCACAAAACACCATTGAGTCTCAGCTTCCAAATATAGGTATTGTTGCCTAATTCAATAAAGTCTATAAAAATATTCAAGTTCAATATCTTGATTAGAAACCAGAATTTTGATATTATCCATTGTATCATCTTTATAAAAAGACTTTTCTGCCTGATGGGTCTCTATAGACTGACTAGAAATGAGCTGTTCTCCCTTTCCCTCCCCCTGCCTTTAGCGATTTGTTAGTTTCTTGTAGATTATCCTTCAAATTGGTTATTTTATATGTAAATCTTAGAGGTCTCATCCTGCTTCTCCTGGAATGAATTAATTAAAAGTCTAGAAGAGGTGAAAAAGGGAAATGCCTTCCTATTATTCCATTCTCTCCCATAGCTGGTCAGTGTAAATTTTTTTCAAGGTAGAACCGAGACAAAAGTTACAACTTTTATTTCTTGTTTAAACCTCGGACTCCAGGTATTTCACTAATGCTACTGACATTGAGAATAATTTCTGAACCACCTTGAACCAGGGCTTCAAGACCTTTTTCTCCTTTTCAAGTTTCTCAGTTTTAACTGCCCTCCAAACTATGGTTCCTTCTCTCTCTACTGCCTCTGCCTAGCTTCCTTTTTCCTTGGAAAAGGGCATGCATCTTTTCTTTCAAAGTGGGAAGTTGTGTTGTCTCTATATTGCTTCTTCTAAACATAACATCCCAGTACAGTGGAGCCTGTGGTTGAGGTGTTTTTTTTTCCTTTACTCTTTTTTTTTTTGAGTCCAAAGAAAGATTTTTGTTTTTTTCTCATAGAAGCTGCTGCCAACTTTGTTCAAATTCTTTTATTAGCAGAGATTGTGGTCTTTATCTTTTCCTGTCCAGGGACTCAGTCTGTTTCTAGTGGGTCTTTGGTATGTATCTGGGACATTGAATCCTCTTTTAATGTGATAAAAGTTCATTTCAAAATTATATTCAGATAAGAACCTTTGTTTTTCTATAAATCACCTATCTAGGCAGTGACTGTCTATAATTCGAATTATAGAAATGAATGAAATAGATACGTGGCTGTCTCCTTTTGGTTAGTATCAATCTGTCACATACGAGTATTTAGCATTTCCACGTAAGTAATGGCATATCGTGGAGAGTGAGCATATTATCCCTGTGGTCAAAAGAATGTGATGCTTTTTTGGGATAAAGAGATCCAACTGGAACTGTCAATTAGATGCTAGAAAGGGCAGTCATCATGAAGGGTAAACTTTAAATGAATTTTCTCCAATAGATCCTAGAGTATCTTTAAAATGATGTTTCAACCTTTAGGAAATAGATTTTACAAGTTAAACTTTGATGTGAATACTCCTGAGATCCTCACATTAGACTGTAGTTTTAGCAGTGGGTCATTTCTGTCTTCACTTTCGTTTGCCACATTTTTGTGATGTAGTATATCATCACAACCAGAAAGAAACTGTGATAATTAGGAACATACCCATGAAAAAGTTCTTTTGGTGGAAGCAATAAACAGTGATTAAGGAAAAAAATAAAGATTGCCTACAGTTAAATCCATAACAGAATCTTCCATTGGATCAAAATTTGATCAACAGTGTCTTAAATGGTCCCTTTGCTAGTTTGGAGCTAAGCATGAGGCAGTACACTCTATCGTTCTTGTATTTACCTTTCCATTGTGTCAGGGTCAAGAGATTTGCTTTCTGAACATCGTAGCTTTGATGGACATGAATAGAATTCCTTTCATTTGAGACCATTATCTCATATAATCAACAGAAGCAAAGACATTTTTCTCTGGTTTGTTCTTACTTGGGACTTGATTCCCATTGGCTTCGTTCCCTAAGGGGACAATGTTCTCATAAGTAAGAATGTGGCAGACATTCTAAAAGATGGGGTTACATTTTTAAATGAATTCTAGTTGAGTGGCTTTTTGTAAAAAAACAAAACAAAAGACAGTGATTTTAGCTCTTAAAGAGCATATTTACTTTTAGAACCAGAACTGCTAATTTCTAGTATACGATATAAAAGTAAGATGTTTTGAAGGAACGTGCTGATTTACAATTTAAATCAATTTTGTTGCATCAATCCAATATGACGGCCCTTTAGTTGATTATCTCTACTGAATATTTATAAATATAAAAAAACTCTACTATTTAAATAGTTGAGTAGTTATATTTTTTGATTCTGTTTAGTGATTTTAAAACTATTTTCTCATTTGGAGTTAGATCATTGTGATCAGTTTTGGATATCATATTTTAAGAGTAATATGCCAGGCACTCTGTTAAAGGATGGGGTTTCAAAGGTAATTTGACATGGTACCAGAGTGTGGGAAGCTAACTTTTGAGAGAGGTAGGTATTGTCATAGAATTGGATACCGAATGCCTCACGAGTAAAGGTGGAGATTGTTTTGGGGAGTAAGCATCAGCAATGCCTTCCCCAATGATGTTACCTTTGAACTGTTACTGAAGGAAAAGTTGGAGTTGACAAGAAAAACAAACTGGAGGAGGGTATTTCTGATATAGAAAAGCATGGAAGAGCACTAGGCAAATCAGGGAATCTGTATGGGGAGGCGAGAAGTCTAGGAAGTAAAGGATTTAGAACAATGTTGCCCGAAAAACTCTTGTGGGAGGTTTAGTCAGGTGACCTATTTGTGGTGTCTTGACATCTGTCTCCTCCCTAGTGTATATATTCTTTTCCCTCTTCAGTTGAGATATTTCTTTATGTATTCCTCCACTGCCAATTTTCTTGATGGAGACATCTATACTTATCTACTACATTTCCCCTTTATCTAACCACTTCTTAATGAGATTTGGATGCTATTCGTACAACTGTGGAGACTGTACACTTTGGACAGAGCCAAATCCAGCAGTATTCTCTAGGATCTTTCTGAATTTTTCCTTGATACTTGACATTGTTGACTATCAGATGTCTCTCTTGTCTCGTGGCTTTTGGGCTTCTTTTATTTCTTTGAGGGCGACTTCATCAAGGAAATAGGTTTTGTAGAGGTTGAGAGTGAGTTTCATAGTTAGAAGGTATGGGTTCAAATCCTACTGCTAGCCCTTTCTACTTATATGACTTTAAATGAGCTATTAACCTTCCAACTCATCCAATTTCCTCATGTATAAAATAGGAATAATAATTTTAGCTTATACTTAGCTACAAATATTAAATAATTCAGGATAGTACTTGGTATATAATACACTTTTAATAAATTTATTATTTTCATTGTTATTATGACTATTATTAGTAGTAGTAGTACTAATATTATCTGACTCTTCTAATATTGGGGTTTTTCAATCCCCTTTTATATAAGATTTGACCTGTGGTCTTCTGTTTTTGCCCTTACTCTCAAGTAAATCATCTTCTGTAGCTTTTATAGTCTTTATACCAGTTGCTTCCATTTTCTTCACTAAGCAAAAATCTCTGGTCCTTCCTTGGATTGAGTTTTGGAGGCTCAGGCTCTAGATCAGAATGGCACCCACTTTGTCTGACCTGCAGGGCAGTATTCTCCACCCTGGAGGGGTGCATTCACCATGGTGATTAGAGAAAATACCAGAAGGTTTCTCCATAAAGAGCAGGAATACCTCCAGTACTTTATTCAGCTCATGAAATATAATAATTTTGGATCAAGTACGGTGTTGTGCAGAGTATATAAGACTTTAGTAACTTAAGATAAGAATAATATATTAGTATTTTAACTAGCCTGATTAGAATTTGAATTTCTAGGTAGAAGAGACTTAAATTATTCATTTATTTCAAAAATCCAAAGGATCTCCCACAGTTGCATTGCAGAAAATTTTCTTCACCAGATCACTTAGTTGTATAGACTTATTTTAGTTGATTTTGATTTCATAATTTTGTTCTTAGAGATATATTTCCTATGAATATCTATTTTGTTTATCAAACTATTAATTTCAACATCAGTAGGTGTTTTTTTTTTGCTTGGAAAATTCAATTTGTCCTTACAAAATGTTTCAAGTGAGTAGAAAGTAGAACACTTTAGGATAACTGGTATCACTTATTATTTGAAAAAGTTTGGAACATAATTTAAACAGAGCACCTGCCCGCTTTGCCTAAGCAAATGAGAGGAATTATTTATTTGTGCTGTAAATACTCTCAACGTAGTAGATCTCAATTTTTATCTAAGTCTGTTTGCCATAGTATCTGAAAGAAAGGGAAGCTTAAGGTCCAAATAAAAAAAAAATGTTATTTATAATCTGAGCTGGTGAAGGGAGTCTTTCTAGGAAAAGTGACTTTTAAGCTAAGATTTGAAGACTAGAGATAACCAGTGCAGGAATAAAAGGAAGTGTTTTCTGAGTGTGTGTGTGTGTGTGTGTGTGTGTGTGTGTGTGTGTGTGTGTGTGGAGACCTGGTATCATAGAGAACCTGGTGGGTTTGTGGAACTGAAACAGAGTTGAAATAGCTAGGGGAGAGAATGAGAGGATTGAGTAGTGAAAGATGAGGTGGAGTGTTAGGTGGCTGCTGGTCAGGCAATATAAAGTATTTAAGTTTTCAGTAACTCTCCTTTTGAAGTTGTCCACTAGTCTACATTGTCAGAAATCCTTGAAGCAATGAATCATCAGTAAGAGTAGCTGCCATCTTCTGAGCACCTGTTTGTGTGTATTCCCTGTGTTGATGTTTGGCTTATTATTTCTAAAGCTTATAATAACCTGCAAAGTAGGTTGTATTCTTCCCGTTTTACAAGTGAGGAAACTGAGGCTCAAATAATTTAAATTACTTGCTTTGGATAAGTCATTTGTCCTTGACAGCCTGTGCATACATTTGAGAAGTACATTCTGAGGCAGTAATTACAAAATGTCTGTGTGTGAGGTTGATGTTGCATTTCTATTGTATTACCCATTTAACAAATGATTCTTTTCTTCAAAGTCTTCTTTCATGGAACCAGTAAATGCTGGGCAAGTAGTAGGTGCTCCATATGTATTGAAGGAATATATTATTAAGTTGGTGCAAAAGTAATTGTGGTTTGTGCAATTATTTTTAACCTTTGAAACCGCAGTTACTTTTGCACCAACCTAATACTACAAAAACAGCTCTTCTGATTGAATCATCATGTATGTGTGGGGGGCAGAGGAGTTGGGCCTTGTCCACTTAGCTTTCTCTTGCCCCTGACAGCAGTTCCTGATAAGCTTTTGTGGGATCTAGAGGGATATATGGAACACAGTTTGAGAATCATCTCTCCTGGAGTCTTTTGTAGCAAAAATAATTGTTTGTCAAAGTTCTTCAAGCTTGATACCTGTGTCAAACCAGTATATCAGAACATTAATTCCATGAACTCTTAACGTATAACTTTTCTATCCATGAAAAATAATCATTTTGCACTTCCTTTTATCCAGGGCTGATTTTAGAAATAAACACACGTGTAATGCCTCTTTATTTTCTTTAAAGACTGTGTTGACATCAGTCAAAGCCATTTCTGCAGAGACTGATGGTTCATTTTCCTTATATACAGCCCTTATAAGTTGATACACTTCCTATTTAGAGCAAATCAGAGCTGCCCTCTTTGTCTTGGATGACTAGTAGCTCAGTGCTAAATCCTAAACCTGATGTGTAAACTAATATACCTTCCTTCAGCCATGACTGTTTTTTTGGTTTTTTTTAGCCAAGAGTCAAATCCAGGTCATCTGACTTCAGAGCCTGAGCTCTTAAGCTCTAAGCCTACAGAGATAAACCAGTCAGATGAGTTATAACAAGATGAACTGTTAAATAGTATAAGTACATTGACATAACAGTACTAAACATGGCAGTCCCATGGCAAATAGCATAATATACTTTATGTCAAGAAGGATTAATTTTAGCTCTGTGCACAATGCGTTTTTGAGAAATGCCACACGCAGAAGTATTAAAGCAAACAAGAGCATCTGGAGTATAAAAAGCTATTTGAGTAAAATAACTGGCAAATAAAAAAATTATAAACCTTCAAGTTCCTAATGCATTTTCTAAACTCAGACCCTAAATACGAGTGTCAGTAAATATAGAACCTTTTTTTAAAAAGAGAAAAGTGATAAAATCAATGTAGTAAAATGTTATTCAGATAATCTTGGGAAAGGATATATAAAAATATTTGTATAATTCTTGCAACTTTTCTAGAAGTCTGAAATTATATAAAAAGGAAAAAAAAACACTTAAAAATAAATAACTTTACCTATCTAAGTTTGTTAACTTGAGCTAATAACCTTAAACTGTGTTCAGTAGACATGGGTACTTATTTAGTATTACATCTTTAAATAAATAAAACTTGAAAGTTGCCTTATACTTATACATATGCTAAGCCACAAGAGTTCTTTGAAAAAGTATCCCAAATGTAAACTTCTTTTGTCTCACCTTAGCAAATGTAAGTTAAAAATGAAAGAACAACAAAAAAATTACTTTTGAGATTATTGCCCAATTGTCTCTCCATGTTCCATCAACTCTCCAGTCTTGACCATTATTATCAAGATAATAAGTAAATAAACAAACAAGACTAAATAACACATAAAACAAATGACCAATAAAAAATTGGCGATATTTTTAAGATTTTTTAAACCACAGATGTGTAGGACGAATTTGTGGTACAATTGGAGACTACTTTAAAAACTTTGTTGCTATAAAATGCGAACTAAGTTATTCTGAAGAAAACAAGACAGAAGTATTAGAAGTTAGAAGTTAGGTACTAAGCTCAACAAAGATAATTAGCCAGTGTGTGGCTTTGAATTTTGTTTTAATTAATAGCAATATATATCGTGATAGCATGAAGGCCCAGATAACCGTTCCCATCTCAACCACTGAGGAAAACCAGGTTCATCAAGCAATTGATTAGCAGCTTTGAAAAAGTTAAACTCACCGAAATTCATGTTGTAATTAACATATTAATTATTGAATGATGGAGGAGGTAGAATACAGATTTTTTATTAAATAAAAAAGTATAGTATTTTATCTTTTTATAGTCCTAATTTTAAATATTTCATTAAAAGTTTATCTTTTTTTCTGTAAGATATAATTTTAATGGGTAATAAAAAGATAGGCCTCAAACTGAAATTAATATACAGAGCTTTTATTTCTGGTTTACAAGTTGGTCAAGCTGTAACTCATAAATCTACATAGGTAACCAAAGGCAATTTTTTCTTTTTCTGCCTCCCTTTACTACTTGGCTTTTTGGGTTACTAAGTATTGCTAGTTTGGGATCCTATTAAATCTGTGCTTTCTTATTACCGTGTTTCCCCAAAAATAAGACCTAGCCGGACAATCAGCTCTAATGTGTCTTTTGGAGCAAAAATTAATATAAGACCCTGTATTGTATTGTATTGTATTGTATTGTATTGTATTGTATTGTATTGTATTGTATTGTATTATACATTATATCACATCATATCATATATCATATCATATCATACCATACCCGGTCTTATAGTAAAATAAGACCGGGTTTTATATTAATTTTTTGCTCCAAAAGACGCATTAGAGCTGATTGTCCAGCTAGGTCTTATTTTTGGGGAAACACGGTATTAGCAAATTCAGCTTTTTAAAAATAGCAGGATTAAAGAAGAAAAATGAAATAAAAAAAAGATTATACATAAGAAAAGAATACACATAACACTTGAAATGTAAGAAGAAAGGTGATTCTTAAATAAAATGCTTATTAAATAATTACGTTTAAAGAGGTACTGCCCCATTTGTGAATCTCAGGTTAGTTTTGTATCCCATCACTAATTGAATTAAACTACAGTACAAACTAATATGAGGGCTTTTTCCTAAATGAAGCTATAGGTTGAAATAATTGAGCAAAATTATTTCTGACGTTTTTTAAAGTGATAATAAATAAGTTAATTTTACTTTGAATGAACTTAATTATAGTTCCCAGTAATAATAATTTTTTTGAAGTCTTATAAGACTGACTCAACCATTGATTACAGTCCTTTTTATGATCCTTGATAACAGTTATTCTAAGGAAAACCTTTTTACCAATAATTTTTCTTTTTGCTGTTGTACTTATTTTCAAGTCTTTGCCTTGGCATTGAAGTTTACCAAGGTGTTTATTGCCTGTGGTTCTTTGATCTAGTAGACAGTTATAAATTTAAAAGTCATGATTGAGTCGTAATTTTTGCCCCAGCAATTTTATAAATACATTTCACAGAAACTGAGTATTTCTTTGGTTATTTATTTTAAATAGACGTTCAAAATAATAGTAAAACAAAAGAGTATCAGAGAAGTTGACGAACTCTGTCTAGGAAAAAAAATATATGACCTAGAGAAGCTAATATAATACACAAAACCCATAATCTTTAAATAGTCTTTAAAATCTCAGTGTAAAAATAAATTACTAACAATGCTAGTAGATCTCAGTAGACAGTTTATTTCACATGTGGAAAATGTTTTTAATATTTAGCTTAAATTATATTCATACCTATATTTTGGTTGGTAATGCTTTAAGCTAGTATTAAAATAATTTTTTTGTTGTTGTTCTTCTGCTTCCTATGAAGCAGTGATAATATTTCCCTAAAATATTAGCAATCTGAGCTAGATAATTTTTATAATGAAAGTATGAATATATTCTAGATTATATGAGTTACTGCATTATAACAGACTACCACTTAACTTCAATGTATTTTCATATGTTTGCCATCTTTTTGGTGCTAAGTGGAACTATTATATTTGTTTTGGGCTAATGAGGAGGAATAGAGCCAGCCTCAATATGAAAATGATCAAAGCTAAACGATATCACAGATAGACTGAATATAAAAGAACCTTCATCATTCTAGTTGGCCCAACAACTGTCATTATTTATACCTTGGTTTACCTTTTGTGTGTTTTAATAAATACATTATTGAACACTAGAGGTCACTAGTCATGGTCCCAGGAAAGCATGGCTGATCCCCAAACTAGATTTAAGTCTTTCTGTTATGCACTTTCCATATACCTTTCCATCATAGATTGTTTATTGCTGTGGTTTTAATTGGTTTATGTGAACAGTGTCTCTCCCCAAAACTATAGCATAAATCGATGATCCAGGGACCATGTCTTTTTTTGCTCCCACTGTAGTACCACCTACCACACATGATCTGTCTGGCACATAGTAGGTGCTCAATAAATGTTTGTGAATTGATCAGTAAACTAGGTAATACTGAAGTGCCTTCTAAATTAATAGTGATTGAATATACTTAATTATATGTTTAGTGTTAAATATGCACATGCACACACAAAATACTCTAAACACTGCAATTTCTGAACAGTATAAATGATCACTGTCAGATGTCTCCAGAACAAAACAGCTACATCCTAGGTTTGCACATGATTTAGTAAAGCAAGAGAAAGGAATGCTAGAATTTCTATTTTTTCCCCCTAAACAATAAGAAATATAGCTAAGGTATCAGATATTACATAGATCACACATATAAATGAGACATTTGAGGGAAAGGAGGGTTGATGATAGCCCCTCATTTGTTTGTTGCATTTTCTATGTTTCCAGCAAGATAGATTAATGGATTATATAGTCTAGTTTTAATTAAACTAATTCATAATTAGGACAAGTGGCTTAAAAATGTTTCCCACATATAGCCTATGGATTGAATATAGCAGTAATGAAAGCAGAAATAAAGAAGATGGCAGAATGGACACTTACCTAATTCTTTGACACTCACAGAGCAAATGTCTGTTTAGACAATTGCTGTCTAAATGATAAGAAGTTGTCTCCTGTGATAAGTCCTACGTCCTGAGAAGATTTTTGACATACAGATTATGTCCACTCTCTTCAGTGATGAACCTCTCACCTAAGTACGAGTATGTATTATGTCATTAGATTAGCTAATGGAGTTGCTTCAATTAACAGGACATTTCAATATTTGATCTTTAGCTTTTTATTTTATGATTCCTATTTTTCTATATGTTTTATAAAGTATATGCTTCTGTTAATACAATAGATGTATGTATTTATAAGTAAATTTTTTAAGAGAGGAAAATGGTCAAAAAAATTTAGAAACTACCAAACAAAAATGTTGCATACCTTACACCAGGAAGATGTCATTTACATATAATAAAATCCACCATTTAAGCATACAGTTTGACAAAATATATACTTGAATAAGCACCACCACAATCAAAATATAGAACATTTTCATTACCCTAAAGAGTTCCCTTGTGCTTCTTTGCTCTCCGTTCCTCCCTTCCCTATCCCCAGCTCCAGGAGAATACTGATCTGCTGTCATTTAGATTGCTTTGTCTTATCTAGAATTTCAAATAAATAAAATCATACAACATCTACTCTTTCTGTCCGGCTTATTTCACTCATCATAGTGTTTTGGAGGCTCCTCCATGTTTCTGTGTCTATCAGAGGTTCATTCCTTTTTATGGATAAATAATACTCCATTATAACACTATGTCACAATTTGTTTATCCATTCACCTATTGTTGAGCATTTGGTTCCCAGTTTTGAACTGGAAATGTTATGAACATTCATATACTGTTTGTGTGGAATATGTCTTTATTTCTCTTGGGTGAATACCTAGAAGTAGACTTGTTGAGTCATACGGTATTTGTTTAACCTTATTAAGAACTGCCATACTATTTTTCAAAGTGATTATCCCATTTTATATTCCCAGCAGCAGTGTATGAAGGTTCTAGTTACTTGACAGCCTTACCAAACTTTGAATTGTCCAATGTTTTTAATGTTAGTGAATTATGTAGTGGTATCTCATTGTAGTTTTAATGTGCATTTATCTGATGACTAATGATGTTGAACATCTTATGTGCTTATCGGCCAGCTATATTTTTGCCTTTTTATAGTTTATTATTCTTCCATTTCTACTTTTATTTGAAACAGTAAGTACCTAATTTGTGCCTAACTAAAATACATTTAGATGGGATCAAGTAATTTTTTTAAAATTTTAAATTAAAACCAAAGCGAATAAGAAAAGAGAAAAATTTAATAATAATAGCAAGTTAATTTAGGTCGTCAGGTTATGTTTTTGGTAAAAAATAAATCGAATTATACAATAAAATGACATGAAATTTATTTAATTTTAGAAATCGCCTTTCCAGCATGTGTTAAGGAACCTAAGAATTTATGAGTAGATGGTATGCTAATTCAAATCAATTTAATAAGCACAGAGTGATTGAAGTGTGTTATGGACAGAGCTAGACAAGATGAATAAACTTACCGCATGCTGAGGTACTACTTACTGGGACTCAGAATCAAGGTAGAATAGCAGACGTGTACGAGTATAGCTCATCCTGACATATGTTTGACCATGAGCGTGTTGCAATGTTATGCTGTGGGAGCACAGAAGAAACTGCCCTTCATTCTGACTGGGAATTAATAGCCTTCAAGATGGAGGTGACAGCTTTGCAGAGAGATTAATAGTAATCTTAAATCTGCAGCATTTTCTATTTGGTCTTAAGATTTCTAACATTTAGGTAATCTTTTAGCGACTATCGAAAACATGAATAAGTATTAATCACTGAAGCTTGGATTGTAGAGATTAATGGACATACCGCAAATACTGCGAATAATATTTGTAGGATAAATAACTTTTTGTTCCAGTTTTGTTCATGAATCTTATATTACTACCATGATAAATTACATAATTGTGGTCAGTGCTAACTCAAAGACTGTGGCACTAAATGAGATCTTAAATGTCATCTGGTCCCGTGTTAATTTTTTTCTTTAACCTTTATTTTTACTTGAGTTGCTTCCACCTTTTAACTATTGTGACTAGTGCTGATATGAACATAGGTATACAAGTATCTCTTTGAGTTCCTGTTTTCAATTCTTTTGGAGCATATGGCCAGAAGTGGAATTCCTGCCATACTGTTTTCCTTAGTGGAAACACCATTTTACACCCCTACCAACAGAACACAAGGGTTCCAATTTCTCCACATTCTCATCAACACTTATTTTCTCTTTTTTTGAAAGTAGCTATTTCAGTAAGTGCAAGGTGGTACCTGTATTTTTTAAAGTCAATTTCTTTTCTTTTTTCCCTCTTCTCTCTTTCTCTACGTCCCTCCCTCTCTCTTTCCCTCCCTCTTTTTTCCTCCTCCTCCTAGAAAACAGGTCTCTATGTAAACCTGATATTTCTAGAACTGGTTTGAAGAAATGGGACTGGGAAACCTACAGCTAGACCTTTGCCACCTCCCTTTTTATTCCTGAAGCAGTGAGGAGAAGAACAGAAGATAAAATATGGATCTATGTTGATTTTCTTACTTTAAGGTTGAGGAAACAGGCTTGGAAAATTGAGGTGACTTGGTCACTGCCACACAGAAAATTAAGACTAGGATTATTAACTCTCTATTTAATAATTTCTGAAACAATTAATATATAGGATCAAAGAGAGATCTCTATATATACATTCGACCCTAATATATAGGGGTCAAAGAGAGGGGTCTTGAGAGATCTCTAACTCTAAGATTGTGAATTAGTTTCTCAGGGTTATCCATTTTATAGCTTAATTTCTGAAGTATTGAATGTGTATATCCGATACATTGGGATATGAAGTGATTTTAAGCGGTCTAAGATGATAAAATGGACTTCAAGAGACTCTGAGAAAGAGCTTTAAAAAAACATTGAATCACAGAGTGAGGAAATTATTCCCTCTTCCATTTTCTGTCACTTACTTGAAATAATCAACCAAGTCAGTTGGTGAAGCATAACTGCAGTACCTCACAGGTATTTGCTAATCTTCCCCCACTCCCACATACACACTAAAAACAAAAGAGCAGGATTCAGACTCGTAGATAACAGGCAACAATCTGGATAGTATTAAATAACTGTTTTGATAAATATTATTTATTTTTACTGCATTATAGTAATGAAAGATGGAAGATACTAGTTTTCCATTTCTTGTTGATATAAATGTTTTTCAAGAAATGTAAAGTTTAGGAAACCATTTAAAGAAAAAAAAAGACAGGCGGTACATTGAAATGACATATGTGCCTTAGTTCGACTACTAAAGAAGCAAACTGATACAGAGATTTTAGTGCAAGTCATTTATTTGGGAAATGATCCTTGTAAATAGAACTAGGATATCAGGAAGTGAGAAAGGGAAGGGATTTTATCCAATACAGATTTTATTATTATATAAGTTATAACTGTGAATAATTGGAGATGGATAACATTGGGGCAATCTGGGAGCAAGTGTTATTCCTCATCTCAGAGTTATTTCACCTGAGGTTCTAGGGTATTTGACAGAGGGCCACTTACGCTGGGAGGAATTTCCTGGCATTTCTGGCTGATGTGCAGGCGCGCAAATAGGATGCTAAGTGTCTGAGAAATCTCTCAGGCAAACAGGCGCTGTAGTGTGAAGCTAGACCAGTGTCCATTACCGTGGTAAGGGTGAGCATGTGTGGACGCGGCGTACACAGTGTTTGCCACATATACTGCATATGTGTCAGAAGAATGACTACTTTTAGTATTTCTGTCACCGCTAGACTTTTTCAGACACATGCATTTTACAGCTATCTTTGTTATTAGGCTCCAAAGTCTTACAATGGCAAAGGAAATTTTTCTTGGTACCTAAACATAGTTCTTCTATTTGCTGCTTGAGTTTATCTTCTTAGATCCTTTTGTCAATGGACAGAGAGTACTGAAAGTCTGTTTGCACAATATGACTCCATCTAGTTGAATACAGACTGTTATTAAGTCCCACGCTAGCCTTCTATTCCCCACGTACTAACACAAATTATTTTAGGTTTTCCTCATTAAGTCATTTCCCAATCATTTAGTAATTTACATTACTTGTTCCTGGACTTTCTCCAACTTCTCTTCATCTTCCTTAAATTGATGAACTTATTTTCCATAACTGCTTTTTCAAGATATTACATTTCTTGAAGTCTTATATAATTTAAATTTCTGGCCACAAGTAGAACTTCATAGTTTATTAATAATATATCATCATTTGAATAGTAATTTAAATGATTTTAGTTATACAGATTACTGAAATTATCCCAAAGTCACAGCATATCTACATCAATTATTTGATAGTTATTACACTGTATTTTAGAGCTGTGTAAGTAGAAACACTGATTTAATCCTAACTACTTTGCTCTAATATAAAGTTAAAATTAAACAGTAATTTTAATTAACTGCTGTTGGTAGGGATGTAAAATGGTGCAGCCACTAAGGAAAACAGTAGGGCAGTTTCTCAAAGAATTAACTGTGCTGCTGCAGAAATTGAATTGGTTACATTATTTTGTAAGTATCTAAATTCATTTGCTGTATCTTATTAACTCTGTTGGCAAAAAAGAAAAAGTACCATATGGCTGGCATTCTAAACAGGCAACTCATGTTTAGAGAACTCACCTTTGAGAGCAACTAATAATATTCCATTTCAGTGATATGTATACAATAGCAAATAAATGGAATGACTTTGCCTCCAACCAGTTTTTCCCTTAAGCAGAGTAAAATAATTCAGTAATTATTCGGCTTCATTAAAAAAAGTATTCATTTTATGTTAAAACATAATTTGAAGAGTCTTTGTTTAATTATTTTTTATTAGTTTTAGGTGTACAAAGCAATGTAATAGTTAGACATTTACACCCCTCACAAAGTGATAACCCTCGTCTCCCAATCTACTGCCCTTCTGATATATAGCTGTTACAATTCTATTAATTATTATTTTGTTTTAAATTTAAGTTTATTAGGGTGACATTGGTTAGTGTCGGAGAGGCTGTGGAGAAAAAGGAACCCTCATACACTGTTGGTGGGAATGCAGATTGGTGCAGCCGTTATAGAAGGCAGTGTGGAGGTTCCTCAAAAAATTAAGAATAGAATTACCATATGGCCCAGCAATCCCTCTCCTGGGTATCTACCCAAAAAAAATCTGAAAACGTTTAATTATGTTCTTGCTCATTATTCCCACAGATGTTTTACCATACTATTGTGGCCACATAATGAGAAACTTAATAAATTACTGCTTCACTTTTCTGGGGGAAACACCCACCCCTAAAATACACACATACACACACATACACACACACACACACACTCCTACGCGTGTGCACACGCACACATACACCAGAGTTACTTATCTCGACAGTGTAAAATAAAGCATCAATTCCCAGTTTGTAATTAACTGCATTCTGTAAGTGTGTTTTATAATATACAAAAGCAGAAATATTTTACACACATATTTTTTGCCTTTTATTAGGTTTTAGGGAGCTACAATTTACTTGCAATGATATCTGCGGATCTTACGTGACAGAGTTCAATGTGCTGTGAGACATGATTGTATCCGTTTAACCTACATGTTTTTCAAGATATAGGACATTTTTATCACCCTAGAAAGTTTCCTGTGTCTTTTCAATCTCTTCCCTCTTTACCCCAACCCCAATCCTAGAAGCAAGTACTGTTCTGATTCACAGATTACATATTATTTTGTTTCATTTTTTAAAAAAAATCATGTACCTCATAGAATTTGAAGTGAAAGAGTTGACAATTTAATGTAGACTGTTTTGGATGACTGATTAGGTAAAGACTGAATATTGATACTATGATTCTAAAAAGCAATACTTAAAAATATATAGTGAGTAATTCTAATACTCTTACTTTTTGGCTTTATAAATATTTTGTAATTTGGATTGATATCGAATTGAACCCTACATATAGCCTACATATATTCATTGGATAACATAAAAATGCTTTTATCCATCTAAAAAAAACTTGTGTGTAAACCTAATTGGTTATTAATTCAGCCGTAAATTAGTCATCAGCCATTTTTGGAACCATATCTTTAGTCATTCGTCCTTGGCTTCAAAACAATTTTGCTTCTGCTAGTGTAAAAGTATTCATCATCATCATCTAAATAGTAGATTGGTTAAAAAAAAAAAAAAAGGTTGGTGTAAAAGTAATTACAGTGTTTGCAATTTTTTTTTTTTTTTTACCCTTTTAAACTGCAATTACTTTTGCACACCAACCTAATAGTAATCTAATGTGCTGTCAGTACTTACAGTGCCCCATCTTTTTGCTTCCATGGAAGCAGCACTTTTACGGTAGAATTTTTTTTCTACCATTTCAATGAATTTTATTCTTTAAAATAGCGTATGGGTGGAGCTGTTACATAAGAAATTCATAAAGTAAGGAAAATTAAAATGGTTTTATTTAGGAATAATATGAGAACTGAATTTTCCCTGCTCCCTTCACTATCATCTTTTCTTTATGTTTCCTACCCTGGTGAATCATTTGTGTGATTTTTTTGTTCATGTTGTTTTTGCGCAACACAGAACTATTTGTTACATTTCAGGTTGTGCCTGCCTCCTTTCCTTTATCCAGTTCTTTTTGAGGATGTACCAAGCATTGTGATAGGTGATAAAGAAGGAAATAGACATTGTTTCTGCCTTCATAGGTTTGCTTATGAAAAAAAATTATCTCACTCCTTCCTCTACATCAGAACTAGCATTGTATTTGTAGGGAAGTTAGTTATATAAGATGTAAATGGATGACAAAGCGTGAAATTTAAATTATAAACTATAGTGCTTAGGAATGGACCGTAGCTCAAAGGAATCATTCTCCATTGTAAGGTTCCAGGCAGTTTGCAGGCAGGTGGGAAATAGATTTTAGGTGGCTGGGCTTTCCCAACAACTGTCAAGTTGACTGCAAACCTGTTCCCCCAATGTGCAGGGATACCTTGGTAGTTAGGGTAATAATACCTTTTGTTTAATTGAGTTGAAAAACAAGGAGACAACAAAATAAATCAGTTAAGAAAATAAGATCCCTGTCCATCATCCTGATAAGACCATCTGTCAAAGCTTCCAGAAAGATACTGATTCCTAACTCTTATCACTGTAATTCTCTTGCTTATATTTCATAGAAGTTGAAGTTTTGAGAAGAGATACACTGGCAGATCAATAGTTTTAAAAATTAATTTTCACCAAGAGAATAAATATCGAAAATTTATTTCAGTCAATGGTTGAGTAAATTTTTATATAATTCTCATTACATTGTTTTACAATTCTAAAAGTAGCTAATAATGATTCCACGTTACATTATTTTCTTATTTTTAATATTTCTACTCTTTCTGTTTTTTACTTTTCTCTATTTTTTTTTCAGATTCTAAAACTTAGTGTATTGCTGTCAATTCTCTGGAAATTGAAAGCATTATCTTTCATATTCACTATTTAACTTTTTGCTTGCTTTACCTTATCATTCCTTTGTCTTAAAATTTTACACAAATGCTACTTGCAACATATTTTATTAAAAAGGATTCAAATAGTATGGAAGCATGCAGCCAAAAATAGTGCAGCTTAGTTTATTTTCAGTTTTGTCAAGTACCATTGTAAATTTTCCTTCAAGTTATCTTTGTAAAAATTGTATAATTCAGCTATACATCAGTTGATGTTTCTCTAAACTGATTTCAGACTATGAATAATTCAATATTTGTTAGAGTATGAAGTGTTAGAAATTTAATACATTATGAAATAAGTTCCATTTTCACTTAAAGACAAAAGGCAAACAATGGAACAATTTATACTAGTGGAATTGAGATCGTTGATTAATTACTATTTTACCAAAATATTGTATTCTCCTTTAAATACTGTAGTCAATATAGATAGATAGATAAAATACTGAAGGAACTCTGGTTATCATAATAACCTGACCTCTTGTGAAATAGATTTTATATTCTAGGGTTGATAATAGTTATTATTCTCCTAAATTTTCATCAGGTGCTTTACCCAATGACTTTGTCCTATTTTATTTACTCTGTACCTTAAATATTCAAACTTTCTGAAGAAGTAGCATTTCGTTTTCCTAAAAACTTAAAATGTAGCAGGAAATTAAAAATTAGGTTGGTATACATGTTAGTCTTAATTAGGGAACGTCAATGAGACTACAAGTAAGGAAGAGGGAACTGGTTCTGAGTGAATTTCTTTCTCCCTGGGAATCGTGAAAAATCCACGGAGTTGGAGATTGGTGTACCCACTGCTTTAGCGTCTACCTGGATTCGTTTTCTGTTGTTGTGTAACAGGTTACAATAAATGTAGTGGCTTAAAACAGCCCCCGTTTATTATCTCACAATTTCTATAGGTGAGAAGTTTGAGTGGGCTTGATTGACTTCTCTGTTCTAGGTCTCACAAGACTGAAATTAAGGTGTCCGTTGCACTGGGCTTTTATGTTGAGATCCTGAGGAAGAATTCATTTCCAACCTTGTTCAGGTTGTTGGTGGACCTCATTTCCTTCCTTCAATTGTAGGATTTGAGGTCTGTGTTTTCTTGTTGGCTGTCAGCTGAGTTCTGCTCACTGCTTCAAAGAGCACCCACATTACTTCTCCTGGGGCCCCTCCATCTGCACTGACACGTGGAGGCCTTCTATGTTTTGCCTCTCTGACTTCCTCTTCTGCCACCAGCCAGAGAATTATTCTACTTTTAACAGCTCACGAGGACAGATCAGTTAATTTGGAGCTCACCTGTGCAGTATAACTTAATCATGAAAGAGATATCTCATCATATTCACAGGTTACAGGGATGAGGGTGTGGAATCTGAGGGCAGGGAGGTTTTTAGGATTCTGCCTATCATATCACTTTGATATCTAGCATCAATTTTCCTTGAAAAGGTCACATATACCAGTGAGCTAGGGTGAAGCATATAACTCACGTATGAAAGGCCATTAAGAAGGCCTATATTTTAAAATGAGGTTTTAGCTACAAAGTATATATGGTAAGACTACTATGTTTATGAATAGGGAGACTCAGTATTCATTTCTTTTTGCAAGCATTGCATAATTTGAATTAATCTAACTAAAATACCCAGTAGGGTTTTCTTGAATGTTGAAAAGCTGATTCTAAACTTCATGGAAAAGAATATATAAAAGAATAGCCCCCCCCAAAAAAAAAACAAAAAACAATTAGGCAAGAAAAAAGAATAGCAATGGAGAAAGGACTTGTGCTGCTTAATCTCAGAAGGTACAAAGCTATAGTAACAAAAACTGAGTGATTACAGACCAGGAGTAAGTAAGCAGGTCCACCTATAAATGAGAACTTAGTTCATGATAAATATATTAAAAAAAAAAAATGGATAGTGTAATAAATGGTGTTGAGGAAAATTGGGTATCTGTTTAGAAAAAAGCTAAAAGTATACCTTTATCTTATTATCCCAAAGAGATTATAGAAGTAATCAGTTTTAAAGCTACAAAGCAAATGCAAACAGAAAGAAGAGGATATTGTTTTATAATCTTAGGAAGGGGAAGCTCATAAAACACCACAAGGCTTGTAGGAAAAAAGTTGATATGTTTTGTCAAGTCATAGTTAATAAACTCCAAAGATATAGAAGAAAAGACATGAAAAACACGGGGATAAAATTTCATCATGTTTAAGAAAATCCTGTAAGTCATTAAGGGAAGACAAACAATGCACTGGATAAGTGGGCAAAGGAGAAGAATAGGCTATTTACATAACATGAAAAACAAATGGCCAGTAAACAAATGGACAGAATCAACCCCATAGAATGTTTGATAAAAACCAGATGTATTTCCTCTTTTTTTTGGTGGGAGGCTGGCCATGTGACAGGAGCTCTTCTGCACATTATTTAATATTCATGTTGCCTCATATCTCTGTTCTCATAATAGAGGTCACACAGACAGCGAGTAGCAGGAATGAAATGGAATCTCAGGACTGCTGACTACAGGTCTGGAGGTCTTCCTGCCACTCTGATGAGTCCCCATAGGTTATCTTCAGTGACCTCCACTGACACTCCACCCGCTTTGACAAGCCTTTTCCACATCTCATGTGACTTCCTCAGTCCCCAGGTCTGAGTGCCTTTGGATGTTCTAGCTCTGAGATGTTTTTCCCCCCCTCACAGCCACCTTTCCCACCAGAATGGTAAGCCCATCTAGGCCCACGCTACCCTCCCACCTCACCATCTCTGATTATCAACAACATCCTGGGCTTCTCTCTACCCTAGGTAGCCAAGCACACAACATCCATCTCTGCAACCTCTGCCCTGCTAACCTTCTCTGTCTCCCTACCCTGTGGTTCTGGCCTGATGTGTTTCTTCTTTATAGCACTTTTTTATAATAGAAGAAAAGTAACCTGAATGTTCATCCATAGTGGACTGGTGAAATAAGTTAAGCTTTATTTATACTATGGCATACTATGAAACCAATAAAAATAGTTGTACAAGCATGTGTATACAGACAGACACACACCTGGAAAGAGCTCCAAAATGTATTGTTAAGTGACAAAAAGCAAGTAGCAGGAAAACTCATTGTGTGTTATCTGGTGCATCTATGCCCTCTTCAACAAAAAGATATGGTATCAGAGACATAATAAAATGTTCCCCAATGTATTTTCCCTTATATTTATTTAGGTGGCATGTTCTGAGTAGTAGATTGTGAGCAAAACTGACATGTGGTATTTGTTAGTTAAGGCATTTAGGAGCTATTATGCAACCTCTGCAATCTCCCCTCCTACAAGGCTACTTCAAGGAGGATACAACTACAAAATGGTAAAGCCTTTGTTAACCAGCGTCTCTAAGTGACCACAAGGAGCAAGGCCTGATGCAGCCTTTGGTAGGTAGGTGACTTACGTAGCAGTTAAGGCACTAAGACATGGGGGTTGTCTGTTGTAGTTATTGTGAACTCTCCTGCTTAGTACAGAGACACACATACACAGGAGGGTGAAATTATCAGTAGGGGACTGGACAAATCCATGTCATCCTGTGGTTACTCATTAACTCCTAGATGGGCAATAGCAGGAAATGAGTGTGAGGATAAAGCAGAAGGCAATCACATTTTACTCTGATTATTTATTCACTGTTTGAATCTTATGAAACTGTATTTATGTATAACTTTAAAAATATCGTGATAAATGTGATATTGCTAAAAAGTAGGTGATACACCAATAGTTTGCTGCAAAATTAACTTACCCCTTGCTGTGGTAGTATTATGGCTACTACTTTATTTTATTTAGGGATTTAGGTGACTAATAAGTTGTTACAATGAAGTAAATATTTTTGTTTTAATTCATATATGAAATGTAAAGCTCTCTAAAGGGAAAGTTTTTTGTTGAGATTTTATTATGTCTTTATTAAGAGTATGATTTACAGTGTATGATACAGCACAGTATTTTCTAATGTTTAGCAAACTGACTCATGGTTTTTGCTTTCTCCAAAGTCCACTATATAGTTATTTATTTATTTTTTTTACTTATTGGTTTTCTATGAAATTAGCTAAATGAATTAATTTAAAGAGAAAATCTTATGTTTTTACGTAAAATGAAACACTAGTATCCCTTGCGATAAAAGGAAGATAAACATAAAATTAAGTGCATAAAAATGAAATAATATATGATTTGGATAACTGCTCTCACTTGACAAAAACTGACACTGAGGCCTACTTTCCTATAAAAAGCGAGAGTATTAAGTATCACAGGTGGTAAAGACTGAGGCCTTTTCATTGACGTGTCAGGATGATTTAAAGATCATTGAAAATGGAATTAAGTTCTAGAAGCATATGGTTCATAGTTATTTAATGCATGTCTCTGTCCCACCAATGTCATTAATCCCACATTTGGGGAAACACTAGCATTGTGGAAAGAACTCTAGGATTGGAGTCAAGACACCTGGAATCACTGTCACTTTCCATGTCTTTGGGTTGTCACTACCTTTGTACTTCAGTCACTCTTTATAAAATGGGGGTACAAATGCTAACCATCTTGACTTCACCTCAAGATTTTTGTGAGGAACAAATGAAATAATATTGCATATCGCTATTAATAACAGTATTAGCACTAGTTTAACAATTGTTTATAACTAAAAAGTTCTGTTGTTTAGGTTGCTATGCTTTGGCTATCAACAGGTAAGTCTGATAATTCATTTTCTTAATTCCCAGCACTCCCCCTTATGGAGTCAACATCTCTACTTTCTTTCAAAAATGCCTCGTTACCATAGACACTGGAAGCAAGTATGAATTTGCATCTAGGTATTCTCACCAGGGAATATGTTTAAAGTGTATGTTCTAATGGTCACTCTGGAGTTGCAAAAGTTAACTTTATGCAGAGATCTTCTGATATGCTTCTTACATTTCTTGATATTTTATGTTCTGTAGTGACATTTATTACTAGAAAGACTAGAGGAACTTCCTGCTCTGAAGACCTCTGCTAATACTGCAGGAAGATTGGTATACTTAGCTCATTTGTTTGTTCTGGTCACCTGAGTGTTCTTTAGTAAATTTCTTTCCCCAGAAATTATTACCTAGTTTAGTAGAATCTTAGTATTGGTCCTGCTGGGCCCCAAGGGAAATAATGTTTAAGACTGTGTTGTAATCATGATAAAAAATATTCCTCACCTGTAGGAGGTAGTTGTTATTTGGTTCCTTTTCACTCACAAAAAAAGGTTTAAACATTTTATGTAGTAATAGCCATCAAATTTGTCATTGAGAAATTATTCTAAACTAAATCTGTTCTGAGTCAGATTCCTGCTCCTAAAAACACTTCCCCTCTTGCCTTTGAAAAAATGCTTCACCTCTTCCAAGTAGCTTTTACTCTTTGATGCTAGTCAGATATTTTGGGGGAGATAGATGATAGGCAGTTAAGGATGATTTATTGAACTAATTCACTCCCAATTCATTTCCTTGTTTTTATGTGGTCAGAAGTGCAAGAGAGTGAGCCAGGACCTTACTTTCCACTACATTAGCCTTCATATGATTCTACTTGAAGTCCAAGTGCAACAGTGATAGTTACATTTTCCTAACAACTTTTAGTTGCCCATGGCAATCATATAGTTTTAGTAAATAATTCCTATAGCGCTCAAGTGTTGTGTTTAACTCTGGCCTGTTAAAGAAGCAGGCTTTGTGATGTTTACTGGATTTGAATGTGCTAGAAGCATCATTTATTTACTTAAAATCTACTACAAGAAAAGTGTATCCAAAAATCTGAGTGTTTCTGAAAGACAGAAGAAGCTGCATAGTTTATAAGTGAGAAAGTCAACTAACCTAGGGTCAGTAAGTGAATTTACAATGTAAGCAAAAAAATTCCGTTTTCTACATAAAATGATTTGTGTCATTTAAGTGAGCAATACTGTTTTCCATCAGTTCACATTCATCACATTCTTTGAAGAGGAAGGGCTACCATTCCTAGAAGATTAAACAGGAATTTTGTAGTTATCATTGAAGATCCCCGGAAGAACTTTGTAAATTAATGTTAAAGAGATAGGGAAACTTCTTGTTCTTTCTCAGTAAGCCCAATGAGAGAGAATTTAAGTAACATTTTTTCCAACCTGCCCTGTCACTTAACCATGCTCTTTGTTCACTGTGATTCTGTGATCACTAAGTCTAAACATTCTTTACCTGCAAATTACTTTGAACACTCAAAATATTTGTAGGGTTCTTTCTTGGAAAGATTTATTAAATAGCCTTGTGACATATAATTTATTTTTCTTAACCATGACTGAAAAAGATGGTTTGAAGTTTATGATTTCTATTTCCATAAACCATGCCTGTTGAGGAAATCCGTTTTTTCCTTATGCTTTCTCTTTTCTTGCATATTCCCTTCTAGCATAACCACCCCGTACTCTCTCAATTTTGGGGATTGAGAGGGATTGACTTACCTTTCCTCAATCCCTTCAGTTCCCTACAGTTTTACTAGTACAAAAATACTGAATGAATTCTGTTTCTTCTCTTTTCTCACAAAATGGCTTTTCTAATTAACTTTCTGCTGCTACTCTGGATGTTTTACTTCCCCACTGCCCTTTAATTAATAGCTATTCCAATGCGGACCCTTCTGTTTCACTTTTGGTCAGTCACATAGCAGCCTCTAACATATCCTGTGTTAGAGGATATTCTACTATCCCATGTTTTTAATCTGCTAAGAGCTCTCTCATATCTCTTGAGAATGAATCTATTAAAGCCATCTTTTTTTTTAAAGTTTATTGGGGTGACAATTGTTAGTAAAATTACATAGATTTTAGGTGTACAATTCTGTATTATATCATCTATAAATCCCATTGTGTGTTCACCACCCAGAGTCAGTTCTCCTTCCATCACCATATATTTGATCCCCCTTACCCATCTTAAAGCGATTTTTGACATTTCTCAGTACTAAGGTTTGACATGTTTGATGCCAACCAAATTGTGTAAGGAATGTTCTTGTATGAGAAAGGCAGTGAAGACCTTGACATAATAAAGATATTTTTACATAGAGAGTAGTATTGTTCTTAGCTGACTAATGAGCTTAACAATTATAAATGATTTCATTTACTATTGAAAAAGATTTCTGTTTTGAAGTCTGATTCATATGATTTTTCTTGAAGCACATCCAAAACAACATATTGTATAAATTTATCCTCAAAATATACTAATTGATTCTGTTGAACTAGCACATCTTTTGTGATATGTAATTTGTTTTGATATTTACTTCTTTTATAAATAATTATAAAAATGTACAAAAAGAAGCAAATGTACTTGTACTACTACATTTGAATAGTAATGAGAGGCACTTTCATTTAAATATGTATCAGTAAGAAAGTGTTAAGTTGCTTAATTCATCTAGTGTCTATGAATGTAAATACATTGTTGCATATATTTATATCTTTGGGATAAATTTTTTTCCTTCAGTTGACAGAGAAGATACATTTCTGGAACAGAATGTTATTAAGGTTAGACTTCATTATTGCCAACATTCTGATGTAATTCTAGGTAACCTTTTCGAAATTGGCCCAAGGTCATTTTCATTCATTGAACAGTTAATTATAGAAATTACTGATTATTTCTGCTAATTCCACCTTTACCCATCTTTTTTGAGTTCACATTTTCACCACTTTTTTGTTTATTAAAATTCAAAAGTGGTAAAAAATATTCGGTCATTCTCTTTGGAAACACATCAGAAAATTTATTTTGGGAAAGGTAATGAAATTAAGGAAATTAATTTCCTGTTTAGTTTATTTAAACATCTCCTTCCTCTCCCCTAAGGGCTTGGAAGGTGTGACAGTTTACAGATTTCACAAAGATGGGTGGAAAATACAGTCACTGGGAAATGCTGACAGGATGCGAGTTTCCCCTCTTTTGGCAATGCTAACCTGAATAGTTCCTTCATTAAAGAAAGGCAAATAAAATAAAAAATAAACTTACAGTAGATAACAGTTATATGTTTGAACAGAAATTAATGTTTAGCATAGCAACAATACCAAGTAATATTTGAACAAATTTGAATTATAGTTGTTTTAGGCTAGAGAAAAATAGCATATAACTTTATTTTAAAATTTCACCTTTGATCTTTAATGATACATTAAATAGCATTGAAAGTGATCACATCAGTTCACTTTGGAATAATTAGCATTCCTTGGTGGTTTCTTTATATTAAAAAAAATACTAGTACACTTATCCACATTAAGAAGATACTGACAAATTTTACAAGTATTCAGTGGGCATTTCCTTTGCTAGGTGCAGGACATTATTTAATTATTGAATATTTATTAAATATTTACAGTGTGTTTACACTATTGGGTCTGTGGGAATACACAAACAATATAAAAAATGTTGCTTTTCTCTGTGTGAACTCGGGCTAGGAGTAGGGGTGGGCTGGAATTCTGCCATTCTCATTTTCCATCCTGCGACTGGGTTTGCAAATCCTAGTAAGATTGGTTCTATAGACACAGATCTTTTCCTGGATCTGACTTTAATTTGAGGTAGAAGGAGAATTTCTATGGCTCTCCAATCCAGTTTTACCAATAATACAGCCCCACTGTCCGAAAAAAGGAAGGGAGGGAGCAAGAAAATCAAATAACAAACCTTCAAATAACAACTAAAAGACTTTCAAGGAGCTTAACTTACTGGTGAAATGAGGCATACAAACATAAGGTAGTTATTTTTCCTTTTTTCTTCTCTTTTTTTCTTTCCTTTTAAACCACCCCCTTTTTAAAAATTTCCTCCACTATCATTATACCCTTGAAAGAATACCTTCTGAAACTACAAACACTATGTGCATTTCCATTTCTTATCATCACTAAATTGTTTCAAGAGCTCTTTCAGCCCAGTTTCTAATGAAAATTGTGTTACCTCCAAAATATTATAGAATTCAATATTTGCACTATTTAGTTTGGTCTTCCATTTAATTTGTTTTGTCATTTCCTTAACTTGGTACATAATGCAAAGAATAATGCCCTATTTTTACATTGTACTGTAAAGTCGCAATGTGATCAAGGGACATATTTATATATTGCTGTCCTAGATGAGTGAGCCAGCACGTATCCAGGCTTCTTTTCCAAGATTCTTGACACTTTCTGAGTTTCATTTCTACTTTAATTATAGAATCTCATGATTTGAAGGAACCCTTGATGAACATTTATTGTGCATATGTATGGCTCAAAGCACATTAAATGAGATATAAAGGTGAAATTTACACAGATGTAGAAGACAATACTTTTATTTTGAAAGTATTTAATAATTTCAAGATGTATTATAATTACCACATATGCCTGTACCATGCTTTGTATCTATATTTAATAGTTTTGCATTCTCACAAAAATCCTTTATGATAGAGTAGATATGGTTTTTATTTTACACACAAGGAAATTATTACTTAAAGAAGTAAATCTGCTATCCCAATAAACAAACAGCAAGTATCAGCACAAAGACTTAAAATCTGTCTACTTCCAGATTAACTGATTTTGCCACTTCATATTAACTACCATGAAGTACTACCGTGTTTCCCTGAAAATAAGACCTAGCCGGACCATCAGCTCTAATGTATCTTTTGGAGCAAAAATTTATATAAGACCCGGTCTTATATTATGTTAAAATAAGACTGGGTGTTATGTTATGTTATGTTATGTTATGTTATGTTATGTTATGTTATGTTATGTTATGTTATGTTATATAAGACCCGGTCTTATATTAATTTTTTTCTCCAAAAGATGCATTAGAGCTGATGGTCCGGCTGTCTTATTTTCGGGGAAACACAGTACCAACTGAGAACATAAGTTAGTACTAAACTATGTGCTACCACCCGTATTAATGAGTCCTAGGAGAGCAAAAAGAAAAGAATAGTCTCTCGTGGGATAAAATAAGTTACAGAAGTCTTCTTAGGGAAACTAAATTTTTCATCAGGACTAGAAGGAAATTCGTGGATTTGTGTTGGTTGATGAGAGAATTTATGTAGGAAAAACATGAGCTATGAGAAGGTAGCAAGAATGTGCAAAATTTTAATGGGTGATTATAAAGGAGCAGAGAAGCTGTGTTTAAAAATACCCATCAGGGTTTAGATAGTATTAATAAGATTTTGTATCCTAGTCTGAGTTATTTTTTCATCTCAAGTGTGATAGGGAGGCATTTAAGAATTTAAAAAGAGGAGTTATATTATGAAAAGGAAGTGAATATTCTTTAAATGCTGACTTCCACCATTTAATCTGTCTGCTATTTGTATCTTTTCACAGATGTCTTTTGTTAGATTGAAGGTTTCCTTCTATCTTTAGTCTACTGACAGTTTGTTTTGTTATTTATTATACCATGAATGGATTTGAATTGTGTCAAATGCTTTAACTGTGTGTATTGATCATATTGTTTTCCTTCCTGTAAATTTGATGGACTACATTTATGGTGGACTGCATTAATATTTTTAAATATTAAACATGACATTACATTCTTGGCTAAACCCCATCTGATTATGATGTATTGTCCTAAAAATATATTGCTAAATTATATATATAGTTCCCTTGAACAACACGGGTTTGAACTTCACAGGTCCACTTATACGTGGATTTTTTTTTCCCCTATAAATATACCGTCACCCCTCTGTATCCTTTAGGTTTCCGCAGTCACGGATTCAACCAACTATGTATCAGAAACAGTATTTTCCATCCATGGTGGGAATTCACCGATGCAGAGGGCCAACTGTATTGTTCTATGCCATTTTATACAAGGGACTTGAGCATCCTCAGATTTGGGTATCTGCAGGGGGTCCTGAAACCAATCCCGCTCAAATACCCAGGGAGGACTGTATTTGGTAAAGACATTTACGTTTATGTTTAGGAGAGAAATTATTCTGTAGTCGTCTTTTGTTGTAATGTCTTTTCTGGTTTTGAGGCTAGCCTCATAAAAACATTTAGATGTTCCCTTCTTCTCTATTTATGAAAACATTTGTGTTACACTGCCTTTATTTTAACTTCCTGAAATGTTTGATAGAATTCACCGGTGAAGCCATCTGATCCTGGAGTTTTGTCTGTGGGAATGTATTCAATTTCATATATATGTATGTATACATATATATATATGAAAAAAATTTTTGTTTACTGTTTTTTGCCAGTTGGGTAATTTGTACCTTTTAAGGAGTATTCATTTAATCTAAGGAGTTGAATTTGTTGGCACTAAATTATCTTTATTATTCATTTTTTTGTCTTTAGGATGTGTTTCATCTTTCATTCTTGGTATTCATAATTTTTCCTCCTTTTTCTCCTACCGTATTTCCCTGAAAATAAGACCTAGCCGGACAATCAGCTCCAATGTGTCTTTTGGAGCAAAAATTAATATATTATACCCAGTCTTAGAGTAAAATAAGACTGGGTCTTATATTAATTTTTGCTCCAAAAGACGCATTAAAGCTGATTGTCCGGCTAGGTTTTATTTTGGGGAAAACACGGTAAGGCTACCTTAATGTTTATCATTTCATTGATTTTTTCTGTTATTTTTCAGATGTCTATTTCATTGGCCTTTGCTCCTTATTTCCTTTTTCCTACTTTATGTTTAATTTGTTTTTCATTTTCCAGCTTCTTAAAGTTGAAACTTTAGATATATTGTATTGTGTTTTTCTCCCTCTAACATAAATATTTAAAACTATAAATTTCCCTCTATGCATGGCTCTAACTGCACTCCACAAATTTTGATATATATTTGTATTTTCAGTATCACGTAATTTAAGATTTTTTTAATTTCCATTGTGATTTCTTCTATGAATGATAGATGATATTAAAGTGTATTCATTATATAAATATTTGAGGATTTGGCGGATATCTCTTTATCTTTGATTTTGATTTAAGATCTTAAGTCTATTTATAATAGCTGTTTTAAAGTTTCTGCCTGCTACTTCATATCTTTCATTTCTGTATCTTTTTTTATTGATTAATTTTTCTCCTAGTTATAGATCACATTTTCTGCTTCACATGTCTAATAACTTTTTATTGAGTGCTGGACATGATTCTTACAGTTTTGTGTGTCTGGAGTTTGCTGTCTTTCTTTAAAAGTGTTAAAGTTTATTTTGTACAGGCAGTTAAGTTACTCATGGATCAGCTTGATCTTTTTCAAGGCTTCTTTTTTAACTTTGTTAGGGTGGACCTAACGTAGTCTACTCTAGAGCTAGTTTAGTCAGCCATACTCCTAACACTTTACCCTTCTGGTATTTTTACAGAATGCTCTAGGTGTTCATTAAGGTCATATAATAGTGGCTGGTCAGAGTTTGAAGATCTCTGGGCCCAACACACGTACAGCTTAGTATTCAGCATCAGACTCACGGAGATCTCCATGAATATTTCTGGATCTGCTTCTATGCTTAATGCTGTCTCTGATTCAGCCCCCAAATTTCAGCTGCCTAAGCCTCCCCAATTCTAATATCTGTCTCCTCACCTCAGGGAGCTCATGATGCTCTACTTGCTTTCTCCCTTCTTGCTTTGCAGTCTGGAAAGTGATTCCATGTCAAAAGCCAGCATCATTGTTACGGTTACCTTGTTTGTTTCTCTTCTGTTACGGATCACAATCTTATGATGCCTTTGTGAATGACTGAAAACATTGTTTTACATATATTGTTCAGCTTTCCACTTGTTTGGTGTGGCGAGTGCATTCCCGTAGTATTTATGCCATCATGGCCAGAAGTGGATGTCCTTCCATATATTGATTTATATATTTTATGCATTATGTGCATAATATAGAAACTCATTTTCATTTTAAAAATATAAGAGCGATATAAATCTGCAGAATAAAAGGTGCCAGTCACCTCACTTCTCCCATCTCATATCATGTAACGCAACAAAGTAACCATTTCAGAAGTTTGATGTGCATCCTTCTATTCTCCTTTATATACTTAATACATTTACACACACGTGAACATATATGCAGATACATACATATTTTTAAGCATAAGTCAGATCACATTATAAATATTGTTCTATAGCATACTTTTTCACTAGATAACGTCTTAGAGATCTTGCTGTTTAAATACATATCAATCTTACTTTTTACTCTTTTAACATCAGTCATATGTTCTACAGCCATATATTACTATATTTAATCACTCTACTTTTGACAGTCATTAAGGTTTTCCCTTCTAATTCTTTGTGCTTATAAACTGTATTATTTAATAGTATTGTACAGCAACTGTTTGGATATTAAATATTTCTGTAGAGGAAATCACAAAGGTATCAAATATTATGCCTATTTATAAATTGCCTTCCTAAACAGTTTTTACATATTTATGTTACTCCTTATTAATAGGAGGCAGGATCTCTGAAGAAATAATTGATTCCGGATCTAGGACAGGAAATATAAGAGATAAGTCTGGGACATCTTATCATAGCAGAAAGCAGAGGAGTTAAGAAAGATTACTGTGGTCATGTCAAAAAATACAGGATCTAGTTTGAAAGGATTACCATTTGTCAAAGATGGAACAATTTTGGGAAGAAAAAAGACTGATATGATTGAAAAACATTAAATATGTTCAAAAGCCAAGAATCATAAGGATACAAAGCAAACAAGCCAAGCTAAAAACCACACTGTTCACCTTGGGAGGGAGCTAGGAGACAAAAATCATTATTCTGAGTACTGGTAAGGAAAGAATCATGTATTTGTCCTGTTCTTACTGTGCAAACCTTATTTCAAAGTAACCAAATAATTAATAAGAGGAATTTCTTTTAGAAGTCTACTAATAAATGACAGAAGTATATAACAGAATTAGATTATCCAAGTTTGCAACCTTTAATAATTGAAATACTGTCTCTAGGAAATGGTCATCATTGGCTACTAATATCTCAGCTATAACATGGATAGGAACATTGTGGTAACTGGTCCAGCTGACAGCAACTGACCCCATAATCATATAATGATACTGATTATATGTATCATTGCAGAAACAAAGACAACCAGTTGTTACATGGCAACTGATATGACGCAAGAGGAAGTACACAGTTTTTCAAAATTTGAACCTGTTCAAGGCCCCTGATCTAACTTCAGTTTATAGGACATACAAGAGATAGAAGAACTTATTAAAAGACATATCAGGGATGCTATCAGCCAAATCTAGAATTCCAGAAATTCTACAAGATAAATGATCTATTCTTCAATAAGTAATAGTTAAGAAATAAAAAGATTGGGAAACTGTTAGAGATTAAAAGCAAATATGGAAATACCACCCAAATGTAATATATAGACATTGTTTGGATCCTGATTTGCACAAACCAATTGTAAAAAAAACTTTGGAATAATCAGAGAAATTTAAAAAATGACTGGGTTTTAGATGACATTAAGGAATTGTTAATATTTTATATGTGATATTAATATTGTGTTCATGTTAAAAATAGTTCTTATCTCTTAGAAACAAAATGAAATATTTACCAGTGAAATGATATAATCTCTGTACTTGCTTTTAAATAATCCTGTCAGGGGTTAAAAGGGAAGGTCTGGTGACAATTATTTATCTTGGATGATGAATCTATGAGGTGTATTATAGTATTAATTCTACGTATGAGTGTTTGAAATTTTCCATCATGAATTTTTTAATTAAAAATAAATTTAGCTATCATAAACCAGAGGAAGAGGATTTCATAAATCATCAGTATAAGTGAGGAACTTTCAGACTTTTCAGCCTAAACATTTGAAGCATGTATATACATATATACCCACAGAAATGTCATAGAATTTATCCAGCATAATTGCTATAGTTTACTTTGACCCAACATGCATTCATCTTGAGGAAGTTAAGGGTCACCTCCTAAGCCGCTCTCACATTTATCAATACCCTAGAGAAATCTTTGAGGTAAATCTAACGCTGTGTGTTCTTTCATATCTACCTCTCACCAAGGCCCTCCTGTTTGTTTTGCAGGTACAGCAGGTACAGACTGTGCAACAGGTACAACATGTCTATCCAGCTCAGGTGCAGTATGTGGAAGGAAGCGATACTGTCTATACCAATGGAGCAATGTAAGTTTATATATGGGAGTCTTTTTTAATTCTCCCTCCTGAAGCCAGAGATCTTCTATTGGAGCAGTTTCCATGGTGCATCCAGTCCAGCCATGCTCCCTCTGCTATATGTCAGCTTATAAGATTTTTCTCCAATAAGGCTTATTTTGTATTTGCAACACACGGTGCTAGTGATTTGCACAATGTAGAAAAAGAACTGATATGTCATTGGTCTTTATGTGTCTATGTGAATATGTATCAATCTTTTGTGTATGATTGTGTATGTGTGTATGAATATATACACACAAAATCCAAGTATAATAAAATATATGTGGAAAATCTTGATTAGTTTAGGAACACTTCAGTTGTCTCTTGCATAGTTCAAAGGGGAAAGTTTCCAGAAATTTTTTTAATGCATTTTTGAAAGAGGAAAACATATATTTGAAATGTGATTATCTCATTTTTGCAACACTGGACTGGTAGGAGTAAGTGTCCTAAAATGACTGTTCTGTATAAATAATCTATTTGAAATTCAAGTACAAAAAAAATCTGAAATTTAGAACATTGTCTTTTGGCCATGAGACAAGTACACTGTGGCAGCACCATTAGCTCAGGACCCTTCCGTGTGTGTGGTTCCTGAGATCTTTTACCTGTTATTATACACATGGGCCTTCCTGTCTGGTCCTTACAAAAGCCAGGCTTCCAAAGCACTGTTGAATATTGAGGATCCTATTGTTAATGTGGACATTTGATTTGTATTTTAAATATCAAAGATTATTAAATAATAATAATTTTTTTTTAATTTTTATAAAAAGAAAACCTCTTTTTTCACCTTTTCTCTTCTTGCTGTTTGGAGTATATATTCTGATTATATATATGTGTGTGTGTATATATACACACACATATAGATATATGTATACACATTTTAAGAAAGGAAAAACTATATTAAAATTGTAATACTCAGTATATACCAATAACAAAAGATGAATACAAGTCACATTTGACTTCTACAATTACAAGAGGTGCTCAAAGTGTCTAGACACTCCTGATTACAGTGAACTACTGCTTGAGCAATGCTGACTGAAGTGTTAACATCTCTTAAAATGTGTATACATTTTTTTGGCACCCCTGGTATATATGCAGAAGCTTTCCCAGAAACCTCCAGCTCCATTTTGCTTTCATCTCATTGGCCATAACTGTGTTACCTAATAATCCTTAGCTGCCCAGGAATCTTGGAATGTGAGTTTGTAGCTTTCAAGTCTGTATGCTACAAGGTGGCAAGGAAAAAGGGCAGTTGGAATGGGTGTTGAGAGAGTTAACTCAACAGTATCTAGCACAGCCATTTATCATTAGTCCAAGGTAGGATGGAGAGATTACTAGTGTGTGACTTTGTGAAAGTTACAGAACCTGCTTTTTCATCTATGAAATGAATATAGTTAGCTTATCAAAAGTGTTTTGTGTAGCATCAGGGAAATAGTAAACACTCGATAAACATTAGTTATTGCTATAAAGTTATGTGCTATACTTATATTTTTTAAAATATTTTTTTCTTTCCTATTCATGACTCTAAATTCTGTGTTATTGCCTTGTGCATTTTTAAACTACCCCACCACTGATCTTAGGGTCTTCCACATAACAGATAAATGTGTGATCAGTGAATCAATACGTTCACAAAACCTGAGGAAAACAGCATCTCTAAAATTGAGTCTTTAAAATTATATGGCCCATTTAAGTGCAGAAATGATTAAAAGTAAATATCTCATGCCAACCTGTACTTTCTATGGCCCGTTAGTTCAGTTGGTTAGATCATGACTAATGAGGACTAGGTCATGAGTTCATTTTTCACAAAGTCCAATTAGCTTTGATCTGGTCTGTATCGGCCCAGATTGTGTCTCAGCTCCCGCCAATAATACAATAAATGTGTACCCTTGGTCAAGGGAAAGATGATGCATCTTTAAAAACCTTTCATTACTATCAAGTGTAATTTTTGACTAAAGATTCTGTAGCATCATTTTCAGATTCACTAAAGAAACATTGTGTTGCCATAAGTTATCCTCAACATTTTTGTAGCTGGAGGACTATGACTTTTTTTTCTCAAATGTAACCAAAATAAATTTTTTCAGCATAAGCCATTCCAATTTTTCTTTAATTTTGTAGTGCTGACATTTGACTATGTACAATTTTTGTCTCTAATGTTCGTTTTAAGTTTTTTTTTTATGCTCTTTTTATTTGATACACTTCCATGGGTGTTAGTTAGGAAAGGGTATTCCATATTCTTCTATCCCACCGCACTGAATTAATAGCTAGCTAGTGCTCTAGCCCTGACCTGGGTCACAGATTCCCACTTCTGTGTGATAAATGCCTTATGCTGGTGATACACCCAGAAGATAGGGACACCAATTTTTATCATGAACTTTCAAGCACCCAATATATGTCCTTACAGCCCTACTTAGTAAGTACTGGGTCACTGATGCCTGTCACCAGCATGCCCATGCTGAGTAGCCATAATGCACGGGGTCTCACTCAAGAGATGATAATAGCCCTCACAGAGATGTGTCAATGTGTAATCACTACAGTTTGTTGATAGGAAAGTGTTTACCTGGTTCTTGCTCTGCATATGGACGTTCATTGCCAGCATGACAGGCTTAACAGTGTGAGTGCGTGTGTGGGCATATATTGAAATGAACAATTGAGACTGCTTTCCAGCGCTGTGAGTTGGAATAGAATAGCTCTTTACTCAAGGGAGAGGTAGCTTAATTCACTTTTGCTCCAGTTTATTTTATCATTGCCGCTCTAGTCACCCAGACTGCACCATCGGTATATTTTCTTGCAATAGTTTTTCCAAGAAGATTCTTTTCAAAGTTTGGATCATAGCCTTATTCATTCCTGCAGATTCTTTCAATTTGTGATCTCTCATCATTTTGAGTACTACAATTAAACAAGCTGAGAAACATTTCATATCATAGAGAGAGAGTCCGATCCAATTGAAATTTTTTGATGTAGCTAAGAAAAAAATATTTCTCCCCTTTTCCCCCAATAACTCAGTCATGTTACTCAAGATAGAAATAAAGACATCATGTTATATCATGGCCAAATTAAGAAATCCTAAGTTTTATTTAATTTTAAATGATTTTTTTTTTTTTTGGTATCAAAAATGAGATACCAAAAAAGCTTTAAAGAGTAGTTTTTTTCAACTACTCTTTGAAGCTTATCTACTGTTGAGAGATGATCAATGTTTTAAAATGCCCAAGTGTTCATTGTATGGATAACTTTTATAAGACTTGACCGGTAGAAAGCCTTCTTTTTGTTTGGATTAAAGATTTCTCATCAACCCCAATACAGAATTTATCAAACTGTGTTTCACAAAATGTTGGTACCTAAAAGAGTTCTGTGGTACATAAGCAGGGAAATACTGCATGAAGATACTTCTTTTGATGATGCTAAATTCCTATTGTTAGGCTTTTAGAGGCTCTGAGTAGTCCTATAGGAAAGCAACATAGTGTTTTAAAAACTAAACCACAGAAAACTTTTATCTGAATAATATCTAATAGCATCAAATGGCATACTTTGAGAGGTGGTACATTATTTAATATATTGACATTGAAAAGATTTATTCAAAATTCATAAGCATGTGTATAGGACTCCTGTTTTTAAAATAGTCAGTGCTTGAAGATCATATAGTTAGTGCATTTTCTGAAGCCATCCAATTATTTTTTTCTATACACTTTGAAAAGTATTAATAAGGAACCTGAAAGGTGATAGTCTTCAAGTTCATTTTTCGTCTTTTAGTGAAATAGTGAATTTCAAGATTTGCAGGTAAAATCATTCTTTCTTATTAAAATGCTCTCTGCTTAGAAGAAATGGTCTTATGGAATTTCTGTAATTGAGAGGGAAAGGATGCTATTTTCATTTATGCTTCTACTGATATGCACATTCAAATTGAGGTAGGGTCTGGTTTGTCATGTCATGTCATGAGCTCTTTTAAGAAGTAAATGGCTAGTTACTTGGGAGCTCTTAGAGAGAGAACTGCCTTTTTGTGGAGAAGAGCACCAATGTCTCTGCAATTAGAGAGGGGCCATTTCATTCATCACATAACAATTTCCATCTCTCCAAATATTGAAGACTTACAAATATGGCTTCTCAGAATGTCAGAGTTAGGAAGTTCATGGAGAGCATTTATTCCAATCCTTCGACTTTACAGACACATAATTGAGAAAAATTACTTATAATATGAGCAGTGCAATAATATGACTGGCTAGTTAGTGTCTTGAGTTCAGATTTTCTTATCCTTAATGAACGGTGCTTTACAGTGATCTGCAGACGATGGTCTTCTGATCCTGATTTATTTGGGCAGTTGGGGAGAAGGGTTGGCCAGTTACAAAAAAAATTTTTATTAATAGTAAATTTTATATGTTATACTATTGCATTATTATATATATAATTGTAGATAGATAATAAATCTAGTGACTTTTTTATGGTTGATGACTCTTTAAGAGCCTTTTGTCATTTGTATGAATCTCTTTTCATGTGTGTTTTTTTTAAATCTTGTGTTATATTTTTATGGTTTTATTTTGTGACTACAGAATATTCTTTGGATATTCATAACATATTTAGAAAAGTCCATATTTAACATCAGATGTTTTAGTTAAATAGCTTTTAAGAGAAAAAGCTATTCTTTGACTGCCCTGTCTATCTACCTTTTTATTATATTCCATTAGTAGAATTAAATGATGCATATTAATGGCAGTTTTTTTCTGTGATATTTTCATAACCTGTATCTTGACATCCAGAATAGTTCTACAAGATCCACTTCGGAGAGTTTAGACACTTAGTTTTTCTCCTCCTTTTTCCTCCCTCTGTTTTTTAAGAAAGGAGGAAATGAAAGAATCTATGTATGCTTCTTTAGGTTTAGAACCACGTTGTGTTATTAATTTTTTTTAAATGAACTTCAGAGACCCATGTTCACCTACCAGTGGGACTGTATTTTTCCCACTGACTACACTATAATCTCAGGCAAATAATAATACTTGCACCTAGATTTCCTAATCTGGAAAATGGGGATTAATAGTTGAAAGCATTACTTAATAACCAGGTCTTGTATTGTCTGAAAAAGTCTATTCACTTTTAGCATAGTTACTCTTATAAAGCTAACTACAAAAGTAAAACGTGATACAAATCTCTGCTTGAACACAGGTTTGGAAGCTAGAGTGAGAAATCTTTGTTGGGGGGAGGGTGGTATATATTTGAAAAGGCTTGAAATCACGATATTGTGTCTCATGGAGACTAAAGTCTTTTAGAATGTGAGTATAACCTAGCTATATACAGTCTAAAGCTGATTCATGAAGCCTGGGCTTAGCAATAACCAGAATGTTCTAGAGAGGACAGTAACAACAAATCTTAGTCTGGCCCTCAAAAGGAGTCAGACTAGCGGAGTCCCACCTCCCAGCAAATGCTCCAAGGCCCCAAACTGCTTTTAGGTCAGCAGTGTGTTTGACTTGGGCCTGGGGCATACCACCTATTTATCTGGTACCGTGTTTGACCTCAGTAACGTACATACAGGCTATAACTGCTTTCATCCATTTTTGCAAGTCCCACTGGATAGTATATCCACCTCTAGCAAGGGCCTGATTTCTCTCTTCCTCTTTATAGTAAAACCCCAGACTGACCACATGTTCTTCAGCCTCTTCCAAGTTCTTCACATTATAATGAATTGGCTCTGTGATGGTCATTGGTGATCTTCTGTTGTTAAATATAACAGACATTCTTCTAGATTAAATTTTCTTAATCTCTAACAGTCAACCAGCCAGCTAATCTATGCTTGACTCACTATCTTCTTTTGTCTCTTCTGACTATATTCTTCTGTTTCCTTCATAATTTACTGGGTCCTCCTCAGTCATATTATTGGCCAAATAGTTTTTCTATGGCCTAAGGTCTGTGTACGTTTCCCTTCGATTGTCAAACAGAGACCACATTTCTTCTACAATACTTATGACTATGTGTTATTCTCATGACTATTTTTAACTTATCTAACATTTGTCTTTCCCCCACTAGAATGTACAATTCATGTAGGCAGGTACCTTGTTTGTTTGTTCCCATTCTCTCTCTCATACCTAGAACAACTGTACATGATAGGTGCTCAATGTATATTTGTTGAATGAATTAAATAAAAAATAGCATTTAATGAGAGGTGAGACAGGAGCAGGCTACTTGGTAGTTTTAAATACACAGGGAAAAATGAATGGAACTGAAATGAGATGCTGATAACCATAGTATTGATTCCACATTTCTGTTTGGGTTTTTTGTGTTTTTTTTTGTACAAAAGTTTTTTGGGCTTATGACAAAAAAACAACAACATGTATATGGTTGCTCGGTTTTTCTTTTATTTTTTCAAGTATACAGTACAGTATTATTAACTATAATCACTATGCTGTACATTAGATCCCCAGAACTTATTTGCCATATAACTGAAGATTTGTACCCTTTGCCAACATTCCCTCATTACTCCCACCACCAGCCCCTGGCAACCACCATTCTACTCTGTTTCTGTGAGTTTGATTTTTTTATTTACAACACGTAAGTGAGATCATATGTACTTGTTTTTCTCTGTCTGACTTATTTCACTTAGTGTAATGCCCTCAAGATTCATCCATGCTGTTGCAAATGGCTGACCAACATTTCATTGTGTGTGTGTGTGTGTGTGTGTGTGTGTGTATACATACATATATGGCACATTTTCTTTATCCATTCATCTTTCGATGGATATATAGGATGTTTCCATGTCTTGGCTGTTGTCAATAATGCTGCAATGAACATGGGGATAAATATATCTTTTTGAGATAGTGATTTCATTACCTTCAGGTATATACCCAGAAGTTGGATTGCTGGATTATATGGTAGTTCTAAAACAGATACATGGACCAGTGGAACAGAATAAGGAGCCCAGAAATAAGCTCACACATACATGGCCAACTAATCTTTGACAAGGACACCAGGAATACACAAAGGGGAAAGATTAGTCTCTTCAATAAATGGTGTTGGGTAAACTGGCTATTCACATACAAAACAGTGACATTGGACCCCTATCTCACACCACTCACCAAGAATTAACTCAAAATAGAGTAAAGATTTCAATGTAAGACCTAAAATTGTAAAACTCCTGGATGAAAACATAAGTGATAAGCTCCTTGACATTGGTCTTGGCAATGATTTTTTTTTTCTTCATATGACAGCAAAAGCATAGGGAACAGAAGCAAAAATGTACAAAAGGGGGTACATCACACTAAAAAGCTTGTGCATAACGATGGAAACCATCAGCAAAAGGAAAAGACAACCTATGGAATGGGGGAAAATATTTGCAAATCATATATCTGATAAGGGTTAATATCCAAAATATATAAATAATTCACACAGCTCAATAGCAAAAAAAGCAAATAATCTGATTTTAAATTGGGCAAAGGGCTTGAATAGACATTTTTCAAAGGAGGCATACAGATGGCTAACAGATACATGAAAAGATGCTGAACATCCTAATTGTCAAGGAACTGCAAATCAAAACCACAATGAGATATCACCTCCCACCAGTTCTGATGTCTATTATCAAAAAGACAAGAGAAGAGATAAGTGTTGGTGAAGATGTGGAGAAAAAGTGACCCTTGTGCACTACTGGTGGGGATGTAAATTGGTTTAGGGAAAACCATATGGAAATTCCTCAAAAATATTAAAAATAGAGCTATCATGTGATCCAGCTCAATTTTTCTTAATTGCAAATTTTGAACAGTTACTCTGGGTCAAAATCATTTTGATCCATTTCTCCCAAAGTGGATTTAAGCTCATATCCAATTTCCTGACTTCTGTTGTCAGGGCAAATGACCTGTACGTGTACTTATTTAGGATATCCTTTTGGTATGCTTCAAAAACTATTAAAGCAGTGCTGTCATGGATAGCTGCCCCAGAATATAAAACTCCTTTACCTGAGTAGACTTTGATGTTTTAAAAAACTGAAATAGACTAAAATAACTAATAGTTGTGAAACACCCTTTTTTTCTTCATACCTGTGAAAGTTGGGCTTCCCATTTTCAGTATCCTCCAGTACCCTGGTTCTGGAGGTCTGTTAGACCAGGAGTATTAGCATCACCTGAGAACTTGTTAGAAATGCCCTCTTTTGGTCCCTAGCCTGGTGCTACCGAATCAGGAACTTTGGGGATGAGGCTAGCAATTAATCAGTTATGTATCAATGACATTTTGGACAGTACATAGTACATATTGTGACACTGACAACTGGAGAAGAACATGAGGTACTGGGAGAGGAGGGGAAGAAGATGATTAAGGAGTTTAGAAGCAAGACATCAAGTAAAGGTTAAGGAACTGGGATCTCTTTAGAACAATAATGCTACTTGAATATTTAGTTTTTACCTCCCTTTTAAACCTCATTTCTTTCTAATATCCTTCTCATTCGATATAGCCAGCCCTTCTAGACTTCTAATTTCTTCCTAAATACCAGGATCTTTCTTGTGTTGTGGGTTTTGTACATGCTGTACTCTCTTCCTGATCTATGTTTTCTTCCTGTATTCCATAGAGCTGACTGCTTTTCATCATTTAGTTTCTACCTTAATATCTCTTTTTTTAGGGATAGCATTCTGGACTAGCCTATCTAGTATGACCCTTCCATTTGTTACACTTTAATATTCTATTTTTCTCTGTCATACACTAAAGAAAATTTCTAATTATCTTATTTTCCTTCTTATTTTTGACCATCTGTTGCTTATGTTATGTAGCCCTTATGACAGTAGAGGTTATGTCTGTTTTGTTCCTTTTATTCTAGGTGTCAGAATAAATGCTCAGTAAATATTTGTTAAAGGAATGACTATAAATTAGCCTGAAAACAAAGCATTATACAAATGTAAGCTATTATAGTGACCAACGTTACTATATTGTAGCTTCATAATAAATTTTATGGTATAAAATTTGCAAGATATTTTATTTCCATAATTTTCCATTTTCATGCCATTGCTTGATTTTATCATTGACTAGCTTATTGGTGGGAGAATATTCAAGACCTGGGTGAAATACAAGACACATAATTTAGAGATATTATATATGTGGAATTGTGGATAGTTAAAGAAAACGGAAAAATTAATGATAGCTGAGTAAAGTGATATAATTATCCTACTGAACAAGCAAGCAGGGAATATTCAGTCATGTTTATCCAAGGTATATGCTAAGGTATGATGGGATGCAAACAGCACTAATTTTCTGAATTCAATGGATCAGAGTCCTGACATTTACATAGAACCTTAAAATAGAGTCAGGTATGAAGAAGCTCCTGTCAGCAAGTATGCACATATCTACGTGCTTACATTCATTACTGGGTACATATGCAGAACAATAGAAAGGTTTATTTTCTGCTGTAGAAATAATATGACATTATTTTCATAACAATCTGTGGCAATCAATGAAGAACAAACAAAAGGAACACAGCAGCATCTTTCAAATGTGCACAGAATTGCTTGGGAATTGAGCTGTTTCAGGAATGTACTGTCTAGAAATAGTTGCTTTCAATCTGATATACCAAATATTGAGTTATTTTCTCAAACATAGGTTTTGGAAATTTCTGAGGAAAATAGTGTGCAAGTAATAACTCGTATTCATTTTACAATATGAAAGATAAACGAATCTGAGGTAGCAGAATTAAAGGGTCATTATTTCTGCTACCTAAGAAAGAACTGCTTGTTTTTGCTGTTGGTGCTGCTGCTTCTATTTTTTAAACATAAATTCTTCAGCATTTATTCAGGAGCTTTTAGAGCATTTAGACACAGAAAAGACCTTTTGGAGTTATCTGTGCAAAACTCTGGCTCTGGCTTCAGAAGGAATAGGTTAATGCTTATCTTCGTACGTTTAAAGAGCAATGGCTAAGAATATTGTGGTTTGCCTCTATTACCCAATCCAATGTTTAAAATCTCCTCTATTTCTTATGGTAAGTGTACCATTTTTGTCACAGACAAATTCAGAAACATTTCACAGCGTGCCATTTCCTAATAAAATTGTTCCCCCCCCCCCCCCCCAGAAATTGCCAATCTTTACCCCAGTGCATTTTTATATAGTAGGCAAGCCTTCTCCTCGGTCCCATGGGTCATGATTCAGTAATGAGGATAGTTTATGGATTAGACATACTCTTTAGTGACGTTTACCCTTCTCTTATTCTTTGCTCATTTTCTAGCTCATGAATCATCTCCAACTTAAGGGGAGTATTAAAATCAAAGCAGGTTGCATTTTACTGCCATATTTTCATACTGACTTGGGGGCTATAGATACAGATATTCTGTGATGCATTTGTTTGCATTACTAATGTTCACTGAGAACTAATTATACTCGTATAAAGGAGGCATGCCCACAAGATGGAGTGATTTTCACTCCTTGGAATGTTTCTCTTGTACTATAATAACAACTTCCATGGTCATAGAACTTATAAATCCCAAGTGTATGAAGGTATGCATCTTTTGAAATAGTCCTGCCTTTTCTGTCTCTTTCTGTGCCACTACAGGTACATCTGCAGGTCCCATTCTGGGTAAGACAGGAGAGTAGTGTGAGGCCAGTAAACAGTGAACTAAGGTATAAGGAAATCCCAAACAGCAACAGAAAGTTCACATGGCTCCTGTACCACCTGTTAGGGCTATTCCCCAACTGTCATTCACGAATAAAGTTAAGTTCTTTTTATGTGACAGAATGGTTGAGAGCACGGGTTCAGTGCAGATTCCAAATCCATTGTTTTACCAGCTGTGCGCTCTGAACAAAGCTACTTAACATATCCACGTTGTCTGTGAAACAGGAATTATAATAGTACCTATCACATAGAGAGGGAATGAAGATTAAATGCGGTAATATCTCATGCACATAGAATAGTGCCTGGTGCATAGTAGTAAATGGGCAGTATATTCGCCATCATTAGTTGTTATTGTATGTTTTATTTGTGAAATCAACTTATTACTAGGGGGCATGCATAAACATTTTGCTAGGACTATGAAAATGAACGCTGGCACCGTGTCTTGCGTCTGTCAAAGTATTTATTAGCTATAGCTATCTGTATACCTTATTTGGCTGTACTTAAATATCAATATCATATTGTGTTATTTTAAGCACAAAGAGGGTCACTATTATAGTCAGTGGATATAGATTAAAATGACCTCATTTCTCTTTTTACCTAAATTTGAAATCAGCATAACTTTTATTTTATCAAATAAATGTGTAAGAAAAGAAATGTATAAATTAGATTTCCCATTGGGAAATACAGCAATGAGGAGAACTGTATATGTATTTTAAATGGCATTTTTCTCTCTAAAAATTCTCTGTGGAGTTGTTTCTATCATCACCCACTATTATTTTACTAAAATTTACATTATAAATTATATTACAAGTGTAATTTTTAATGAGTTCAAATGACTTGTTTTAAATGATACAGACAAGTCTTTGACTAATGTAGCATAATTTCTCATTTTTTAACAAAACAAAAAGGATTTATGTTTTAGAAATGTATAAAACTGGCTGTTATATCAGATCATATTTTTATATGTTGACTAGTGTGCCCACAATACACCAGCAACTGGGTTGAGTGTTGAGGGTACAAATGGGAATAAAACAATTTAATGGGAATAGAAGGACATGAAGAAATTAACACTCAGTATCTTGAGATTTATAGTTCAGGTATGTACAGGGTGTTAGGAAAGTACAGGGAACAAAACATAACAGCCCTGTGAGGAATGGCTGCAGAGGGCAGGTTGTGCAGAGAAATAATTCTGAGATAAGGTGATGCTTGAGCTGAGAGTTTACAAAAGATAAAGACAAAGAAGGGAGTTACAGAAAAACTTGAAGGCCTTTCAGGCAGAAGAAACCATATGCCACAAAGCAAGAAGGCAAGAGAAAATGGCACTTTGGGGGATCAACCAAAAAGGTCAGTGTGGTGTGAGTGAAGAAAGCATTGGAGGAAATGACTGCTACTACCACGTTCGGAGATTATGTAGGCTCCAGCCCTGATGGTTGTTGTAAGGTCAGTCAAGGGTTTTGAATTCCTTCTGAAGACGAGAGGGAATCATAGAAAGGTTTTTTTTAGAAAAGTTTTATTTTCGTATTTGCATTTTAGAAAAATTCCCCTGGCAGCACAGTTGAAGATAGGCAGGAAGAGAGCCTGACTAGAGGAAGGAAAGCCAATTAGAAGGTAGTAGTAATGGAGAGTATTATGAATGAATGCAGTGAGTATGTGAATGGGACGGAGAACTGTAGAATTATTTAGAAGGTAACATTAGTAGGACTTAGTGACTGATGTAAGTGTAAGTGAGGAACGAGCAATAATTTCCAAAGCTGATGGTGGTGCTGCTCTCTGCTGAGAGGGGGAATATGTGAAAAACAGCAAGAGAGAGAGACTTTTTTTTTTTCAGTTGTACGTTAAATTTTGCGTATAGGACTTCCCATATATCATAGGGTTTCCTGGTAGAGATAACCGGGTGGCTATTAGAAACCCAGATTTAAAATTCTTCAAGTATAACTAGAAAGTAAAGAGAGTAGAGATAATCAACTTATATACAAGGTTGTTTACCATGAGCATCTATATGGTTATATAGTTTATGGTAAATGTATGTGGTCCGAATAAAATGAGGAAAAATAAGAGCTAAACATTGAACTCTCAGAAAATATCAATATTTAAAGTGCCAGAAAAATGGAGCTTCCAAAATGTCCTTGAAAGGTAATGGTAAAAAAAAAAAGTGGAAAAGAAAAGTAGAAACTACAGAATAGGAGAGATTAAGACAGAGAAACCTTGTATATACATAGAAAATATATGAAAATGTACACGCCAAATTGTCAGTAGTGGCTAGCTCTGATATGCTGGTTGAAGAGAATAACAAAAGAACCGGGAATTTTAATTTGATATTTGAATTTTTAATAAAATCATTTTATGCATCTCTACTCTTTTTGCAATTTCTTGTGAGCATATAATTAATTCAAAATTAAAACTAAATTCATGTTAAAACACATTATACTCAATTGAAAATGAAAAATCAATCAAACAAGCTTAATCAGAACAGAAAAAGGAGGGAAAGGGCAACATGGTGTGATCAACAAGGTTATACTGCAAATAGGTCAAAAAAGATAAGGACTGACAGCAGCCTTCTACTTGGTATTTAGATTTGGTTGCAAGTGACCTTATTAAAAGCAATTTCAATGAAAGGCTAAGGGTAGAAGCTGTACTGCAGTTGTTGGGAACTGGAAAGTGAGAGCATGGTGAGGTGGCATAGTTATCATGGCGAAGCTTAGCTGTAAAAGAAGAAAGAGGTATGGATAGGGATTTAGTGTCCAAGGTTAGTAAATGTTTACTCAAGATCCTTCTGGTGTCAAGAAAGAGATCCATGCGAGCTTCCTTAGTCATGGAAGTTTATTGCAAGTCACCAGGAATGTGAAGTAGCATGAGGAGTTGACTTATCAGCCCCCAGTCATTCCAGACCTCAGCTTTTCTGAAACTAGGATTTGCAAGAAGTTCTATAAGGAATTGAAGAAGTCGCTCAATAAGATTTTTTGGAGGGAAGAGAACTGAGTCTATTTATATGCTGGAGGTAGGTACCAGTAGAGGGCAAAAGCTTTCAAGTACAGAGAAGCTTTGAGGAACTTGTTAAAGGAATGTACCTTCTAGTTGGAAAGTAAACCCTACTACTTCTGGGAATGAAGTTTCATACAAAATACAAAACTCGGCATGTTCCAAAGCCTCAACTGATGTATTCTGAACACAAATTCACACTAGAAAAAATTAGATAAGATGATATAAATAAGCTAGTAAATTTCTTTCTTCTTCTTCTTCTAAAGCCGAACAACAACTTATCCTTACACAGAAACGCAGATGTACAGCCAAAACACTGGAGGGAATTACTTTGATACTCAAGGGAGTTCCGCACAGGTGACTACCGTGGTCTCATCCCACAGTATGGTGGGCACTGGTGGGATTCAAATGGGCGTCACGGGAGGACAACTCATCAGTAGCTCGGGAGGAACCTATCTGATCGGCAATTCAATGGAGAATTCTGGTCACGCAGTGACACACACCACTCGGGCCTCCCCAGCGACAGTAAGTATTTGAGTTTTTATTTGTTTGATTTAGCTTGTTGGGTAGCCACTATTGTACATTTTCCAATATGGGGGAAAAAAACAGCACATACGAGCTGGGGCAAGAAATTGTTGCATTTAAGTATTGTGGTATTATCTGAAATGTAGTATGAGTAGTATATGTTACTGATTCACACCCGCAGTTGTGTGAATTTGGAAGTTCTTAGTAGTGGCAAGTCAGAGAAGTGATTCTCACTCATAGGCTTTCTGCAGTGATATTTAGTAAACTACTTAAACTTTCTACTGAAAGAAATTGCTTTTATATTACACTGATTTACACTGGCTTTTTATGAGATAAAAATCAAGAAGTATTATAGAGAGTAAAATATAGTTTAGTTTGGAATTTTCACCAGTAATATGTATGCTAGCTCATTGCCAAAGAAATTGCTTTATGTAGGGCAACATTTCCCAAACTTGAGACATTTAAGCTTGGCCATATTCTCATACCACCTATACTATTATTTACTTAATATATAATTTTTAGTTGAATCATTTTGAAATAGAAAACATGTAATGTTTCTAATGTATGTTAAATCCATTCTTAAAAAGTAAAATAAAAAATGTTTACCCATGTGTCATATGTAAAGCCATTTTGCATTCTACCAAAGATGCACTTTGGGAAGCACTAATCTGGGTAATTCCAACGAAAAATATTTATATTGGCTTTGATCATAGCTATGAGCAAAGAGTGTCTTCGGAATACATATTTTAGTTTTCAAATTTTTAAAATTTAATAAATACATTTATTTTGACACAAGATATTTTAATGTATTGAAATGATGTCATAGAAATAGAAAGCTGTGTAGAATTCAGTGTCATCAAACTCTGTAACCTGAGCTTTCTATTTTCACCTCAGTTGAACATATAAATGAGTGATCATTTAGAACTATGTAGCTAAAGTAGCAATGGAATTGATTTTCTACGTGTTTTATGTAAAAGGAGGCTGGGGATTCGGATTAAGTGCACACACCCATTTTTCATCATCTTACCATATAGTTTGTTCTTATAATGAAATTGAGTTAGAAACAAATTTGGTAAAAAAATAATACGAGAAGCTTTACATTTTTCATTTCATGGATTTTCAAGATATAGCATATCTGGTAAGTACTTTATACATACTTTTCTGTTTGTAATGATTACATGTGTTTACACTTGCATCATTTAGTGTGTTTTCTCTTATCCATTCTTTGAAGCCCCTTACTTTCAGTTCACTATTTCTTACCAACATCAGAACAGGTCACTAGCAGTTCTGAGTGGAGAGTTCCTTTTCTGTAACTTTCTCTTTGTGTTTTCAGAGCATCCATTTCTTATGTATATTTGTCTCTTGCTTTTCATAACACTAAGTACAGCATGTCTGAATCTTTTAGTCAGACTAAAAGGTTCATTTTTATAGATTAGAAACTAAATCAGAGCCTCTCTGACCCACAGTTCCCTTATCAATAATATAAAGTGTTACTTAGATTAAATGATTTCCTAATTTCCTCCCAGCTTTAAAATCATATTTACAAAACAATCGTAAAATGTCCTAGATGTGAAAATAACTGTATCTTTACCATAAAAGGAGAAGAGGTAAGAATAGGTGCCAGTACTTTATATTGCTCTTGAGAAAGGCTATCCAGAAAGTCATTTTCTTTGGAAAGGGAATTCATTGCCACTTATAAAGGTCTTTGAAAAACTGAAAAATTGGGGACAAAGAGTCTTTTCCCATTTTTGTTTCATCCACCCTCTCCCATGACAGCATACCATCCCTCCATTCCCTATCCCTTTCCTACTTTACCTTCTCCAGACATTTCCACTGACCTCCCTGATTTCTGACTACCTGTTAAACATCTTTATCAACTGAATTTATTACTGCTGTCACTCAGTTAATTAAATTGCTTATTCCAGGTCAAGTAAATACAGGTGCAAACATTAACAGGGTAAACTTTGTAGTTTGATTTTTTTCCATATTGAGTATGAAAAGTAGCATTACTCCTTAAGTTATCCATTACACAAATCAGATGCTTGATTTCTATTATATTAATTGGCAAATTAAACTAACACCTAAAATAACTTGAAGTATAATGACTGAATAGTAGGAAGCTATAAGAAAACCCCACCTATTCCTAGTATCAATTGTACATATTATACTTTATGAATTAATAAATATTTAAGGATTAATTAATAATTAAGCATTAATATTTAAGGTTTTGTTAATGTTTTTTGTGTGTCTTCTTTTTTTTATAAGAAAATTTCCTTTTTAGCAAAAGAAGTGTAAAAGTTAAATAAAAAGATAACATTTGCATGGAACAATCATAAGGTGCCCTCATCAAAGCACATATGATAGTGGCATATGATAGATGTATATTATTTAAATATACATCTGCTAGTGTTTATTGTGTTACTTTGTATTTATTACCAAAATTTATGTTCAATTTAGATCCCCCTCTCAATTCTGCTTGAGATCTTCATCTGCTTCATTCACAGTGAGGTGGTAATTCTGTTTACAGTTTCACATCTGTTACTGTAGTAAAGTTAATGTTTAAGTGCCATGAAACCTGTTTAAGATTTCCTACCATCCTCCTTCTGCCAAATGTTAGAAAATTTGTGGTTTTTTGGTTGTTTAGACTCCCGGTAGGTACCATGTCACTAAAGGGAATTTGCTTATTTTCACGTATCTTTATCATTCACTATAGAACCATACAAAGAATATATGATTACAATCTTGAACAACTTGTTGTCAAGACTCAAGTCATTTCTTTCCAAACATGGAGCCCAACTGTGCTACATAAGTTCAGTTCTGGTGGTTTAGTGGTCCTTCTACCACCAGTAGTATGTGGGGGTGATGGCAACTGACTGTGTAGGAGTAGCATATACTGGGGCCAGGATTCCTGACTGGGACATAGTCAGTTGGGCTGTTTCTTAAGAGCCTATAATAAGCGAAATGTTTAGCCAATTAATTCAGTTGATGAAAAACTACTTAAGTTTGAGTATTTGGAAATAACAGGAACCTAACACCTTTATTCATTTGCTGAGCAGCAAGGTTTACTGCTCTGATTCTCAGAATAATTGCCTTGACTCTGTCTTACATTTGACCTCTGCCTGTACAGAAATACTTTCATTTGAATTGATTAGGAATCATTTCCTTCCACAAAGAAAGTTTACGCTAGTGTGCAAACCAGTTTCTCAAAATATACCTATGAAGAAAGATAATGATTTAAAATTGAAGCCAATACTGAAAAAAAAAAAAAATGATTAGCACTTGAAATATTTTCTTACCTAGTATAATATTCAGTATAAAACCATCTTCTCATACAAGAAGAATCTCCAAATCATTAATGGAGAATTTTTATTTGAGCCTGTGATTTACTTTCATTTTATACCTTTAATGAAAAAATGTTTTACATAAACATGTTTTAGTATTTCATTTTTGCTTACACATTGTAAATACTGTCAGTTTTCAAGGTACCAAGAAATGTCAGAATTTTTCAAAAGATTATGATGTTGATAAATTTTATTTGATGAATAAATTATGGTACAAACAACCAATAGTATTGGTTAAAATACTATTCTCCTTTTACTTACTGTATTCATTTATTTGGTCAATGGAGTCTGTGTGTATATTATATATATGTGTATGTGTTTACATATATTAATATATATACACACTTTTAAAAAGCATTTCTTGCTAATAGTTTTAAATAAGAATTTTCAAAAATATTAATGTTTCTTTGAACATCACTGGATATGAGTTCATTTAAGTTACTACTTAAATAAATGTTTTATGGTTCATTAAATTAATTCTAGGGATCTAATTATTGTTAATATTTCAGTAGCACATGGACATTAATGTAGAAGATTGGGCTACAGTCATTATTCTGAACTTATTATACTTTGATCTTCCTTCTAATTGCATCACCATGTTTCCTTATGTGTTGTTATTCATTTGAAACACTGATTTATTTTTCTTCATTATTTTTCTGTATAACCATATCACTTCAAAATTTTAGGATTTTGAAACCTGGACACAATTTACATTCGAATATCAAAAATTTATGATTGTAGTTAGTGATATTTTTGTGCTCATTACAACATAATTTATCTTATACCACACTATACAATAATTAGCAATTTGCTTTAAGAAGCTTTATTTACTCACTCCTCCATGAAATAACATTTGATTCTTATAAGTAGATGGTTATTTACGGCGGTTTTTCTATCTTGTTAGCTAAATAAGATTACATTAATCACTTGAGACTGTAATATGAAAGCTAATTTTTACATCTTTCTGTATATATGTTTAGTAATTATATATGTTAAGTGACTTTTGCTAAAATTAGATCCCACCAAGGGGCACAAGGAAAATGTGTTGAAACTAAAATTGTCATATCTCTCCCTCTTTTGATTAATGTAAAATATTGTAATTTATTTCAGTTACTTGGAGGAAAATTTGAATGTCCATCTGCTTCTATATAAGTAAAAGTTTGGCCTGGCTTATACAATTTATAGAAAGTTAAAAATCTGTTTAAGAATTATAGATGCTTTTATTTCTTAATTTTTGGTTTACTTACTTATGGGTTTGGTATACGGGAATAGTTTTTGCTAAGAAAATGAATATGTATAGCACCCCAGAAAATAATTTTGTCTTCTTATTCCTTTGCTGGAGTGGTACCAATGACCGTGTGTTTTGTTTTAAAATTGTTATTTATTTATATGAGTTAGTTACATATTCTTATGTTGCACAATTCAAAAGATACAAGAAATGACATAATGCGGTCTTCCTCTCACCCCTGTTCTTCAGTTCTTTTCCTTAGAGGCAACCACTGTTAGTAGGTTCTTTTGAGTATCATTCTAGAGATATTCTGTGAATATACAAGCAGAATGTCTCTCTCTCTCTCTCTCATTACCATTTCTTTTAATACAAATGATAACAAAACTACTTCATCTTGCTTTTTCTTTTCACCTAGCAATATATCTCAGAGATATTTTTTCATATTAGTAGTTGAAGGGCTTCCTTATGTTTATGGGAAATGACTATATTAGAAGGAGCTGAACTGCCCATCTATCTTACCAAAGGGAAAAAAAAGTTAACATAATGTTGGATTATTGGTTATGACTATGTAGAGATAGAAAACCAATATAGTAACAGGAGATGAAAACTTCTGTTTAATTATCATGCATAAAGATAGGCTAAAAAGAAAATTTTTTAAATTTAGAAGTGTGCATAAATTATGCATAAATCAGTTATATTTTATATATTAAGATTTAATTTCTCTTCTAAGACTACTGTTCTTTTTTTTAATTAAAGTTTATTGGGGTGACAATTGTTAGTAAAGTTACATAGATTTCAGGTGTACAATTCTGTATTACATCATCTATAAATCCCATTGTGTGTTCACCACCCAGAGTCAGTTCTCCTTCCATCACCATATATTTGATCCCCTTTACCCTCATCTACCACCCCTTTGCCCCCTTACCCTCTGGTAACCACTAAACTATTGTCTGTGTCTATGAGACTATTATTCTAAGACTAATAATTTTCTTAGTCTTTTTTAGTTAGTCTCAATGATAAAACAAAAATACTGCTCCATTTATTTTGGCAGAAACATGTACTCGTGTGTCCATTATGATCGTAGCATTTTCGGTTTTCCTATGTTCCGGTTTCCCTAGGCCAACCTGAACCCCCAAATGTAACTCCTCAGAGAGAGTACCATGAATCTTCTGCTTCCTGCACTTAATCCTAAATTGACTGAAGGTTGTGGGACCTCATTTTCAAAGCACTTAATAAAGTGGGACTTTGAGTGACTCGTAGTCTCAATCACTTCATCTCTATTCCATTCAGCTGTCAGTCAGTTCCGCACTGCTCCAGCCTTAAGTTGATAAGATCTAGAGGCAGTAATTTTATGGTTAAGGCTGTAAGACATTCCACTCCTAGAAATCTTGATAAACTAGAAGGTTAAGACAAATAGAATGACAGGGGCCTTCAGCTTCTCCTGAACATAGCTGATGGGTTCCCTTGAATTTCCAAAGCAAAATATAATGAATTATTTTAATTTTTAGCTATTTCATACTGAAACAACATTTCAGAACACAGGGATGTTGTGGCATATCACAAATGGCTAGATTCTATTTCATGTGAAATCTAGATTAGAAAAAGTTTAATGATGTTTGCAAATTCTACTTATAAATATGGAGGTAATCTATGTTCCAGGTGACCTCTTGTATAACTTTGGCTTGACCCTTGCATTTATAAATCAAATTTCAAAGTAGTTTCCTAGTTTGAAACTACTGTAAATTTTGAACAAAAATAATCATTAATATTCCACTCATGGAGACCAGGTAATCCAGATAAAAAATGAAATGTATTGGTGGCAAATGAAAATACACAGTAGTCTATGAGTTACATCTGAGTCAATAATAGACTCATAAAATTTTAATACTGCCTCTTCCATTAGCCTATGTCTTCTAATTTGATGAGGGGAAATACAACACAATGTTCACGTCCAATTCTCAAATCAAAGGGAATTTTTCTGTGTTCCCAGGTTTATCACAACATGCCCCAAAAGCATGCAATTTGATTACCGCTTTCTCAGCATGTATAACTGCAGTTGTGTTTAGTAGTCACAAAATTATCTAGTTTCTTTTAAAATCTAGTTATTATGTTTGATTATAACTGTTGATGCCATAAATTTCATGGGCTAGGAGTTTGTAATCTAACTTCCAACTGTTAGAGATAATTTTACACATTTATTTGAAATCTACTTACTATACATTTTAGTAAATTTCCCATCTGCCTGGTAAAAAAAAGAAATTATGTTTTCAAAATTGCAGCAAAGATGCAGTGAAACAAGAGAAGGAAATGAAATATAAAAATAGAAGGGAGGTAACGAGATCAAAAGTTACAGATAATATGATTGTATACCTGATAGAAATCATAGAGAATCAAATGAAAAACTATAACAAACAATAAGAGAACTTACTAAACTAACTGAGTACACGATTAATATACAAAGAAATCAATAGCTTCTCTAGATGCAAACAACAGTAGTTAGAAAATAATAAAAGCCAAGATCTCATTTATATAATAAATTCAAAATATACCAGGCAATAAATTAACAATATATGTGTAAGATTCAACTGCGTAATAAAACTTTTTAAAGTTTCTAAACATGAAAAGAAGCTTGAATAATTGAAAAACAAGTATTGATATCAAACATTTTTGCTTTCCCTAAATTAACTTAAAATATTTCAACATGATCTCAATCAAAGTACCAGTATATTTTTTTTCTTGTACAAGAAAAGCTGTTTATATAAGTAAACATGCGAGAATAGTGAAGAAAACTTTGTAAAAAGAAACATAATGGAGAGGGGTGGGACAGAAATAATCCTACCAGTTATTCAAACATATTATAAAATTATAATATTAAAACAGAATTGTCTAGGCAATTGAATAGACCAGAATAGATCAATAATAAACTGAAGGCCATAAATAGGCCAAATGCATATCGGAATATAGTATATGATAAAGGTGGCATTGCCTGTCAGTAGAGAAATAATGGATTATCACTAAATGGTGTTTGGGACAACTGGATAATTATTTAGAAAAGAAAATTAGATTGGTTCCATATATTACTGCTTACATAAAAATTAATTTCACTTGGATAGAAAAATGTATTTTATTATTATTCTCTTATAGAGGTGAAGCATGATGTAAAATCCAAAAATTACAAAGACTATATTGATATAATCAACTGCATAAGTGAAAACATTTTATATGACAAAAACTACAATGAACAAAGGCAACAATGCAACGACGACAACCTAGCATAAAGTTTTGAAACATTTATTATTCAAAGGACTAATTTGTTTACTATATAGACCACTTTTATAAATCCATCAGAAAAGAAAAAAGACCAAAAACGAGGAAACTATATGAACAAGCACTCCACAGAAAAGGAAATGAAAAATGAACTACAAAGAAAAACTGTTTTCATCTCTCACTCAGGCAAAACCGAATTTAGTAAGCTTTGGCAAGGGCCAAAGAAACAGACATTCTCATTCATTCTTGATACAAATCAAATTGGCGCAGCACTGAAGAACAGTATGGAAAATTTTATCAAAATTGAAAATATATATATACTTGACCCAGAAAGTGTACTGCTAGAAATGTAAGAAGTACTGTTGATAACTCTTACATATGTGAAGTGCTGCATAAATAACTATATTTACTGTACAGTTATTTGTAATTAAAAAAATTTGGAAAAAGCCTAATTATCCGTCATCAAGGAAATAAATAAATTTTGGTGCATTTGTCCATTCAGTAGAATTGTATACAACCATGAAAAAGAGTGAGGCAATGTGTGTGTATATAGATATAGATAATAGATATAGCTATAGATATGGAAGATCTCCAAACATGAAACAGCAAAGGATTGTGTGTGTGTGTGTGTGTGTCTTTAAATAGAAACACACATTTGTATGTATTTATATAAGCACGAAGATATCTCTAAAGAAATGCATGAAGATAAAAAGGTGGGAGGCATAGGATTATATTATCTCTTCAAGAAAGTGATTTATTATTTTCGAAAATCTCAGTCAAGCTCTTAATGATTATAAAGTCTATCTATTTGGTCATGTTCCCCAACCCATGTAGCTGAAACAGCCCTTTCTTTATGTGCCCAGTATAAAGACTTCTGTGATACATGTCACGGTACAAATTAAATCTTGATCCTAGGTTTTAAAAAAAAATCCTCCTTTATTAGATTTTTGAAAGTTTAGCGAATGAAAGCTGGCATTAAATGTAGTAAAGATTTTTAGAGCCATTCTTATTATTAAATACTTGGGAGTGAAAATGAATGTTTTGTATTTATATTCATGTACTTACCTAGAGTCCATATTATTTTCTTTAGTCATTCATTCTTTCAAACATTTACTGAGCAATCACTATTGACCAGGCACTGAGCTTCTATGAATATAAAGGTTTATAACATAGGTAATGGAGCTAGTTTCAGCTTTGAAATATACCTAATCCTCCAAGGCAAAGAAATGGAAATCCACAAGTAGCCCCCAAACTTCCTTTAATTGCTTAGTTTCATCCTCCCTCACACATTATTTTTATAAATCACAGATGTTAGTATGCTATAAATTGATTAATTTTAGATTCACCAAGATTATGCTTATCTTCTGATTTTGTTGCTACCATAAATTGGAAAATTGCCTAAAGGCTGGGTAGGATCCAGTAGCAAGAAAATGAAAGAAAAGCAAAAAATCCAAATAATACATAGACTTTAAAAAATCACCCTTTAAGCAGGGTTAGCTAGCCTGTTGTAGCAATGCCCATTATCTCCCTACTTGTTCTCCCTGAAGTAATAACTGCAGTCTGACCTTGGCATAGAAAAAGATCTGGATCATGTTTTAATGCAGTGCTTCTCAAATTTGAGTGTGCTTTCCCTGGAGTGTTGGGTAAACCCATTCCTGGGCCCCACCCCCAGGGCTTTTATTCAGTGTGGGGAAGGACCCAAGAGTTGCACTTCTTACAAGTGCCCAGGTAATTCTGCTAATGACGATTCAGGACCATACTTTGTTAAAACCTCTGATTTAGTGATTATGTAGACTTAACTACAAAGTGAAAGTGTTGTTAATGCTCAGAATAATCTGTAAGGCAGCCTTGAAATTTTACATTTGAAAATGTAAACTTGTCTTTAAATCCTAATCCAGCAGATTCCTGAAGGGTAATTCTCGCCCGGAGTGCTTATGCAGGTGATGTGTTAGAAAGTCGTTTCATTGTCATGCACTCATAGTGTCCTGGTGAGCGTGGAGGAATATGGACTCTACAGAATGATCAGAGGAAGCCCAAAATCACACTTTTGGTTTCAATCCACCAATTTAAACCAAATGTTCTCAGAACACATTCAATTTATGCTAGTTTCTTATCTAAATGTTTTTTTCCCCATAAATATTCCAGAATAGCTTCTAGTGGTACACAATTGCCAAAACTTCAGCTTGAGAGCATAATAATTTAAAATTTTTCTCTAGATATAAAATTATCAATGAATAGAAAAGATTTCATATAGATAAACATTTACAAGACTTAAAACTTCTTTGCTATAAATGCTTAGTGTGCAAGATTAAGATTTCATCTTTAGATAGTTTCTGGTTCAAGCGGAGATGGAAAGCAAAGCTGATTAGGTGTGTTTTCTGGGCATTTTTAATTCTTTTAAGAGTTAAAAAAAACAACCTATCCTGAATCCTTACAGTTAAGCTTCTTTTCAACATTGCTGTGGAGAAATGTATTTACACGTTGATTTCTATATCATTTGAATATACTGTGACTTAAAAAACAGTTTCATATTCAGAGCCTTAGCTTCCGTGGGTGTGTTTCTGTCCACATTACTGGGCCTCCCTGGGCTCAAGAGAAACCTGAGGATTCTTAGAAGACGTTCCGATGACTAGAACAGAACTCATTTAACAGCTTAGTTCAAAGTTTGGGGGCCGCAACCTGCAATGAGAAATACCTTTACATTGTGGCCCAGTGCTCATATACATGCATACATACATGCGTGCATACAGACATATATTCATACAGATATTCATGAGTACACGTTTATATCTACACATATGGCTATGCATACGTATTCAGATGACTGAATCCAAAGTTCTACGAAACGATACTTATCCATATTGTATGCAGGAACATCTTTATTTTCTACTCTGATCGATATCTTTAATTTTTAAAAAACGCTTGTCAGGACCCAGATAATTGATTTCATAACCTACTAATGGGTTGTACCTTACATTCTGAAAAGCAATGCTTTGGGCAAATTGGAGAGATCAAAGCATTAGTAATCTATATACGAGAGACCTGAAGGCAGGCCCTCCATGGTTTTGTTTGTTGTTGTTTTGCATTTCTACAAATGCCCAGATGATTCTAACAATTTTTTAGAACCACATTTTGAAAAAAACCTGTGTTATAATGATTATATAGACTAAATGTAAAGTGAAGGTAGTCTTTCTTTTGATGCTCCAGTTGAAATGCTTCCTGTAGGAAATAGCCCCCCCCCCAACACACACACACACACACCCGCAAGGCTGTCATTTGTAACACGTAAAAGGCACTGGCTACATGCTCATGTCAGCTATCTCAGATACATTTTCTGAGAAAAAGCTACCAAGTAGAAATATTTCTATCTTACTTAATCTCCAATGCAAACAAAATGTAGTCTTCAGGAGAGCAATTACCCAACAGGAAATCGCCCGTCTGAAGCATATTTTCTTCCATGGGTTTCTCTAAAGCATTTACTGCTTTTTTACCAGGAAACAAAAATGCTGTTTCTCTAAGAAAGTGGTAACTGGTAGGGTTAACAGAGTAACCTGTATTAACAAGAAAATGCAACATACTTTGAGGATAAGTATTTTGTGATGATTAATATTTAACTATATATTTAAAACGTTTTGTTGCTTTCTAACTTGATCACTTTGAATTTTCAAGTAATGCGTATCAATCATATTTAAGCCCTTTCCTATTAGAACGTAAATCTTGTTTAATAGTAAGTCATTTAGCTGCTTTCACAAGCCACTCCTCAGAAGATAGTTTCATTAGAACAATGTGAGATAATTTCCATTTGACTTACATTAATGTTGTATTTGTGTAAAATAGAAATTATGTTGAATTTAGACAGATAAATTTTGGATTCCAATCTCATAGTTAATATGTCTCATAGTTAATATATGTAATCTCAAAAGTCCCTCAATCCCAGAAAGCCTCAATTTTCTAATCTGTGAAAAGGAGATAATGTTGCTTGCCTTTCTTATTTTACAAAGTTGCTGTGACGATCCAATGACGATTAATGTAAAAAGGCTTTATAAATCATAAAGCATTATGCTATTACTTCTATTTTGAAATCACTTTCATTAACGATTCTAGAAAGGAAATTGTTTCTACCATGGGACCAATTTTAATTATAATGGTAGTTGAATATATCAGTCTTGACCTTTAGTCTTTCCGAAAGATTAAAAAGCCATTCCAGAGTCAAGAGAATATGCCTTGACCTATAAAGACAATGAATACGTTGACATAATTGTTCTTTTTCCTTCTGTCTTATTAGCATGTAATGAATGACTGGTCATTATTTACATTAAGAGGAAGTCCTAATTATCCTCAGATATGATATTCTATTTGGGCAATTGCATAGATGTCCATAATTGTGTTCCTAAGGATCTTTTATCTTCCAGAAAGGACAAATTTTTTTAAGAAGTCATGTGCCCATTGTGGCTGGGATGGATATCATTTTCTTACTTGCTCTTTCACATAGGAAGTTTCTAAGTCTCACCCACTCCAGTAATCTCACTTGATACTCTCTAAGCCTATCTGTCCAGGCTGAACATCTCATCTCAGATGGAGCAACCAAAATTTGATCTCAGAGAGTTACCATAGCTGATCTGATTCTGAGGCAATAGTCCTGGATCATCATGAACTAGTCTAAACTCCCAAGCACCATGTATCCTAGCGTTAGATCATCTTGGAAAGGATGTGTGCACTTTTGGCAACTCAGTCCTAGGATGATTATTTAGTAAGAGGTACAACTCAGTGTTATACCTTTGTTCAAAGAATAAGCTGAGGTGTACTCATGGTCTAAAACTTAATTAAAGTAGGTAATGGAAAATGTTGATTTACCATGCCCACTTATTAATTGTAAAAAAACAACCACCATGAATCTTTTAGTTGTAAAATGTTATTTGGCTCTGTACCATTAAATACAAAAAGGAAAAAGGACGTTCTTTTTAATGATAAGAATCTAAGAGAAAGGGAAAGATATAGAGAGATTGATAGAGAGAGGGAGAGAGAGAGAGAAGCAACGCTCAAGAAGACAGACATCACTGAGGCCTTGAATTAGTCTTTCAGGTTGTCACAGAGCCTCCTGCTAATCTGATTATAATAGTTTGCAGTAGAATTGAAATTTCAATACAGAATGATCAGTGTTCTTGGAATAAAGATCATGCAGCAGAGAATGAACAGGAAAACATTTAGAATCTATTCATGCCAATGTGTTTGATGTGTGCATCGGAAATGTTCTAATCGCACAGTCATGGAATAAAGACTGTTGTGTTCAAGTGAAAATGAAGCACTGCCGAGCTTTCTGCCTCAGACTCCTACCTTCAGATCTGTAGTGAAACAAACAGGTTTATATTCATTCCTTCTCATTCTCACTGCTGCCTCATTACCAGGCTCTCAGAGCCTCAATCCTGGGTTAATACCATAGCTTCCAAGGTGGTTTTCCTGTGTCTAGATTTATTCCTACATTATGTCACCAATTAATATATACAGTGCTACCATATCAAATCACTTCCCTTTCTAAAAGCTTTTCAACAATATCCTATTTCCTTTTTTAATTGAAGATCCCAGCCAAGAAATTGCAGTCTAACTTAATTTATTCCTAAAGGAACTTTATCCTTTAGCCAATCTTACCCTTCCTTGAACTTCCATTGTGAGTCTTATCTCTGTGCCTTTATTCATTCTGTTTGCTCTGCCTAAAATGTTCACTGACCTGCCCCTATCCTAATGCCAGGCGTTATTTGTCCATCCTCAGCTAAAGAGCCACCTTATCGATGCTCTCTCTCCAACCATACCAGTGAGAAGTAATTCTCCTCTCCTTCCCTCTCTCTGTATTCTAGGAGTATTTAATTCATTTTCGTTCTGGTTGACAGGGCTATGTTTTGAATATCTTTGTAAACATTTCTGTCTGTCTGTCTGTCTGTCTTTCTCCCTCCCTCACTTCCTCCCTCCCTCTTTTCCTCCCTTCATCCCTCCCTCCATCTCTCCATCTCTCTCCCCACCTCTCCATCTCTCTCCACGAACACACTCACTCACACACAGCTAACACTGCACCTGCATCCAATGGGGTTTTGTGTTTATTGAAATGGAATGAAATCTCATGAAACTCTACTAGTGTAGAAGTTCCCATCATCAGCAGTAAGCGCCATACTGTGTTTCCCCGAAAATAAGACTGGGTCTTATATTAATCTTTGCTCCAAAAGACGCATTAGGGTGTATTTTCAGGGGATGTCTTGTTTTTTCATGTATAACAATCTACATTTATTCAAATACAGTCATGTCATCTTCTTCTGGAACACAGTCATAACGTACTAAATGCATCCGTCTAGCTGACGATCTTGACTGGGGCTTATTTTCGGGGTAGGTCTTGTTTTCGGGGAAACACGGTAGTTGTCTTATACTGGGGGTAGGGGACGCAGGGGATTTTTATTTATTTTATTTTTTATTGGAAAAAAATCCCCACATATTTCCTAAATTTGAATCACTTAAATTCTAGCTAGCTTATAATCTAGCTATTTAATATTTTCATTATATGAAACTATAGTGATATAATATCTCTGTTGAGGTTAGAAACATTTCCTTCGAGGAAATATGAGACTATGTTGAACATTTGGGTCAGTAACCTTTTGGATCAGTGAGACTACTTTTAAGCAAATGTTCCATCTGTCCTACCTGATCATCGTTTTCTGCCTTAAATATGACAGTTATGGGTACTGTGGAATGGAATTTAGTATTAAATATATTTCTACCCAGGAGAATTTATAAATTTTTCGTAAGTGCTGAATTTAAGTTTTAAATGATCTACAGTAAACTGGAAGTGTATGATCTCACCAGTTCACTTTGGTCTCAGAATTTTATATAGGGTATAAAATGCTAATACAGTCTGCCATCTTTTTCATGAGATTGGTTAACCCCCAGAAGCTTGAACAAATGTTTGCTCAAATTATCAAATCCATAATAATGGAAAAGCTAACAAGTTAGTTTCATCCTCAGTTGGCTTAGTAGAAATTTATCTTAATTCACTGTTGTGTTATATTTAGCTAGTTTGCTGTCCTTCTATCCAACCCTTACCCATATACATAGATATATGTGTAGTCCCCATGAAACTGCGATAGGACCAAACCATGAGCTACTTGGTAGGAGTGACATCAGTATTCCATTTGGAATATTAGAGCTGATTGATCCTCCATAACTATAATATCAAAAAATTTGCCTCATTTTTCACTCTTCTCCCCTGATTTTACATTGTTCCTCTAACTGCTCTTTCACCCTCATTTTCCATAACTTATTATGGGTGTTAAGATCTTCTCATGCTCTTGTCCCTGGAAGCTTCTATTCAACAAATATTTATTGAACACACTTCAGTCCTTACTTGGTTTAACCTTTCAACTAGCAGGGCATAGTCTGTTTTGCCTCATAAAACCCTTCTGGCTTTATCTGAAAACTCACATTTTTCAAACATCCCACGCTTCCCTTAAAACCTTAATGACATTTCTTCATCCCTGGCTGCCACGTACCAACCAATTCCAACCTGTTAGTTCAGCCCCACTTCATACCACTGCGATATACATCACACCCTACAAACCGGACTCCTTGACAGTTACTAATATGGGCACACATTGTGCTTTTTTGCTTCCCGGCCTAATTGAGTCCATTCTACCCACTGAAAACTTTCCATCTTTTAAAGCATGATACAGATCTTTTTTTTTTTTTTTTTTGGTAGACTGAAATCTAGCCTTAAATTTTCCACCCTCAAAGTTTAATTAAAATGTAGACATTTTAGAAAATTTAAGTTTTGAGCAAATTCTTTCTAGAAGAGATTGAAAGTCATTTCAGCTGTGTTTTGCTAGATTTTCTTTTTAAAAGCAAGAGCACTTATTCTTCCCGTTTACCGAGGTCCTTTACAGTTTTACTGTTTCACATTTTGGTAAATGTTTGTTTACTCATTACATTTACATTATTCTTTCTGTAATGTATCTTATTTCGCTTGTGCAATCTCACTTTCTTCAGTTTATTTTCAAGTATAATGATAAACTGCGTTAATATCCCATCTGGCAGCAAGAATGTCTTAGAAGCCAGATTAATTTTGTGATCTAACAATTTAAGTTAACAGTAAATTAAATTGTATTATATCATCTCATGAGTTAATTAATAGCTATTTTAAAAATACTTTTTCTATAATTTCGAACCTACCATTCTCCTCAGTATTACATTTTATTAACTGTAGAGAAGAAGAACTAGTAACTTGGGAAAATAATATAAAATAAAATTAAAGCTATTAATCCCCAAGTTGTTTAGAAGAAAATTATATATAATTGAGAATGAACGTCTGTGTATAAAGTATTGCACCATAAAGAAATTGGAAACTTGATGGAAAAATAAAATAGACTTTTCTATGGATATTTCTTTCTTCCTTTTTTTTTTTGGTGAAAGGAGGCAATATGTTAAAATTTCCAGCCACTGTTAATTTTCATAGCCAATGTATAAGTAAGTTAACTATGTTTTAAAGCATTTAATACTTTTATAACTGCTTATACTGAGTTATTGATCTGATCAGATAGTAAAAATAAAAAATAATGAAATCAGTTTTCTCTCTTAAATTACATAATATGATCTTTTATTTAACTTCAGTTAATATTGTTAATATAACCTAATAACCAAATATAGTGTATTCAGAACCTGTTTTATATTACATGCTCTAATAGGAGCTGATAGAGATCTTTAAATATGAGATTATCGAGCACGTCTCATGTATTGGCACCTGCTACTTAATTAACGTATTATGATTACTTGTGGTGTGCTGAAATTACATGGAATACGACTATTTCTGTGGTTGTCCCTTTTCTTTCTTGGCTCTGAATTATTTTTTTCTTCTACATTTCATTTCTGCTGTCATTTCTAATAGCTCTTCTTCACCACCATGTTCTAAAATGTGATGTAGGGCCCATGATTACATCTTAATGTTTGTTCATACCAATGACTGTCCACGTACAAATTTTAATACAGGGTTAAGAAAGGGGTGGATAGATTTAGTAGTTTTTGAACATTAATGAAGTTGTCTACATATTTGCATTAAAATGTAATGCATGTAAAACACAAAATCAGTATAATTTTTCTTTCATGACAGAATAGAACAAGTCTTAAATACTCTTTGGGTGGGAGACTATTTAGAGAGAGGTTACTGTCCCACATCTTGAACTATCAAAGTCATGAATTTTTTCTCATAACTAGAAAATTCCACTGGGGTTCCTGCTCCTCAGGTCTCCATTCTGTTTATAATTAGAGAATGTTAAAAAAAGGTTTACTTTCATGATTGGGCTTATTATTAGTGTGCATATTTTTATATTATTCTCTGGTGGTGGGGGGATGGTGGGGGATATACACATTTAGTGACATTAGCCACCATTCAAGAAAAAATTAGACTTAAAAAAAAAAATCTATCAAAAATTCTCTGGTGAGCCTTTTATTACTATCTTGTCTTGAGCCCTTTTTTTTTAATGACATCTATTATCAGATTGAAATGGCGATTGAGACGCTGCAAAAGTCTGACGGTCTGTCCACTCACAGAAGCTCTCTTCTCAACAGCCATGTAAGTTGCCTCTTCATGTAAACTAATCTCTTGCTTGTTCTGCATGTGTTGCTTGCTTCTAAATGCTTGTTTTATTTATTTACTTATTTATTTTGCTTCTTAACCTTCCTTTCTCAGCCCCGTATGATCTCTGTATCACTTAATGGCTATTTTGTACAGTAGAATATCTAAAAAATAGAGCCCCAATATACTGCTTTACTTGGTGTTTGTACTGTTTTGGTACAAATGTAACATTTTTAAATTGATAAAAATCTGCTATTTGGAAAAGTAATTGATGGGAGTTTTTAAACATTCTGCAATTTCTAGTTTGATATTCATTTACTATGAAGCAAATGCTTATAATCTGCATCTCTGTCTGAGACAGAGAAATGGTTGTGTCTAGTTGTATGTACAGTAATATTCTTTAAGTAGAAAAAGGACCCAATAGTAAACTGTTTGAACATGATTCATTTATCAGTAAGACTACATGAGATGGGTAGGAAACAGCTACATTGGGCCTAAGACCTAAAGAAAAAGGAAACGGAGCCAAAGAAATGAAGCTATAGATAAGCCATAAATTGCTAGTAATTGAGATAAAACAGGAGTACTGTTGCTATTTCTTAATGATTTTAACTGTTATCATCTGCAACATCACTATAACACTGGTAAGTGGAAGAAGAGTGGTGACAGTTTTGTGGAACTAAATATTTTCATCGAATGTTCAAATTTTGGGGAACGAATGACAATGCTAATTAAAAATTGTTTTGTTACTATGGTTTCTGAATATATGGGAAAAAGTAAATAGACCTATGAATTAAATATCTTTTAGATAGATCTGCTAAATTTGTATCAGTGACAATATAGTAAGAATTAGTTTTCCCTCCCAACTGATAATGTATACATTCTTAAATTTAGAGATAAATTAGAATTTTTACAAATTCTTCCCATATTTTGTGACTGAAAAGAATTGAAAATTGGATTACCCAAATGAAATGAAATATCATTATTTTTTTCAATAAACCTAAAATCTTTGGCTCATAGAACATGTTTTCACTATGCTTTTTAAAGATTTGAATTTTTAGACATTTGAATTTATATTCCAACATACCACTAAATACTGTTTTCGTATATGTTTGTTTTTAGATGAAGTATTTTGTCTTGTTTAGTTTTTCAAGGGGCAGTATCATGGCAAATAAAAACTGGTTAGCCAACTTGGAGAATGCCTACAATTTTGGTGAAAATTATACATATAAATTTTAAAATAACATATTTTGGTCCTTCTTTTTGAAACACTTTAAGGAATATGATTTTTTCCTCTTTCTGAAAATTTGTATGCAATGTGTCACTCTTTTATATGTTTCATAAGTATATCCCTGTTGTGTTAGCATGAATCTGTGGTTGTACATAAAGGCTGACTTACTGTATATTATCAGGGTTTATGTTTGGGGGAGGAGGTGATAACTAACTGGTGTGTTTTGAAAATGGCAAGTGAAACTGTTGTTTACTTTTAGTCAAAATATTCAGGGATTTAAGAAAAAAATCCCTGAAGTTTCCAGTTACTTTTTTTTTGAACTTTCAGACATCTAAGAAGTTGTGCTTTGATATTCAATTAGCATTTCATTTTCATTTGAGATATATAGGTTAGGAAAATATGTGGTATGTCTAATTTTAACTTGAATTATCCATTTTAATGAGTATTTTCATGAACAATAACAATAATTTAAATAAAAAAATATTTTTGTTGATTTGTTTGAAACTTTTCAAATATGTTAGGTCTTTTTGAAATTATTATTCTCTTAGAAAGTTCATGAGGTAATATATGATGTTAATAAATGTGTGAATTTAGCTGCATAAACAAATAACTGTTTGTTCCTCATGGCTTCATATTTTTTATTACATAGCAGTGGCAAATCTTCCACACTGTTTACAACTGCCAGAGGCATTTCAGTATATAGAAAGAGTGGGCGTATGCAGTGATAATCTTTCTCTAGATGTCCTGATTCATTTTTATTACACCTCTGAGGTACAGTTAAATTGATTTAAAAACACATTTATAGTCAAGTCTTTAGAAACACAAATGATTCCACGGATAGTATGCAGAGTGTAGAAAAGATCAATGTTTCTGCTGATCAGTCAGGTTTGTTTCTCCCTGAACACAAAAGATCCTGTTGCCTTTCTGTTCTTGGAAAGTTAGTGATGCTCCTAATCCTTACTGTTTAACTAAACAACTGGAATAACTGCTGCATGTATTCCAGTTGAAAACCACCTGCTAAGGGTATTTTAAATGTTATTGACCTAATTGCTGATTTTCAGTTGTGTAGAAAAATTTTAGTAATGAGGTTTTAAAATGAATTATTGTTAGTATTTTAAATATCAATAAACTGTAAGTTGCCTTTATCCCTCTGAATAGGAGAAAATATAGAATTATTTGAGGTTTGTGGGATTCTTTGAAGTGGACACGAATTCAACTTTATGATAACAGTTCTCTGATTTATCGGTTTCTACTAAAGGTTCAAATACATTAGGCAAAAAGTTAGGAGAAATTGTCAATAATTTGTGTCTTATATTCACTAGCTTCTAAAGAAAGGTCTTAATCATGATTTTTGAGCTCCAACTCTGTTGTCTTTCTATTTTAAAATATGGACTAGAGCAGGTTTCCTGTTTTCTCTTTACACATTTGATTATTCACAGTAGTTCAGAAAACTCTCATGAGGGTTAAATTACACAAACAATCCCCTCCCAGTAGAATACAACCTGATTGCTTTGTTTTTCACCTTTCTTTCTGCACACTAGACAATGGAATGGGATATTAAATTTGTTGTCCCTTTTTCAGCATATTCTTAGGCATGTTTGGTACTGATGTTCTATTTTTACAATTATCATGCTATTCTTCAGGCTGAATACATGTATGACTTGTCTATTTTGTATTCTTTTTAGTGTCTCACCTATGACTGAGTACAGTTACACTGAATGCCGTGTTTATTCTATTAATGATGTTAACATAATGGCAGTTATTTCAGTAATAGCATCTTATAGGCAAAGAAATATTTATTGACAAGTGAAAATTCCCCAAGACTGCAAAAATTGGATATGTTTTGTCCACCAATGCATCCTTGGTGCCTAGAACAGTGCCTGGTACATAGTAGATGCTCACTAAATTTTGCTCAAGGATTGGATGTAAGAAGCAAGTAATAGAAGGGAACAGGCCTTATCTTACCTTTAGTATTCTAAATGTCTTTATGTCAATTATGGGCGTATTTATTTGGGGACTCATGCATGCATTATTTTGTTATTTAGTATGCTTCAGTAGATGTAAGTGTAAATATTGTTGTTAGAAAGTGGTGTTTTCTCTGCATACCATTTGAGTGCAAGAATATATGGTCACTGTATCATTTTCCCATGTGCAACCTTCAGTTTAAGAGTAGACAACTTTTTTTTCCCTCCAAACAATCTAATATTTAAAAAAATTATGTCCAAAGGTTATGTTATTCATCTCCATGTTTTTAGAATGGTACTTTTGACTTAACTTTACATAATTTAGTTTATTAGTATAGTAATTTTTATTTTAAATGCTTTTATTTCTGTATTTTTTGTATGTGAAGATGCTACAGGTAAATGATGTATAGTTTGCCTAAATCAAATTAGACTGTTGTAATTCTCTTCATTGAAGACTGAAACTTACTTTATACTCCTTCTCTGTTGTAATTAAAATAAATTGGCATTTAATGGTTATATTATATCCAATTTGTGATATTTTAGATCGTAATTTGAATGCAGAGATGTTCTTAATTGTTCCCAATTTCCACATAATGTTCTTCAGCTTGTGTGTTTTTTAAAAATCCCATCTAAAGTATATAAAAGGCTTTTGGCATTTATTTTATACACTTTTAACAATCTAGCAAATAATTGTTTCATGATTTTTTTCTGGTTTTAGCTACTGAAATATATTGAGCTCAAAGCAAAATCTTGTATTATATTCTCTCTCCCTTGACTTTCCTGTTTTATAAATATAAGTTATGACAGAAATAAAGCTTGTCAAAATGTATATCATCAGTGAACTGAACTTAAAATGAGTCCTAATGGATAATAATCCATCTGGGAAAAAATGCCAAATGTTACATTTAGATATTAATTGGGGAATGCAATATGTTTTTTTCTTTTTTTTTTTTGTCAATCAGTATTTCCCTTTAGGAAAAATAGGACCTATTCATCTTCCTTAATCTATCCTGATTAATATAGATTAAATGCAAAGGTTGAAAGATGCAATTATCTTCATTTCACCCTTACAGGAATTTGTTAGTTCATTAGTAGAATAATCAGCTTTTAAAGATAAAGGTTAAAAATTCCTATGGTATTTTATGGGCTTTTAAAATCACAAGTACAAACCAATGTTTTGTAAGACATTTTATTAAATAATAAAAAAATAGTAATAATTTAGTTCTAAATTACTTAATGTTAAGGGTATTGAATTATAGTGTTGAAATACATTTTATTAAAGACAGAACCCAAGGGAAAAATATATCTTATAGCAGGCATTCACTTCCCTTGGGTAGTACATGGAGTGTTTGCCTTTAGGTTATTATACTGAACTTCCAAGGATTATAATAAAAATAATCCTTTTTTATACTATGTTTTAGACTCGAATGTGTGATTTACAATTTCATCACTGTGTCAAAACTTAAAGGTTAATTTCTGGCATGTAGAATGCAGATTATAATCCCCAGCTAAATCTCAAAAGTCCTATCTGGTAGGTCCTAAGCCAATTTCCATTTCCGCAGTGAGTTTCTAGGAGCACTACCCCTGTATGTAGGCTGGCAGGCTTCCTCGCTGGAACAGTTGTGGCTGCAGCAGAGCCACCTCCATCCTTCAGGCCTTTTACCTGTACTTGATCTCCATCTGTTTCTCCAAAGTGATCTCCAGGCTTCTGGCAAGGAGTAAAAGTTCCTTCTCCTGTAAACAAGGGGTAGGGAACAAAATATAGCTTTTCTACTGTCAAAGCAATGGTCACCAGAATACCCACTCTTGTGAAATTTTTCAGCCAACTAATGATTATTATATATACACACATACACACATTATATACACACATATATAAATATATATGTACACACACGTACATATGTATTAGAAATAAACTCAGATTTTAAAAAATTAGTATAGAAAGAATCTTTAAAAATATAAAACCATACAATAAGAACAATCAGTTTGCAGAACAGTCCAGATACTTGACTTGTTTAGACATTTCAGAGGACCACGTCGCCAATCCAATAAAAGATTTATTTTCCCTAAATTATGCACTGGGACTTAACCAATATCATTTAGGCTTCTGTGTATTTTAAGCCAACTTTTGCTGTAACTATCTCACTATTTCTATGAAAAATTTTCTTAGTTAAGAATGGTCTGATTAACCTTATATATGTAAATCTACTTTTGGATTCAAAATATTTTATATTAAACTTTAATATTTGCTAGTTTTCAATTTTATAAAAGGCAATTTATGATGAAAAACCCTTCAAATATTTTATGATTGGATTTGCTTTTTCAAATATTTTAATAAATTTTCTTGTCTACAAGATAATTTTCTTGATCACGAGAAATTAGTTAACTCTCATTTTTAGATATTTGTCTTTACTGTTAAGTAATTAAACATTAAAAGAAGGCTAGTGAATAGTTCAGGCAGTTTGCAGAAATTTTCCATTTGTATCTGGTTAATTGAACATATTATTTTCATTTACTTTGTTTCTTATTAAAAGTATTTTACATCACATCTATTTTTATTATATATGTTTGGTTATAAACTTCATGTTATAAAATTGACCTTTTTTTCATTAGCAAAGGAAGAAATATTTGACTTTTATTGATTTTTTTTTTTTTAAATCATGCTATTTGGGATTTGACAATATACATTGCACTATTAGGGTACATAGATATATCTATACAAACATATCTTTAGAAATTTTAACTGACACATATGTGGGTTTCATGCTTGTGGATGTGGGAACTTCATTAGTTCAGGTGTAAACTATTACTGTTTTTCAAAAAATATTTACAGTTTTTATATGTTTGCCTTTCTGGGGATTTCGTTTCTTAGTGTATCCTTCATATTCCTTGATCTCAAGGAATTGAATTCCTCCAATAATATTCCTATATTCTGTGTTTCTATATTCCTAATATATGAAGAATACCAGTGGAAGGCTGTGTCTCATATGTAAACAGGAGCCAGCCCTTGTGTGAAGTACGTTCACTAGAGAAGCTCCTAACACTATTCAAGTGAGGAAACAATGCTTTCTGATCCCAGTTGTCATATGGAGGCACACAAATGAAATGTGTAAAGCAGGTTTGATTGCCACTTTTTATGTGTGATATCTGTCAGTTGCATTTGTAATCAAAACAGTCTTAAAATTTAAAAAGAAACACTAAAGAGACATCCTGACCCACTGCTGTAGGCAGAATACTAGTCTGAGCCTTAAAAACTAGATTTCCCAATCAGTTTACCTCTTCTCTTTTACAGTAAATGAATTTGTCATTCTGTGTTATTTAGAATACTTAGAAATCATGTTTGAATGCCTCTGGAAACGTGTTTACTGATAGGTTACAGATGATTCATATCAAAAGAATAATTTATTTTGTCATTATAAAAATGAATATTTTGTATAATCTTTTAAAAGGGGATAGGGTAGAGTTGTATATGTTACAGAGGCAGTAGGTGTGTTTAAATGCACATATTCATATGCGTATGTGGTTCGTAGAGTTCCAGTCTTCCTCACCAGAAAATGAATTTAATTTTTACAAGTATTCTACTCTGTCTTGTAAGCTTGGTGGCCATATTTTCTAATCCAATAGCAGTATGGGTTTAATGTAAGAATATTTTAAATTATAATGGTTTTAGAAACTTCAGTTATCACAGTTAAAGGCAATAATCCTGAAAATATTTTTAATAAATTTTCATATGAATCTGAAAGTTCAGGTTCTGAGTTTGATCACAAATCTTAAAATATGTACGCAAAATGGGGAAATGCTTGAATTTGTTTGAGTGTCCATATTATCATTTTGGGGAGATGATTGCAAATTCCTAGAGGACAGAGGTGGGATCACATTCATTTTTACATCACTAGATGCTAAGCTTCGAGTTCATACCTGGCTCATAGTTCATGCTTAATAAAAGAACTAATGTGTGGGATATAAAACTAAAAGCAATAAAGGAACAAGACAAACAAAGAAACAAACTCATAGACAGAGGCCAACAGTTCAGTGGTTACCAGAGGGTAAGAGGGGAGGGCGGTGGTAGAAGAGGGAAAAGGGGATCAGATATATGGTGATGGAAGGAGAACTGATTCTGGGTGGGGAACACACAATGTGATATATAGATGATGTATTACAGAATTGTACACTTGAAACCTATGTAATTTCTCAAACCATTGTCACCCCAATAAATTTTAATTAAAAAATATATGTATATACATATATAAAAATAGAATTCTTTGGCTTCTATAACTTATGTTTAACTTGAATTGCATGTAAAATATCAACCCTTTATCACACCTCTTATGTATGGCATGGAAATTTTGTTGAGACAAGTAATGTGAAATATTTGCTGCTTTTGTGGAAATAACAACTGGTATGTGAGTAATCAGGAAATGTATGTTGGAAACCAGACTCAAGCTGAGATAATATGTGACCTTAAAAAAAGGTCATTTAAATCTATTTTAGTTCTCTTTCTGTAAATAAATAAATGAACAAGTTAATAATTTTGCTAAGTTTAAAACTCAACAACATATACCTAGGTTAGATTTTCTAAAAATTTATTGCTCATTCATTACCTTAAAGATTATTTTTTGAAAATACACACAGGACAGCATAGAACTTTAAAACATGAACTATAGGCTTAAAGAATACTGCTTTATCAACTACAGTTGTAGTATGTCTTCCAAAATTATTTAAAAAACAAACATAGCTTTGAGATAGAAAAATTCAAATGATTATAATAAATGATGCCTTTTCATTACGTATAATTTTTTTTTCCCTGTGTCTATTGAGTTTTTTTTCCTTCTGGGGAAGAAATGACTTTTTCTCCTTTCTGCTTGCAGAATTTGTCCCAGTAGTTAATATTGTTATTATATTATCTTGTGTCAGTAAATTAGAATTCTCTAAAAATGACTAGAACCTTAATGCAAAAACTCATTCAAGGAAACCTGCTCTTCATGTGTTATAACAAGTGAACACAAAAGACATATTATATAATTGATTACGTCGTGCTGCCAGGTGTGGTAACATGTTTTGTTCTATAACAATTATAAATTATTTTTATGACCAGTTAATGGGATTATTTGAATTCCATGAAGAGATGTTTGTCTCCAAAATAGCAATTGATACAGGGAAAATTATTTTGTCTCTAAATGTGTTTGAATGGAAATGGTCTTAGGTCATAAATGATGTACAGTTTTTTATGTTTCTGAGTGTTTTCAAAGTCAGATTACACTGGTCTCTGAATTACAATAGTTTACTCTGTTACAAGGCTTGATGAAGATCTTCAAAGTACTTCTGTATATTGTACTTGCAGATATGATATTTTGTCTTGTAGACATTCTGGTAAATTATATGGTTTCTCTGTGTTTACTCTGTCTTATTTACACTAGCTCCAGTGGCTGTTGGACAATTACGAGACAGCAGAAGGAGTGAGCCTTCCCAGAAGCACTCTATACAATCACTACCTACGACACTGTCAGGAACACAAACTGGACCCAGTCAATGCTGCTTCTTTTGGAAAACTCATAAGGTCAATTTTTATGGGGCTACGAACCAGGAGATTAGGAACTAGGTTAGTACTGAACAGTAAGATCATAAATTAATCTCTTTTTCAAGCTAAAGCAGTTCAGTATATTATTTGAGCAAAAGTACTTGATTACAGATAACATAAAGAAGAAATACAAAATTAGCTCAGTTTATCAAATCCCTCCGGAAAAGGAAAGGTCATTATTCATTGAGTACCACCAAACCAGAATGATGCTTTGTCCTAAGCATGAATTGAGCAAAGCTTTGAGAAGGAAAAGTTGATTCTCAAATCACATAGGAATGAGCAGACCAACGTGTTAATGCAAGATTTACATATAATGCTTTAAAAATTAATATGTATCACTATCGTCTCTTTTTGAAAATAACCATACTAAAGTTGTTGAGTAAAGTAACATGGTAAATGGAAAACTATGTATGTTGATTCTTCCAAAATTAAATTGATAATGTCTCTTCAATTTGAATGGAATAAGAAATTAAAGCTGATTTTTTCCTTTCATTTCTGGAGACCAATTAAAAATCATTTGGTGAACTTGAAAAAATATGGGTGTTTGAAGCCCTCAACAATTACATGGTGCTATTTACCTCTTTTTAAACTCTTCATTATGAAACTGCATGTATGGAAGTAAAAATATAGTACAGTTTCATTTCATGGAAGCCAAAAAAGTGAAGAAAACTGTTAGTTTCTATGTTTATTTCCTTTTGAAATAGATAATGTGTTTTTGCTAATATGAAAATAATGCTTAGAACTGTGTGGCTTCATTTTTACTTTTGTATAATTTTTACAAATTATCAAAACATAAATATTTTAAGTAGCTGGACAGAAATATATGGATGCCTTTGATTTCCTAAATCTTACAGGAATCCACATTAAAAAGTATAAAAATACAGATGCTACACTGTATGACATTAGATGATATACCTTTAATAAGTTATTTTACAGGTTCATAGTATTCTAGTAAATGGTTTTTAATATTCTTAATTAAATAAACAGAGCCTTAGTAATTGACCTTGTTATTTATAATTTATGCTGAAGAGTATGTCAGTTTTAGGACATTTACAAGGTCTGTATGTATTCAAAGTGTGAATTATTTCATTCTGTTGAATTTCAAATGATGATGTAGCTTTCAGAAAGCTGGAGGTTTAGTTCTTTCATAAGTGTAACTTTTCCTATTAGCTTTCAGTCCCTTGAAAAAAATCTTTCTGTTTCTGGAGTATGTTTTTCCCCAGAACCTCGAATAGCTGACGGCTCAGTAGTTATGCATACCATACCAATATTTTGAAACTCTGGGCTTTATTCAACATTCTAATAGCTGTATTGTTGTGCTTCTTTTGTTAATGAAAGAGATTTCAATGGGTCCTATTTTGAGGCTCCATTCAAACCTTGAAACACATCTTTAAAATAGAAAGTGACAAAATTGGGGTTGTTTGGGTCTGTGAATAAGTAAAATCCATACTCTTTAAGTACTTATTGCAGTATTGCAGCTTTTACTTTCTGGTGTTCTTCCCGCCCCTCCCCTTCACTGTATAACAATTATGTTTCCAGTTTCTTTTAAAATTGTATATAGTATTTGTAATTAGGGATGGAAAACAAAGCCTAGACAAATAAGGAGAAAAGAAATCCTATGGGGATGGTTTAAACAAATGCTATGTTAAGAAGATAGCAGAACTCTAATATAAAAAAAAACTGCCCATGGTAGGGGTCGGAGTACTACCAGAGAGTCTTTTTAACATGGAAACTGTATTAGCATTCACTTTCTACCTCTAACCCAGGAGACAGAAAGAAAATCAGTATAAATCATGAGACAATTTAACTCAGATACCTTTTTTTTTTTTTTTTTTCCAAGTAAACTGTAAGCAGAACTGTTCATTTATCCATCAGTAAAATTAACTGGTGAATTCATTCAAACCAGTACCAGACCTTTTCTCAAGTTTTGGAATTAAGTAACAAGTAAATAAAATCACCATGTTTCTAAACAAAGACAAATCAAAAGGTACCTTTAGTAGATCCCCTTTTCAAGTTAAGTGTAAGCAAAGAACATGGGACCTGCTGATCTCCCTCATCTCCTATGGAATAGAAAGAACCACCTCTCCACCAGACCAACCAAAATGCTGACTTTAAGAAACTGAAAAGAAACTAGACACTTCATCTGTTTTGTGGTCTCACAAGAGAGACACCATTTTACCCTGTGGCTTTTACATTTGGCTGTGTCCCCTGGTTAATCTCTTTTGCTTCCCACCCCTGCCAGAACTCCATGTCATTCTCCACTCTGTACAAGAGGACACTAGTAATTGGGTGTGTGGTATTGTTTGGTTTTGCTTTTTGCTCTATTCTGCAGTGGATTTTGGAGACAAGATCTAATCTCTGCGAGTGGAAAGTCTTTCTTTAGAAGCAGTAGGTTTTCATACTGGTTTATTGTACTGAAACTGTGTAGGTATTCAGATGCCCTGTTTTTTTTAAACTAGCAATATTGTTTATATAAGAAGATTTTAATGTTTTTTTCAAATATATAGGGTTCATCTAATACATGTTCTTTAATCTTGGAAGTAAAATTCTGTTCTACTTTATATAAAATATTTAGTCTACACTCCCCTTGCATTTCTTTTTGTAAATGAAAGAAAAAATTGAAAAGAGCCCTGATGTCTTGCTATATATAAGTTTGTGGAAAACTATTTTCTCTTTGCAAAAATTTACATATTTAAATGTTATTTTTGCAAGAATTACAAATTTCATTTGGAGCAAAACTTTGTCGTTTCTAATAACAAACATGGTCTTTCTCACGAACATGGTGAAATTGTGACATTTTTATTCCAGTTGGAAATTTGCCATTTTCACAGAGAAATTTCCCCAGGTATGTTGTGACACATCTTATTCAGTGTACAAACTAATATGAATCCAAAAGACTAGAGATTAATAAAGTGTTTCAAAATGAACAGAGTAAATGCATGCTTCTTTTTAGATTTCAAAATACTAAATATAACAGACTTCACCATGACATTTGTGTCAGTGAAATTACCTTCATTATCCCTGCAAAAATAGAACTTGAAAAATGTAGAACTTAATGCATATCTAAGACAGTAGAAATAAGAATTTATTTTCGTTTGGTTTTGTATAACCTCTTTATAATAAATTCTCATTTAGCGTGCAACCCTTTATCCTGTTAATGAATCTTTGTCCAGAATTTTTTCTGTCCATTACCCCTTCCAAATTAAATTTAAAATGTAAATTTGAAAATAAAATGTAACTTAAATGGAGTAAGTTGACTATTTGACTAATATTTAAGAGAGTTTATAAGGAAAGATTTTTCTTAGGGCTTCGAGCTGATTGATTCAGAATTTTATTTTGATTCTTCAAAGGTGGCCCCCATAAAAACATGTAAGTATCCAGAACACATAATCATAAATAGGTATCATTAATATATTGCTTATATATATATTTTCCAAACGTGAAGTTAAATGAATGTCCTAAGTGATTAATATTGGTTTGACTGACTTTTTTTTGTTTCTAATGTTTGTTGTTCTTTTTATGAAGAGGAAACTCAAAGTACCATTATTATGGGATTCGTGTCAAGCCAGACTCCCCTCTTAATCGTCTACAAGAAGACATGCAGTATATGGCTATGAGGCAACAACCCATGCAACAGAAACAAAGGTAGATTCTGGAATTATCATTGACATGTCAAGGCTATGTATTTCTTTAGAAGTTTGGTCTCCCTTTTTTCTGAATAAACATAACAAAAACCTAAATGTGCAAGAAAATCACTATTGTTGGCATGCTTTCACTACAGACAGTTCTCAAATATGATTTAGAATTTTGTTCATCCTGTCTAATTTCCAGATCTTTTAAAATTACTTCTCAGTCAGTCTGTTTGGCCCCTTTTCAGTTAAATGTGACATCCCAAACTATTCAAACAGGGTAACTAAACACAAAACATAAAGAGTAAATACCAACTGTTTCAGTATTCATGAGTTTCTTATTTGCTTTTCTGCACATCCCTCAAGTCATTCTTTTTGACACTATAAATTCTTGCAGAATGTTTGGGACTTCTTACATTTTCTTTGAATCCAGCTTCGTAGATGTAGATATTAGAGCTGTAAGAGAGCTCATGCATTCATGGATGGATGGATGGATGGATGGATGGATGGATGGATGGATGGATGGATGGTGGATGGATGAATAGAATCATAGATCTTAGAATTGAAAAATACCTCAATATAGTCTGGCCCTGCAGCCTTGTGAGAATCAAAGCATTAATCATCCTGTTTTTCAGTTAAGTCCCAGAGAGGTTAAATTATTTGAGCAACCCATAATGCTGTTGCATAGCCAAGGGTTTTGTAGTATTACGTGACTTATATCACGGTTAGGAGTTAATAAAATGAAAGCTCTCTCACTCTTTACTGGTGTAGCTCTGTCATGGCAGTAGTTAGTTTTCTTTTCAATTGAGCATACAGAATTAGGTAGGAGAAAGATAGTCTACATATCGGTAATCAGATAATCTCCATCAGCCTGCCTAAACCATTGATCTGGGATACTGAGTCGCCTTGGCCAGATCTCCTCCACATCCATACTGCCTTAGTCAGAAGTATTAGCTCTAAGTCACTGCTGGAGAAAGAATGTATCACTCAATAGTCCTTTGCCTATTTAGGCAGTAAGCACTAATTGCATCTCTGCTACATACTAGGCCCTGCATTCAGAGATAAGAACAGTCCCTACCTTTGAAGAGTTAAGACATTAGAAGGAGAGGCACATGGGATATTTTTGTCCTTTAAGTAATGCAATGTGAGAAGTGCTGAAATAAGGCTTTGATCAAGGACCTATTGGAATACGGAGGAATTTTCCTTAAACTCTGGGAGAGGGCAAATTGGGAAGTTTCATAGAGAAAGTGCTATTTGAGTCGGCATCTAGATCAGAAAGAGGAGAGGACTGTTCAGGCAGAGGGAACAATGTAAACAAAATCAAGAGGGGTCAAGTTAATGCCTTTGGTAAATGCTTTGTGATTTGGTGAGGGTGGTACTGCAGGAGGACAATTGAGAAGCTGAGAAGTTCAGTGGTAGATGAGATTTAAAAAGTAGTTTGGATCACAGATTAAGGGATTTGGTTGTTTATGGAGCTAGTAAGTTTGTTCTTTGCAGAACATATAGCTTTGAAGCTGTGTAAGGCTTTCAAGCAAAACAATGAAACTTTCAGATTTTTTCTAGAGAGATGACTTTTTGGTTTTGGGCAAGACATATTTAATGAGAAGAGACAAGAGCTAAAGAAACTGGGTATGTGGTTTTAACACAGTCATAGTTTCTAGTGCAAGTGTCCCAGACTGAAGAGTCAAGTCAAGATTGGATATTATATAAAAGTATCTTAAGGGTTTTAGATATTCAATTCACAGTTTCTCAACCTTATTTTTATAGGTATAGTCTGTGAAATATATTCAGAAGGGCTCTGAAAAATAATAAAATGAATCATAGGACAGTCCCTTATGTGGTTGGAGACAGAGATTATGTGAGTTGTAATAAACTGTTACTATCTTGGGTTATGATTATTTTTTTACCTGTTAGTGGCAGCAGTTAGAGCTTTTACTTTATGGTGTGGTCTCTGCTCTCATGCATAGCAAAACTACACAGTGGAGATGAGAGTGAGATCAAGAAAAAGAAAAGTTTGATTCCCAAAAAAAAACCACAACATACTCCAACTTAAATATGAACAAAAGCTTGGTGAATGATACCTAAGACAATTGAAGCATACTTCTTTCTGTGATACAACTGCAGAGAATCCTAGCAAGTTTTCCTGGAAATGGAAGCTTTCAAGGGACATTCTTTATTTAAAAAGCCTGGATTAGGTAAGCAAGACATAGGGGTTAACAAAAGGTCTCCTTATGAAAAGAATCCAGAGCTAAAAAGGTTAACAAACCATGAAAACACTGCAATCTCAGTTTAGTAGTAATTGCTTTTAGAATTAGATATAATATGGATGTATTTAAGAAGTGATAAAATTCTCAGCGATATCAAGAAATTGTGCCAACTTTAGTTAGTGTGCTTCCTTATGAAATAAGAATGTTAGAGAACCAAAGAAGTACTGAAATGTCCTTTAATTTGTTGGCTTTTTTTAATTTAAAAAATTGTAGATTATGGACATTTGCTTTTGGAACGGTGTCTTGCCAATGGATTGCAGTGTTAGTGTAATTAACTTCGAGGATCTCATTGGAATAAGCAGGCCAGAGGGAGGTTTCTGCTCTCTCTCTGAAGGATCCTGTCAACTGGCAACATCAGAAGGCCTTAACTGAAGCCAATTCTCCGTTCATTGTGCAGAAACATTTGGATAGGAGATGAAGAGTTTGTCTCCCTAAGTCTGGATGTAAGGAATAAGAGTATTTGTTGAAACAATGGCAAAAGAACATTATATCATTTGTTTTGTGGCTTATAAAATAAGATACTTCCAAAACTCAAACATCCTATTGAATATGTTAAAATTCACATACGAAGAGACTGCTATTCTCTTGTTAAAATACGAGTGGCATGTGAAAGGTTTAAAATATTTTATAGCAGGTACTAGTATTTCATATTTTAGAATATTAAAATTATTTAAATGCCTCTAGGTTTATTGTGTGCACCTGTATGTGCACATCTTCCATAGTATAAATGTACACATTTCGCTTGTTCTTACAGTAAGAAAATTCAAGCATATGCAGTGATTATTTTATCAGATACAAGCGAAGTTTCAGAGCTCAGTTCATACCTTTTTTTTTATAAGTTCGGAATCATACTAGTTGTAGTGGTAATAATGATTATTGTTTTGTATTGCTTTATAATGTTTAGAGCCTCTTTACATATGCTAGCTCACTTGAAGATTTGATAGCATAGTAAAGGAAATTTCCATTTATCTACAAATCAGATTTCCAGCAACACCACCATATGGAACATAGCCATGAGTCTGGAAATAAATGGAAACAGCTTTTGATTGAAAAACAGATGTCGCAGAGCCCGTAGTTTAGCTTAATTGAAAAGATGAAGCCATCCTCAAGCCATTTACCTAAAATAAAGGAGCAGATTAGAGCCCACTTGATTCATAGGAAATCATGAGGTATAACAGCTGGCAAGAGGAAACATAAGTAGACAAGGGTCTTCTGTTTGCTTTGGGTTATTCAGCACACAGCCTGTACACATTCCATGGAGGGACAAGTAGATGTAGGCACTCTAGTAGGCCCATTGAATATCACTCTAGTGACTAGAATCTAGTCTAACACAGTGTAATAACTGTTTGGCATATTGCTGACATTATAGGTAATCAGCAAGAGGTTAAGTACCCTGGTGAAGGAAGCAGGAGAATGTGCAATGGTTCTTTTCTTAGTATCTTCTGGGGAAAATATTTCATATGAAAATAACTTCTGCAAGTAAATGAGGTAATCTTTGGTTTTCAAGAAAATTCAGTCATGAGCCAACTTATTTACCATAATTTACACAATAAATAAATTAGGTTATTATAGAACAAAAGGGAGATTAGTAATTTTGAGCTCTACAAACTAAGTAAAACTGTTTGCTGCAGTTTATTCTTAATATTTAAAGGGAGCGCTTAGAGAGGGTTGCTACCTATATTTTAGTTATTCTTCCAAGTCCTACTAGCAGAACTGGTGGGATGGAGCCAAGTGCTTTTGGTAATGTCCTTGATTGTGTTCAACCCCAGCAGCCGTTGTCAAAATATTAAGCTGCAGTTATCATTCCTTCAACAACTACTTAACCAACAGCTGCATACAGAATATGTCCAACACATCTAAACGAGATATCAGAGAATCATAGAATATAAGAGGTGGAAGGAGGAGATCACCGACTCCAACTCATCCTCTTGATGAGAAAACTGAAATCTATAAAGGGTAGATAATTTATCCACCATCATGTAGCAATCAGGACTAGAATCCAGTCCTCTGGTCTCTATTCTTATAAGAAGAATTCTACCCTTAAAGAGGTAAGATAACCCGAACAGAAACATACACGTGAAATAAAAATTTTGCATATAAAATAAAGGGAAACCCCCATTATAGTAAGTATGTCTTAAATAAGTGAGGAAATGCACCACTTTCTATCTCTGAATGATCTCTTCACAGGAATTGGATTCTGTGAAAGAAGGAACCTTTGTGGCACTGAAGTGAGGGAACTAGAGGGCACCTGGAAAGATGGTAGAGCAAGGCCACTTTTGCTTTGGCTGTAGACAGGTGTAAAAGCCTTCACGTCCCCAAGGAGTGAGGGAGCAGGACAAGAACTTTTGCCATTAGAAGACCTTTCTTAATATAGGTCTCATAGATGAGTGGAAAAAAGCCTATATTTAAAATTGGGAAATGTGGATTTAAACACAGGCTGCTTTCGCCCTTCGGCAGAGTGTGTGACTGAACTCCACTAAAACTCGGCTTCTTCATCTGCAAAATGGAAATCAATAATAGACTAACTCACAGATTGTTTGGAAGTTCAAGTGGAAAAAATGTATAAAGGTTTTTTTTGTAACTGGAAACATTCAAGTGTTAGATAAATAATAATAATTATTGTCATTATTATACTACATGCACTTGAGAAAACTATTTCTTTAGAATAAAGGCTGTTTTGGAGAAGGATAAAACCTGGCATTTGGGCAAGTTTGGCTTCCATTTCTGCATACCTCTAGGCCAGTGGTTTTTCATCTTCCATTGATGTGAATAGTTTACCATTCCTTTCCTAGACCATGAATTTCCCCAGGGTCATTACAGAGCTAAGCACCCAGTGCTGGTAAATGACGCAGAGGCCGATGAGGGTGGCAGGATTCTTTAGCGGAAAGAAGATGAGGTGCCTGCATGTTTGGCTTTTGGAGACAAATAAGGAATCTTGACACTGAAGTATTAAATGTTCACTGTGCCATTGTAGCAGTCCCTGATGTAAAGGTATTTTCCATTGAAGATAGGAGAATCACAATTGAGTAATTACTAACTACAGTACTCATGTAAAGTTTAGTAATGAGTCACCGCTCATCCTTCTCATGCATGTTTATTGAGTATTTAAAATGTTCTTCAATAAGCACTTCATCTGCATGATCTCGTTTGGCGATTATATTATTTACTGATAAACAAGCTAAGGCCCATTGAATTTTGCTATATCCAAGCTCTCTAATTTAATTTTTCCCTAGCTAGAGTCTCAGGTACGCTTTTTTTGTTTTTTGTTGCTATCTTGGCTTCACTGAGACAGGTGGTCATTCTCCAAATTAAGGAGGAGTGGAGGCATCACTCTAAAATCAGTTCAACAGAAAGGGCCAGCTGTAGATAAAAGGAGTATCATTGAAGCATATTTGTAACAAGACTATATCAGTTCTATGTTAACCATACAGTCCCTATGCTAAGAGGACTCAGTGAAGAAATTCATGAGGTAAGGGAATTGCGTCTGCTGCTTTCAACATTGCATCCTCAGCACCTAGTATAACACTGAGCACATCATCAGAGCCCTATAAATACTTTAAATGAATGAATGATCCACAGGTTTTATTTTAGCCAACAGCTTTAAACTTCTCTTTTCCCTCTCCTACATTTTCTACTAAAACCATCGCACATAATACAACTGCCCCATTTGGATTTAATTTTTTCCTCTTTTCCTTGTCCAATTATAGATGTAGAACGAATGAAGAGACAGATACTCCAAGACCTACCAAGAGAATTGGAGCGATGTAATAACTGTCATTAACCAACAAGGTGGATGTTAGAAGTCATTTATATATAGACATAGTCAGTATGACATCAAGGAGTCAGTTTCTGTTCTGAGAGTGGCTCTCTTAACGTTCACTATTTTCTTTGATCTGTTCATATCTATATCATTTGGTTTCTTTCAGACCTCAAGTCATCTGAAGACTTTCTGGAATAATTTTTCCAAAGAGAATGTCAAGATTCCAATAGAAAATGTTAGCCTCTTGACCTGATTATGTGCTCAACATTTAGATTTGTTCAGGCAAATTAAATGATTGTGTACTTTCTCGAGCTGTATTCATAATAATGATTCTATTTGCCAGTACAATTCAGCTTTTGCATTTTGCACGTGCATTTTTCACTTGCTTCAAAGAGACTTTTCCAAATATTTCTTTTAGTCTGTTGACAACCCTTCCACCTGGTACTTTTAGTTGAACGTGATGGTAAATATAAGCCATTCTTTGTCTTCCATTAGACTCCTTCAGTGTCTATACATGTGAGATTATTGACAGAATCAGATATTATTTTATAGTAGAGTTACAGCTGTCCAAGTTCTAAATAACAGCTATGACTAACCCCATGGGGGAAGATTCCTAATAATTTTCCAAGTTTTCTGTGTTAGTGACAGGTTTCATGCATACACTCAGCTATTAAAGCATTAGAGTTTCTTTGATTTCTTAATCATTAACAACTTTAGCTCTGATTGCCCACGGAGTTGCAAGCTGTTAAAATTATCATTTGCCTCTTACTAATTTTGAAACCAACAGTTGTTTCTTCACTAGATGCAGCACAAGTCTTTCTCAGAGCACACACAACTCAAGAACGCAAAGAATCTACTATATGAAAGCCTAATCTGGAAATAATGAATATGTAAAATAAACGGGGGGAGCGTTCAGTTTTTTAAAGGATTCAACAAAACTTTTTTTCTGGTTTTTACAATTTAGTATTTAAATGGTGATTGTTTCATGAAGAAAATAGAGAGGCAGGGAATCTGAAAATGATGTTTCAATGCAAAGAGGTCAACTGAAATTCTGCCAGAGTTAAGATAATGTTGGATTATCTTATAAGCCAATAGAATATTGAAAATATACTGGAAAAATTATTTTTATACACAGCCTTTTCAAAACCATGCCCCTAAGTGCTTTGCCGATAGTAAATGCTCAATAAATGTTTGTTGAATTGATTTGGTATATGTTAAGGTCAATTAATATCCTGATAAAATGAAATGTTACCCTGAGCATTCATTCATTCATTGGTCTATCATCCATTCAGACATTTTTATTTACATTTCAAATGTAGTTTATTGAAAAACAGTTGTTAATTGATGACATTTTATTAAAAAATGACTTTCCTCTAGTGTTATGGATATACTTCAATAACAGTGGTCTAATGGAATTTATGTCAGGCCAAGAGGCTGCTAAGGAATTGTGTTGTGCAGACTCATTAAGAAACATCTCAGAAGCATGTTAAAATAATCAATTCCTAAGCCCCATTCTCAAAGATTTTGTTGGGTAGATCTAGGGTGAGCCTAGCATTTGAATTTTTTGGAAAACTACCCAGATACTGTCATACAATTAGGTTTCCAAACCTAATATAAGATAATAATTGTTCCAAGAAGAATCAGTTACCACAGATAATAGTTTGTTTAGCCTATTTTTGATGTGCCTGTTATTAATTTCCTGTTAAATTCCCTTCTTCTCTGGGAAGACCCAACCCTCTGAGGCAATGCTAGGGATACGATGTTTTTCCCAGAGTATCAGGAAAATAAACATCTAGCATTCCTCAGTCCAATATTTGTGCTTTCTGGAGATTCCTTCTAAGTACCAATCCGATGCCAAGCAATACACTGTGGATATGCCACCACGTGACTTAGTATTTAAAACAAAGCAGGAAAAGCAAAAGTTAGCACTACCTAGACGTTCTCTGCTGCTTAGCTCACACTAATACTGCTCTTGTATATGAGCCATATTCCTGTCCTTCCTAAAATCACTCTTTGTAGTACAGACCCCTCTCAACCATGTCCCCACACCTTTCTCTGAGGAGATACAACGTAAGGTTCTGGCAACTGAGAATGGATACACTTGGTACATCTCTGCCTGATCCATTCAATCCACTATTCACCTTGCTGCCCTTACTTTTATAGTTACAATAAAAGTACTCATTTTCCAGCTCTGACTATATTTTCTTTTTTTTCTTCACCTCTCCTATGTAATATTTGTGTTCAAATACTGACTTACACGGTTTCTCCAGAGTTTACAAACTAATTTCCTTTTATTCCTACAAGCTAATACTGATGCATTTTCCATCTCCTGTGTAACATAGTGCACCTCCAATCAGTGCTTCCCATTCAATATCATTATTAAGCATAATCGTACATTAATTATAACATATTATGGTTTTGAATGCTTATTAAAAATACAATCTCTCTTTCCTTTAGGAACTTCCACTGTCTACATCTTTCTCAGGAAGTAGATAATTTTGCTTGCAGGCTACAAGCTTACTAAGCGCTGTGTGCAAGTAGGTTGTGACATAGCATCCATCTTCTGAGAGGAGTATATGTCATTTCCTTTCATGGTGAAATTCCACTTGTCCTTGATATTTGTACCTGTTAAGCATCCATAGTATACTGGATGCTGTGAAGGACAAAGGGACTTGGTAAAGCACAGCTGGGCGAAGTCTCATAGTTACTCTCTAATGCTATATTAAAATTTAATAAATTGAAGTCTATAGGAAATATTTCCATTTTCTCTTCTCCAAGGTAAATAATTCAAAGTCCTTTAACAACTTTTGTGTATTAACTCCATGAATTCTATACTTCATTAACTTCAATGAAGAAACATGGTTAAACAATTTTAGCCTATTTTATTAGTGAGATAAAATTTCTTAGTTGAAAAGGGGAGGCTAAAATCAACGAAACCTGGAATGGGTCAATGAAGACAAGCGACTTTCCTAAATATATTTTCTAAGGATAAAATCATTTACATTTTCTAGAACAGAATGGTTATCAACTCCCTCACACAAGAACTCAAAGCTCTTGCCTCACAAAGCTTTTTTTTCTTGACTTGCTAAGATGATTTTTTTAAGGAGAAAATTAAATGAGAAAAATATTTAATTTTCATGAACAATGCTTCTAGCAAATCATAACACTAAGCCTTTTGCCATTTCTTGGTATGGCCCAAATTGAAAAGTACATTTACATGGTTTTTCCATAAAAAATAGGTTTGAGTTATTCTATATCATTAGAAAATAGCAACCAACATTTTGGAGATGTGGGGTCATTGCTAAAATGATAACAAGGATGAAGTGTGTTGTAGCCTTTTTCACCCTGTTCATCTTCTGACTTTTTTTTTGCTTTTCACAGTTCTGTGTGAGATACTGACATATACAAAATAAATGTAAATGTCACTATGAATGACTTTGGTATTTTCTTTGAAGTTTCATTTATCTGAGTTATAATTAATGATACGTAAGATTGAATCATTCCTTAAGGCAACCGGAGCATTAGTTTATATGATGTTTCACCAGGTCCATTCATTTTATATCTGTTACCAGGGTGCAGGCATCTTTGAGTATAAGCTGTTCATGTATTAGGGACATTGTTATTCACAATAATTTCATATTAATGATCCAGTTGCCTTATGGTATTAATGGAAGAGTCCAGTGTCTGAATGGTGAGAATATTAGGTGGTTTTGTTTATTAAATATAAGCAGAAATAAGGAGAATAGGACAAATGGCATAAAATGAATGATGTTATCTCTAGGACATAAGCTTTTTGGAGACTTTAATTTTTTGCTTAGTTTTCTGTTTTTCTAAATTTCTATAATGAAGAAAAATAAATGAAATCTTAGAAAAACATTATAGTTGCTGCTTATTTCTTATTTTGTATGTGCTTATCCTAGGAGGGTTGCCCAGGCGTTTTTTCCATATGTGGTATGTCTCTCCCCAGCAGTCTTTCCTTCTTTCTCATGCGGCTGAAGCATATTTTCCCTGTGTTAGCAGTATGGAAAATCCATAAGTTTGTATGACTAGTACCTAAACATAAAGACATAACTGTAGCTGACTTGGGTTTATTTTTAAATCTGGTAAGCTAGGTTTGTAGATGCATTCTTGCATGTATTTTGCTGCAAGCTGATGCTTTGGGTCTTTGTATTTGCAGATGTGGAGAGGATTCAAGGAAGATGAATGTGTTGAGATGCATGAGAAGTTTTAGCAGATAAGAAAAACAGTATTGTAGAGTTTGTAGGCTGTTTCATATTTTAAAGATATTAATTAATTGAAAGCCATTCATCAACATTTCTCAATCCATAGTGCCTAGATCTTAGTTCAGATTAAAGTCCCAACATATTTAAAATGTTTCTCCCTTGATCTATTGGCCATTAAAAGTTATGTTCAAATCATGTATTAAAACTATAATCGTGGATGTCTTTGCCACTGCTGTCCAAAGAAAAACCTCATAACACTTTCATTCTTAGGTAAATTTATGAATTTTTCAAAAATTGTCCCTCCCTCTTTTTTTCTTTTCACAATTGAAAAAATTTCTTCATTCTAGCTTTATGAGACTGTCAAGGAGGAAAAAAGCCTACAACTATCATGAGATATTAAAGAAGATAGAATAAAATTGAATGCCTTGGGAGTTTTGTGTAGTACTAAAAAGCAAGGAATAATTTGGTTTATTTGTTTTTTTCCATCTAATATTTTTAGGTACAAGCCTATGCAGAAAGTGGATGGGGTTGCAGATGGTTTCACAGGAAGTGGTCAACAGACAGGCACATCTGTTGAGCAAACTGTAATTGCCCAAAGTCAACATCATCAACAGTTTTTAGGTATGTTAAGGTGTAATGCATATTAGTTGCTATTAGGATTTTGAAAACAAGAGAACAATAGTAGTGTTTTCTCCAAGTGCGATGTCTATTATAGATGTTAATTACATAGAAAGACCTTTTTTGTGCTGAAATTATGCACATCATATGCTATTTCTAGTGCATTTATATTTTCTCATGTTCATTATAGCTTATTTTTAAAAATCTTGAGCTATGTAGGACTTTTAAATGTATAAAATTAAAGGCTTATTGCTGTGAAATTGTTTTCCAGAATTTGTGTTAATTGGGCTTTTGAGATCAAAATTGTGTTGTGTTTACTTTCAGTAGTAATGAAAGTGCCAAAAAGAACTCTTATTTTCTATGTATAAAGTTACATATGCATACAGTGTCAGATTAGAAAAAAATTATTATAAACTTGAAAAAATTAATTGATTTTTTTTAAGTTGATCACAGTACTTCCTATGATTTTTTTTGTAACTTTCTAGATCATATACATGTTTCTTTTTATTTAAAGAGTTAGGAAGTGGAACTTGAACATTTTACATATTCCTGTCATAGCCAAAGGTGCAAAAATGGCACTTTAATTGACAGCTCTTCTAGAGGTGAGCATGCATAGTTTCCGTACAACAGATCAAGATAAGTGGAAGCTATCAGAGAGTGCGTGTGTGTGTTTCTGTGTGTGTGTATATGTGTCTATGTGTACTTTCTGACAAAGACAACTAAAACAGACTCTCAAGTAGGAATAGCTACTGAAGTTGAAAATATTATGGCAGCATTTCCCAAAGTAAAGTTCTCAGGTATATTTTTGTGGACTTCTGAGCTCTCAAGAAGAATATATTTTTATTTTATGTTTTTATTTCAATTATAATCTTAAAAAAATGAAAGCCTATTATGGATTCCCTAGAAGCCTAGAAAGAGTACTGTTCTGCAATTTTATTTTCCACATTTGTATTTGAATGTATGATAAAGCAGGCACCAAAATGTATTGCATTAATTGTCCCGAGCTAATGAGAAAAGAACCGAGATTTACTATGTAAATTATGCCTTCATCCCAAGGGAAGGCTAAATGATGTCCCAGCACTCTGTGTGGAGGACAGTTTCACAGCTCATTCAAATATAGAAGAGTAATGGGAGAACCAGCACCATGAAGTATGTGTTGGTATAGGCCTGTCAACCCCAAAAGATCCTGCCGCAGTAATCAATATCGCATTCATGTTGCGAGAGGTAATCATTTACTTACAGGACAGCAGCAGCAGCCATCATATCCAATTAATGTTGTTCAGTTTAATGTTATTTTTGTAGTTTTCTTTGTATTTCTTTTGTAGCTCTTGTGGTTTGTGATTATACAAGAGATATGAGCATAATGAGTTTAAGGCTAGATTTATTTTTTACATACTTAAGTCACAATAGTAAAAATAGCTAAAATTGATACTGGCCAGCTTCAGAGATAGTTTTCTTTTGAGAGGGGCCCTATATTAAGAGACGCTGTGATCTGTTGTTTACAGTGTAGTCATAGTGAAATTTTAGTTCCAAAAATTTTATGTTCCCTCTATTGTGCTGATGATGTTGCCAAGTTTTGTTTGCAAATACTAATATCAAAAATCCTTGTTCTTTGGACCTCTGAGCTTTGATTTTTTTTTTCTTTTTAGTCTTCTAAAATTTTCCTTCATTAATCTGTAATTGGCACCATCCACAAAGCTTTTTTTCTGTTGTGTTGTCATGGTAACAGATGCATCTCGAGCACTTCCAGAGTTTGGAGAAGTTGAAATCTCTTCTCTGCCAGATGGTACTACCTTTGAGGATATCAAGTCACTGCAGAGTCTTTATCGAGAGCACTGTGAGGTAAGTCTTTTCAAACAGTACAGCCACAGGCTAAGTTTTGCTAGACAACGTGCTGAAACAAAATAATCAAAGTTATTCCTAGAAGACAGATGAAGTTAGTTCATGTTTCTTTGAGCACTAATAAGTTAATTTTTCTTCTTGTCTCAGAGTGGAGAAGTGAGGAAAGTGGGAAAGGATGAATACATTTTAATCTCCATCTTCTTAGCCAATCCTAATATGAATCCTTTGATGCAGCAATTCCACTTCTAGGATTTTACCTTAGAAAAATGTTTACATACAGATGAAGAGATAAGTGTACAAGGAAACTGATTGCATTATAGTTTTTAATGCAAAAGATTGGTTGTAACTTCAATATCTAATAGGGCACTGAATAAATAAAATATAGTGTAATCTATGGGGTGGAATATTATGCAGCCATTAAAAAGAAGAGGCAACTCTAAATGTACTAATATGGAATAAGCTCAGGATTTATGTTTAAAGGAAAAAGCAAGATTCAAAACTGTATAGCATGCTATTATTTGAGTGAAAAAGAATACACACACTCACACACATATACACACACACGAGAGTGTGTGTGTATGTGAGTGTGTGTGTGTTGATGGTTGCCTTTGTAAAGGAAACTGGGTGACTGCGATTCCGGGGGAAGAGACCTAATTTTTAAATATACCCTTTTTACATTTTTAATTTTACACCATAAGTGTATATTTATATCAAAATATTTTCTAGAAATGTTTAATAAAGCACTTTAGATATTCTTTCTAGGAACCATCAAGACTCCAGTTTTATTTTGTTTTTGTGGTTAATTAAGGTTTCTCTTGGTATTTTCCATCCCTACTCCTATTCCCTTTCTGAATTGGCTACACTGTCTCCCGGAGGTGAACTCTCCTCAGGCCAGCATGTTAATGTACCTGCACCTCCCCTGGTACCAAAGGGATAACGTATTGCAATAAGAGTCTTCATAAGTGCCTTTCCTTTTGAAAGAAGAGCCTGTTTAGAATTTAAGTAGCTTTATTCCAGCATTATTTGTGATCTACTTAGGAGTAAAAGGTTATCCTTTAGATTTCATGAGCAGTCCTCCTAACTGCTGACAATGCAGTATACAGTGAGAAGTCTCAGCTTATAGCATTCACAGATATCTTCCTACTCCAGAAATAAGAATTGCTTGAATAAATCTAAGTGCTTGTCAAGGGTGCTAAATTATTAACAACCAAGGGCAAACTCTCTCTCTATTAACAAACCATGTGCCAAAAAGTGATCTTCAATGTATCCTACCAGTCTGTTCCCAATATTTCTTGGAAATGGAATGATGAAAGACACTTAATATTCATTTCTCTTTGACTGTGCTTTTCCCAATATTAAAGAATTTCTTGATGATACTTATGTGTCTAGAAAAATAATTTTTTTCTACTGAATATCATGTATATTCAATAAAAATTTATATAAAGATTCTCTAAGCAGTTTCTTATTTCTCTGTATTCTGGTGAACCTTGCTTTAAGCAATCCAGCCTACACAAATACACTTTGGATTTTTTTAAGTTTCTCATACTTACTCAAAATATAAGTTAGAACATGATTATTTACAGTATTAAAGAATGCACACTAAGATTTTTCTAAGTGAAAAACTCCCCCAATAAGGTGAAAATATTCTTTGTATTACAAAATTTTCATTAATATACCAATTTGCAGGCATACTCTATATGAAAAGATAGGGACATGTATGATAATTAATCTGTACGGGAAATGGCAGTCGAAAGAATAATCCTCATTTATTTCAGTCACCAGTGTACATGCCTTCTCTCGTGAAGCACAGCAGCAAATATAAAAAGAAGAATTCTAATATTTTTTTTCTGTCCACCTTCCAAACTTTTGAAGTTTAGGTGCCTGAGCCTCATATCCAACCCTGTAAATGGTCATTCACTCTAAACCAGTAGAATATAGATTATTTTAAGATATGTTTGCCTATGCATTTTAGTTTGAACATATTTGAAGGTGGGTGGATGGACAAATGATCAAATGTTTGATTTATTTGTAAAACTGCCTCAGGAGGCTTAATTTGTCCTTTTCAAAACAGTTAGAGATTATTTAATTTGAAGAGATACTAAATTTAAGATGCACCAAATTCTTTAGTTGCTTGATTTTATATCATATTTCCTACAGTTTATGTTTTAAAGAAATATTAATATACCTAATATTTTGTTTGTATATTTGAAATTTTCACAATTTATCAAAGATATTTTGTAAGTATCACTAGTTTCAGGTAAGGAACAAGTATAATTTTCTACACATGTTGCTATAACAGTAACTTTTTTCTTTTAACATAAACATAGTATTCTTATAGCTATCTCATAAATAGACATATGTGAGGTATTGTATAAGATAATTAGTAGTTGTCTCATTAATAGGTATCTTTTGGAATGTGCCTAAGATACAGTTGAGAAAGCAGCTGTAATAATTTGCCTCTTGGGAAGGTTCTGCTTTTTGCCTGGGGGGAGGGACATCTATATGCCCTTTACTTTCAGGGCTTGCACTGACATTTTAATTGTTGCTGATATAAAAGGATGAGGAGCATGTTAATTAATTTCTTCCCTTCCCTCCATTTTCATTACCCAACTACTTGCAACATTTCCTACTAGTTTCCAGAACATGCCCCAAACAAATTTAGCTTCCATTTGAATTGGTCTCAGGGTGTTTTTGTGGAGAACATCAGTTATGCTCTGTATCATGCATACGGCCAGTCTACAAAGGTAGCAGGCATTCTAGAATTACGACGTTACATTGTCCTCTTCTTGCCGAAAATACTCAGATTGACTCTCTTGATTGCCTGCTCGCATCTCTTTGTTTCTGTGAATTTTGAAGATCTTGACTGTGCTGTTGTCCCTGTCCTTGTTCTCAATGCTGAGGACATCAAACATATTATAATCACAACTTCTGTCCTTTATGCTCCAAATAAGCACAGAATCTCGTGTTCTTTGTGCCAGCAAGTTAGTCCTTGGTTTTATGACTGCTTTTATCTGTAGGTAAATTTACAAACCACTTGCAATGGCAGGGTAAGACTAAATATGATCATAAAAGATTAATGAAAGTGGCAAATTTTAGCATCAAAAAAAAAAAAAAAATCCTTGATGCAACTGGAAAATGGATCTAGGAGATAAAATTAAGGGGGAGTAGGAGGTGAAGTTTAGAAAAGGGATAGTCTTAAAGCCGCCCTCTAAAGGGAAGATGCAGAGATAAGACTGAATGGGAGGCACTGCAGGACCAAGGAGAGGTGCTTGCTGTGCTTTTTTTCTGCCCAGACAGGGGCTATCATCTGAGGGCCGGCTTCTGCTTGGCTGGGGACACTCTAGAACCCATGGTCAGCAGTCTTAGACAGAGCTTATTTAACCCTAACTCTATCTGCCAGGCACGAGAACCTCCACAGCCTTTACTTCTGGCCTCTTCGATGGTCAGTGGACACACCTAGCCCATGAGCGCTTATTTGAATTGAATCTATGTTCTGTGCCCTTCCTGATCTGAGAATAGGAAGAGTGACAGCAAGCCTTAAGCCAGAAAGAAGCAGTGGGTAAAAGAATAGAAGAAAATGGAGAGGAAAGGAAGCAAGCATGGCACTGGGGGATAAAGAGAGTTGACAGTGAGGGTGGGATATGAGGCCGTTACGGGAGGAATACAAGTTATCCTGCCTAGTCTTTCAAGAGGTGTTTTTTCTTCTTCCCTCCCCCACCCCGCAGCTAATCTCTTTTGTTTCCCCACTTCCATTGCAACAATTTAGTTCAGTTTCACCATGTTAGCTTATGAACCCAAAGGTATCTTTACCATGCAAGTTCTGTTACATTATACGCTCCTCACACATCCCCATAAGAAATATTATGAGGTAATACCGATAACCATTTTGTTTCTTAGGCAATATTGGACGTTGTTGTGAATCTTCAGTTTAGCCTGATAGAAAAATTGTGGCAAACATTCTGGCGCTATTCTCCCTCTACTCCAACTGACGGCACTACCATTACTGAATCAAGGTCAGAATCAATATGCTTTTCCAATTCATTTTCATGGCTGAGTAGATGTCACAGCTAATAAATGAGAAATATGTATACCAGTTGTGAACTTTACCTGATAAATTAAACGAATAGATTGAAATAACCCACAAACTGCTCTCTTGAGGTTTCAGCGTGTGTATTATAACTCCCACTTTATTGATTTGGGGGACTGCGGTAGAGCTATTTCATCCTCATGAAATTAGTATCATCTCTGCCTTTTATACCGTCAGAAAGTATTAACGTGCGTAGGCAGCTCTGGGGGAGTGTTATATATATCCAGTCGTATGGCACCAGTGCAATGGTGGTATAGTTCTAACCTCAGTAATATTTGATAAACTAAAACTATTTTTAAAGTCCATTTTCTTTTTTATCCTCATTTGCCATCTATTCATTTGCTACATTTATTCACACCAGCAATCTGAGTGAAATAGAAAGTCGACTTCCGAAAGCAAAGCTGATAACTCTGTGCAAACATGAGTCTATCCTGAAATGGATGTGTAACTGTGACCATGGGATGTACCAGGCTTTGGTGGAGATTCTCATCCCCGACGTCCTTAGACCTATTCCTAGTAAGTTAAATGCAGACAAGTACGGATGCTTTTGTTCTCATACATTCCACCCAGAAAGTATTGGGACGTGACATTGCAATCTAGCTTGATTCTAATCTCATTTAGATTTGCCAAATAGAAAACATGCAACACAGAGTATTGCCTGAAAGCAGCCTAGGGCAGAACTGTAGTAAGAGGGGGAAAATAATCTGTTTCTCAATCTTTAGTAGTTTTCTTTTTGAAAAAAAGCTCACCTATGCATGTGACAGCCCAGTGACTAATTGCAGGAACACTCCCAGGCCAGTCAATCATGTAAAAATTATTCCACCCAAGGACAGTTTCCTTCGTAATGCCAAAATTTTTTGAAACCTGTAATTGCTAGGCAAGCCTCTTTCCTGGCTGCTTTTGATTTGAAATGAATGTATCTTGGTTTCTACTAAAGTTGAATTCCTTTATAAAAGCATTTACCTTGTCACCTACATCATGCTAAGAACTACAAATGCAGTTTCCATTAACAGTAATGGTTAACTGGCATTTTGAGACAAAAACCTGTGTAACTACACGAGCATTGTATTCCCACTATGAAGCAAATAGGAATTACATAGATAAGCTAGATTACCTTTTCCAAGTGATGGTTGCTTTTTAAACTACACTGCAGCAAACAAAGCTATTTTCTGTAAGTGTCAACAATATAAATGCTACTATGACTACTTATCTTTGAGGCAGTTGGGACGATTTTATGCCTACATCTTTATGAGTACATACTAGTGACCTTAACTTTTAAATACACGGGATAGAATTTCCACTCTACCATGCTATTAATAAGATAAAAGCAGTCTTTTAGCTTGTGAAATTTGCAGCCAGGTACTTCTGGGACACTGTTCACAGTTGATTTGTGTTAAATTATTTCAGATAATATTTAAATAGGGATTTAGTACAATGAAAGGTGAAGATACTAACGTTTGTATGTTTATGTCCCCCCCCCCAAAACATGATAGATAACGGTGGAAGATAGGAGTTATCTCACCTGTTCTCCACCACCTTAAAATATATGCTTAGACACACATTTACATATAATATCAATAAACACACATAGATTTGTATAGAAATTAGTTTTTTTAAATATCCAGCTGCCATTGTCACATTTTTATAAGCTGCTAATGTTTTCTACTCTATCTGCACCAAGTTTCCTGACTAAAGATTGATTAAATGTGATGTTTTCATGGAAAATTTCAATGTGTAAATTCTCTACTAATTTATGTTTCAGAATCTGATTTTCTTTGTTTTGCTTTTTTTTTTTTTTTCTCCCTGTGCTCTGAGTTGTAATCTCTAGAGATGTTTAAGAGAAGTTGCATAGGGGAGCTCATTAGCCTATGACATCTTACCACCAATATATAATTTCTCTCATGAGATAAAAGATGTCAGGGAGCACTTTCTTTTTTGAAGCAAATCAACAGCATCAGTATTCATTAAATAATTCTGACATCTTTTGCTTCTATGTTAGCATCACAAGACTTTAACTTAAAAATTCAACAGTTTCCTAACTTAAATCATGTATCAATTTTAGTTAACTGTAAGCCTCACAGTTTAAATACACAATACATATTGGCTTTTGTTTTTTTGCAAATTTTGACTTAAAAACCAATTTATTCTGTCAAGTAGTTTGTCTCTACATTCAGCAGACAACTCAACTTCACGAATTTTCACATGAGTATAGTTTTGCTGAAATTACAAGATACATTAAAGTGTCAAGTAAATTTGGAAATTTAATTCCCAATCTACAATATGACTTAACAAAGTTTACAGTACAGTTTAGATAGCTATCTTCTGATTGTATGCATTTTAATATTAAACATGAGCAGATTGAAGTTAGCTTTGGAATAGATTTTAAATTTCAAACCATCCATTCATGAGAAAAGTTGTTACAGTTGATGTGCACAATTTGATCTGATATGAACCCAGAGAGAGCAAACATAATTTTATTTTTAAAAATTGTAATTTTATGGCTACTAGTACTTCATTTTACCATTTACTGTCCAGATGGGATTCCTTTTTTTAGCCAAAAAAGTCTGCATATCACACTAATTTAAAGTCAGCTTGAAGCTACTATATTCTAAAATACATTTATCTGAAAATGAAAAAACAACTTAAGTGTAAAGAATTACATAAGAACTCAACTGGTAACACTTAAATGTAAAATTATGACATGTAATTAAAGGGGACCCAAATGTCATTTAGTACAAAAAGATAAAAACTTAAAATCATTCGATATATAAAACGTATCATTTTATAATCCCCCTAGCATCAAATTTGTCTAGATAAAAACAAGACTCAATTTTTTAAAGTAAACTTTCCTGGTTCTTGGTTTTGTTTTTTTGTTTGTTTTTGAGATTAAATAATTATTATATATTATTAAAAATGCAAAATACAGATAGCCAAATCGAATCTTACAAAAATTTTTACTGAGTTTCAAAAAGGGTCGTTAATTTTTTTTCACTCTTTTTCATTTCCATTCATGCCTGCCCTCCATGGTTCTAGTACATAATACAGCAGAAAAATAGTTTTCTTTCTTTTTCCTTTTTCGGCTAAAGTGGGAAGCTTTGGAAATTTCAAAAGATTAGTTCCAAAGAAATTTCCAACTCATTGTTTCCAGTGATTCTCATGGTTAAGAGTCTGCACTTCTTGAGTGGTTTTCCTAATCAAAATTAAGCCATTTCAATTTCTCTTTATGATTTGACCAGTTAAATGAATCATTTTTAAAAACTAGTTGTTTTTATTATTGGATTAGTAATATTTGTATCGTGTGCAAGTAACTCGAGTAAACTAAATTATGTCTAACCCTGCTTTAACAAAAGTAATAGAGAATCATGTCAGACTCATTTGAGCACAGAATGAAAAATCAAAGAATTTAATCTTATCATTAACATTAATATTCTTGGGAGCCTTGGACAAAAATGTAACTTCTCTGTTTCTTATAGTAGATTACCAATTGTAATACCTGCCCATATTATAGGGAACCCACAAATATTTATTTTGTGAATGCCTCAAACGTGTTAAATGTCTAAATCTACTCCTTATACTGGAGAGCCTCAGGCACAGATGAAATAAAATGTTATTGACTGAATTACTTGTTGAACAAGAGAAGAATTCTGTCTTCTGTTATATAGCAATATCAATAAGCAGATCCTTTCTTGTAAAATAGTCAAAGATGCCTCTAAACATTTTATGACCACCATAAAAAGCTATTTTCATGGGACCTAACCCTATTTCAGGATTTAACAGATATGTGAAGAATATGAAATGGACTATTTTAGGATTATCTTAAGAATATAGGTCTCTGTGACAGCAGTTTTATCACACTGATATTTTATCTCTACCTGCCAAGTGAAATGGAGAATAGTTATCCAAATTTTCAAGTTAGGCCATTTAAAATTTTACCTTACTTTTCAACAAGAGTGAGAAATGACTGTTCTAATTGACATGTTCTAGTGTAAATAGATGCTTAGAAAAAGAGAGGAAGCATTGCATTATCTTCTTTTAACTAAAAAAAAAGGAAAAGGAAAATAGAGTAAGAACTTGGAAAATCAAATAAGTTTTAAAGAAAATAGCCTTTGAGCACAGAGCTGTTAATGAAAGTGTTTTGTTTAAGATAGGAAATTCCATAAGTATATTCACAACTGGTATATGTTGCTATAAGCAAAAATGTTTGAATGTTTTCATTTCCTAACAAAGTATTATAAGTATCTTGGAACAAAATAGCTTTAAAAGAAAAAAAAAGAAAGCCCAAAATGTAATTCTTGGATGCTTTCAAAGTTAGGAATAATGTTAAATAAAGTCTTGTCAATAAGGACAGTATGAGCTCTGTGCTATTTCATATGTCATGTGCACATGTTTTCCCTTATTCTAGCATAAAGATTAATGTTCTTTGCTATCTTTTTTGTTCTGCTTTTATTCTTTAACATTTAGGTGCCTTGACCCAAGCCATTCGAAATTTTGCTAAAAGCCTTGAAGGTTGGCTTTCCAATGCCATGAACAATATTCCACAAAGAATGATACAAACCAAGGTACACTTTTATATCTCTGCTTTTTCTTTTGCGTTTAAGAAATTCTTCTGAACTGTGACTTTTCTATATGTCTTATGAAATGGCATTATGTAAAATGTGGTATTATAGTACATAGAATTTTAAAACTGACTTTTATATTTGTGTTTCATATCCATGTAATAAAGAACTTGCACAAGAGATGTTTTTGATAATGCTCCTTTCAAAAAGACCAGAGAAACATTTTAAGTGTGGTGTATTTATAAGCCCTTTTCTAAAGCATATGTTTTAGATTGTTTAATTTCAAATATTAAAAAGAATAGCCTAGAATGTTCAAACAGTTCTTATTCGAAGGAGTTTTAGGATTTTTTAACTCCCCAACTATACTTATTGTGTTGTGAAAAGTTCATGTAAATGAATACTTCTTTATTTTTCAGGATTTTTTTTTAACATTGAGACTATTTTTGTGAATCAAGTAATCGTTTCTTAAAGTGAACAGTCATCTCATAATTGATCAGTATATAACAAGAATGTGGATTATTTAGCTAAAGATAGGAATTCTAGTCTCTACTTTGTCCCCTACTATTCATGTTACTTTAGGTTAACATGTGAACATACCCCATGGCAAGATTGAACTAATTCTCTCTAAACTTGAGTACCAGAAATTACATTTATGGATTTTTGTCAATGACTGTATCCAATATCGAATTCTAACAATATACATTGTCTTTCAATTTGGGGGTATGGTTGAGTGAAGCTCTTGTAGCTGACGAGTCTGTTTGGGAACACAAGTAGTTCTTCCTGCTTTGACTCTCGGTTTGCAATAACACTTTCTGTCTCTAAAGCATACAGAAGGAAACATTTCATTGATATTCTACCTTAGTTTTTTGCTTTAGACCTATGCTGTCAATACAGTAGAGGTAGCCACATGTGGCTATTTACATTTGAATTTTGAATTTAAATTTAATTAAAATTTAGTTCCTTAGTTACACTATCTACATTTCAAGTGTGCCATACTTCCTTGTGGATAGTTGGTACCATATTTGGCAGCACATATGTAGAACATTTCCATCAATGTAGAAAGTTCTCCATGACAGTGCTGTTCTAGGGTGCCACAGTAAAGTGGGCAAAAAATGAAGGTGCTATTTGACTATGATGGTCAGAGGAATGCTTTCTAACTTGCAAAGTCAGTCATATTCAAAACAATACTTCAAACAGCTGAAAACACCTCCCTTTCCAGTATCATCAAAGTGGATATGGTGGCAATCCAGCTGCAATATTGACTATGTCATTGATCTCCAGAGTTGATTTTATTTACCTTGGTGGAAGGTGCCTCCTGCTATGCCTCTCTTACTGATGTGCACCCTTTTTTTGGCTGAAAGTCAGTCAGTGAAAACAATCTACCCTGATAGAAGAAACAGAGTAATGAGCTCTGGCTATTGTTATCAAAATACCTGGGTTTGTATCCCATTATTGTAACATAGTTTCTGTGTAACCTTGGATAAACTACTTAACCTCTTTAAGTCATAATGTGTGTCTAGTAGGATGGTTATGAGAATTGAACAAGGTAATATATATGAGGCACTTAACACATTGCCTGGCACATAATATGTACTTGATTAATATAAACCACAGAAATTGAAAAACCACAGAAATTGAAAGAAGTGGGGGACTCTTTTGAAGGTATGTGACCTTCCCCCAAGTTCCACGTCCACATAGTTCTAAAACCTCTCACTATCATGATAGAGCATCCTGTGACCTGTGATCACCCTCTACCACTCAGCCAAGTGAATGTTTAACCAATTGCTTATCTAGCCATAGTGATTTAATGCCGTACCATACAGTCCTGTAAATATGTTAAAATTCACCTTAGATTGACTGTGTATGTAACAAGTTTCACTCAGATCATGAGATTTAGATATTTACCTAGACTGTTTTTTTGGGGGTTTTTTGGTATTATCTTGGATATCTTTCATTGTAACCTGGTTCATTCAGGGTTGCAGCAGGAAATAAATGGTATGTTCAAACAGGAGAATAATTGAAGAGAGTTTAAGAAGGGTCTAATTTCCAAATGGGTGAGCAGAATTAAAAAAAGGAATGGTAAAGCACTCCAGGACCGGCAATAGTGGGAAGTTCTGAGCATTCCTGTCTGAAGGCAGAAGAGATGAAAGTTATGGCTTTAAGAGATCCTCTCCTTGCTTCAGAACAGTGGCCTTAGAAAAGTAAAGCAGTGTCTGCCAAAACAGAGAGAGAGCAGAGGTTGTGGGAGAATAAGTATTTGACCACTCTTTATTCCCATGCTTCAGTCTCCTGCCAGTGCCTGTCTTTGGCCAAACCCAACTGGAAACCAGAGTATGTAAGGGAGGAGGTTAATGTAGTACGTTGAGGTCAGTCCTCCCGGGCACAGAGCAGAATAGGTAAGGATGGAAAGTAGATTTGGAAGGGCAAATGGAGATTTCCTGGCTAGCCCTTTTACAAAAATTCTGAAAAAGAGTAGTTCTTGTTGCTTGTTTCTAATAAGTTTGTTAGCTGTGTATTTGCTAATAAAGGCTATTGTGAACTCTTTTGTTTTACCTCAAAATTACCGAGGTTTCTATGAAATAAAAATAGTAAGAGTGAGTCTAGATGACGGTGCTCTGAAAAGTATATTTTTTTAATCCATTTTAGAAAGTGACACTGTACAGTTTGGCTTCCAAGTAAAAAGAAAAACAATTATTTGTCTAGTTTGTAGTACAGAGAGTAGAAAAGAAAGGAAAATCAACATTTTTCCTACTTACCTAGACAGAAAGTTATTTCTTGCTGTGGATGAGGAGTTACTTGTAAGACTGGTTTAATTAATGCTGCACTCAGATGTCGAAGAATGTGGGTGTTTGTTTTAGTCTTGACCTCAACCCACTCAAAAGGAAAATAATACTTGGTGTAGAGATTTAAATGTTATAATTTACAAGTAAGCTCTCTCACCAAATGAATTTGAAATAAGTATCAGAGGGAAGCATTTAAAATTTGGCAAAGAAATAAAGATTTGAACATTTGCAGTGGTTTCTTTTACTGGAGGGGGGGAAAATTCCCAGTTGAATTGGATTTCTTCACAGGTTGCCGCTGTAAGTGCCTTTGCCCAGACTCTGCGAAGATACACATCGCTCAATCACCTGGCCCAGGCAGCTCGTGCAGTGCTTCAGAACACTTCTCAGATCAACCAGATGCTCAATGACCTCAACCGGGTCGACTTTGCCAATGTCCAGGTACTCTGTTTGCTTTCAAAATGTGTCTTTTAAGGAAAGACACCCATTTTTTTCACCTTAATTAGGATCATCATATTTCTCTTTAGCATTTCATCAATACACAGGCAACCTCCATATTTACCATGTCCTGAAAGAGGATAGTTTTACTCAGCTATTACTTGACTGCTCCTCCGTTTTGTGGTTAACATCTGTCAACGTCTGCTAAGATTTATTGTAGTAGACGGCAACGTGTGTCACCAGGGTTTGCCAAATAGTTAATGGAGTGAGGACAATCACAATCACTGAAGGTAGGCAGGAGATTAAATTCTTTTGTCTCTTAGCTGTGGGTTCTGGAGCAAGTTACTTAACTGCTTTGGGCTTTACTTAACCCACTTTATAACACCTATCTTAGATTATTGTTTAAATATTTAGTAATACGTAAAGCCCTCTGCACTGTAACACACGAGACATTTGTTCTTAATAGTGCCCCACCTTGAAAGAACTGAGAACAAGCAATGAGACAAAATGAAGTTCTGACACACGCTACATACATACAACCTTAAAAACATTCTGCAAAGTCAAAGAAGTCAGACACAAAGGACCACCTAATGTATGGTTCATTTTATATGAAATCTGCAGAATAGGTAAATCCATCGAGACAGGAAATACTGTGTTTCCCCGAAAATAAGACCTAACCGGACAATCAGCTCTAATGCGTCTTTTGAAACAAGTATTAATATAAGACCCAGTCTTATATTATAGTAAAATATGACTGGACTTATATTAAATTTTGCTCCAAAACATGTATTAGAGCTGATGGTCCGGCTAGGTCTTATTTTCGGGGAAACGGTAGATTAGTGGTTGCCTAAGTCTTGATGACTGGGGGATTGGAAGGTAACAGGTAAGTAGTGTGGGATTTGTTTTGGGGGAAATGAAACATTCTAAAATTGATTGTGGTGATGGATGCACAACTCTGTGAATATACTAAAAGCCATTGAACTGTATGCTTTAAATGAGTGAATTGAATCATATGTGAATTATATTTCAATAAAACCGTTAAAGCTATATCATTGCTTAAAGACAAACTATTCATTACTCCATTTCTTAGAAATTTTAATCTGTAGTCTGCTCTAGTTGTATCATTTAAAATATATCAAAAAGTAATATTTGGGCTTGATTCATTTTAGGGTATAGTAAATTAGTTGTTCATTCTGACTTTCATGGACTGGGCTCAAACTTCTGATGTATATCAAGTTTTTTAATACGTATCTTTCTATAATCTATCACTTTATCAGTATACAACACACATACATACATACATGCAAATGCATAACCTTCACAAGAACAAACTGTCTCAAGTTTACAAAGTCATTAGCTTTACATATTTCAGTGGAATTTATATTAACTGATTTTAGTGAGAATTGAAAGTTCAGATTGCCTTAAAATTTATATTGTAATGTTTATTTCAAGCCTTCATTCAATAGAGATAGGTTTAAAAGAACCTTAAGAAAAATTGAATATCTAGTAGAATGTATCATGTCCTCCTTTTTAAAAATATTTTATATAGGCATATTCACATTGTATGTGAAAAGGTTGAAAGGTATATACATTAGCATGTTGTAGTTATCTATTAATGTTGGCCTTTAGATATTCCTAATATTTTGTTTTTTTGATTATTTTAAATTTTTCTATTGTCACATTTCAATGTACTTAAAATATTTAAAAGTAGTATTTAGGGGGTAAAATCTGAAAGTCTTTATGACTAATTAGATAAGAGCAAGAAGGATAGTAAATGGTATCATCAGCTGGGAATATAGAAGAAACCACAGATTTCCCTAATGAAGTGAATGGAGTTTGGGCATTTTGTATTTGACGTACCTCCCTGTTGAAATATCTCTTGAATAGTTAAAGTTTGTAGGATCAGTAGAGATGCTGGGACCAGAGGATGGAGATGAGGAATTTATTCAGTTAAAATTGTTGATTTGAATGATCTTATCCTCTGAGAACAAATACAATGAAAGCTATAGACACTCTTTACAGAAAAATACATACATGTTCATAATGTTTAAGTTATAGAATTAGGACCTTCATAGACACCCCTTTACAGAAACCTATCCTGAAAATATTATCTGGACATAATGAACCCAGCTTAAAAATGGTCAGATTTCGTTTCTCTAATTTTATGCTTAGGAAAATGAGGCCCACTTAAATTAAATGCATTTCTTAATGTCAGTTTAGTTGATTCAGGCCCTATATTGAAATCCATGCCATCTGACTCTCAGTCAAGGACTATATTACCAAATATGTATATTCTGACCTTCAGAGTATAGTTTGTTTGTTTTTTTAATCCTAAAAGACAACATAGCACTGGAAACATTATAAAACTATGGCAACCACTGAAAAGTAGCCTTTAAGTTCTTATTTTCATTGCTATTACCAAACGTGAAACTCCCCAATCAGAACCAGAAGGAAAATGGTAGTAATCAAATTTCTTGGCAGTTAGCGTGTCGATGTTTTCTCAAAAGTATATTTGTTTTTGTTGTTGTTTTCAGTTCTGTGAATTAATTTGTATTCATAACCTTGCTTTGACAGCTTTTGAGATTCACTTTAGTTCCCAGTCTATAAAACTTAAATGTATCTACCTAGTACCATTCAGAGTTTGTTTCTGTTTTAATCCTGAGGGACCACTTTTGGTCAATTGAATCTATTTATCCATCTGACTTACTCTAAATCTTCTCAAATGAATTGGCTTTAAAGTTTTATCTAATTGGGAGAAAAGAGAGAAAACTTCTGAAGGCAGTATAAAAACTGAATAGAATGAAAGACCCTGCATACTGTGGGTTCAGCCTTCTATTTTTCTTAAGTAATCGTGTGTTTCAGTCTTTCACACAGACTAGCTAATGTAGAAAAAACAAATCATGCTTTTATGTCACATCACTTTTTCATGCACAACAGCAATGGTAGTTTCCTTAACAACTGACAAGTAGTTGTACATTTTCTTAATTCATTTAAATTGTTTGGAGCTTTCATTATAATTTCCCATTCATGCATGTGGTTTGCATGCTGACATTCAATGAAAAGATGCTGAGTTGAACTTTCGTTTTGCTTCCTGTGTTCTGTCCCAGGAGCAGGCTTCCTGGGTGTGCCAGTGTGATGACAACATGGTTCAGAGACTAGAAACGGACTTCAAGATGACTCTTCAGCAGCAGAGCACCCTGGAGCAGTGGGCTGCGTGGCTTGACAATGTGATGATGCAAGCCCTGAAACCCTATGAAGGAAGACCCAGTTTTCCTAAAGCTGCCAGGCAATTTCTGCTAAAATGGTCTTTCTACAGGTATTATCTCAGTTTGGCCTAAGCTTTCTTTTTCAGAGTCTGCAAATGTACGTGTATGTACATGCTTTTCTGACAAAAGAAAATAGATGAGTGAAGACTTTGGTTTGCAGACGCTTCCCATTGTGATTGCCTCCCCCGCCAACTCACGGATTCTAACATTATGGCCTTGTACAAGGAGGCTTATGGAAATCAGCTTTCTGTTAGGAAAAGAAAGCCTCTTACTCAGATGGGGACATCTGAAATTCCAGTCTAGATAACTTGTTCAGCGACAGTCAGAAAAGGGCTACAGACCTCTGTCTGGCAAACATACATTATTTAGGCTTCTTTTCTTGAGGCCTTACCATCACTCTTTATTCTCTGATTCAGTGATTCTCAAAGGCCAGTAGCATTACTGTTGCTTGGAAACATGGTAGAAATGCAAGTTCTCAGGACCCTCCACAAAAACCAACCATAATCAGAAACTACAGAGATGAGGCTCAGCAATCTGTGCTTTTTAAAATGTCATCCAGGTGATTCCGATGCATGCTCAAAACCATCTAGTTCACTTCTTAATTTGATTGCTTACAACTGTTTTGAAACCTAGCTGCACATCAGAATTAGTGTAAAAAAAAGAAAAAAATCCTAGGGATCTCCCAAAACCTACTGAATCAAAATCTTTATGGTTAAGGAGTAATGATTATGAATAAATCAGAAATTCTTTCTCCAAAAATTTATTCCTGGCAATTCTAATGCATAACCAGTTTAATAGCCAATAATCTAGTAAGACAGTACAAAATGAACCACCTTTTCACTAAATAATAGATATAAATGTATATTTTTGCAAACATTAAAGAACCCTGGAAGGAAAGGCTTGCAGATTACTTGATATATGATCTCACATGTTAGCATAAGCTGTTAACCATAGGTCTGTCCCAAGGGTTAAAACAGAGTAAGCCAGCATATATGGTGTACCACGGTCCCCCGAAAATAAGACCTATCCTGAAAATAGGCCCTAGTTAAGATCGTCAGCCAGACGGACACATTTAGTACATTATGACAATGTTCCAGAAGAGGATGACATGATTGTATTTGAATAAATGTAGATTGTTGTCATGAAAAAATAAGACATCCCCTGAAAATACACCTTAATGCGTCTTTTGGAGCAAAAATTAATATAAGACCCGGTCTTATTTTCGGGGAAACACAGTACATATATATATGTACTTAGGATGGAATATTGACAGATGGAGTTCCGTTTCATAAAATAAGTTAGATAAGCTTTATTTTTGACCCAAGCCTTTGTTTTTGTGGTGGGAATTCATTTCTTTACTACTTTTGATAAAGGTGGCACCACTGGCTTGGGCCTAAAAGCCATACCTACTTTGACATTTAGGCAGCTTGCTAATTTCAATCATATGCAGTCATGCACATGTCAGAAAGTAGTGACCACAGGAATACCACTGACAGTGGCTGTGGCTACACTGTGGTTATTATCTGGACATCAGTGGTGATTTCAAAGCTAGTTGTGAGGAGAGAAGGTACATGAAGAGGTAACAGAGTTTAGGAATTAGTAGTGCTTGTGAACCCAGTAAACCCAAACTAGGATTTCCATCTTGTTTTGATCACCTTTGTAAAGATAGAACGAGAGATCTTTTAATTATGATGGTAGTTGCTTTGCTTTTTATTGTAAGTGACTTCTTTCTTTCTTAACTGATTTGGTCTAATTCTTATTTCTTAAACCGAAGTAGAGCTAGCTACACATCTACTGTATATGTGTAATTAAGAGTGAAATTATCCTTTCATCCTGAAGCTAGTTTTCTAGTGTCTAGCCCGGGCTCAAATGCAGTAAAAGTTTTGTGTTGTTTTGTTTTTGTTTTGGGAATGGAATAATCCCACAGTTCTGTCTCACATCAATTTCATACCTTTAGCCCAGACGATTTGAGAAGCACATATTAAGGTGCTGGCCTACTGTGACCCACTGGTATGCTTCAGTAAAGCCAGAGCTAGCTTTAAATCTGGGTGTTAATGAGAAGTGTAAGTTTTCTGTGGATACATGGGGAAGATTTAGAAAACATTGTCACAGTGTTCTCAAAGTAGGTGCAGCAGCAGTAGTAGTAGTAATAGTAGAATTCAACATTTTAATTTGGGAATATTTCTTAAGAAGATTTCAGGTATTTTCCCATTTGTTTGCAAGTTGATTTTTCATTCATCCATTTCTTTCCCCAGAAAATTACATAGGTGGTATATGTGCTTCATGAATGATTGATGAAACAGAAGGTTTACTAGCTGGTTGTTCCAAAACCTATATAACCAAAAGCAGAGTGCATCCTCTATATCAGAGAAAGCAAGTTTTTTTTTCTTCTTATGGTTTTCTTATGTTGTTTTGTCAGACCTAGCCTTACTCCTTCCTGTGTTTTTTTTCTATATTTAGTTGATATCATTTTAGAACTACATCCCTTGAGCCTTCATCTCCACAGAGAACTGTTGCAGGTATCTTGAAAAGAGAAAATTACTTACTTGTATTTCTTGTTCTCACAGATGCACACACCCCGTAGATCATCACTTGCCTGCCCTCTGTCCTCCCTGAGTTGGGGATAATTGGCTTGTTATTATTAGACACTATTATGGTTATTATTTTCATTTCAAAAAGACTTGGAGGCATACAGTTCGGGGCCACAGAAGGAAAGGCGTATTCAGACAGATGCATACCTCCTGCTATAGGCAAAGTCAATAGCTTAGAAACTTAAGAGCCTTTAAAATCAGAGCTGTTTTTTACTAAGGCCTATGAACATACTGAGTAATGAAAACTGCATTCATAAACTATCAGAGAAGCAGAATTGCAGGATATTTTTTTTTAATGTTTTTGACATTATAATAACAATTTGTCAGTTGCATATACAGACTCTTGATGTTCTGAAGTCAGTTAATCTCATAATTTCTAAAATTCTGTGTAGGCCGGGGTACCAAAAAAATGTAGACAAGTGGATACTTGGGTCAACGTTGCTCAAGCAGTAGTTCAATCAGAAGGATGTTGATGGTAACCACTTGGAGCATCTCTTGTAATTGCAGAAGTCAAACGTGACTTGTATTCATCTTTTGTTATCGGTATATATTGAGAATTACAATTTTAATCCAGTTTGTCTTTCTTAAAATGTATATACATTTTTTTGGCACCCTCTATATATTTACATGCTCACGAATATAGAAAAGGACCAGCAGAGAATCGTGATATCAACTGGCTGCTGATAACATTGCTGCAAACACCCTCTTTTCCAAATAGGGCTCTCTTTGCCTAACCTGGCTCTGAATGGCTACTGTTAACTCCCTGGAAAGTGGAAAAAAATAATCAGTGTTTCTTGGGAAGAAATGGAGTAGTTATGTGGGCCATTTCTCAGCTTGTTGTGTTTTTGTGGATAACAGAAATACAGCATTCCGAAGGGCTACCCTGAGAGCCAACCAAATAACCCACTTTTAAGGATGAAGTGTATAGCTTTGATAGTGATTTGAAAGGGGGCACAGGGAACCTACTTTGCCTAAAACTGGACAATATGTAACTATCCAAAAAGTAATCCTCTTTTGGGATCAACTGTAAGCACTGTTTGAAAAGAGAATTCGCATGGGAGTCCCAGGGGTGATGTCCTCGCCTTTCTTCTTAGAAAGGGTGTGACGTATCCCCAAATACACAAAGAGGTGGATTGAGTACATGGGTTAGGGTAAATGTTTCAGTTTTCACACAGTGAATTATAACGATAAATACACAAGGGTATTTCTCATCCATTATAAAATAATTAACATTTTTAACTGATTTTCAAAGGAGTTGAATTCGTGGTAACTTAGCAACATGAAATTCGATGGAGTCAATTTTGCAACATATCTTACAGAAGTCTGAATCGGACAATAGGCTTCCAATTAAACTGTTAATTATGCCATTTGATACTTGTGCTGTAGGACAGAAGGAATAAAGTAGACATAGCATTAATAATATAATTCAACTCATTCTTTTCTAAACATGACAATAATTTCATGGTGTGCTTATCAGTATTTTGAAAAGATAATTAGGTATTATAACTGAAGGTCAGCAGATATTTTTTTCTCCAACAGCAGTTGGTATTAGTGAGAGCTACTAGTGACCTCCAGACCTCATCACGTATTCTTCTCTTTTATTCACTGTCCTCTAGCCACACTAGTCTCCTGGCTGTTCTTTGAACACATCAAATGTAGTTCTGCCTCAAAGTCTGCATTTACTCTCCTTTCTGTCAGGCAGGCTCACATGTTCACATGCTCACTCCCTCACTTCAGTCCAGTTTCTGCTTAAATATTACCTCAGAAAGAATTTTCCCTGGCACCCTAATTGAAAATACCTGCCCCTATCGCTCTCCAACTTCTTACCCTGCTTTATTTTTTTCATAGCATTTATCACTGCCTAACTTTGTATTTTATATCTAAGTGTGTGTTTATTGACTATCTCTCCTACTATTAATAGAATGTGAATACTGTTGAAACCAAATTTATTCTGGCTTTTTCTTGAACAAGACCCTGGCACAGAGTAGAAACACAATAAATATGTATTGCGTGAATGAATGTGAATTCTCCTGGAAAAAAATAATTGACTTTGCATTTCCTTTAATAACATCAGAAAGCTACTCAATCTGAATATTCTCCTTAAGTCATTAATGTGATTTCAGGGTTATAGTTTAAGGAAATTATAAAAATCCTAAAATTTGAATTTAGAAAGATAGATAGATAGATAGATATTCCTACTTTATCTGTGATATTTATCCCTGTAAAGATCTATTGACATTCAACTGACTCAGGATTGTTTTTCTATATTAAATGAATGTTATCTTTTAAATAAATGTTTTTATTCTGAAATTAATATGTGTTCACTTTAGAAAATCTGGGAAACATAAAAACTATACAAAGAATAAACTTAAATCATCCATCATTTTACTCCCCAGAAAATAACGACTGGTAAAATGTTTTCTTTTAGTGTTATACAAAATTGGGATCCAATTGTTTACGACAGTTTATTATCTGTATTTTTCCCTTAACATTTTTCACTTGACATTATATCTCAAACATTCCTTGTCACTAAATATCCTGAGAAGCATAATTTTTAATGTTCTCACAATATTCCATTGTGTGTATGTCTCATAAGTTATTTAAACATTCCCTTTTCCCCTTATTCTTAAGCACTTAGGTGGTTTTTGGTATTGTGATAACAATTATAAAAACTAGTATAATGATTAGACTTGTATAAAAGGGCACATATACCCTCGGATAAATTCTGGTAAAAGGGTTTGAACTTTTTAAAGTGACTAGCACAATTTTAATAAATTTGCCATCCTAGCACTAATAAATAGTCCCGTTTATTTAGGGATACGATTTAAAAAAAAAACCCTGTGGATAGTTTTTATTTTTAAATGGGCCCATATTATACATTCTACTTCTTTAACTTAACATTATATTATAGACATCTTTCCATGTTACTACCTTTATGTCTAGTCTACTTCATTTCTTTAAACTATTGCAAATACTAATTCCGTATGTGTATGAACCATAATTTGTTTAATCAGCATCCTGCTAATGGGTATTTAGTTTTTCACCCTAGTTTCTCACAAGTATAAATATTGCTGCAATTAAAACTATCTTGCTTATTTGTGCAAATTTCTGGAATTAAACGTGCTTAGTGTAAAGGATGTGTGTGTTTAAAATTTTGACAAATATTGCCAAATTTCCCTCTACAAAAGATTAATGAATTTATACTCGTGGAAACAGCGTAAGTTTTCTTTTGCCATACTCTCTGCGATACTGGATCTTTTAATCTCTTACTGAAATAGATGATATAAATAAAATAGATGGTTGATTTGTATTTCATTTAATTTTGAATAAGATTAGCCAAATTTTTGTATGTTTGTTAGCCATTTATCTTCTCTGGGCTTTATTTTAAATGTTTGCTATTTTTCTTCAGCAAGAGAGATTGAGAGTGAATATTCTGCTCTTGCAATACTTAGGTTTTTTAAATTATTTACTTCATATAATCAATTTTGGATTAGTATAGGTAAAAATGTTATGCAATATTTTATTGTTATATTCACATTGTTTTGTTTTTGCTTTTTTAAGTAGAGGATTCTCTGCCTTTCAAATTATTTCCGTAGGAAAAGAAATGTTTAATTTCAATATCTATTATATTTATATTAATTATTTTTACGAATGCGTGATGTGTCACTGAATTATAAGGAAGATATGCATAGAATTATAAACAGAATTTGTTCATGTATCTTTGGCATATAAATGAAGTTCTTAATCTATTTTCAGTAATTCACTTATAAAAACTCCAAATTTCATGTATTCATTAAGGTATCTGACTCTAAGTTATCATTCACTAGTACTGCTGTTTATAATAATGAATATATTATTAACTCTATATAGTAGTGTATTAATAAGTAGTTTTCTTAGGATATCACATCATACATTATCTTCATTTGATGCTCATGCTAACCTTGAACCTTAAAATGTTTAATGATGTGCTGCTAATCAAGATCACATAGTGTTTAATGTGCGTTTAACTCCAAACCCATGGTTGTTGTATTTTTTTTTTCATTTTTTTTATTAATAGTAAATAGATCTACTAATGAGAGGTCCTCTGCCATCATCATATAGTAACTCCCTGTTCTTGCTGCCATAACCAAATGAGAATGAGGAGCTCAGCTTTTTCTGTTCTGTATATTATAATTACAATCAGTTATATTTATTTAAGTAGTGGTCTATTCATAAGTTTATTTCACATAATAAGTTTATTTGAAATAATCATGTAAGTTAGAGAAGAGCAAAAATACTGCTTTCATTTTCTCCCAAGAGGATAAACAAGCTCAGGGAAATGATTTGTTTGAGATCAGTAGGCTAATGAGTCAGAATCAGAATCCAAGGCTTCAGAATTTCAGATAGACAGAGATGATCTGTCTCTTGCCAAATTGGATACATAGAATTTGATATATTAGTGGCATCTATATAAGTAAAGTTGACATTACAACAGAAAACAGAAGTATAGTCTTCTATTTTTCCATCTGCCGCACATTGTATAATTCTTCACGACAAGCCAAGGCTTAGAATATCAGCCTGTACATTTGTGAGATTCTGTCTCTTCCTCCTATCTGAGACTATAATGGCTGTTTAGTGTTCCTAGGCCAAAAATATCTAGAAAAGACTACTAAATGAAAGCGATGAGAAACACATACACACGCATACACACACAACAGGACACCCCCACACACCCCACTCTGACTCTAAGTTAGAAATATTAAAGAGGTGTGAAATCATGGATAAGCTTAATGATTGGCTTGTCCTCAGTGAGGCCAAAATTTTATTTTGGACTCATTTCCATTTTAAATATAATTGAGTTTATTGTTAGTATTTTATTAATAATGTTGATATTTTGGTATTACAGTATTTTATCAATTAATCATTCACATTTTTCAAAGATATGCATGTTTTAATTGATTTCCTTACACTTATTTCTGAGGGAAAATCACCTTAATTTAAATGGAAATCAGTAAGAAACTGGAATTACTTAATAAATTTGCCTTCAAATCCAACTTTTAGAAATCCCTGTACATGCTCACCTATGTTGTACATTGCCACATCTGAGAACACTGCTTAGTATATTTTGTAACCTTTGTATGGCACAAATACATATCTGCAAAAAAAATGTACACCTAAATCATTATCACTGAGAGATGGTAACACAGTGTTTTCCCCCTCAAGAAGATTTTCACTTTGAATTGTTTTTTCTTATGGTAGTGATGAGTTGCCAACCTCTCAAAAATATTTTACGTTCATTTCTGACCCATTTGGGAGTTTAGTAGAATCAACAAACTTGCCTATGATAATAAAATGGCTTTTCCCAGTGAAGATCTGTCTAGCTCTAATAAAGATCTAATCAAGTCTCAGTGGGGATTACCCCTTTACCACCCTCTTCCAAAGAGTTGAGCCAACTGCTTTCAAAAATGAAATTATTCCATGACAGGTTGTGTACTATACCAACCTTTCACACCTCCAACTGAACTTCTTTTAAGAGGAAAAGTACATTGACCTCTAATCCTGGTCACTAATATTGGCTGCATGTATGTCTTTTCTCTTGGAACAGCTCAATGGTTATTCGAGACTTAACCTTACGCAGTGCTGCTAGCTTTGGCTCCTTCCACCTGATCCGTCTACTCTACGATGAGTATATGTTCTACTTAGTAGAACATCGTGTTGCTCAGGCAACAGGAGAGACACCCATAGCAGTCATGGGAGAGGTAAGAGAGCTATAATCCATGTCTGTTTGTTTTTTAAAGAACCTGAATTACATTGTAATCAAACAATAATAATTTTTGACTAAAGCAACGGTTCCTAAGCAAAAGCCTTAGACCCAGGAGGGGCTGTAGATTTATTTCAGGGGGTCATTAAACCCCTCTGTTCATGTATTTTCTTAATCAATTGCTTCTAAAATTATAGATTATGTCATGTGGAAGTTCATGGAATGTTTCAATGTGTCATAAAGGTGTCTATGTAAAAGAAAAGTTTGAGAACTACTGGACTGAAAAAAAAACATACTGAATGGAAAATAAGAAAGATTGATGCTTCTGATAAAGCTAAGGGCTAGGAATACAGAGGGAAAAGTTAAATATGTATTTTATAGACTTTCTCCCAATGTCCAAAATCAAAATGAATGATTCTATTTCAGAAGGCAATGACGATGATGATAACGATAGCTAACATTTTGGGGGCACTTGGCTATGTGCCAGGCACAGTTCTAAGTCGTTTACATATAGTAAAGCATTTAGCACTTAACCCTTTGAGATAGCTACTACTTTATCCTGTTTTATCAATGAACATCTGAGATTGAAGTTGAAAGCCAAGACACAGAGAGATTAAACGGTTACATAGCTATTAAGAGATGCAGATCTGTTTTGAATCCTCACTCTGATTTTCAAACTCGTGTTTCTAATCACTAAAGATGTGAAGGAAAAAATTCTCTTCTTCAGGATTTTTAGACACCGTAGTAAGCAAAATGTCTTATTTTTCAACAAGTGTCAAAAATCTAAAGCTCTCAAGTTAATATAAATAACATTTTGTTATTATAATTAAGGATAGATGCAAATGCTCAAATGATTCAACACTGCCTCATTTTGTTGTATTGAATTGGGAGTACTTTGAGATCTTGATGGATGATACCACATTAAGCAACATTACAAATTACCCAAAGCAGTAAAGAAGACTAGTTCATTTTTAAACTATGTGTATGTGCTTATTTAAATTAAAAAAGGGAAAATAAATATAAAATTATTTTCCTAGTTTAATACATATGATAGTAAAGGTATAAATTTAAAAATAGATTAAAATATCTCAAAGGCCCCTGTAAGTATTGTAATATAAATAAAATACATGTTAAACTTCCTCAGAATTGCTGGTTAAAATATTCCTCTTTACGTCTTCTTTAAAATCTCTTGTGGTATGCTGATTTATATGTGTTTGTATGATGTTCCTTAATGGTGATTATGTTTAAATAATGCCAACTATATATGTGTGAGTGTAATGCAGGGACTCAGCTCCCGCTCCCCGCACAAGAACGCAGGACATGGTGAGGCCAAAAAGGAACAACAACGGAGCCTTAGATAGGGGAGTCATACTACTATATTCTCAATGGCGGCTGGTCCAGACACAAAAGCAAACATCCGCCAGTACCCCAGAGAGGGGTCTTCCTGCACCCTAGTCTCGCTGGCGCCTGGTAGACACAGGAAGTAGGATCAACATGATCCACAATCCAGAATCCGCTTGCTAACCGCAGTTGCTAGCCACAATCTGCTCTTGATAGCGTAGCCACAGCAGTTATATTAGTGGCTAACGGCTAACTGGTTACAGCTTATGGCCAGCTAGCCACAGCTGAGGGCCATCTACTACCCGAGCCAGCACCTTTCCACATGAGGTCGAGAGCCTGGAAACTGCTCTCCGGGACTCTGTCCCTACAGTGAGATTAAGTGAGAATCATTATAGCTTTTACACTGTAAGCAGGACCTCCTGTGACCCAAACAATCTGGAGTTTTCTTAGATTTGACTTCCCCTTAGTGCTTCTTTCTTCAGGTCTTTAATAGGTGCCTTGTTGCAAAATGTCCAGTTGACGTGTAGATTAAGTACTGTAAAATTTCTCAACTCAGGGCCTAAAACTTCTGACCTAGACACGCCTTTTGGTATATTTAACACATTTGCCATCCACCTCAGATGTTTCCGGACCTCTTTAAGGGATGATCAGGGTAATGATAACAGGGCTCCTCAGGAACACCAACCAGGTGGGTAGTCCTGATCCCTGGTCTTCGCTTTCCTGGCATCTCCAGGGAACCAAGGCAGCAGTCATGAGCCACAGCGTGGAGCTGAGCAGCCTTCCCGTCTGCTTGTAAGGCAGGACTGGCTCACCAGCATGCAAACAAAAAGGGCCTTACATAATCACTACGGCCAACTAATCATTCTTATAGGCACTCCTTTTCTTATATATACTATGTGTAAACAACGTAAATGAATGTGACAGATTGTCAAATAAAGCAAAAATATATGAATAAAATCTAGATCAGAAAATAAGGTATGAACTACCTTCTGGAACATCAAAGATCTAAGCACACCTCTTAATTTCTTTGCTTACTATCCCCTTACTCAATTTATAGTAAAGTCCTTGGAGCTCTCTGTGCGCATACGTTATTCAGCCCAGGCCAATTAAGGCTAATTTTGTAGGTTTAATCCCCATACAACACTGATGCTTCACACACCTATTAGCCATATCATATTGGTTATCATATCATATTTGGCCCTGGTTATATTATCGTTATCTGAACTTTCTTGATTCTTGGGGAAAGGAGAAGGAAATTCAAGAAAAGGAATGCTGTTTTCTCGTGTGTACCTCAGATGTTATACTAAGCCTACCGTAGAAATCAGCTTGGAGGTCAAAAAGACTTCCTCCTGAGGCTCGGTTGCACGCTTAGCCCTTAGATGACTCCCCTTTCCAGACACCAAGTCCAAAAGTGCCTGTGTACACAATGGGAGCAACACCTCAGGCCAAAATCCTTTGAAATCCATAAAAACCACCATTCCCCTCAATCGCAGCAAGTGGTTTTTTAATCATCAGTAACAACAACCACAAAAACAATAATTGTCACTATTTATTGAGAACTTAATATACACTTAATAAAATCAAACTGTTGACCTATCTACTAATGGCCCTTTCTCAGTAAGTGATACTACAATCCTCCATGATCATACTGGATACCTGAGTGTCATCTCTTACATTTCTTTCTTTGTTGACCCCATATCCAACCAATTTTTAAGTGTGCCCTTTCCCAATACCCCCACCCTGGTAGAACAGCCAGTATCATGTGAATGCACAGCTGGTTGTGTTATCTCCATTTAAAACTGTTCAGTGACTTTCTCGTCTGTTAGTTAAAAAACAAAGTTCTTTCCTTGGTACAGAAAGTCTGGCCCTGCCTATCTGATTAAACCTCAACCACCCTGGTCCTACTCCTCCTGTTGCAATTACAGTGGTCTTTTCTCTGTTCTTATTCACCAATCTTTTCTCGTCAGTGAACCACTGTGTAAATGGTTCTTTCTACCTAGAACCCTCTGTTCCAATTCTCCTTGCCTACTCTAACTCCTACTTCGTTTCTTAAATATCAGTTACATAGGGAGGCCCAATTCCCCCAGACAACCTTAGATCTATACTTACTGAAGTGTACTTTTACTTTTAATTCTAGAACCTACACAATAGAAATTGCATGATTACTTAATGCCTGGAAATGATAGTGGACCTTGAGTCAGAAGAACTGAATTCTTATAGTTCTGTCATTTATAGTGGTATAATCTTGGGCAAATCATGTTCACTTATGTTGAATCCTAGGACTTATCTCTGAAAATAATTTATTCATTTGTTTAACAAATATTTCTTATACACGTACTCTAGGTCAAACACTATAATGATTAGGATATAATGATAAACAAAATGGATTTTGACTCTGCATTCCGGGAGCTTACATTTTAGTAAAGTATGCGTATTTATTAAATATTCGCATAACTATATAGCTATAAATTTTGATGAGTGCTATAAAGGAAAATTAAAGGGATATGTCGTGTTTCCCTGAAAATAAGATCTAGCTGGACAATCAGCTCTAATGCGTCTTTTGGAGCAAAAATTAATATAAGATCTAGTATTATATTTATATTTATATTACATTACATTACATTACATTATACCGGGTCTTATAATAAAATAAGACCCGGTCTTATGTTAATTTTTGCCCCAAAAGATGCATTAGAGCTGATTGTCTGGCTATTTCTTGTTTTCGGGGAAACATGGTAGGAATACTTAAATCAGGAGGCACTTATTCTAGCCTGGGAGGGCCAGGGTAAGCATCCCCCCAAAAACAATTGTTTAAAGTGAGATCTAAAAGACAAAAGGAATGAACTATATGAAGATAGTGAGAATTTGGCGGTCAGTGGTGGAGACCACTGCAAGCACAGGGCAACATGTGCACAGATCCTGCCTGAAATGGAAAGGAGGGAGCACAACACAGGGAAGTTGTGGGAAATCTAAGGCCCAAGCCCCAGAGAGACCAAATATACCCCATCACATTCAGCGGAGAGACAGAATTAGATTAGGATGGAAAACCGAAAAGTTCAAGTAAAACTAACACCCACATAGCACTGTTCTGAGTGCTTTGTATACGTTAACTTAATTAACTCACAACAATCGTATGGGCGAATATTATTATTAACCTATTTTACAGATGATGAAATGAGACATAGAGCTATCAAGTAACTTGCTCAAAGTCATACAGCTACTAAGTTATGAAACCAGGTTACAAAAACAAGCAGTTTAGCACCACAGTCCTTGCTGTTAATCCATCATGGTCACGAGTATTACCTGCTACAAGATGGGGTGAGTCTGGAGGGAGAATAGTCCAGAAATCCACCTGGGGAAATCTGGAAAATAGTCACAAACTTTGCTGGACTTTGTTTTGCTTTTATGGGTGCTTTATTTGGGACAGGTGTCAAACAGCTAAATAGATGCAGAAGCAAGGAAAAAGATTTTCCCTTTAAAGTAACTTAAGGATAATTATTATATTTTGTCATTAATATGAATTCAATAAATGAGTTTTAAAATTAACATTTACATGAGTTGAGCAGGCAGGAGGGGACCAATACATGTTTTATATATAAACACAGTATACAAACATACAAAATATCACTTTTGCATTCAATTGTTCAATTCAATACTGTTGTTTCAGTGGTTGAAATGAAGACTACTAGATAATGGAACCCCCCAAATGAAAGAGCATCACAGCTCCAGTTTTATTTTAAGTGTCAGTCTGCTACTACATTAATACTGACTAGTAAATTTTTTTAAAAGCATTTGCCATTCCAGAATTTCATTATCATTATTTTTGCCTGCATGATAAAAAGGAAACAGAATTTATTTACTGCTAAAATTTATGTAATTTTTTTGAATTTTTATTTAAATATTAAAAATGTTCCCATAGGCTTTCTGGCAGTAGTGAAATGTTACGAGTAGGAATAAAATAAAATAAACAAGTTGCATCTGTTTGCACACCTGCTAAATAATAAAAAAAAAGAAAAAGAATCATAAGGCTTTCTGTGCAGCTCTGACAAGAAAAATTGTGCAGAAAAAATATCCTTTTATTTGAATTTTATGGCTATTTGGAATCTATTTGGAAGTTTATAGTAGGTATGCTTTATTTCTTTAAAATATACATAGTCCATTAATATGTTCGCTGAATCTATAAATTTTGATTGCTTCATAAAATGGTTTTCTGTAACAAACATTTTTAGATTTAATCTACTAAATATATTTAAATTCTCTTTATCATATGTTTGATTATACTTATTTGATATTATACTTAAGCCGCCACCTATATAACCAACTTTTTGTGATAAAAAAAAAAAAAGGAACCAAAAGATGGTGTAATTGTTTAATTATGAATATAAATATTTTAAAAAAATAATGCTTTAATAATATTTTTAGGGAAAAAAATTGAAGAACCCTTAAGGATTTACCATAAAAAAAAAAATGTCATGGATTCATCAAAATTGCTATACTCAAAGTAGGAGAGAAAAAAATCTTCAAAACCTGAAAGCTAGAGAAGAGTGATAATAATTCAACAGGCAAGCTTTTAGGATAAAGTTTGAGTGAAAACGTCCAATTTGATAAAAGTATAATCATGGTAAATAAGCTTGGATGCTTAAAGTAAACCCAAATTTATGAAAATTAATTTCAGTGAACATTATTCTACTGCAACTAGTGAATACACTGAAAATGTACCTTTGGTATAGTAGACTAGTTATAGAATATTTTAAAAGGAATGAATTAGTTATATGCACCCCTATGTTCACTGCAGCACTACTTACAATAGCCAAGATACGGAAGCAACCCAAGTGTCCATTAATAGATGATTGGATAAAAAAGAAATACTTTTGTGTATGTATACATACACACATGTACTTCTTTTTTACACACACATATATATATATAGTATGTACATTTATATAATGGAATACTACTCGGCCAAAAAAAAAAAAAGAAAGAATGAAATCTTACCATTTGCGACAACATGGATGGACCTAGAGGGTATTATGCTAAGGAAATAAGTCAGACTGAGAAAGACAAACACCGTATGATCTCACTTATATGTGCAATCTGAAGAGCAACATAAAGGAACCAACAAAACAGAAACAGATGCATAAATATGGAGAACAAATTGATGGGTGCCAGATGAGAGGGGTGTTGGGGGTTGATGGAAAAGGTGAAGGGATTAAGAAATACAAATTGGCAGCTACAAAATAGTCAGGGGGATGTAAAGTACAGCACAGAGAATAATAGTCAATAATACTGCAACAACTACATATAGTGCTAGGTGGGTACTAGACTAATCTGGGAGATCACTGCATAAATTACATAGATATCTAACTACTATGGTATACACCAGAAACTAATATAAAATAATATTGAATATCAGCTGTAACTGAAAAAAGTAAATAGTTTTTAAAATTTACTAAATTATAAATAAATAAATGGAAATGAATCATGTCATCAGTTAAAATCATTTGCAGAAAGAAACTATCTTGGAATAGTAGTAAATTAGAAAATGTAATACATACTTCTCAAAAGTTACATTTGCTATTTGTAATAAAGCTTATTATTGGTTATTACTATTTTTCCAATTGAGGACTGGCCTCTGACAATCACTGTGCTAGGTGTTTTACATTCTCATTTAATGTCCACCAAAACCTTGCAAGAGGTGTGTTAGTGTCCCCATTTCACACATGAGGAAAACAGGTTGAAAGTTGCCCAAAATCAGAACCCACAAGTGATGGAGCTAATGGTACAAAGTAGGACTGTCTCACTCCAAATAGTCACGTGGGCTCGATTCACATTTTAATTTTTTACCATATAAATTGTTGGGAGACCAGGCACTAATTTCAGAATAGGCACTAATTTATTTTTATCTGTACAGTACAGCTACCCCAAACACACCTGCCCCCACAATCACACACAAACCAGATGCGTAGCATATAAGCTTTCATTATTTTGTTCCGGGTTTATTTCCTCTGCATTACAGGATGCATCTTGATAGTGCCACCTCCCTTTCCCTTTCCAATTTTTGTTAGTAGATGTTCAGACTAAATTGAAATTAGTCTAAGGAAATTGCAATTGGAATGCTAAAAATGCCAGAAAAACAACAACAACAAATTACACCCTTCAGGTCCTCTGCACCCACCCACAGACCAGACCTAACTCAAAATTATTTTTTTAGAATTCATAGTGTGCTTTTGGCTGTAAATCTGCTCCTCTACATTAGCACAATTCTGACAACTCGAAATTAAATTATAAAAGTGACCCCCTGGAAGAGGAACGTGGGAGGCCCTTCTCCTGTACCTTTATCCTCCAAGTTCCTAAGAATTGGTGCAGTTGAAGCTCTCCCATTTTCCTCCTCTTTCCTGGCTTGTCAGTCTGTCCTTTCTCTCCTTGCATTTGAGAAAAGCACCTATTGACCCAGCAGCCCAGGGCCACAACCGTTTCCCTCGGAGGTCCCTGCTCATTAGTTTCCTGTGCTGGTTTCCTTCCCTGCCTGCTCTGGGCTGGAACCCCTCCTCTCATCCTCTGTAGGAAATGAGCTTTGCTTATAACTGTGGTCTGCACACAGCCCCACAAAAGGTGCTCAAATACTCATTCAAGGAAGGAAGCAGAAAAGAATGATGGAAAGACAGACTACCAACTAACAGGATTTCGCTTTGGATTTCATGATTGACAGACATACTGGATTTCTTTCTCAGAAAAATAAAGCCCCTAGACCAAAAACTGCTCCCTCTGCCCAGAATGTGTTTGGCAATATTTCAGAGAACCTCTGCAGGAAGTTGGGTTTTTATAAAGTGCTTTCTAACTAGAGACGCGCCCTCCTAAAGAGTTTAGAAATGGGAAAAGAGAAGAAAATAGAAGTTAAAGATTTCTTAACACATTTCAAGAACTAAAATGGATACTGTAGACATGAGGAAAGAAATCTCAGCATACTATCCTCTTCAGTGAAGCCCACCACCACAGGGCTATTTGCTTAGAAAAGAGTTAGCCTGGGAGCCCCAACCGCAGAGCAAGCTGGGTGTACCGTGTTTCCCTGAAATTAAGACGCAGCCGGACAATCAGCTCTACTGCGTCTTTTGGTGCAAAAATTAATATAAGACTAGGTCTTATTTTAGTATAAGACTGGGTGTAATATATAATATACAGTACAATACCATATAATACCGGATCTTATATTAATTTTAGCTCCAAAAGACGCATGAGAGCTGATTGTCCGGCTAGGTCCTATTTTCGGGGAAACAGTAGATTTCCTGGCACAGATTAAGCGTGACAGCTCCCCCTGCTGGCCTCTTTGCCACACTCGCATCCAGTGCCCAGCCCAAGTGGCTCTGGCCTTGCCATTGTCTTTCTGGTGTGTTTGCTCACAGACACAGGTGAAGAGAGTTAAATCTCTGGTTCTCTTGATAAAGAAATACCCTTGTTTGAGATGGGCACGTTCCTCAATTCAGAGAAATTATTTTCTGCTTTTCACCATCACTGTACTAAAATGTGCGTTCAGAAATACGAGATTTTCTACAAGTATACTGGCCGTGTGAGATGATACGACAAGCACTTCAAACTCAATTCACACTTGTAGTTGTAAAGGTTTTCTTGGTACAAAGAGAACATGTTTCCACATCCCAACCCCCGTTGTCCCTCTCGTTAATAATTTCCAAAAATTAGAGGTAGTACAATGAAAATTAAGGAGTACTTGCATGACATCATAAACTAATGCCATGGTTTCCTGTTGAAGGCCGCTTCAGGGGAAGTCTGTGTTAGGTTATGAGCACCCAGGTTCTTTCTTTTTAACCCATAGTCTTATTTACCTAAAGGATATGCAGCCAGGCCCAACCCTAACATTTGTAGGGCCTGGGGTACCTTATGTCTAAATATTTAAAAAAGTTATGAATCAAGCTATAAGTAAAATCTGTTCAATCTACCTAGGTTGATAAATACAGAAGGTGCCAAAAATGTGTATACACATTTTTAAGAAAGGAAAACTGTGTTAAAATGGTAATACTCAAAATATGCTGATACCAAAAGATGAATACAAATCACGTTTGACTTCTGCAATTACAAGAGGTGCTCAAAGTGGTTACCATCAGTGTCCAGACACTTCTGATTACGGCGAACTACTGCTTGAGCAACGTTGACCGAAGTGTCCCCTTGTGTACAGTTTTTTGGCACCCCCAGTATATCTTGATAACAAACTTAGAAGGCTGGGTTTAAATTTAAAATTATCAGGCTCCTCCCAGTCCCATGCCAGAAAATGGTGACACAGACATAGTCCGCCCCTGGCCCAGCCTTTGGCCCCTAGACCACTTATGTTCTCTCACAGATCATTCCCCGTCCTGTACTATGAATAACCTCGTGCTCATACTTGTGGACACCTCAGTCCAGCATCAGGGTTGGTTCACCTTTGCAAACAGCTCCCCCTCGTTGGCTGTCCTTTTTTCTGCAGGGTGAACTTGGAGAAGAGACCTGCACAGGCATGGAAGGGGTTACAGGGTCTTTGTGTGGGGAATTCTGGGGTCTCACATAACAGGAGTATGGTCTGGGGAATGGGAGGAAAACCCAGGCTCCAGGAGGGTACACCCATTTTTCTCAGCTGACTCCTTACACTGAGCACAGCCACAGAAAAGCCAGAACAGGGATCTCCACAGAGTGGGCTTGGGACAGAGGCCCCTCTTGGTTTAGCCTAATGGTAGTGTTAAATGTTCCTATTTTGAAACTACGTGCTTTTCTCCTCAGAAGCAACTAAGGCCTGTATGCTTACTTCACTACCTGCGTGCTTACTCATGAGTGCTCTTAGAGATTTGAAATGATATAAAGGTACATGCATTTCTGTGTTCCTAAGGGCACAGGGGTAAAAAAAAATAAAAAAGCCTCAACAGTTAGAATCATGATGAAAACATGCCACCTGTGTACAGAATGGCCAAGAGCGCACATTGCACGGGTAGCCAGCTAGCCCGGAGGAGCAGGACCACCAGCGGTTGTAGGGCAGACTGCCTTGGTGTGAAGCAGACTGGCTGAAATCTTGGCCATTCAGTAAAACTGTTTGAAATTACATACAAAAGTTCACTTACAGAAAAACAATAACCGAGGAACACAAGGTTTTTACCAAGTGGAACATTAAATTCCTGGCAAATTTTATAAAATTGAAAATCACTTTAAAGTCAGTAGCTATTTTTCCTCAGTTGTGAAACCCTGTACTGAAGCTAAAATGTAAAATGCTTTGATTAATTCGGTTCTCATTTGTAAGACATTTAAAGAAAATAACAATGCTCTGAATTCTCTTATGATTGAAATTTTAAGATGTTTCTATCCACTATCAAAAGCATCCAAAATAATTGCTTCTTCCTAATCCTTTTGTGTTCTCCTAACTGGTTAATAGGAGAATGCTCAGCTATATAAGATTTGTAAAATTCAGAACATTATAAAGTTCAACCAAAGGGTAGAATGTTCAAAGATTAGAATTAGGTCAGGAAGTTCCAAATGTGCATGTAAACAATCTTTCTGCTTCTATAGGGAAAGCTTTCCAGGGCCTTATTCCTTCATTGACTTTTCTAGAAGAGCAGAGAGAGAAGCACTTGGTTAGGCCAGAGTTTACAAGTTGATACTCATGTGAGCTCATCAGCTATTTTTGGTTGTGTGGTCATCTCCATTCCACAACACACACACACACACACACACACACACACACCCCATCCATGTTTAGTGTTTAGGTCAGCTTTTCTCATGGTATTTGCTCCAGTCATAAAGGGCTTGGTCAGTATATATAAACTGACTTCTACTTCAGCCCTAGATTGAGTTTATAGTGTTAACAACCTTAAGTCAGAGCCTAAGAAACACTTCCATTCTCAGGCAGAACTTGTAGCCCTACTCATCTAGAGACATTTCATTTTGAAAGTCACTATCTTATGGCCTTCCAGTGGAATTCCAGGGCTTTATAAATAGTATTTGACTACTGAGTTTTGAAGACAATAGACTCTATTTCATATATTAGGAAAACTAAGGCTCAAAGGGTAACTTGTCTGGGATCACATAACTGATAACGGTAGAGTTGTGATTCAAACCCAGGTAAGGCTGGCTCCACATCCAGTGTTGTTCCTCCTGTACCACACTTCACCCCAAAATTTACATTTCCTATTTCCCATTTAATACCTTTGCAACCTAGGAAAGTTATATATTATCTCCTCACTTGAGTCTTAATTTTCTCATCAACAAAATAGGCATGAGGACCATTCCTTCACAGGGTTGTTGTGAGGATTAAATTAGGTTAGTAGGTAGATCGGTAGGTATAGTTAGGTAGATGGGGTGCATAAGCAGGCAGGCAGACAGGCACGTAGTAGGTCCCCAATTATGTTAGCTTCACTTCCTCCCCCTTTTCTTTCCACAGCTATATAAATATATGAAGCTATGTGTATTACTCAGGAGGTACTCTATTTTAATGCCTTCTACTCCAGATTAGGATTTTTAATAATTGATTCTACACTGACAAACCAAGTAATGTGTACAATTAGAACATCATTTTTTGACAATGCAAAGATAAGCTTAAAAGTTGAAATTAATAAAAGGTAACATAAAGGCATGAGAAGGCTCTAATATTACTATATTGCAAGGGGAAAAATAGCCTGTAGACAATTTTTGAATGTTGAGTCAAACGATTCATGGAATTACAAAGAATTCAACAGCATTCTTTGGGACGTAGTCAAAGTGGTAATCAGAGGCAAACTAATGCAATGCTTTGTAGAACAGAGACAACAAAATACAATGGGGAAATAAGTCATTTAGAAAAGAAAATGGCAACATTAGGGAAGAAGCATAAGCATAATTATATCTAGCTAGACGATCATAGCTGCTAGACTTGTAAGAATAGCTAACTAGCAGGAATAAGTGATAGATCTTATAAGTTCTTGTGAAATGGGGAGAAATGAATATATATTATATATATATATATAATAAAATGTATGTCAACATAAATTTTATGTTGACATAAATTTTGTTACAAAATTATGCAAAATACGTTATATGTTTTGTTACAAAATTTATGCAAGTTAAAGGATAAAAATCCCAAAGAGACATGTTATTGCAATCACGAGATAGAAAACACTTCAGACAATTTTATAGTCTTCAGTTATTAAGATAGCTTCAAGATGTTCTTCACCAGAGTGAATGATTCATTGGCAGGAACTAGAAAAACATACATATATACACAAATATACATATTTTTCCCTATATACATATTTTTAAAGTTATCAGTGCTGGCAGAACTGGTCTCCAGTATCAGACCAGAGCATGACTTTATTCTGAATCTAAGTAAAGCCTCCTCCTAAAGAGTAGCTGTAACCCCCAAATAAATAGTCTTTTCTAGTTCAAGCTTTCTGCTGTTTAGCCTATCGGCCCTTGACCTTGGTCCCCAGGTCAGCAGGGGTACATAGGGTTACATGGTAAAGTTTATTTTGTGGATTCTATTAATACTATCTATGCTGCCTCTGGTCACTTCCTTCAGTTAATCGCCTCCCCGCACCTTGGCATCTGGCTGCTGGCCTGGGCAGCGTGGATTCTCACAGAAGCGCTGAGCAGTGCTAACACAAGAGGAAGGACATTCTGAGGTGTCTCGCGCTGCTGGTGGTGCAGTCTGGTGGCACATGTTGAATCTCATGAAACGGTGCCAAGATCCGGATGTATCCTCTTCCTTAGCGTATAACCTTAATGGGAGAGTTACTCCACAGGCCTCTGTCAAGATGTGAAGCTTAGGGCTTGTTTGGCCCCACTACCCAATAGCTTTTGGCTTCCTCACTTGATTTCCACTTCTTTGTCTAGAATGACTTCCTTGCGTATCATTAACAACTTTCAGCTCTGTGATCCTGCTAAAGTTTTTGGATGTTCGTTTGGTTTCAGTGAGCCTAGATGTTGAAATGTAAAAAAATTTTCAGACTGGTAGGAAATTGTACATAAAATTCTAAATCTCCACAAATGAAAAATAAAGTACAAATGCCCTTAGTGACAAATATATCATAAAAGATGAATTTATGTCTATATAATACCCCACCACAGTAAAGAACACAGACAAAATTGAGGAAAAAATTCTGTGTTCTAAATAGCTTAATCTGGAGGGTGTGTTTCGTTTAACACTAGAAAAAAAAAATAATGGCAAATGGTTTTACTCAGGCAAATGTGACATTTTTTAAAAATAGCTTAGATATATGGTAGGCAGTATAATGTGCTCCCAAAGATGTCTATGTTCTAATCCCTGGGATCTGTGAATATGTTACGTTACAGATGGAATTAAGATTAGTAATTAATTAACCTTAAACTAAGGAGATAATACCAGATGATCTGATGGGCGCAGTGTGATCACAAGGGTCTTTGAAAGTGGAAGAGAAGCAGAAGCGTCAGTGTCAGAGTGATGTAGCAGGAGAAAAATTCGACCTGACGTTGCTAGCGCTGAAGATGGGGGGGGGGGGGGGCACAACAAGGATTGTAGGAAACCCCTGGAAGCTAGAAAAGGAAAAGAAAATTCTCCCTTAGAATATTCAGACAGGAATGCAACCCTGCCAATGCCTTGATTTTTAGCTCAATGAGACGCATTGTAGAATTCTAACCTCCAGAATAAGAAAATATATATTTGTGTTGTTTTTAGCCACTAAGTTTGTGGTAATTTGTTATAGTAGCAATAGGGAACTATTATAATATGAGAGCTATATTGCCCTGAAGGAAGTCATTTATTACTTGTGGGTTGTAGACATTCCCTCCAATATGTTGTTTTTCCTTATTTCCTTCTCTCTTTGACATAAATGTCACTGTTATGTCTCCATTGATGACTCCCCCCTGGAAACCATCCTCATCCTGAACTACTCCCCATTTGCTTTCACCAATGGAGAATTTATGCTGTCAGACTATCTCCTCACATCTTCATCTACCATCCAAATTAGAACAAACTTCTCACTAGGGCAGCTTGCCCCATCTGAATTACTAACATGTGTAACCCTTTTGGCAGTCTCTTTTCTTGTAACCTTCCATGCAGTCTTTTCTCTCATTCTAGACTTCTTCACTATTCGCCCACTAATTTGCACAATTAAACACCAGCCTTGAACTAGCTCTGTCTGTGCATGCAAGCCTCCATAGAAAAGAAAGGAAGATTAGTCTTCCAAATGACTTCGCATCTTTAGAAACTGACCCTTGTTTCTTTCCTGTGACTTTCATCAGTCGTTGCCCATGGGCCTGCACCGTGCTAGTCCTTAAAGGCTCTGATTCCATGTCCTCCCTGCAGCCTGTCTTCACACCTTCCTTAAAGACAAACTCTTCCATTCCTTCACTGATTGTGAACTGGATCAGATCTTCTAGGCTTTACAAGCTGTTCTTCTAGCCAAGGGGTCAGCCCGTCACCTCTTTTTGTAAATAAAGTCTTATTGGAACACGGCCACACACATTCATTTACCTATTGTCTATGGCTATTTTTACACTAGGCAGCTGAGTAATTGCATCAGGATCATAAAGCCTAAAATATTTACTTTCTGCCCCTTTAACTGAAAAAAAAGGTTGCCAAGCCCTGTTCTAGACTACACGCTTTCTTATTTTGATGCCACCAAGTAAATTAGTTATGGGGTGTGTGTGTGTGTGTGTGTGTGTGTGTGTGAGAGAGAGAGAGAGAGAGAGAGAGAGAGAGAGAGAGATTGTATCTGTACCTGTAAATCTATAAATCTGGATATAGTAACAGATTTCCTAGTAAGATGCAGTTTCTATAGGGGGTGTTTACCTGGCTGCCTATGATGATGTGGTTATGACTGCTCACTAATCCTTTCGCCCCCGGTAAATGGTAAACACCCTCTTCCAGGAGGGAACTGTCCCCAGGGGTGAGGTCTTCATCCCAGTCCCTGAACCCTTTCCTTCTCTCTCCAGCCTCTGCTCTGTGGGCCCTCTGTAGAGCCTCACTTGTTTTCTGTCTGGGCTCCCTGAACTCCACTGCATTGTTTCAGTTTCCAGATGTTACAGTACAAGGCCTGCCTCCCTCACTGTGAAAAGCTCCCGGCTGCTGGCGGCTGTATCTGACGTGCAGTGGGCTCTCCATTGCCCCTGGGGGGTACATTCGTCCATGCTGAGCCCGACTCCGCTCGCTCGTGGTGCCTGTGCTTAGAGACAGGCGTTAGGCCTCGCACTCCTGCATGAACCAGTCCCCAGCTGCGTGGCCGCACGTCAGGGCCTTGCTCAAGGATCCTGCCCATCTGCCCCGATGACCAGTTGCCCATGTACACTTTGTGGCTGTTACTAGTCTTGTCATCAAGAATTTCTGGTCTGACAGACTCCCCCCGGCTGCCTTGGACACACATTTTTTTTCACTCTGTTGTCCAGGAGGGTATTCATTATTGACACTTTGTCAGGACCTAGAGGAAATGGTTTCTAGGATGGGAGGTCTTTTTTCCTGAGAACAACAGATATGATTTCTCTATGTTCCATTCTGTTTGTAATTCATAATGTCCACTATTTATCTATCTGGCTGACAGAATTTTAATTCCTGCATACATCAAAGGCCATACACTTTCTAACCCCAGAGCACATTTTAAATCCCTTAATTTATATTCCTTCCTCCATGTATTGAACACACATACTTTACCCTCCCTCCCTTCCTCTCTCTCTCTCAAATTCCTAAACCAAGGGTCAGAACACATGGTCTCAAATCTAATACCACTGTATTTCCTATGTAATGTTAGACAAATCAGTTCATTGCTTTCAGTAGCTGTAAGATTAAGCTCTCTACCTTACCCAATTTATAAGCCTTCTTGTGAGGCTGAAATGAGAAAGCAAATTCACTCATTTGGTATTTCTTCAGCCTGTACTATTTATCAGGTACTGTGCCAGACTCTGGGATACATTTAAGAATAGGACAAAGTCAGGCCTCTCGTGGCACTGGCATTAGTGTTGGGAAGACAGAGACGAGATGACGAAGTGAAGTAAGTGTTGCAGGTTGTGGTCGGTGCTTTGAAGGAAGCAAATGACAGGGAAGGCAATAGTTGGATCAGGCTGTCAGGAAAAGCCTCTCTGAGGAAGCGATATTGAGAAAGTGATAGTTGAGGTCATAATATCTGGAGAAAGCCTGCCACATAATGAACCATGAAAGTACTTTATAAGCTGTAACATGTCACCTCAATAAGTCGTAACCCCCTCCAATCCCCTGTGCAGTGGGGAAGTTCAAAAGCAATAACAGCTTTACAATTGCTGCAGCTACAGTTTTTCAGTAATCTCTGTACTTTCTTATGAACCTCCATTTTTTTCAGCCGGATCATTGATCTCTTCCTCCTCTTCTGATTCTGGTTGTGCTCGCTTAATCTAGGTACTTGTCATCTGTCCCCTGTCTGTGATTCTCTCTTCCTTAGGCCCATTCTCAGTCCTCCCTGTCCCCGTTTATATCCTTCCTTCCTGCTGCTTTGACCTGCTGCTCACTCCAAAACCCATATAATTGACTTCCCCTTCTAATAACCTATGCTTGTAAAACCTTCGCAAGGGTTTCCTGGTTGCCTCATTTTCAGCAAAACTACCTATTCATAATATAAGCAACTTCTGATGTTCACCTCCAGAGAGAGGGACTATTTCCAGCCTGATCTGACTGGAACTGGCTGGCACAGTGTCTAGCACACAGTAAGCTCTTAATACGGATTTATTGAATGATGAGTGAATGAAGGGATTCGTGAAACAACTAATGAATGAACTAATCTTACCCAGTGTGCCTATAGGATTAAAGTGGTTTTTCCTTAATCACGCGTATTTTCTTTCCTCACATGTCAAATGCATATAAAAACCTTTACCTTCATCTAGATCGGATATCAAAATCTTACGTCTTAGGTATTCACAGCATTTTTTTATGTTAAACCTACTCTCTGCTGATGGAATTTTGTCACTGATCCTAGAGACACCTAGAGACGTTGACAACGTCCCTGAGCTTTTTTGTAGTGTCCAGAACAGTGGATAGCCACAAGCACACAGCATTTAGTATGCAAATGTTTTTTGGCTAACGATAATAACGATCACTGGGATTCCCGTTGCTTTAGCTTTTCTTTTTAGCATCCTGAATAATCGGATATATCCATTCAGATTAAGCAGAAACTTTCCAAAAAAGTAGTTTGTATTGGGGAAGCTGTCATAGTTTTAGTTAAGTAGCAACTAAAAGCTGTGTTTCTTTTAAAGAAATTTTTCAAATATGTCCAGAGTTTGAGTTTAGCCATTCTGTGTGATATTATTGTTCACCAATGGCAATAGTAATTTAGTCTCAAACAACTTTTAGAGATTTTTCAAAAACAAATGGAATATTCACTGTTTGTAGATAGAGAGGTATGTTTGGAATCGTCACTGCCAACTTGTTTCCAGAATTGGATCTTAAGTGTTAAGTATTCATTTAAAAGAAGTAAAAGTCTTATTGCATTGTATCAACTAGAACTAACTTAAATATGATTCTTTAGCTTTAGGCATTGTCTGTTTATAGTTCTAAAATATTTAAATAATGCCAAAAATAAAGAGTCCCACTGGGGTTTTTTTTGTTGCTTGCATTATATTCTTTAATTCAAGAAATCCTATATAATTTAAACTATGAATTTTTTATTTGAACTAATATAAGGTTCTGACCCGTTAATCAGGAACAACTTTAAAACAACAGTTCAGTATTTTTAATTTTATATTTGTTGCCCAATGGGATGTAACTATAAAGTAATGGGACAGTCTTCCAAACAAACATAGGAGTTATGTATCCAGGAGGCCCTTATCCCCTTCAAAGCAGTCACCTAGGAAGGCTTCACATTTGTTCCAGTAATGCTGCCATGGCTCAAAATGTTGTGGAATGCCTCTTTTTAAACTGCCTCTTAACTGCTAAGAAATAATCAAGAGTAAAATAACATTATTTTGAATATCCTGGATTGTGATGGAGATGAATTGGACCTTGGTGAGTAGTCAGAAATCATCCCAGGACCCACGGCAGTGAATAAAATGTGGAGTATTATTTAGAGTCACAAATGGATGTAAAATAACAGGATGGGCTTTCTTGAATGATACATAAACTTGAAAGTCTTGAAATACATAAGTCTTGAAATTATCAAAGAGGAATTCCAGAACCTTGGACCTTGGAATAAATGTATAAGCTCCCAAGGTAGCTACTATGAAGAATAATACATGTTTAGGTTAAAAAAAAAAAAATGTGTGCATGTTTGCAAAATAAGATCAGTTTTATTACTTTATAGACATACCTTGTAGATGAAAAAAATACTCCTATCATGGAACTCTTTATAAGCAAACTTCCGAATGTAAGTAGAATTTCTGTCTCACCCTTTCTAAGTCTGTTGAGAAATCTCAATTTCTAATAATGACTTATTCTGAATCTTCAGCTTTAAAAAAAGTGATGTTTGCCATTTAAAAAGTAGATGAGTTTAGGTTTCACTTCACCTTTTTCCAATTAGCTTTGTTACCTCTGCTATTCAATTTATTTAGTCTATCTATCTTTGTTTACCCTGAGACTCTCAAAATGTATTTTCTCACTGTAAAATTATCATCAAACTCTTAAACCAAGGTAGAAAATAAAGTCTAAGCTGAAGGTTATTAATTGTTTCATATTGTTGTAAGCTCTTTTTTGTTTTTTTATTTGCATTAATAACAATCAGATACCTTTCTTTTTTAAAGTGGGACCCTTATCTTAGTAAATAAGAACAGCAAATTACAAAAAGAGAAGTATGAAATTAAATTTTTTTTTAAAAAAATAAAGACTCTCAACTTTGGGGCTCATATTATGTTTTTTGTTTCTACTAATAAAAACTTGAAAAACAGAATTCAACCAAGCAGCTGAACCGTTTTTCTAATGTAGATTCCAGGTGGATTCATGAGCCACACATGGGGACAGAGCTGATGTGCTCTGCTTCATCGGGGCTTTTCCAAATTTATTCCACCACATCTTTCTTCATTCAGGCCACCCGGCCCCTATTTCTTCACTGTTAAGCTGAAATAATAAAAGTAAAATGGAGCGTGCAAGGCAGAGAAAATTGTTATCCTTTTGCAAAGAGGCTAAGACAGCTAAATTGTGACACAATTTAAACTGTTCAAATTTGACAGGTTTGATTGGAAAAGTATCTGACCCATGTAGTTAGAGAGCAGAACGGTCACTAGTTGATAATTTTAAAAAGTCATAGTGTGGGACTTTACCACAGACTGAGAATATTATTTTATTTTGCCTGGTAGTAACTCTTGCACAAATGACTGTTGTTTTGCAGTTTGGTGATTTAAATGCTGTGTCTCCTGGAAATCTGGATAAAGGTAAGAACTGAAAACAAAGTACATTCTTAAGGACTCTTTTTGACTGGGGAATTTTCACAGAGGAAAATGTAGTTTATATCTGTGGCACTTTTATTTTGTGGAAATGGCATATAGTCTTAGATGAATATGACAGTTATGTTTTTTGGAGCCCTTCATTATTTCTCCATTTCTATGCTTTTTTTTTTTTCCAAGGCACCTAAATTCAAGAATTAGATTTAAATGCATTTACAAACTCATGACTTTTTGCCTGAAGTTCATTACAAGTAACAAGAAATTATTTGTGACCATCGCCTGAGTCCTAGAGAAAAGTGATAAATTGGTCCAAATTTTTTTGTTTTATTCACGGCCTACTAGGCAAGAAAAAAAAGATTCCTCAGCCTACCCATCTCACCACTTCACATTTTTCAGTGGAAAAAAGAGCTCTGAAAAAGCAATGAAGTTTAGTGTAAAAGTAAGATCAGTAGTGGTATAGATGAAAAGGATAACATAGGTACTTCTTAATTTTTAATAGCAGCATTGCCACTCTAATGGGACGACAGGATATATATTCCTGAAGAACCTCATGATCTACAAAACCACAGAGTGAAAGGAACAGGGCTTCGGGGAATAAGAGGTTAGAATAGGGCACACACAAACAAAAAATAATCCTATAAAAATACGAACTGAGTTTTTTTCAAAATGTAAAATTGATTAATGTAAAAAAAAAAACAAGCACTGGAGAAATATATAGGCCTTTCTTCAAAAAAAACTAATGAAGATATCTTGAGGTTTTAAGGAATTGAGTTCTGGAATCAGGTACCAGATGCACAAAGACGAGGGAGAACTGCACAGTTAGCCCGTCCAGGACAGAGCCAGAGCCGGTGGGGACAGTGAGGCACGAGGAACCTAATTTTAGGCAAGAACACCTAGTTTTAGTTTTTGTGTACCACATTTCCATAACCACAAGTAGGTTTCTAGGAAAGGTCTTTGAGTCTGGACTGATGCACAACATGTCTGTGGAGTTGTCTTATTTGCCTTGGGAAACTGGAAAAAGGGCATGCTTTTGTGGATTGCCGTGCCTTCTATCCAAAGGAACCCTGTCACCCACAAGTGGTCCTCAAGAAAAGAGCCGCGTGCACTGACGTTCGCTCAGTCCATTATCCCACTGCCGTTTCCATCCACAGCAGGTAGAAGAGAGGATTTTATTCACTCTCTTTCACTTGCCTACCCGCTTGAGATGATTTTTCCTCTTTTAATGTTGGTTCTTTTATTATTTCCACACTATATCCCGGGCACAGGAAAGTTGGTGGAAAGGGAGCCAAGTAGCAGTGTGAGTTGACCTTACCTTCTTCGCGAGGCCCTGCTGGTCCCATTCACCCCCAGAGCTGATGCTTCTTGAGATACTGCCAAACTGGCATCATCAGAGCCTAAGGCTCAAATGGGAAAGCTTCAAGAGTTTTTGTGGACTTTTTCCACAAAATGAGAATTTTAATGTTTTTTCCTGATGATAAAAGTAATATTAGCTCTGTATAAAAATTTAAAATGATACAGAGAATTAGAAACTACAGGCAGGGAAACTTCATAGTCACAGCAGTAAGAGACTACCACCATTAAGAATTTAGTGTGAGGATCCTTCCAGATACTATTTTTTATTTCTATATATAAACACATACACAAATAAAACAAGAAGTATCATACAAACATGTTTCAAGTATACCCTCTTAATGAAGCAGATGTCTAGCAAATGTATCCCTCTCCCAGCAGCACCTCAGCCCTTCCAATGTGCTTGTTCTGACAAATCTAATATCATCAAGTCCATTTTCCAGAGGCAAACAGCTAACTGCAGAAAATAGATGGGCCAAGAAGTCTTTTGCCTCATCTAGAAGCCCTTCTTATCACTTCATGATGCATTACAGGCATCATTTCTAGTTAATCTAACCTCAACCTTTTTAATTACATGCATATACCGTTTCTCAGGCGATGTGGCTCCTGGCAGCTGTACACTGCACACCCATATGTGCAGGTCCCTGTTACTCCTAATTGCTTTTCTCTAGAACCATCTTTGCCCCAGTTGATATTTAGAGAAGAAAAGTCAAGGGCCCCATTATATCAAGAGCTGCAGTAGCAGGGACTTCCTTGGTAGGTGTGACCTAAATCGTAAAATGAGACTCAATATCCCTTAGAAGGAGTCTAACTTAATCTGAGTGAAGAGCCACCTGAATGTGATACGCCATAGAAGAGAACATCTGATTCTGTTCATGCAAGTCACTATAAAATATCAAAAATATAGCAATAAGTGTAGATATATTTTAGTTATAGATGAGGTATTTGATGTGATTATATAGGTATCTGTTTTTGATAAACAGTAAAACATGTTGAAGGTGAAGGAAAAAGATTTTTAAAGCATAAATATATTCACCACTGTTTAAAAATGATCCCTCATGAAAAGTGTCCTCTGCCCTCTTCTAAAGAGAACCTTACACAGTTGTAAAGCCAGGTGTGAGCATTTTCTCTTTCAACTCTACTTTTGAATTCTAGCAGTGCATGCTGGAAAAAATGAGATGGTATTCCATTATAATGATGTTTTACTTAATATACAATGGATTAAAACTTGGAGCTAACAGTGACTATTTAATACATTTAATTTCCAGAAATGAATACCAGCTATTAACAATATCAGTGTTGCCAGGAATGGAAACTCGTTGTGCATTTTTAATCTGATACTACTGCCTCAGCCTTCATAATTTTTTGTAATAAAAATTTAATACTGTGATCTACAACATTCATGTACACCAAAACATCTTTACAACAGCCCCTGATATATGCTATGGTTATTTTACAAATCAGCATATGTCTTACCTACATTAACATCAACACACATGAAATATATCTAGTGTAGATATTTGAAAGACCCTGAAATTTTTCTTTCTTTCTCCTTCCCTCCCTCTGTCCCTTCTTTTTTCAGTTAGCATTATTCAGGTCAATACACTCCCCAAAAGCCAGCATAGTGTACCAAAATGACTGTGATAACAAAAATTATACTACGATTTAATATAAAAACTTTAGGAAATTCCAAAGTTCTTCTTAAAAGAACTATTAAAGCTTTCAATCACAAACTAACCAAAAATAATAAATTACCTTTGTTGTTTGAAAGAATTATAGATACATTAACAGAACATTGATACCAGTAAAATCCATTGAAAGGAACACGTACAAGATTTGTCCCCTGAGAAGAGCTAAGAAGTCGCCGTCTTAATGTACTGCATCAAAGTTTTTCTAAAGCGCCTGTTGATTGCCATTTTCCAATTTGTGTTTTGGTGATGGTCCTGGTATTTGTCTGTGCAGATGAAGGCAGTGAAGTGGAAAGTGAAATGGATGAAGAACTAGATGACTCTTCAGAACCTCAAGCCAAAAGAGAGAAAACCGATCTGAACCAGGCATTTCCGGTGGGCTGTATGCAGCCTGTTCTCGAGAGCAGCGTGCAACCAAGTCTCCTGAATCCAATTCACAGTGAGCACATCGTCACAAGTACTCAGACTATCAGACAGTGCAGCGCTACAGGAAATACCTACACTGCAGTCTAAAGAATAGTAAAGCATATTTTTCCAGCTAACATTAACCCTGTTGATATTGGGCTTACTTTGAAATTTTAATAAGCCTGAAGGACGACTGTTGTCAAATTCTATCTGTGCTGAACATTACCTTTTTGGAGTTGTGAAATGGAATGGGTGTATGTATTTTGCCAGGTTTTTTTTTTTTTTTTTTTTTTTAACATAAACAAATTATTTGCCTCTTAATAAGAGTTTTTTTTTCCCCCTTAGTTTCAGGTGTCAAGAAGGATTTTTACAACACTTAATGTTTTTGTTTTCTTATAATTAAAAGTAATTTACATTTTTTGTAGCTTAAAATATTTTATTGTTGATTGTTAGTCTTGGTGTATGATTTCATGTGTAAGTTTTTAATTAGATGCACTTCTGTGAAATATCAAAAGAAATGAATTTCTTTGATTTACACTGGAGGCATGCCCATTTGGCAGCAGATGCATCAAATTTGCTTTTGAAAGGTGCTTTTCATGGGACAGAACCACAAGACACTATTTTGATAACATTTTGGCGTATGGAAAGAGAATACAGAACATTTTTATTATAGTGCTAGAGGGTTGGGAAGGTCATCTATTTTTCTCTGAAGAAAAACTGAGCTGTGCATTTATCAGTTCAGAGTAAATGACAGAAATGCAAGAGATTATGCTAATATGTACATAATTTGTGTACATAATTATTAAACCATGTTAATACAAGCTTCCGTTAAACATTGAATTTTAACTGTTATTTGCATACCAATTCCTCTGTTTAATGACTACTGATTCTGTATTTGGGACCACTGCACAGATGCACTCTGCTGTTGAGTGGGGCTGTTATAGCTAGATACTGAAGCTGAAAAAAAATGACTTGACTTTTTTTTTTTTTTTTAAGTGTACATGCTACTTATGCTGAGCTGGACATACAGGAAACCATTCCATTTGGATGACTTTCTTTTATTCCAGGTCTTTTTCCTAATAGTAGTTCAATATGCTGCTATTATAAAAGAAAATTTATAGAATGCAAGGAATGTAGCAACCTACATATCGTTATTTCCTTCAAAAATATTTCCTGGTTTCTAAAGTATGTGGATTTAAATTTTAAACAGAACCTGAAGGCAGTGTAACTGGCACACCGCGCTGTTGCTTATCCCCAATTCGGTAGGATTTGGGTAGGTGGCTGGATGGATCAGTGCCATTGAAGAATGTACATCAGGGATCATCGTACCTCGGCTTTTACATGGTGCCTTAACACAGAACTGAAGCTATGGTTTAGTAAGGCTTATTTTGTTCCTGTGAAGTCCTCTGCAATCCATTTGACAAGATGTGCCTGTCATTTTCAGATTCCCGAAGTAAGGACAGGTTACATGTTCTTCAAAGGAAATTTAGGGCAAACAAAGCAAAACAAAAAGACAACAAAATCAGTTTTCCTCTTTGAGTGACCGTGAACCTATTTTTTGTTCCTAGAGCTGAATATCATTTGATTACAAATCAGATTGCTTAAGGGTGTGGAATAGCAGGCTAGTTTTAATTTGTTGCATAAAATCATATGTTTTAGACCATTCTTACTTAGTTATCATTTAAGAAAGTTAACAAAAGAAGTAGGTACTTATTGAAGTGCATCTTTTCAGTGTAACTATTTGTCTGTATGTGTTGGTGTCTGTGTCCACGTGCGCACATGCGTGCCGGTGGATAGGAGTCAGCTACAAGGTCAGAAGGTGAGATCCTAGAATGGATACACCCATCCATATTTTCATTTACATGAAGAGCCAAGGTTCTTTTAAGCACTCAAATTATTAACTACAGCAGCAACAAAACAGGCACATCCATTCATTTAAATAAGTCTAAAAAAGCTAATCAGCAAAAATAAATACATAAAGCCAAACAAAAGGGAAAGCACAAAATGACTTACAGATTATTTAATGAGGCCTATATGAAACTCAAGATGTTTATCTTTCCATTTTTAATGGGGTGGGGGGTGGGGTGGAAAGAAGAGGGTGAGCCAATCTGTAAAGTTAAAAAAACCAAATGGCTTATCGGGTAATAGGCAGTATATTTCAACTGTTGTTGCTCGGTTGCCTTAGACTACTCAATGAAAATCAACAAAGTTTCTTATGTAAACTTTAAGTGTTTTAGATGTAATTTTTTTTTAAATGGATTCAAATTTTGTATGATACAACTCACTCATATATTTGAAAGTCTTTACTAGCACATCACTATCTAAATACATTTAAGTGATCATCCCCCCCCTTTTCTTCCCCAAAAAAAACAATGAATTTGCACCATCACACACATTTTAAAAAAAAAAAAGGCAAACAAGCAAACAAGACACCTTAAGCTGCAAAGACCGTGTCTTCTTCATTAGGAAACATTTACAACACGTAAATTTAAATCAAAACATGGAAAAAAAACACAAAAACTTCATTTCAACTCTCCTTTCTGAATTTTTTCACTTTCCTATTCCCATGCACCACCCCCAAAACTATATTATATTTGTATTAGACCAAATGTATTTACTGTTTTCATCTTGTTTATTGAACAATTTTAAATATTATCATTATTCCCTTTATTTAAATGTTGGATTTATTCATATTGTTAGAGGAATCTGAGGATAATGGGCAAATTTAGATTGATAAAAGTTACGGATTGGAGGCCCTCCAAGATTCAACATTTCTTCCAATTGTTCATGGTTTGTTCAAAATTTGGACAGATCAGGAATCAATAAATATTCTTACATTTCAATTTGACTCACTAAAAATATTCTGATCTCCTTTAGGAACACAGGAATGTTACTTCTTCATGAATATTGACGATAGTTCTGATTAATAGACAAAATAACATCTATGATCTATGCTACTTGTAGTCCAGTTATTTGTAGTTCACGATAACACACACACACACACACACACACACACACACAATCACAAACATCTTGACAATTTTGAACTTGAATTGTGAAATATATTAGAAAATTAAAACATCATAATTTATATATCTGAGCAAATTGGAGCAATCACATTTATTGCGTTTATCGAACATTTTATTTCAATTTTTTCATTCACCTTAATTATGACTCCTCTAAATAATATTAGACACTAATACTCTCAGTAGATTTATTGACAAGTGACAAGGACACATTTTAAGAACTTCTTAGTATTTCTTGGCATTGTAATCAGACACTAGTCATGAAAAAATATCTACATAGACCAAGTGCTACACTTTCAGTGAGGAAAAAATGTAAAGAAGGTGTGTTGGGTATTTTTAAGTTTCAGAAAAGATATTTCCATATAATATGACTGAGTAGCATGAGTATAGTTTGATCTTCACATATACTTTGTGAATTATACCCAAAAGATTTGCATTCATGAAGCCAGTGAACAATAGGGTGAAATGGGTGAAACGTCTCCTTGGAACACAGGGCCCAATTAAAATTTTTTTTTTTTTTTTTTCAGTTATTAAGTGGCTGGTCGCTTTTCAGGATTCTCATCCAAACTCTGTTTGGACTGACTGTATAAGTCTTACTGCCTTTTCAGAAATCTGCTTTCCTTTTTGTGCTTTTTCTTGTACTGTATAGCACGGTTCATGCACCTCTCTTTAGATGGTGTACTTTAAAAACAAAAGTAAATTTTAGAAAATGGTTTTAACACTGCATACCTAAAATTAGTAGTGTGCAACACTGACTGCCTTTGATCTGTAGTAGACGAGTAAAAATGAACACATTCTTGTAGAATGCTGTCAAAGTCATTCAGGAATGAATACAGTTTCATTACTGTAATCATGAACCTTCTTACGTGAATGCACTGTCTAGAAGTGCTAAGTCTGATGCATTTTCAAATTAAAAAAAAAAATTCTTCAGATGATGTATTTGAAATGTCTAAAATAATGCTGTGCTGAATATTAGTGTAAAAGAAAAAAATGTGTGTCACTGTGATGTGGGTCCTCCCTGTGTGGACACAAGTAGAAAGTAAAAAACTTTGGCAAGTCACCTTTGTGTACAATTTGAGGCAGTGGTTATATATAACAAATTGATCTTTGTTATAACCTCCCCTCCCCCACGTTCTTGGTGAGAAAATAACAACCATCAAAAAATGGAAATCAGACCTTGTGATTTGTATGAATTACACCAGAACATGTGGGGAGAGAGGTTGACATGCAGTGCTATTGAAAATTGGGCTTGTCACTAGATCAGATCAACCTCCATGTATATGGTTAGAACACATCAGTTAATGGAATCCTAGTATTTCTGCAAGTTTTGGTGATTTTTTTAAAAAACTGGAATAGAAGCATTAATTCAGTGCTTAGTTCTAGTATTAGAAAACCCCTTTGATGTAATGCCTTGTATTAACCCTTTGAGCATTGTAAGATATACAATGGGGGACAAAAGCCTTTCAGATCCTTTATTTAGACTTAGACCGGTAAAAAAAAATACTCTATATCCAAATGTCTAATTATGCTGTTTTTTTAAAAGGGGGGTAGGAAGAGAAAGTGTTTCCACGCTGAACACTTGCATTTTATATACAACTCTTAATTTTCTTCAAGAGGGCTTGATATATTTATTCCCAAATATTCACTGCCATCTAAGTAAGTGTACTGTTTACAGAAAAATAAAATCAACTTTTCTAGCATCACAGCATGACTCTAGAAAAGGAAGACAATACATGGTCCTGTAGACCTATGTCATAACCGATCTCTGCACACTGAAAGTACCTAGATTGCCTTTAAAAGGTATGATAAAGAAAGGGTTACATTTTTTTTCCAAAACAAAACAAAACAAAAATCTCATTTTTTTAGCTTTAGAAAGTACAATTGTAAGCGAAGCCTTAGGAAGAAATGAGTTCAAGTGGATAAAGAAAAGCTAAACTCTTTGTGGGCAGGTAAGCTATTTGGAGTTAAACCTCTCATAACATATTGTTTGGGACCTTCATACAGGGCATAATTTTATCTATGCTCCGAAACTTTAATACTTGTCAAAAAATTATATATAGATATAATGGAGAGCAAAGCACTTGATTTTAAGTTCATCTGTCAGGAGTTGCAATGACTACTGCTTGTGATATCTGTAAATGCTGGTCTGCTTACACAGTTGCTGACTTTGTTCAAGGGACGCTCTGCGTGCACTGGACCCCTTTGTCCCCTGCATGATGGAACATGAGAGCAGTGTCGTCTGCAGATGCGCTTGTGCTGCCCTGGTCTGGCGCAAATAAGAGTGTAACCTATTCCGATGTCTGGTGAAAGGACATCCATAGCCTAGTGCAAGTTTGCCGTAAACGTTGCTTTTTAGGCAGTTTAGGAAGTCAAACCATGCAAATTACTCGTGTGTTAACATGCAATACTCAAAGGGTTTTAATTTAACTCTCTTCTTTTGAATTCTTCATGATGATTTACTGTAAATGCTTCTCAGTTTGCATGCTCTGATCATTGCTGCTAGTGATTTTATGTGCCAGTAGACCTGAGTTTAGTTTACCAATTTTACTTAAATAGTAAAAGCCACTTACAAAGTGACTGCCTAGGATTTTTTTTTCTTTTGTTTGAAGTAATTGGTAATATGTCATTTTCGAAAATGTGTTTTGTCTCTTATTGATTCCGGTATTTGATTCTTTCTTTTCCCTCTTTCCTTTGTTTTTTAAATAAATTATGATGTTGGGATTGGAAGCCCTGAGTAATGAAATCTTTGGTAAGAATTGTTTATATAGCTCAATAATGAAGACAACAAATCTTTGTTAGAATTATGATTCTGGGGAGGAAAGCAAAAATAAAAACTCCCATTGACTGTTGATGACCAAGAAAATTTTTCCTTCAATGAATTAATAGTTTTGAACAAATGATTGCCTTGTTTTAACCTGCTAAACACAATTTTTAAATGACCCAATAAAGGAGGTATTGAATTTTATTCGTTTAAAAAGCATCTTTTGTACCAAAGCAAATTTTTTTCTCTACTCATCTCCATCATCAATTGGGACCTATGGTGGTGACCAATGCGTTAGTTACAGAAACTTTAAGTGAGTGCCTTGAGAAAACTTGGAAATTTGTGCCTGGGGTGGTAAACTTTTAATTAGGTTAATTGTAGTGCTTACCAATCAGTAATTCTACTATCACTCAGGGCTTTCGTACCTTCTAGGTAAAACTTCTTTCATTGTGTTTTTTTAAAAAACTGTATTTTTTTTTAAGTGCCATCATTTAAATTTCACTTAGTAAGTGGCAGATTACATTATTCAGTCCCATAAGCACAGAAACATAGTAACACTAGAAGATATTTGAACATTTATTTTACAATCGACTGAATATATTATGTAAATGAGGTAAGCAACTTTTGTAGAGATTGTATGTGTGAGATAATGTAATGTTCTTTTCCAGTTTTTGGACTACAGTTGAATAAACTTTTTAATTATTTAAAAACATCTTTACCGAATAACATGTGATGGTTTTTTGTATAATGTATTTGATTTTGTAAATACGTATTTCCTGATGTGATTTTTGTGAGAAATGCTAAATCTTTTAGTATATCATGTCCTCTCAAAATTGGCAGGAGCTAAATAATAGTTTGTGGGCGATTTGTATTGTGTACTGTACAATAACTGGGGAACTTTTATAATTATAAAAATATATATTAACTTTTAGTGTGTTGTTTAAACAAATGACTGGAACATACTAAAGATATTAGTAGGATTTTTCTGAATATTTCAGACTTGAACTCAGGCTAGCTTTCTTGTGTTTTTCAAAACAAAATGGTGTCTTGTCTTTTAAAATCAATAAATTTGTTTCCTTGTTACAAATACATTTGAAATGGCTTGATTATTTTTTCCTTTCAAACCATTGCCAGGAAGCTTATATTGCACTGTCTCGTGTAGAGAGTCGTCTGTGTCATTCACTAGCTTAGAAACAAAATTGTTTTCCTTTTTTGTGTCAAATGAAATTGGCAATATTTACACATGAACAGCACAAAAATAGAAAAGAAAATTATAAGCCCAGCAGGGTGCAAATCTTACCCTCAAAGAGAATTAGTGATTGAGTGCTGTTGAATTTCGGAAGCCGTCAACATTTCCATTGTAAATCCAGATTTTTGGATATTCATAATGTGTTTGTTTTATGTAACTTCACATTAATATTGGCACTCAAGTTCCTTGCTTAAGTTGAAATAACACTGAAAGTCGTTTTAATACACTTAAGAAGATACCCTGCCCCAATTTTTTTCCTTCTTTGAATTATCCATTTACAGGAAAATTCACTCCGTTTACTGTACATTCCTGAGTTTTGACAAACACACACCATCATATAATGACTACTACAATCAAGTTTAAAACATTTTTTCCTGCAGACTTTTTTTTTCAAATTATATTGTATATAAAACCTCCTCCTAGAACACAGCATAGCCAGTTCATTTGGGGTTTCTTTAAAAGAGAAATTCAAGACAGAAAATATCCTTTTGGGAATCTCCAGCATAGTGCTTTCATATCATAGTACAGAATTACTTCTGAAACAAAAATATTGACACCTTAGACCATAGAAACACCAAATTCATTTTAGCTTATGTGAACATTTAATCCAGTATTATAGAAATGTACTGAATAATGTTGTTTAATAGATAAATGAAAGGAATGTAGACAGAATTATAGCCAATATTAAAGATAATACTATGCTAGAAAATGAATAACTAATTTCGTCATTTTTATGTTGTAGCCTTAGCCACTTGTGAGATATTTGAAACCTTTTGTACAAAAAAAATAGCTCCCAATTTCTACACTTGATTTTGTACTTGGTTTCTCTTGGAAATCTGAGATCTTTCAAATATATATTATAATTAGTGTGTTTACTTCTTGGTTGCAATATTCTTCCCAATATTAGTTTCTTCTCCCTTGGAAGTTGGACATTTCAAGACTTGAACTCAGCCCGAGAAATGTAGCTGGTTTTCATTAACTGATTCATTTCAATCCACCAAATATTTTTCCTTCATTGTGGTCTAAAAGTAATGCATGTAGAAATTTGTCATTTGGCTGAGGCACAGATTGTGTGTGTGTGTGTGTGTGTGTGTGTAACACCATCATAATAAGTAGTGCGGTTGCCGTATAGATGAAGATAATGTACTTTAAAATCAGAGGAGGGCGTAGAAGAGCTCTCTAATCTGACTCAGGTCTGCTGCTCGCTAGAGCAATGTCTGAAGCAGGAGAAGTTGGCTTAGCCTTACAGGGGCTGCGTGGCAGAGTATTAGGGCAGAGGCACCTGACACACAGTGGCTTCCCTATGCTGGTAAGACCTGTTTTTGCCTTGGTTTGTTGCTAGCTCTGAGATTGGAAAGTGTCATAGGCATTACTAGGGCCATGAGAAGTTGTGTCTGAGTTGTCTGAACACAAATACTTTAATAACTAAAATAATTATAAATTAATGTGTTAAGTTAGATTCTCAGGCCAACACTTGAACACATAATGAGCAAAGTCTGGGTGCATCTACTTCCACGCTGAGCCCTGGGCAAGTGAGTCCTGTGGGAACCTTTGAGGTCCTTTCTGTTTTGCCAGAGCTTTGTGGGTCTCAAGGACAGGAGCCCTGTTGGTTTTCAAACGTTTTAGATGTTTGGGGACTCGCTCAGGAGCAGGTCTTAAAATTCTTGTTGCCTGATGTGGGGTGCAATCTTGATTCCTCAGGGAGGAGCTCTGGATTTTAAGTTCCCTCTTGACTGTTGGTTGCAGAGCTGGGGGTGAAGTTTATGGTGAAATTGTGTCCCATCCTCTCCTATCTTCTTAGGTCTGTTTTGTGTTGCTTTTTTCTCATTTGCCTGATGTGTTGGAGTTGCTCAGCCAGACTTTAGGTTTTTCTCAGAGGAAATTGTTCCTCATATAGCTGTAGAGTCAGTGTCTGTGGGAGGAGGTGAGTTCTGGATGCTCCTATGTCGCCATCTTGAACCGGCACTCCAGAGATTCAGGGTGTAGTATGATACCTGGTATCTAATTTAATCAGCAAACATTTGTTGTAGGAATTAATGAACCAATTCTCTTATGATTATACCTAATGATTCTGCTATTTAAGGTTGATTGTTTCTGCTATTACTAATAATTCTTAACAACTCCTTTTAAACATATTATCTGTGCATTTATCCTATTTTTCCCATACACACTTATTCTCTGCACACAATTCTAGAAGCCAAGTTTGGGGGTCAATACATTGCAAAATGGGGGAAATGTATTGCTGAACTCCTCCTTGAAACTTTGAATCAATTTATAATTCCTTCAATAGCTCGCATCAAATCACTAGAAGCCAATTAACTGGAAACAATTGTAAAAGCATCCTATATTTGATCTAGGACTGTTTGCCATTTTACAGCAGAGAAATCAACCCTTCAAAAAATCCTAAATAATCTGGCAAATTGATTTCTCAGCAAAATTGTATGTGATTATTTGGAAACATTTCCTCAGAAATTGCCATATTAATTGTAGATGCACTTTGGGCGAATAAATATTTTATACCTTAAATGATCATCGTGAAGTTAAACTTGGAATATGAATTACAAATACAACACTAAGCACTTATGTTAACATAGTATTACATCTCTGTCTTTTTAACAGTAGCCAATTAAACATACCTACCTATCTCAGAACACTTTATTATGTGTATTAAATAGGGGAATTGTTCTTTAAATTACAAAAAAGAAAAATTTAAGATCCTTCTGATCTAAAATATGACTCTTAATCCCACCAAAATGAAAACAACCATTTCTTTGAAATGTAGAATGGATAAAGAAATTATGGGCTATTCATACAATGAAATACCGTATATTATTGGATTAAACCAAGTACAAGTAACAACGATAAATGTCACAAACATTACCTGGGGGGAAAAAAAAGCCAAACATCAAAGAATACATGTTATATTACTCCATTTATAAAGTTCAAAAACAGGAAGAAGCATAGTATAATATATTGTCTACCTTTGGGGAGGAGAAAACATTTGCAGTTATGAAAGAGCTCATGGCTCTTGTGTGCTAGCAACATCTTATTTCTTGATCTGTGTAGTGGTTATCTGCATATTTGCTTTGAGATAATTTATTTTGCTGATAGGTTAAAACTAGTCTGGGTCCAGACTCACCTTTTAAGCAGAGTTTAATGGCTTAAAATCCCAAATCCACCCAACAGTTTTCTAAAGCCTGGGAAGCATATAACTGACGCATCTCTACTGAAAGGTGTCCCAAATACTGCATTCCAGCTTCCCTTTTTACACATTCGTCAATGGTGTCTTGAACCGGCAGTCGCCATTGAAATGTTTATGCTTCAATCATCAAATGAATGCTGCCTGCATGATTCCTTACATCTTGTTACAAAAAGATATGTTGGGTGAAGTTGATGCAGGTTAACAAGGAAATACCAAGAATGTTCTTTTTAAAAAATCTCTGGCTTCCTGGGAGTAAAGGATACAATCTATTACAGGAAATTTTAGAAAGTCTCCCAAATTTACGCGCTGTCCTTATTCTGCAGAAACGTTTCTCAGCAAAGTTCTCTGTGTTTTTCCGCCTAGCCCAAATGGTCATTCAGATAATTAATATCAGCAGGTTCCGTGCATTGCAGGAGCAGTGCCGTGATCTTCCGAATACAGAGGCCTCCGTGTGACACCTGGCAGCACACCAAGACCGCAGAATGTGTCTAGGGGGAAACCCTAAGAAACAGCAGGTAAGATGGGCAGGAAATGACACTGTTTGTATTGCAGAAACAGGACAGTTTATCTGCTTGGTAGGTGTGCTCTCCCTGCAATGTGCCCAATCCCAGGCACTTAAACTTGGGATGCCATATGGCCATCCTGAATTACTTGCAGAATCCAAATGCCACACAGCTTAGAACCCGTGAAACAGCAAGTCGTGCTCTGGCATAGAAATGCTTTTGCTACCCAGCAGTCATACAAATGAAGGAGCCAGAGGGGGGATACTCCCACAGCTTGTCCACCCCACTGCTCTCACTGCCCCTTGTCCTTGCTGGGCTGTGATTTTGAGCCAATGGAGATGTCCACACTCACTGCCCTCTGGTCTACTCCCATCATTCTCTTGCACCTTTTATTGAATTCTCTTTTCTGGCACTAGAACGTGTTTATATCTTTTCAGAGGCCCAATTTCTTCACAATAGTCTGTAGATGCTTGAGTCCTAACATCTGATTTTATAAGATGGCTTCTGGGGGAGCTCATATTTGCACTGCCATGTTCCGCTGAAAGAACCTGGAATATTCTGAAATATCACCATCCCGTTTGTCCATAAATAAAAGATCTGGTCCAAAGAGGATTATTATTAGGAGTTAGAAAGACTAGACCCTTTCATTCCATAAAATAAAAAAATAAAATCGTGCAGAAGTATATAAAGTTAAAAAAAAAATGCCTTTTCCCAATCCAATTCTATTTTACAAAGGTAACAGCTATGCACTTTTCTGCTAACCAGCAGAATGGGAACTGGAAATAGAGATTTAAAAAATACGTTTGTAACAGAGCTGAGTTTATGAATGATGAAATTTGTACCCATTAGATTAAAATTCTTGGGTCAGAGTAATGACCTAATACTCCTGTAAATGGCATACCATCTCTCTAAAACTCAGGACATTTCAAAGTTTTCATTTATTCTTTAAATTCAGATGTCAGATTTATAAAGAAGGCTGAATGCATTCAATTATTTCGTCTGTGGCATCAAGACAAGTACGTGCTGGGGACACTGGTCCTCTGGTGGTGTTGCTCAGGGCTAAAGAACCAGCGGAAGGTGCTGGCAGGGGAACAGCCACCACAATCCTGCCATCCCAGGGATCCGCGGCGGGGCTTCTCTCTCTGCTCACCAAGAGCAACTGCTTAGTCGGGGCTTGTGAGAAGAAGGCTGTGCTTTAAATCCGGCTTTGTACATTTTTTCTTTCAACCTAAGAATAAATTTGAATACAAAGGTCCAAGAAGACCAAGATCTATTTTAAAACCCCAAAACGCACTCCACCAAACAAAGATAAAAATAGGAAATGAATGTAACACATGACTCATAATTCCTTAGACTTGGTGTTACACACTGGACTGATTCACGTAGCAAAGTCTCTGAGAAATCAAAGGACTGAAACTGATACAGCTGTAAGAGAAGGGAGAGTAATGTGTCCAGATGGGAAATTTATTCCAGACTGGAGAGCGCAACTCACCTCATGATGATGAAGCCACGGCGCTGCAGTGATGGGTATGTTTAGTAATTGAATTGATTTGACCAACCGCCAACATTCCTGCAGAATCAGGGTATTTCTTCTTTGAGAGGACCAAAAATGTTGAAATTAAGGTGTTCTTTGTTCATGGATGCTCATCATAATAGAATGCAGTTGGGGCTGAGAGGACACGGTACCCAAAAGAAGAAACTGCTTTTTGTCCATGATGGGAGGTTGAAAGGTGTTTTGTGGTGATGCCTTCTGACTGCTTGCTTCTTGATGGGTGAAATAAAGGACTTATGTATTAACTCATTTAATTATCCCAACAACTCAGTGGGACAGCTTCTAATATTAATCCCTGTGTTATGGAGTTAATAAATATGTGTCAAGGGCTATTTTAAACACCTGTTATGGGTAACTGCTGACCGCCTGATGTTGCACACACTTCAGAATGTCGGCATTCTGTAAATAGCTATCCAAAGGTCAGTCCTTGGCACCATATGCTTCTTTGAAATAGTCAGCACTCGTTTATCTTTGCCAAGGAAGGGGAGTGTTGTTGTGGGAAAGCAAATATTCTGATTGATAGCACTGAAAGGCTCAGTGGTACCACTTATGATATAGTTATGGAGGACAAGCAAAGGGTATGAGCTTTCCAGTTCACCTGTTTTCCTTCCCAGCCAGGCCATCTGCTAACTATGTGACCATGGAAATCACTTTTCTAAAATTGAGTCTCATCATCTGTAAAATCAAGATAAGAACAGGATCCACGATATAGGGGTAGTGTGACAATTAAATGAGGTAACACATGAGTGTAATCAGGGACCCAGAGAGCTCTGTGGGAGGGCTGAGGGCAGCTTGTGGGAGGGTCTGTAACCCCCATGTATGTTCCCCTGGGCGGTTCAGGGGGAAGGGCTTGGTTAGTCATTGCTACTATTATGCTAGAGAGGAATGACATTTTTCTGGGAGTACAGTCTTTTTGACTACTAATAAAGCTAATAACCGACTCTTTTGGAGTGCTTATTAGGTACAGTAACAAGGACTTATATATTAAAATGTCTTTCTTATCTTCGGGATATTTATCCGATATGTTTCCTTTTAATAATGTTCCTCTATCAATACCTCTGTCTTGTTTATTTGTTCCTTTAATATTTGATGGACTTCATCAGTGAAGCCACCTGGACCTTTTCGGGAAGGTTTTAAATGACTGGTTCAGTTTTTTTAATGGTTACGTTATGACACAGGTTTTTAATTCCTTCATAAGTCAGTTTTAAGAAGTTACATTTACATTTACATTTCAGAAAATTTTTCGTTTTCTCTAAGTCATTCGATCTACTGGCATAAAGTTGTGCAGGGACATTTTGAAATGTGTTTGTAATCATTCCTTTCGAAACATTGTCTAATTTACATTTCCCTGTCCCGTTTAACCCATGGACATTTTGGAAATCTGTGTCTTACTTTCCCAGCTATGAGGATTTTCTAGTTATCTTGTGATTGGTTTGTCACTTAGTTTCATTGCTGTCAGAGAATAAATTCTATATGGTTTCAATCTTTTGAGATTTGTGTAGGTTTACCTTATGACTTAGTATATAGTAAGTTTCCTTAAATATTGTGTATATCATAAAAGAATGTGGGGTATTCAATACTATGTGCAGATTCTATGTTCATTTGCTCAAGTTTGTAATTATGTTGTTCGTATTTTCAGTATTCATACTGGTATATTTTGTTCTATCATTTACTCAGAGGGGTGAGTTTTAAACTCTCACTCTCTAGATTTGTCTATTTCTTTTTGTAATTCTATGATTATTTATTTATTTATTTATTTATTTATTTATTTATTTATTTAAAGGCAATGTTGTTAGAAGTATAGCAACTTAAAATTATTTTTATCTTCCTGAGGGATTCAGTCTTTTATCACTACCCCCAACAACAAAACCCTTCCATCACTGGGCACCAACCGCAGAAAATGGGTATGAGATAGCTAAAAGACTGCTTCTTACAGGTGAATAGTGACTAGTGAAAGATGGTAAACCAATTGTGCAACATTCATTGAAATCCATACATTGGGGAATGCTTTGCAATGATTAGGAACAAATTTACGAAATATATATAATATTCATAATATATTGTTGAATTGCAATGCAGATTAAAAAACAATTTGAAACATCTATTGATGTGTAGAGAAAAATATCTGGAGGATTTGCATCAGAAATCTTAACTATAATTGTCCCTGGATGCACAAATTATAATTTGTATTTGCTTCATTTTACTTCATTCATGTAGTTTCTACTCTTCACAGTGCCATGGAGTACCTATGTAATTGTTGAAAGTTAAATAAAAGTGAATAAATTTGCCTACTTAGTCCACCCTGCTGCACCCAAGGGAACAAACATATAGTGGTGTGAATATTTTGTTCTCATAGCACCTTCAGCCATCTGACCATGGGCCTTGGGTCATGTTGATACTGTGTTCTGCTGATGGTTCGTATACCCTTCTCACTCCCCCTGCCACCCTTCACTGAGTGCTGACTCCAGCAGCCCTAGAAATCTCAGTCATTCTGACAGGACTTTGTTCTTGCTCCACTTTATTTTGCATTAATGAGTTCTCTTCTCACTGTAGTAATAATTGCTATGGAGGTCTCTAGAGACCACACCACTGGCTGTGTTTAGTTCTGAGCCTCTCAATTGCATGCAAGAGGCTGGAAAGATATGAGACAAGATTGCTGAAAATACTTCAGGGGCCCTGGAGGCACTGATTTAGGAGGCGGTTGAAAGACATACATAGAATATGTCAACTCTGCACTGACTAAATAGGGAATGTGGAGAAAACAGGCTTCGTTCAGGTTTATGAAGAATGTAAACACCATGAGCATTCCAAAGGGCGACTAAGTGAGACTGCCTTGGGAGGTACGGAACAGGCAGAGGGCCGGGAATGTGTATGACACCAAGCTCTCTGGGCAGGACAATTTTGCCTTGAGAGGATCTCTAAGAAGGGTGTTCAACCCAGGTTTGCCAAATTTTAAGAAAACATTCAACAAAGTGAATGGGAATGAATAAGAGAGGGATTTTAGGTAATGGTGTTATGTAATAAGTTTTTAATGACCATTTTATGGAATATGTCGGAGGTGCTCTTATGCAAAGCTATGTGGAACATTGACCTGAAAAATATCACATAACATAGAGGAGTTTGGAAGGGCAGTGTGAAAAGAGAATGGAACTTAGAGTCTAAGAGTTCCGGTTTTTGAATGCTGACTGTCTAATGAAAGGTTCTCCTCTACTCTCCCCACCACCAGGTTCCCAGCTCCTCTCTCTTGAGGTAAATATTTTTTATCAGTTTCTTTTTTATCCTTCCACAGATTATGGATAAGAACTTGTTATATACCTTGCCTTTCATATTCACCACCATATCTTGGAAATTGTCTCCTATCAGGACATCTAGATTCCATCCTTACAAAAAGTTTTATTGTATTCCATAGTATGAAGCTACCAAATTATTCAAACACTTTAAGTTCTTTGCAACCTCCTTAGGCAGTGAATTTCCTTGTCCACACGTCTCTTGCACTTGTGTGTTTATGGAGTTGCCTCAAAAGACATTTCAGTGAGCTCCACTGAAGAGAATGAAAAAATTCCCACACATTTCTGAAATGATGGATTGTTCTATAGCTATGATAACAAGGTGCCACCAAAACTCCTTATAAATCAATGAGTCAACAATTTGAACAAGTTTTTACAAGCCAATCAATCAATGTCAACCCCACCCTTCTGAAAAACCAGCTAATCAGAGATGGGACTCACTTCAATGAGCAGCCTTAATTCCAACCAACCAATGGTCTCGCCCAAGTAACCAGGCTTCTACAGATGATGTCAAGCTACTTATACTTCTTAAGCCCTTAATTCCGTGCTTAAAAATAAATTTAAAAAAGAAAACGAAACAGGTAAGTTCATCAGTCTGCTCTGTGCAGACACTGTGCATGATCGTAACTCCCCTTTAATCATCAATAAATTCAATTTTGTCTTTTTAGGTACTGAGTGATGGTCCCATCATCTTCTGTTGCTAGAAATACCGGTTATATTTTGTATATGTGTCTCTACACATTTATACACTACTTCCATGTAAATTGCATTACAACCCTATAGGATATGTTGTACTTTGAGGTGGATTGAAGGGATTTCAGAGTAAATTTGTTATTTTGTTTAGATTTTGACCTTAAAATCTGGACTTCTCATAAGCTTTGACTCCAGTCCATTTGCAGTCTATTTTAGAAGTGGAATTGCTGAGTAATAAGAGATAGGTATTTTGAAATTTGATAGATACTGCCCTCCAAAGCGATATACCAATTTACATAACCATCATCAGCAAGCCAGGATGCTTATTTCTCTGTCCCTTAGCCAACACAATCTTTAAAATCTTTTGTGATTCCACAAAGTAAAAAAAAAGATTTCCTTCATATTTTTATTTCACATTTTACAAATTGAATGAGCTTGAGCATTTGATCTTCTACATAAAATTTTTTTGTATTTCTTTTTTGTGTGGTGGTTTATAGCCTGTGGACTAAGTGACTTTTGAAAATCATCCTCAAGACTGATTATTTCTCTCCATTGTAGTAATATGTCTAAAGAAACTAGGAAAGTAGCAGTCATTCATTTTTGTGTATAGTGGGTTAACCAATAAATGTCCTATTTGACCAATTCATTTCTAATTTTCAGAAAAATAATGCATTGTTTGAAAAAAAAGTCAGTGTTTTAAGATACAAAGGAGGAGAAAGCTTTGAGTGGACTAAGGTTGAGGTAGTTTTCTGCCCACGCTTGTGTTCAGCCTACACAGGTTAAAGTGGTTTTCTATTTTTAAAGCGCAGAGATTGCAGCTGTTCGAGATTGCAGCCCCTCTTAGCAGGTACCTGGGGAAGATAATTGGCAGGTACCATGAAAGGTCGATGCAAAGTACTGAGTGCTGCCACTCTGAAAGACCTAAGGAGGCGTGGGCTCAGTCAACTTGCAGAAGCTCGCCACACAAGTGACCATTTGGGGCTGTTTTTACCAATGGCCAGCAGCTATGTTCCTTTCTTATTTTAGACGGTACGTTAAATAACACTAATAAAATTCTCTGTGTGGGTCTTAGCATTACCAAGCACTTCTGCATGTATTCCTATTGCCACACGCTATAGAACTATGCCTGTTTGGGGAATGGAAACACATTTTAAACTAGCCCAAATAAAAAAAAAAAATTAATGAGGTAATTCTGGCCATTACTCCATGAAGTTAGCTTTATTATTATCCCCCTCTTGTGGGGGGAGTGGGTGTACTTGAGGCACAGAAAGGCTAAGAAAGTGTACCAGCCTGTGGGTGAAATGGAAGCACAGCTCTGATTCCTTGGAACCCCGTCTCTATGCACCATAAACTGAAAACTATATACATAAATATATTACCTCTTCAGCATGTACATACTAGGAATCTTTTCCTTAATAGAGACATAATTTCCAAGCACGAAAATTAGTGGCAGAAGAAAGAGAGTAGACCCTTAATGCAAAACTACAGAACACTTGAATTTCCTTGGAAAGCTTTCCAAACTAATGCTGTGCTGTATTTGACAAATGGCATGCATTCTGCAGGTTGAGTTCTGATTTCAGAGCTTGGGAAAGCTGTCAAAAATGGTCTACTTTGCATTTATGTGTACGTAAAAATTGTGTTGATTTATTTTTATTGCCTACAATTAGTTTGTTGTCTCCTTATGCAACTTCTGCCTCAGGAATTGAGCTGTTTGTTTCTCCTTCCAAGAAAACACTTTGCAGTGCACCTGGACTAAAAGCTCAATGATGTAGAGTCTTTGTCCTGTTATGCAATTTCTATTTTTAACTTGTACAGTGAAACTGTCATACTGATCCTGTTCTCATACCAAACATTAATTTTGAACCTTCAAAGGTAAAAATTTATGTGCTCTTTGTGTGTCAGTGTTTTTGGCTATCTAAGTGAGACATTCTTTTCCCCCAGACCATCATTATAAAGTTGACAAATTTGGCAGACCTGTAGGCTCTATTGAGCTGCAACTCTGCATTGTGCTTGTAAATTCTAGGATTCTTTGCTTGTGGTATCAGTGATAGAAATTTTCCAGTAGGAAGGCGAACTCAGAAAGAACAAGCAATATGTTTGAAGAAATCAGAGACAGAGTAGATTCTTAAACAAAAAAAAAAAGGAGGACCCAAGAGATAGGTGGCTCAGCCTTCTCCTCCTCTTCTTCCTCCTCTTCCTCCCCCTCCTCCCTGTCTTCCCCCTCCTCCCTTCCCCTCTTTTTCTTCCCCTCCCCCTCCTCCTTCTAGGTAATGACCAAGCTTTTAAAGCAAGAGTTGTCAGTCTTTGTTTTGCAGTTGCAGCTAGAAACTTCAGCAGTCCCCTGCGAATGCTGTTAGTTTTGCGGCTAATTCTGGTGTCACATTCAAATTCTTAATTAAGAATGCCTTTCTTCTCTACATTTTTCATTTTGATTGCACCTAATATTTTGTATATATCTATTCTTAAATTGACATTTACTGAGTTTTTACCAAAGGCCAAATATTGTCATTCATTCAATAAATGTTTTCCGATTGCCTGTTATGAACCAGGAATGGGGTTAAGTGTGGTTTCAACAGTGAGCAAAACAGATGCTCATGGGATTTACAATAATGTGGGGGAGACAGATGTTAATTAAATCAGAACACACACACACACACACACACACACACACACACTCTATATATATAGTTACTATCTGTGATGAGTGAGTTCTCTGATGGCAAAGATGAGATACGCTCAGAGAATGGGGAGTCAAGGAGCATTTCCCTGGGCTGTGTTGTTGCTTTCATACTCCTTATTAATTTAATGCTCCCATCAAGTCTTTGATATAGAAATTACTATCCTCACTTTGCAGATGAGGATGTGACGTGGAAAAACGAAAGAGGTTAAAATGCTCTTTGTACCATAACTCGGATGCTCACGTAGCCTTTAAGTACAAATGGAAGGGAAATGCTGATTGGTTGTTTTGTAAGCATGGAGTTAAGAGCTCTTTAAAATGGTCCAACTGTCCTTCATTTACCCCTTCTGGAAATTCCATGTCAACATGTCCCTGACAAGATAAACAATTATTACAGCTTCGAAATGATGTGGAAGTGGTTCAAAATGTCTGTGGCAAAACCAACTACGTGCAAATACTACACACTTGTAATTGAATGATACAATCATGTTTCACGATCCACTGGTATAGGCAATTCGTCAGCTTCCTGGAGTAGCTGCTGCGTGTTTCAACAGGCAGGCTGACTTCAGGCAACTCCTCCCAAGGTTAGAACAGAGCTATTTTAAGTGCGGTCCCCAGGAGGTAGACAGCAGTATTGGCATCACTTGAGATCTTATTAGAAATAGAACTAGAAATAAAAGTTCTTGGGCATGAACTAGGCCTGGTAAATCAGAATCACTAGGAGCAGGGCTCGGCGATCTGCATTTTAACCATCTCTCCAGATGATTCTTACGCATGATAAAGTTTGACTTGTATTGCCCTTTAAAATGTGGACTAGCCTATACGTACATCTGTGACCACACGATACTTGCAAATGATACATGTCGACCAATTAATAAATATCACCTATCACTCTGCATATATAGAATATTAGGACTGGAAGGAAGCATTAAGATTAACGGGCAAAGCAACTTTCTTTTATGTATGAAGTTGAAAAGGGCATGGGTATATTAGTGAAATACTTGCTGACCCATTTTTTTTTTTTTTTTGGTATCATCCATTTTATTCTTTCTTCTATATTCTTTAATAAGTCTGATAATCGTGTGTATTCTGGTTTATGGTGAATTGCTGAGAGAATAACAGGTGGGTCAGTAAGCTTGCTATGTCAGTCTTGTAATTCCTGTTTGGAGATCAGAACCTAGTGAGCAATCATTTATAGATCTCCTACAAACACATCGTTTTCTCTGGGAAGAACTCTAGGCAGATTATCAGCAAAGTCATATCTTTGTAACTGACTATTGCAGGGGGTCTCACTGTGGATTTAACCACGATTTTGCAGATTCATACTAATCATGTTAGTTTTTCAAACTGCCCCTCCCACCTTCCAACCCTTTTCTCAGTTTTCCAGCTTGTTTTCCCCAATTGCTTTTCTTTTTTTTTAATGTTTGCTTTCACCTCCCTACAGACGGATTTGAAAATAGAGCTACTGTTTATTTGGTAGTTTACAAAACATACCAATGTGCCTGTGGGCATGAGTACAATATAACTCACAAGCCATAAATAAATGACAGAACAAAACCAAAAATAAGTAAAAGCTGAAACTCATGTCTTTGTAACTAATAAGTCTTTTTTTTCTCTTATCAGGGAAAAATGGAGTCAATTCTATGTACATATCTCATACCTGTGAGTATTCACACTATTTTTTCTCTTTCAATAAAAAAAGCTGACTCGATGACAAGATTAGCTGGCTAATAGAAGAACAAGTTTAGAAATAACTCTTCTAAAATAATTCCAGTGGTTGCCTTCAGGTGAGGGAATATGGTTGATGTAAGCTTTTGTCTTTTTACTTGTCCATATTTTTTTAAATGAGTAATAACACTAATGGTAGCCACTATATAATTAGTGACTGCTATCCAGTGTCATTTAAGTTTCACAGTAAGCTTATAGGGTTATAAGCTTCCATAAATTCAAAGCATCTGAGTAATTTACTTGGGTTACCCAAGTAATAAGGAGCCAGGCTGGCATTGGACCCCAAATCTGCCTTCCAAGCTGCTTGGTACTTCTCAGCGTGACTTGCTTCCTTGCACTCCCAACCCTGTAGGGCTCCCTTTTCATTTCTTGCTAGTAATGACCTGTAAGTGTAAGAGTTGAAACAAGAAGGCAGAGGATCACCTTGCTCACCCTCAGCTGGGAATGCGTGCACCGAGCAACTCAAACTTTTCACCACCCTGCACGTGTCTGCAAGTGATCACAAAACCACAGCTAATATTGATTTGAAGGTTACAAATAAATGTTAGTGAGTAGGTGAGTTCACAAATGTGGAATTTGCAAATAATGAGTCTCGACTCCAATTGCTTAGTGGGCTAGATCACATGCAGATTGTTATACTGTATTTTGATTACTGATGACACATCAAAAGCTTCATGATGTGTGGAAATGTGTTATGTGGCTGAAGCACAGATCTTTTTTTGTGTGGAACACCATAATGAGTAGTGTGGCCATCAGACTACTGAGGATAATACACTTTGAAATCAGGGGAAGGAAACAGGAGGTTTGAGTCCCTCTGAAAACAATGTCTGAACCAGGAGGTGGGATCTGCCCTCAGATAAAAGAAAGGGCTCCCCGGGTATTGAAGAAGCTAGTCTAGACCTCAAACTATTGAATTTGCAGTCCATTAACAGACTGGGCTGCTTCCTGTGGGAAGCAGGAGATAGACAGAGGTGCATATGCCCACTCAGGTATGCACCTGGTTCTTGACCTCCTTTCTCCCTCTCAGCTCGGCACTGGTCTGATGATATCCTTCAGATGCTGACGCTGAGCTGAGTTTCCTCCCACAGACCCTCAAATGATGCTGGCCAGAGGATTTTTCTTTTTTTCATGTTTTAGATGGAGAAAGAACAGGGTAGAAAGAATTTCTCAAAGCTTTGGACACAGATAATATGCACGAAAAAAGTCTATGTGTTTGATGCTATCCTGACAACGGTGTCCATCAGGAGGTGGAAGTGGTGGAGGTCTGTCAGGAAAATCGTGTGGCAGGGTCTTTGCTTCACATCCGAGGCGACTTATTCTTTCTAGAGGATACACAGAGGAAGGATCTAGGCCATGGCTTGGTTTCCCTAGTTTGATCCTCTGACCTCCATTCAGTCTCTGCGAAGAGCTGGTAAGACACAGTGTCCCCCTGGCACAGGCTGAGGCTGGCAGAACAGAGACAGGAAGGAGCAGATAAGTCTGCCCAGCTGTTCTCCATCAACATTGCGTTGCAGGCTGGCGCTTCTGTCTTCTCAGTCGGTCTCCTGAATTGATCTAAAAAAAAAGTTCGGTGGCTTTTTTTTTTCATCAGGAGAAGAACGTGCTGATGACAACAATAAGAGGTGGAAGAGTGTGATGGCTGTTAGATAACAGAAGTTTGAAAGTTGAATTCAATGCTGGTTCAAATAGAGGATGAGAGTGAATCTACCTTATACTCAATTCAGAACTAAGAAGAAATGATTCATGGAACTTTGTGCTGCTACAGGTGTTTGCACCACGGCAAAAACTGCTTGAGTGTAAAAACAGAAAAAACAAAACAAAAAAAACAAAAACAAAAACAACAAACAAACAAAAACTACTGGAAGGTGAAACACTTGAGGGAAAGTCTAAGCAGTTCTTAACTTTCTGCATGAGGGTAGGAGGATGAGAGGAGAGGAAGTGGGAACCTTTTAAATATTTCTGTGCTCACAATTCTGGGGACTCATAAAGATCTTGAACTACATCCATTTGGAATACTAAGAAATGAGTCTACTAGCTTCCCACATTGAGAAGTGGTAGCAAAGGCTATTTATGGACTTACTTTTCTCTCTGAATTGTTGTAGAGGAGTTATGCACTTCTAAGCTGTGACTTTGGGCAAGTTAGTTAATCTTTGTGCCTTCGTGTCCTCATCAGTGAAAATGAGGGTAATAATAGTGTCTGTCTCACAGGGGGTGGGGAGGAGCAAATGAATTAATGTAATATGCTTAGAACAGTGCCAGGTGTGTAGTAAGCACTTGGCATTAGATGTCATGATTATTACTTGCTATGTCATCCCAGCTACTTCCTCTCTTTAGTTATCTGCTCATCCAACATTCTGAGGAGGAGAACTCAGTAAGGCTTCCAGTCTCCCTGGTCCAAGTCTCAAATTGGGTAGACCTATCACAGCAAGCCAGTCATTTTCAAATGACCCAAGCTGCTTTGGAGTTAGAGGAGTGCTGAAAGGTTGCAAATCAGCTCAGTGACTGCTTTCAGCAAATGATTAAGGCCTCTCTGTAAGATGGAGTCAAGACCATCTGGTTCACCTTAATTGAGTTCCTAAGTCGAGTCACGACCAAAGCTTAGACTTCCCAGCTTTTTAGCGAATCACGCTATTTTGAGTTTTTGCTCAAGTTAGCCTATGTTGGGTTTGTGTCCCCTTCATTAATGTGGGAGAGAGATTGCTATTAAGTAACAGAACTCCAGGTTTCTTGAGAGTATGACAGGAATTCTACTAAGGTCAAATACTGCCCTTTTAGAGGTGCTTATGAGTCATTTTTCGTCCATTATTCACGTTTTAGTATAAAGCCGTCACCCTCCCCAGGTTTACTTTCCAAGTTAACAGCTGACAACATCTAAAGGGTGAATAGGCTTTTAAATAGGAGGATAAAGAACTCTAAGAGCTACTTTGGAGGCTCTTGGGTAGCCTGAAAGTACCTAGTGCCATTAAGGCGGGCTTGAGAAGGAATAGGGACGGCGGGAACATGCTTTGAGGAGGCTGGCAGCAGGAGAGGCAGAACGACACAGTGAGGGCAGGAGGTAGGTATTCTGTCGTCCTTACAGCAGAACTCTTTCCACACTCCAACTCTTTAAAGGATACCTGCTTTCCAGGGGCTTCCAGAGCACAAATCAAAGCCAAGAGGCAGTAGGAAGTGAGAATGAGACAAGGAAGAGGAAGAGCAGGTTACTTAGAGAAGAGACAGAGAAGAAGGGATGAGAAAGCGTTGGGAGGGTATAAGAGTAGGAGCCAGGAAGGCTACAAAAGGAACTGGGACACATGGGAGGTGGGGTGGGAGGGAGGAGATAAATGAGATTTCATAAAGCCTGCCTGGATTTAGCAGTTCCAGTTGGAAACTCTGAAGTTACAGGCCCCGGGGCCCCTATGGAAGCTGGTTCTTGTAAAGTCAGTCTGCTTAGGTAAGGACATTGGAATCCCAATAGATTTACAATCCTTGTTTCCTCCTTGCAATTCATTCTGTCAGGCCACAGATGGAGGACACACAGAAGTGGAAGAAAAGTTCCCTTCAATGGCTCATGAGTCTATGACTGTAGGGGACTCGCTTCAAAAGGCCTATTTCCGTTTCTTAACCCCCTGCAGCAGAATTTCTCTGCTTAGGAGGTTAACAACGTATGATATGGTTCCCCAGGGTTTGCAGCCTTCATTCTTTGATGCTGGAACCAACTGGCTAGGGTAGGTAGCTGTGGGAGTCAGGCGTCAACTTGGGGACAAGAGTCCCTGGACCTCCCGACCCACTTCTAGGGAAATGGTTCACAATCTAGGAGCAAGTTTTCAATTCCGAATTAAGTGAGGGGAGGCTAGAGTGGTCCTTGGGCCCAGACAATTGCACGAAGCCCCAGGCTTCCACACCGCCTCGCTGCCGCTGTCGGGATCTGTCAATAAGGAAAGAGCTCGGTACTTGGAGCGGTTGCTTCCCCGTAGGCGCCAGTAGCCCCCAAACCGACGTGAGTGCCCACCAAGCACAGAGCCGGAGCCAAGGCCGGTTCCAAACCGACGTTCACGGCCGCAGAGCGGTCCGGCCGAACAGCAGGTGTCACCCTTCTGCTTCCAAACCCCAACTGTCTCCAGGTGCGTCGCGCACTCTCTAAACTTGAGTGTTCTCAGATGCTGCCCCGCGAGGCAGTTACGCCCACGTGCGCATCCGTTGCGCGCTCCCGCGAGATGTGTGTGGGAGGTCCGCGTGTCCCGGGGAGGGGGGGGGGAAGGTCAGCAGGTGTCCGAGAAGTCAGCAGGCGTTTTCCAGCGCGAAGACTGAACTTGCAGCGGAGGTGAGGAAGGTGGCTAGCGCTGCCAAGTTCCTCCCCTTCCCCCGGCAGTTTCTCCCCGGGCCCAGGGCGCGCAGGAGGCGCCGCCAGGGTTCGGGCGGAGGCGCTCGCACCATGGCCACGGCCCCCGCGCCGGCCCGGGTCCCCGCGCGTCTGTACTACCGCGTGCAGCTGCGCTTCGTGACCGAGGAGCAGCTCTTCGCGGCTGGGCCGCTGTCACCCCCCAACCCGAAACCTCTGTGGCTGGAGGTGCACCCGGCAGGGGAGGAGGCGGACGCGACAGTGACAGACGGTGAAGTACTAGTAGCAGCCCATGCGCTCTAGTCCCGAGTCCCGCTCGGAGGCTGCGGCCCGTGTGCGCGCGTGGAGGGTACAGCGGTGTGGAAGGGACGTGAGAGGAGGGCCGCGTGTGAGCTCGGGGCGCGGGTACAGGGGGACGGGCGCGCACTCTCCGGGGCTTTGCGCAGGTGTGCACCCCGACAGCTCGCTGAGGGGAACCGCGGGGCCACCTCCCTTCCCAAAAAGGCCCAAATTGCTCCCCTTGGGTCTTTATTGCTCTTGGAGAACTTGGAAGCCGAGGGCAGACAGGCCCTAAGTTTTAACTAGGTCCGAAGTGAGGTCCGGAGAAGAGAGGCGCTAATGCCTTTTTTTTTTTGGTGGGGGTGGGGGACTCGTCTTCAGCAGCCGAGCAGGACAGGAACCGATGTCCTTTTACTTTCAGGCCTGCGCGCTGCTCGTCCCCTCTGTGCCTTATAGCTGCACCTGGAGCTTTCTGGGGACAAAGTGAGAAGAGTAGGGAGGACTGAGGGACTGTCACGGCATTACTTTTTGGTTCAAAAGGTGACCTTTAGCAAAGACGTGCAAGTGTAATCCTCTGGGTTCTTGCAGCTACGGCTGTGCTAAGGGAATGCTTCTAATCTGTGTGGAATCTCGTACCTTTTTTGAGAATTCGAGGAAATCTAGTTCCTGGCCCTTGAAAGTGCGCATACTTGCATGCCAACTCTGCATGTAAATATGAGGGACTCACACCTCCTCCCCACAGTGCCTATGAAAGACCCCTTTCTAGTTAAGTGTTGGCAACAGAGCCCTAGGCAGCTGCGAGGCTCCAAAGACTCCTGGGGTCTCTTCTCACCCTAACTTCTAAGATTCTGAGCTCTGCGCTGTGGTTTGGTTCTAGTGGGAATTACAAATAACTCAAAGGTACTTCTGTTGCTCCTCAGTGATAAATAGAATACATATTCACTGCTGTATCTCCAAGGCCTTAGAACAGACTCAGGCACATAGTAGGCACTTGGTGCTTATTGTGGAATGAAAGAAAGCCTTGAGATGTGTCTTCTCCCGTTAGGCTGGAATGGGGAGATTTGAGTCTTTAAAAAAGAAGTATCAAATACCATTCGACTAGGGTCTAAAGAAGCTTGAGGCTTGGCAAGGGATCAAAAGCCTTACTCAGCAACTCATCGATTTCTCTTTTGGACGCAAGAAGGATAAAGGAGTAGCTTTCAGTGTTTCCCCTGGGAGTTCTGAAACTCAAGGTGCCAGAAAAAGAGTTCCGTTTGTCTGTTATGGTAATTTTGTTTAATATGCAGCCATACACAGGGAGAAACAAAAGAGCAGATTTGAGATTTACACACTAGTTGGCGTCCTATGAATGTCTTTCCCACAAATGTGCATTAAGAAATATCCGAGGTTCAAGGTGACTGAAGTTGTAGACTCCCCAATGCATTCCCCAATGCCTGGTCTATGAAGATATAATTGTCTTACGTAGAGCAGTAAGCTTTTCCTCAATGCAGTAAGTCGAGTCTAGAGAGGACCACTAGAAAGAATAATTAAAGCTAAGGCATCATCATCAGATTGTAACTAAATTCCTTGGGAAAGACATACAAACAAGGAAGCAAAGAACTCGTTACTCTCTTAACAGCTTGAGTCCTAAAATGCGTTCTATATATGATTGCAGTTATTAAAGCTTACTACTCTTCTATGGAGAGTTCTTGGAAAGTAACTATTCTGGAGGTTTGTGTGTTTTTTGTGGTGGTTGTTGTTTTTAATAGCTCATTTTATTCTGTCACCTACTAGGCCCCTGTGGATGGTGACCGGGCAGTGCAAGCTTAAAAACAAATTCTAGTAAACTATTAGAAGAAAGATTCTGCTGTACTCAAATATTGTAGATTTAGTAGCAGAATTTTGAATGGGTAGGAAAGCTCCTGGGGATGAAGATTGGCCCAAAGTCTATAATGGACTTTAAGGACAGGCCTAAACAATGTACCTTTAGAAAATTGTAGTTTCTTAGCTCATATTAGGATTAGTTGATAAACAAGTATACTCTGGAGTAACACTGACTGGATTCAAATTCTGGCACTGTTTATTAGCTGTGCTGCATTTAGCAAATTATTCTCCCTATTTAAGCATCATTTTTTTCATCTATAAAATAAGGATGATAATACTTATGTCGTGTTATTAGATAATGCATACACCATGTCTGGTGCAATGCCTGGCATATATTAAGAGCTCAATAAGTGTTCACTATTATTAATAATATTTATATTCTATCCCCCCAAAACAGTGTCCGCAGGCTGTTCTGAAGGATAGCTAGGCTGTAGTCTCAAGATGTTTCTAAGTAAGACTTAATTAAATCTGGTAATAACTTGGAAAAATTGAATCATCTTTTAGATTCCCAATTGCAATAGCTTGTGTAAAGAATGGGATAGAACAAGACAAATCAGTTTATTTTAAAACCCTCTAGTGTTAACAGTGATTTTATGAAGGGAACACATCAGGTTATCCGGCAAATAATGCGCTCCAGCTTGTGAATTCTGGGGAGACATTCATTCATTTATTCTTTCCTTAACTATGTCTCGAGTCTTTATCCTACCAGGAGCCTGCCTGAAACATGTTTAATTCATCTTCCTGTCCCCAGAGCATTCCACAATGCCTAGTACACACAAGGCATCAATAAATGTTTCTTGAGTGCATCAGTGATTTAAATCAAGAATTTTAAAATCTTGCTAAAATAAAACTTAAAATACTGAGCACTAAGTACAGAATCTGAGTTGCCCCCAAATGATTAAGGCACTGACTTTACTTACAGTGTAGAGAGACGGTTTAAAATACAGTGTATCAATGCAAAATTTGAGGTATAGTGTGGTCCACAAATGAGATAACTGTCATTGAAGTTAGTTTGTCACTCACCGCTCCCAAGAGGAGGGGGCACACCACACCTTGGGTGGGGGCAAATGGAGAAGCACCAGAATTGGTCATGAGGCAGAAGGAGAGAAGGGAACTGTGGGCAGGAGCCTTCCCTGTGCTCTCTGGGGCAAGGAATGGGGAGGCAGGGTAAGCAGACTTAGCATGGCGAGCTTGAATAATTTCAGTGGGCTCTAGGGTGTAGGGTTTGTCCGAGCTGTTTGGTACGTGGTCGTGGTGTGATTAGGACAGTGGATAGTGGCCTCAGTATCAGAGCCCAGTAAAGTTGGTGGTTGGGTGTGGGGTCTGGGTTGGTTGGTACTTGAAAAGTGTGCTTGGAGGTGAGTTGTTTGCTATCTCTAGGAATTGGCTAACCTGGGAGGGGCAGGCTCTCCAGGGTCAGCAAGTCTCCCAGTGTCAAAGCATCAGAAAGCAGAAAGTAAAAGACATGGTTGATACCAGGGAAAATCAGAATGCATACAAGGGAATTAGTATGTAGGGTAGGAGTGGGTGTCTGCTGGGCGTGGAGGCAGCTGCAGGTAGGAAGGACCCGTGCTTCAGGACTTGAGTTCAGGGGATGGGGAAAAATGGATATGGTTTTCATACTTCAAGCATATGAAAAAACTGGAAAATGGAGGGGAAACAAAAAATGGGTGGTGGATGGGCCTGCTTCTTTCCTTCCCTTTCTTCAAGCTCTCTGAAAGCCCCGTCCTTGGGGGCTGGAGGAAACAAGAGCTGAGATTGTATCACACACAGGCTAAGGGTAGAATTGGTCTCCAGGAGAGAAGAGAGAATATTTATTCCCTTTCTCAGTTTACAATGGTCTTGTAATTAATCCTGAAGTGTTAGGAAAACATATAAATAAACCACATAGATACTCAAGTATAAAAATGTCGTGGTTTTGTCCCTGAGATGCTATAAAAGGACTCAAGGATTTTCGTCCCCTAGTATTTGCTCATCTCATTAGAAGAGGGGGAAAAAAGAGCAGAAGAAAGAGAAAAACATCCTCCGTATCACTTGGGAATTTTAATCTTCCTTTATTAAATTTTGTGAAAACAGAGTAAGTTGAGGCCTGTGAACATAATGCTGAAGTCATACAACATAAGCATTCATTACTTTTTATTCAACAAATATTTGTGGAACACAAATCACCGTGCAAGCAATAAATGAGCTGGATAAAGACCCATCTTTATCGAACTAGTGTTTTAATTGGGGGAAGCCAATAGCCAAAGACACAGCAAGGTAATTTCAAATTGAGATGAATGTTTTGAAGAAAATGAACAGAATGAAAAAAGTTGAGAAATAGAGAGGGAGGCCAGTTTAGAGAGAGTGGTCAGGGAAGGCCTCTGAGGAAGTAACACAGTGGTACCTCAGTTTTCGAACATCTCCGTTGATGAACGTTTCGGTTTATGAATGCTGTAAATTTTATGGATCTATGGTATCATTAGTAAAATTCATGCTAAATTTGTAGTTTTAGGGGTTGATTTTAAAGGTCTGGAGTGGATTAATCCATTTTGCATTACTTTCTATGGGGAAACCGTGCCTTGGCTTTCAAACGTTTCAGAACTTGAACGGTCTTCCGGAACGGATTCCGTTCGAAAACCGAGGTACCACTGTATTTGATCTGACGCAGGAAGGATGAAAGAAGCCAGCTAAGCCAAGATGGGGGGTGTGTGGGGGGGGATATTACAGGCGGAAAGAATGTCAGGTAAAAAGTCTCTGAGGCGAGAAGGAGTTAGTGTATTTGAGATGTCCAGTGTAGCTGACGCTTGTTAAGAGAGGTGAGGAGTATTGTGAGTTACAGTTCCAGTTACCAAGCATAACAAGCAACCTGTAAACTCGGTGAGTTAAAATAACTAATGCATAGCGCTCCCGTACTCCGGGTTAGGAACCAGGCAAGGGCTTGGCTGGGTGATTCTTTCGCTCCTTCTAGCATCTTCTAGCATCGACTGAAGTCATTCATTGGCACTCAGCTGTTGGCCAACTTGGTCTGAAAGAGCCGAGAAAGCTTCATTCACCTGAGCTGGCATCTGGGCAGGTGTGATGGCTAATTTTTTGTGTCAGTTTTGGTGGGCCATGTGCCCAGAATTTGGTCAGATATTCTGGATGCTTCTGTGAGGGCATTTTTAGATGAGATTAACATTTAAATTGGTGACTTTGAGTAAAGTAGATTACTCTCGGGAATGTGGGTGGGCCTCACCTAATTAGTTGAAGGCGCTAATAGAACAAAGACTGATCTTCCTGAGTAAGAAAGAATTCCGCCAGCTAGTGGCCTCAGGACTTGAACTGCAATATTGGCTATTCCCTGAGTCTTCACCCCACCAGCCTACCCTGCACGTTTTGAACTTGCCAGCCTCCATAATTGTGTGAGCCCATTCTTTGAAATAAATCACTTTCTATATAGATGCATGCCCTCTGGGTTCTGTTTCTCTGGAGAGTCTTGACTAATACATTGGCGATGACTCAAAGACTAGGGCTGTCAGTGGGTCTCGCCACTGGGGCCTCTCCAGCTGGCGTGGCTTCCTCCTGCATGTTTCTTCATACCATGGACTTCTGTAGAGAGTCATGTCTCCAAGTGGGAGTTTTCCAGCAGACAGAGCAGAAGTTGCATTACTTTTTGTGATGCTCCCGGCGAAATCCATTCACGTCACCTGTGTCATACTCTATTGGTCAAAGCGGTTACAAGTTTGCCCAGGTTCAAGGAGAGGGGATGTAGACCCCTTCTCTTTATGGGAGGAGGGTCAAAGAACTTGGGGACAATGTTTTAAAACTGCCAGTTAGAACCAGATCATATAGGATGTAATTCATTCTCTCTCTCTTTTTTCTCTCTCTCTCTTCTTCTCTCTCTCTCTCGCTCTCCGCCCTCCCGCACCCCCTTTCCCTCCCCCTCCCTCCCTCCCTCTCCCTCCCTCCCTCCCTCCCTCCCTCTTTCTTTCGGAAAGGCCATAATAACAGCCCTCGTCATCTGTCATCCGTATTACTGAAAAAGCTCATCACAGAGCCTGGGTTTTGATGTGTACCACAGTAAACTTCCTGATTCTTCCCTCCTAAATTGAACTTGCTCCCTACCCCAAAAGGAATAAAACGATGCAGGTCTACCACTTTGGGGGAGCAGCCAGTAACCCCTTCTTTGCAGGCAGGCAGACCAGGAAGTAAGAGGGGAGGTGGCTGCCTGGGCAGGGTCCTGTCCGTCTCCTAAAGACATGAGTCAGAGAACCCCAGGCGGACAGTGGGTAGGGAGAGAGGCTGGCTAGAATTGTTACTGGGCACAGTATGTTTCGGCGGGGCACAGATAGCATTTGTGCTGGGACTTTCTTCCTGGTGAGAGACATTGCACCCTGGTCCCTTAGCAGTAAATGCCAGCAACCCCCATTTTCGTACCCTAGTTGCTGTGACAATGAAGAACCACCTTCATGCATGTTAGCAAAACTCCTTTCACATGGACAGAGGGTGGAAACATGCAGAATCCCTTCCACTGCCCTGCGACCCCCAACCAATAATCACAAATTTATAATACTCTCAGACTTCTCCATCCAAACTATCTGAAAAATACTACATAGATCTTTGGCACAGTAGTCCCTCTCCCAAACAGAAGACTACTCCTTATATTTGGAGTGAAAACCCGCCATGCTACCATTTAACCCAGCAACTATTTAGATATTGTTGCACTGAAAAGTTGTGAACGCACGTGAAATACAGTCAGAATCCTGCCAAGTTACTTCTTTGAAATATAGTCAGAATCCTGCCAACTAACTTCTTTCTCTTATTTTTATTTTACTAAGAGCAACATTTTCATGATTGCTGTATAGCTTTCCAAGAAAGATACTTAATGCAACTCATCTGAGACTCGCAGCTAGCCTCGGGTTTGTGCTCCAGCATCATGGGACACATCAGCAAAGAGAAAGCCTTTCCTTCCTCTGTCACGCAGTAATGGTACCTCGAATAGATGACAAATGGGAAACCGTCCAAGGCCCTTGTGTATTTGAGTCTAAAGACAGCAGAAGTAAAAATAGATGAAAAGACTTGTTTTCCTCATCAAATAAAGACCCCTTAAGATTCCTTTCTTCCCCTGTTTTCAATAGTTGCAGCAAGATGTGGTCTGTGGTCTGTATTCAGCGCTGATGAATAAATCAGGGCAACGACAGGCAATCCACCGATTAACACTTTCAGTCAGTGACACTGGGAGGAGAAAAGAGGCATGGAGATCTTGTGAGTAAATCGTAGACAGCATAATTGTCCCTTCATTTTCAGAGTTAGTCTTCGAAACAAAGAGGTTATTGAGATAAGAAAATATCACTGACGTGTTTGTGCTTTGTGTTGTGACTGGCGCAGGACATTTGAAATAAACAGTTACTTTAAAGATGAGGTTTGTAACTGTACCAGATTAGAACCATCCTGAGGATGAAAATCCCTCTTTACCTCTTCCTCCCTCTGCTTAGGTCATAGATGAGGAGCTCTTTTACCCCTGGTGGTTTGAAACGGAAGTGCAGAGTTGAGTGCACTGTCATTCGTATGCCCTCCTCCCAGGACTTGCCTCCCTTAGGAGGTCCTAGGGCTTGGGGGCTTTCCCCATGCCCCTCAGTTTCCTCTCCCTCTACCCAGGGTTTCAACCAGAAGATTTTTTTCGGATAAAGGTTTCCCCAGTGTATTAGCATTTTGATAGAGAAATCCTCCCCTCAGAGGAAAGACTTTACATTCTGGAATAAGATCCTTTTTTCAGGTCTGAGAGATCATTGGACATCGCAGATCACTTTCTGAGTGTTACAGTTACCTTAATTTAGCTAAGCTACTCCTGCCTGGTAGCTGCTAGACATGTCATCTCTTGCCTCACATAACCTGAGGGTCGATAATATTGACGTTATTTTATTGGTCCATTTTGTCCCAGGTATACTGTCCTCAAAACTTGAGTGCTTCCCCCTTGGCGTGATGCCTTTTAGTGTTAGTTACCCAGCCTTTAGCACATGGTAAACCTGGACTTCTAGCCACAAACCCAAAGTTGGATTTGCCTATGGAATAAGGAGACATTTGCTCATCCTTTGGAGGAAGGTGGATCCTTCACTGAGCTTAGCAGCCTTAATGAGAATGTAGAGTGACTGACGGTATCGCTTTTGGCATATTTTAGACAGAATCGAGGTGTTTATACTCCAGGCCAGTTATCTCAATAAAATTGTGTGATCCTTTTTTGTTGTTGTTGTTATTTTCTTCTCACCATGTTAGTCTCTGTTTTATGATTAGGCTGGCAAGGTGGTTGGATCCACCAGATCAGATCCCCCAGTTTACTAGCTTTGTGACCTTGGGCGTGTTTACCGAACCTGCCTGAACCTTAGTTTTCTCTCCTGGAAGCTGAAATAATTTTTACCTCATACAGTTATGGGAAAAACAGAATGATTAAACAACAAAAATTTCAAAATGAGTTCTATTAATTTTCCAAATGAGTACAGTCAAAATGATCAAATAAAAACAAGGCAAACACATTTTACAAGCAGTTGTAAAGCAAAACTGCCACTTTTATGGAGCTGACATTCTTGTGCCATTCAGAAAACGTGAGGAGACTTTGTGCTGGGCTCCCTACAGGACTGTTTGAAAAAAATATGTTTTGTGATTGTATCAAAATAGATTTTAGCAAACTATAATAGATTTATTGTGTATCGTTGTCTCTCACGTTCGCCATATGTAATATCAACCTTCTGCTGAGGAACCTTTCCTCGGGGCCTTTGTATGTGCTGTTCCTTGTGTTTGAGATGCTGTTTCATGCCCATATCCCCAAAGCAGCCCTTTGTATATTTGGATCCTTCTCATCCGCCAGTTTAAAGTTTGAAAGTCACATTTCAGAAAGGACTTCCCATCATGCTAAGCACCTACTGTTCCTTCTGCAGCCACTGCGATTTATCTCAGCATTCTTGCTTTCATAGCAGAGATCACAACCGGTAATGAGAAATTTTCTAAAAAATTATTTACTCTCGAAGAGTAAAAAATTTTTTACTCTTTATTTACTAAAATTGAAGGTGGACTCACAGGCCACAATTCACAAAGAGTATTTAATGAGAAGCATTGCGAGGAAGGGAAGAGGTTGGCCCAAATGCTTTTGAGAATATGAGTGAGAAGCTTGAAGCATATTTTCCAATTAAAAATCATAAATGCATAAAGAATAAAGGGCACTGGCCAGGTCAGGTGAAAGGACTCTTCGAGCTATGCCTGTTCCGAATCTTATCGTGACATTGAGTTCCTGGTCAGTCTTTTTGCTGAGAAGGGTCAGAAGGTCTCCAGTACTGTTTTGGTTTTAGCTATAGCTGGCTGATTGTTACCTCCTGGGGAATATAAGTGAAACTTGAGGCTATTATGATGACTAACAAGCTTGTTTAACATGTTTTTTATCAGAAATTGTATTTACTTACCATATGTTTATTTTAGAAAATTGATAGCATGTTTCTTGTAGCCAATCAAGTTTATTTACCTTGTTGTGTTGTATACAGCAGCACTGTGATGGATTGCTTACTAACTTTCTTCAGAAACTTTTTTTGTATCAGTGACATGAATTAATTTCATTTATTGATCCCTGTGAGTCGTATTTATTGCACCACCCTATGAGCCAAGCATGGTTCAAGGCACGGGGAAATAGCAGTGCATTAGTTATTTATTGTTTAGTGTAAAAAATAACCCCCAATTTAGTGGCTTAAAACAACACACATTGATTATCTCACTGCTTCTGTGGTCAGGACTCGGGACCTGACATAGATAGGTCCTCTGCTCAGGCTGTAACCGGGGCTCTGCTTAGCGACGAGGTCTGATAGATTTGACTGGGTAAAGATCCCCTTCAAAGCCCACGTGTGTGTGTGTGTGTGTGTGTGTGTGTGTGTGTGTGTGTGTGTGTGTGTTGGCGCAGTTCAGTTTATCAAGGGTTGTTCCCCGAGGACTTCAGTTCCTGGCTGGCAGTTCACTGGAGGTCATGTTCACCTCCAGTTTCTTGGCACACAAGCCTGTGCAACATGACAATTTGTTTCCTCAAAGACAGAGAGAGAGAGAGAGAGAGAGAGAGAGAGCAAAATGAAAGTCTAGGCCTTATGTAGCCTAATCTTGGAAGTAACATCCATGATTTGTGCTGCAGTTATTGGTCAGCAGGCTAGTCCACACCTGAGGGGAGAGGATTACACAATGGCATGAATATTGGGAGGCAGGGATCACTGAGTCTGCCTGCCACAAGGAATGAACCCAACAAAGTCACCACTTTTACAGAGCGTACATTCGAGTACCATTGAGAAAGCATCAGGATCTTTGTGCTGGACTTTCTATAGGCCTATTTGAGAAAAATGTATTTGTGCTTCTAACACAAATTATTAAACACCATGTGATGAATCTTTCTTTCTCAAATTCGTTGTCAGATATATGTATAGTCCTGTCCTAAATCTCTCAGGAGTTTGCAGTTAAATTGCAGTACTAAAGCATGTGTGTAAACGTATACGACATCTCTGCAAAGTGGCACTGATTGATGAAACAAAAATACGCTCCAGTGTGCTTTTGGCTTCTAGATCCTTTGGTCTACTAGAGAGCTGGACAGAGGAGACCCCTATTGATGAAGAAGACAAATCCCGTTGTGGTAACTTCTATTTAATTTTTTGGCACCTTAATCATGACTTCACTCCTTTGGAATGCTTAGCTAGCTTTTCTTCTTTGCAGGAAAGAGATGTATCGAGATACATTTTGCCTTGTGTTTATGTTTAGACACTGAAGTACTTTTATTAAGTCACTCACAGGGGAGCCGGACTGAACTGCTCTTTCAAATACTGGAAATTAAACTGACGTTTTGTAGAGTGAAACAAAGAAGTTAGTACAAGATGGGAAAGGAAAAAGGGAGGAAGGAAGCAAGGAAAGTGGGAAAGAAGGAAGAAAGGAAGGGGAAAATGAGGGAGGGAAGGAAGGGTGAAGGGAGAAGGGAAGTGGAGGGAATGAAGGAAGAAAGAAAGAGGAAAAGAATGAAGGAAGGAAGGGAAGAGGAAGGGAAGTTGGACCCCTTACTGTGGATCTGTTGCATCTTACGGGATAAACAACTGGTACCTCTACAGATATTGCTATTTTCTGTACTAGCCATGTTTTATGGCTTTAAGTCATTATCTAAAACTGTCTCACAAACCTTGACATTTACACAGCCATGGGTTTAGAATTTATTTTTTTAAAAGACATGGAGATAAATTCTTGACAGGCTTGAGAGAACAGCCATGTCTTAGATCTTGGCTATCGGAAAAATCAAAGATTAATGAAAATCTGTAGATTAGAAAAAAGGAAAGGAAAGTGAATCTAAATTGTGTGTATTGTTCTTAGCCTAACCAAATCTGGCTAATGACACCACAGATCCTAAGGTATTTGCAAAGTAATGTGAGGTGCCCTGAGGCAGAGTTTAGGAACTGGCCTAAGACATTCAGAGGCAGGAGCAGAGCTGAGATACAAACCCAGCTGTCAGAGGGCTGGCGTCTGAGCCTTCATAATGCTTCTTTGTGTTTGGAAAACAAAAGGTCTGTGTCATTGCTTCACGAGTTTCCTTTGGATAAAGCTTATTATTTTCCTTACAGGGAAACTCTTTTTCTGATTTCATTTTTTTTTTTTTCTGCCTCAGAGAAGGAAGTTTCTTGTCTACAGATGACAAATCCTGCAGGATATGAATTCTGTTTCTTTAGGTTTTTAGGAATATCAGATCAGAAGAGCAGAGAACATGTCAACCATAGGCAATGGATATTAATTTTCTAATCTGTAGAATAATAAGAGCATCAGAAGAGACTGCAGTTCAGAGTGGTGGAATGAATCCATAGGCTCACGGGGCTAGTACATAAAAGAGGTGGGCTGGGGCTCAGCCTTTCCAGTGCCCAGAGCAGCTCTCTGCCCCGAAGTCTCCTTAGAGAATATTTAGAATGCATTTTCTTAGACAACTTATATGAGTTTTATCTCTTGACTCTTAGGAATAGTTCTGATTTTTCTTTTTTATTTACACGAGGGCTTTGTTTCATAAAGCTATTGATTCCTTGATGTTCTGTTTAGAATTGTAGTATATATCTGATGTTGAAACATTTCAGTAGTCCTGTTTCTTTGCATTTCCCCATATTCTGTTGAGGCCCTTCACTTTCAGGTTTGTGAGGTCAGGGTTTGTGTCTCAATCATTTCTCTGTTTCTAGAAGATGTACAGTTGGGCCTTCATCTAGTGGGTATAGTTATTCTCAGCTCCTGGGACAGAGACTGTAATTTTTCCCTGGAAAATATGGATCTAGCATCTCAGCTTCACTCAGCCATTATTACAGTGAGACAATTTTTCTGTAATCTCTTAAATTCATTGAGTCTATCTTTTATTAGTTAATTTTGTTCCACTTGGAGCAAATTCTTCCTATTCAGAACATGTGCCTGAACTTTAAAATAAGAGTAATAATAATATGACAAGTTATCAGAAGCAGGTGAGCTAGTATGCAATGTCTACTGCAACAAAGCATCATTTAGTGTTTTGTGTATCATTTCTAAGTTTTCCCACTCTTTTTCCGCCTATCTTTCTTAAATGTGTTTTTATGCTTTTAGTTAGTTCCGTTCACATGGGACCAAACATATTTGCAATCTGTAGATAGCACCATTTCAAAATGGTCCTGGAATTTCTAACAAATCAAGTTCCTTAGAATGCTAGAGAAGATACTTTTCTCCATGTAGTTTAGATCCCCCAAATAGGGATTTCGTATCATTTGAAGCAGAATAGTAGCCTTTAAATAAACGTTTTCCAAAACAGCATATTCTGTCATTGGCAAATAGAAGATTATGAAATGTCATGGTCATTTTCATTTCTGATAATTATTCATTTACAATTATTTGAGTACTTTTCTGTGCCTGCACCATTATATCACCTTACCAGTAATCAAAAATAGCCAGCCACTTAACGTTGCTTGATTCTTACTCTTGATAATTTGACCTAAGAGAAACAGAGATTGTTGTCAGAAGTTGGTGGACCCAAAGTCTTTGAACTTCTGAGAAGATGCATTCTTGCCCTTAACGCTTCTTGACTTGGTCCTCTGGTTTATCTCAGTGGAGACCACCAGCTCTTAAATTCATAGAGTGAAATTTCTATTAAAGATACCAGTAACACAATACTTAGAGAATAAGATAAGACACACAATACAGAGGAACTGAATCAAGAGAGGTAGAATAGTGAAGGCTAGAAAGAGCCATGAACCCATGTCCATCTGTTTATAATAGCCTTTAGCAAACGTCTCTTACTGGATACTTATGTACCATGTAACTGCTTCCTAATATTGTACTTTTCCTTTTTGTCTGACATTTTTCACCTTCAGGTAGTTAACTACTAGGGGGTTGGGGGGGGTCCATCTTTTTGGACAGACCTTTAAATATATATAATTCTTCTGTGATTTTGAGATACCCATTCTTCCTATGTCATTTCAGATATAACAGTATACACCAACCATATACTAGAGAATTAGAGAATTAGTAAACATGTTTTGGGGACAGTATTATGACATGGGTGGAAAACTAGGGCTCTCACAGATAACAATCATTAGACATGTTTCATGTGGTGACACAGAATTATTAACCATTTAATTTGATGGGTAGTTGAGGTAAAGGTAATGGTATCCATCTTACTCTCCCAACATATCCTACCCCCCCAAAAAAAAATAGCAAGAACTAAAATTCATGCTCTCAGCATAACAAGATAAATACTGTCTAAACTTAAAAATGTCAGCAATTACAAAAACATGGAATCCCAGTGAGTTAACTCCATCCCACTGCTGTAAGCCCTTGTGAATTACAAGGGCAGTCCCTGAAAAATTGCATAAAACAGAGAAGGAAGAACTAGCAGTAGGCCTGATAGTCATCTGAAACTATCACCATAAAGAGAAAGTCCACCATAAAAGTAAACATACTGGGGAAAAAAGGACCCTGTGGATCAGGAGGCTGACTGACAACAGAGAAGAAACTTAAAACTGCAAACTGTGTCAAGAGGCATTTTGAAAAGGTGACACTTCAGGAGACAAATTTAAAATGGAGACGCACCCTTTGACAGCCATGTGTTGAAGAGAAAAGAAAGTACATTTGTGATCTTACAAGGCAAAAGAAAAAAAGCAAAGATCAAACAACCCCTCCCCTATAGCTCTGATTCTGAAAAAAGCGCCATCCAATAAATTGACCACATTTTAATACTCTGATAGAAGAGTATACTCTTGAACTAGGCATCTCTTAAAACACTCCAAACCACCAGTTCGTCTGTAGACAGCAATGCAGAGGCACAGTTATAATTTATATATAACTACCATAAAAATATAGCAGGAAATGAGAATCAAATTAATTCAGCTGATGAAAATTCCACTCACTAAATTAAAAGGAATGAAATATTCTTAAGTAAGCATTTGGGGATTTGAAAAGAAAAACCACTTTGAAACAGAAATTAAAAATCAAGAACAGAAATGGACACAAACAAAAAGTCTAAAATAAGGGTTGATTAAATTCAGGAAAAACAGAAGAAATAGTCTAAATTACATTAAAAAAATGAAAACTAGTTTAAGAATTCCCTAAGGAATAAGATATTCAAACAAAATCTTAGAGCATTGAGGAAAATCAGAAGACTACCAAGAGAATAAAATATGAGATTAAAAAAGATAAGAAAGAGTAAAAGAAAAAGGTATTTGAAATGAAATGTAGGCAAAGATGATTCAGTTAGGTATAACTGGAGTCCCTGAAAAAACATACAAAACAATGGACAGAATTAATATTTAAAACTATGTTTTTTAAACCTTGTTTTCTGTAAATAAAATGTCAGAATCTATATATTGAAAGGGCTTAGTAGATACCGGGGGATATTGACCCATAACAACTAATTCTGAGACCTCTCTTAATAAAATTATTACAGTTTATAAAGATAGTTTTAGAAGTCCTCAAAGTTACATGGCAAAAAGATAAACTATCTTACAAAGGCACGAGTACTAGGCTGGCTGTAGACCCTCAAAAACACCAAAATGTTTTTGATTCAAAAACAACACACAAAGTACATCAGCAATAGAACAGCACTCTTGTTTGTTAAATATGCAAGAGCTCAGGAATTTGTATCCAGTAGTCCTTGAGAATCTACTAGAATCTCCCAAAGAAGGAAGTGAATGAGCTTCAGCATGAGGAGTGATAAGAATTTGATTGTGCATCTTACACTAAGTCAAAAATGGGGATGAGGATAGAAGAAAAACATTACATGTATATGTATATGGAGTGATTAAAAGAAAACTCATAGCCTTAAATGCTTTTATCAATGAAAATGAAAGAGTGAAAATTAACAAATTAAACTCCAAATTCAAAAAGCTAGGAAATGTCAAAAAAGAAAGAAAAAAAGAAGAGGCAAATAAACAAAAGTAAATATAATTAATAAAGTGAAAATCATGGTTTTTGAAAAAATTAATATACAAACCACTAATCTAATGAATTTAAAAACAAATAGAGATTCCTTTGCCAACAACAGTGCAGATAAATTTGAAAACCTATATGGAGCAGACATTTCCTAAAGAACCGGCTCTGTTAGAAATAATGGTTTAAGCAGACCAATTCCCTCGAAGCAATTAAGGTTGTAAGGGAGCTCCACACCTGGATGGCTTCCCAGGGGAATTCTCCCAGACCTTTGAAGACCAGATGGACTCAGAGCTCTATAACTTACTCCAGAATATCAACATTATTTTAAGGAAGTAAGTAATGACAGTATAATTAGAAAGTTATTACCAATATCACTTAGGAATATTGATGCAGAAGTGCTTAATCAAACATTAACAAATAGAATCCAACATCACAATAAAAAAACAGATAAACCATGATTAAGTGACATTTATTCCAGGAGTACAAGCTTGGTTCACTATTAGGAAATCCAGGAAAATAATGTACTGTATTAACAAATCTAAAGAGAAAAAAGATCATACAAATATCTGCAGAGGTGCTCAAAAATCTTTGGACAAAACCGAACTTAATAAATGTATAACTCATTCTTAAAGCAAGCATCTTAATGGGAAAATGCTAGAGGCACTTCCACGAAGGGAAATACGCCTACTATCCACTACTATTCAGCTTTGTCTTGGAAGTAACAGACAAGACAGGGATAAGAATTGGAAAAAGAAACAAAACAATTTCTATTTGCTGATAATAATGATCATGTACCTGGAAAACCCTAGAAACAATAGTAAAACTCTTTCAAATAATAAAAAAGAATTCAGTGAAGTAGCAGAATATAAAGTTAACATAAGGAAATAGAAAATTGCTAGTCTTCAGATACAGAAATAATAACCATTTTTTTGGATATAATGGTACAGAAACCCCATTTAAAAGGGAACAAAGGAGATTAAGCCCAAAGTAAATTCAACATTAAATTTGCAAAAACTAAATAAGGCAATCTTTAAAACACTCCTGAAAAACACAAACATATGTGGATAAATTAAAAACTTTCTCCCCTGTTCTTGTAAAGGATGACTCACATCATAAAGCTGTCACTCTCTCTAAGCTAATTTATAAATTAACATAATTTCAATAAAATATCAACAAGACTTTTATTTAAGTGGAATTGGATGACTAATATGAGAGTTTGTATGGAACAATAAATAGCCAAGAAAACATTAAAAAGGAAAAGCTATGCGAGAAGTGTAGCGCTACCATATTTAAAAAACACAATGCCTCTGTAATTAAAACATGAAGAGAAAGATCAGTGGAACAAAATAAAAAGTCTAGAAATAAATTCAAGAATATCTGGAACTATAATATAAAGATGTCATCTTAGATCATCAGAGCAAAGATGGACTTTTTCATAAGTGACTTTGGGACAATTGTTTTGCCATTTGGAAAAAGATAAAAGCAGATCGATAACTCACATCATACACAAGAATAAATTCCAGATGGATCAGAAATCTGAATATAAAATATAAAGTAATTCCAGAAGAAACATTCATGATTCTTCTTTCACCTGCATGAAGGAAAAGGTGATTGGAACTCAACATTTACTGATGCAATAAAAGAAATGATGAATAAAATTTAATGCAGCAAAACATAAACATTAGCAATTCAAACCATAACTGACAGAGAAAATTTCGCAATATATGTCACAAAGTGTTAATATCCTTAATGTATAAGGAAATTTTAAGAAATGAGGGAAAAAGACTAAAATCTGATAGAAAAATGTGCAGAAGACATGAATAGACAATTCAGAGATAAAAATGCAAAGTGGGCCTTCAACATATGAAAAATTATTTAGCCTCACTTTAATAAGAAAAAGGAAAAATATAAGTACCCCGAGTTATGATTTCCTATCTATCAGATTGTCAAAAGTTAAAATGTATAACAATACCACTTTCTGTTTTTGCTTCTGTGAGGAAACAGGCATTCTTAACACATTGGTGGTGGAAATGCAAATTGGTACAATTTTCTGGAGGTGAGTTTAACATTATCTAAACCAAAGCAAAACAAAAAGACTACATATGTACTTGTCATTTGGTCCAGCAATTCCACTTTTAGGAGTTTACCCTGAAGGTACCCCTTAAACAATATGGAAACGTGTGAAGTTTTTTCATTGTAGTATAATCCGTAATTGCACAATATTGAAAATGACCTAAACACTGAAACATTGGAGAGATAGATTAAATAAACTGTGTTAATGTCCACACAGCAGAGACTTGGGCAGGTATAGAACAAATGAGGAAGATCTGTGAGCCAATGTGGAATGATTTTCAGGATAAGTGAAAAAATTAAAATGGAAGAATATAATGCCCTACCTTTTGTATGAGAAAGAAAAGGAAGTAAGAAAATACGTGTATCTGAAATGTATACCACCAAGAAGGAAAGAAAGGATATATGAGAGACTATTCTTGGTTATCTAAAGGGGTTGGATGGGACTGGGCTGGAAAGGGTAGAAATGATTGGGGGATGGGAGTTGACACTTTTTTTTTTTTTTTTAGAAGCTTGGTTTTTATTCTCTGGATCAGACAAACGGTAATGTCATAAACCTGTTTTAGAAAGTTTCCCGTGGTAGAGCATGGAGGATGTATCCAGAGTACCTGTTGCCTCTGTCATAATTTTCCGTAAGACTAGCTTTGATTATTGAACTGGGCTGGTATGTGGTGAAAGGAAATATGAAAGAGGATCTCTTTCTTCTTTGTCCATGCTTCCTTCATCAATTGGACATTGGTGGCATCACTGGCTAGATCTGGGACTCCTGAGCAAAGGGTTGACACTTCTTAAAATACATGTTTTTGCGTAGTTCTGACTTTTGGAACTACGCTAATGTTTTATATACTTAATAAAATATATAAAACCAGCCTATATGGGGGCAAACGTTAAATTGGAATACAGATAGAGAAATAAACTGAATTGCATTTTAAATGAATGACATAACGACACTATTATTCTCTGAGAGAGACAAATTGAGGGAACAAAAATTCTGTGATTCTTGAGCACCATAAGCTTGGCAAGTACTTAACCTACGCTAACTCTTGTTTTGGTCACCTTCTTGTGAGAAAGGAATTTGTGTTAAAGGAGAAAGCCACAGTGGTTTCAGGAAGGAAAAAACGCCCTTATGTACTCTGAACCAAAAGGGTGGGAGTCAGTGATAAAATAACAGGCGAGAGATGAAAATGACATTCTAAAATTAGTATAAGCTCAGGCGAACTTGGCAGTTTCATGTTGAGCCCTGCCTTAAGGAAATAGCTTCATATATCATTTCTTTAGACTAGAGCAGAATATTTGCAAATAAAAGTTAATTCAGAGTGTGTGAAAGTAGCCTTAATGCAATATACTTTGTTTTATGTTGGAATAGTATGATTTTTAAGTTAAAAAATGTTAGTGGAATCTGGAAAAATATTCAAATTTTTTCTTATTAGATCTATTGGAGACTTAGAAGTAAATAATCCAGTCTATAGGACCAACGATCAAGCAGAGATGTGCAGAAAAAGAATGTCTTCATTGTTCAGTCTTAAAATATGAATGTTTATTTTTATTAAACATCAGCTTATAAAAATCACCCTTAATAAAGATATTAAGATACTGTAGACTACAATAATTTTACATTAAGATGGTAACCCAACTTCTTATTTCATGGATTATATAAATTAAAATGTAGTGGGTTGAGTAGTGGTATCCAAAAAGGTATGTCCCTCTCCCAATCCCCAGAACTTGTGAATCTTACTTTATATGTGAGTGTTACCTTATATGGTGAAAGAGCGAATAGTACGTTATATGAAAAAAGATGTGATTAAGTTTAGGATCTTGGGAGGAAGAGTTTGTCCTGGATTTTCCAGTGCCGCTATATCTAGTGATAAGTGTCCTTATAATAGAGAAACAGAGGACAATACCACAGAGACAAGAGGAGGCAATGTGACCATGGGACCAGAGATTGGAGTCACATGGCTGCAAGTTAAGGAAAGCCTGGTGTCACCAAAGAAACCATGAGCTAACCTAATCTAGGAAAAAAAGGAGAAAGCACAAATACACAAAACTAGAACTGACAAGGAGAAATAGATATCAAAAGAGAGGAAATTATAAAAAATCGTGAGACTACTTTGTACTATTTTATGAAAAAACTGAGTAAATGCTGTGAATATTTTTTTAACGCAATGTATGAAATTGACCCTATTAGAAGAAGCTCTAAACACAAAAATTATCATAGACTGAAATGGAGGAAATACTTAAAGATCTCCCCCAATCAAAGCACCAGGCTCAGATTGTGTCACAAGGGAAGTCTACCAAATTTTTTAAAGGTCAAAATATTAAGAATACTTAAACTATTCCAAAGCAGAATAAGTTACATTTTTCAAATTTGTTTTATGAAGCATATTTATCATGGATCCCGAAACTAAAAAAGATGTAAACTTATTAGATGTAAAAATACATAACCAATCTCAGTTATGACTATTGATGGAAAAATTTTAAATGAAAGTTAGTAAACATATTTAAACAAAATATTTTTAAAATAACCAATAAAGTTTCATTCTAAGAATATTAGAAAAAAACACTAATTTATTATTTTAATACAGCTATGGAGGAAAATAGTTGTATGACTTCCATAGATGTAATAAAGACGTGTTGTAAGGACTACCTTCTCTAGGCAGTTCTGCTCCATCCATTTTCTTACTTTGTCAGGCTCTGTGCCCGGTGCCACCAGACCTAAGGTGGCGCTCTCAGTTTCCTGCCCTGTCTTCAGTCTTTCTCAGAAATACCCAGTGGAGGTCCATAGAAAACAGTTGGTGAGTGGGTAAGGACTCCATTTGTGTCTGGGGCTCCCAGGGATTCTAAACTGTCATGCTACTCCACCGTCAATCTTTAAAAATGCATTAATCTTTCAGTTGATTTTCCCCCCTACTTTGAAGTTTGCTACCTCTTTCTCCCCAGTCTGCCAAGAGTGGAACAATTTGTGTCTCCCGTCTTCTCCTCAGAGAGGTTTGTCACCTTTTAGAAATCAGTTTTCCTGGTTGCTTTGTAACCGCATTCATTCATATACCCCATATATGCCATCTTTTGAGCGAACGTCATACTACACATTGCTACCATAATTCAACTTCAAAAAGTAATACAAAGATAATAGCTCCTAAGATGTGTTTTTTGGCGCCCCTTATATATACCGTGTTTCCCCGAAAATAAGACTTAGCTGGACAATCAGCTCTAATGCGTCTTTTGGAGCAAAAATTAATATAAGACCCAGTATATTATATTATATTATATTATATTATATTATATTATATTATATTATATTATATTATATTATATTATATTATATTATATTATATTATATTATATTATATTATATTATATTATACCTGGTCTTATATTATAGGAAAATAAAACTGGGTCTTATATTAATTTTTGCTCCAAAAGACGCATTAGAGCTGATTGTCCGGCTAGGTCTTATTTTCGGGGAAACACGGTATATATAAGGGGTGACAAAAAACACATTTTAAAAGCTATTATCTTTGTATTACTTTTTGAAGTTGAATTACGGAAGCAATGTGTAGTATGACGTTCGCTCAAAAGATGGCATTAATCAAATAAATGCTAGCATCATTCATTGTATTATCATTTTAATACAGTTTTTTCCTAAAACGTGTATACTTTTTTTTGCCATCCTCTGTGTATGAAGGAAGAATTTATTATGGGAATTGGCTCAGGCAATTATGGAGACTGAAAAATCCCAAGATCTGCTTGCCACCTGCAAGCTTGAGACCCAGGGAAGGAGTGTAGAGGGCAGGAGATCAATGTCCCAGCTCAGGAAGGGCTGCATTCTTCCTCCCTCTGCCTTTTTGTTTTATTCGGGCCCTCAAAAGGACTAGAGATGATGCCCATCCACACTGGAGAGGGGGGCAAATGGCTTCACTGATCCCACCAACTCAAATGCTAATCTCATCCAGACACACCCAGAAATAATGTTTGGCCAATATCTGGGCACCCCATGATCCAGTCAAGGTGACACATAAAATTATCCATTGTATATATAAAATTAGGGTTAGAATGATGTTCTTTTGTGGCTTTCTATATCCTAAATTAAGGAATTGTGACTTACTCATCAATACAACCCAGTAACTAAATACAAAAAACTCTCCTAGTAACAACCTTATCATTGGCTTAAACTAGGCATGTTAAGTTACATTAACTGGAAGATTTTCTTTTTTTCTTCTTCTGTGTACAGAGAATCTCGATATTTACTCTTGGTTACTCCCTAGTGGTAGCATTTTTAAAACAACTGGCAGTATTAGAAAATCATCTGACAGTATTTCAGGAATGAAAAAGAAGCTGTAACTAATAAGCCAGTATACAGAAGAACAGAAACAAATCTTTTTGGGGACAAATAAATATTGCTATATTAAAGAAAGATGAAGAAGTAATCACCAAGGTTTTCTTAAACAGAGTGTATTTCTGAGAATAGTTACCAACTTCAGATTTTTCACCTCAGAGATTTTCTAAGGATGACCAGGGCTTTCTTTTGTGTTGTGAGAGTTTCTGCCTCAAATGAATGTTGAATTTAGGGAGAACACAAACACAAACCAAATAGGTGCACAATTAAATGCCTTCTTGAGAGATTGAAAAATCCAGTGCTTTAAAACTGCACACAGCCAGCAAGACTTGAAATTATTGGGACATTTCCTTTACTCTTCATCTCTCTTAGTCTCCATTCTATTATTTGTTTCTTTTGGTTTCTGATTTTTGTCACTTTTTAAAAATCTCACTTTTTTTCCTTTAAAAAAACCTTGATGTTGATTCCTGTCAGCCATCGTTCTCATGCTTAATATTGGCTTCAGCTTCATTACTTAGTTCTGAGAGGGTCTGACTTATCCCTCTAAGCGGGTCTGACAGTCAAGTGCTTCTGCAGATAAACACCCCTGATATGATCAAGCCCCATTCCACGGCCAAACTTGCAAATTAGATGAGGACCTCTACATTTCTACCCTTTCCTCTGATCATTCAAATTTCTTTCACGTTTTTTTCCTAATGTCTCCCAAATAACAGCTTTTTCTGAGTTAATTCAAATCGATCTCATCTCATACTACCTCATACACTTAAACTGATTTCTGTGTTAATGTATCTGAATTATATAAATATATAGTTTAATATTTTCCTTGTGTCAGTGGACTCTTAGTGAATTATTTGTGGGATCTCTGTCCATTCCGTTTCCTCAGTGGGTTGTAAATTCAGCATAGGCAAGATCAAAACTTATCCCATCACTTGGCTTTAGAAAAAAGCTTGATTTCATGCTTCTTGGAAAGGTGCAATAAAGCAGCTTATGATTCTGGTGTCCTCATTGTGAGCTGTAATTAATGTGTACCCTTTAGTAGTTGTTTGGAAATGCTTGGGTCTGGTCATGCAAGGGATGATAATGGGTTATAGAAAAAGACATAGAGTTTTTAGAAGATCACGCACATAGCAAGCATCCATATTGACTATTCTTATTATTGAACCACTGAGGATTCTTTGCTCATCCACATTTATCACCGACAACATACGTGATTGGATTCTTTTTTTTATTTTAACCAGAACAAATTAATTGTGACATTTGACAGACTATCAAAAATGCTGCCTTCTCCCTTGCTCTCAAATCTGTTAGTTCAGGCAGACTATCTTCTGAGTGGATAATATCTAATTGAATATACATACTACCTCTATTTTACTCCTTTCTCTTTCCAAGTTAACTGCCCCTACTCCTTTGTTTTTTGGGGCAGATGTTTTCTTTTCCTCAAATTTCTTGAATGATGAAAGCAGTCTTAGTTCAGGCTGTGCTAACAAAATACCACAGACAGAGTGGCTTATAAACAACAGGAATTTATTTCTCACAGTTCTGAGGGCTGGAAATCAAGATCAGGGTGCCAGCACGGTTGGGTTCTGGTGAGAACCCCCTCGCGGGTTGCAGATGGCCAACTTTTCTGTTTCCTCACATGATAAAAAGAGGAAGGGAGTGCTCTTGAGGGTCTTAATTATACATCACCAATAACATTTATGAGGGTTCCACCCTCGTGCCCTAAGCACCTCCCAAAGGCCCACCTCCTAATACTATCACTTCGGGGTTAGGATTTCAACATGGATTTTGGAGGGACACAAACATTCTTAAACGGTGATGTTATATTTTGAAACAACTAGATCTTCGGTTATGTGAAATGTTTGGCTGTATTTAACATACTGAACTTCAAATATCTTGGAAGAAAAATTGCCTAAAAAAAATCAGTTTTGGTCACCTAACACCAGGTCCATTTTCGTTGCATAATCTAATTTTTAAAATCCTGGTGTTTTGTTTCTGTCAATCATGTCATACCAATTTATACCTTAAAAAGTGAATTACGAACAGTGTTATTTAGCAAAGGAAATTATTTGATTACCTCCCCGGTGCTAGCCGCAGCCTGGCATTTAATCTGGCTGAGGCCTACAGACCGCAATTTGAACAATCAGGGTAGTTTTCTGTAATTGCAATAAATCATATCATTAACCATGACAGACTTTTCCTCCTACAGATTTTTTTTTTTTTTTCGGTAACGGTTAACTCCTGAACTCCCCATGAAAGCCAGATTTCACTGTAGTCAAGTGAATTTCATAGTCAGCTGGCAGAATATAAAGACAGAGTCTGTGTTGGAAAAACACTGATGTCCCAAGAGCGAAGCCTTGAGAGGTCCCTCTAACTTTAAGAGATGTTAAGGCTCAGATGAATATGCCACATGCAGAGGCCATCTGAAAGAATACTTGTGGAAGGATTATCTGCTACAAGCAAGGTTGTTTAATTTTCTAACAGAGAAACAGATTGAGATCAAGATGTGAGGCATACTTACATTGTTACATTTTGGTCATTCATATACAATACACCTGCCACTGTAGTGAGGCTTCCTGGGGTGGAAAATATGAAAAGAGAAAATATTTTAAGAGTTAACATTTATTGCCACCTTATGTAAGCTCATTTTACAGTATATCCCTTTAAAAAGTTAAAAATGTTCCAGGCTCTACCATCTTTAAAACTTGATCGTAACATTCGTCCTCTCCAATGCCTGATGTGTAACCATGCTTAACAGTTTATGATTTCAGATGACATACTTTTCTTTGTTATCCAGTTGGTGTTCAGACTGTTGGCTCTCAATATGAAAAAGGAGAGATTTTGAGCATTTTTACTCGTAAGCTTATTGATTTTGTTAAGCATATATATTTTTTCTCATTGATTTTTGACCATTTATACCATAGATAGTTCCATGTCTCTAAGACTCCTTCGCTTTGTCTATAAGTTCAATAAAATAGCATAGTATTGTGATTATCTAAACTGTATTTTTATAAGTACTAAATATTGATTACGATTTATAGAGAAAGAAGTCAATTCCATGTCATTAAACCCTTGGTAATCAAAGAAAAATGTTCCAATGTTAAGGACTCATTGCTTCTCTTTAATTTCTTTGGAGCTTTCTATTTTTTAAGTTATTCTTGGCTGCTGTTGTGTGCTGTATATGGTGCATGGGAGGTGAATTATCTGAGTCTCGCATGACTCAAACTGTATTTTGTCCTCAAATTAATTTCTATCTACTCGCTATACAATTCTAGCTTCTAGATTATTTTCTCTTAGACATTTGAATGCATTTCCACGTAGTCATCTAGTATTCAGTATTGTGTTGAGAAGTCTGTCCTCAGTTCGATCTAGTTTTTTTTATAGGTAATCTATTCTTTTCTCTGTAGTAATTTTATTTTTCTTTCTATATTTGGTGTTCTGAAACTTCACAATAATACATCTGATTCTTTTTAAAAATTCTTCTTTTAAAAATTATCTTCCTTAGCATTTGGTAGCCTTTTACCTTTTTGGTTTTTAGAACTATTAATTCTAATAATCACCCCATTCCATTTCAGAAATCTTTCATATTTTTCATTCCTCAATTATAGTAGTTTGTCTTTGTCCTTGTTTTATAGATACAACGTCCTTTTGCCTGTTGACTTTTCAAAAAATTTTCTGAACACAAAGAAATATTGAAAAGTAGGTATAATGGATAGCTAATACCCTCCAACTAGATTTAAGCATTGCTAACATTTGTACCATAGCCTTTGGAATCTCTCTGTGGCTATCAAACCTCCTAAAACATCCTCTTCCATTTACTAAATTATTTCTGTTTCTTCTGGTGTCAGTTGTTCGAATATTTGTCTTGGTTATTCTCTTTTGTGACATTGGCTTTCGTTAGTTGTTTATATTTTTTATTAGCTGCTTATTTTGTTTTCAAAGACTCCATTGATTAGTGTATATGCATAGTACTGGCAGGAGTTTCCTATGCAGTTGTGTATTGATTATTCTGTAAACTGGCATGAGTTTCTACTGGCATTGCATTTTTGAGTGTCTATTTCCCTGGTTCCCATGTTGCTCTTCAGTGAGAAGCCTGACAGTAGACTCTACAGAAGAAGACAGGGCATATTGGTTGGCAGGCTTCACTTTAAGATGTGGCTGTGGATCAGATAATCAGCTTGGGGTTCTCTGCTCCAATTGGCAAAGGTACAAAGGACTTCAGGGCTTCAGCGTGTTTGTTACTGGGCAGAGTGGTCTTTTCTCTTTTTCCTCCTACGTATCTGTTGTATGATTCCAGAGTTATCTTCAACTTTGCTTGACTGTTAGACTTCTACACACAGAGCCATTGTTGAGTTAGAATACGTTTCCTCCCTCTGCACAGATAAAAAATATATGGTTAATAAGAACGTGGCCTGGATTAAACTTCTGTTAAACTCCTTGTTGGGAAACTATGTGCAGTGTACAACCTATATACCTGTATGTGGTGGCCTTACCTACAGCCAAGAGCTAAGAGCCTTCCCCAGAATGTAGCTCCCTTTTAAAGAGCTTCATAAGGGTGAAAGGAGGTAGATGGAAGGCTGCAGTCATCTTTATAGTGCCCACCCCGGTTCCCATTTAAATACAATTTCTGCATTGCTACCAGCAAGATTTTTCTGATATTCATAAACAATGTTTTCACTTGTCCAACAAGAGAAGGAGATGTGAGTGTGTGGATTCAATCATGAGTGAAATTATATTAAGAGATCGTGGGAAAACACAAGGTGGAGCTACCAGAGTATTGGGGCAAGGGAAGGCTAAAACAGAGATAAAGTGCCCAGGTGTGTGGTAAAAAGTGTGGGGCTAAAACAGGAAAGGGGACCTGGTTAGAGATGGTGTCTGGAGAACCACCTCAGTGGAGGTGATCCCTAAAGTCATCCGAGTGAAAGAGACTGTGAGGGGCCGAACACAGGGAGTGCAGAGCCTTTCCAAACACATCAAGGGTGGAATAGGCAAGAATAACTTTTGAAGTTAAGAGAAGAGAAAAAATTTTCGGCATCTGTGCCGTTTTATATCATGATTGTCCTACATTTATAATTTCAAAGTTTCTTCATTGACCGTAGGACAAAGTCAGAAGTATTTTGCATGGCATGTAGTTTCCTCCAGGATCTGGTCACTGCTTACCCTCCACCTCTTCCACTAACCCCCAGCTTTACTCTTCACTCCTGCATTTTCAAACTCTTTGTGACACCTCAAACACTGTTTTCTCTTATGGGCCTATAAATTTGAACATCAGATTTTATCTAATTGTTTTCCATCCACTTAAAAAACCACATTCGCCTCCTCCTAGCCTTAGCTGGAGATCGCTTTGCCACTAAAACCATTCTAACTGTGGCCTATGTTGAGTTGATTTGTTCCCCTATTCTCCTTTTTCTGTAAGTTGTCGTTTAATTGTGTTTCATTTGTTTAATTACTCGTAGCAGAACCATTTCCTTACAGAACTGTCCTCATCAAGACATCCACATTACTTGCTACTTAACAGGGAGGTGATTAGTGATTGTCAGCCAAATGGATGAATGAGGCCCATGCCCCACCCCTCTCTAACCATTCATTCTGACACATCCTCTCTCCGTTTGGCCCTCTTGTATACATTAACTACTTCATTCTTCAAATTAAGAAGAAAGACTTATCTGCTCAGAGGATACAAGAGTAGTATATCCCTCCATTCATTCAATGCACACAATATTATGGATACGGGCAGAAACCCTGGAGAGGAACAAAAGCAGACCCAGTTTCTGCCATGTTAGAGCCGACTGTTCAGTGGGAGATACTGGCATTCATCACGTGACTACACAGACAAGTGTAATTTGTTCTCCAAAGGAAACACATGGTGCTTGGGGAACCTCGAATGGGCAGTAGGTAGTTAGGGAGGTTATGGAAGGCTGCTTCTGGGAAAGTGGCACATGAGCTGAGATTGAAAGGAAGAGAGGGAAGAGTGGTCCAGTAGGAGCGAACGATAGATGCAAAGACTTTGTAGCTGGCATGGGAAATAGAATGTACTGAAAGAAGCCATCATGGCTAGTGGTGAGGAGCAAAGGTGAACATATTGAAGAAGTTGGAAAGCAGTAGGCTTTAGCACATGCAGTGTCTTCTGGTCTCTGTGCAGTAGCTTTTGCTGTTAGTGTGCAAATTCTGGGACTAGGCTGTCTGAGTTTGTACCTTGACTCTAGCACTTACTCCTTTGTGACTTGGAGAGTCTCTGCCTCAGTTTGCTACCTGTAACGTGAGGGTCATATTATTACTATTACCTATCTTATAAGGATTAAATGAGTTAGTATGAAAAGCATTTAGAACAGTGCCTACCTAGCACATAGCACTATGATAATTGTCAGCTATCATTATATCTTTCCCAGGCATATTACCAAGATTAGATACGTTGAAGTATTTACATTAAGTCATGCAGTCATGGAAATCATGTATATATATATACATATACATATATATGAAGTATATACCTCTGATGACATATACACACATGTATACATATATAAAATATACACTGATGATATAGATATAGATACAAGCTGTGATCAAACAATATGGTGAATGTTGAAATAAAAAAAAAATTACAGTAAAAGACACATTGGCATTAATCTCCCTCAAAATACTCCACTTGTTTCGAACACACTTATCCCATCATTCTTGGCACTTTCTGAAGCAGTTCTGGAAGTCCGCTTTCATGAGTGTCTTTAGTTGCACTGTCATGGCTGCCTCCATGTCCTGAATCATTTTGACTTTGGGGAAGAGCCAGAAATTGCACGGGGCCAGATCTGGTGAATAAGGTACATAAGGATACACCGTAATGTTTTTATTTGACAGAAATTGCCATATACCAGAAGCGATGTGTGACATGGAGCATTGTCATGATGGAGGATGATTTATGGCACACTATAAAACACACCTTTTCTCAACTGTAGCTCACACCCGACTGACTGCATCATTCAACAACTTGAAACTTATCATACAATGTTACTAAGGTTCAACACCCCACTTCACAAATTGAAGATCCCTGCCTTTCCATTGGAAGGCGCTCAGCAGCAGCATTCACCGTATTTTGTGATCACAATGGAAAGGCTCCATGTCACATATCGCTTCTGGGTTGGCAATTTCTGTCAAATAAAAACATTACGGTGTATCCTCATCCACCTTAGTCACCAAATCTGGCACCATGTGACTTCTGGCTCTTCCCCAAAGTCAAAATGACCATGAAAGGTAATCGTTTTGAATTAATTCAGGACATGGAGGCAGTTACAACAGCGCAACTAAAGACACAAAAGAGGACTTCCAGAACTGCATTAGAAAGTGGCAAGAATGATGGGATAAGTATGTTCGAAGTGAGGGGGAGTATTTTGAGAGGGATTAATGGCAATGTGTCTTTTACTGTAATAAATTTTTTAATTTAAACATTCACTGTAGTTTTTTATCACACCTTATATATACGTACTGGGGGTGCCAAAAAATGTATACAAGTGGACATTTTGCTCAAGCAGTAATTTGCCGTAATCAGAAGTGTCTGGACACTGGTGGTAACCACTTTGAGCACCTCTTGTAATTGCAGAAGTCAAACATGAGTTGTATTCATCTTTTGTTATCAGTATATATTGAGCATTACAGTTTTAATAGTATTTTCCTTTCTTAAAATGTGTATACATTTTTTGGCACCCTCTGAATATTTCACGTGTGTGTGTACACACACATATATATATAATCATCAGTATATATTATATATATATAAATATATATATCATTATTTGTATATATTTTCCATATGTATATATGTATATATATATCATTGTAGAGATATATGAGTTGTATACATACACACACATATCTATGATTTCCATGACTTAGTATAAATAGTTCTTTATATCTAATCTTGTCCATATATATTTCAGTACTATTCCTAGGGAAGACATTTTATATTGGAAACTAGAGAAAGAAGGGAAATTAAGGGATTGTTCTTTAATTTTCCCTTTCGAAACTGTAATTTTGAAACTTATGAAGACTTTCATACAGTTGAAAACCTCTGCGTTTAAAGGATTATTTTTTTTCCATTCCTCACCCCTGTTTAAGAGCAGGAAGATCCTGTAGGTAGCATTTTTCTGTAAGCGAAGAAACAGCATGCTTCAAGCACCTAAATGCATTGATCCAGCACCTCTTGACCCCTTAAGTCGAGGTAAACGTGCAGTAGCAGAAATCTTGCTGATAAGAACCCCGTTTTCCAAGTCACTAAGTACTACTAAGACATACTTGCATAAAGGGTATAAAGGGATTTCATTTCAAGCATCATTGAGTTGTGAAGGCAAGAATTATGCATAATTTGTTTCATTGGAACTGTTATTTAAGAGGCCTTATTGATTTTCATTGGTGGCCACATGTAACAATTCTTTCAATGATGATTTTGATTGCGATTGTGTTAAAATAGCATCCAAAGCACAAATAGGGGGAAAAGAGAGATTTCATTTAGAACTCCTTTTTTATTGAGTGCCTGCTTTGTGCTGTTTGGAGAAAGTGGAGCCTGTGTGTGTGTGTGTGTGTGTGTTTTCCACAAGTATCACCAAGTGTAGTGTCTCTTAGAAGATACTGGCTTCTGAATACATTTGGACCATGAAACAGTATTTTCCTTTGTCTCCCTTTGTCTTTGTTAATTAGGAAAAATTGCCAGACTCCCCAGTGGTAGCATGTCTAATTTAATAACCTGAGAATCTGATGCTTGAAAATATAATGAAATGTACTAAATACCGTGGCCGTTTTATAATTACTGATACAAAACATATTGTAACTAATCTTTACTGATTAGAAAAGACTTTTATAAACACAAAATACAGTCAGATGAGAACTGTAGTTCCATCTGCATAATTTAATATAATTATCAATCAGGAAATTGTTTTTGAACATGGGCTGATAGGCCAGAATTTGTTTGAAGATGATGAATATAGTCAACAAACTCTCTGCTAGATTTTTTTTTCTTAATTCTGTAAAACAAAATAAAACAAAAAAACACAGAAATCAATTTAGTGGAAATCTCTCTATTTTTCTTTGGAAAAGTTTCTACCATTTGCTTTTCATCAACAGTCTAAATGATTATCCTAACAAAACTGGCAATTTTGCTTGATTTTTTTGATATCTTGTATATACTGCTTGAGCCAGTATTTCTACACACTTTAGAAAACCCCATCTTTTCCGATATTTTATTTATTTTAAAATATTATGTAGGTGACATTGTGGAATAGGAGGACTTATTTGCATTGAATCCCAGTTTGAGTCTTCCCTAGTTGTGTGACTGCAGAGAAAGATGAAAGTTGGCAGGTGACTTGACCTTGGAATCTCAGTTTCTTTATCTGAAAACACAGGTACATTTATTAATGGGAATTAAATAAGATTTCACTGTAAACCACATTACCTGACACATCGTAGGTAATCAAAAAATGTTCTCCCTTCTCTTCTACCTTTTCCTCTTGAGAAAGCAGCCATGATACGGGAGCAGTGACACATGAAGACTTAGTGGAACGTGATCTGGAAGGAAAGACACAGTGTGTTAGTTCATGTGTAAGTGTTGTAATTGGCTGGGAAGACTTTAATGCCGTATTCACGGAAGATGGTTGAGCGTAGTGATTCAGAGCTTGGAGGTGAATAAATTGAAGCTAGGATGAGCTTCAATCCTGGCTTTGTTACTTACGAGGAGATTACTTAACCTCTGGGAAATTTATTTTCTTGATCTGTAAAAGCAGAATAGTTATAGTACCACTTCCTAAGAGATTAAATGGTGCAGGTTAAATAAAATGAAGCATATGGAAACCTCATACAATCAGGGACCCATGGATGCTTTCTTGTGTCCTTGTATTTCATGTGTGTCTCTTATAATTCACACACCCTGGGGAGGCCTTTGCTTCCCTATTCTAAGCCTCGTTTCTGATGTTGGTATTATCCTTAGTTATAACTTGGGTTTTTATTCCCCATTTAGCAACCAATTTGACTACTCAAATATCGCTAAGATAGATGAACTTTACAGTTTTAATGAATTTGTGATTGGTGGTGGAATCAGCTATTTTTTTCTTATTAATAGTAAAGAGGATTGAAAGCAGGCAGAAGCTAATAACACAGGTTACTCCAAAGAGTAAAACTGGCTCCACATAGTCTCTCCAAAATTACATATTTTGGGCTGGTTGCGGGGAGTTGAAAAGATAGAAGCTCCAACATGTTGCTTGTTACAAAACATATTCACATTTTTTCCTTAGTATAGACCAAATTCTCTGCATATGTCATTTGTTTTATCCACTATTTTCAGTGAACATGGGTAGAGCCCTTACTAGGCTACAAAAGACTGCCTTTCCTCAAGACATTCGTAGGTGGGGGTGTGGACAGCAGTGGGGAAATGCACAAATGGATCGTGCTATGATACACTGTATTAGGACAGTGCTAGAGAAACTGCACAGGTGTTACGGGGACAGGGAAAGGGGCGCCTGACCTGGCCTGGGGTAAAGCAGGAAGGGAACAGTAGAAGAGGTGATGAATAGGGTTTGGGTCTCAATCGAGATGGTTCGGCACTCTTATGAAGTGTTTAGAATATATAGGACCATTTTTGGTTGTCACCGTGATGGGGACTGGGATTATTGAGTGAGGGCAGTGATGTCAACGTCCTTCAAGGTTCAGGGCAACCCCACACCACACAAATTGTCTTTTTCCAATGTCAGGAGTGTCCTGGTTGGGGAATATTGAGTGAAGATGGCAAGTAAAGGGAATGGTATTTATCTCCTATATGTACGACAGGGTGGGGAAGAAGATTTTGCTTTAAACTTGTCGCATTTGTGAAAAGAGAGGCAGTTATAAAGCAGGAATAATCGTTTTCTGTCCGTGGCTGCTGTTGGAATGCCTGGAACTGGTTTTACAATCCCACGACTTTCCCAAAACCTATGTAATGATGCATGTTGGCTTGAACATGCCTGTTGGAGAGGCTCGGGCTTCTCAAGCCCCTGGAGAATGAGTCCACCCAGATCACTATCAGAATGATGAAAACCCCAGGTTAGAACATTCTCAGGTTTTGCTTTTTTCTTTCTTTCCGACAGACTGCCAAGTGAAGAAAGGGGCCAACTATAAAACAGTAGTGACATTCTGAACCAGAAAATCTGTTTTTCTTTGATACATTTTTGAATAAAATAGATTTGTTCAGACATCCAGAGCAGTTACTAGAGTTGTCCATGGCTCTGGCCTAAAAGAGAGAAGGCACCAGGAGAAATAATTAAGTTGTGTACATGCAGGAGCAGGAGGAAGGGAAGAGGAACAGAGGACACGAGTCTGGCCCCAGGGCACATCTGGTGATCACAGAGGGTGCAGTCCAGTAGTGAGGGCGCAAAGGGCCCCAGTATTTCAGCAGAAACAGAAGTCCCATGGTGATATATGCAAAGGTTCAGACTCTCTGCCTTAACTCCCATGGTTCTGCAGAGGTGTCGTGCAGGCCAGAGTTGGGCATAGGGTGGAGGAGGTAAGACAAATGGCAAGAGTGATAAGGAGAGGCGGGGTCAGCCAGTTTCTCCCCTGATCGTTAGCACACATCTCTGACTGTTACATATAGATTGGAGTTCTACGTAAGATTTCATTTTAAAATAATGAAAAATGTTCTTTAAAAACCTTTTGAAAGCCGTGAGATTGGAAAACACCAAAGTGCTCATTCCTCTGTCAGCTGATTATTTAGAAATAAATCTGCTGGGCAGCTTTGGTCAAGTGCTTGGGCCTTTGTGTGCTTCTGTTTTTTTTCCCCATTTGGGTGATGAGGGGTTCAAATTAGCATTTCTAAGTGTCTTTCAATTTTAACGTCCTTTGAATTTTCAAATGTATTAATTAATCAGTTTACTGCACTGCTCTGAAAGAAAATGATTTGGGAGCCTAAATAGGGATTGTTTCATGATACTAACTGATGAACCCCCACAGAAGACCTAGGAGAGTCTAGGTTTTTTTTTATCTGGAAGTTCTGAGGTGTGATATGAAAATAAAGTTACGCATGGAAATTCAGTTTCCTGCCTTCACAGATACTAGTGGTGTTATTAAGGCAGAGCGTCCTGACATAGAACAGGAACGCTAATTCATCAATTGACCCACTGTTCAGGTCTTTACCTGGGACAATCAGTAGGCCAGGCTTCCACTGGGTAGATGTGTTGGTTTTTCTGAGGTAACTAAATTTTTTACAGTGGGTGGTCACAAAAAGAGTTCTTTGTGTTAAATGTTTTTAGTCAACTAGATACAGGTGCATCAAGTATAAATGTACTTTTCTAAGAAGGCTTTGATTAAGCAATCCTGTCTTTATGGCTGTACTTCCAGTGGAAGGATTTTGGAAGCATTGGGCAACCTGCCTATTCTGACAGTTTGTTCCATACATTTGCTTCCCATTTTCCTATTAGCATTTAAAAAATTCTGTTCATTATTTGACCTCCATTCATTTTGAAAGTATTATCCAGGTTAAAGGTTCAAGCTGCTTGTTAAGGAGCAGAACCTCTGGGTTGGTTCTGCTACTATCTCCTCCGTTTGCCTGGGTCAGTCCCTTGGCCATTGGCCAGTAATTTAAAATGGTTTTCCGGATTTAGGCTTGCTTTCTGCTTGTTTTGAAATATACTGGCTGGCATTGTGTAAGTTTGTTCAGAATGATCTCTACACTAAAGACAGAAATGAAATGCCCAGGAAGAGCAGAGACTAGTGCATCTTGATGTAGTGATTACAAATCCACACATTGGTGTTTTATTTAAGCCTTGCTACAACCCCCACGAGGAAGGCCTTCTCATTAATGTCATCACCGCCGTCATCATTATTATCACGTAATTATAGTTGAGGAACTTGAGGCTTTAGAGAGGTGAAATAACTTACCCAAAGTCTCACAAGCTAATTTCTTTTGCTCAATAAACTTTCTTAGCTAACTTCTTGTTTGTAGAAATTATAAAGAGATATGACAATATATTCTTCAGTCACACATATGCTTTTATAGTCTAATACCCCAGATTTTTGTACTAATTTAAATCACACTGACAGCCCCTGGTTTTTATTAGATTAATTTACACTCACATCCGATGAAATGTCATGGACGCCAGGTGAAGCTTGACTGTTAATTTGAAAGAGCTTTTGGGTTGGGCTGGCATTTTCATAGCTTATTGCTAATGCACCCATCCTCACGGAGTGACAAAATAAAGTGCAGCCTGGCCCGCAGCCCCTTAACTACCAAATGCATAGCCACTGATATCTCAGTTATGTTTTGTGATTCCGCAGTTGAGAATACTCCATCCAGTTCCTTTCCTTTGTTATACCTAAAAGCAGCTCAGAAACCTGAAGTCTTTCTTTCTTTCAGGGAGTGCTCCCAGACCAGGGAGAGAAGTGAATTCATTAGACATTGCTTTTCAGCCTTTCGAACAAGGGAATAAAGTGGATAGGTGGATTCAAGTGATGTCAAGTATCAATGCTGGTTTGTTTTGATGGCCCAGCACAATTACTCCTTTCAGAATATTGTCAGTATTTAACATTGCCGTGACTCTGAGCTCTGCCATTCTCAGAGTTGCCAGTATTCACAGGGACACAGTAAAATAGGACATCATGAAAGCACTGTGCCTGGTGCATGCCAAGTTCCCCGTACTCTCCAAGGAGGTTTGTCGCAAGTTTTTCCTCATCAAATCTTATAAAGAGCCTAAAATCCTTATAAGAAGTTGATAACAATGGAAATTATAAATGAATAATTTCCACAAACTGTGCACTGTGCCCAATACTTCCTTCCTGCTGCACGTCTGTACTTCAATTTATTGTAGTTTCTTGCACTTTTTTTTTTACATGGTGCTCGGTCGTTATTTTAATTTAATTATATGTATGTGCAAATTGTCTTACAAAGTTTTTGAGAGCACTGAATAATACTCATTTTTCACCATAAAGGTTTTTTTTTCTTGTGTAGAAGTACTGTAAACTCATAATGTAAAGAAAAAAGGAAACTATAAAAAGGCAGATAAAACCAAAATATCTTAGAATCATCACTAATACTTTGTGCTTCGAAGTCTCTTTGTTTTAAGTATTTTTCTTTTTGGTCATATTTGCCTTTACAATGTACGTAAAATTGGTGCTCTGGTTTTTCATTGATCACAGCAGCAGTTTTCTGTGTGAAACAAATAAAATCCTCTCTAAATGTCATCCTTAGTAAATCTATGGTATTGTATGTAGAAATATCCAACATAATTCTCTGCCATTAAAGTAAGAAAGGGAAAGACTCTAGATATTTTTAAGGCTATAGATCTTTACCTAACAGCCCATTTCATAATGATGAGATATGAGAAGCTTTAACCACTGGTAAACACAGTGCCGGTACCACCTGACAGAAGGGCCCGGCTTTAGAGCTGGACCAGAATCCTTTGAAGGCCCGGGCTGTGTGAGGCGTTACCCTTTGTGGGTGGGAGACTGGGAGTTCCTGGGGGTGTCAGGACAGCAGCTCTTTACCAAGCTTGTAAGACCATACCACTGGACTGGCTGAAAATCAGTTCTGGCTTTCCTTTCAGAGTCAGGACCAGTACAAGGACACCTGCTGTAACAATTAGGATTCTGAAAATTCTAAGCAATTCAATGACAAGTGTCAAAAATAAGGGAAAAAAGGAAGAAATAAAATCTATAGATGATTTAATTGTCTGTCTAGAAAAACTGAGGAGAATCAACAAAATCATTAGGGTTATCAAAAAGTGAAGTGACCAGATTAAAAATGAATATATAAAACCATCTACAAAACATGAAAAACTGAAATAAAAATTATACAAAAATAGTTAACATTGCCACAGGGTAACAAAAACATAATACATTTTAAAGAAAATTTAGAATATTTGTGTAGTTTCTTACAGGTTTGTTCAAATTCTGTAAGGGGAGAAAAACACAAACTATATCCTTGTTCTACAGAGAAAAAACTAGTTTTCCAGAGCATTGCCTTTCCCACAGTGACTCAGCCAAGTGGTACAGCTACGAGCAGGATCTGTTCATACAGTTACACGACACAAGTCATGCTTTGTTTCTTCCTATCACTAGTTTATGTCCCAATGAGTTAACTCATGTGCAATCAGTCTAATGTGGTTGACATGAATAAAAACCCCAGCCTAACCATTGGGGTGTTCGGAGCTCTTTTGATCAATGGACAAGATCTTACAAATAACATATGGTACAAGTGTCACATTGTGTCAAGCATTGCCATCCCCATGCCAGTTGTAGCTGATGAGTCATCCCATACATAGAACCACCAGTAACACTCCAAATATAACTTCAGAAAATTTTGAATCACAAATCCAAGTTAGCCAAAGAGGGTCGGGGACACACAGAGCATTGTGTGATTTGAGCTGGCCTCAGTCAGTTGGAGAACTGGGATTCAGAAAACAAGGCCAGTGATTGTGCTTGCCTCCTGCATGGAACCCTTTTCAATAAACCTCATTTTCCTTCTTCTTATGTCTATATCAAATGTTTTTACTTATATTCAGGATTGATTCCTGCCCCCCATCTTGATGCATAATCAACATAACTGGTCATCTAAAATGACTAGTTGGAAATGTTACATGATTAAGTACCTTGGTACATGTGATGGTTAATTCTTGGTGTCAACTTGGTTAGACTGTAGGCACTAGTTTTTTTGTCAAATACTAGTCTAGATATTGCTGTAAGTGCATTTTTTAAAAAATTGACATTTAAAATCAGTTGGCCTTAAGTAAAACAAATAACTCTCTATGGTGTGGGTGAGCCTCATCCAATCAGTTGAAGGCCTTAAGAGCAAAGACTGAATTCTCCCGAAGGATGAATGAATTCTGCCTTCACACAGCCTTTGGATTCAAGATTACAACATTGATTTCCTCTGGGTCTTCTGTCTGCCATCCTGTCCTATAGATTTAGAACTTGCTAGCCCCTCCAATTGTATGAACCAATTCCTTAATATCCCTCCCGTCCTCCCTCCTTTTCTCTATATAAATAGATTAGCTAGCTAGCTAGATAGATAGATCTCCTATTGGTTCTGTGTCTCTGGAACACTGACTAATACAGTAAGAATTTTCCTTGTGATAACAAAATACATTTTAATTGAGTATGCATTATACTGGACACTATGCTAGGTCTTATTTATAAGTTACACAATAATCCTATGAAGCAGTATTATTATCTCCACTTTCGAAGTGGAGGAACCAAAGCTCAGAGAATCTAAGCAGTATGCGTAAGTCTCATACACAGTTGGTTACCATCTTGGAAGCCTTTTCAAAATTTAAAATTCAGTCCTCTTTGCCGAGAGAAATGGCTCCCACTTGGCTGTCTGTTTTTCAAGTAATTGCTTAGATGACAGGAAAAGCAACCTTGCCTTTTCTCCCCCAGGTTAATTATGGATAACAGTAGTTCCTGAGGCAGTAGTTAGTAGGAGCAGCCACCTAGGCTGTGATTACATTTAAATCTCATCCCAAACTTGTCATTGTCCTGAGAATCTCAATTGGACCAGCCCTGAGGAAGGGAGAACTCAGGCCCAGCAGTGAGAAGCAGCAGTCCGTGTAAATGTCAGTTCAGTTTCCTGTGGATGGATCTCATACAGGAGGATTATGGGTACTCATATTCCATCTGACTCCAGAGACTTACTTAAAAAGACTTACTTTAAGCAGCTTTATAAACCAAGAGTAAATGGTCAGCTTGAGTTTTTATAGGAGTTAGACTCTTTTCTGTTTGAGCACAACTAATGTTTTCTCTATAGATAGTTAAGTCAGCCCACCTCCCACCTCCAAACTCTTCAAATTCTGCTATGATCTCTTATAATTTGTCTGTTTAATTCTGCAGGCAAAGTAGCACCTGGATGGGATGAAACCATTGTAGATTCTGTTCATTTAAAAACAATTTTTTATTGTGGTAAAATATACATAATACAAAATTGACCATTTTAACCATTTTAAGTGTACAATTTAGTGGCATTAAGTCAATCATAATGTGTGCAACCATCATCAATATCCATCTCCAGAACATTTTCATCATCCCCAACAGAAAATACCCATTAATAACTTTCTACTCTTCTCTCCCCCTGCCCTGATAACCTCCATTCTACTTTCAAGCTCTATGAATTTGGCTATTCTACATATCTCATATAAGTGGAATCATACAATATTTGTCCTTTTGTACCTGGTTTATTTCACTTAGTTTAATGTTATTAGGTTTCATCCATGTAACATGTATCAATTTTTTTTTTTAACCTGTCCCTGGTCCAACCCCTAGTTCTACTCCTCTGGCCCCACCCCTCTGCATATATCAGAATTCGATTTCCTTTGAATCCCTGCTTTAAACTCTTATTATTTTTCAATTATAGTTGACACTCAGTATTATTTTATATTAGTTTCAGGTGTACAGAGTCGTGGTTAGACTTTAGTGATCCTCTCAATAAGTCTAGTACCCACCTGACGCCATACACGGTTATTACAATATTATTGACATTCCCTATGCTTTACTTTACATCTCCGTGACTATTTTGTAACTACCAATGTATACTTTTTAATCCCTTTGCCTTTTTCACCCAACTCCCCCAATACCTCTCCCATCTGGTATCCAACAGTTTGTCTCTGTATCTATGAGTCTGTTTTTTTTGTTTTTTTGTTTTTTTTTGTTTATTCTTTAGCTTTCACATATAAGTGAGATCATATGGTATTTGTCTCTCTCTGTCTGACTTGTTTCACTTAGCACGATACCCAATGGGTCTATCCATGTTGTCACAAATGGTTAGATTTCATTGTTTTAAAGGCTGAGTAATATTCCATTGTGTATATGCACTACATCTCCTTTATCCAATCATCTATTCATGGGCATCTACGTTACTTCCATATCCTGGCTATTGTAGATAATATTGCAGTGAACATAGGGAATGCATATATCTTTTTGAATCAGTGTTTTGGATTTCTTTGGATAAATATTTAGAAGTGGAATTGCTGGGTAGTTCTATTTTTTCATTTTTCTAGGAACCTCCAAACTGTTTTCCATAGTGGCTACACCAATTTGCAGTCCAACCAACAGTGCACAAGGGTTCCCTTTTCTCCACGTCCTTGCTAACACTTGTTTTTTGATTTATTGATGATAGCTATTCTGACAGGTGTGAGGTGATACCTCATTACGGTTTTAATTTTCATTTCTCTGATGATTAGTGATGTTGAGCATCTTTTTATGTGTCTATTGGCCATGTCTTTGGAAAAATGTCTATTCAGATGCTCTGCCCGTTTTTAAATTGGATTGTTGGTTTTTATGTGGTTGAGTTGTATGAGTTCTTTATACATTTTGAATATTAACCCCTTATCAGATGTATCATTGGTGAATATCTTTTCCCACTCAGTAGGCTGTCTTTGTTTTGTTGATGATTTCCTTTGCTATGCAAATACCATTTAGCTTGATGTAGTTCGATTTGTTTGTTTATTTTTGTTTCCCTTGCCTGAGGAGATATATCAGAAAAAATATCACTAAGAGCAATGTCAGCAGAGAGCTTACTGCTTTTGCTTTCTTTTAGGAGTTTTATGGTTTCATGTCTTACATTTGTCTTTAATCTATTTTGAGTTTGTTTTTGTATATGGAATAAGAAGGTGGTCTAGTTTCATTTTTTGCGTGTATCTATCCAGTTTTCCCAACACCATTTATTGAATAGACTGCCTTTACCCTATTGTATATTCTTGCCTCCTTTGTCAAACATGACTGTATAGACATGGGTTTATTTCTGTGCTGTCTATTCTGTTCCATTGATCTATGTGTCGGTTTTTATGCTAGTACCATGCTGTTTGATTACTATGGCCTTGTAGTGCAGTGTGATATCAGGTAGCATGATGCCTCCAGCTTTGTTCTTCTTAAGATTGCTGTGGCTGTTGGGTGTCTTTTATGGTTCCATATAAATTTTAGGATTATTTTTTCTAGTTCTGTGAAAACTGCCATTGGTATTTTGATAGGGATTGCATTGGACCTATAGATTGCTTTGGGCAGTATGGTCATTTTAATGAAGTTAGTTCTTCCTATCCATGAGTACAGTAAATGTTTCATTATTTGTGGCTTCTTCAGTTTCTTTCTTCAATGTCTTATAATTTTCCTCCTTGGCTAAACCTATTCCTAGATATTTTATTTTTTTGATGCAATTGTAAATGGGATTTTTTTCTTAATTTTCTGATATTTCGTTACTGGTGTATAAAAATGCAATGGATTTCTGAATACTAATTTTGTATCCTGCTACTTTACTGAATTCATTATCAGTTCCAATAATTTTTGGTGGAATCTTTGGGGTTCTCTCATATAGTAGTATGTCATCTGCAAATAATGAATTTTCCTCTTAGGACTGTTTCTGTTGTATTCCATAGATTTGGAGTCATTGTGTTTTCGTATTCTTTTGTGTTATGGTATCTTTTGATTTCTTCCTTGATCTCATTGTTAACCTGTTCATTGTTTAATAGCATGTTATTTAACCTCCATGTGTTTGTGTGTTTTTCAGGTTTTTTTTCTTGTAATTCGTTTCTAGTTTCATACCATTGTGGTTAGAGAAAACGACTGATATGATTTCAATCTTCTTACATTTATTGAGACTTGTTTTATGGCCTAATGTGTGGTCTATATTGGGAAACATACTATGTGCACTTGAAAAGAATGTGTATTCTTCTGCTTGGGGACAGAATGTTCTGAAAATATCAATTAAATCTATTTTGTCTAGTGTGTCATTTAAATCTGTTGTTTCCTTGTTGATTTTCTGTCTGGAAGATATGTCCATTGGTGTCAATGGGGCATTAAAGTCCTCTACTGTGACTGTATTACTGTCAGTCAATATTTTATGTCAGTCAATATTTTCTTTATATATTTAAGGGCTCCTATAATTGGTGCATACATGTTTACTAAGTTTGCAGCCTCTTGTTGGATTGATTCCTTTATCATTATGTAATGGCCCTCTTTGTCTCTTATTGTAGCCTTTGTTTTAAAGTCTTCTTTGTCTGATATACATATTGCTACTCCAGCTATTTATTTTTGTTTCCGTTTGCATGATATATCTTTTTCCATCTCTTTACTTTCAATCTCTGTGTGTCATCTGAAGTGAGTTTTTTGTAGATAGCATATGTATGGGTCTTATTTTCTTATCTATTCAGTTATCCTATATGTCTTTTGATTGGAACATTTAACCCATTTACATTTAAAGTAATTATTGATAGGTACGTATGTAGTTATTGCCATTTTATTATTCATAAGTATGTTCTTCTTTTTCTTTTTTCTTCCCATCACCCTTATTCTTCTTAAAGAAGTCCCTTTAACATTTCTTGTAAGACTGGCTTGGTGGTGAATTTCGTTAGCTTTTTCTTGTCTGGAGGGCTGTTTATCTGTACTTCAATTCTAAATGATAGCCTTATGAGGTAGAGTAATCTCGGTTGTAGGTCCTTTCTTTTCATTATTTTAAATATTCCGTGCTACTCACTTCTGGCCTACAAAGTTTCTGTTGAGAAATCAGCTGATAGTCTTATGGGAGCTCCCTTCTAAGTAATTAGTTGTCTTTGTCTTGCGGCTTTTAAGATTCTCTCTTTGTCTTTAAACTTTGCCATTTTAACTACTGTGTGTCTTGGTGTGGGCCTCTCTGGGTTCATCTTGTTTGGGACTCTCTTAACTTCCTGGACTTGTATATCTATTTCCTTTATCAGGTTATGGAAGTTTTCAGTCATTATTTCTTCAGATAGATTCTCTATTCTTTGCTCTCTCTTTTCTCCTTCTGGTACTGCTATGGTGCAAATGTTGTTATGCTTCATGTTGTCCTAGAGGTTCTTTAACACATTTTTGTTTTATTTTTTTGTCACAATTGGGAGTTCCTTCTACCTTGTTATCCAAATCGTTGATTTGATCCTCTGCTTCATCTAGTCTGCTGGTGATTCCTTTTAGTTCATTTTTCATTTCAGTTATTCTTTATTTCTGACTGGTTATTTTTTGTTTTCTATGTCCGTTTTGATACTTACTATCTCTTTGTTGAAGTTCTCACTAAGTTCCTTGACCATTCTTATAATCACTGTTTTGAACTCTGTATTTTGTAGGTTGTTTACCTCCATTTCATTTAGTTTTTTTCCTGAAGTTTTCTTCTGTTCTTTCATTTGGGAAATGTTTCTTGATTTCCTAATTATGGCTGCCCCCTGTGTTCGTTTCAATGTATTATAGATCTCCTATGTCTCTCAGTCTTGACTTGATAGCCTTATGTAGTAGGTGTTCTGTATGGCTCAGTTGCACAGTCTTGCTGATCTCCTGTGCCATGTGCTCCAGGAACGTTCCTTGTATGGATTGTATGTGCCCTCCTGTTGTAGTTGAGCCTTGATTGCTTTTGACACCTCAGTAGGTGGTATTGACTCTCAGGCTGACTGACTGTGAGGATTCGCCACATCCACAGTGTATGAGCTGCTGTGTGGGGACTGACCCCACAGAGGAAGAGTCACCCCTTTGGGCTCCTGTGCCTATCGAGATGACCTTTTGGGTGTGCCTCTTTTGGAGCTAATCTGGCAGTGCTCTGTTTTTGTCTCAAGATGGCCTCTGGGTGTGTTGGTTCTGGGGTCTCTTCAAGAGGCTCCCATGCAGCCGAAGGTCATCTGCTGCCTGTGACTGGCCCACGGCTAGCTGGTAGGAGTCATAAAGCTATCCAGGTTGGATACTATCTGTGCTGGACCTAGAGGTACATGGGGGAGGCCACGCTGAGAACCTAGGCTGGCTGCCACCAGTATCAGGTCTGGGGTAGTTTAGCAAAAGGCTCAGGGAACCCTGAGGCCTGACACCACCTGCCAGCTGCCTGTAAGGCTCGGCCACTGAAAGGGCCTCAGTCCGTATGTGGGTTGGGTGAGTCAGGGTTCCAGGTAGTAGCAGGTTGGGGCGACTGTTCACCAGATTAATGCAGGTTTAAGTTTGGCAGCAGTGCTGAGTCTGGGACCCGTTGCAAAAGTCCCAGGGTACACCCAGACCAGTCACCACCTGCCTCGGGCCTGCAGACTCCTGAGAGTTGTCCAAGAAAGATTTCAGCATGAGTTGGGTTTGGTTTCCCACCACTGAAATTGCCTCCACTGGTGCATGAGCCAAGACCCACTGTTTGTTGCTAAAAGAGCCTCCTGAGATGTGTGGCAAGTGTCTCCCAAGGTGCTGTGCTAGTTGGGAGGGGCAGGGTCCCAGGGAGTCACCAGGTTGGGCCAAGCAGAGTTCACCAGGCCAATGCAGTTTCAGACCTGGCCATGTTGGGGAGGGCTCAACACAGAAAAGATGGCACCTCCCTGTAGGCTACATGGGAAGAGGGTTCAACACAGCATTAATGGTGGCTAGCCCTGTAGCTCTCATCCTGCAGCCACACAACTCAGTCTTTCCCTGTATGTCTCTGGTGCCTCTAGTCGCTACCGATGGAGCCCAGGGTGAGTGCCTGTGAGCGAATGAGTCTATGTATGGACCCTTAGAGGATGTCTGGATTTCCAGTAGCCTTCCATCTCACTTCAATGTTTGGAATCCTCGTTGATTTTCACAGCCAAATGTTGTGGGAGCTCCTCTTCCTGGCACTGGAACCCTGGGTTGGGAAGCCTGGTGTGGGGCTGGAACCCCTCACTTCTCAGGGGGGACCTCCATCTTTGAGATATCCCTCCCGATGCTCACCCACTACACCCAGGTGTGGGGCTAGCCCATTTTGCATCTCTGCCCCTCCTATCACTCTCGAGGAGCCCTCTTTTTTATACAGTTTGTTATAGGAGTTCTGTTCAGCTAGCCTTCAGATGGTTCTCAAGATTGTTTTATAATTTAGTTGTAATTTTAATGTGGTCATGGTAGGTGGCAAGCACAGTGTTTACCTACTTTGCCATCCTGCCCAGAACTCTAAATTCTTTTGGGTATTCTACAAGGGAATTGCTGGGGCATATTGTGATTCAATGTTTAACTTTAGAAGAACCACCAAACCATTTTCTACAGGGCCTGCACCATTTTACAGTTTCATCAGCAGTGCACAGGGTTCCAATTTCTTTACATCCTCACCAATACTTACTTTTGTTTGTTTTTATAGTAGGCATCCTAATAGGCGTGAGGTGCTGTTTCCTTGTAGTTTTGATTTGCATTTCCCTAATGGCTAATGATGTTGAGCATCTCTTCACGTGCTTCTTGACGATTTGTATATCTTCCTTGGAGAAATGTCTATTTGTATCCTCTGCCCATTTTTTAATTGAGCTGTTCAGTATTTTTGTTGATGACTTGTTGAGGTTCTTTATATATTCTGGATATTAATGCTTTAGCAGATCTATACTTTGCAAATATTTTTCTCCCATTCTTCGGGCTGTCTTTTCAAGCCCTTGACATTGTATGTTGATGCCCCCAAATTTTAAATTTTGATAAAGTCTAATTTACTTTTTTGTTGTTGCCTGTGCCTTTGGTGTAATTTGTTCTTTTTTATTTAAAGGTCAAACTCATATAAGCATCTTCTCCCCAAATTGTACTCCAAAATGTTTTCTACGACTCCTAGAAAGAAGAAACCTGTGTTTCATAAGCCAAAATAACGTAGCATAGCATAGTGATTAGAGCATGACTCTGAAGTTAGACTGGATTTGAAGTTGGCTTAGCCATCTTCCAGTTTTGTAATGTGGAGCAGATTAATTTATATTTATGTAGCCTCAGTTTCATCATTTGTAAATTTGGGTTATAATAGTACCTAACTTATAGGGTTATTGTACGGATTAAATGAGGCAGCAACTGTCAAGTACCTATTATGTATATTGTGTATTGAATTGTATGAATCCATTTATTTTGGCTGTTATTATCTTAGAAAGCAAGTGGACTTGGGTAGAGCTAGTGTAAAATAGACCACTGGTATATTATTTATAATGTTATAGAGAAATATGTCAGGAACTATATAATTTTTTCCAGATTTTCTTTTATTCTTCTTTCCTCTGTCTTCGACCCTGTGTATACGAAGTAGCTAACTTGCTTAATGCCAATAAAAACTTTGTCTGCAGATGTTTATATAGACCTTAACATTTACTACCCTTAAAAAATCAGAATGAGCAGGCAAAGAGCTCGTGACACTGAAAATTATTGCTCATGCTCTAAAACTTAGAAAAGTTTAGCTAATACTTCTCTTATTCTTAACTTGATCTTAAAGATGTCAAACAATTTTTGGATCACATTCTTTGTGTACAGAGGAAAAATTAAAATATAAGGAATATGATTTTATTACCAAAAATTAGGACTGAACTCAACTGACAGTTGATCCTGTTAGATACCTAATTACTGTCAGAACAAAGTATGTCCCACAATCAACTGCTTCTCAACCAACATCATTATTTTTAACAGATGTTTAATTGTCTTTTATCTAGTTACTATACAACAGGTCAACTCAAAATGTTGCCTAGGGGTTACTTTTGCAACTAAGTCATCTTAGAGGATTCACTAGGTTACATTGCTTAAAGTCAATAATGCTGATTTTGAAAATTTTTTCATGAAAAAACTATCACAGCTGTGCTCTCTTTGAAAGAAGCATGGGACAGCCATTCTTTTTTTCCTTCTTTGGGTGAGAACAGATCCAGAACTGTTTGTTTCTTCAATATATGTTGTTTCTTTCCACTGGTCCTCCATAAGTTCCTTTGGACCACCTCCTGTGAAGGTGCGGTATCTTTTTCTTTGGACAGGGACCCTGTTTAGGCTTCTCAGTTCTTAATATCAAAACATATAACTCTTCTGTTTTGGGGGAAAGAGAGAACATGGACATTCTAGTCTGTTAAGAGAGAGTATTACAACCAGATACTGCCCAGAGCTTGCAAAAATCAACAGTGTAATACTCATGGAGGTAGGTGTCCGCACCAATTAAGTTCATCCCTTCCTCTAGATAGAAAAAACCTGTTCTTCAATAAAACTCGGCTGTTTATAACTGGAGAGCATTATTTTGATCTAGTAGAATAGCTTTTAATTTAATTACAATTTGTCCTAAAAATCCTCAACTGTAATCAAATGATGTTAAGTAACAGCTGTATGACACCTACTCTGGTATATGTTAATGGTGTGTTGAGAGTGGTTTCCACCTCATCATTCTACATTCTTCTCGTGAAACTTCAGAGGAGAATTTCTTTAGGTATCTCTGATTTCCATGAATAATTAATACATATTTACATTCGGGGTACTGTGGGCCACTATCTGGTTGTTTCTCATCTCTTTGTATAACCATCCTGTTAACCAGATAAGAAAATTTCAGTCAAATGGATAACCCATTTCTAGAAAACGTGTAAGACTGTGGGATGCATATCTATGTACTATTTCATCTTTAAGCAGAGAGATGGAATAAGCTTTTGATTAAGAGGGTGGTCTTCTAACACTGAACAGCTTGGGCTTAACTCCCAGTGCTGCCATTTACTAACTTTGTAACTTGGGGTAAGATAATTTCTCAATTTTTTGTGTTTTGATTTTCTTATCTGTAGAAGGGAGATAACATTAGTATCTTTCTCATTGATATAAAGCAATTAGAACAGTTTATGGTACATGTAATTCTTCATATGTTACGTATTATTTTTGCTCTCCCACCATTGTTCTCAACTCTCTTTTATTTCTAGATATATAGAGTGACATATCTAACTTGATAAAAATTATACATACATATATGTGCGTGGATAGAGAGAAGAGAGAGAATATAACAATCTACTTCTGGAGACTCTTCGTTGTAGGTGTCAGAATCGTATCTTAAACTGCCATAAATAAAAATGACTAATATAACAAAATTTCAAGAATGAATCTGCTTCAGGCATGGCAACACCCAGGAGCTCAAATAATGTCATTGTTTCTCACATTTGATCGGTCCTGAACTATTTTAACTGGAATCAAAGATTGCTTCATGCTCTTGTATCAGTTGCTCCATCCTGGGGTTTATATAGAGACAAACTGAATTAAAATACCTTGATTCTGCTATCCTTAACCAGAGGTTCCTTATTAAAAATTACACAAAAGAAAATGAACAAACTAATAAAATATCTTGTAGATTCCGTCAGGACTTTCAAAATATTTTGAGAATGAGATAGAATAAAAGTTACCAAATATAATATTAGGTTGGTAAAAGTAATTGCAGTTTAAAAGGTTAAAAACAATTGCGATATATTTACACTAATATATTTACCAGTGTCTTCAAATTTTAACTCTCTGTGAATATTACTATTAATGCTGCACAAATTTATTATGCTAAAAGGATAAGCACTATTTTGCCTCCACTGTGAGAGAATTTTTCAGCCTCATATTTTGAAAATTCCTTAAGAACCCAGTCTGTGTTTCCAAAGAGACTCCACAGTCAAAAGTTCAATTATGTCACTGTCAAGTCATGCATGGAGTTAATAGTAATGTCAGTACTATATTCATGGCCTAAAGACATACAGGCAAGGGCCAAGATCACTAAATTTCTTTTTCAGTGACAACTCTGACCAACTAGCAATGCCTGCTTGGCACTGTGTTGACAAGGATTACGTGACTCCATTGGGCTAAGGGGGAATGGATGCCCTGACGGACTGTTATGATCTGTATTAAATAAGTGAGTTGCCATGTATGTGCCATCCCTGTTTTATGCCATCAGTTCTAAAGAGCTACAGATTTTGTTTTAAGGAGCCACATGGAGTTCTCATATCTCTACATAAAATAATTCCAAGATGTTCATAAGGCATGTCATATGTAAAAACCTGAAGAATTACACGTTTTGCAATCATTTTTGGTAAAATTACTAGTAATTAGAATTGCCACTTAGAAATTCCACTTTAACACAACTGCTACTATTTAAATTTATTTTCTTTGCTTCCCTATGTAGAAAACAGTTGAATTTAAAAAAGGATTGCTTTACTCAAAACAATTTAAAATAGAAAGCCATTAAGTTTCCCAGATGATTAGAATTTGACATACATATGAATATAAAAATAAGTTTGGGTAGAGGTAAATAATTTCTTTTGAAGACAGTTATTCAAAACCAATTCATAAATAGCATTCAGAACACCCCTTTCAAAATGACAGTGTTTCTGTGATGGAGGTTGGATATTCTGATGCATTTTTAATTAAAATATCAGATACTATAAATGGTTACTTCAAGATATGTATTTTAGATTATAATCCAGATTAATATGCCTTGACTTTATGAAAATAGTTATGGCCACAAGTTCTCAATTTTTAAACATAATACCACTTTCAAATATTTTCGCCTAAATTTCCATAAGGACAAACTCCCTTTACCCGTAGTATTCTAACATACAAATTTTATATTGTGTGTAAACATCCTATACCCCAAACATAGATTATATCATTAACATTTTCTTACACTTGCTTTAATCACATATCTATTTGTTAATTCATTCCTCTATCCACCATAAATCCACCTTTTTGTTTTTGTCACATTTCAAAATCAGTTCTAGATATCAGTACATTTCACCCTAAATACTTCAGCATGCATACCATAAAGTTCAGTATTTGTTTACTGTCTTTTTCTTTTTTAGTAATATGTACCTGAAAAAAAATGTATTCATTTTATGTGTACCATGTGATGAGTTTTGACAAATGCTTCCATTCATGTAACCCAATCCCTATCAAGATTACCATCATCCCAGAAAGCTTTTCAGTCTTGTACCTCTCTATCCCCCCCGTAGCAACCACCATTCTGATATATTTCCCCTTGAATTAGTTTTGCCCATCTTCTATGTAGTATCGTGCAATATGTTCGCTTTTGGTGTAAAGCTTCTTTTACTCAACATAATATTTCTGAGATTTATCTGTGCTGTTTTGAGTATCAGTGTTTTGTTCCTTTTTATTGCTAGGTCGTCTCCCGTTGTATTAATATACTACAGTTTATTTATACATTTCTATTGATTTTCCGTCTCTGGCTGTTATAAATAAAGCCGCTATAAATATTCACATACATAAAATACCTTCTTTTGGATTTCATTTCTCATGCAAAAATACCTATGATTGGAAATGCTGGGTCACAGAGTGGGTATATGTTAAGTTTTATAAGAAACTGTCAGGCCTTTTCTAAAGTGATTATACCATTTTTCACTCTCACCAGTGATACATGAGAATTCTGGATGCTCACCACTAGTGTTACCAGTCTTCTTGATTTAGCCAGTCGGGCATGGTTTTTGTATTTCCTTGTAGTTTTAATTTAATTCTCCTGATGACACTGGTGTTGAGAACTTTTTCAGGTGCTTTTTTGTTGAGCATATTTTCTTTTGGAAGTGTCATTTCAAGTTTTTTTGTGTATTTTGGAGGGAGTTATTTGTCTTTTTATGATTGAGTTGTGGTAGTGTTTTATTAAGTCCCGGGTACCAATATATTGCCAGTTGTATGTTTCGATGATATTTTCTTATAGTCTGTGGCTTCCCTACTCACATTTAAAGCCACTAAGTATAATGTTTGTTGAGGTTTTTTGTAGATTGAGAAAATTCCTTTGTATTGCTACTGTGTTTCCCCAAAAATAAGACCTAGCCAGACAGTCAGCTCTAATGTGTCATTTGGAGCAAAAATTAATATAAGACCCAGTATTATGTTTTATGTTACGTTATGTTATGTTATGTTATATTATATTACACGGTGTTATATTATAGTAAAATAAGACCAGGGTCTTATATTAATTTTGCTCCAAAAGATGCATTAGAACTGATTATCCGGCTAAATCTTATTTTTGGAGAAACACAGTAGTTTGCTGAGAGTTTTCATAAACAGTGTTTATTGGATTATGTCCAGTTTTGTTTCGTTTTTTTGTTTTGTTTTGTTTTCATTGGAACTTGTAGTGTTAATGTGGTGAATTACAGCGATTTATTTTTGAATGTTAAACCAGCCTGGTATTCTTGGAAACCCTGCTTGGTCCTGATATACTATCCTTTTTATGCACTACTGTTTCAGTTGGCTTTTATTTGGTTAAGAAATTTTGTGTCTGTGTTCATGAGGGAAATTGGCATGTAATTTTCTACTTTTATTGTTTCTTTGTCAGAGTTATTCTGAATGAGTATGAAAGTTATATTTATTTAGGAAGTAATTCCTTTTTCCTCTGTATTCTGAAAGAATTTTATGAGATTTGTCTTATTTTTTTCTGTAAATGTTTGGCATCAAATTCACCAAGAAGACCATCTGAGGGTATAAGGATGAAGTTTTCTTTGTTGTCAGGTTTTAATAACAAATACATGCTCTTTATTATATGTAAGACATTCAGATTTTTAATTTCCTCTTGTGTCAGATTTGGTAAATTGTATTTTTCAAGGTATTTATCCATTTCATCTAAATATTGAATTTGGGGTTTTTAAAAATAGATATAGTATTGTTATTGATTTCTGTTTTAATTCTATGTGGTCAGATAACATACTCAATATGACATAACTCTTAGAATTTTCGAGACTTCATTTACTGCCTGTGATACAGTCTATATTGGCGATGTACTATGTATACTTGAAAAGAATATTCAAAAGTTCAGGTATGTCAAGGTGGTTGATAGTGTTCAAATCATCTATACTTTTACTGATTTTTTGTCTGTTTCTGTCAAATTTTGCTTCTTGTATTTTGAAACTCTGTTACTAGGCACATACATTTTTATGATTATTAGTCTTCCTAATGAAATGACTATTATATTGTCAAATGACTGTCTTTATTTCTGGTAATATCTTTTTGCTTACCCCAAACTTACGCTTACTGATTGCATACACACGCACACACAATGGCACACACATATATATTTACCCCAACAGATCTTTATCTTTATCTTTAAAATATTCAGTTATGATAATTTCTTAATTAGAATGTTTAGTCCATTAACATTTAATATAATTATTGATATGGTTGAATAGAGGTCTGTCATTTTATTGATATGGTTGAATAGAGGTCTGTCTTGTTTGTCCCCTCTGTAGTTTATTTCTTCATTCCTTCTTCCTTGCCTTCTTTTGGATTATTTGAATATTTTTAAGAAATCTATTTAAATTTATCTATTAATGTTTAGCTATACCTGTTTGCAATTTTAGGTGTTGCTTTAGGAATTATACATTTTAACTTTTCACGTCTACATAGAATTATCATCATACCACTTATGTAAAATGTAGAACATTTGCAGCCATACAGTTCCATTTGCTTTCCTATTGTTTGTTATATTTATCATATATATTACGTCTCCATGTGTTATAAACCTCAGAACACAGTGTTACTAATTTTATTTTAAATTATCATGAATATTTAAAAGCAGTTAAGAGAGAAATAATCTTTTTTATTAAAACATAGTTACCATTTCTGATATTTTTCATTTCTTCCTGAAGATCCAAGTTTCCATCTGGTATTCTTTCGTCAGCCTTTATAACAAACATCCTTTAGTGTATTATATAGTGCAAGTCTGCTAGCAACAAATTCTTTTAGTTTTCCTTTATCTGAAATATTTTAATTTTGCTTTTTATTTGGAAGATATTTTCTCAGGATGTAGAATTTTAGGTTAGTGGCTACTTTTTTTTCTTTCAGTGCTTTGACGATGTTCCACTCTATTTGAACTTGTTGTTACAGATAGAAGCCACCGATAATTCAAATGCTGTGCCTCTGTATATTATATGCCATTTTTTCTCTGGCTGCTTTCAAGATTTTATTTCTATATTTGCTTTTCAGAAAGTTAACTAGGCATGATTTTTTTTCTTTTGATATTTACTTTGCTTAGGGTTTACTGAGCTTCTTGTATCTAAAACTTTGTGTCTGCTGGCAAATTTAGGTATTAATCAACCATTATTTTAAAAAATATCTTCTCTGCTATAGTCTGTCTTCTCCTTCTGAGACTCAAATTACATGTGGGGTAGATTTTCATGTTTTCCCACAGTTAATTGAGGCTTTTTTCATAATTTATAAATTATTTTTCCATATAGGATAATTTTTATCCATTCACAAGTTTACTGATTGTTTATCATTTCTTCCTACTATTCCCATTCTGTAAATTTTTAATTTCAGATATACTTTTTTTACTTTTAGAATTTCTTTTGCTTTTTTTGAGAGTTTCTATTTCTCTGTATTTTTTCTATCTTTTAATTCATTATAATTATATATATTTTTATTTTCTTAAGCAAATATAAATAGCTGCTTTAAAATTTTACCTGCTAATTCCTCATCTAGATCATCTTGGGGACATTTTCTGCTGATCCTCCTTCCTAGCAGAGTGGGTTAATTTATCCTGTTTATTTATAAGTCAAATAATTTGGGGTTGTATCCTGAACATTGTGAATGTTATATTGGGGAGCTGCCAATATTTGTAATATTCTTCTAAAAATGATTTTTTTTCTTTTTAAGCAGGAAAGTAATTTGGTTGGACCAAAACTTCCAAGTTTTATTCAGAAACCTAAGTCTCAAATTAGTTCATTTTGCTTCAGTTGAACTGTTTAGTGCTTGTCCCATGCATGTGTGTTTCAGCTGTCAGTAGGCATTTGCAGGGGGTATCTGCAGAATTGGCTCTTCTTCTCTGTCCGTCTTCTTTGTAGGATTTCCTCCTCACTGTCTGGCAGCTGTTGTTACCCCAAATTGTGTCCTCTTATTCTTCAGACCAGAAAGACTACTTTTTATTTGCTTTCAAAGTTTTTCCCGTCCTGCATAGTGCAGACTGGGGTCTTCTCTCAGGATAGAAGCTTTGAAAAACAGGGAATTAACACAGTGCCATTCCTTTCTTCCAAGGGTGAACTCCACTCTGGTTTTTGCCTTCCTTTGATAGGTGTGGTTTTATTTTTTGTTCTGAATTACAGTTCTCTGTAAGAGGGCCAATTTTATAGGAGTTAAATCAACCACTATCAGTAGTACAATCCCGTCTTTTCTTAGATTGTATTGTTGTGTTGATTGGACAATATCAGCGCTGCGTACAGGTGCTATGTTGTATCCACTGAATTATTTATACTAGTCTTCACTGGTTCAATTTAATTTATTTCTTGCTTCTCTAAACATGGAAACCTCATATTCTAGTAATGGTGGAAAAGAATGATGCTTACTTCCTCAGCCTTCATTGTCGTGCTTCTCTTAGTAATATGTTAATCCTAATATAGGTGTCATGTTTGATAGGTCTTGTTCCTAGAATTTGTCCTGCAGTACAGAAATATAGTTTTCATATCTTACTGTTAATTGCATAGAGCTCTTTGTGAACAGTTATATGCACTTACATGGCAGCAAGAAATAAAGCTTGTGACAATGAAAAATCATGAGAAGCCATTAGCTCATTGAGGGTTTAAATATGTGACGTGAGTCTCTGTGATACCATGTTGTAGCCAACTGAGGTTTTTTTTGCCATGAAAATCCTACTCTTATTCCAGTTTTTCATCTGTAGCACAGCACTCATAGTAAGGATAGTCATAGTGGCAGCTACCACTGATGGAGTGCTTGCACTATACCAGGCCTTGTGCAAGGGCTTCCTAATGATAGTCATTCTCAGAGGGGTTACATAGTGTACCAAGTGGCACTCAGAAAGGGGTAGAGCTGTGACTTGAACTCACAAAGTTTGCCTATAAAGCCTATGATCTTAATTGTTTTACTAATAATATACGTCGTCAACATGTACTCTGGTCTGACTTTCTAATCCTTCTCAAATGCATCATCTGTCTGTATGGTTCATTATGTAGGCTTCCTGAGGGCAATATTTTTTTGTCTTTCCATCTTTTATCTTCCATTTAGGGCAGATAACAAGTAGGTGGTCAAATGTAGTAGGTGGTCAATATGTGTGCTGAGTTGAATTGTTTATGTTCTGTCATTGCAGTTTATCAGTCTATCTGCTGCACTTTGTATTTTTATATTTTCCTATCATGATATATTAGACCACTCAACCATGCTCCCAACTAACACTGTAGTCATCTTTATTTATAACATTGTTTATCTGTCCAACTATGTCACGTGTATTTTGTAAATAAATATCAGATAGATATCAGGCAATTAACATATTTAATACGTTGGATTATGTATTTGTTCATCCATTTACTCACTATTTTTTGAGTGCTGTTATATGCCAGGCATTTGCTTGACTCTGGGGATACAAATATGAAAAAAAGGCACAATCCCAAACTAATAATTATGGCTCCTAACTCACTATATTTCCTATAGACCATTTCTCTAATTTTGTCTTTCATCTTGACAATTTAGTATCCATTTTCCAGGTTATTATCTAGCTTATAAAAATCAAATCTGAAAAACAAACTGTTATTCTAGTCTTTCATGTCATTGATAAAAGTCATTACCAAATCCCAGTGCTCTGTCTTCAAGCACTGTTCTCAATGAATTCTGGTGACTACTCTTGCAACGTCTGGTCATTGGCACATATCACTGAGCATCAAGAAATATATCCGAACTTTTGATTTGATGCTCAGACTTCAGGACATTATGTGGATCAGCCCTGTTGAGTCTTTAGAGGATGACTAGTTGTGCATTAATTGAGTGGCCCATAACAGGAAACAATGCTCTAGCTGGCTGCTTGTTATGAGCACACACACATCCAATGACTGCTAATCTCTGTGTGTAGCCTGTGATGGAGAAGGGAGAAAGAAAGACCTCGCTAGTGAGTGCTATGCTGTCTGTAGCTGTATTTACTTGGCACATACATTGAAGACCGTATACTCCAAACAGGCCAACCTACGTTTCTGCTGGCAAGTTCTTTGTTTTTTTTCTATGAAAGTGTTGACGGGTCTCCACCTTTGGGGAGAACTGCTCCTATGGCATGGACTCCCTGAGACTTCTGGCCTACTCTGAGCCTGGGCTGAACACATTTCTGAGCCACAAGATTTCAGGTAAAGAGACACAGAAGCTCATGGTAAAAAAATCACTGGCCAGAATGGAAAGTATTCACCAAACTGTAGGTGATTGCTGGGAGTATTGGTAAGGGACTAACAGCATGTTGTACAGAAGGTGTTTGATTATATATATATATATATATATATATATATATATATATATATATATATATATATATATATATCTCCTGTAAAGATATCCTATCTGGAATATGTAAAGAACCCCTACAAATCAATAAGAAAAAGGCAGATGTATCAATAGACAAATGGACAAAAGCTTAAATAGGGTTTTCACAAAGGAGAATATCCAATTGACTAATAAACCTGAGGAAAAGCCTTCAATTTCACTAGTTATGTATTAGGGGAAGGAAAAATAAAGCCATAATAATATATCATTATGCACTCACCAGAATGGATAAAATTTAAAAGCTGATGATAACAAGTGTTGACAAAAATTTGAAGCAATTGAACCTCTCATATTCTCCTGGGGGAGTCTCAATTGTTGCAACCACTTTGAAAAACTGAGAGTAGGTACTAAAGCATACTCATACCCTATAACTCAACAGTTCTACCTCCCAAGTGTTTACAGAAATTCTACCTCCCAGGTATATAACAGAAATGTTTATAAACGTGTATGGAGAATGTGCAGAGTGTTTATAGCAGCACTGTTTGTAGTAGCTCCAAATTGGAAACAATCTAAATATCCATCAGTAGAATGATAGCTTAATTATGAACTTCCCATAAAATGGAATATTTTATAACGGTAAGATGGAACTAATTATTATACATAAAATGAAAGAATCTCTAGTTATCTAGTTTAAGGGGAAAAAAGACAGGTACAAAAGAGATTCACAGTGTGATTCCATTTATGTGAAATTTTAAGCAGGCAATACTAATTTATAGTGACAACAGTCAGGAGAGCAACAAAAGAGAAGTAACTGAGGACGGGTATAAGTGGAGCTGATGGCATGCTGGACTGTACCATTTCTTTATATTGGTGCTGAATGCATGTTAATTTCATGCAATTTCCCTGAGCTGTATATACACTTACATTTCTTCACATTTCTTTTGTATGCTGTATTTTGAATGCATTTAGAACATAGTTACAAGATGGAAAAATACATTTTGGGAATTCTTCCTGGATATGAAATAGTGAGTTTTAAAAGCATTCTGGCTGAGGCCAGAGGGGTTAAATAATTTGTCCAGCTATCAGTATATGATAATTGGTAAAGCCAAGATTCGAACTCTTAACTCCTGTGTCCCCTTAATAAGAAATAAAAGTTTGGAGAAAGAAATCTTGGAGGCCCCATATAATGAAGTTGAAATCAGTTCCATATATGATGGAGACCCTTCAAGGGGGGCAGTGGCATGATAAAAGAGTGTATGTTTAAAAATTCACGCAAAATCCATGGGGAGAATAAATATTGCTGAAGCAAATTCAAAGGAAGGGATATCAGCTATTTATGTATTCCCTACTTTGTTCCAAAATTAAATTAAGGATACTTATAAAGGTTTTAATAAGACATAGAAAGAAAACTAAATTGCAAGTAGGAATGAAAGATAAACAGAAAAAAGGGTAGGGATATGAAATGCCAGTTTTAAGGCAAGGGCAGCAAATATAGTGTATTGCACTGTATACTTGCTAAGTGTATACCATAACTTTTGTTCTAAGCCACGAACATGCAGATGGAAATAAAATAAATTCAGTCTCCATGAAATATTTGGGGCAAATGGTTAGAGGAAGAGGAGAGGTATAGAAGGAAGGATGGATATGTGATACACCTCTTTCTGATGATTTGGCTTAGTATATAGAGATAGACGTTAGAATAGGTGTAAGGAGAACTGACTCTGGGTGGTGAACACACAATGTAATATATAGATGCTGTATTGCAGAATTGTATACTTGAAACCTGTGTGACTTTACTAACCATTGTCACCCCAGTAAACTTGAATTAAAAAAAAGAATGTCAAGGTTGGAAGATAATATTTTATAAATACTACTGTTAGCCCATCTTTTGATAGCTATTGGGTAATAGAGAGTTCAAAGATATGTTTCTGAATAAGCTCCTTTTGTGCAGCCACTGATGTAGTCAGTTGAGTGACGTTATATGCTTTACCTTATCAACAGAGCCAGCATGCAATTGACATTCTCTTATAATGTTGCCTGCTAGAACTAGTATGTATGCCTTACTCTGTTCCATTGCTCACCCATGCACTCATGCACACACATTCTGCTTGGAAATGAACTGCAGAGCAAGAGTTGTGAGTAGAGACCCAAAGGCAGGATCAATATTATCATAAGAAAAAAGTTTCCGTCTGTGCAGACCAAGAGTTCTATTCCATGTAGCATGACCATGTAAAGTTTAGTCTGGAAAAATTCCTAAAGCAGGTGCAATCAAATCTCTACCATAGTCATACTGCATTAAAACATCCAAAAGGCTAGGTTTGAGCAGGAAAACCTCCTGCTGTGTCTTCTGAGATTAATTGTTTATGAAATTTAAACCAAAGTGACTGAAGTAATGTGCTATGTGGAATTATTTGATATAAACCAATTAATAGTTTCTCTGAAGCTCTTCATAGTGTCACTATTTAGATACTAGGATCAATTTCTTCTGAAGGCTCACCTTCTCGTAATTAGAAAAGAAACAATAAAACAATACATCCATCTACTTCAAAAGTGGTGTCTGATTATTAAAGAACAAGTTTAAAAGGGCATGGTATAAAAAATTTAAAAAGAAATAGATTAAAAGAAACATTTTGATTAATGGGAAAGTATTAATGGAGTGAATTCCTCAGAACCCTGATTCTCTCAGTAGCTGCATGAGGGGAATTTGACTAACATCAGAAACCAGGGTCTACACTGAGAATAAGCAGCTTTGAATCTATAAATAACCCCTGCCTCTAGACTCAAAGGACAAGAACAGGGAAACAGGAAAATTCACAGGTAATCTCGTAATTTATCCTTGTAGACTTCTCCAGAAGTGATAAAAACAAGAGTATAAAATAGTTTGAAATGGAAAGACAGAGTAATTACCTTCTCACCACCCTTCCACCTTCGTCCTTGGTTTGGGGTAAATTGACCGGAGAAACCTTGGTCTGCAATTTTATCAAACAAGAAACCAACATAGGGTTTGGAAAGCATTTCCAAGAGATAAGAAAGGGTATAATTCTGGAGACATTTTTTTTAAGCAATTTTTTTATTGGACTCAGTTAATTGGACACTTTTATCAAATCCTTAAGAAACAGATAATTCTAATGTTATTAAAACTGATCCACAGTTAGAGTATTTTGGTCCATTTCCTAAGGTACTGTATTCATTTTCATGAGGTTAGCATGCCATGGTTAGCCAAACATGGCAAAAAAAACCAAAGCAACCATAAACTAATCTTCTGTAGGAGTAAACATGTGAGAATATACTAAACTCTTAGCAAATTAAGTACATAGCTTATTAGAAAATAATTTGAAAGTCAGTGAAAATATTTGAAAGTCAGTGATAGTTTAACATAGAATACCTAGGAATAAAATTTTGCACTTACATAGCACTTTAATGGAAGGAGAAGAAAGTATAAGTAGATGGTAAAAATTAATTTAATAAATTCAAGCTTTATTTGTGGTAAAAATGAGTAAAATTAGTAATATTGGTAAATATATTAGTAAATATTTAAAAACTCCCTTAATATGGTAAAGAATTTTTATCAGAAATCCATAGCAAACATCATACTAAATAGTCAAACTGTAGAGATATAATACTAAAAGATTTTAGCATCCTCTCAGTGCTGTTTAGTCCATGGTATCACTGAAATTTTAGGCAATAAAGTAAGGGTTTTTTTCAGTTTTTTTTTAAGGGTACCAGAAAGGAAATCACAAGTTATCATTTTGAAATGTTAGATTATTTACCTAGAATCAACAGAAAACACTGTTAGGTACGTATAATAAAATTTGGTAAAGTTAACTATATAAAGGGGGAAAAATGCTCCAAATAAATACTTTAGTGGAGAGTTTATAATATGGCATAAATAATAAACAAAAATACTGGATAGTGATAAAGCTATGTGGATAATTAAAATAGGGTTATGTGATAAGGAACCACTGAAATACTAAGGATAAATGGTGGGAGAGGTGTTATTAGGAGGTGCTTTATTAGGAGATGATGTTTAAACTGATATTTGAATGAGGAAAAAAAAGCCAGGCATGAAGAAAAGAACTTCTCACCTACAGAACTGAGAACTAATAAATTTGTATTGATTTAAACTGCTAAGGCTGTGGTAATTTGTTACCAGCAATAGATAAGTAATACATAAAGGGTGTCAGAAATAAAAATGGCCTTGCATTGAGAGGTCTGCAGAGAAGTGGGGTGATTAAGGGTCTGCCAGTCTTCTGTTAGAAAAGATGAGGGGAACTTCAGTTACAAGATTAAGGTTATGGAGGGAAAGATCAGGGGTCCAGTATAGGGGTTTTAGAGGCCAAGGGATTATGGGATACTGGTTCAGATAAATGAATGACTTCGGATGCTTGGAATTCTAGTATTATATGAGGTTAATGTAAATGTGAGGCATTTACATTAACTTCCAATAAGTCCTGTATGTGAGGAAAGTGGGCAACCAGCTGGAAGATACAGGCCATTGGGTCATTATCCTCTTCTGCAGTTCTCTTCTGTAGTGGTGGGGCAGCAAAGAGGTGGGTAAAGTTTTCTTGGAGAACTGACCTCTTAGTGACTGGAACTATGAGTGGTGTCTTAGTCTTTCTGGAGAGTTTCATATGGGGGTTGGGAGAGAAGTGATCTCGTTAGAAACAGGAGGCTGGGAACTGCCTCTTCCTTCCAGAGAGCATAGAGTATATATAGAAAGACACAATAGACTGAAAAAACTTAGCAGACGCTAAATATGATAATGTAATTTGTCTTAGTTTATAAAGCAGAGAAAGTAAGTCTCCTAGGTATTAACCTGCATCTCTGCACTACCAGTGTTGTACCTCTTCAACCTTAAAATCCTTGGTGACTGTAGCTAACCTCACACTTAATGGTGAAACCCTGAAAGCTTTGCCCCTACGATCAAGAACGAGACACGGATGTTCACTCTCACCAGTTCTATTTTACATTGTATTGGAGAGTCTATCCAGGGAGTTTAGGTAAGAAAATGAAATCAAAAGCATCCAGATTGAAAAGGAAGCAGTCAAAATATTTCTTTCTGTATATTTTTAAAAATCCTAGGGAACCCACACGCATTAAAAAACTATTAGAGTGATAAGTTCAGCAAGGTTGCAGTAGACAAGATCACACAAAAATCAGTTGCATTTCTATATACTGAGCAATCTGAAGATAATATTTTAAAATTCCAAATTGTTTGAATAAAACCCTTAGGAAAAATTTAACAAAAGAAGTGCAAGACATGTACACTAAAAACCTCAAAACAAATTAAATAAGACTTAAATAAATTGAGAGAGATCCTGGGTTCATAGATCGGAAGGCTTAATATTAAAATGGTATTGAACACTCAATATTAAGATGACATTGTCGGCCAAATTGACCTACAGGTTTAGTTCAATCTCTATCAAAAAACCCAACTGCCTCTTTTGCAGAAATGGACAAGCTGATAGTAAAATTCATATGAAATGCAAGGGACCCAGAATCGACACAATAATTTTTCAAAAGAAAAACAAAGAGGACTCAGACTTCTCAATTTCAAAACTTAGTGCAAAGCTATAGTCTTCAAGACAGTGTGTCACTGGGCTAAGAACAGACATTGAGATCAATGGACTAGAATTTCAAGTTCAGAAATAAAGCCATACATCTGTGGTCAATTGATTTTCGACAAGGGTGTCAAGTAAATAGGGAAAGAACAGTTTTTTCAGCAAGTAATACTGGACAACTGGATATGCCCATACAAAGGGAAAAAAAAGAATTTAGACCCCTTACTACATACAAAAATTAACTCAAAGTGTTTAAGAGTGTAAGATGTAAAAGTATAAAACTCTTAGAAGAAAATAGTGGCTTAAATCTTATGACCTTGGATTAGGCAATGGTTTCTTAGATAGGCTACTTAAAGCACAAGTCACTAAACAAAAAAACAGATAAATTGGACTTGATCAAAATTAAAATCATTTATGCATCAAAGAATACTATCAAGAAAGTGAAAAAGAACATAGAGTGGGGGGAAATACAGGCAAAGGATTTTCGTAGACATTTCTCTGAAAGTATAAAATGGCCAATAAGCACATGAAACAATGCTAACCGTTGGGAGTCATAAGTGAAATGCAAATCAGAATTAGGAAATACCACTTCACACCCATTAGGATGACAAATAATAATAATAATAATAATAATAATAATAATAAAACAGATAGTAACTAGTGTTGGAGAGGATGTCTAGAAATTGGAAGCCTCATATATTGCTGGTGGGAGTGTAACATGGTGCAACTGCAGTGGAAAGCAGTTTGACAGTTCCTTAAAAGTTCAATACAGAGTTACCATATGAGCTAGCAATTCCACTCCTAGGTATGTACACAAGAAAACCGAAAGCATATGTTAAAACAAAAACGTGTACAAGAATGTTCATAGTGGCATTATTCATGATAGCAAAAAAAAATGGAAACAACCCAACTGATCAATGAATAAACTGATGAATGGATAAACAAATACAGGTGTATTTATACACTGACATATTATGCAGACATAAAGAGGAATGAAGAGTAAATACATACTCTGATGGATGAACCTTGATCATATTGTGCTAAGTGAACAAAGCCAGACACAAAGATCACGTGGTACATAATTCCATTTATTTAAAATGTCCAGAATAGGCAAATACATAGAGACAGAAAGTAAATTAGTGGTTAGCAGGGACTAGAGAGAAGGAGGAATGGGGAATGACTACCAGTGGGTATAGGATTGCTTTTTAGGGTGATGAAATGCTCTGGAATTATGTAGTGATGATGGTTGTACAACCTTGTGAATTAAAAATAACACTGAGTTGTACATTTTAAAGTGGTGAATTTTATGATGTGTGAATTACATCTCCAAAAAGAAAAAAGGAAAAAGCCCAGGTTCATTGTGATGGTATGCTGAGGACAGTTTTGATGTCTTGGATCCATTTGGACTGTTTTGTAGGAAGCTTCACTGCGTGCTAGAGCCTGATGAGAGTCTGCCAATCAGGTGGACCCAGGAGCATTTCTGAGCCCGAAATGGTGCAGAGGCATCACTTGTGATCATTCTATCATGTACAGATTTGGATTCTTAAGCTTTTATGCTTTTTAGTGGCAGAGGCAGCAGAGTTCCCAGGGTCTGTTCCTTAGTTTCATGGGTGTTGAAAGCCAGGACTAACACACCCATTCTGCTGACATCAGTTTGTAGCTGGAAGGTGTGTGGCCCTCAAGCCTGCAGCTGCAACAGTAGTTTCTAGATCCCTCTGTTTCTGATCGTGGCAGAGATGGTGGCTTCCCTGGAGGACTGTTTGGGAGGAGTTGTTGTGAGGATCACTCCTGAAAGATCAGCCTGGAAGCTTCTTACACCACCCTGCCAATGATTTTCTAAGTCTCTGTTTCTGAATCAAATCTCTTTTTGTTTCATCTAGCTCAAATGATGGCTGCCTCTTCAGTTAAAGTCTGATGGATGAACATGGTGTGTGAGGCTCCTGCTAGCTTCCTCCTCCCGTCCCTCCTGGGTCCACACTTTGTGTTCCAGCTCCATCAGACTAGTGTCATTTCTGCCACACACCCTGCTTTTTCATGCCTGTATGCCTTTGTACCTGCTGTCACTTCTGCCTGGATCATTTCATTCTGACTTCTCTGACTAGTGATTTTCCAAGTGTAAATCATCATCTGGAAGTGACACGTTCAGAAGGAAATATCTCCTAAAAGTCTCTTGGGACACCTGCCCTCCCAGCCAAGTCTGGGCACATGCTCTTCCTTTGTACCCACTACCACCATAACAGCATGTAGGTTGCAAGACTACTTATAAGTTGAAACTATAAGCTCCTTGAGGGCAGAACCTCTTCCCGCTCTTCTCTGTTACCCTTTTACCTACTTAGCAGAGCCTGGAACATTCGGCAGCCATCAATTCTTGCTTTTCAGAATTGAATTTATGACTTTGAACAATCTTACTAAATTTTTTGTGTGTAACATATAAGAACTAAAGACTAGCTTGAGAAAGTAAATAAAAATACCAGAATTTTAGACATATATATATAAAATAAGATAAATTGGGGTTCTATTTGTAGGTCCATGATGGAGTGTAATTATATCTTAATTCAACTTACCTCTCCGGGGTGATTTAACAGCTCATTGCAATGAAAAACGTTTTTCACGTAACTGTGAATATGGTGAAATTAGGTCATACTTTAATCTACTTATACTAATGATAATGTTCAATACATTAAGGAGACCTAAGTTAAAAAATTTCTGGGATTTGATAATTGAATGGTAAACACATTCCAAATTACCATTAAGTTTTTTCTCTTTATTGTCAGCTACTACTTTAAACCCACAGATATATATTGTATATTTTTATGAATATATGTTTCTACCATGTTTTCCTGAAAATAAGACCTAGCCGGACCATCAGCTCTAATGCGTCTTTTGGAGCAAAAATTAATATAAGACCTGGTGTTATATTATGTTATGTTATAGTATATTATATTATACCTGGTATTATAGTAAAATAAAACTGAGTCTTATATAAGACCCGGTGTTATAGTAAAATAAGATAGTAAAATAACGTGTCTTTACTCCAAAAGACACATTAGAGCTGATCATCCGGCTAGGTCTTATTTTTGGGGAAACAAGGTATACATATATTTTAGGCAAAGTATTTCCAATGTCGCAGATCTACAATCTGAAGACTGGGCCTCACCAATGTCACAATGATGGAAACTTTAGATAAGAAATATGGCAGAGGAAAGAAAGGAGAGAGAAATTTTTGGCCTGTAGTATTTCAGAGGGTGGACTCAATCTATGAATGTCTGGACACTCTGTCCGGACAGAGTCTTTAGCTGTATACAGGCATCAAGTTTTGGATTTATCAGAAAGAATTAAATAAAGATTGAGTTAAGGGGAAAAAAAGGCCGATGGTCAAGTTAGGAAAGCTCATTACTCAAAATAAGCATGGCATTTTTAAATAATAGTGAGTTGGGAAGATATGCATAAATACCATACTATTTATGAAATTATACTCATTTCTTTGGAAACCTGTGTGAATTTTTAGGGAAATGTGGGAAGACAGGCACACTCGTTCTTTGTGCTGCACTTACTGAGTTCATTGTCAAATGCAGTCTAATAGTGCCCTAGACTGCAATTTCAGTGTAGTTTTATACATACATATTATTCATTTTCTGTTCCTTTCAATTCAATAAACTACTAAGTGATTATTACCACTTCAAGGCATATGAGATTATGCTGTTTCTCTCCTTTTTTTTGGTAAAAATAACTTGTACTGTCTTTTCTTATTAAAAAAGCTATACATATTAATTACTGGGAAATCAAAAAAATGGAGACAAGCAAGAAGAGAACCTGTAATTCTACCTACCAGAAAAAAAAAAAAAGTTAAAGTTTTAGTGCCTATGCTTCTACTTTTCTAAGTATATATCTTTTTCTTATAAAATTAGAATTATACCAGAAATTTTATTCTCTTAGAATACAAGAGGAATAGCTATCCATCTTAACGTTATTTTTTGGCAATTTCATGGTGTCCCTTTATGTGGATTACCATGATCTATTTAATTAACCCCCTGTTGCTTGACATTTAAAATTTTCCAATTATTCAAAAGTGCAAGCAGCACTGTGATGAATAGAAATGTAATTAAATCTTTTCACAATCTTTATTATATTCTAAGGATAAATTCACCAAACTGAAATTACTGGATCAGAGGGCATAGTTATTTTAAAAGCTTTTTGTATATATTACCAAATTGCCCTTTCACAATAGTCTATCATTTACATTCTCATCATATGAGAGTGTTTATTCTCTGTATTTTAATCTGCATTCACTAAAACCATTGAAAAATATGTTCACAAATTTGATAGACAAAAATTTGCTTATCTCTTTGTGGGTCTTTAAAGATTATCCTTATATATTACAGCATATTTCCAGTTTGCAGTTTGTCTTAAGTTTGTGATTGTCAATATATTGGTTTTTGCTTCATGGCTGCTGTCCTTGGTATCATGCCTGGGAAATGTATACAAATATTCTGTAGCCCAACTTCATATAGCAATTTACCTATTTTTTAATTTTTTTTATTTTATGGGTTCTCCCCGCCCACAAATCTTTACTAATTATTTTTTGGGGGGGAGGGAGGAAGTAAGAGGTAAATATGTAACTATTTTTATTCCTCAAATGTTTATACAATTCTCTCAACACAATTATTGAAGAAACCATTCTGTCTCCGCTTATTTGTCCTTCCTAAAATAAAAAAGGTGTTCAGCTATTTAAAATTGTGCACTGTATTCTATAAAATCACACTGATCTAAACATTTAAAAATCCTTCTATGACTGCAGTAAAGATACAAGTGCTTTATCAGATAAAGTCTCTTAATGCCTTTTATAAAGGAATTCTTGATTCCTTTATAAAGTAAAGATGTGGGGTAAAATTATCCTTTGACTGCCAGTGAGGGCCTGCTGGGTCATCTCATCACCCTTTCTTTAAACCTAAGATTTCTTGGAAAATTCCAAGTCAAGATCTGTTGCATTAAACAGCGTTAAAAAATATATTTGCCAGCTGCTCCCTAATTGTAAAAGAATATTGAAAATATTATACATTTAAAAGTTCTAGATGGATTATCTATTTAGTAACAACTTTGAAAAATAGAACATTAACAGCTTTTTTGCACTTAAAAAAATTAATACCATTAAGGAAAACTGGAAATGCCTCCTAAAATAATTGATTATTATGAAAGTGGTATATGTAACACAGAGCTGAATTCACTCGAGAACTGATTAGATTGTCTTCTTGTTTTACCTTCTTATAAGAAATACGTGTTTGGTCATTCAGATGACTCAAATGTATTTTTCATTTATAGTTAGTCTTCATCCACAGTTCCTGGCTCACAGCTTCCCAAACTCTTAGAATTTCCTAAATGTTGAGAATGATAAAGTGTCTTTTGTTATGTTAGTGAGGTGGCTTTTGGAATGAGCTTAAGGATGGGGGCTGGTTGCCAATGGAGCCCACCTAGTGATTAGAGGTGTGGAACTTTCAGTCCCACCCCTTAACCTCTGGGGAAGGGTAAGGGGCTGGAGGTTGAATTAATCAGCAATGGCCAAGGACTCAATCAGTTATGTCTGTGCAATGAAGCCTCCATAAAAACCCCAAAGGATGGGGTTCCAGGAGCTTCTGGTCTGGTGAACATGTGATGGCGCTGGGAGAGAGTCTGGAAGCTCCTTGCCCTTTCCCCATACCTTGCCCTTGTATCTCTTCCATCTGACTGTTCCTGAGTCGTATCCTCTCATAGTGAACCAGTAATCTAGTATGTAAATGTCTCTGCATTCCATGAGCTGCTGTAGCAAATTAATGGAACCCAAGGAGAAGGTCGTGGGAACCTCTGATCTACAGCCAAAAGTACAACCTGGACTTGCTACTGCGTCTGAAGTGGGCATGGGGAGCAGTTTCGTAGGACTGAACCCTCCCCCTGTGGAATCTGGTGCTATCTCCAGGTAGATGGTGTGAACATTGAGATGAATTCTTGGACACTCTGCTGGTATCTGGGAAATTGTTGTTGAAATGGGGACCACCACACACACATTGGAATTGGTACCAGGAACCTAGTTTAACCTTTATGTACACAAAAGAACAAATATGCTAACTTACCTATTTCTCAAGAGTAATTCAGGCAGTCATTCAATTCAGGTTCATTTAGTAATGTTAAAAATTACTTTTCAATGGGGTAGAGATTCAGTCATTAGTGCTAATCTACCAAGGTTCTAATAGTATTTTGAAGTCTAGCATTCACTTCTAGGAATTTTATTTTTCAAATAGCAAAAGTGGTGAAAATACAGGCACGTGCGTTATAGAGGAATGACTGAACAGAAAGAAATAGGAAATCATGTGGCATGACACAAAAAATAGGATGGACGGCCCTCACTTTTAGATCGTTAGAGCAGCCCGTCTCAAGCTTTCTCATTCACGTGAGTCATCCTGGGAGCACGATACACACATACTACATGTTCTGATGCCGAATCACAGGTAGACAGAGTCTACATTTCTAACAAGCTTCAGGTGATGCTGAGGCTGCTGGTCCATGGGGCACTCTTCGAGCAGCAATAATTTAGAGGAATTTGGCTTCTATTCAGCTCTACAATCCTAGGCTTAACTAACAATAAGAGATTCCTCCTTTACTTGGTAAAGAGAAACCTTGGGCTTCATTTTTCTAAGTATGTTTCTGTTTCAATCACACGAACATCAAGAATCTTGACCCCGAAGTAAATTACTTACCTGAAGTACAGTAAAGAAGATGATAGCACGTTCTCAGATTTCTCCAGGCAGAAGCAGTAGAACTGCAACCTACACAGGACTTCAGTAGTGCTGAACAAGGGGAACGCTATTATAGCGCCTGCGAGAACGACTTGTACAATCTCTTACACTAGGTAGGAAAGACCAGTCACCGTAGAGGGTATTCTGCAGTGAGTTATCCAAAGTACACAGAGCTGCTTCTGATTTGCCAAGAACTTCTGATTTGCCTGTCTATCCTTTGGTCTGTTCTCTAATCTATGGTAATCATTATTAGTGTGTGTCTTCAAGAGGCTGTGTAGGTGTGAGTGTGTGTGTATAAATTTAAGGTTTTCTAAATAAGTGTTTTTAAGGCAAATATAACCCCCTACAAAAAAAATGTTAACTTTGCAGAGTTCTCCTTGCAGGGAGGTTCATGGAAAATATTCAAGTTCTAGTCCCAGAACTGCTATTCACAAACTGGATTGTCTTTGACAAATCACTTTACTACCTGGACTTCGGGTCCTCATTTATTAAATGAGCGAGCTGGGTAAGATGTCCTCTAGTGTCTCTTAAGTCAATAATTTCATAAAAAGAGCTTAGTATAAAACTTACACTTTGGCTTGAGTCTTTTGTTCTCATAAGGAATTAATACATTTCACATGTTAGAACCAGAGGGTCAGCTTTCTAAAAAAAAAAAAAAAAAAAAATGTTTTTGTTGATTTCTGATTCTGAAAATCGTTTGTAATAGCAACCTCCTTTCTTTTGGCAATTGTCAGCGTAATTTCCATTCCTATGTAGTTGATTTGTTGCTTTACTGTCTGGCTGCTTCAGTGATTTTCTCTTTGATTTGGTATACTGAAGTTTCACCCCATATATCTAAATATAGAATTTATTTTTCTTTATTCTGATGATAACTCCTGCTTCCAGTATATAATGATTCATGTTTTCCATAAGTTTTAGCATATTCTCATCCATTATATTGTCAAGTATTATTCCTCTCCTGTTCTCTGTACTCTCTTCTCTTATATGAGATCTTCTTATGTTCTCAGTCTCTTAACTGATTTCACATTTTTATCTCTGTCTTTTCCTGGGGTAACTCTATACGATTGCCTGAGATGTGTTTTCTGTTTATTACATCTTTTTTCAGCTGTATGAAATCAGTTTTTAAACTCATCTATTGGTTTAGTGTTTTTTTTTTCTTTTAATTTCTAAAATTTGTTTGGTTCTATTTCAAATTCACCATGCTTTCTTCATCTTTCTTGTTCTTTCCTTATTGTGGCTACTTTCTCATAGACTTTTTTCATCATGTAAAAGACACTTATTACACTAACAACAAATTATCTGAAAAGGAAATAAAGAAAATGATCCCATTTTAAAAAGTTTCTTACACAGTTTTTCTTTACATATTTGCCTTTGCATGTACACTTAAGCCTTCTCCATTCTGATATTTGAGAAATATTTTTCTATAATCTGGCTTATTTTGAAAATGGCTATTTGTTCTTTGAAAAGTTTTTATTTGGGTATCAATGTTAGATAGGCATCTGTATTGGTCAGGATTCAATTCAGGTGCATGTAAGAGGAAACTCCCAAATAACAGTGTCTTAAAAAATAGAAGTATATTTTTCCCTCACATTAAAAAAATATCCAGTAGTTGGCTGGCTCCAGGAAATCTTCAGGAACATCGTTTCCTTTCGACTCACTACTCTGTCACCTAACTCGACTCAGATTAATCATTAAAAGGGGCTAATAGAGCTCCATTCATCGTATCGGCTTTCCAGCAAGCAGCATATAGGGAGAAAAAGGATAAATATCCTCTCATTTAAGAAAGCTCTCCCTCCATCATGACACTAGATTTTTTTCAACTGTTTTTCTGTATCATTTGTTTAAAAAGCAATCCTTTGGTGGTTGCCAGAGGGTAACGGGGGTGGGGGGTGGGGGGGTGGGATATGAGGATGGGGGGGATCGAATATATGGTGATGGAAGGAGAACTGAATCTGGGTGAAGAACACACAATGGGATTTATAGATGATGTGATGCAGAATTGTACACCTGAAATCTATGTAATTTTACTGACAATTGTCACCGCAATAAATTTAATTAAAAAAAAAAAAAAAAAAAAAAGCAATCCTTTACACATTGACTTGAAATGCCACCTTTATCAAATACTAAATTCTTAGAAAACTCTTTCTGAGATTCCCCCCCGCCTCCCCGGTATATCCATCCATGTGCTTACTGATGTATCAGTACTACACAGTTTTCACTTTGAAATTCTGATAATACTGTATCTGGCTATTTATTGACCACTGCCACCCCCACCAAAAAAAAAAAAAAAAAAAATTCATGGCTTTCTTCATCATTTACTTTCTTGAAATGAATTTAGAATCCCGGGTCAGTTTGCAGACACACACACACACGCACATACACACACACACACTTAGACACACACACACTCAGACACACACAGAAAATCTTGGAATTATGGGCAACTTCTAGACTTTGCATTTATTTGTCTTTTACATACCCCAGCTTTTGTAGTTATGTTTTGTTCATATGGTCTGGTCCTTCACATTGCTTGCCAAGTTTATTTCTAATTGTTTTATAATTCTGTTGCTGTTTAAAATAGAATTATACTTTTAACAGTTTTTTGGAGGGAGCAGATATGTAGAACAACTACCTACTAGTAACTTTATTACGTAATATATGTAACCAGTTTCCTTTCTCAACTCTGTAATTAGTATAAGTTTTAAGTTGATTCTCTTGATTCTTTTAGATCCACAATGAAACCACCTCCTTTCTAATCGTTAAACCTCTTTATTTTCATGCTTCGTTCCATAGGCTAGAACTCTCAGAACAATGTCCATTAATAGAGATTCGTGCAAACTCTGTGGTTGGTCTTATTTGTGACTTTAAATTAATTTCAATCTTAAACACAATGTTAACTTTTGGTTCGATACAAATATTCCTTATTCTAATAAAGATGTACCCCAGATTTCTAAAAGTTGTGTGTGTCTGTGTGTGTGTGAAAGCTTTTGTTTTTTTCTCCTGTTTATTCTCTACATTCATAAAATGTATTACATATTTTCCTTTGGCATGTTAGTATGATACTAATATTAACGACGCAAGGAGTTGCTAATAGTTATGGAACCTAGAGCCAGACTTCTTGGCTTCAGTCCTATCTCCACCATACAAAGGGTCTTCTTTGCTGTCTTAGTTCCTCACTTGTAAAGTAAGGATTAGAGTCATACCTACCTCGGTTATTGCAAAGATTAGATGTTAATGCATATGAATGTCTGTGAACAGTACCAGGTAAATCATAAATGTCAGCATCGTCATCATTATTTCTGTTGAACTTGGACTAACCCTGTATTATCATATTATACTATCATTTTATTTATTATATTATCATGAATAACCATATTTATTGCAGGTTAAATAATTCCTAAGGAGATAAAGCTAGTAAGTGCTCTAATCGAGATTCAAACCTCGGTCATCTCCATCTTCCCTCCATACTCATAATGGAATTTAATATTTATTTTAGGAGTGTGTCTGTCAAGTTTTATTACTGTATTATATTGCCTTGGTAACTGACTTAGGTAGTATTCCATCTTCTCCTCCGTTCTGGACCGGTTTAAGTAGCATAGAAACCACCTCTTCCTCACGTGTTTGTTAAAATATTGCTTGTAGACCATCTGGGCTCCATAATTCTTTTGGAAGAACTTCTGTAGTCTTTAAAAATTTTTCTCAGAGCCAGGTCAGAGCCTGGATCTGCACTTAGGGAACCAACATTGAGTGAATATGTACTGTGTGTAAGGGATTGAGTTGGGGGTTGGTGGGTAGAAAGACATGAATAAGGCATCAGAAAAAGTTTACCAATTAAGGGGTAGATAGGAGTGGTTCAAAAAGAGCACATAAACCATGTGTGGCAAGAAATTAAGGTAATGAAAAAAAGGCCATGCTTAATTCTTGGCAAAGGGGGAACCTTGTGACTTAGAGTGATCCCGTACCCCTTATGGAGCAGGTGAGGTTGGAAGTAGGCTTTTAAGAGTAGCTAAGGTTAAATCGGAAGAGAAGGGGATATTTACACCTGATTGCTTTGGAAGCAGGATTTCAGAGCTCATATTTTGAGAAATGTTGAAATGCCTTCATCTGTCCTGTTCCCCTTCCTTTTTACTTGTCCTAGGGAGCTATGTAATGCAGAGCAATGAGAATAGACTTTGAAGCAATCCAGACTGAGGTGAGTTTAAGCAAATCCCCCAGGGACTCTGAGCCTCCAGTTTCCTGTTGGCAGAATGAGCATAAGGAACCCCACGTCACGCCACAGCAGTGTGGAACAAGTGAGGGGAAAATGTGCAAGCACTTAACAAAGGTAGCTGGTTACTCAGATGCCCCAGTTCTCTTTGTGTTACTGTGGGCAACTGTTGTCAGTCAAAATAGCAACATTACCTGCAGACAATCAAAACCTTTTAAAATCCCTACTCCAGTCTCCCTGTGTGGATTGATGCACTAACAGTTATTACTCTACCTATAAACCACATGGAACTACTTACTCCTCATTTCTAGAGCTGCCATATGTCTTCATGACATGATCATTCACTAGCCTTTTGCATAGGCTGTTCTCTCTGCTTGGAATGACCTTTCCCCCTTCTTTCCTTTCTTCTTGGAAAGATCTTATGTTTCTTCCAAGGCTCAAGTCCAGTGTAATGTCTCCTATGGGGGATCTCCCAGATAAATTTATTTGCTTGTTTCTCAGAGGTACCATAGCATCAGAACAGACGTCTTCTCCTTACACTGAGAGTTCTCTCAAGGCTCTGGCTGCAGTTTATTTTATCTTCGCATCTTCCCCCAGTATTGCCGGTCAACAGTGACTGGCTTGACAGCAGATGCTCATAATGTTAGTTGAATGTGCATGTATGAACAAATCCCCAAACCAAGGCTTGCAGATATCTGGTGCCACCACATCCACTGCTGGGCCAAAGCAAAAATGAATCTCTGGAACAGCTCTTGACAGCAAAGTTGTTATTTTATACTCTTTCATTGGAAGTTCCTATTCTTTTGTTGTTATAGCTGGTGAAACCACATCGGAGCAATTATCCCCTCCTGAGTGAATTCAGGAGGATAGTTTATAATCTCTAGAAACCACAAGGAGAAAGCTGGTGATTTGAGAAAGCTCTACCCAGAAATAATGTAGATGCTACAATATTTAGTTACCCTAAAGAGACATTCAGAATGAAATTAAATTTAAATCCTAGAGAAGCAGTTTATTCAGGGAAAGTAGCAAGACTTGTACATTCTTAGGAAGAAGTGAACTTTTCTTGATCTCATATCATAACTGGAACAACATTTCATAAACCCAAAGACCCAAACCATTTGCTAGAGTTGAAAAAACATCAACTAAAAATAACAAGTGTTTGATTGCCACGTCTATATCTGTAATGCTCTGAGACTTCAGTCTCTTTGTTTTTATGCAGTTTAGGAAGTGACCGAGATATGTATGACTGTATTGATCCACTTGTTTTATGCAGTAAGCATTGTCAGTCATAATGTGCTGTGTGCAGTGCTGGAAACAGTAGACATGTGTTTGATAGGAAAGCGTTGAGATTTTAAAAAAGAACAAGATCTACTTCTCCTTTTCCTAGAATTTCAAGTAACCTTGGGTTCTCTGGCCCCTAATCACCTTCTCACCTTGAGAAATTCCTGGGGGAGCTGATGGATTACTCAGAGAAGCACCAGAAGTACATCTGAAGGAGCAATAGGTTCCTAGAGAAGCTGTTAGGGAAGTGGCATCCTCTTTCATGGAAGGCAAAATGAAATATTACTTCCTTCTGATTTGAGAATATTGGTCACAAAGGTGTTTAACATTTCATTATGATGTCAGTTTTAGTGTTTATTCTTTCTGCTGTGATCACGTGTGGAGAGACGGATGTAAAAGAAAAGAGGGAATGGTTAAAAAATTTTTTTTAAGCTGATTTAGAGGCTAGAAAGGTGAGCTAAGCTTTGTCCTTTTATTTGTTTTTGACAGTGTACACAGCAGATAGGCCACATGTGTCTGAATAGAAATGCTGCTGAGGTGGTTCCAATCAGATTAACTATTCATGGCCCCTGCTGTATACCAGGTCCTTCAGAGGAATAGAAGATGAGGATGACACAGTTCCTGCCAGCAAACAGTCTGACATCGTGCAAAATGGTTAAGATTGGGGTACAAATGGGAGCATAAGCGAAGTCCTATAGGAGAGATGCAAAGTGCTGTTGGGTTCGTGAAGTGAGGGAGATAACATATGCCAGTTGGGGGCAATCAAGAAAGGTGCCATGGAGGTGGTGGCATTTAAAATGGATACTGATAAATTAGGTAATATTTTCGATGGCAGTAAGGGAGCCTTCTCACTTCAGAAGTCCTGCTCTTTAATTTCAGATCTCTACTGCCACTATAATTATAAGCCCTGTTTGGAGAGCAGCGGATAGTTTGTCTGGAGTATGGTATATGTTCAGGGGGTTGGAGGTTAGTTGGGCAGAAGCAGGAAAGGTGCCTGGAGGATTTACAGTTCCAGGCAGGAGAGTCAGTACTTTCACATTCAGTGGGGGAATGTCTGAAGGTTTGGGCAGAGCACTGCAATGACTCACATGGGCTTCAGTGATTGTAATCGGGCAGCTTGGAATAGTGGGAACTCATTTTTAATTGCACGAGCAGATAGCAGTGGAAAGATTGTCACAGTTGTTCAGTTATGGTGTAACAAAACCATAGAATGAGCAAGGTCAAGGGACTCAGGTGAAGAGTTTTTAGACTCGACACCAAAAGATGATCCATGAAAGGAAAATCTGAGAAGTTGGATGTCACCAAAATTTAAAAGTCTTGCTCTGTGAAAGATGCTATTAAGAGGACGAAAAGACAAACTACAGAATGGGAGAAAATATTTGCAAACCACATATCTGACAAAGAACCAGTATTTAAAATATATGAAGAACTCTCAAAACTCAATGGTAAACAACAAAAACAAACCAATTTAAAAGGGGGTAAAAGACATAAACAGACATTCCCTGAAGAGGGTATACAGATGGTGAATAAGCACATAAAAAGATGTTCAGCATCATTAGCCATCAGGGAACTGCAAATTAAACCCACAATGAGATATCACTACACAACTATTAGAATATCTAAAGTGAAAAACAGTGACAACCCAAATGTCGAGGATGTGGAGGAAATGACTCATTTGTTTATTGCTGATGGGAATGTTAAATGGAACAGTCACTCTGGAAAAGAATTTGGTAGTTTGTTGTCAAACTACATGTGCAATTACCATTCTTCTAAAAGTTCAGGAAAAGGAGATTCACATCAAGATGTGCAACAGAAAAGTATGGAGGTCAAATCCCAACCAACTACTATAAGAAAAAAGGCATTAAGGAGCAGAGTACCAATGATGAAAGCATGCTGAAAAGACATGATCCAAAAGTTTCTAAGATTAATTTGCAAAACAAGTTAAGAGATGTGAAGAAAATTGTGCAGGACATGAAAGAATAACATGAAACAGAATTAGAAAAACTCAGAAATGAAATGACAGAAGTTAAGAAATTAGAAATAAAAGAGTTAAAATAATTTTAGAAAGGATGGCTAAACTAGAAGGAACAAGAAAAAACATCGAATAAAGGAGAAAAGTTGGAAAGTTTTAAAATGTAAAAGGAAATGTAAAGAAGAGACAAAAAAGGATTCAAAAGAAGATAAAACATGGAAGGTAAGCAAAGAGGATCCAGTACACACATAAGAATCTCTGAGGAAGATATCAAAGAAATAAGACAAATACTAAAACAATAATTGCAAAAATTTTGCTGAAATAAATAAATTGAAAATGTAATCTTTATACCTGAAAATATTGACCTAGAATTGCTAGCATAAGACACTTTCTAGCAAAAATTACTGGCCTTTAAAGGAAGAGAAAAAATCTTTTGGATATATAGACAACATTAATATATTATATACCAAGTTTCCCCGAAAATAAGACTTAGTGCATGTTTTGGAGCAAAAATTTTAAAAATCTTATAGTAAAATAAGACCGAGTCTTATATAATAATATAATGTAATATAATGCAATATAATATAATGTAATATAGTATAATATAATGTAATATAATATAATATAAAGACTGGGTCTTATATTAATTAATATTTGCTCCAAAAGATGCATTAGAGCTGATTGTCCAGCTAGGTCTTATTTTTGGGGTAACACGGTATTAGTTTGGTGCAAACGTAATTGTGGTTTTTGCAATTATTTTGAACCTTTTAAACCACAGTTATGTTTGCACCAACCTAATATAAGAGAAATAAAATTAGATTATCATTAGATATCATTGGCAGTCATCTATGTGCCAGAAGAGAAGGGAGTAACAACATATTTAAAGATCCTCGGAAAAAGAAAACGTGAGCCAAGGATTTTATATCCAAGCAAACTGACCTTCAAAAATAAAAAGACACAGTTATTGGCATGCAGGAAATCAGGGAATATTGTTCCCGTGACCCTTCCTAAGGAATTTACTAAAGAATTTGTTTCAGTGAGCCCTTCCTAAAATTCTGCTAGCGAATGACTGGACAACTGAAATGACTAGAGAGACTTGTACACAGGGCTGGTGGTGAGCACTAAATCGTTATTAAATGAGGGCCTACAGGGGACAATATTACTGTGTAATGGCTGTATGATTGGGCAGCATAGACTTAGGATAACTGTAAAAAGAAATGTAGAGACAGGGGATAGCATTTGAAAAACACAAAACAAATTCAAAACCAAACCAAACCAAAACAACAAAACAACCAGATAATTGTGTAATTCTGAGACTAATGTCTTAGAAGCCCCCTTTCCATCTCTGTCTCTCTCACATATGGCTGCTACCCCAGTTCTCAACACTGAAACCTTCCCCAAGTCCCTTTTGTCCTTTTCCTGCTTATCTTCCCGTTTTCTTCATTTCTCTTCTGTTATTAACATTGGCCCCTTTCAATCTAAGTCAGTCAATCCATTGAAAAATTTTCTTAACTATCATTATTCAACAAGCAAAAGCTTAGAATCTAATCTTTCAAATACAAAACAGTTCTTACCAGGTAAAGGAGAGGAAAAAGCTATGAATATATCATTTATTACTATTTTGTCATATCTCATTGGAAATGGTTACTAAAATGATCAGTGTTGATGCCTGATTTTAATATTAGATATCTTGGAGTTCTATAATCCTGTCCTTTTATCTTTACACTCATTTTCTGGGGTTAAATTTGTTAAAAATGGTAAGTGCATAGTTGTCTATATATTTTATTCCATCTATATATGTGCTGCCTTTATAGTCAATTTTTCACTTATCTATTCCTAGGAAAGATCATCTTTAAGTAGACTAACTTCCTATTTCTACATAGGAAAATATTAAAAGGGTCACTTAGCAAATCCTTGGCTTAAATGCCATATTATTAGGTCGTGGATGCTCTTCTGTCCAGCAATTTGTATATAAGAATATATTTTGGAACCTCAGTTCTAGACCATGTCTGATACATAATATTCTTGGTTAATTAGTGTTGTGATTTGCCTGAGGAGATTGAATTTCTGCGTTTGCACAGGCTGAAAGGAGAGGGTATATATGTAGAGAAGTAGAGAACTATTAAGAAAGGCAAGGACAGCTCTCTTGACTTTATCCCCGTGGCATTTTCATGCTTACTTGTCTGCACTTGTAAAATGGGTAGATACTGGATTTTCTGTGTGCCTTTGGAAGTTTTGTCAGATGCAGCTGAGGTGGCGGATAGAGTTAGGCATCTGGGTTTGCCATCATGATTTTCTTTGAGCGCCTTCTGGGGGAACATGTGGCTTTTCCTCAAGGAGGGAATGACAAGCCTCTGGGCTTTCCTAAAGTTGATTAAACTTTGTGTACATGAACTTATTCTGCTTGCCACCAGCAGATCAGGCCTTAGCCTTTGAAGAAGTAGCAAAGAATGTCACTGATGAGAGCCAAGTTCAAAAGCACAATGATAGTATTAATAAACACACAGAAGCAGCCAGCCTTCTGTGCCACTGCAGAGATGAAATGAGATGTTTGGCAGGGGAATGAGAATGTTCTGTAGATGTAGTTATTATTATTATTAGTAGTAGTAATGCTAACTGGAGAGATAAACCTTAGTACAACGTGCATTGGAAATGACCTTCACACCACCCCTACTTTTCATCAATGTAGTAGTATTTCCTGGTTTTGGATTTCCTCAGCAATATTTTTATCATAGTCCTACATTATTCTAATATGAATTCTTTAAAGAGACACAGTTCTAGGATGATAATACACTCTCCCCTAAAATAGCTGCACTTTCGTCTTGCTCACATTTGTTCACAGAAATCATTTAGAATGTTTGTTTCATGTACTAATGTGGTCAAAGAACAGGAAAAGAAATCAACACAAGAAGTTACTACATTCGCAAACAAAAAAAATAACAAAACATTCATTTCCATGAATGATTTAAAAATTGAGAATTAAAATAATGATTTTATTGGATGCAGTAATTCCTAAATATTTTTGAATGAATGAAGTTACCAATTAATATCTAATAAATGAAAAAAATGTAAAGAATAGTAATACCCACTGAGAATGACGTTAGTGATGGTAGTGTGTTTTTTGTTTGATTGTTTTTTTTGTGTGTGTGTGTTTTTTGTTTTTGTTTTTACCAAATGGATAGCTTTCTTGTTTTTCCTGATTATAAAAATAAGTAGTCACATAGAAAATTCAAGCAAGGCATAACTTTATAAAGGGAAAATTAAAAATGATCCAAATTTCTCTATCCAGAGGAAACCGCTGATGACATTTTGGTGTATATCTTTTTAAACAGCTTTCTACAAAGATATACACAATATTAAATTGCTACAATAATATCGTACATTCTGTTCTGCAACTTGAACGTGGAAGTATGTTTGACTTAACCAACCATGTAAATGATTGTCTCTTAGCTTTACATTTTCTACCCGTAGTAAACACTTCTAAGATGCACATCCTTGAATGTACATCCATTCACGCTTGATAAAGTTCATCCTGGAAGAAATTATTATGAGTAGAATATCTAGTAAAGAGTACATAGGTTTTAAATTTTAAACAATAAGGGTAGAACATATTTTGGTAATATAGAAATTTACATTTCGAATAACGGCCACTCACTGTTTTCTCTCACCCTTTCCAATATTTGATATGGTCAACGTATAGTCTTAAAATTTTGACAATGGAGAGAAAAAAGTGCTCATCCTTTTATTAGATTTCTCATTGATTATTACTGAAATTCATTATTTTTTCACATTTGTTGTGCTACTGGCATTTTTCTAGTTGTCAGTTGCCTACTGATCCGTCTTACTTTTTTTTTTTTTTTTAGTTTTAGGTGTACAAAACAACATAATGACTAGACTTTATGGGGTGTAATGTCAGGGGTGTAAACCCCTGACAAAGTGATAACCCCAAAAAGTCTACTGCCCATCTGATACCATACATAGTTTACTAACTTTTTAATAGGGATGTTTGTTTCGTGTTATTTTTTAAGCTAATTGTATATTGGACATATTATTTCTGTTAAAAACACTTTCCTAGGTTATCATTGCTTTTCAATTTTGTTGAAAGTGTTTAAAATTTTTTTTTCCATAGGTAGATTTTAAAACTTGAAGTAGATATACGTACTTCCTGGATTTTATGGCATGCTTCAAAAGACTTTCCCCACCCGTATTTAAACAGAAGATAGGGAGGGAAGGAAGAAAAGAGGATGTATGGGTAGCAGTTTTCAACTTATAAAAGTAGGAAAAAACAACAACTCAGTTTATACCCTAATTAAATCACACATACACAAAACAAACCAGAACAACAAAAGAAATAATCTGAGCCTATCTGGTTAAGAAGAATTGAATCATATACATTTTGAAGCTTTGTATCTATTCTGGGATGGTATGCAGTCAATACAGTGAGAAATGCCTTCACTGATTCAGAAAATATTTATCAAGTACTGGGTACTGTGCTAGGTTTTGAATCAGAAAAAAAATAGTGATCCCCAAAATAAAGTAAAATATCCCCTGCTCACAAAGAGCTCACAGACTATAATACCGTGTTTCCCCGAAAATAAGACCTAGCCGGGTCATCAGCTCTAATGAGTCTTTTGGAGTAAAAATTAATATAAGACCCGGTATTATTTTATTATAATATAAGACCGGATATAATATAATATAATATAATATAATATAATATAATATAAATATAATATAATATAATGCCGGGTCTTATATAAGACTATGTTTTATAGTATAACATAATGTAACATAATATAACATAACAATATAATATAATACCGGGTCTTATATTAATTTTTGCTCCAATAGATGCATTAGAGCTGATTGTCCGGCCAGGTCTTATTGTCGGGGAAAAGGGCAGTCATGTATGTACAAGGAACTGAGGAGGGCTAGGGTCCTCCTTCCTTCTTCATTCTACCTTATCCTACTTCAAGACCGTAAGAGAAACAATTGGTAAAGGATAAAAATCCTGCTTTCTTGAAAGAAATATTTCTTGTGATTTTAAGAAAACATTGTTTAAAAGAGCCCCAAACTCCCTGCTTCTGCCTCTACATTCACGGCTGCGTCCCTGCAAGGAGACATTGATGCCTTTGAGACACTGACTGGCTGTAATAACCTGTAATCATGTTTTATGCCAGGAGAATGTTTTCAAAACATCTGCATTATTTAACCAGCCGAGACCTTTTGTGAAAAATATCTGAATGCTTTCATCAGGAGGTGCTCATTTATTTGAAGGAATGGTTGAAAATATTTGAAAATATTTGACCATCTTAACTCTGTGTGTTTTGAATGTGTATGCATACGCCTATGTGTAACTGGAATTTAAAACACTTACTGCATTTGATTTTGTAAGGAGGAATGGAAGACATCAAAGATAAGAGCCAAAATCTACTTTATGATAAGAAAAATAATAGTCTCTCATTGTTTTAATAGGATTTTAGAAATTATTTAAACTTTATTATTCAGTCTTAACAAAAAAACCTGTGAAATAAGCATCAATATTTTCATTTTGCATAATGAAAAAATGTGACTCCAATGTGTTTAGGTGATTGAAGTTCCTCGGTTAGTAAACATCAAAGATGAAAGCAAAGCCCAAGTTCATTGCTTTTTTCCAGCACATTACAGCTGCCCCAGTGGTAAAGGCCTGTCTATAACCTATAAAAGGAGGACTAGTGAGTTCGTACCCAGTTATGTATGGATGGCTCTAACGAGACCCTAGCCACTTATGGGCCCTGCTTGCAGAAACTCAGCTCCCTTTTTTTCCACACTTGCCACAGCACAATGTGGTAGGAGCAACATGGGCTTTGAAGTCAAATTCTATTCTGGTTTTAAATTCTAGTTCTGCCACTTATTAGCTATGCATATTTGGACCCATACTCTGTCTTGTATTCACCTAGGAATATTGGCAGTGATAATACTTACAATGGAGATTTTTATGACATCTCTGGCACATAGTAGGTGCTCAAGAATAACCCGTAGGGACATTACCTGGACTCTTTTAGGATGGCATTAAGAGGTACAAAATATTTGGGGAATACAATGCTTATGGGTAATGAGACCCTGGACATAAAGGCAAGAACAAATGAGAGTTAGTTTTGAGCCGTGTTAACCTATCTGCAAAGAATTGGTATTCAGCCATAGAGTCATCTCTTTTTATCTCTGATCCTCATATTCCCGTATGTCTCAGGAGGCGTTGTATCAAGAAAAAAGAAATGGGGAGCCTTGAGAACATGAGAAAATTTTGCAATGCTCAAAATGGATTTTCCTAATCCTTTTTTTTTCCCACCCTTTATAGCTGATGGCGTCTGTGTCTTTAAATGCTTACTCAACAGAGACACTGAATGTTGCCGTGTGGGGAAGGAGTCCGTCTTGATTACTCTGGGGTACAGCAGTGCTCTGCTGAAGTTTGAGACTCATGCTGGTAAGTTTTGCGCTTGTTGTGATCCACTGTCTTTTTCCCAAGAGGAATCTCCTGATGGTTGACTTTTCCCTGTTTCGATTGATTGGCTTTTGGCAGCATGCTTCCTGATGTGAGTTGTCATCGATCAATAAAATGATTGCAAACTGGTTCTGGTGCTTATTTGATACCAGGGCTAGAGAACAATCAGCCTTTTCCTAGGCAAGAACGGTTTTATTTTTAGCCCCCCTTTTGCTTCCCTTTCATCCAAAGCTGCAGGAGTGGCCACCAAGGACTGTCCAGATCTTCACCACTGTTATTGATTCTCCTTGAAGATGAGGTTGTTTGCAGAAATGTGATTTTTCAGTTTCAGTATCAATCAGAATGATTTCATCCTGTTGATGTCTTGCAATCATTTGTTGAACAGTTTTAGACTCTGGACACCTAATGTCAAGCATTAGGGAGGTAAACTAAAGTGTAACTACCGTAGAAGTATTTTAAGAAAGGACTAAATGGCACTCTGGAAGATTTCCAGCCTCATGAAGAAAGTTAGGGCTAGCAATGCCTTGGGTCTACCTTTGATGGTCAGTTGTCATTTTTTTTTAGCTTAGATATAAATTGTTCCGTCTTACTTATGCTGTCAATCCAGATAATGCAAAGTATTAGCAATGGTTCAGATTCTCCTCTGGGTAGTAAAAGTGTCCAAAGTTGTTTCGCTATTGGAAACTACTTGGGATAAAGAAGTTAACCCGGTTTCTTATTTTTAAACTGACTCAGTCAGCCAGGGTGAGGAAGTTGTTTTATCGTATACCTACTCATCCACTCATCCCTCTAGTCGTCCATCAAACCATCTTATTTTTATAATGCATTTCAGAGTAAATTATATTAACCAGCAATTTCACCCCCATATACTTCAACCTGCATGTCATTAACTATAACTCAAAAGTTGTTTATGCTTCTCAGTTTTTCTATTGTGGTTAAATTTACATGCATTAAAATGCACAAATCTTCAAGAATACCAGCATTCCTAAAAGTTATCTTATGCCTTTTCTCAGTCACTCTTTACTCCTGTCCTTCCAGAAATAATCACAGCTTTTATTTTCCCCCCATAGATTAGCTTTGTCTTTTCTAGAACTTTCTATAAATGAAATCATTCAGTATATACTCTCTTTAATTAAGGTCACACAGCATGTTTTGAGATTCATCCCTGTTATAGGTATTAGTAGTTTGTTGTTTTTTATTGCTAAGTAATAGTCACAATTTGTTTGCCCATTCTCATTTCAGTGGACGTTGAAATTGTTTCCAGGTTTGAGCTATGGTCAGTAAGGCTGCTATAAATATCCTTATACTGATCTTCTTGTATACATATATATTTTTTTCATTTTTCTTGGATCAATACCTAGGAGTGAAATTGCTGGGTCATAGAGTAAATGCGTGCTTAGTTTTATAAGAAATAGTCAGAATTTTTCCCAAAGTGATTGTACGATTTTACACTACCATCAATAATGCATGAGAGTTCTGGTCACACCACATCTTTGCCAACATTTGGTCTTTCAGTCTTTTCAGTTTCTTTGGTGGTTGTGTCTTTGTATCTCACAGTGGTTTTAATTTACATTTTCCTGATGACTAATGATGTTAAGCACTTTTTCATGTGCTTACGAGTTCAAATCATTTGCCTGTAACTAATTGGTTGTTTATCTGTGGAGCTGTTTTTCTTTATATAGGATACCAGGCAGGTATCACATATATAATTTATCGATGTTATCGCCTTGTTTGTAGTTTCCTTATTTGTTTCCATAATGATAGCCTATGTAAAGAAGAAGTTTTAAAATTTGATGAAGTCCAGTTTATCATTTTTTTCTTTTTTGTTTATTGCATTCTGTGTCCTAAGAACTCTTTGCCTACTCTCAAACAGCAAATTATTTCTCCAGTAATTCCTTGTAGAAGTTTTATAGCTTTATATTTTTGGTATACAATCCATCTTAATTGTTTTTTATATGGTATGGAGTTAAAGATTAATTTTAGACCACATGGATAAACAGTTATTCTAGCACTGTTTGTCGACAAGACTTCTGCATGTGAAATGACTATATAGACTTGGTCTATTTTGGAGCCCTCTGTTCTGTTCCATTGATTATCCTTCTGCCAGTGTCTCTCACATTGTCTGAATCACCTTTAAAGTAATACTAGAAGTCTGTTAGTTTACGTCTTCCAACTTGGTTCTTTGTCAGGATTGTTCTGGATATTCTTGGTGCTTTGCATTTCTATATAGCTTTTATAAGTAAGTTGTTAGTGTCTACAAAAGTGCTTGGTCAAATTATGATTGAGACTGGTCAATTTGGTGAGAATTGCCATTTTAACATTACGTCTTTCAGTCATTGGTGAGCTAAAGACAGCTCATACTGTATCACAAGAGACCATTATTAAAATTTCAGGAATTTGAAAGCCTGGAATTAGTGGGTCAGAGAATTTACACCACAGAAATTGGCAAACTCCATAAACAGGGGCTTCTTTTGTTTTGTGAGGGAAACCAGTTGTTAAATGTTTATCAACATGCTGTTGCTTCCAGTCCAGGAATAGGGTATTTCTCTCCATTTCTTTAGGTCTTTAATTTTCCCCAGAAATGTTTTATAGATTTCAATGTGAAAGTTATACACAACTTTTGACAAATTTGTCCCTAATTATTTTATGTTTTTGAACGTATTACAAATACATTTTTGAGAACACACAATTGTTTGCTACTAGTCTATAAAAATAAATTAATTTTTAATATTAATCTCAGATACTATAATCTTTTAAATTCACATACTAGTTCTAGTAGTTATAGTTTAGGTTTCTTAGCATTTTCTACATTTAAAAAAAAAGAAGAACTTGTCACCTGCAAATAGAGACAGTTTTATCTCTATGCCTTTTATATTTTCTGGACTTTTGAAATTCTTATGACCTCCAATACCATGTTGAATATATCTGAGAAAGCAGTTGTTCTGACCAGTCTCCTGCTTGTGGGGGGAAAGTCCAGTATGTCACCATTAAGTATGATGTTTGTTGTATGTTTTCTGTGGATGCCCTTTATCAGATTGGGGAAGTTCCCTGCTTTCCTCAGCTCACTGCAAATATTTATCATAGTTGGGTGTTAGATTTTGTTAAATATTTTTCTGGATTTATTAAGATTATAATCTTCGAATTTGGTGAATTATTTACTTTGAATAAAATAGTTTGTGTAGAATTGGTATTATTTCTCCATTAAATGTTTGATAGAATTTACCTTTGAAGTCATTATGGTTTAAGTTTTATTAATGGAAATAAAGTAGATGTAGGCACCTTCAGATTTTATTCCTGTGTCAATTGGTATTCTATGTTCTTTCATGGAATTTTTCCATTTCATGTAAGATGTCAGATATACTATAATTTGCATGTTAATCTTCTAATTTTGTAATATCTGTAGTAATTTCTCCTATTTCTTTTCTAATATTTGTTATTAATGTCTTCTTTTTGTTTCTTGATCAGCCTAGGTTTATCAATTTTATCACTCTTTTCAACAAATCAGCTTTTGGTTGCATTATGTTCTCTATTATTTACTTTCATTAATTTATTTAAGAAATGGAAAATTTGGGGGGGGCTATGTAATGGGACATAACTAAGCTGAAAGCAAAATGTCATTTTTACATTTTATTATAATCATTTAACCTATTGTCTCATCTTGAGGGAGAATTTAATTGGATCATCTTATTGATGAGGAAACTGAGATTCCAAGAAAATCAGTCACTTTCTCAAGGTAATATGACTGATAATTAACTGACTAAGGATTCAAATCCAGAACTACCTGACTCCAAAGCCCACATTCTTTATCCATGCCACCACACATTCCTGGTGACACACATTCAGTTTTAAGAAAGAAAGAAACCAGTGAAAGAACGAGGAGTGAGTGTGCAATAAGACGACTGAATAGGAAACCTTTCTTCCAGTGTGTTCACACTTAACGCTCAAGGAGGTCATACTGGTTTACTCTGTGTAGAATGCATGTTTCCACGGTATCTGTGTTTCAAGCATGGGGTGCTGTTCAGAGTTGGTAAAAAAGCCTGAGCAGACCTGGTAATTTTATGTTTTAGAGGCTCTCAAATTGGGGCTGCCTTCGTTTTCTGGACAAAACCTTTCCTTTGAGTCTTTACACTGCAGTGAAATGGAAATTTTGAGATTCCAGTAGACAAACTCTAGAGATACCGGGATACATTTCACTCCCTGTCACGTCCAGGGGCCAATTTCCATGTACTACATGCACTGCTTGCAGCCCTCGAAGGAGAGAACATTAAATAGCCTGGAGAGGCATGAGACCCAGAACCAACTGGCTCACTCCATGTTGGGGGCCAATGACAGGAGTCTATTGATCATACAGGAGGCCTCTGTAAGTGATAGCTGACAAGGAGAGAGAGTGAACTGACCCTTCTCACTACGTGCCTTGATACAGAGATTTGGGGCTCAGTTATCAAAACTGGATTCAATTTGCTTTTGCCTAATTTTGAATACAAATGATGAAGGTTCTCCTTAATCTGTTTATATCAATCAAAAAAGCTACAAGGCAAATTTCTAAATAGGGAGCCCATAGGTGGGACTAATTCTGATATGAATTCTTCATTGGTTCAGTGTGTTCAGTGTGTATTTCAGGAACGAAGACCTTGGCCCACTTTGCTTTAGAACACTAGCTATAATCACTTAGTCTCATTTGTTCTGTAAGAAGAAAAAATAATGCATATCAAGAGTTGAGACTTTGCTTGAGAATTTTCCCAAGGATGCCTCACAACAGCTTCCTATTCTGGAATTTGTGTGTCTCTTGATTTCTGCTAAGAGTAAATCCCACCACGAAATGGTTTGCAAGTGCAGATGTTTGCAAATTGATGGTCCTCCTTGGTTTAATTTAATAATAGTTTTCAAAATTAATGAATGTCCTTGGGGAGTTGGTTGCCTGTCTGATTTTCCTGGCCCTGGAAACTGAACAAGCCAAGCAGCTGATCCTTTATTCTAGATCTGTCAGGGCAAGTTGTGATGTGAAGAACCGGAGTCCACAGCTGCAGGAAGGTAGTGGCAAGTGAATAACAAGCTGGCTGTGACTCAGTGGGTCCCGGGTGGCCCAGATCCCAGGTGGCACTGGGACCTTGATTGTCATTTGTCAGCCTCAGTGCTGACAGAAAACTGTCTGTTGGTGTCAGTGTCCATCAGACACGATTGCTGAATTTTTGAGATGTGCTCTGCTTTCCTGAAGTAAGAGGACATGGCATTTGAAATGTGAGGCTGCTATTTTATATTTAGAAGTGAGTGAACAGCTGCCAATTATCTGTAACTTAGGTGAGAAAGAAAGTCCAACTTTATCGGGAAGTTGACCTGTATTGGTAATGAGGTAGTATCACTAGGAAAGAAATAATCAAATATCCAGATACATCGATGAGGAATATTTCTTCACTCCCTCCTTTCCTTCTTCAGAATGGTGACTCAGTGATCTCCAAACCGGATATGGTCACATGTCAGATAATCTCCAGTAATCTCAAAGACCACTGTGAAATCCAGTACATTTAAATTGATTGTATTTTAGAAGCAGTGGGGATATTTAATAATGACAGATATCAACAGAGGAAAAAGTTTTATTTAAATGGACTTAAGGTGATATCTATGATACACTGACTGTATAAATACTAGATATGTGCAAGATTTACTTCCTGTTCATTCATTCAGTCAACAAGTATTTACTGAGAGTCTGTTATGTGCTGAGCACTTATTTATGTCCTGAAGATACAGTACTGAATAAATAAAAGTCCTTACAACTCTGTAGCTAACATTGTAAGAGGACAAAGACAGTAAGTAAATGAACATATATAGTGAGTTGTGTGTGATAATGCTGAAAAGAGAAACCAGAGAAAGGCAGAGAATGACTGGAGGTGAAGTGTGTGTACTGTTTGTAGGTAATTTTTGAGGGAAAGCCCCACTGATAAGATGACATTTGAGTATAGAACAGCAGTGGAGAAGGAAGGGAGCTGGGCTAAGGGTGGTTCAGACAGGGAAACAGAACTGCAGAGACCTTACAGCAGGATATGTTTGAAGGACGGCATTAGGAACAGAGAGCCAAAATGAAATGAGGGCGACGGTGAGTGGTGAGATCAGAGAAATAGAGGCCAGATTAGGTGAGACGTTGGAGACTATGGTGAGCATCTTGATGTTATTCTGAGGGAGATTGAAAGCGTCTGAGGGCTTGAAGCGGAGGCCCAGCACTGTCTGAACATTATTTAATTTTTATATACTTTTTAAAGGTATGCGTTTATACCTTCTCCGTAATTCTCATAGCAGCCCTGTGAAGTTGGTATATTATTATCATTAATTCCCATTTTTAAGCAAAGATACTAAGTCTCATCAATGTGAAAGAAATTACCCAAGTGACAAAAAGAAAATGCAAGGCCCATGTTCCTTCAACAGCTTCCATACTGCCCCTTTCACTCTTCACTGGTTGACATTTAATCTAGAAGACCCGTATCTTTAATTGTAATAAGAAACATAGGAAAGCCAATTTTTGTCAACATTTCACTAATGGAGAAAAAAGAAAGACACTGGTGGACCTTATTCTGGGAGTTTATGAATCATGGGAGAGTTTCTTCATCCTTTTTTTATTTTGAAAAAATTTCCAACTTACAAAGAAGGTTTTATATAAACATAACAGACAACTTCTGATACCCTTTAAACGTATTCATTAATTCATAGTATTTTGTCACATTTGATTTATCTCTTTATCTTTGTATATATATGTACATATATAAACACACTCATTTGATTTCTGAATCATTTGAGAGTAATTTGCATATGTCACACTCCTTTACTCTGTAGTACTTCACAAGATATAGCCCATGAAAAAGAATATTTTCTTACGTGGCCACAGTAGAGTTGCCAAATTCAGGAATTCGACAGCTATACAGTATTTATATTTAATCTACAGTTCATAGACTAATTTCATAAATTGTCTCAGTAATATCGTTTATAACATTTTGTTTTCTCTTTCATACTGCATCTGGTCCAGGATCATATATTATGTTCAGTGGTCAAGTCTCTAGATTCCTTTAATTTGGAACAATTCTTCACCCCTTTGCTTTCCTTCATGACATCGAGATATTAGAACAGAGATCAGTTATTTTATAGAATATTCCCTTATTTGGGTTTTTCTAAGGTTTCCTCATGAAAACGTTCATGTTATGCACCGCCAGTCAGAAAACTACCTGACAGATGTTGTGTCCCCCTCAGGATATCAAATCAGGGAGCACGGAGGTCTATCTACCTATTGTTGGTAGTATGAATTTTGATCACCAGGTCAAGTCGTCTTTCCTTTTCTCCACTATAAAGTTATTATGCTTTCCTTGTTAGGTATCAGTAATAAGGAATCTGGGCAAAGGCACTTTGATAGCATGCCAATATCCTGTTCCTTATCAAACAACCCAAATTTAAAATACATCTATTAGCCATTGCTTTGGAAATGCGTTCGCATTTTTGGTACATTAGCCTTGTATCCTGTAATCTTACTAAGTCACTTAGTTCTTGTAAGTTTCTTTTACAGATTCCTAGGATTTACTACATAAATGATCACATCATCTGTAATTAAAGACAGTTTTACCTTTTCATTTCCCATCTGTATGCTTTTTATTTCTTTTTCTTGCTTACTGCACCAGCGAGGCCCTCTAGTATAGTGTTGCAGAGAAGAAATTAGAGTGGACATCCTTACCTTGTTCATGGTCTTGGGGAAAGCGTTCAGTTCTACCATTAGTTGTAGGTTTTTTTGTAGATGTCCTTTATCAGGATGAGGAAAGTCCATTATATTCCTAATTTGCTAATAGTTTCTATCTTGAATTGTGTTTCAATTCAAGATAGAAATTATATCTGGATATATGAAGATGATTGCATTGTTTTTTATTTATAGCCTGTTAATATAGTAAATTAAATTATTGATTTTTGAATGTTAAAACAATCTTGTTTTTCTGAGTTAAACCTCTTTGTCATGATGTATGACAGTGCTAAATTAGATTTGCTAGAATTGTATAAATAATTTTTGTGTCTATGTTTCTTAGGTATTGCTTTGTAGTTTTCTTAATTATCTTTGATTTGGGTATCAGAGTAATACTGGTTTTATAAATTGAAACATGTTTCCTAATTTTCTATTTTTGTGAACTCTTTGTATAGAATTTGGGATCATTTCTTTTTCAAATGTTTATTAGAGTTAACAATCAAATCCAAATGGACCTTGAGTTTTCTTTGTGAGAAGATTTTTACTGGAGTCGATTTATTTAATACATATAGATCTATTTAATGTATCTACTGTTTGCTGAGTGAGCTTTAGTTATTTATGTCATGGAATTTGTCCATTTCACCCAAGTTGTCAAATTAGTTTCCATCAAGTTGTTCATAATATACTTTTCTATCAATATGATATGTAATATTGTCCTTTCTCATTTCTTATACTGATTAATAGATCTTTTTCTTATTAATCTAGCTAGATGTTTATCAACTTTATTGATCCTTCAATGAAACAGCTTCTTGTTTCATTTATTTTTCTCTATTTTGTCCATTTTCTGTTATTGATTCTTGCTCTTATTTTTTTTCCTTCTGATTGCTTTGATTCTCTCTGATTACTCTTTTCTCTTTAACTTCTTAGGGTAGATGCTTAGATCATGAATTTGAGTTCTTTTTTCCCCTAATATACACATTTACTGCTATATATTTCTTTCTATACACTGTTTTAGCTGCATCCTATAAATTTTGGTATGTTATTTTTTCCTTGCCAAGCATTTCAAAATAATTTGTATTGTTATTGTTCTTTGGCCAATGGATTTCTTTTTTGATCCATGGATTATTTTGAAGTATATTGTTTAATTTCCAAATGTTTGGAGATTCCCCAGATATCTTTCTGTATTCTTGTTGAATTCTTTTGTGGTATGAGAATGTCATTTGTAGATCAGTAATTTGAAATTTATTGGAGTTTATTTTACCACAATATGGTACATCTTGGTGAATGTTCCACGTGCACTTGGAAAGAATATGTGTTCTGTTATTGTTGGGTGGACTGTTCTCTAAATATTGGTTAGGTCAAGTTGATTGATCTTTAATGATTCTGAGTCTATTTGTCTATCAGTTATTGAGAGAGGAGAATTGGAATTACCAACTATAACTGGATTTGTCTATGTTATAATTGTTTATGCCCCTTTGCTATATGAAAGTTGGTATTCTATTGAGTATATGTAAGGTTGTGCTTCGGATAATGACTCAAGAAAGCAAAACAATAAAGATCCAAGTTTCTAGTAGGTGTTTTTCTTTTTTTAATTAAAGTTTACTGGTGTGGCAATGGTTAGTAAAGTTACATAGGTTTCAGGTGTGCAAGTCTGTAATACATCATCTATATATCACATTGTGTGTTCACCACCCAGAGTCAGTTCTTCCATCACCATGTATTTGATAGTATTTTTTCTTTTTATGAGGAAAACTCATGCTTCACTTAAACCCAGCTGGAACATAGCTGCTCCATGCCTCCCTGCTCTCAGTATTTATTATAGTAGCCATATTCTCTGGGCCCTGTTTCCTGCTGAACATATGCACAAAATATCTGCATACTACTGAAATATTTATGGGTGAAATTACATTATGTCTGGGTTTGCTTTAAAATGTCCAGCCAAGGAAACAAAAAGTACTTGGCAGTAGAAATGATTTAAGATTGACAAAATCTTAGTAAGTTTTGAAACTTGGTGATAGAAATCTTTATATTAATCTATGTACTTTATGTACACTTGAAAATCTTATCAGTGAAATCATATGGGTCTCAACTTTTTCTGTGTGACTTACTGTGCTTAGCATAATAATCTCAAGATCCATCCATGTTGTCACAAATGGCACTATTTCATCTCTTCTTATGGCAGAGTAGTATTCCATTGTGTGTGTATATATATATATCACATCTTTTTTATCCAATCATCTATCAAAGGACACTTTGATTGTTTCCATGTCTTGGCCACTGTAAATAAAGCTGCAATGAACATCAGAGCATATATATCTTTAGGAATAAATGATTTCAGATTTTGGGGGTATATACCCAGGAGAGAGATTGTTGGGTCATATGGTAATTCTATTCTTAATTTTTTGAGGAACCTCCACACTGCCTTCCATAGTGGCTGCACCAATCTGCATTCCTACCAACAGTGTATGAGGGCTCCTTTTCATCCACAGCCTTTCCAACACTTGTTATTATTTGTCTTGTTGATAATAGCCATTCTGACTGGGGTGAGGTGTTAGCTCATTGTGGTTTTGTGGGATACAAAGCTGAAAGTAACAAAGGAGCAAGACAAACAAAAACTCATAGACACAGATGATAGTTTAGTGGTTACCAGAGGGTAAGCGGGTAGGAGGGGTGGAAGATGAGGGTAAATGGGGTCAAATATATGGTGATGGAAGGAGACCTGACTCCGGGTAGTGAACACACAATGTGATATATAGATGATGTATTACAGAATTGTATACTTGAAACCTATATAATTTTACTAACTATTGTCACCCCAATAAATTTTAATTTAAAAAACATCTTCATAATGAAAGTAAAAATAATCATAGATGGAAAAGTCCTTAAAAATATGAGTTGGGGTATCAAATGCTACAAACATTTCTCCAAGAAACAAATCTCATTTACGTGTAAGTTAATCTACCTACTGATCAGCTGAGGTGTATTGATCAAGAGTTTTAGAGTTGCATTGAAATGCCCTCTTACAGTACATTAACAATGGCAGGAAGCTGAGGTGGCTGAGCAATAAAACTTGAGAATCTTTAAAATTCTGGTTTTACTGCATTTGACTAATAGATCCTAAAAAAGCAGAGCAAAGTTATTTAATATAGGACAGTGTGTGCTCAGCATTACTATTTACATTCTCCTCTCCCAGCCCCCAACCCCCAACACCATTATTCTTTAAAGTGCTTTCAAATGCTTTAGCTCTCTTACAAGTATCAAAGAACTTATGTCACATAATAGATTAACACAAAACACTTAAATATTTTAGATATTTAAATTTATTCATAAAAATTGTTAATACACTGTGTTGGTGATGATGTGGGGAAATAGGTATTGTCATCTATCCCTGTGGAGTGTAAATTATAACCTTCTATATAGAGGGCAACATATTTCAAAATTTAAATGGGCCCGTCTTTTGATCTCACTGCTAGGAACATAACTTACTCATAAGAGGGAGAAGTGGAATTTCAGAAAATATTAACATTAACTCATTGCTTGTAATAGCAAAATACTGCAAACAACCAAAATGTCCATCATTAGACTATTGGTGGTTTCGAATACCACGCAACTATTTGAAAAAAATTCTCTGCATACTTATGAAAAGAACTAGATATATTATTGTTAAGTTAAAAGTTTTTAAATAGGCATTATTTATACCATCTATCATTAAATTAAAAAATATTTATTAGTATTTGGTGTTCAAAACCCTGTTATTCAGTCACGTGCTGGGTGCTAAGGATAGAACATTTCCTTTCATCTATTTTCTATTTTTTGAGCACTTTGTTACCAGGCAAGAGCCTCTCCCAATCTTCCCACCTTATCTTTATCAGAGAAAACTCCCTGTGGTTCCCAGGTAAGGGAGTGGTGTCCCCACACCAATTTGGTTCATGTCATCTTAGGATATTTTAGTGGATTTTTATGGAGTCATGGATCACATAGGAAGAAGCAGTGTGCTATATTAAATCCATCTCAAGGAAGGGAACTCTTTATACAGGATTTATTGATGAGACAACATGTTAGTTTGCCCAGATCTACTGGGATGTGTAGTCAGTGACAATCTTACCTCGGAATTGAGTACAATTCTGCTTCTGGTAATTGGAAATTCAGAAATGCATTTTTCTGCCAAAGTAACTTGCAGGGCGCATATGTTCAGGCCAGTCTGCAAACTTCGCAGTATACCTGAAGCATAGTACTCAACCTCCTTATAAACAAGTAGCTTTATGGAGTATGACATCCATATTTGGCAGCAAAAACAATAACATAGGTTAAGGTTTCTCTGAGGACAGAATTTAAGATGCCAAAACATCTTCTCTAGTGGTTCGTGTGCTAATGAAACGTATTCCTCACAGATACAACAATGGCGCCTGTGTCTGTGCATGACACTGTGCATCACGCAAATGTGTGGACAACGGGGGTTGGGGTGGGGGGGGCAAAGGGGTGCCTCCAGGAGTCCCCAGGATGAGAAGCTGGAACAACCATTTTCTAAGAATGCCTGTAGTTGTTGGCTAACATCTTGGTCACCCCCTTTCACTATACCAGGTCCAGACATGGGTTAATTCCTTTACATTTCTACTGTCCACCCCTGTAAATACTGCTTAGGGTTTAAGGATGCTTTTCACGTTAAGTTGAAAGTCCCCTTGCTCTTTTTTCCATCTTTTAAATTCCCACACAACTACTTAGACCAGAATTTTTCAACAGTGACACTACTGATGCTTTAGGCTGGGTGACTCTTAGTTTGGCGGCTGTCCTATGCACCGTGGGCTGCTCAGCGGCATCTCTGGCCTCTCCCCACTAGATGCCAACAGCACACCCCTCCCCCGCTGTGACAACCAAATGTCTTCAGACATTGCCCAGTGTTCCTTGGTGGGGAGCAAAGTCACCCCTGGTTGAGAATCACTAACTTGGAAACGTTTCGAGGTTTCTATGGGTTTGACTGCTGGAAATAAGGAGGGAAATGAAGGTTCAACAGATAAGCTTCATTTTGTTCTTCTTTTTTCCCCATCACTTATTTGACCAAGAACCACAGTTTGCAGACTTATGACCAGAGGAATGAATTTACCAGCAGATGAATTACATTTAGCCTACAGCGTGATTTTCTCTTTAAATTAAGCTTAACGCCACTTAGGCTAGGGCTGTCCTCTCCATTCCAGTTTCTCAACATTCCCCTCCACGTTCTATAGAGGGACACGCTTATTCTGCTTCACCTGTGTCCAATCTGTGCAACCCACGAAGGATGTGAGTGTGCTGCCTCTTTCTAGAGTAGACCATAGAGGAAAAGGCAAGGACTAATACCATATAGTGCTCACTGAGCATACTTCAGAGCCACCAAAGACCACGTAACACTTTGCCCAAAGTAGAAAAACACAATAAAAACAAAAAATAAACGTCCTTAAAACAGTTTTCTTTCATCTGCCAGGAAGTTATCGTGATAGACCGATTCTGTTAGAAAATAAGGTGATTTACTCACAAACAATAGTTGAGTGTTTACCAGAGTGTAAGGGGGGAGGGGATGGAGGGGAACAAATATATGTTGATGGAAGGAGAACTGACTCTGGGTGGTGAACACACAATGGGATTTATAGATGATGTATTACAGAATTGGACCCCTGAAATCTATGTAACTTTACTAACAATTGTCACCCCAATAATTAAAAAAAAAAAAAGAAAGAAAAAGGAAAACAAGGTAATTTACTGCCATTTGCTGAAGAATCATAATAAATAAGTCTATGATGCTCTTGAAAAATAATGCAGCCCCTGCACAACCATACATGGCAGGCTTGCATATTTAAATTAAGTAAGGTCTGTATTCCATAACGAAACCTAGATTCAGGCTTTCCTGGGAATTTCATTCAAGTATCTGAGTTTAGAGCAGATCATTAAGAGAACAGGGAAGATCACACAGTGAGAATAAGATCACCATTATCTTATATTCCCTGTGGTAGAAGGAAAATACTGGCTGTTTCTAACAGGCAGGCAGTCCAACTCAGACCCTATCCTGTACCCGTCTTTGGGGTGGGAGGGGTAACACTCAAGGAGGGGTGGTTGATGGGAGAAGGAAATAAAAGCCGAAGAGACTCCTGGGTGATGGTGACATCAAAGAAGAAATGAGAGTTTCCGTGGCTGCTAGAACCTTCTTCCCCACGCAGAACTGATCCTCGGAGGCTGTTCTTTCTAGGCCTGAAAACTGTTTCTGTTTCTCTCATTACTGTTTATCTAGCCAAGGTTCTTAAGAGAGATGATCCCTTCATTTTTATGTTTTTAATTCAACATTCATTTATTGTTCTCTCTTTATTCTTCATTCATCTTTTAAAATGTATTTATAAAAATAAATGTTTTTGAACCCCTACTATGAGCTTACACTATTACAAATCCCTCTTCTCATGGAGAGACCACCTTATAAATGTGATAACTATGTATGGTACCAGATGGGTGCTAGACTTCTCATGGTAAACACTTCATAAGGTTTATAAATGTTGAATCACTATGTTGCACAATTCAAACTAATACAATATTGTATGTCAGCTAGAATTTAAAAAAACATGAGTTCTGATTTATGATGACTCTAGCAGTGTTTGAGTATGTCATTTCATTGAAACCTTAACAAAATTTCATGTTGTAGATTTTACTAATTCTGTTATTCTAAAAGTAGTACATCATTTCAGTTTGCATTTCATTGCTTTCTATTGGTGTGAAATTAAGGGGTATTTTGTTAGAGTCACAGAATTTGATCTTGGAATGCTGGGTGACATCATATCTCTGTCATTGTGTCACCATCTACTCTGGAAGTGTCTGTCTTCAGAGCCGTTCACGGATATTCATTGTACTTTTCGTTCTAGCCCTATGATAGGATTCCACTTCCTACTCCCTTGAAGTCAGGCATAGATATACGACTTGCTTTGGCCAATGAATGTGAGCGAGACGGATGTGTCATTTCTGCCTGTGTTTTACGTGCCTGTGTGGGAATCGCCATGTTCCTTATAGCCACAATCCTGGGCGTTTTCTAGTGGGATCTTTTGGTGAGAATAATGTGAAGCAAAGGCCCTGCACTGACCTGTAGTGGACATGTAGCATAGAAGAGAAACAAAGGCTGTTCTAAGCCACTGCACCTTGGCAGTTGTGTGTTAGGAAGCGTGATGTGCCTCTCCCATCTGATTCCACCGGGCCGGCCGGGCCGCCAGCCCGCGGGGCTCTGCCATGCCCGCGTGCTGGGCCATTTCAGCACCACAGAACACACAGCAGATCTCAGAGCCAGGTGCTTTTCCCAACAAGGAAAGAGTGTGGTGGTATTTATGTATAATCCATTCAATTCCAAACAACAGAGTGGGTGACAACACTATGCCATCTGCCAGCTCAAATTATTTTTGTCATCTCAGATTAAAAAGTGTTCTAATATTCAGCAAGGAAATGACTTCATGTGGGTTGGCTTCGGGCACCTTTTTAAAAATTGCTTTTCCTTCACGACAAGCCTATAAATGCTAAGAAAAGAAGCTAGCATTGATTGATCATTCATTATGCTTCAGGGACTGTGCCCACAGAATCTCCTTTATTTCTCCTTGCAACATGATGAGGTTGGTGCTATAATCATCCCTGGTTTAAAGATGAAGAAACTGAGGCTCAGGGTGAGTGTCACTCGTAAAGGCCATTCGCTGGTTACTGGCAGCACTAAGATTTCAGTCAAGTTCCTTGGGGCTGTGCACCAGCCCCTGCGTGACCGGGACCACGCTGGTTCTTCCCGTACTTCGCAAGGCCCCAAATTGGGCCCATTTCGGTTCTGCCAGGCCTTTGTCTTTTACTGTTATCATCTTTCCCTCTCAGCTGCTTTTGCCATATTGTGATCAAAGATTTCATCCTATGTATGATTTTGTCCAACCAGTACTTAGCAAACAGACACTGCACAGGCTTGAGATGCAAAAACCATTGAGCCATAGTTACTTCCCTCCAGGAGCTGATACTCTAGAGCAGCACCCACCAATAGAAATGCAACATGAGCCACAAAGCAAGTTAAAAAAGCCATAAGTTAAAAAAAATATATTGGTTTTTCCATTTTTTAAGTTAAAAATACACATAACATAAAATTCACCATCTTAACCACATTTTTAAGCCCACAGTTTGTTGGTATTAAGTACATTCATATTGTTGTGCAACCATCACCATCCATCTCCAGAACTCTTTCCACATAGGTAATTTTAAGTGTTCTAGTCCACACATTTCTTAAAAAGCCAACATAAACAAATGAAATTAATTTTGATCGTATAGTTTAACCCAATAAATCCAAAATGTTATAATGTAAACATGAAACAAGTATAGGAAATTACTGACGAGCTATTTTACATTCTTTTTTTTTCTTTGTACTATGTGTTTGAAACATCTGCATTTGGACCAGCCACATGTCGAAGACTCCATTGCCATGTGTGACTAGTGGCTATTGTATAGCATGGCACAGGTCTACAGGGAAAGATAAAGGCACAGACTGATGATTTCAAGGTGATAAGGAGAATGATGGGATGGAATGTCCATGGGGCACTGTGGGAGCACAGCAAAGTGACAGCACAGCCCTGGCGCTCTGGGGAGGCTCCCAGGAGAAGACAATACCTGGGTTGGGCAAAGGCGAGTGAAAAAGATGAGATCCAAGGCATGGAGGCAAGCTGTGCAAGGAATTGCCAGCAGTTCATTGTGGCGAGCATAAAGTGCCAAGTAGTGGAGAGAGGGAGGAGACGTGACTTATGAGGCATGATGGGGCCCAATCGTGAAGGGCCTTGTATGAGAAGCCAAAGAGTATGGATTTTATTTGCATGATCCTCTGCCACTTTACGATGTCCTTGCATATACCTTCAGTCATTGGGGAACGGCATCAGCCTTTGAGGTAAGCCTTTGTGGCCAAGACTGCTAATTGCCTCCCCCTTCTAGTCTCTCCATCTTCCACACTGTCAGAAATCCTATATTATTAGAGATGACAATAAGTATAGCTAAAACGTGCACCTCCTAGTCAGCTTCTTTATTTGCAAAGCTGGGTTGGAGGTGAACGTTTTAGCTGCACTTAATGCCACCCCCAATAATACAGGATTTCTGAGAAGTTGTTGCATAGGAGTTCTGGGGAATCTCCTTAACAGGGGCTGATTCAGATAAGAAGTATGTCATTTACCCATTGCCCCTTTCAGCTTCTTGTGGCCTGGAGTGTACACATGATTGCTGGAGCTACAGCAGTCACTTTGTGACTATGAGGTACCCTGAGGCTGGAAAGTATGCTCTAAGCACATCAGAGGAGAAGGAAACATGGTGCCAAGGTCCATATGACTGTGGAACTGCTGCACCAGCCCTGAACTGCCTAATTCTGGACTTACTTTATATGAGAGAAAATAAATCACTCTCTCATTGAAGTCACTATTATTGATTGCTGTCTTTTTGCTGTTATATGCAAACAAACCTAATCCTGACTCACTCAGGATGCATAACCCACAGATTAACTCTGTGTTCGTTTTACAAAGGACATTACCAAGGATCTGAAAATTTAAGTGACCTGATATGTCCTGCAAGGAGTAGTAGTGTCAGAGACAAAACTGAAGCCTGGAGATTCTGGCCCCAAGGCCTGTGCTTTATGTGTTGTACCACTTTGTGTTTCAGCGATGTGGATTCTGCTACCTTCCCTTTCCTGTGGCTGCACAGTTTCAGGGTAGCCATGATGTACAACAGTGAATATAGAGTACCGGGTCACAGTGACAACCTGTATGGAATATTTAGTAAGAACTGATCTGGTGACCACGTTGTCCCAGCCCCTACTTGGAAGTTGGTGTCCTTTGCCTTGACCATCTGTCAAGAGGACCATGGAACATAGGGAGAAGCAGTGACCATCTCCTCCCCTCCTCTGAACGCCCCTATCCCAGGGAGGGTTTCTTGCCTTTAGGGCTCCCTCTGATTGCTTTCCCTGGGTTCTCCTGGCTGTGCAGAGAGAAAGCCCCACCAGGCCCCTCTCATGCTGCATGTACAGGACTGTGCAGTCGTCTGGCTTGCCCCTCTCCCATCCTGCTGTGTGCCTCCTGGCTATGTCGCTGCTCGATTAGCATCCCTAGCAGAGGGCGGTGTTCCTCAAATCTGTCAGTTCTGCAACTTGTTGGCTTCTCTACAGAGGGCTCAGCAGGAGACGAGGTTGCTGACTCAAGGCTAAATGTGATTTTCGTATCGTCTGCAGAGCTCAGTCATCTGCACGATCCTTGTTACTTGTGAGTTGGCTAAATCAATTAATGGTTTCTTGAGCATCCTCGTTGACCTTCAGAACTACCATCAGCAATATGTCCTCTGCCAGCAAATGGGCCTGAGCCAAGCACCTTGTGCTTGCCTCACTGGTTCCAGGTGTGGACAGGTTGTAGCTAGGGCCTTCAGATGGAGGTGCTCTCGAGCTGACCTGGAACTCATCACTCCATGTCTTATCTGACCTTGTGTGCCAATCCGCCTGCACCGCTGGGCACACACGTGTGTGTACTGTTTAGCTGTGTAACCAGAGATGGGATGAGTACACTTTTTCCATAAAGGGCCAGGTGGTAAAATTTTTAGGTTTCATAAGCCATATGTCCTTTGTCACAGCTGCTCCACTCTGGTGTTGTAGCATGGAAGCAGCCATAGACAACATGTAAAAGAATGTATAATATTATAGCTGTACTTCAATAAAACTTAATTTATGAACACTCAAACGTGAATGTCAGATAATTTTCATTTGTCACAAAATATTCTTGCTTTGACTTTTTAATGTGAAAATGTAATTTAATGTAAAAACAAAAAAGCAAAAAACAAAAAACTAAACTTGTGAGCTGTACAAAACAGGCTAGCGGCCAGCTTTGGCCCGTGGGTCCTAGTTTGCCAACCAACCCCTGCTCTAGAGGCAGGGTAATGTGGTGGTTAAAAACCTGACTTTTTCGGTGCAAATCCTTGTGCTGTCACCAGTGAGCTGTGTAAATCAGCAGTTACTTCATCTTTCTAAGGTTCGGTTTCTTCATTGTGAAATGGGGCTAATTCTAGTACATACTACAGAGGACTGCAGGTTGATTAAATGAGATGATGGATGTCATGTACGTAGCCCTGCGCTGTAAGTGTCCACGATGGGCCCGGTGCTGGGCTGGTCACTACGGGAGATCTGCAAATGACCCAGACACAGCTGCGCTCTCCAGGAACTAGGAGTCCAGCAGGGAGGTGGTCGTGTGCCCTAGTCACTGTCACACACACGGCCGAGGGATCATAACTGTAACAGAGGCACAGGAAGGACAGTTTGTCATCTCGATGTTTGCAGTGCTTCTTCTGAAGTTTTGAAATGCTCAGGATGTAGGCTCAAAGGAAGAGCAACCCACCCGAGACTGCCTCGGCGAGGCTAATCCATGCCCCTCTGAAGCCCCTGCCACCCACAATGGCGGGCGCCATTGGAAGTCTAGCTTCCCCATCACCTTCCCAGCACCTCTGCTCTTCCCTCTGCTCACGTGCCTTGGCAGCCAGAGGTAGAGCTGCTACTTTCCATCTGTGTGGTGTCATCCAGTTGACCTTATGGATGGTATCAGTTTATTGTTGGTGAATTTCTATAAAATGGAAGTCATTCCAATAAAATGTGCACAATTTGCAAATAAATTATTTGAAAACAAGGTGAGATATGATAATTGATACTTGTATGTGTTTGCATTATTTTAACTTCCACTTAAAAGCAAATTTTACCCTTACTATTTTGTAAGATTACTTAATCTGCCCAATCTGGCCACCAACTAGAATCCTAACTGAGTTTATCACCTATGGGAATATAAGAATATAGAAATAGGCTATATTCTTATCCTTAGTCATAGGATTTCTTTAACTCAGCCCTTAAAGACAAAAGGTAACACTGGAACCTCCATATGGTTTTGATGGCATAGAGCTTTCTGAATTGTTTTCTTTTATATAATATATAAATCACAGATACCCATCTGAGACTACAGTAATAAGAGACTATTCAGCTGAACACATCTCCAGAAAGAATTGGTAAATTCCTTAGCAACAGTAGTGATCCTTTTACGTTTGTTTCCTGGGGTCTTCCTGAGTCTAATCACCCATGAACCCTCTTCTATCCCATGCTGCTTACATCCTGTGCTTCCCAGGCCAAATTTTCGCTCACACTCTTGAATTGGGTATTTTATACCAATTGTAATGCTTTCTCGTGTCTTTGACTGCAGTTACTCAAGTTCAGGATTTTAAAGTAGTGATCTTCCCACTCTTCCTCTCTGCAAACCCTTTCAGAGGGCCCTTTTCTTCCATTGCCCTTAAAAACGCCTGCCAGTCACTTAGGGAATCACTTCTCTCATTTTTGCACTGTTACTATTTCTTCCTACTCTTTGTCCACGCTTTGATCTGCCTTCTGCAATGATAGCAGGAGAGGTTTTGGGGGTTATTCTAGAATGGTGAAGTGTGAAAGGAACTTCTGAGTTGGGTATGGCAGGGAAAGCTTGCCTGTGCAGGGCTGCTGTGCACGACAATTCCAGACCACACCGTTCTCTTCATGGTCTATGTGACTGTTCCGTGCAGTGTACAACCTGTGTGGCGATACTCAGCTCCCACACATTGCGGACAGGACTCATGAGCCCTAGATGCACACTCTGTGTGGCACTGTCTTACTGGTAGTGGGAGTGGGGGAGGGGAAGGGGGAGGGGAGGAGACAGAGGGGAGAATAGCTGTACTTTCTTAGAGCTACTTTTGTGCTGGGCATTCTTCTGAGCACTCTCTATATACTAACATTTAATTACTAAATAGCAGGTTTGTACTTATTCATTGCAGCGGTGATTGGCTCCTGCAGTGGTCTAGTCCCTGTCCTGGACAATGGGGAACAGGTCAGAAACAGGCTTCCGTCCCTCACGCGAATGGCAACATAATGAACTCCGATGGAACTGATCAGAAAGTCAGCTGTGCTATCCATGGCAGGACCAGAGCTCAATGCAAAGAAAATTGCTCAAATTGTCCTCCGAACCCTCTCAAAAATCCGCACAGACGACCTGTTGCATGAGATGACAAGTCCACCTTCGCGTTTAATATTACATCACCAAGCGGCTTTTCTGTTCTGCTTAAAATTTCTCTGTAACTCCTTCCCTTGGCCCTTCCACACTGGAAAAGCAGGTCACTTCCCCACCTGCACAAAGACTCAAAAGTTTCCCTGCTGGGAGCTTTACTTCAGGCTATTACCTTCCTCCTTCCTCTCTGCCTGTCCAAATTCCTCCTACATTTAGCCCACCTCTTAGCACCCTTCCCTGATAGCATGAATAAACACCACTCTGTGTCCTTGGGTGCGGAATACAAATGATCCTACGTCATTTGTGTGTAACAATGCGTTGTTTTGTAGTAGGTGTGTGTGTGTGTGTGTGTGTATGTGTGTGTGTGTGTGTAGTCACATATTCCTTGAGGGTGGGAACCTTATTTCGAATTTTGTTTATACCCCCTCCACAACCCCTGCCCTGTGCCTAGCACACAACAGGTGATCAATAAATGCTTTTTAATAAAGAACTGACTCACCACCAGCACTCTGGCCCCCTTGGCTCAAGTTGTTCTGAGGCATGCAGCCTTCCAAGAAAAGCTGGCTTTCTTGGCTTCCTTCGTAGTGCTGGTGTGAATTTCAGTGCTAGACCTTCAAAGAAACAACTCAGAAAGGGCCATCATACCCTTTGATAATTGTGAAATAAACAGGTCCCCAGTGGAGAGGGGCCCTGGGGGCCACTTGGATAAAATTCACACCTATGTCTACTCATTCTCCTTTAGAAAAATAAAATAATTTCCAACCTGAGCAAGCACTGAGTGCTTGCTGTATTTTACACACACACACACACACACACACACACACACACACACACACACATTTGTAATTCAATAAGACCTATCCCCTAACCCTAGGGAATAGGTATTATTATCGTTTTCATTTTACAAAGGACAACATGGAGGCACAGAGAGGTTAATTTGTGTGGCCTTGTGAGGTCCAAGGTCACACAACTAGCAGATAGTAGAGCCAGAATTGAATGCCAGATAGGCTAGTTTGAGTTTGAGCTCTTGGCCTTTGCACTATATACTTCTACGCTATACCTCTTGGGATTCATTAGAGGGGTGTGTGTGTGTGTGTGTGTGTGTGTGTGTGTAAACATGTATATGTGTACCTGTGTGTATACAAAACAGGAAAAAATTTAAAGTGCAGTATTTTGTAAACTTGATGTTCTTTGTTTGGTTTTCAGTTTTTTTCCAGCTTTATTGTGCTATAATTGACATATAACATTGTATAAGTTTACAGTGTCCAACATGTTGATTTGATATGTATTGTGAAATCATTACCTCAGTCGGGTTAGTTAATAGTAATACCTCCATCATCTCACATAATTACCTTTTTTTTTTTTGCAGTGAGAGTATGTAAGATATACTTTCTTAGCAATTTGAAATATACAGTGCAGTATTGCCGACTGTATACAATTCAATATCACCATCCTGCACGTTAGATCCTTAATCATATTAGATCCTGTACATTAGCACTTAGTCATCTTGTAACTGGAAGTTTGTACCTTTTACCAACATCTCCCCATTTCCACCACTGCCAGCCCCTGCAGACCACCATTCTGCTCTCTGTTTCTGAGTTCAGTTTTTTAGATTCCAGATATCAATGATATCATACAATATTTGTCTTTCTCTGTCTGACTTACTTCACTTAGAAGTATTGTTGTTGGTGAATTTCTATTAAATGGAAGTCAGTCTAATAAAATATGCACAATTTGTCAGTAAGTCATTTGCAAGCAAGGTGAGATATATAATTGCCGCTTTTATGTGCTTGCATTATTTTAATTTCTAGTTAAAAGCCAATCTTACCCTTACCTTTTTGTAAGTTCACTTGTTCTACCCAATCTGGTCGCCAATTAGAATCGAAGATACATCCATGTTGTTGCATATGGCAGGATTTCCTTCTTTTAATGGTTGCATAATATTCTGTTGTATATGTATATATGCATGTATATGTGAGTGTGTGTGTACACACACATCCCACATTTTCTTTATTCATCCATTAATGGATATTTGGGTTGTTTTATATCTTGGCTATTGTAAATAACGCTGCAGTGAACATGGGAGTGCAGCTATCTCTTTGAGATGATGCTATTTTTTACTTCAGATAAATACCCAGAAGTGAATTGCTGGATCATATGATAGTTATATTTTTAATATTTTGAGGAGATCCCATCCTGTTTTCCATAGTGGCTGTATCAGTGTACATTCCTACCAGTCATGAACAAGAGTTTTCTTTTCTCTACATCCTTGCCGACACTTGTTATCTCTTGTGTTTTAGATGATAGTCATTCGAACAGGTGTGAGGTGATATATCATGAGATATTGATTTGCATTTCCCTCATGATTAGTGATGCTGAGCACCTTTTCATATACCTTTGGCCATCTGTATGTCTCCTTAGGAAAAATGTATTCAGTTCCTCTGCTCATTTTTCAATCAGATTGTTAGGGAATTTTTTTTTTTCTTTTTTGGTACTGAGTTATATGAGTTTTTTAGGTATTTTCTAAATTAAGCCTTTATCAGGCATATAATTTGCAAGTATTTTCTTTCATCCCACACATATTTCCATTTAGTTGGGGGTTTTTTTTCAGTTTCTTTTATCAAAGTGTTACAGTTTTCAATGTATAGATTTTTCACCAGCTTTGGTTGAATTTATTCCTAAATATTGTATTGTTTCTGATGCTATTGTAAATGGGCTTTTCTTTCTTTTCTAGATAGTTCATTGTTGGCATGTGTGTTATTTTGTAACCTACAACTTTTCTGAACTCCTTTATTAGTTCCAACAGTTTTTTGATGGATTCTTTAGGATTTTCTATATATAAGGTAAGGTCATCTGCAAATAGAGCCATTTTTACTCCTTCCTTTTTTATTTGGATGCTTTTTTTCTTTTTATTGCTGAATTAATCTGGCTAGGACTTCCCATGCTATGTTGAATGATAGAAGTGGCAAGAGTGGGCATTCTTGTTTTCTTCCTGATTTTTAGAGGAAAAGCTTTGAGCTTTTCACTGTTGAGTATGATATTAGCTGTGTGCTTGTCATATATGGCTTTTATTATGTTGAAGTACATTCCTTCTAAACCCAATTTATTGAGAGTTTTTATTATGCAAGGATGATGTATTTTGTTAATGGTTTTTTTTCTGCATCTACTGAGATGATCATTTTCTATATTTCATTCTGTACTGTGGAGTATCACATTTATTGATTTGCGTGTGTTGAACTATCCTTGCGTCCCAGGGACAAATCTTTTTAATTTGCTATTGAATTTGATTTTGTGATATTTTGTTGAGAACACTTTGCTGCCATGATTTTGTGACACAGAATCAACAACATCTCCCCATCTAGCCAATCTCTCTGGATGCAGCTGAAGTCATTTCCCTGTTACTTATGTTACATCTTAATTTTGTCTTTGTTCCTTTTCATCCCAGCCATCCTCAATTAGTGTATAGACAGCGTCTTCCAATATAGAAAGTGCCCCTCAAGGATTTCCCATGCTTTAGAATTTTCCCACTTTCTAGAATGCAGGTGCTGCTATTGGAGTGAACATTGGCCTTGCTAATTTGACTCTGAGAACAATGTGTCAGTATCTCTCCATCTGTACAATGGTTACCATCATACCTCTTGACAATGGGAATTGAATTAGTGACACCATAAATGTGAAAATATTATCATATGGAGCAGTTTGTAAATGTGTGCTTGCCTTTAAACCATGGCTGAGACTGGTAGCAGGAAGTATCTCTCTTCTCTGCTCCCGATTGCTCTTCTATGTTTCTCTCCCCTCCTGCTCTTTCCCCAAGCGTCCTCCTCTTCACTTTGGTTCCTGGACAGCTGCTACTGTGAAGACAGTGCAACTTCCATATGCTGAAAGCATATGGGACCAACACTGTTGCTTCCAAAGCCCTTGTATTCGCTGTTCAGAGCAGGGTGGGTTATTGTGTAGAAAGTAAGGCAGAAAATTACAGAATGATTTAAGCAGCCTTTTTTAATGGGACCAACGCTGTTGCTTCCAAAGCCCTTGTATTTGCTGTTCAGAGCGGGGTGGGTTATTGTGTAGAAAGTGAGGCAGAAAATTACAGAATGATTTAAGCAGCCTTTGTTAAGTTCTTCATATAGTATGATGGAATCAGTAGATCAGTCTTTTTACCCATCGTACATTTGTGCCTCTGTCTCCCAACATCTTTCACTTAGAAGTTGAGTTTCCACCCACATTTATATGAGTTCAAGGACAGTATAGAAAGCACAGAAGACTAAGGCCAGAATGAAATTAAAACACAAATCTGCATATTATAGGACATACAATTATTATTCTTGACCCATGACTTTCTCTCTGAGCATCTCAGCACCCAAGCAAAAAAGGAAACACTGTCACTTTATAAAATTTCCAGTGTCCATAGGGGACAGAGAAGTGGCAAGTAAGCAGAATATGTCAAGCAAAGCTTCTCTTGGCATTGAGATCTGAAGAAAATTTTTCAAGTCGGTTCCTAATAAGATTTGGAACACCCTTCATACCAGAGTATCGGGGTTCTAAACTCAACACTCATTCTAGAGCTGGATTGCAGTTAAAGCTTCAGATAAGCCATACGTATAAAAAAGGGCTAGTTGTAGTTATGAAAACATCGAATGATAACTAATATGTCTGGATTTAATTCTCCTCACTTTGGGTCCATTTTGTCCCCTATTCCAGATGAGGAAAGTGCAGGTGGGTGGCAACCAGGAAGCATTCATTCAACTCTTACTAAATCCATTGGTTGCTTGTAATAGAAGTAGATGTTTGGGTCAGCGTGTTAGGGGATGTTGATAATGCAGGGCAGTACCATGGGCATCCTCTATGTGCAGAATTGGTCTTCAACTGTAGACATCACACTCCTGAGACCCCTAGATTATCTCTAATTACAGGGATGTTTAAGGGAGGTGGATGGACTCATAAAAACTCACCTTCCCAGCTGAAATCACACTGTAGGTCAGTCAACAGTACTATATTCATATGAAAACAGGCTGTTTGGGAATGATAATGCTGATTCATAGGCCCGTATCTAATAGCTCTAGACTTAGAGTCTGAACCTGCCCCGATGAATGTCTGCACCTAATAGGCAAACAAAGACACTGCCAAGAAACTCAACAACTTCTTCCATAAGCTTAAAATGGAACAAACGATTACAAAGATAGCATGATAAAGTGTGTTTGACAGTCATTTTCCTTAGCTTTTACGATTTCATGTTGCTTAGAAATAGAAGGAAAGAAGTTGATATTTCGAGTTACACACTTGCTGTCCACTAAGTTTTATAATGGATCCCTAGGGATACGGGGGCACAAACTCAAATACCTACAGGCCCCATGCAGGTCATGAAAATGCATGAAGTGGGCTGGTTACGAGTAAGAGAAAGGTGGCATCTGTGGTGCTCTGGAGATCTCGTATTCATTCAAAAGGTGGCAGTAGCTACTTCCCTCGTGTTGATTGCTGCCACAGAGAAGTTCAGACCCAGGGATATAATGCTGCACAATTTTCGCCAGAAATTCACATTTCCTGTGAGATTTTTCTGATTTTTAAGACACATGGTAGCCAAATTTCAAAATGCCTGTGGGCCAGATTTAGCCTCTGCTCAGTCATTTTATACCCTATGAAGTAGCTATATAAATGTGAAAGAATGAAAATGAGAGAACAGCAAAGAAACTGAGCTAAGAAGACACATGCACATCCATGCTTTTAGCCAACTGTAGCTTCATGTCAGTGAGAAAACTACACTAGATGCATTTTGCTTTCTTAAAAATAAAGACGATTAATTTCTTGTAATACCACAACCATGCTGTGATATTATTGTTAAATCCAAGTTTGAGTGGGAAGAGAGCTAGAGCTTAAAAGCTGTATTGTGAAACCAAAAGATGCTACTTGTCATCTGCACTGATTTTTTATGTGACTTGAAAGCTTGCTTTTGCCTCGCAACAGGTACAGAATTTCTCAACTGAGTTAATGGGTGTTTTTGTCTTATTCATTTACAGATATGATATAAAGAGAAAGCCCAGAGAGGTTTTTATGTCTACCTGTTATGCTAAGTTTTCACTTGGCAAAATGAAGTGCCTCAAACACTATGTGCTGAAGGCCCAGGCTGCTATTTCAGGGTTTACAATTTTATGTTTGGTTATGCTAATGCTTTCCCAAAGTTAGAGTATGTTTTGGGAATGTAGGGAGTATGGGACAGGCAGCCATAAAAATGTCATTTTAAAAACTGTAAATCTAATCAGATTGGAAATGTGCTTTATGTCACCTGTTTGGTGCTCACCTGTGCTGCTTTGCTTGCTGGGTGGCATGCAGAGGCCTTGGAAAGCCATGAGAACAAAGGGAATAATGGCTTGTGTTGCCACATAAATAAATTAGTCCCTCTGTGGATATATGTTAGATGCTCTAGAAGGTGCATTCTGGCCTCCCTTAGTGAACTGAGGTACCATTGACCTTTCTACAAATCCGGTGACCTTCAGGTAAATAGCTGGTTTTGTGAAATTCGGTCTTGACCCTCCATGTGAGGTGCACATGGGAGTGTCTTCACCGTGATAGGCTAAAACTCAATGATATAAATGAGCCCAATTGCAAATTGACCAATTCACCTGAAGGGTAGAGAAAAGTATGGTGCACACTAAAACAAACAAACAAACAAACAAAAACTTGAAATGAGTACAACATAAAAATATATAAAATTGTTAGTAAAACTAGAAACCAAACCAAATTAAACCAAAAGACTCTCAGTATAATGGCAATGACCCAGGGAAAAAAAATGTTGTAAAATATTTAGGTCATGGCTGCCTGTACTAAATAGCTCAAGTCAAAAAGGGAAGTTACTGTAAGGAAATGTGTCGTGGCCTTTGAGGCAGAGGAGCAGTGTCTGGAACAATCATGGGAAGCAGGTATTCCTTGCATGGCCTCCACCTACATCTTTTTGTCTCATCTTTTCTCAGCTGCCTGTTCCTCTTGCATTTGACCCAGCATGGTCACCTCCCCCAAGACTACATTACCTTAGAGCTAGGATGACTCAATTATTTACCAAAACAAGACTCTTTTGAGTGTGAAAGGGAATAAGATCAATCATTTCTCTGGGACAGCAAGCATAAGTTGGGCAAACCAAGATGTAGAATCACGTTCACTCCCCTTTAGAGCCTCAGAGCCGGTCTCTTGATTACAGTGTCTGGGTCTCTTGGTTGAGGTTGCACTACTCTTTGGCCACAGCTCATTCTTTACTAAGCGAGGTGGGGTATGGGATCCAACAGTGTAAACAGGGCATCAGGAGCTATGAGCAGGGCCACATACTCTTAGGAGATGTGGGCAGGAAAATAAAGTCAGTGACTATGGCAATGTCAGGGATTCAACATCTTATAGGACCAGAAATGTTAGAGCAATTGCTTTGTAGTGATATTTCAGAATAACAGCCTGCTGCTGGGGGCAAAATCTGGGTTCAGGCTCGCCCAAACTCAAAGATTTCAGAAGCCAAGAAGCTGAGTTTCTATTTGCCATGGCTGTTTGCCCTCCAGTTTGCCCCCTTAAGCACAAAGATTTTTCTCACTCCTATGTCCCCTGTTTCAAGTTAGTCTGTACTGTGTCTACCTCTCTTTCAGTAGTGGTCATCTGTGATTTGGCCTGCATTTCATCCACTCGCCTTTCTTTGGATAACAGAAGCTCAATTTTCCTTTGGCATTACATAGGACTGACTCAAGTCTCATCAGTTGGCATTGATCCCTGGCCATAGCCATTGATTCAAAGATAAGTCTTTAATTTAACTTGGCTCAATCGGATTCAACCTGGGGCTTTTGTTGGATCATGTTGGAAGGACTGGGCTTGCTGAGCAGGTACCAGTGTAGTTCTGGAGATGCTGATGTAGCCTTGTCCTGTGAGTGGAGAAGGCTGACTGAGCATGAAGTTCAAACAGAAATAGGGAGCAAGAGAGACATAAAGAAATAGAAACAGAGATGGAGGGAGAGAGACTCAGACTTGGCAATATCATTCTAATTGCTGGACCCAGCTATTCTTTTATTTATTTATTTTATTTTCAGTTATACTTTACATTCAGTATTTTATATTAGTTTCAGGTGTACAGCATAGTGGTTAGACATTTCTATAATTTATGCAGTGATCCCCTAGTACCCACCTGGCTTTATACATAGTTGTTACAACATTATTGACTATGTTCTCTATGCTGTACTTTACATCCCTTGTGACTGGTCTGTAACTACCAATTTGTATTTCTTAATCCCAGCTCCCCAACACCCCTTCCCTCTGGCAACCACCAGTTCGTTCTCTGTATCTGTGAGTCTGTTTCTATTTTGTTTGTTCATTTATTTTGTTCTTTAGATTCCACATATAAGTGAGATAATGTGTATTTGTCTTTCTCTGACTTATTTCACTTACTACAATACCCTCTAAGTTCATCCATGTTGTCACAAATGATAAGATTTCATTTTTTATAAATATTTTATTGTATATGTACAATAAACATTGTACACATGTTTTTTGGCCGAATAATATTTTATTGTATATGTACCATATCTTCTTTATCCAGTCATCTATGGACAGGCACTTGGCTTGCGTTTGTATTTTGGCTATTGTAAATAGTGCTGCAATGAACATAGGGGACACAGCCATTCTTGAAAATGAAAGTTTTAGCCTGAATTTTTCAGTTTTGTGAGTTATGAAGTTCCTATCTCGGTTAAACTTAGTTGAGCTTTTCTACCACTTGCCAGCAAGAGTTTGGACTGTATCATTTCCTTAGAATCTTGTTCCTGTTCTGGTTTAGTCAGTTAATCCTCTGTCCAAAGCTGACCCTTGATCCTTTTACTTATTGGACACCACACAGTTATTAGATCTTGGGCTTTCCTTGTTGGTGGGGGAGTTTCAGGGCAAGTGCACTAGGATACCACGGGGATCAGGGACCTGGCTCAATATTCAAACAAATGAACAGTCCATCCTCATTTTCCTAAATGGTGAAGCTCGCTATTTTATTAATGTTTAGGTCACTGCTGGTCATCTCAGTAAGTGTTTAATTGGTTTTTAAGTATGCATAAAAATTGTTTTGGAAATTTGACAAGATCTATGGCCCAACTTTTTTGCATAAGATTCTTAACACTTAGGGATGGGGCAAATAACATAGTTTCCAATTTTCCTCCCCAGTGCTTTGTAGTAATGTTTTGGTTGCATGAAAATAGTGTTAGGTAAGTGTTAATATAGATTACAAATCATAGGTTTGGTTGCTAATTATAAGGCTTTAAGAAAAGAGCAAGGCCAAATAATATGTTCAGTTTCTTAGAGCTTATAAGTACCTTTGTTTTAAGAAATGTTAATTTGGCAATTGCTTTCAAAGAATGTAGACAAGTTCTCTTTTAAAAGGAAGCAAAAGCAGTAAAAGAAATTATCTTGAAGTTTGGAGAAGCTGTCCATTTTTCCAGCTTTCTCATGTGTGCAGTAGAAACATACAATATCTTGTAATAATGCTATCTGTGTTGGGCACTCAGAGAATCTACTTTATTGCTAAATGCTTTTGTTATTTTACTTTGGAAACCTGCTTACAAGGTATGAGGCCCTTCTTAGGGCCATCCTTATGTTGGATTTTACTGCGCAGTAGAGTCCCCTACAAGTGTTTATGTTTGGATTGTATTCATTTTTCTATCCTGCTTCAACTCCCACCACCTGAGACTGCTATGCTTTCCTCTGGAAGTGTATGTGCATTTCACACACACACACACACACACACACACACACACACACACACACACACGCACACACACACACAAAGTATATCTGTACAGAAAATTTCCTAAAATTCAGTTTGCATTTATCTAACCTTGGGAGTTGGGATGAAGCCGGTATGGGAACTTTTTATGCAAGTGTTATGTTCCTCTTCATTGAGAGAGAGAGAGAGAGAGAGAGAGAGAGAGAGAGAGAGAAAATAGTAGCATTGACATTTAGAAGTTCAGATGGTGAATAGATTTTAACTTAAAATGCATCATAGACCAAAGATAAGTTGGTTTTGCCAGTGATACCTAACTAGAAAAGCCTTTTCATTAATTAAACTTCTCTAAAAGATAGAGCAACTGAGCCCAAAATACAGAGGGTGCCAAAAAATATGTATACATTTTAAGAAAGGAAAAAACTATTAAAATTGTCATACTCAATATATACTGATAACAAAAGATGAACACAAGTCACGTTTGACTTCTGCAATTACATGAGGTGCTCAAAGTGGTTACCGTCAGTGTCCAGACACTTCTGATTACGGCGAACTGCTCTTGAGCAACATTGACCAAAGTATCCACTTTGGTACCCCCAATATTTAAGTTCACCTCTAATTAGGAAATAAATGAGTCAGTGAGAAAATAAGCCTTTGATTAAGGTAATGACTGTGGGAGAAAAAACAAGAAAGACAGGAAGGGGTGGGGGCGGGGAGAAGAAAGAATGTTTTCATCTGCTCATTCTCTCAGTGCTATTTATTGGGTACTTACTATGTGCCAGGTATCCCATTAAGCACTAGGATTTAATGGTGAAGAAATCTTTTACCATCATAGACCTTACATTTTATTGGGTAAGACAGAAAAAAAATAAGCAACTAGATAAATAAAATAGAGATTATTATGCCATATGTTACACAGAGAACTAATAAGGGACTCGTGGAGAGGAAATCATGGTAGCTGTTGGCCTCACATTCATCCCACTTGAATGATGCCCTAAGATACAATACTACAGCTCTGAGCAGATTGGAGACGTGGGGAATCATGCAGCATATCCTAAGCCATATCCATCCTGGGGGGGAAAGCACCAAGGGGAGGAGAATTGAATGGAAGTGCATGGTCAGTATTCTCCTTTTTGTATACTGACCACAGGAAAATAGATAGCTTTGACTTCCTAAGATGCCCAGTAAACAGAGTTTAATTTGCCAAATTAGAGCTGACGGACTAGAGAGAATTAAAATGTGTTGTCTGTAAATTATTCAAGATAGCCCAGAAGCAGTTCTGCTACCATGTCTAGAGTTTGATGTATTATTACTTTAAAACAAACAAGCAAACAAAAATCTACACCATGATTATATTATCAGTTGTGGATTTTCTGGTATAATTTTGTGGCATGTGGCCAGAACAGCTGAGACATTCAGACAGGTATTACCCTTTCTTGCAATAGAAAGAGGCTAGTATCTAGGTAAATAAACTTTTTATGTAAAGCATCACAGACACATTACTTGTAAATAACAGTTATTTAAGAGCAGCAAGCCAACAGAAACAGAGCCCTTCAGTCTGGTGTTTCAGGAGTAACAGAACAGAAAGGAAATGGTGTGCCTCTGGAGTCTTGATTGATCCGTGACTGTAACTACATGCTAACCCTGAAAGTGATGGTTTGTGAGGAAGAGACTTAAATCAAGACTGAGAATCAAAAGGAAAATAATAATGGCTGTAACATGGAACTGCCATGTCCTTGGTTAATATCTATATGAAAGAGAAAGTTATATCCGTATTTGTGGGTTAAAAAAAAAAATGATGGTTTACAGCCATCATGGTTACAATGGCAGTTCCAACAGGTCATCTCTTTGAGAAAGAGTATGGACAAATGTGTCCTTTGAAAGGAGTTCCCATTTTTCTCATACTCCATACTGTATTAGAGGGACTTGGCTTTTACTAATAATTGAAGGTGAATCCTCATCTTTATAGACACTGCTCCTGCCCTCCGACTCCTGTCTGCCCACAAGGACCTCAATTCCAGAGCAGTGGTTCTGACCCAGATCCTCCCATCTTTTCTGCCCTGAGCAGCTGAAGGTGCCAGTATGCAAATGTCAACATCCATTTATACTTGATTATGCTCTAACCAGCTGGCCTTTTCTTTCCTCTCCTCTCGGAGCCATCCTGGATCTACAGAATTAAAGGAATCTTTCAAACAAATGGTGCCTGTAGATCAAAAGGCTCCTTCTCCATCCAAAAACTTATACACCTCGCCAAAATGCTCTCCAAAGGCAAAATTACCTGCTGGGTTTAAAGATCTCTTCACTCCTCTCACCCAGCGTCCCTCCCCACAGTTTGAAGAACTGAGGGAGAGGAGCTGGGTTATCTCTGCTGCATCTCATTTTGGATCCTCCAGGGAGCCTTGCCATTGATGGAATGTTTGTGTCTCCTCAGAATTCTTATGGTGAAACCTAATCCCCAGTGTGATGGTATTGGGAGGTGGGGCCTTGGGGAAGTGATTCGATAATAAGGGTGGGGCCCTCATGAATGAGATTAGTGTCCCCCTGAAAGAGACCCCAGAGAACTCCCTGCCCCTCTCACCATGTGAGGACACAGCCAGAAGACGGCAGTCTGTAACTTGGAAGAGAGTTCTCATGGGAGCCCGACCACGCTGGCACCCTGATCTCACACTTCCAGCCTCCAAACTGTGAGAAATCGATTTCTGGTGTTCAGAAGCCACCCTATCTAGGGTATTTTGTTGTAGCAGCCCGAACAGACTAAGACAGTGCCTTTCGTGGCTTCCAGAGCCTCTCCTTCTGGAGACTGAGAGAAGGGAAGAGATCAACAATTATATTTCTTTTCCTTTTTAAAGAGTGGTGCTTTGTTCTTTTTTGTATCTTTACACGTCAGATGGAAACACAGACATTTCCTTTATTTACAGACATTTATTGAACCAATAAGGGTAAGGGTGACAAGTGAAGAAAATATTCTGCTGGCGGCCATCGTGACAGAATTCACCCCAGGCAGGAGTCAGTGATGCAATTCCTGGACTTTTCAGGGTGTTCCTGGTTTCCTAAATCCTGTAAATGTATCACAAACCTCTCCAACTAGATTTGCTTTGTCAAATGTGGTCCTTCCTTGTGCCAGGATTATAGAGTTGGGACTATAGTGTCTATAAAGTAATACTATTGAGTTTTTTTAAATAACAAACATAATAGAGCTGATACATCCAAATTAGTATTTATTTTGGAAGGCTATTTATATATTGCATGGATGCTGGGGTGACACAATATTTCCTTGGGGCTTCTCTTTTACATTTTCCTGTGGAGATAATTGCTGAGCCGCACAAGAAGACTAGCTGTGTTACTTTATAGTCAAAGTCTTGTTTGTTAACCAAAAATTATACTTTTCAGCTTGCTTCACATCCTAATCACTGTATCAGGCAGCCATTATCTGGCTCTACTGAAGCTCAGAGTTTCTCCAAAGATGGAGACTTGTAACTGTAGAGAATATTCAAAAGACAAATGACTTTATTATAGACTATGAAAACCCAACAACTGAGATGGCCAGGACTCAAAGAGCTCACAGATGGGTGACACAAACCACTGCTGGCAATCTCTGAGAACTCAGAGGGAATTAGAGAGATGCCAGGAGACTAGAGCTGGGTAAATATTATCCAGTGTCTTCTTTTTTTTTTTTTTTTTTTTCAGTAAGTCTGGGAATTTTGTTTATTTCTTGGTGACAGCATTTAAGTTCCTTCTTAGCAAACTTCAGTTACAATACAGTGTTACCAGCTACAGTCATGTATAATATATTAGCACCTCACCTCTTACTCATAGGAGAACATTTGTACCGATGGAGCAACCTCTTCCTATTTCCTACAGAACCCTGCTCCTGGCAACTACTTTTCTACTCTCTGTTTCTATGAATTTGGCTTAAAAAAAAAAAAAAAAAAAGATTCCACATATAAGCGATATTATACTTTATTTGTCTGGCTTATTATACTTAGTATAATACCCTTAAGGTCCATCCATGTTGTCACAAATGGCAATATTTCCTTCTTTCTCATGGCTGAATAATATTCCATTGGGAAAATGTGTGTATGTGTCTGTGTATCACATCTTCTTTATCCAGTCATCCGCTGACAGACACTTAGGTTGTTCCGATGTCTTGGCTACTGTGAATAATGCTGCAATGAACATGGGGGTGCACATAGCTCTTGGAGACAGTGATTTCATTTCCTTTGACTATGATCCAGTGGGGATTGCTGGATCATATGGTAGTTCTATTTTAAATTTTTTGTTTTCCATAGTGTCTGTACCAATTTACATTCCCTCCATCAGTGACAAGGGTTACCTCTTCTACACGTCCTTGCCAACACTTGTTATTTATCTTTTTGATAATAGCCATTCTAACGGGTGTGAGGTGATATCTCGTGGTTCTGATTTGCCTTTCCCTGATGATTGGTGATGAAGAACTTTTCACGTACCTTTTGGCCATGTGTACATCCTCTTTGGAAAAATGTGTGTTCAGGTCCTCTGCTCGTTTTTAAATTGGACTGTTTGTATTCTTTTTGCTACTGACTTGTGTGAATTATTTATATAGTTTGCATATTAACACCTTATCAGATATATTATCTGAAAATATTTTCCCCCATTCAGTAGGTTGCCTTTTTGTTTTGTTGATGCTTTCCTTTGCCGTGAAGAAGCTTTTACGTTTGATATAGTCCCATCCCAATTGTTTTCGTTGCCAAATCCAAAAAATCATTGCTAAGACCAATGTTCAGGTGCTTACCCTCTACGTTTTCTTGCAGGAATTTTACAGTTTCAGATCTTAAGTTCATGTATTTAATTGATTGTGAGTTGATTTTTGTGTATGGTGTCCAACTAGGTGTCCAGTTACATTCACTTGCATGTGACTGTCCAGTTTTCCCAGCACCATTTATTGAAGAGATTATCCTGTCTCCATTATATATTCTTAGCTCTTTTGTTGTAAATTGTTTGACCATGTATGAATAAGTTTATTTCTGGACTCTCTATTCTGTTTCACAGATCTGTGTGTCTGTTTTCATGTCAATACCATGCTGTTGTGATTACTATAGCTTTGTAATACAGTTTGAAATCAGTTAGTGTGATGCTTCCAGGTTTGTTCTGTCACAAGATTGCTTTGGCTATTCAGGGTCTCTTCTGGTTTCATACAAATTTTAGGAGTGTTTGTTTTGTTTCTGTGGGAAATATCATTGGAATTTTGATGACTGCATTGAATCTATAGATTGCTTTGGGTACTATAGACACCTTAACAATATTAATTATTTTACACCACGCAATTTTCATGCAGTTGTAAATGGGATTGCTTTCTTAATTTCTCTTTGTGATAGTTCATTGTTAATGTTTAGAAACAGCTGATTTTTGTACATTGATTCTTGTGTCATACAGTTTTACTGAATTTGTTGATTCGTTCTAACAGTTTTGTGGGAATCTTTATATGTAATATCATGTCATCTGTAAATAGAGTCAGTTTTACTTCTTCCTTTTAGATGTGGATGCCTCTTATGTCTCTTTATTGCCTGATTGATCTGACTAGGAATTCCAGTGCTAGTTGAACAGGTGTAGCAAGAGTGGGTATCCTTCTCTTGTTGCCGATCTTAGAGGAAATGCTTTCAGCTTTTTACCATTGAATATGAGATTAGCTGTGGGCTTGTCATATATTCTCTTCATTATGTTGAGAGTGTTCTTTTTATATAGTTTGTTGAGAGTTTTTATCCAGCAAAGTTTTAAAACATTTAGAGTTGTAAAATATTATCCAATATCTTTTTAAAGGAGTGAAAAACAAATACAGGAAATTTTAGTTTAACAGACTTGGTTATTTTTGACCAAATAGAAGTTGATAAGCAAATAACTAGGTCCAGAATTTGAAGGAACAGTCAAAAACCTTGTTGAAATTAAGATATGCTAAGTCTCTGATGTTGCCTCTGAGAACAAATTGGAGAAACAAGAGCACACAGGAAAAGCTAAAAATATATTGTCCAGTGCAGGTTGTAAAACAGTAGAGTACATTATTATTATTACAAATAATAAAAAGATAGATAAAATATACAAAGAAAAATTACTGAGAGATTCTGTCTCGATATAGAATCAGTGATTATATCTGGGAATTATTTTTCCTTCCTGGCTTTTCTGCATTTCTAAATGTTATGATTAAGTCACATGCAATTTTTTAATTACAAAAGAAAACAGTCAAGAAAAAAGTCATAAGAGAAATATTGATTAATTTATTGATTTCCTGTGTGGGATGATACTGTAAAGGAATGATGTCTCTTTTACTATAATGTAGAATTCTTATTATATTGATGTTGCCATATTTGTTGACTGGAGTTCTCAAAAATATCTTGTCACCAGATTCATCAGGAACATAGTTAAAAATAAATGCTAGACTCTACCATTCTGATATAGTAGACCTGGGTGGGGCTTGGGAATCCATCCAGAAGGAATTGGTTAAATTGTGGCATATCCATAAAAGTCCACAACATATACTCATTAACAATGAGGTCAAGGAGACTACTTGGGAAATTATTCATAGTACTTAAATAAAAAGATACAGTTACAAAATAATATGATACAATTTTGTAAAGAAGAGGAATTTTTACACACACATACACATCCCAAAAGAAGATACACCAAAATGTTAACAGTGTTTAATAGCTTGTGTAATGGGATTATGTTTTTATTTTCTTCTTTTTGATTTGTTGCATTTTGTATTTTTTTTTTTTACTTTTAATGTGTTGGTTTTATAATTATTTTAAAATAATTTGCATCCTTTCCTTTATAAAGGTATAATTGCAAAAGATAAAGAATTGATATAAAATGAAAATAAGCTTTTAACCAAAGAACCATTCTGTTTTCATACAAGAGAAATCCACATGGGAACACACTAGCTAAGTGTGAGGGTTTATAAATTGGAATGAGCATTTAGAAGCTAGGGAAATATTGAATGTTCTGGATATATTTTAAACCTAATCCTGATTTATATTTCCAACAAGTATTGCTCCCTTTTTCCATCTCCAAGTTTCTTTAGAGTAGATGGCATGCCCTTGAGCAGATGGGGATTGTGTTAAGTGTGTTTACATATTTATTCTCCAGCAATATTCTTTTTCAACCTATCTGACCCCACATGAAATAGCCCTAGGGCTTCACAGGGCTGTCTCACCAATTGAAAATAGTTTCATCAAGTTCATTAGTCATTTCCCCAAATTTACATTTCAGATTAATTTATTGGGTGACAACTGCGTTAGCACCATGGGTTTTTTGTTTTGTTTTGTTTTGTTTTTTGTTTTGAACAGGACTTTATTGGGGAACAGTGTTTACTTCCAGGACTTTTTTCCAAGTCAAGTTGTTGTCCTTTCAGTCTTAGTTGTGGAGGGTGCAGCTCAGCTCCAGGTCCATTTGCTGTTGTTAGTTGCAGGGGGCGCTGCCCACCATCCCTTGCGGGAGTCGAACCGGCAACCTTGTGGTTGAGAGGACACGCTCCAACCAATTGAGCCATCCGGGTTTTTTTGTTTTGTTTTGAAACCTTACCATTAGCACCATGTTTTGAAGGCAAGAGATAAATAAGGCTCGGACCTCTAAACCAAGCTCTGAAAGAGTTTGATATAGAGAGATGGACATTTAAATAAATTTTTGATAAATTCAGTAATATATGAAATACAATGATAGGCTAAGACTGTAAGATTAGAGCAAAGGTTCTTGTCCCTAGCTATACATGAAAACTAACTCTGGAGGCTTTAAAAATAATAGAGATGCCTTGTCCCCGCCACAACATGGAATTACCAGATGTAGGATTAAGGGTCCAGCATCTAGATTTAAAAATTTCTTCCCAGGTGACTCTGATCTATAGCCAAGTGTCGAGGCCCACTGTATTATAGCAACTAATCCTGCCTGTGGGTGTTCCAGAACACAGCAATGAGGAAATGCTGGCGGAACTGAATCTTGGAAGATGAATAGGAGTTTGATATCAGAAGAATCTCAACAGAAGAGATGGGGGTTCAAAGTCAAGAAACCAGGCCAAGACCAGGATGACCTGGGAATCTTTACGTGCTTCAGCACTGCAGGCGTGCCGAGGGCATAGTGCAGGTCGTGTGTGTGAAAAAAAGAGAGGTCGTGGAGGGTTCCCATGCAGAGGCAGGGAGAACGTGAGGGGCTGCAGCGCGGGGTGAACAGAGTGCTGGGCGCTAGGGATCCAACGTGAGCTGCAGGGGAAAGACCTAGTCACATGCCCGTGGTAGAGAGGGGAGAGGTCACAGGCAGTGAGGATCGCTGGGTAGGAGTTGAGAGACTTTTCTAAGGCAGAAGTCACCAAATTTGACAACTGCGCATGCTGTGCTATCTATTAGTAGTATCACTTGTGGGATTTTTTTGAGCCTTTCCTTTTGTATTTTTTTCCTCAAATGATAGAAAGCATTCCCTTGTATTTACATATCCCTAGCTGTTTTTACCTTTTCTCTATATGCCTAGAGAATACTAACTGTGAACAAAACCCTGTCACTGTGATAATAGAATGAGATTTTATATATATATTCATTTACATACACATATATTTTGTATTCACGTACACATTTTTCTTTTCCTTATCAACAGTCACCTTCCCTAGAACACATACTGAGAATAAGCCTGGAAGCTTTGGGGGAACAATAATGGGAGAATTCCATGAGCTCAGTCCCTCTCTGTGTTCCATTATGCTTTCTCACTTGACATTTGTGAATGCAAATATGTCTGACAAGTGTAAATAAGGATGTCACACCTCGGAGAAGTACCCATTTCCACCTTGCCATTCCTTACCATGCATGTGTTCAGGGATGAGTGTGCTGTTTTAATCTCCCAGTATTTTCTCAGTTGGAATTTTGTGGAGTGCCACAGTGAGTTCTGTCGTTTCCAACGTGTAGAAACAGCTTTGCTTCTTTCTTGCAGAATTCAGCTCATTTTCAAATACCTTGAAAAGATACTGGAATAAGAAAAAGGAATACTCAGTGTTCAGCCAACGGACAGAAGAGGCCTCTGCTGCACAATACTTCCAGGTCAGGGAAGTTTCCCCACGTGGAATTTGACTTGTTCCAAGGTGACATATACCTGGGCAAGGCGTGGGTGGGGAGGAAAGCGTTGATACGGTACCGCAGTGGTTCTGCAAGTGTGGTCCCCCGACCAGCAACGTGGCGTCAGCTGGGTTGGAATCCTCACTCTGTCACTTACCAAGTTGTCAGGACTTGGGCGAGTTTCTGTATCTTTCTGAGTCCCCATTTCATAAGCTGAGAAAGATAATTCATCTGATTATTGTAATGACTTCATTTGATTTGAGGATCTATGTGAAGCCCTTAGCATAGGGCCTGGCACACAGAAAACTCTACCGAATGGTGACAGTGACCACGATGCTGTTTCTTACTAACTGTCAGTGCCCATGGGTTTGTAGGCACCACATTGCCCCACTGACTCACCTCATCGGGGTGATCACCATCGCTACCTTCTGCCCCACCCTCACCCAAGAATTCTGTCCAAGACCTACTTTTCTCTCCCTCCAGACTGATGGGACTCATAAGGGCCATCCATTTTGACCCTGGCGCCTTTCTCTTATCTCCATTACTCTTGTACTCTGGTCTCTCTCATAGCCTCTGCTTTGGGAAGGGCGCCTGGGCACTTATCTGGTCAAGATCTCGGCCTAAAACTAGTGTATGGAGCAGCAGTCAGAAGTCTGGGGTCTACTCCCAGCTCTAAGCCGTACAGATAGGGCAGGTGTGGACTAGTCACTGCATCTCTCAAAGCCTCAGCTGCCCTGTGGTTACGCTAAGCCTGCCGTGACCGAGGTGGCTCTAAGACCCACATGCTCATGAAGGTGCAGCCTCCTGGGCTGCTGACTCCCCTCTCCTTCTCTTTCCCTTACAGTTTTATGGCTGCATTTCCCAGCAGCAGAACATGATGCAAGATTTTGTGAGGACAGCCACTTATCACAGAGCCATCCTCCAGAACCACGTTGACTTTCGAGATAAGGTAACGCTGGCAGCTGGTATTCATCTCAAGCCATTTTAAGAAGCCTTGTCAAAAACTAGAAGCAGAATCAAGCTTTGACAGCGTTACCATGTGACCCAGCAGTTCCACTCCTAACTACATACCCCAAAAGAATGGAAAGCAGGTATTCAGACAGCTACCTGTACATGAACGGGAAGCAGCGCTATGCACCACAGCCCAAAAGTGGACCCAGTCTAAATGCTCATTACCTCGTGAAGAGATGAACAAAGTGTGATGTAGCCACACAATGGAGTATCAGAAATATTATTTATATTTCTTTTATCCATGATAAGGAATGTAATGCTGATACACGCTTCGACATGGATGAACCACGAAAACATGTGAAGTGAAAAAAGCCAGTTAGAAAAGCTCATATGATTCCATTTATAGGAAACATCCAGGATAGGCAAATCCATGGAGAGAAAGCAGACTAGTGGTTCTTGAGGGCTGGGGGACGGGGAGATTGAGAGCAGCTGCTTAATAGGTTCAGGGTTGCCTTTTGGGGTGATGAAAATGTCTTTGGAACGTGATAGAGGTGATGGTTTAACAACATAGTAAACATACCAAATACCACTGAATTGTACACTTTAAAATGGTTAACAGTTAATTTTATGTTATGTGAGTTTTACCTCAATAAAGAAATGAAGCTTTGAGTGCCAGGAACTCAAGAGACTGAATGCACTATGTTTTTGGTGCATATAACAGGTTAAGAGCTTTATTGCTACATAATGGATACCTCTTATCGTGTCACTTTACTTCACTTTTTTTCATAGACTCCATAAATGCCGGCATTTATTTCCTTCACAAAATGGACCTGAATGATGGATGATTGTGAACACATTCTACAAGTGTTGTTCATGATTCTTCTACTTGTTAAATAGCCAAAGTGTCAAAACACTATGCAGTTCATCAGAGATAAAAAGCACTGGTCAGTGGAATCAGCAGTCCTGGGCTCTAGTTTCATATTTTCCCTCTAACTAGCTATGTGATCTTAGGCAAAACAAATTTCTCTGAGCCTCATATTGTGTTCTGCTGCCATAATTGTTCATCCATTGCCTTGAGCTTTACAGCATTAATTCCACAGGAAGGGTGTGGTAGAACATTGAGATAATGATCCCAGTGACTCATGTCTCCCTGTGTCCTCATCGATGTGCGAAGTTGTGGAGCTAACAGAGAGTCTAATTTTTTACCCCTTATGTTGGTGCTGTCCTTGGTTGTACTTGGGTCAGTAGGCTATGACAGAAGTGACATCGGGTGAGTTTCAGAGCCTAGGCTTTAATGAACCTTGTGGCTTCTGGTCTCACCCTCTTGGAGCCCGGAGACCACCAGTATATACTGTGAGGAAGCCCAGTCTATCCTACTGGAGGTTGAGAGGTCACATGGAGGGGAACTGACGCACCCAGACAACAGCCAGCACCAATTGCCAGACCTATGAGTGACGCCATCTTGGTCGAGGCAAGACCAGCAGAGAAACTGTCCATCCCTCCTGCAGACTCAGGACAAATAATAAATTGTTTCCATTTTAAACTGGTAAATTTTGATACAGCATGTTATGTAGCAATAGTTAATTAAAGCAGGGAGAACATGCATGAAATGTAGTAACAAGTAGTCTCCAGTTAGTTGATTTGCCCATGGCTTTCTTTCCTTGGCATCTCTATTCTGCTATTAAACTCATCAGAAAAGTTTTTTATTTTGGTAATTGTATTTTTTTTTAATTCCAAATTTCCATTTGTCTCTGCTTTTTGTCATCTATTTCTTGACTGAGACGTTCTATTTTTCCATTGATTTCAGCACTGTTGATGATTGCTGGTTGGAGCTTTTTTAATAATAGCTGCTTGTAAATTGTTGTCAGATAATGGTAACATCTATGTCACTGCTCTGTTAGCTTTAGTTGATTATCTTTTCCCAGGGAATTAAGATTTTCCTGATTCTTAACATGCCACAAATTTTGGGTTGTATTCCATACGTTCTGAATATTACGTTATGAAACTCTGGGTCTTTTTTAAAGCTTATGGATCATGTTGATATTTTTGTTAAAATATTAATTCAACCTGGTTAAGTTCAGGCTGAGTTTCATGTCACTAGTTGGTTTTCTGAGGACTCTGGTTCCTTTGTCAGTTCAGTTTTCAAAGGCTTAGCAGTGCTATTTGGAACTGTCCCATGTGCATGTCACCCAGGGGTCATTCAGGTACCTACGCAGAATTCTCAAAGTTTTGGTGTGCTAATTAAGATCAGATGCATGCATGTACAGGTTGGGGATAAGCCAAGAAACTTATATACAAAAACAAACACAAGACATCTTTATGGGGTTGCTTTGCCAAGTTTCTTTCTCTTTGTGATCTCCCTGGTACTTTTTGATTCCCTGGGACCACTTTTCAGTCTCTGGGCCAAAATCTCACTCTGCCACGCACTTCCATGATTTTGCAGACATATTGGCCAAACAGAGGACAAGGAAGAAAAAGGCAATGGGGGTTGACCCCCGCCTCTGAGAATGGCGGCACCATTGAATGCAGAGGAAGATCCCCCCTCTCATAGTTTTGGCTCCTGTGAGCTGATGTGATGCTGTGACCACCACAAGGTTGCTGGGGGCTGGCGCACAGAAGAAGGGAGGAAAGGAGAGGAAAAGGAAGGCGAGAAGAGGGCGTAGGCGAGAAAGGGGAGAGGAGGAGACAGGAAAGGAAAAGGACAGAGGAAAGAAAAGCAGGATTCCCACACTCTCTCTGAGCATGAAGACTTCCTGTGCCTCATGCTGGGGCCAGAACTAGAAGGCATCTCCAAGAGCTCTCTCGTCTGCACACTGCCCATTGTCGGTGTGTTGCATTAAAGCTATGGGTTAGGGGTAAAGGGATGTGGTTTGGTAGTATTTCGAATTCTAGTCTTCTTCCCCAATCTACCTGCTGCTCTTTACTTTTCAGAGTCTTCACGTAACTGCTTCATGCATTCTTTTCATGTTTTATAGCTGTACTCAGTGGGAGAGACAGGGCGAAATGGGCTTTCTCTGATTTACCAGGACAGGACATTTTCTGAAAACCCAATCTCGGTACTCAGGTAGGGGTGATGGTGATGGTCGTGTTTGGATGAAGAGTCTCATAAGTCTTGTCATGTGTCTTGAGGTGCCAGGACCTATGCTTTGCCAGGGAGGCATGCCTGGTTAGCGGTGAGGGTTACCTGATTATGGTAGATAGGCAGGATGACGATAGAAGAGAAAAGCTTGTTACTTTTGACAACTTACCTGGTAGTCAAGATTGTGGGTGAGCAGTCTTATTGACAGAGGGTAGGTTTCTTGCAAAAAAAAAAATATTCAACTCTCAGCTATTGATTGCTTCTCCATGGTTTGAGGATATTTTCTGTAGGTAATACTTTATTTAGGGAAACTTCTCTCCCTCTGATGTTGCTTAGTTTGAATCTATAATCTATTTTCTAAAATGTATTTCCTATATTACCTATAATCTGATTTTAATTCTGGTTACAGCTTCTAAAGACCACTCCAAAACTACTAATCATACTAATTGCATCAGATGACTGTTGTACAGAATTTTATATGGATTTTGTCATTTGACCATTTTATTATTTCTTTTCATCTATAAAAATGAAGATATTAGACCAGATCATCTTTAAGGTCACTCCCAACTCTAACCTTATTTGATTCTACAAAATACCCTTTTCCTGCAAGCCTGAAATGCGTTTATCTGCCAGAGAAATAAAATAGGCGTCCATCTGCTGGGGTTTATGAAGGTGATAATTAATCACATGGTTGATAATTAATTATATCCCTTTTCCCTTCTGAGTTCTGAAACGATTTAGAAGTAGACACAGATGTCAGGTAGAAATCACAATATCAGCTTTATTGTTGGAAATGCTGTTTAGAAAACAGGGCTTGGACCTGTGTCCAAATCAAGCTCCCAACTCCATTTTTTCCACCAAACTGAACTTTTCTACCCACATGTAGGCCGAACAGCTGGTCACCCCAGACAAGTCCAGAGCCTGCCCAGCAAGCTTCCACACTGGGGACTCAAATGCTCATGCTTGAGTAAGGAGTGGGCAGCCCGGCGCCTTCCAAGCGCTGGGGCTAGGCATGCTCAGTTCTGTTTTCCAATCAGATAGGTCACTGCTGTTCTGAGGGAAAAGAGGAGGTGGGCGGGGGCGGGGTGGGGTGTGGATAACCATGTGGCTGAGAGGGAGAGGAAGCAAGTCTCTTTCTGTCTCTTCTTATAAGGGCACTAATACCGTCATGAGGGCTCTCTGTCACCTAATTACCGCCCAAAGGCCACCCACTTCTTCAAATACCATCACGTTGGGGATTAAGATTTCAAAATATCAATTTTGGAGGGCACACACATCAGTCTGTAGCTGTTTCTTTGATCTTCAGGACAACTTTAATAAATAGTTATTTATTTATTTATTTATTTATTTATTTATTTATTTATTTTTACCTTTTTAGAGATGAGAGAACTGAGGCCTGGGAATGTGATCATTTACCTGATTTAGTACAACTAGTAAATGGAAAGGCCAGGACTTGAATCCAATTAGTCTTACTTTAGAGTCCACACACATAACCTCTGAAAGGTACTCCTGTGGGAAGGTTGCCTGAAATTGCCAAGGGAGACTTTTGTTCTCCTGGATTTAAGCATGGGGTGAAAAACGTCGTGGTTTCTTAAAATCCTGTGCGTGTATGAGACAGCATCGCACAATGGTTATGTTTATGTGTTCTAGAGCCAGAGAACTGTGTTCAAACTCCAGCTTAGCCACTTACCATGCGCCTGCCATAGACCCTGTTTGCCTGGAGATCTTGGTCTTCAATCTCCTTATCTGTAAGAGTACTAGCTACTTCCTAGAGTCCTTGCAAGGTCAAGATGATACAACGTATGTGAAGTGCTCAGTACATCGCAGCACGTATTATTGTCATTGATGGTCTTGGGGATGCTGCTGTAGTTTCCACTTCTGCTATAATTTTCAATTTTTCAAATTTTGAGTTTTCAGTCTGCTTCCTCCATGCAGTTTTAATGAAATTCCTTACTTGGCTAGAGCATTGCTGCCTGAGAACTCCATTTGGAATCCATTCAGGAAACTGACCTTGCTGGAACCCACCCCATTCCCCTCCTCAGAGTTTCTGTTAATTGCCATCTGGCTATTTTTAGTTTCTTCAAGTGTGTGCTGGGTACAAGCAGGGAAAGTCCATCCTGCTGAGGGCGCGGGGCTGTGTGAGCTGTAGGGTTTTAATTTGGAAATGTTTTGACACTTCATTTGTCAGGGCACCAGTTGCTGGAAACTTGTAAGAAGAAGCAGGAGCCTAGAGCTTTTTTTTTTTTAATCAGTGTTTTTGGAGGAGGAGAGAATCCCCAGTCGCAACAGCTGCTTAGTGCATCCAAATGTGAGGCTGGCTTAGACAGAAGGGATTCAGAGGTTTGAAGGCTTCAAAGAAAACACAAATAACAAAAAACAAACGTGCAAAATAACCTGTTCAAATTGTCAGCTGATATTCTAATTTGCAGAGCCTGAGCTTCAGGCTCTCTTGATGTGAGTTTTCTTTGGTGTGGGCTTATCAGTTTGGTCAAAGGCTCTTGAGTTCATCTCAAATGCTGCTGTGAAATTTCCCTCCCCCTTTAAAATACTACACACCTTTGCGTAACCTGGCACACTGATGGAGCCTGCCCTGAATCATCGCTGGGATAGGCCTGCCAAATAGTCCTGTCTGCACGTGATGAAACAGCTCTAGCTGCCTTACTTTTTTTTTTAACCTCTTTAATGAGGTTTGAATCACATATAAAAAGTTGTACATATTTAGTGTATACAACTTGGTGAGTTTGGAGTATATATCCATGAAATCATCATCACAATCTATGCCACAAACATCCATTGCTTACAAGAGATTCCTTCTGCCTTCTTTTTTGTTATCATCATCATCATCATTTTGTGATAAAAACACTTAACATAGATTTACCCTTTTAGGTAATTTTTAAGTATGTAATACTGTTTTGTTAACTCTAGATACTATGCTTTGCAGTAGATCTCTAGGAATTAAGAATTGAATTATCCATCTTGCATCACCAAAACTTTGTGCAAACCTTTAATTAATGTTTCCTTGTTTTTGCCTCTCCCCAGCCCCTGGCAACCACCATTCTACTCTCTGCTTCTGTGAGTTTGACTATTTTAAATACTTCATATAAGTGAAATCATGCAGTATTTGTCCTTCTGTGTCTGGCTTATTTCACATAGCGTGTCCTCCAGATTCATCTGTGTTGTCAGATGTGGCAGGTTCCCTTTTTTTTAAGGCAGGATAATATTCTATTGTGTTGTATATACCAGATTCTCTCTTCTTTCTATGAATCCTCCACTTCTCGCCCCTAAGCAGCATTGTTAACCTGGTGACAGAATCCTTGCTGAGAGCTGTATTCTAAACCCTTGTTCACAGCCCCACGCCCTCAGCAGGATGGACTTTCTCTGCTTGTACCCAGTGCTGTGTAGGGAAGTGGGAAGAAAGGAAATAACTGGTGACTCCTGCTAGGTGCTTTGCATTTCTTATCTCATTTAAGCCTCTCTTATTAGTCAGGATTCTTAGCTGCCAGCATCAGAGACCAACTCTGCTAATTTAATTTTTAAAAGAAAAAAAAAAAGGACTAAGAATTTCCTAAAAGGACATAGGAGCGGAGAACTAGGCTCAGAGGCTACATAACCAGAAATAACTTCTGAAACCACGCCGCAGAATTGTCTGGCAGACAGCGGTGCAGCCATACATGGACACGGCAGCAGGCACAGCCTTCCCCCAGAGCTTCCCCGTCCTTAGGGCCTCCCTCTGATGGGCTGGATTCTGGAGGCAGCTGGGACCTCCCCGGGGTGGCTTCTGTGCTGTCCCTGAGTCTTCACGCTAAGTGCATCTTATTGGCAGAGCCTCGATCCTGTGAGGGTGCCGGAAATGAGCGTCAGCTTGCTCAGCTTCCCTAGTCAGAGGCGGGTGCTGCCTCACCGGTGGGGCATTTCCCCAAACATAGGAAGGAGTCCGATGCTGAGAGGTATAAAAAATTGGCAGACGCCCACTCTACCATACAGCAAACATGTACTATACAAAGGGTGCCCAAAAAAATGTATACACGTTTTAAGAAAGGAAAAAACTATTAAAGTTGTAATACTCAATATATACCAATGTCAAAAAATGAATACAAGCCATGTGTGTACAATGTTTTGGCACCCCAGGTATATTTGTTAGTCCAATAGTATAGATAAAGGGATCAGAACTACATAAATTGAACAAAACTTGCTTCAGGGTTCACAGCTCCTGAGGGGTAAGGTTATGTGCCAACTCAGTTCTGTCTGTATTCAAAGGCCACACCGCAGGGTGATTTGGGAGCAACAGAAAGCTGTTCTTTACATGATAACCAAACTGGTATTTTACTTATCTGTGTGATTTTTGGATATATACGGGGATGGGATATATAGTGAAAAACAGTCTCATACATATGCAGTCGACTCTTGAACAACACAGGTTGAACTGTGCAGTTCCCCATACACACAGATTTATTTTTCAATACATATATTCCATCAGCCCTCCATATCCCCAGGTTTTGCATCCATAGCTAAGAATCCAAATATGCAGAGAGCCAACTGTATACATTGTTCTGTGTCATTTTATATAAGCGACGTAAGCATTCACAGATTTTGGTATCTGCTGGGGAGTCCTGGAACCAATCCCCCGCAATACCAAGAAACAACTGTATATTTAGTGAAAGAAAGAAAACCACACACATACACACACACACACATATATAATATAAATATATATATGTGGGCTTTTTTCCTATGGTTTTATTTTTCCTGTGGCCTGGGCTTTGGAAGCTGCTTTAGTTTCCTGGGGCTGCTGTAACAAATTACCACAAACCGGGTAGCTTAGAAAAACAGAAATGTATTATCTCACAGTTCGAGGCCAGAAGTCCAAACTCAAGGTATCAGCAGGGCCACGTTCCCTCTGAAGGCTCTAGAGGAGGATGCTTCCCTGCCTCCTCTCACCTTCCATCGTCACACGGCATTCTCCCCGTGTGTCTGTCTCTGTGTAAATTTCTCTCGCCTTCTAATAATACCAGTCACATTAGATTTAGGTTCCACCCTAATCCAGTATGACATTGTCTTAACTTGATATATTTGTTAAAAGACCCTATTTCCGAATAAGGTCACATTCACAGGTGCTGGGTAGACACCAATATAGGGGGACACTCTTAAACCCAGTTCAGAGGCCAAGGTTCATGTTAGGTCATATATCGCAAGAACTCATCCTGGGGTTAATTCTCTGTACTCAAGGTGAAGAGAGAGGGGTCGAAAATGGACGTCAGTCGTAACTGATCTCTTTGGCATCATAGCCCTACAAGGGCTTCCACATGGATTTCCTGATTGGGAACGTGACCAGATGGCCTGTCTGTGTCAGGGTGCTTCTGAACTTGAGTAGAATCTGCTCCTGAAAGGATACTGGAGAAAGATGCCAGAGTCAGCGGAGGAAAATGCTTTCATTTGATATGAAAGCAAAGTATAGCTTTCAAGTAGAGCTAAGAAGATTGAATAAACAATGGTCACAGACTGCTTTTAGATAGAGTATTTGGGAATGAGGGACCTGGGGGCTTTAATGCAATCGATGAGTTTCTAGTCGAGATACCAAAATCCGTCTCTGTAGTTTTCAGCATGGTGACATGACCTCAGTCTTGTTGAGGTGAGTTTTAAATTGGGATAAAAACACTTAACACATGGTGGCTGGAAGAATTTAGTGAGCTACCATATGCAGAATCTTAGCTCAGCATCAGAATGCTGTGGACATACAACTGGGGAATCTGAATGAGAAATCATCGGTGCTCTAGGGAGGTTGCTTCCCCAGGCTTGTGAGGGTAAGCTAGGTTATGCTGCTGTAGCAGTCAACCCCCAAACCAGCAGAGCTTTGTCTCTCACTCATGTTCCATGTCCATTATGAGTTAGTGAAGGGCTGTGCTCTGTCTCAATCTCGCTCCAGGACCCAGGCTGAAGAACTGGTGACACATGACTAATTCCTGTTGCAAGAAAAGAAGAGAGGGGCAAATCATACCCCTAGTTTTTAAATCTTCCATCTGAAAATGACTCATGTCACTTGTGACCACATTACGTGGGCCAAAGCAAGACCTGTGGTTACTCCTAACTTCAAAAGGACGAGAGAGTACAATTCTACCATGTGCCCATAAGGAGAACCAGAAGTATTGCATAAATGGCCGTGACGACTATCATACCAGATGGTACCTTTTTTTTATTAAATTTGTTGGGGTGACAGTGGTTAGTAAAATTACATAGGTTTCAAGTGTACAGTTCTGTAATACATTATCTATATATCACATTGTATGTTCACCACCCAGCAGATGGAACTTTTGCAAAATTATTAAAGAAGGGACAGATTGCTAAGGTGATTTTTCTCAGCACATCATCTGTGCATGGGAGGGGACTAGGGAAAAAAACCAGGAGCAATTTGAAGGATTTATATTTCATTGGTATGGTTTTATTGGTTAACTTACTATTAACTTATACCCATGGAATGTAAGACAGAAAGTTTCTAGGGTTGGATTTCTAAACTCTTCACATTCCGTCTAAGACAGTACCATGAAGGGCCAGTTTGGAACACCTACTGACTTTGCTAAGGTTTATATGGAAGACTCTGCAACAGTAACTTCTAAAGTACGTGAGTTTGTTTTAATATCTGCTTGCTAGGATAAGAATGTAAGTAGATAAAAAGGATAAAGTCAGGCCACTTACACTGGATAAAACAATCCGTGAGTAAGTAGTTGAAAGTACTGTGTTAGAACGTGGCCTTTTCTTGCACTGAACAGGAATTAGGCTATGAACTTGGAGCTTGTACCTAAATCCTCTTTTCTCTTACTTTCCTAAATCTGACGTATTGACACAGTCACTTAGCATCAGAGTGGTGGCTTCGGTTTACAATTTGAAGTCCCAGAAACCCAGAAAAGACAGAATCACAGAAAAATATCACTAAACATGGTAAATGTTGTATAATTACCACCATTTGCTTGGCCTGGGTTCCCTAAGTCACAGATCATGAGGCCAAAGCTTACATGCTAGTACTTTCTTAGGGAGGGCCATCTCAGGGAAGCAGGAGTCAAGGAAAGGGCAGTGAGGCAGGGAAGGAGGGAGGGGACGTGTAAGGGAGGACAGCCCTGAGCTGGCCACAGCTTTATGAAAACCTGATAGCTCTGTGTCACAGCACATCTTCAAAGAGCCAGATGAAGACACTCCATTGGCGTCCATCTCCCATGGCTCAAAGTATGGCCCCATAGTGTGTTAACTCCCTTGTCCTTCCAGGGTGCGCCTGCATGAGTGCCAGGCGGGTGCTGTAGGGCTTGCCTCGTGCCTGATCTCTGTGGTAGGAGGCAAGGGGCAAAATGCATGTGGCATGAGTGAGGTGGGCGTTATTACGCCCAGAGGAACTAGGAGAAGCCCGTGCAGCAGACTCCATAGGCAGCAGTGGATGTAGTAGCAGGGGTGGCAGCAAAGAACGTCTGCTCCTGGTTTGAAAGGTCAGCACAAGCAATTCCTAGAGCCACCATGGCCAGACTGCAAGGCAAGTGCTCCATTCCCGCGTGATATAAAAGATGAATGTACAGTGGTTGTCCCTTATCCGTGGTTTCGCTTTCTGAGGTTTCAGGAACCCATAGTCAACCGTGGTCCAAAAACATCGAATAGAAAATTCCCGAAATAAACAATGCACACATTTTGAATTGCAAGCTGTTGTGAATTGCCTGATAAAATGTTGCACCGTCCTGCTCACGGTGTGAGTCATCCCTTTGTCCAGCATACCCACGCTGTATGTGCTCCCTGCCCGTTACGTTAGCCAGCGAGAGGTTTCTTGGTTATCAGACTGCCTGACTGTCACGGAATCCCAGTGCTTGTGTTTAAGTGACCCTTACGCTACTTACTAATGGCCCCAAAGTTATTCACATGTTTTATTACAATTATAATGGTACTATTGTTAATCTCTTACTGTGCCTAATATATAAATTAAATTTTATCATAGGCATGTGTGTATAGGAAACAACACAGTTTATATAGAGTTCAGTATTATTCAAGGCATCCACTGGGCATCTTGAAAAGTATCCCCCACAGATAAGGGGGATTACTGTATTATAAACATACGTCACCCAAGCTAGAAAACTGATGGTCAATCTAGACATTTTTCTTTTCCTTCCCAGTCTCCAAATCCTTTAGCATCTATTGACTTGGCATTTCTGTAGCTCTTCCGTTCCCCTCTGTTCTGTGCTTAATTCTTAGTTCTCATTCTTATTGTATCTTTCCTGGAATATTGCAGAAGTTTCCCAATTAGTTTCCGTACTAGTACCAGTTAAAATATCTTTGGCTTCAAGTAGGAGAAAATCCCAACTCAAATTGGCTATAACAGTCAGAGGTAATGTGACAAGGAGGTATTTTAATCCAATTACTCAGAGCATCACATCCAAATTTAATCATGTCCAGGAAATAAAAGGCATCTTCTCTGTGTGTCTTTGTTAGAGGGGAGGAAATCTTTGCCAGTAGCCCACCAGCAGACTTCCCCTCAGGTCTCATTAACAACATTGTATCACACACACATCACTGGCCAGAGGAATGGAACACCTATGATTGCCCTAGACCAATCAGACACTCTCCCTCGGGCTGAGGATGGATAACCACATAGAGGAGGGTAAATTCTCAATAAAACTGAGATTCTGATAGGAAGGAGAAAGGAAGAGATGTTGATTAGGAACCACCAGTGTATGCTTTGCTACCTCTGATCTTGTGCCCACCAATCTGTGCCGCAAGTATGATGCTGCTGAAATGTGACTGCAATTATTCTCCTGCTGAAAACTTTTTCAAGCTCTTTGTCTTGTATACAAGACTGTCTGTGATCGAGCCTCTGCCAGTTTCTTCAGCTTTTGCTCTTGCCATGTTCATGTCTTGGCCACATCCCAACTTCCACTTCTAAGACACACATCATGCTTCTGAAGAAATTTACCGTCTTCCAAATGTGACTCTATCATTCTTAGGTTCCTTTATTCATATGGCTCCCTCTTGTTGGAGCTCCTGCCCTTCCCATCATTCAAAGGGCACAACAGTGACTCACCTTTGAATTTTAGTACCCAGGCCACCTCATGTCTGTCTAGACCTCTTGGTAGAGTAGACCATTCCTCCTTCATACTGTGTGCCCTTTATATAATTCTAACATTGCCACCGTCATACATTGTTGTACTTCTTTCTCACATGTCTCTTTTTCCTAACCAGGCAGTTATTCTTTATTCATCTTTGCATCCCCATTACCTAGCAGTGCTTGGCACAATGGGTGGTCGGAGACATTTAATAGATGTCTGATGAATGATTGAGTGCCTAAGGGTTTAGAGCTGAGTGAGCTAATCTGAGTCTATTGGCAGCATATGAAGGGGGTTAATCGAGGGGAGATAAGCTAAGAGTGATCAACATATGTTGTATTTTCCATAATAATAGAGGAAAATAGTTGGAGAACTGGTGGAAGTGTGGTTAAGAGATTGGTGAGGCATTTATGTGTCCTCTCCCAGAAGACCAGGCAGAACGAAACAGGGGTTCTCATAAGTATTAATTATGCATTATTGAAATACAGGCAGTCCTGTGGTTGAAAGCACGTGTCATTGCACAGCAGATGTACAGTTCTGTCTTATGAGCTATCCTAAGTGCCATAACAAAAGTACTAATTATCTGATCAAAATTTAAGCGTAGTCTGCAAAGGCCATAAAGGGATGTCTTCTGCAGCCCTGGAGATGATTTGGAATTTTTATTTTCTGACAAAAGGCAGAGTAAAAGATGTGATGGACTGCAAAAGGCTGTGTATTCTGTGTTTGTTCTGTTACTGCCTAGAAGTTGCTCAGTCAACATTCTGGTCAATAGTTGGGATATTGGAAGAGGTGGGTGCAGTCTATGAAGGTAGGCAGCCCCTGGAAGGTAACAATGATGTGTCTATTTCCTTCACCAGGTTAGGAAAGTTTTCCATCATTATATCTTCAAATAGTTTTCGATTCCTGCTCTCTCTTCTCCTTCTGTAACCCCTATGGTGGTAATGTTGATATGCTTGCTGTTGTCACAGAGGCCCTTAAACACTCTTCATGTTTTTGGATTCTTTTTTTTTTTTTTTTTTTTTTCCTGTTCTGATTGGGTGTTTTCTGCTACCTTATGTTCTAAATCGCTGATTCAGTCCTCTGTTTCATTTAATCTACTGTTGAGTCCCTCTAATGTATTCTTCATTTCAGTTATTGTATTCTTCATTTCTAACTGGTTCTTTTTTGTTTTCTATCTCCATTTTTATGTTTTGCATCTCTTTGTTGAAGTTCTCTGTGAGATCATTGAGCATCCTTATAACCAGTGTTTTGAATTCTGCGTCTGGTGCATGGCTTGTCTCCATTTTATTTATGAGGTGTGATAAAAAAATATGGTGAATGTTTAAATTTAAAAATATTATAATAAAAGGCACATTGCCATTAATCCCCCTCACTTCTAACACACATCCCATCATTCTTGCTTTCTAAAGCAGTTCAGGAAGTCCTCTTTCATGAGCATCTTTAGTTGCACTGTCGTGGCTGCCTCCATGTCCTGAATCGATTCAACATGTTTACCTTTCATGGATATTTTGACTTTGGGGGAGAACCAGAAGTTGCACGGTGCCAGACCTGGTGAATAAGGTGGATGAGGACACACCGTAATGTTTTTATTTGACAGAAACTGCCATACCAAAAGCAATGTGTGACATGGAGTGTGGCCATGATGGAGAATGAAACCATTTGCTCATTTCTCAGGCAATTTTCTACGCATATTGTTTATTAAATGCTCATAAAGACACTCATGAAAGAAGACTTCCAGAACTGCTTCAAAAAGTGGCAAGAACTATGGGATAAGTGTGTTTGAAGCAAGGGGGAGTATTTTGAAGAGGATTAATGGTAATGTGTCTTTTACTATAATTTTTTTATTTATTTAAACATTCACCATAATTTTTTATCATACCTCGTAGTTCTTTTTCTGGAGCTTTGTTCTTTTATCTGGGACATAATTCTTTGTCTCCCCATTTTGGCTGCCTCCCTGTGTTTGTTTCTATGTACTACGTAGGGCTGCTATGTCTCCTGGTCTTAGTAGAGTGGCCTTATGTAGTAGGTGTTCTGTGGGGTCCAGCTGAGTAGTCTCCCTGGTCACCAGAGCTAAGTGTTCCAGTTGTGTCCCTTGTGTGGGTTGTGTGTGCCCTCCTGTTGCAGTTGAGCCTTGATTGGTGTTTGCATATCAGTGGGAAAGATTGACCTTCAGGCTGATTGTTTGTGAGGACTGGTTGTGACTATAGTGGAAGAGTTATGGTACAGGGGCTAACCCTACAGATCAGGATTCACTTTAGCAGGGCTCTGGTGACTTTCCCATCAGCCCTTTGGGTGTATCATCCTTGGAGGCAGCTGGGTGATGCTCCGGCTAATTCCGAAGCCCTGGGGCCATCTGGCCAAGTTCAGCCCTGGGTCCTTCTGGCCAAGTTCAGCCTTCATCTGTGCCCTGCCTAGGGACACCTGGCATGAGCCACAAAGCAGTCCACAGATAGCTGCCACCCATACTGTGCTTGGAGGTACCTCGAGAGGCCAAGTCACAAACCAAGGCCAGTTGTCGCTAGTGCCAGGCTTAGGATACTCAGCTAGAGGTACGGGACATGCTGAAGCAATATGCTTCTTGTTTGGGTTTTGTGAACCTTTGAAAGATTTTAGGAAATTCTGCAGCATGAGCCAAGTCAGGCCGTTTGTATGGAAAAGTCACTGGAAGCAGGTTGGGTCTGCCTAAAAGTTTGGTGGGGCAGAGACTCAGAATCACCAGGTAGAGCGAACAAACGGTGTTAGCCAGTTTGATGCGGACTCAGATATGAAATCAGACAATTCAGTCCCCCCCTCCCCACCATGTCCCTCGTGCCTTTCGATATGCTGCTCCAGTGCTGGAGGTCAAAGTGAGTAAGTCTGTCAGTGAGTAAGTCCTTGCATAGGCCCTTTTAGGGGATCGCCTGGGACGACAGTTGCCCTTTGTCTCAGCCACGGTCTTCACTGGTTTTCACAACTGGAAGTTATGGGGACTTCTCTCCCCTATGCTGAAATCGGGGCTGGGGAACCTGGTGTGAGACTGGTACCCCTCCTCTGGGAGGGGACCTCTGCAGCTGAGATATCCCTCCTGATTTTTAACGGTCACACGTGAGTGTGGGATCAGCCTGTTCCATGTCACTGTTCCTCCTACCAGTCTTGAGGTGCCTTCCTTTGTATGTCCTTAGTTGTAGGGCTTCAGTTCAGCGATACTGCAGGTTATTCTTAATGATTATTAAGAATAATTCTTAATGGTTATTCTGTAGTTTAGCTATAATTATGATATGGTTGCAAAAGGAAGTGAGCACAGTGTTTATGTACTCTGCAATCTTGAATGGAAAATGATTAAATACATGACTTTAACTCCATCTTTTTCTGAGCCTCTTTATCTACAACATGGAGGAAATAATAGTATCTATATTATGTATTTGGTAGGGGTAATACATAGTTGTTATCACAGGTAAATAATGTAATGCCTACAAAGTATTAAACAGGCATAGCACGTAATAAGTATAAAACAAATAGTACATATTTATTTTTACTCTTATTCAATAGTTTTGTTTCACACTTTCATAAGGACCTGGATATTCCTTGGTAATTTTAACCTAGTAAATCCAAATAAATAGCTTTGAACAAACTTGGAGCTTTTTTAGCCCTGTTCAAACATTTTGCAGGATTTCTTTGCCTAGGAAACTATAGGAGCATGTGATTAAAATCATCTGTACAAGTGAAATGATGATTCTATCCTTTTAACATTTTAAAAAATTTACTTACAAATAAATTCATAGAACTTTTGGTCATTGTTATATGGACCAGTAGTTGACTTTTCCCTATTAGTCCTGACAGTAATTTCACACCATTTCCTGATAATCCCCCAGATAAGCTCCACATTAGCCATGTCTACAGTTACTGTCTGTGTATCCAGGAGCAGCTGAGGAGAATAGATCTGGAGGAGCAAATAGCACTATGGGCATTGAGTAGGTAAAGAAAGAGCGAGAGCGAGAGCGAGAGCGAGAGCGAGAGAGAGAGAGAGAGAGAGAGAGAGAGAGAAAGAAAGTTACCGTGGACTAATACAGAATGCAGAGGGGAGCACCCCAGGCAAAGGGAACAACATGTACTAAGACTCTGTGGCAGAAGAGAGCACAGAACCTTCCAAGAAGGTGTGCATCAGGGCAGAAGGTTGCCTCAGCTAGTCAGAAAATGACCCAAGGGACACGTTCAGATCATAGTCAAGAAGGAAGGGCAGAGATACAGTGTATGAAGTGTCAGGTCTGTGAGGTGACTTGAAGGCCGGGAAATAAGAAACAGACAGGGAAACAGAAGACAAGTTTGGGTGAAACAGTTCCGGATATAAGTTTTGAATAAGCCAAGGGCATTCTGAGTATATCCTCTTTGGTGCTAGCTTTGCAATGCGAGAATACTACCAGAGTCTAAATGGCTGGCACAAGTCATAAGCCTTTTCCAGAGCTGTTTCACGGTGATGTTGGAATTAAGAGACTGCCATATTGACTCATCCCATTCAGTCATTTAGTCAAAAATATTTTTAAATGATTTTTATGTTTTCCTCTGTTGTAGGTGCTGAGAGATAAATGATGAGATTTTTGTCTTTGGGGAACTCGTAGGTTAAGCAGGGAAGATAAACATGCAAAGAAATACTTGCAGTGTCCTGTAGTAAGTGTTATTAGAGAGCCAAAGAGCCCAACCTAGACTGCCTTACCAGGGAAGTCAGGGAAAGTGCCCTTGAGATGTGGTATCTGAGCTGGGTCTTGAGTTCCCCAGGTAGAAAAATGAGAGGAGGGACTTCCCTCAAGGGAAATATATTGGTCAGTATATGCCAGTTACTAAAATATAATAAAATTTATTTCTTGCTCATGCCATGACCAGTGTGGTCTGTGTGGCTCTTCCCAAAGTGGTGACGCAGGGATTCAGGCTCTTTTCAAGTCCAACATGTGGTTTCCAACACCACTGCATAAGAAGCAAAGAGTGTGGGGAAGGTACCACAGATGCTTAAACACCTGGCCTAGAAGTGACACCCATCAGTTCCCCTCACATTCTATCGGCCAGAACTAGTCACATGGCCATATGTAGATGCAAGGGGGCAGGGACATGCAGTCTTGGCTGGGCAGCTGCTTCCCAGCAACTCTAAGAGATCATGAACCTTTGGTAGGCTGTTAGTTGCTTCTACCACAGGGGGTTGTATATGAGGGAGCTTAGAATTAGGGAAAGGGACACAGTTGCTGAACCTAGGGTGTGTGGGGAAGAAGGAAGAGGAGAATTACACAAAAAGAGGCCAGGAAAGTCAGTCATTGCTGGATTACTCAGGCCCAAGGATGACGCACCAAAGAAACCAGACCTTCTCTCCCAACTGCATGGAACCAGCTGCATTGGAAGTGTTTATTCAAAATGTGATATGATCGTATTTACGTCTCTTCACAGGCCACCCTTTCCTCTCATGTTTTGCTAACACAAAGAGGGAGCCACGATGGTGCATATTGCTGAGCACTGGATTCTCATTCCAACTCTGCCACTTACTAGTCATGTTACCTTGGGCTGGAAATAGTCTCTCCGAGCCTCAGTTTCCTTATCAGTAAAATGGGAACAAAACTATGTACTCTCCATCACAGAGAGGCATGAGGATCAAATACATAATGTCAGAGGAACGTCCTCTGGAAACTGGAAACTGCTTTACAGATACAAGGAGATTAGATTATTCTCTTTTGTCTCTGCCTGGGGGGAGTCATTTTTCTCTAGGGCAAGAAGGTATAACTTAATGTCTGCCAAGATCCACAGGCTTACCCAGTTCTCTGATGGTCTACCCATGGTAGAATAAAAAATGGGCTCAATGTAATGTTCTGTGAGGACAAGAACATATGATTAGAAGTAGCCCCAAGGCTTCCTGAAGTGACATGTATGAAAGTGTAACACTGTGCTAATGTCCCCTCTTCTCCCAGTCTTGGAAACCCCAGCTGGGAAGGACTGAGGAAGTATATGTCCATTGACGCCTAAATATTTGCTTTGACCATTGATTTTTAACCAGAGAATTTATTCTCAGCCCTCCACAGCTTTGTTTCTGTCATTTCATGGCTTACATCGAGAATGCAAAATGTCTTTCTCCCTCCTCACCATTTTCTACCAGCCCCAGACTAAAAATTCACTTGTTAACTCTTTAAATATACACACAAGTGGGAAGGAGATGGCATTATTTAGATAATACTAGCAAAATATCAGATTCTTTTATGCCCTGTTTTGAAATAGACAAACAAGTAAGGTTATTTTGGCTTGAAATTAAGTATAGGCATAAGGTATTTGGAAAATTGCCTCAGTTTGTAATTTTTCACCTCTTTTCTAGATATGGTCTGGGTCTATCAAACCATCTTCCTACCAAATGGACTAATTTGGCAAAAGTGGAACCATGTCAGGCTTCCTCCCAACTCTGTCCCTTTTTGTTTTCTCCCCATCCCCTTTCTCCTCTGTCTCTCTCCTAGTGGTAAAATATTTCTTTGATTTTTAGTCTATAAAATCAAGAGAACTGAAAAACGCTGCTCTAAGATGTGCTTTATGACAACCTAATAAGAGAGACAAAGAGCTCCATTCACCCATTTCTAGGTCCCCTGCCACCAGAGCAAGCAGGAGCAACTTCCATTGTCTCTTAATTTTGTATCCATGTTTTGTACTGAACATGGAATCTAAGGTGTTATACTTTTAATTGAAGAAAGCTCTGGAAAGGATTTTCTGGATGCGGTGCACCTTTTATTTGAGTGGGAGGGTGTCATGGATTGCGTTCTCCAACTTAACAGCCTCCAACTCCCTGAACAGCAGTCATGGGTGTTCTTGCAGTGGACTAAGGTCATGTGAAGATGATGTGTTTCCTAGGGAGGATGAGAAGAAGTGAATATTGGTACTTCTAAAAGTATGGACAGGCTGACAGCTAATTGCGGAGACTGGGTGACATTTTAAGTTAGTAATGCTCTCAATTACCCAAACCCTGGGCAACCATATGGAATACAGCCACAGCTCCAGAATTAATATAAGCAAGCACTGTGAACCCATTACTAACAGCATGTTCTCTTAGAATAATGGCACGGTATCTGTGTCGGCACAGTGTGATGTTGCAATTAACACACGCATGCACGCAACCTCTTGATATTTCCTACTTTTTGGAAAATATTTCCTGCAATCAAAGTTTAAAAAAAAACACCAGAAAAAAAACTTAGCTAAGTTTTCCTTCAAAAAGTAGTATTTTTTTTCCTTGTCAAACATTACCTATTGGTATTGCAGTGTTAAAATGTCATAGTTATAAAGGTGATTTAGGCAAGCAGTGTATGATTTTGTGGAACATGAACTTGGAAGGTAGAACTGTCCACATTCAACGCTTAGCTCCTGTGCTTACTACTAGGTGAACTTGGGCTGGTTGTTCAGTGTCTCTGATTTTCAGTTTTATCCTCTACAAAGTGGACATAATAATACTGTCTGCTCATACGTTTATTGTAAGGATGTAGAGCCAAGCAAAATGGCTTACTTAAAGCTAGTTCTTAAAGATGCTTAAAAATAAAAGTCACTGATGAGATAGAAATACAATAACCTGAAATTTCAATGATCAGACAAGGCCTCGGCTTCAGCAGTGTTTGGGGAGAGCGGCCCATTATGTACCCTGCACCTCTTGCCTGTAGCATGTAGGTCCAAGCATTGGGCCTTTTGTGCCAGTGAATGGTGGTTTTCTTGACTTAAAAGTCCCAGGTCTGAACACAAAGAATAGAAGAGAAGGTTCTGTAAATTCCATCTGCCCACTGCCTTAATAACTTCCTTCCCTCCATATAAACTTCCCCAACTTTGTGGAGAGGGGCTGGTAAAAAAAGCACATACCTCACTTTGGGACTTTTAAAGACTTTTTCTTCAGTTATTTCTCAACATTTTATACATACACACACACACATGTAATATATATGAGTATAATTCTAAAAACGATTTGAGACAGCTTTCATTTTGTTCATGTTGACAGATTTGGTAAGCAAGCACATTTATGATACTACTTCTCTTGGCCCTGAACATCCTGAAAGCAATCCATGTTACAAAGAACCTATAATAATAGCAACAATTTGAAAAAAACACCAGTTCTGTGCCAGGTGCCTCACGTACACTTCATATTACTTAATTTCTATGGCAAACCTGAGAAAGTAGATACAATAACCCTGTTTAACATAAGTGAAAGAGGAGGCTCACAGCCATTCCTAACTTGGCCCAGGTAAGACCACTTGTAAATATCAAAGCTAGCACTTTACGTAACTCTGATCTCAATGCTCAAGGTTAGCATGGTGCCAACAGCCAAGTACCTGCTTGTGTTTTCACCCCTATTTTTGTCTTCTCCTCTCCTTCCAGATCGTTCTAGATGTTGGTTGTGGATCAGGCATACTGTCATTTTTTGCTGTACAGGCAGGAGCTAAGAGAGTCTATGCAGTTGAAGCCAGTTCAGTAGCACAATATGCTGAGGTAAGTGGTATTTTTACAACAGCTACTAACTAGGTCTTCAGTAAGCTTCCGGGAAATTAGTGATGGACTCTTCCAGGTAGGTAATTTAGAAAAAAAAATGTTTTACCAGTTTGATTTTTTTTTTTCCTATTGGGATGTTACTGATGAAGGAGACTGACTTCACTGTAGTAATTGATACGAAAACAATGATTTTAAAAATTTCACGATACCTTAAATATAACACAACTTTCTTCCTCCCCATCCACTGGGCTGCAGGTGGGCCCAGGGAGGATAAATGTTTTCTTATCTTTAATGACCTACTACAGGTGAGGGTCAGACCTCCCTGGAGCCAGGTTTATTTTTTTTTCTTAAGTGCTGTACTGACAATCGCTGCACCACTCACTTTAAATTTGTCTTTTGGTTTAAGGCGCTATTGCTACATGGTGGAGGACAGACAGGGCTCTGTGTTTCAAGAAGCTTTTTCAGATTTCAGGTTCTGATTGGAGGACAGGGAGATGCTTTGCTTTAGATATAGTGCTCTGTTATCATTACGAAATGTGTACAAATATTACAGAGTAACTCAGTCAGGCGTAGGACAATAATGGCTTTCAGTGATACATAATAACCCAACCAAGCTGCGGAGATGTGCGCATGTACACATGTGAACAGGGCGATGTGCTTGTAGTTCACACCTGGAGGAGGCCTGTATTTTAATGAGGGACAGCATCGCAGAGAGAGAGGAAAGCGTGGCTGCTGCTTCTGATCAACACCTGAAACTTTCCTCCAACCTAGGACCACTGGTAGCTCCGAGTGATGGTTGGTTTTGGATTGAGTGAGCAAAGAGGGACTGAGACAAGTAGCCCAGTAGGCGTGCTTGGAAGGAGACACCGCCAGGGCCTCTTGGCTGGCATGTCGTTGCACTCTTTTTTCTTGTTCCAACGAGTCTCGGATAAAAATTTTTGGTTTTTGCTTCTTTAACAATTCTTAAAAGTCGTTTTTAATTGTTATTAAGTATTGGATACACACCAAAGAGTATTTGCTAAATGCATACAGTGTAAAGCATAACAATACAATGAATGTGTGCTGTGGGGGCAGAGCCAGGAGTGCAGTTTCCAGGCTCTCGGCCTCACGTGGAAAGGTGCTGGCTCGGGTAGTAAATGGCCATCAACTGTGATTGTATGACCATCAGCTGTGGCTAGTTGGCCGTCAGCTGTAACTAGTGAGCCATTGGCCACTAATATAACTGCCGTGGCTACGTGAGCAGAAAAAAATGGGGGCTAGCAAGAAGATGGTGGCTGAGCCTGCAAGCGGCAGAGTCAGGGTTGTGGATGGTGTGGCTCCTGTTTCCTATTTCTCCAACCCAGCCACCAGCGAGACTATAGCGGTATAACTTCCCTATCTATGGCTCCATGGGTGTTCCTTTTTGGCCTCACCATATACTGCGTTCTTTTGTGGGGAGCAGGACCAGAGACCACATAGGCCGCCCCACATGAAATGTGCCCACTACCTCTTTTAAGAAATAGGCTATTAGCATTTCTATTAAAGGTCCATGTGTCTTTTCCTTATCATTTCTCCTTTCTGCTCTAAACAGAGATAACCACCTCTTGAATTTTTGTTCGTCATTCTCTTGTTGTTCTTTGTAGTTTTACTACATATGTTTCTATCCCTAAAAATAAATTCTTATGAACTGTCCAAAAATGGAATCATAATCTATGTGTTCTTCTGCCGTTTGCTTTTTTGAAAACCAACATTATGTTCCCGATGGTCATTTTGTTGATGCATACAGCTGTTCTTTATTCATCCTCAGTGATAAGATAGTGTTATGATGTATGAAATGCTTCAAGTTATTAGTCCTCTGTGCTGTTGGCAGACTTTGGATGGCTTCCATTATAAAAGTGTTGTTATGAATATGCTTGACATAATCCCCACTGCATCCTAGCTAGAGTTTCTCAGTATATACCCAGCAGTAGAATTGTTGGGTCAGAGGGCATGCATACCTTCCATTCTGCCCTGTAATGCCAAATTGTTTTCCAAAGTGGTTGTACCAATTTCTCCTCCCTCTAGAAGTAAAGAGAGCCACCATTGTTCTACAACTTTGTCAGCATTTGATATTGTCAGGCTTTGGAATTTTTGCCAATCTGGTGATTATGACATGATATTTGTGGTTTTCATTTGTATTTCTGCTTACTAATGACTTTGAGCATCTTTGCAAAGTGTTTTGGCCACTTCTGCTTTCTCTTCTGTGGAATACCTGTTCAAATTTTTCACAATTTTTCTTTTGAATTGTTTTTCTAATTTGAATTCAATTGTAGAAATGATTTCTGTATCTGGATATTAATTCTATTTAATTATTTGTGTGGAAAATATCTTCTCCCAGTTTGTACCTCACCTTTTTCTGTATGGTCCTAATACACTTTAAATATGGCATTCTAAATAAAAAAAGAGAGAGAAAAAAATAAGAGAATAAAAACTTCCAGAGAATCCCACAGATAAAAATGGCTATGCATAGATTGTAATAGATCTTAAAATGCGTTCTTAAGGGTGAAGAGATTCAGTCGACCTTTGTCTCAGGTGCTGCTCATTCATTAATCTTACCTACATTCAGCTGCATCCACGATTCTGTTTGTTGGAGAACATAAGAGAAACAGTGATGATGAAGGTTATGCCTATATTCAAAGATCTTTTATTCTAATAAGAGATTGATCCTGTTGTCTCTTGTATCAGACACACCTATCCTCACACCCTATAAAAGACTGGCATAAATAAATTAAGGATTTTTCTTGTCTCCTATAGTTTGTTTTCTCATATGTTTTGAGGTAGATTGAGATACATTAGGTAGTTATTTTTAAAAGCTTAAAAATCTAGAGCAGCTGATCAGCTCAGTTGCTTAGAGTGTGTTACTACTAACACCAAGGTTGCTGGTTCACTCCCCGCATGGACCACTTTGAGCTGTGCCCTCCTTAAAAAAACAAAACAAAAAAACCTTAAAAACTAATACCCTTGCTTGTAAAATTTTTTTATGGAAGAGAGGAAGAAATTAGCTAGAATGTTCTTGCATTCCCTAGCCATAATCCTGTCTCCATCCCCACAAAAACTCTCAGTAATCACCAGCACACTATGAGAGGAGCTGTTCTAGAACTGTCTCTGCAATTCATTTCTCCAAGAGAATTCTCATCCTGATTGAACACAGCAGCAGAATTGTTGCCTTCTCACAGAGCAGGGCTACCCTCATAGACATTTTTACCCGGAGTGTTGCTGCTGTGTCATTATAAAGGCCTCTAGCAGGAAGCCAACACAGAGAAGAAGAAAAGGGAATGAACTTAACATTTAAAACTTTGTTTTCTTTTTTCTAATTAAATTTATTGGGGTAACAATGGTTAGTAAAATTATAATATATAGGTTTCAAGTGCACATTTCTACAATACATCATCTATATAGCACATTGTGTGTTACATTGTGTGCTCACCACCCAGAGTCAGTTCTCCTTCCATCCACATGTATGTGATCCCTTTTACCCCATCTAAACCACTAAACTATTGTCTGTGTCTATGAGTTTTTGTTTCTTTGTTTGTTTGTTTTGTTTCTTTGTTGTTTTCATTTTTCCACATGAGTGAAGTCATATGGTTCTTGACTTTTTCTGTCTCAATGGAATACTACTCAGCCATAAAAAAGATGAAATACTGCCACTTGTGACAACATGGATGGATCTTGAGATTATTATGCTAAGCAAAATAAGTCAGACATTTAAAACTTTTAAAAGTATTTAAAACTTCTTAAACTATTTAAAACTTGGAAATGATTTCAAATTCACAGCTAAGTTGTAAAAAAATAAGATAGTTCAGTCTACCCCAATTCTCTACCTGGACTCACCTGTTGTTCACATATTACCTCCATTTGCTTTATAATTTACTCTTGCTCCTCTCTCACCACACACGCACACACAAACATGTATACACACACGTGTGTGGATATTTGCATATTTGGAGATAGAGATAGAGATATACACACTTTTTTCTGTGAGTCAGTTATATACATCAGAACCCTTTATTCTTAAACACTGCAGTGTATATTTCCTACGAATGAGACTGTTCTCTTATATAACCAAAGAAGAACCTATTTTAAGGTGAAAAAGAAGCTGCACACTTACATGTCCCTGAGTCTCTTGATGTTACCAGTTAAAAGGTACTAGGAGACCCCAGCACGGGCCGGGAGACTGTCACCAGGGGCATTGAGGTGAGAAGAGTCTATACTTAACTGCCTCTTTTCTTGTAGTATTTCCAGAGGGACTTGATTTTTGAAATTTCAAAACCAACGTTCTAATGAATTCCAAAGCCACAGTGTTATTTTATCTTTGGTTTTAGCTTCTGTAGAGGATGCGTTATTGCCGTAATCTTTCTTTCCTGTGTGCAGCTGGGGCAGGTTGAGGTCAGGGGTAGCTTTCCAGGTGCTGTGAGGACTACAAGGAGTCCTTGAAATTCTTCCCCACAAGACCCCTTTTCCCGGAAAAACTGCCCTGGGTGTAGCCCCAAGGACAGGCTAGTTAAAAATGCATTCAGGACTAAGGATGATTAGAATCTTCTCAAAATCTGCACTTGATGACAGCTGGTCCCTCTTGATGCAAACCGTGGCCTTTGTCATGTCCCTTGCTTCTGCTGTGGGTGTCATGAGATGCTCCCGTGGGCTAAGGCCCTTTCACCCTGGCTCAGGACGACCTGTGCCAGCTCTTGGTTTCTGCTTCTTACAGTGACACTCTTCTGTACTATTTGTGGGTGGCAAAATGCGAGTGTGAACAGCACCCAAAAGATATTCACTCTAAGAATAGGCTTTTGTAGCAGCTCAGCATACAGTGCATGGTGCTCCTTTCGACCTTTTCATTATTTGGTAATTGAACCAGCAGACATTTAATTCTTTCCTCTGGAGTCTTCATTAAATTGCTCGGAAAAGATAAAATTGCAACAAGAAAGAAAAATGTACAAATTTAACTACCATCGCCTGTCCCTGGATTCTTCTCACCCCAGGCTTCTAGGCTCTAAGTAAACAGAATGGTTTCAAATTGCATTGAATTCAATTTCAGTTGCAGTCAGTGGCTCAGCCTGATTTTGTAAGGGCCGCAAGGTGATGTGAATGGTTCCTTGTCTGGAGGGCGTGCATGTTCAGTCATTTTTTTGCAGGGTGGTGGGGAAAAACTCTCCCAGGTGCAGCCCCCATGCTCTCACCCTGGGCTCCATGTGACATTTCTAAGTCAGTAATAAGAGATCATCCTTGTTCAAGGAACAAGGTAGAACTAAAGCTCTTCCATGGGTTTCCAAACTGTGAGCCTGCCCATGTCAAAATGGCAGCTATCTCTTGCTCTTTTTTCCTTTCTTGTTTAAAAACAAACCAAATGGGAAAGAAAAAGGCGCTAATCAAATCTATATACATATACAGTCAAGGAGGGGGGTATTCCTTAATTTAAAATTGTACACAAATACATTTCCTATCTCTCCATGTAGATGATAAACTGAAGGGCCAGGAGAACGAAAGACTACGAGGGTGAGCAGTCCTGCGTAGATTTATGTGTTGTAATCAACTGAAACTTACAGCTAAGCTCCCTGGCACTTGGATTTAACAGTGTTCACAATTGTTTTGAGGCTACTTAATAATTAGGCTGTCCTCACACGTGGTTCCTATATATTCCTCATTAGGATGACTTTTAGGGTGTCAGACCAATTCCTTCTGGGTCATGGCAGAAGTAAAGGCAGGTGGAATTGGTGCTATTGTGACACTGCTTTTCTGGACCTGTTGGATTCCTAATCTAGGGCTGATCTGTCCAATATGAGAGCCACTAGACACATGTGGCTATTTATGTTTAACTATAAATCATATATTAAAGCAGTCAATTCCTTAGTCACACGAGCCACGTGTCAAGTTCTTAGTATCCACAAGTGGCTAATGGCTATCATACTGGACAGTGCAGATATAGAACATGTCCATCACTGCAGAAAGTTCTAGTGGACAGCACTGATGGAGAGGACACAGGTGGCCAAACTTCACTTTTCTGGCATATGACAACCAGGCTGATGGCTGTGTTCACTGCCAGATATTGGCAGCCATGGCCAGAATGGACCAGCTTGACGTCGTTAAGTGAGGCAGCACTTCCCAATCCCTCTAGCTGTGGGCATTGTTTATCCTTCACTTATTAATGTGTAAGGTCTGTCGTAGAGCAAGTTCCCTAGGAAACAGAGATTTGCATGCAGGAGGTTTATTGCAAAGGGCTCTCAGGAACCTGACCTGTGGGGAAGTGAAGGAAGCAGGATAGTATTGGGCAGAGGGAGGAGTTAAGCTACAATGTAGTTGTAATAAAGGGCTTAGTCAATCCCGCAGGGAATTCTTGAGCTGGGGGAGCCCTTATGATTTGAATGACCTTGAGGCAAGTGTCTTTATATTCCACATTTGTTGATGTATGCTCCCTCGGGATGGGTTGTGACTTTGGTAAGATGGCTCTCTTGGGCTGAGGAAAGTTTCTAGAATAAGACTCAGCTGAGAGCCATTATCTGCCAACATTCCCAGCAGCTGGGAGAATAACTGCCTTGGTCCTGAAAGAAGGATGTGTATGGTATGCCACAGGAAGTACTACAAGTTCAAGGTTTAGGATCCTATCTCTGGGCTACAGACGGGAAGCTGATGGAGAGTAAAGATAACACTGGTAAAGCAAGGAAAAGAGTTGAATTGATGGAGCCAGTAGGATGATGCTAAAAGCTGAGGCAAGGCCACAGGGCAATTTGTTATGTGTTTTAGGTGTGAGCAAAAACTTTCTAGAAACTGAGTACGTCACCTGATCTGATGTGTTCTGTACTATTATTCTAAGCCCTGTGAGGACACAGAGCAGATATAAGACAGGATCTCTTCCCTTGAGTAGTTTACAATCCAGTTGGGTTTCAAGCAGGTGAAACTTGACACCAGACAGTGAGCGCCCCGTGCATATGAATAGCAGAGAGGAGAAGTGCAGCCACAGGGACCAGTTCCCACCAGCTGGGCTGCGTAGGGAAGCCGTCAGAGAAGAGGTGCGCTTTGAATTGAATGCTGAAGGATGAGAAGTGAAATGCTCCTGTTTTCTTTTTGTTTTTCACCTCTTATTGCCAACAATGAGATTTTTAAACCCCTTAGGTTCTTGTGGGATTCCTCACCTTAAATGTGTTGATAATCTCTGTACAAATGCTTTGAAGGCCAATTTTTATTCTTGGACACTAGAAAGAGCATAACCTTTGGAGTTTCCTGATATGAATTTATTTTGATCTCAACTCTTTGAGCGAGGGTTTTTCTCCAGCTTCTTTAGTAACTCCAATAGCTAACTTCTACTTCCTTCTTACTCTCCCACAGACACCAAGTGTGTGAGTCAGAAAATTCCATCTAGTCCATCAACACTTCATTTTTATATTGACAATGCAGTTAAAAGATAGCAATAATCTGTTAAGGAAAGCATAATAAGCATTTTCCATAGGTGAAGTTTTACAATATAGAATGTGTTTCCACATCTATAAACTCATAGATCTTCAGGAAGCATCTGTGTCGTGCTTGGAGCAGATATCCCCATGTTACAAATAAAGGAGAACTTTGGAAAAGTTAGGTCATCCAGAGGGGACACAGTTTGTGACACACAAGTCCTCACTGCCACCCCCTTCTGGAACATGCAGGTAAGCAGGGGCTAGTGGTTCCTTAGCAGGTGAAGAGGTAAATATGAGGTGTGATAAAAAAAATACAGTGAATATGTAAATTTAAAAAATGTATTACACTAAAAGGCATATAGCCATTAATCCCCCTCAACACACTCCCCTCACTTTGAACACACTCATCCCATCGTTCTTGCCACTTTCTGAAGCAGTTCTGGAAGTCCTCTTTCATGAGTGTCTTTAGTTGTGCTGTTGTGGCTGCCTCAATGTCCTGAATCGATTCAAAACATTTACCTTTAGGGGTGGCCAGATAGCTCAGTTGCTTAGAGCATGGTGCTGATAACACCAAGGTTGCTGGTTTGATCCTAATGTTTTTATTTGACAGAAATTGCCCTATACCAGAAGCGATGTGTGACACAGAGCCTTTCCGTTGTGATCACAAAATATGATGAATGCTGCTGCTGAGAGCCATCCAACTGGAAAAGCAGGGATCTTCAATACAGGAACTAGCGCATCAAACCTTAGTAATTGTGTAACAAGCTTCAAGTTGTTTGGTGCAGTCAGGTGTGAGCTACGGTTGAGAGAAGGTGTTTTTTAAAATGTGCTGTAAATCATCCTCCATCATGACAATTCTCCCTGTCACACATCGCTTCTGGCATATGGCAATTTCTGTCAAATGAAAAACATTACGGTGTGTCCTCATCCACCTTACTCACCGGATCCAGCCCCGTGCAATTTTTGGCTCTTCCCCAAAGTCAAAATGATTCAGGACATGGAGGCAGCTATGACAGTGCAACTAAAGACATTCACGAAAGCGGACTTCCAGAACTGCTTCAGAAAGTGGCAAGAATGATGGGATAAGTGTGTTTGAAGTGAGGGGGAGTATTTTGCAGGGGGAATAATGGCAATGTGTCTTTTACTGTAATACCGTGTTTCCCTGAAAATAAGACCTAGCCAGACAATCACCCCTAATGCATCTTTTGGAACAAAAATTAATATAAGACCTGGTATTATACCCAGTGTGGGGACAGAGCCATGAGTGCAGTTTCCAGGCTCTCAGCCTCACATAGAAAGGTGCTGGCTCAGGTAGTAAATGGCCACCAACTGTGATTGGATGGCCATCAGCTGTGGCTAGTTGGCCGTCAGCTGTAACCAGTGAGCCATTGGCCACTAATATAACTGCTGTAGCTATGCTAGCAGAAAAATGGGGGCTAGCAAGAAGATTGTGGCTGAGCTAGCAAGAGCAGATTGCAGAGAGGTGGATGCCGCCAGCGAGAATATAGTAGTATGACTCTGCCATCTATGGCTCCATGGGTGTTCCTTTTTGGCCTCACCATATCCTGCGTTCTTATGTGGGGAGTGGGACCAGAGCCCCCGCAGGCCGCCCCGCACGACACCCAGTCTTATAAGACCATAAAATAAGACCGCGTCTTATATTAATTCTTGCTCCAAAAGATGCATTAAAGCTGATTGTCTGGCTAGGTCTTATTTTCAGGGAAACACAGTAAATTTTTTTTATTCAAACATTCACCATATTGTTTGATCACACCTCATGTGTTTGACTAAATGCTGGAGCACCTATGCATGTAGATAGTTTATCCAGGAGCCAGGAGAAACGCCATCTTACTCTTCTTTAGAAATTTATTGTGAAGCATGGAAACAGACAGACAGGTCTGCCATGTAAGAAGGAAATTTTCCTCCATTGGCAAAAATCAGCTAATAACACACTTAACAAAGGAGCAATTTAAAGTAGTCTGTGCAAAATGCCACAAAACCCCATCCAGGAAATAAGAACCCTTCTTGTAGCTGGATTAATGATTGACAAGGCAAGAAGACAACTTGGGAGGGAATATCCATGCCTCTTCTCACTCAGCACTCACTTCCCTGTAGGGTAGGCCCTAAATACCTTTGCCAGGATTAGAATTGAAAATGCAGGTTCAAATAGTGTGAAGTTGTACTTTTAATCCGCAGCCTAATGGCTGGCCAGCTATGTGACTTTGACAAGTGTATTCGTTTCCTATGGCTGCTGTAACAAACACAATATAGTGGCTTAACACAAATTTATTACGTTATAGTTGGGAGGTAAGAAATCTGAAATTGGTGTTATGGAATTAAAAACCAAGGTGTCACAGCACTGTGTCCTTTCTGGAGGCTCTAGGAGATAATTTGTTCCTTACCTCTTTTAGCCTGTGGAGGCTGCCCACATTACTTGGCTAGTGGCTGCATCATTCTGACTTCTGTTTTCATCATCATGTCTCCTCTTCCTCTTACCCGCCTGCCTCTTTTGTGATTATATTGGACCCACCAGAATAATCCAGGAAAATCTTCCACCCTTTTATTCTTAGCTTTATTGAGGTATAATTGATATTTAGAGTTGCAAACAGTTAATATATACATCTTGAAGAGTTTGTACATATGCATGCACCCATAATAACATCACCACTACCACGGCATTAAACATATCCATCACCTCCAAAAATTTCTTTGTGTTCTTACATTTCCATTTGTATGCTTTTTGTTTTTTTTTTGTGTTTTTTTTTTTGATGGAACACTAAGCAAGAGATATAAATTCTTAACATATTTTAAAGTACAGAACACCTCATTGTTTACTATAGATGCTGTGTTATACAGATGATCTCTAGAGCTTATTCACCTTGCATAACAGAAACTTTATACTGACTGAAAAACAATTTTCCATTTCCCATTCCTCTAGCCCTGGCAACCACCACTCTATTCTCTATTTCTCTGAGTCTATTTGGATACTTCATATAAGTGGAATCATGCAGTATTTATCCTTCTGTAATTGGCTTATTTCATTTAGCATTGTGTCCTCTAGGTTCATTCACATTGCAAATGGCAGGATTTCCTTTTTTTAAGGCTGAATAATCTGTTGTATGTACCACGTTTCCCTGAAAATAAAACCTAGCCGGACCATCAGCTCTAATGCGTTTTGTGTTTTTTTTGGAGCAAAAATTAATATAAGACCCAGTCTTATTTTAATATAATATAAGACTGGGTATAATGTAATACCGGGTCTTATATTAATTTTTGTTCCAAAAGATGCATTAGAGCTGATGGTCCGGCTAGGTCTTATTTTGGGGGAAACACGGTATATACCACATTTTCTTTATCCATTCATCTATTGATGGACATTTGGGTTGTTTCAATGTCTTGGCTATTATGAATAATGCTGCTATGAACATGTGTGTGCTGATATTTCTTCAAGATCCTGTTTTCAATTCTTCTGCTTTCAACTCCACTCAGAAGTGGAGTTGTTGAATCCTATGATAGTTGATTTTTTATTTTTTGTGGGAACTCCACAGTATTTTCCATAGCAGCTGTACCATTCTATATTCCCACCAACAGTGTATAAGGATTCCAATTTCTCCACATCTTCACCAATAATTGTTATATTTTTGCTATTTTTTAGAAATAGTCATTCTGATAGGCATGAAGTGATATGTCATTATGGTTTTTATTGGTATTTCCATGATTGTTAAGATAGCAACACCCCTTTTATCTGTTTTACTTATTGGGATTCTGGATCAACTTTCATTTGAAAAAGGGTCTAGAGGCCACAAAAAAAACATTTTTGAAACTAATGTCCAATTTCCTCAGTTTACGGAGGGGGCTTAGAGAAGTTAAGGGGCTTGCCCGAATCCACCGGTACCTATGTTTCCTCTGCCATGGGAAGTTGTCCTTATTTCCAACGTGGCCGTATCTGTCATCTCGATATGTAAACCATAATTCAAGCAACATCTTAGCTCACCTTGCAACTTCTGAAATCTACTCATAGCCACTCACTTTCTTGTTCCTTTCTTCACCCCTCACAGCTCCCATTGTTTGTAGCTGTTGTCAGCCCCTTTCAAAGGGCCAGTTTGATTCTGGGCGTTTAAAGAGACAAGCAGCATGTTTGCAGAAAGTACTTGTTGACCTAAAACATTTTCTGCCCTGGCAGCTATACATTTTAAGAGAATTGTGATTAGGCCACATATTTTCTTGGCAAGCAGAGCAGGGAATTTGGGACAGACTGTAATTTAAATTCGCCTAAATAAGGCATCATTTGAGCTCTACCAGGGAATGAAATGAAAAAGTGTTCAGACGGTTGATTACTAATCATTGCTAAAAATGTGTCAGTGTCTTAGAAGTCCCTTTAAGCCTAGCAGTGAATTTGCTTGACACTCTCCCCCTCCCGAGCCCAACTTTACTTTATCTAGCCAGTTTCAGGTAGCTGAAGAGTTTCACCCCATAGGAAGTCTCACAAGAAAGAAAAAAAAAAAAAAAAAATCCAAGATTGGCGTTTGGCTGTGTGAGACTCTTCAAGACCAGACCAATGTCTAAAGAGCAAAAAATTCAGTCAAATCAACAGGTTGGCGTACCTACACAATACGAAGTAATCACTTTGCCTATTTTCCACAGAATTGATAAACCCTCTTTTGCTCTGGGCTGATGGTTTGGCCGTCATGTAGCCTCAGATTGGTGTCCAATCTTGCTCTTTTCATCTACTGTAGCCGAGGAAATGATAACTGGTTTTGTCACCTGGGTTACTTTTTAATGATCTGAAAGACCACAAGGAGCCGGCGTGTCTTTTGTGCAGTTCCTCATTCAACAACCTAATAGCTACCTGAAAAGGGCTTTCTTGAAAAGCAAAAAAAAAAGTCTACTGCTCTGAGGCAGAAGCAGCAATACCACACGATTCTCTGATTAAACCCTCACACTGTGCATATTACTGGGAATCTGACCTGCGTGAAACGGACTTACTGCTGAGGCTTCTTGGCATTTGCACTGCTGCTTTTCTGCCAACAAGCCGTGAAATGACAGATGAGTAGCCCTACATGTTAGAGTGAATGGCAAGGAAAGTGCCCAAGAAACTGCTGGGCCCCAGCCGCCTCCTGGGGCAATGCTGGAAGGGGAAACGTGTTTTTCTTTAGGGTCACCCTCTGTGCAGATGAACTTCAATCACGAGGAAAACCAAAGCTGGCACCACGGGCGGTACACTACTCGAGCAGAAACACATGGCCCAGTCTCCTCTCTGCCCCAATGGGCAGGCAGCCTCTGCTAACAGGTTCCAAACTTAGAACAGAAAGCAGGAAATTGTTCTCTCTCCTCCCTAAGTGCTTCTTAAAAATACAACATTTTAAACCTCAAAACCTCCGTAACATAATGTCTAAAAAAGCAACTTCCTAGGCTTCGGAATGGCCAGCACTTAGGGCAGGGACCTGGTTTTTACTGTGTATATGTATCCGCGAAGTTCTAGTTGTGTAGATTGGCGAACGTTTTCAGCTAGCCCATCAACATACTGATTCATTTTGAAAATGGTATGTGTACTAGTGTACTCACACATTATGTACATTATAAACATACTCCAAAGTTAAAATGATATCATACCGCTATACACCCACAAATAACAAAAACTTAAAAGGCTGACAAGAAAGCCAGTGGAACCCCTGAACATTATTGGTGGGAATATAAAATAACACAAGAACTTTCAAAAACAATTGGACAGTTTCTCATACAGTTAAACATGCACTCCCCCTATGACCCAGCAATTCACTCGTTGGCATTTACCTAAGAGAAATGAAAATACCTATTTACACAAGGATTTGTATATGAAAACCTGGAAACAACCCAAATGCCCATCAATAGGTAAAAGGACAAATCAATTGTATATCCAGTACAATATTACTTTTAAGCAATAAAAATGAATAAACCACTTATGCACATAACTGCGGATTAATCTCAAAGACATTATGCTGAGTAAAAGAAGCCAGATAGAAAAGAGCACATAAAGGTATTCATAGGAAATGTTAAAACAGGCAGAACTAATCTGTAGTGACAGAAAGCAGATCGATGGTTGAATGAGGCCGGTGGTGGTGGTGGGATGACAGGAGGGCAGGATTGGCTCTAAAGAGGCATGAAGCAAATTTGGGGGGTGATGAATATTTTCTATATCTTAATTGTGCTGGTAGATACATATATATATACACACACATATATATGTACATATATATATATATACTCATACACATATATAAAATTTATTAAAACACATTAAAATTTACACTTAAAGTATGTTTCATTTTATGTAAATTATTCAGTAAACATGCTTTTTAAAAAACAAAAGTAAATAAACTTGTATTCACTCTTGAACTAAAAGTCTTAGTCTGGAATAATGTAATAACAAGAAATAAAATGATTGAAAAAGGAGGAAAAGATGAAATAAGGATGCAAATCAGCAATATTTTATATTTCACTAATGGCATATAAAAGCCTATAGAGTTACGTGATTTAAAATATTGATTTAATATTTGGTGATAATGTAATTTAAAGGTCTGGTTCTATGTTAAATTTATTTTGATACTTAGTTATGAGGGCTGTTGCTGCTGGATTGAAAACATACAAAAATATGTTAATTCAAATGGAATACAGGCAAAATGAGTTGAGCTAAATCACAATACTCATTTTTCAACTGATCTACCATTATGCAATACATGAAATTCAGTTAAAACATTCCGTTTTTCTGATGTCAATCAGAATGTCTTAGAAACTCATCAGAAGGTTTTGTTGCATTTTTACATTTTTAAGAAATAGGTTTAAAATTACTAAAATTCTTCTTTTGGTAGGTTTTTTAAAAAAATGTTCCCAAGTTTTTAAAGTTTTGCAGATACAAGACTTTTTATGCCATTTTTCAGAAACAAAATCATGTAACAATGAAATATTTCAAACAACCATTTTCAAAACGTTCTTGCCATAGCATGAGTCTCTTTTGAAAAATAGTTCATCTCTCATTCATTACCAAAAGTCATCTTTACTTTGAAAGGGAAAATTAAGTTTATTTTTTCAAAAATGCCTGCTAGGGAGAGTAATTCTGACAGCTACTTGTCATCACAGAAAATTTTAGCAAATTACATCTCTTATCTTTAACGAGAAAATTTCATGATTCATCTGTAAGTGAGGCAGCTCTTCTAAGTACTTTGCTATGAAATAACCAGTAAAGGCTCATTGCTGTAAAGATTTTCAAGGACATTCCCATGTTATTTCAAAGTTGTAAATAGTCTACTATCTCTTTAAGGCCTTTTATAAAACAAATAAAATCCAGATTGATGACATCCGATAATGCCATTCTAAGTTAAGCTACTTGTCAGTAATAACTTGCTGATGTATGATGCTGTGACTGAATTTCACATGCAGACCTATCTCTGAAACGTTCTCTTTATGTGCATTTTAGAAATTCCCACCAAAGTAACTGTGTATCAGTGGTTGTATGTACACAGTTTTCCCATGAAACATTGATAGTGTTAAAGATCATGAATCTTCTCCAGTACATCCTTCCTTCAGTCGGCCCTCAGAAAAGGCGTTGTTCTGGTATTTGTTATTCAAACACAATCTCGAATGTAACATAACTTATGCTAGGAACATCTGTATGGAATACGAATGTATGTAGCAAACCTTCTGCATAGCATGTTTTTTCCTTAAAATCATTAATATCTTAATCTTAAAATCATGAATAATGTTTTCCTGCATTGTCAATAATATTTGCTAGCAGATGCTTGCATTTTAGTGTTTTGCTGTGTTGTTTCTATGTATTATTTCAGTCATTTTTTAAATACTTTTTTATCTTTCATTTACAGTCGACATGAAATATTATATTAATTTCAGGTGTACAACATAGTGATTAGACATTGTGATCACAATGTCTAGTGCCCATCTGACACCATAGTTATTATAATATGAATGACTATAATTCCCTATGCTGTACTTTACATCCCTGTGACTGTTCTTATGACTGGTAGTTTATGCTTCTTAATCCCTTGCCCTTTTTCATTCATCCCTCCCCTGCACCCTATGGCAACCATCAAAATATTATCTGTGTCTTTGACTTTGTTTGTTCATTTATTGTGTTTTTTCAGGTTCCACATATAAGTTAAATCATATTGTATTTGTCTTTCTCTGCCTGACTTATGTCACCTAGCATAATTCCCTCTAGGTCTATCTATGTTGCACAAATGGCAAAATTTCATTTTTTATGGTTGAGTAATATTCCATTGTATATATGAACCACTGCTTCTTTATCCATTTGTCTATGATGGATGCTTAGATGCTTTCAGATCTTGGCTATTGTAAATAATGCTGCAGGGAACATAGGGATGCATATGTCTTTTTGAATTAGTGATTTGGGTTTCTTTCAATAAATACCCAGAAGTGGAATTGCTGGGTCATATGGTAGTTCTGTTTTTAATTGTTTTGAGGAACCTCCATACTGTTTTCCATAGTGGCTGCACCAATTTACAATCCCGTCAACAGTGCACAAGGGTTCCCTTTTCTCCACATGTTCACTAATACTTGTTTGTTGACTTATTGATGACAGTCATTCTGACAGGTGTGAAATGATATCTCTTATTTCAGTCATTTTTTTTTTTTTTTGCCACAGCAAAAACAAGTATTTCTCATTGACAATTGGCTTTTATCTTTTTTTATTATGTAAGGAACCTCCCTTATAAAGGGAGAAATTTGGAAAACTTTTATGCAGAACTGGATTAAGTAACACATACCTTTAAACAGTGCTCAAAAATTGTTTTTAAAAGTTTGTCTTCATATCTCAGATGATACACAGTTTAAAAGTCTAACAAACCTGAATTCCTTTTACTAGAACAATATATAGCCTTAAGGTGGGCTTTGTTGTTAATGGTATTTGGTGTACATTTATATTTCAAACAAGTTTTCTTGGTGATTTGGAATTTTTAAAGCTGTCTTGTGAGAATAAAATATCTATTACTTTTGCATCAAAATGGATCTGAGAAGAGCTAGCAATGAGAAGGGTCAGGTCTGCCATTTTCTTGTTTACTTGTTTTTGTATAATGGCTATATAGGCATGTATTGGATGTCTTGGAACCTGAAAGAGAGAGATAGGGTGCTATGTAGGAGGAAAATGGGTGACCAAAGCTCCTCAGTTTGCTTCCCTCCAACACCTACACTGCCAGGCCTGTGATTGGCAATATAATGTGGAGATTAAGAATGTCGGCTCCGGAATCAGTGTCTGGGTGGAAGCCTGGCTCTACTGTTTACTAGCCATGTGGCCTTGCATAAGCTACTTACACTCTGCACTGTGGTTTCCTCATCTGTAAAACGAGAATATTAGTAATAGTACACCTGATTATCGACTCCTTCCCTCTTTCTCCATGTCCAACACATCAAATCTAGTCACCTCTCCCTTTACAGTATATGTAGAATCCATCGACGTCTCCCCACTCTCCTCCAGGCAAAGCTGTGTCTTACCTAGAATAGCAATGTAGCCGCCTAACTCATCTGCTTGCTTCTACCATTGTCCCTCTTATTCTGCTTTCAGGGTAGCAGCCAGAGTAATTATTTGAAAGTATAAGTCAGACCCTGGTGCTTCTCTGCTGGAACTTTCCAGTGGCTTCCCATTCCACTGAATGAAACCGGGAGTCCTTGCTGTGGCCTGCAAGACCATTCACACTGGCTGCCTCCTTCCGTGACCACATTTCCTGCCACACTTCCCCTCACTCTGCTCCAACCTTCTGGCCTTTTCTTTTTCCTTCCAGACAAGCACACTTCACCCTCATGGCACTTGCTCTAACTGTTCCGTCTTGGAGGAAAATGCTTCCTCCAGGCAGTCATGGGGCTAGCCAGCGCTTACTCCCTTCAGTTCTCGTCAATGTTGACCTAGAACAGAGGGCTTCCCTGACCTCTCAATCTAAAAAAGCACCTCCCTTCAGGTCACTTTCTATTCCTTTACCCAGCTTTGTGTTTACTAACAGCACTTTTACACCTGACATATTTCAAATCAATAGCCTGCTCGTCTGTCCTACCACTAGCCCAGTAGTTCTCCATCTGGGGTGAGTTTGCCTCCCAGGCGACATTTGGCATTGTCTGAAGATATTTTTGATTGTCACACTGGGAGAAAGAGGTAGAGGTCAGGAATACTGCTACCGTAAGCACCTAAAATGCTCAGGAGAGACTCCCCACAACGAAAACCTACCTGGCCCAAAATACCAATGCGTATTGCTGAGGTAAGAAACCCTGCTGTAGACTCTAAGTGGCGTGAGAGCAGGGACCCATTCTGTTGTCCCCTGATCCTCAGTACTTACAACTGGGCCTGGCACGTAGGAGGTGCACAATACATGTCTGTTGAGTAAATGAATACAAAGGAGAGTGTGGTAAAGCATTTAGCGTAGCGTCTGCAAATAGTAACTATTCCCTTTAACATTGAACATATACTTACTGAGCTTTCCAGTGTGCCAGGCTCCACACTAACTTCTGAGGATGTAACGGTGAGCAAGACATTCTAGGTCCCCACCCTCATTTTGGTGAACTTCTTGTGGACGTTAACGTTAGCTGTTTTTATTATTGACATTGTTTGTATCCGTCATCCTGGTACTACCTCAGGTTTGCCATGATACCATGGCTTTTTTGTTTCCGTTTTGTTTTTTTGATGATACGTTTTTTATTTTTCAGAGATGCTCTGGAAAACTTGGAGGGTTTAGGTTTGCTAGAAGCAGCCTGGCATGGTGTAAATAAGGACTGTCGAATTTGGAATCAAACAACCTGGATTGATATGTGGGCTGTAGCACGTAATAGGTATATCTGTCAGGATAGGCAAGGTTTTCAGTAAGGCTCTACTTCAGTGACACTACGATTTCTCAGGCCTAACAACCAAAAGGTTTACTTTTTTGCTCACGTACTTGTCCACAGCTATGCTTATTTTATTGATGAAAGCAAGTCACATGACCAAGCCTGATGTGAATGGGACACAGGGGAAGGGAAGAGAATATGTATGGGCAATAGGAAAACAGTTTGGTTTCTTCAGCTTCAAAAATCAGTCTAATTTTGTAAAATCTATTGGTCAGGCTTTGGGTTCCAAGTCACAGAAGCATAACACACATTGGCTTAAGAGAAGAGAGAATTTATTGGCTCACATAACCAGGCACTTCAGAGGAGGAGTGGCTAGTGATCCAAATGAGGTTCTCGCTGTCTTCCCTTCTCCCTTCTCCCTCTCCCTCTCCCCCACACCACCGTAGCTCTGCTTCCTTTTCTCTGTGTTGGGTTTATTCTCCTACTATTGACAGTCCAACTACAGGTAGAGAGGAAGACCACTGGTAGCCCCTAAATAATATCCTTTCAGATCCATGACTCAGAAAACAAGTAATCTTCTCCTCCAGATCTAAATTGAAAAACTCCTGGGGAAGGATTTTGGTTAGCCTACCGGTCCATCCTTCTGCTCATTGTTGTCAGAGGAATGGGAGTGCTATGGTTGTCTGGACCTGGGTCACATGCCCACCTCTGTGGCTGGGGTGAGGGAACCTGGCTGTAATTGGCAGCCTCACCAGCATCACATGATCAGAATAGGGGAGTAAGAATTACCCAGGAAGAGTGGGTCCTGCACAAGTGAAATCAACCCAGGACGCAAACAAATACCTGCCTTGCTCTAAATAAGATAAAGCATGTGAAAGCCTTTTGTAAACTGTAAAGCATTGTCCAAGTGCTAATTGCTATTATTATTCCTTTCAAGTTGAATAAAAAGCCCCATTTCGTAAATCTAGGGTAAATTAATGCTGGTGGCAGGCTAGTATTGTTCCACACACTTACTTAGGTGAAAATAAAGTTGCAATAAATAGGCAAAAGGTAACCAGCAAATTGAGTAAGTCAGTGACAAAAACTGTTTAGTATTAAACCTAGAAGAGGTGCTTGTTATTTATTTCCAAATGAGGTTACACATGCAAGACAACAACTACGGGGTGATAATGTCAAGAGTTCTGCAGTGTGTGTTTTCTGAGTGCTACTAGGTCCATGGCTCGGGGCTACGGGATATTCTAAAAGAATAAGAAACCCTTCCTCTTTTGGGGAAGGGTTTCACTCTAGTCACATCCCAGTAGCGCAGAACATGCAGATTATGTCAAGGAAGGATCAGGACAAATTGACTGAATTTTTCACTTTTCCTCCTGATGCCTTGACAGCCTGCTTCTCATACTTAACGAATGATGTTTAATTTAATTCTTGTGCTTCAGGCAACACGCTCTGCGTTGCAGCTGTGCATGGTTTGCTTGAAAGGGCTTTGGCAGCAAGGCCAAAGGCAGGAGGCACACCGTGACACCTTGATGAATGCATTCCTTAGAAAGGAAGCGCCTTCATAATGAAGTCACAAAAGAAATCGTCATGCATACATCCTTGGAAGCCCAGCGGCGTGCATGTGTGAGTAAGGCCAAAATACTTCCAAAAAATGACCCTGTTGAAGGTAAATAAGGCCAGTGCTAGGCAGAATTTTTAAAAGTCCGACTGTTATGTCTCCAGACACCATTCCTGTAGCCATTTCCCAGTATACATACACATATGCATGCACACACACGTGTGCACGCATGCGCGCGCGCACACACACACACACACACACACACACACACACTGAAGCCCTCTCTGTTGTGAACCCTTCTCTTGCTTCCTGCATCCAATGCCTTGTCACTTTCCCTGTTGATTGATCAACTGGGTTACTTTTGTGTTACTGAATTTTACCTTCTCAGTAGGCATTGCATTTTAGGCCTTGAACTATAATGTGGTAAATGACAGCTTCTGAGAAAATGAGTGCCTGTGGGGAAGGAAGGGTGACGTGTCTGGAGTCACCCCTTACCTTCTTGTGACAACAGTCCCGAAGGAATGTCTGAGTCAGTCTTTATAGCAAGAGTCGGGGACAGTGATGTAAAATTCATGTCTTCATGAGCCTCCCACTTCCCAGAGCCTTAATTGGCTGCAGGATTTGTCCTACAGCTGGCACCCAGAAGGCCCAGGCTCTTGGTCTTGAGCTGCACTGGAGATAATGAGGGTTCACTGACAAATGTCTTTCTTTCCTTTTCCCTTTATCACCCGGGTATTAGTTTGCTAGGGCTGCCATAACAAAGTACCGCAGATGGGGTGGTTTAAACAACAGAAATTTATTTTCTCACAGTTCTGGAGGTTGGACCTCCAAGATCAAGTTGTCAACAGGGCTGGGTTCTCCTGAAGCCCGTCTCCTCGGCTTGTAGATGGCTGTGTTCTCCCTCGTTATTCACAGGGTCTTTGCTCTGAATGTGTCTACATCAGGGAGAGGGTCTGTGTCTGTGTGTGGGTTAGGGCCCACCCTAATGACCTCATTTTAGCTTAATTACCTCTTTAAAGATCGTATCTCCACATTCTGAAGTACTGAGAGGTTAGGATGCCAACATATGAATTTGGGGGGGGGGGGGACGTTTAGCCCATAACAACTCATCTCGCTCCCCTTATCCTGACAGATGGCCTGGCCTTTTCCCCTTCTTTAACTGCCTAATCTAGGCAGGCCTGGCTGACCCAGGTCCCTAGTTGCCAGATGTATGGAGCCAGAGAGAACTAAATGGTTTCCCTCAAAAAAAGCCAGAGACAAAGCCCAGAAGCCCTTGAAGCAGGAGGTGAAAAGCTCAAAAGGGGTCAGGTGGTTATCAGAAGCCTAGGTTTAGATCTGAGGAGTCAGGCAGACAGAGAGGACACAGATGAGGAATGATAAATCAAAATGGTGACAGGGGGCCATCTGGGCCAGCACCAGAGTTAGCAGGCTCTATGTAACCCATGGCTGCTCTCTAGAAGTTTGTGGCATAAGAACCTGAGATAGCATGGGCATTAACCCCGCCTCTCATAGTTTATCCAAAATCTGGGCTTTCTCTTCCTTGCCTTGCCATCTCTGGTTCATGATCCTGTGACATTCTCTACGTCGCTTCCTTTGCTCAAAACCCCCTTCCACTGCAGTGTTAACCTGGTAGCTCCTACACGAGCTTCCAGATTTCAGTGACATGTCAGTTCTGATGAAACGCCTCCCTAACTCAGCACATTTTAAGTTAGCTGTTCAGACATCCAACTAGATTATGAAGTTCCATAAGAACAGAGACACATCTTGCAGTGTTTGAGTCCCCGCAGTTGTAAGTTCTCAACAAATGCTTAGTCAAGGAATGTGTTTAATTAGGTTGCTCAAAACCCTTCTTTGAACCCATTTGGCTTATGTATCCCTTATGTGTCTCTCAATCTCCTTTGTGTAGGGATGTGTACTCAGTGCTTTAAGAAGTATAAGCAGTTCAGTGAAATGGTTAAGAACGCAGACTCGGGCACCAGGCTGCTTAGCTTGGAGTTCACTGTTTATTGGCTTGGTGACTGTATGAATTCACTAGGGCTGCCATAACATAGTCCCGCAGACTGGATGACTTAAGTACAAACATATTGCCCCCCAGGTCTGCAGGCTAGAAGTCCGAGACCAAGGTGTTGTCAGGGCTGGTTCCTTCTGAGGGCTGTGCGTGGAAATCTGTTCCAGGCCTCTCTCCCACCTTCTGGTGGCTTTGCTGGAATTTTTGGTGTTCCTCGGCTTCTGCTGTATCACCCCAATCTCTGTCTCCATCTCCAACTGGTGTTCTCCCTGTCTGTGTGATTGTGTCCAAATTTCCCTTTTTTTTAAGGAGGCCAGTCACATTGGATTAGGGGCCACCCTACTCCAGTATGATATCTACCTAATTATATCTGCAATGACTCTATTTTCAAATAAGGTCACATTCTGAGGTACTGGGAATTGGGACTTCAACCACATTAGTTTGGGGAGGGGGGTCAAGGGACCACACATTCAACCCATAACAGTGACCCTTGGCAAATTGCCTAGTTTCAATATCCACATTAGTAAAATAGAATAAAAATATAGCCTACCTTATAGGGAGGTTGTGTGGTTAAATGAATTAATATATGCAAAGTAGTTAAAATAGTGGATGACACTATAAGTAAGCCCCGCATCAATACTAGCCATGATTATTGGCTGTGTATATGTTTATCTCCTTCACCAACCTGTTGTGGTGGGAACTCGGCTTGGTCAGATTTCTAATGGCATCACATCATATATAGTGCAACACAGAGCAGAGTACCTTGTGCCTGATACATAATCTTTGACGTGAATTGATGAAACTAAACAAAAGTCAAGGTGATCTGGGCTGAAGTTGAAAATCCGTCTGGATTTGTGAGATAGTGGACTTGGTAGATTATACTTCATCATGCCATTTACTTTGTTGCGTCCCAGAGGCTTGCCCTGGGAGGAATTTGAAACCCCTCCTCTTTCGTGGTCTCTTCCTGAGGTTTCTTGCTTTCTTAGAAATGCTTAGAGGATTTGGTATTACATACCGTGTTTCCCCCAAAAAGAGACTTAGCCGGACAATCAGCTAATGTGTCTTTGAAGACACATTAGAGCCGATTGTCCGGCTAGGTCTTATTTTTGGGGAAACGTGGTAGACAAATGCTGTTTTGTCTTCAGGTATAGAGAGAACATTCAGCCTGAGCATCTTACCTTTAGTTAGTGGCCTAATTGAATGCTGCAGTTCTGTGGTTCTCTACTCAGTTGTGATATTATCAGTGCAAACAGGAAAAAGAAAGCAAGAGCAATGTGATATTTCTTCGTCGGAGGCCTGGGTGGGCCATCTGGCAATCTTTAAATCTGGGTGCCAGATTGAATAACATGCTTTGGGTGATTTTTTAAATGTATTATTCAGGGGAGATGTTGTTTTAACCTCTGTACTTCACACCACCTCCTGGCTGATGGAAATCTTTTCTCTCCTTTGCTTGAAAATCATGTGGAGCACAGCCCAGTAGAGACTAATAAATCAGCGTGAGAATTTCTCAGCTGGTCTGAACAGCAACTAATGATGGAAAAGGTGGTTGAATTATTCCTATAGAGTCGGGACAAGGAAACGATGTGCAAGTGTCTTTCCGCAAATACATGAGGCACAGTCTGGCTCCTGACTGATGCAGCAACTCGGATGTTCCTCTCATTCCAGCAGCAGTGGAGGGCCTCTCCACACGGGAGTCCAGATGCTGGAATGAGAAAATACCCGTGTCGGGGACAGTGAGCTCAGCTTCTGGCCTTGACTGGGTTGCTTATTGGTTTCTTGAAATTGACAAGTCACATCACTTTTCTGTGCCTCACTTTCCTCTTTTGTACAAAGAGGTCATTGAACTATAACTGTGATCTCTGAAGTTCCTTCTATGCTTTTACTTCCTCCATCACATTTTATAAACCTATAGACCCCGAGTCTTCTGACTCCAGGCCAAATGGTTACAATCACTCTTGTTTCTGACAACCCACCCTTTCATTACTCTCATGGAGCTCAGGGCCAGTATCTGTATATTCTAAATTGCATTGTCTCAAACTGAATTCAAGGCTTGAGTGAGAGCCCGAGCCTGTTTTAATAAGCGAATCATAAGAAACAAGGAACATGTGAGTTCAACTCTATTTCTTTTTTTTCCTTTCTTTTTCTTTTCTTTCTTTTTTTTTTTTAAAGATTTTATTGGGGAAGGGGAACAGGACTTTGTTGGGGAACAGTGTGTACTTCCAGGACTTTTTTCCAAGTCAAGTTGTTGTCCTTTCAATCTTAGTTGTGGAGGGTGCCGTTCAGCTTCAAGTTGTCCTTTCAGTCTTAGTTGTGGAGGGTGCAGCTCAGCTCCAGGTCCAGTTGCTGTTGCTAGTTGCAGGGGGTGCAGCCCACCATCCCTTGCGGGAGTTGAACTGGCAACCTTGTGGTTGAGAGGACACACTCCAACCAACTGAGTCATCCAGGAGGCAGCTCAGCTCAAGGTGCCGTGTTCAATCTTAGTTGCAGGGGGCAGAGCCCACCATCCCTTGAGGGACTCAAGGAATTGAACTGGCAACCTTGTGGTTGAGAGCCCACTGGCCTATGTGGGAATCAAACCGGCAGCCTTCAGAGTTAGGATCCCGGAGCGCCAACCTCCTGAGCCACCAGGCCAGCCCCTCAACTCTATTTCTTAACACTGAGAAATTATCTGAATGGCTCAGCAAAGAAGTGTCCCCACATGTAAGATAGAAGACTGTTCATCATCCTTGCCCATGTGTGTTAAAGGAAAACTATTACAACATTTCTGACACTAAATATGTGGGCTTTTTCTCCAACCAATTTTCCAATTCTATGGACTCCAACTGGGCATCATATAATTTAATTCAATTCTGACACTAACTATCTGGAGTTAGTGACAGATTCTACAGGTATAAGGGCTCAGTGCCACAAAACTGCTCTCACTTCAGACACCGGTCACACTTCTGTCCATCTCGGCTACTAAGTCAGGGCTTCCCACAAACTCACTCAGATTCAATAATTTGCTAGAACAGCTCACAAGATTCAAGGAAACATCTACTTACATTTATAGATTTATCATAAAGGGTATTATAAAGGATACAGATTAACAGCCAAGGAAAAAGGTAGGCAGGGAGAAGTCCGGAAGGGTCCCCTGTGCAGGAGCTCCTGTCCCCATGGAGTCGATGTGTGCTGCCCTCCTAGCACAGGGATGTAGTCACCAACCCAGAAGTTCTCTGAACCCTGTTTAGGGATTTTGATGGATTTATGGATTTTTATGCAGACTTCATCGGGTAGGCATGATGGATTATTAACTCAATCTCCATCCCCTCTTTGTCCCCAGAGGTGGTGGGGGGGGGGGGTGAGGTGCTGAAATTTCCAAGCTTCTCATCATGGCTTGATCTCGCTGGTGACTAACGGCCCCCATCCTGAAGGTGTCTGGAGTGCACCAGCAGTCTTCTCACTAGAACAAAAGATGCATCTATCACCCAGGAAATTCTAAGGGATTTAGCAGCAGTGTATAACACGCCCCCATCACCTCTATCACTCAGGAAATTACAAGTGTTTTAGGAGCTTTGTGTCCGGAACCAGTGGCAGAGACCAAATATACGTGTTTCTTACTATGTCACAGTGTCTTTGTGAAGTCTTGGAATAAAACATAAATCAGAGACAAGGAAATATAAAGAGTGAAAAGTATCCCTGGACCTCACCTTTAACTCAATGCTTCTTAGCAGGAGGATGGAGGTCATTTATAACCGACAGAAACAGGTGAAGGGTCTCCCAGAAAAAGTCAACAGGTCACTAACTGAAAGAGCTTGCTGGAACACCCTGAGGGGCTAACAAGTCAGTCATGGCACCAACTGGCCGAGCATGACATTTTCCTTGGCAAGCTGAACTCAGGCAGTGTGTGGTTTGGGGTCATCTTGGCAGAAAGATCCTTTGTAAGGGTACAGTGATCCGGGTGACTCTGCCCAAACCGTGACTGGGTATTTCTCTGAAGCAAGGGGCCATGTGGCCTGTGGAAGGAGCTCTGCAACACCCAGTCTTCCTAAACTAATCCCTGTAAGAAGAGAGGCGGGTAGGGAAGAAGAACACACATCAAGACCCAGATTCTAAGAGTCTCTGATTTTAAGAATAGAGTGAATGTGTTTTTATTCAGACCTACTTTCTTTTAGAGCCCCCAGTGTTTATTCTCTAAGTCCCTAATTGTGTTCCCTTCATAATGGAGATCTGCACGAGCTCTCACTTTTCTTTAGATCTGGTTTGGTTGTAACAAATATGTCCATCCATTCACAAGGCTGCTTGTTTGATCTTTCATTCAGAAATATGACTTTTTTTTTTTTTTTTCAAGAGCGGCTTTCTTAGACTAGGTCCTCTTCTCCTTAAGAAGGACCTGGAGAAAAGAAATTTCAGAATGCCTTGGCTACATTTTTGCGACATATGCATTTTATCAGCCCTCACTACACAGGAGTGATTCCATTTCCTCCTCTGCTTTCTCTTCACAGCTCTGCAGAGCTGGCTGCGGATCAGGCCTCTAGATATTCCCAAGTCACTGGTTGCTCTCAAAGCCAAGGATGGGCTAATTAGCTGAATTTCACATTTGAGGGAAAACCATATGAGAAGATGAAACACTGAGGTTTTGTAAAACCTAAGAGAGTTTTTATACTCAGATAACATTTGGTGGAAAATAAAACCCAAATAACCCTAATTTCCGTCATGTTTAAATACTTCAAATGTTGGTTTGTAAGAATTATTTTATGGACATTTAAAGTTTTTTTTCTTTCCGGCAAAGCTCCTCACTTTGTTTTGGCCTATAACCCGTTTACTTGTGTTCTTTTTCTAACTTCTAAATCAGGTAAACCAAGTATATAATTTATCAGTCATTTATATATATTGAAAGTTTTAACTTCACATACTCCTTTGGTGTAAATTTTAAAATCACTTTTGCTATTAAAAAAAACACACCTCAGTTTGCACAAGACTATTTTAAGTGGCTAATTGCTATAAAGAAACAGTAACCTTGATGGAATGATTTAATCATTTTGAATTTCAATTTTCATATCTATAAAGTGGAAATAATAATGCCTCTCTTACGATATTGTGTAGTAGATATGAGATCGTAAATTGGACATACATTGTGAGAGGTAAGGGTCTAATATTATCGTTGATTTAACTAAAAGCAAAGCCATCAAAATATCATATAAATGCAGTCTAATCATATAACCTAACTATAACTATAGTTATATAATCAAATAGCTACATACTATTGATACATCTGCCCTGAGGAGGCAAATCAAAATTAAATTTTTTAATTGACATACTAATATTTAGGATTCCTCTAGAGCTCAGAATTACACTGGACACTCACAGCCCTCTGTACTGTGAAGAATGCTCATGGATGGAAAAACATTTCCCCAAAGGGAAATTTCCTCATTTGTGCAAAGGGTGGTGTAGACAGGAGACTTCACCCTCCACACAAGTTCTCCACTACCTCATGCTCCTTAGTTGCCCACCGTGACCCAGGTATAAATAACAAAAGGGTGGAAATTGATGTGAGTGCTCAGACTATGTGGTTCCCTTATGACTGTTGTGGTTGAGAGCCCTCTTGGGCTGAGCAAGACACCCAACATTTATCTGTTAGTTCATCTCCATGTAACAGAAAACCCAGATTAACGCTGATGTAAACACATGGAACTTTTCTATCTCATTGGAAAAGTCTGATGGAGGGAACCTAAGGCATTTTAGCAGCTCCACAAAATTCATAGGGCCCCAGGCTCCTTGTGTCTTCCTGCTACATTATCCTGGTATGTGGTTTATCTCATGAAAGTTACCCCAGTATCCAAGATGGTTGCTAGAGCTTCAGCCAACAAATACATGTTCTCGGCAATAGGATGGAAACAGAGAGGACTCAGTAAAATGTCTCCCCCTAGCTTTGTCTCCCCTTTTTAAGGAACCTTCTTGGACGTCCCTCCCAACAATTCATGCTTACATCTCATAGGCCCGAACTTAAGTCAGTTAGCCACACTTGTCTGCAAGAGAAGCTGGGAAATATAGTATTTTAGTTTGTACTTTGTTGCCTCCAGTAATATAGGCATTTTATTAGTAAAATAAAAGGCTAGAATGGACTTAGATAGGCAACTACCATATTTCCTCGAAAATAAGACCTAGCCAGACAATCAACTCTAATTCATCTTTTGGAGCAAAAATTAATATGAGACCCAGTATTATATTATAGTATATTACATTATATTACATTATACCCAGTCTTATAGTAAAATAAGACCTGGTCTTATGTTATATATAACATAACATAATATATAATAATATATATAACATAAGACCGGGTCTTATGTTGTATATAACATAACATAATGTATAATAATTATTATATATAACATAAGACCGGGTCTTATTTTACTATAAGACTGGGTGTAATGTAATGTAATGTAATTACATAGTAAAATAAGATCGAGTCTTATGTTAATTTTTGCTCCAAAAGATGCATCAGAGTTGATTGTCCAGCTAGGTCTTATTTTCGGGGAAACACGGTAACAGTTGTCACACAAAGTATAAATTTGTATGGCTTCTGGGGAAAAATAAGGGAATACCTGTGGTCAAGGAGAATTGCTACCTGGTGACCTGACCAACTGTCTACATTGCAGTCCCATTTCTTCTGCAAACTGAGGCTTGAAATTATTTAATTTGACCGAGATTCCTAGAAAATGGAGAAGCAGAGACTTGAACTCAGGTCTGTTATCTCAGAAGCAAGGACTCTTAACTAACGTGCTATACAACATCACGCATACAAGAGAAGGAAAAAGGAAGAGGGGGAAAAAGTCATGAAAAGGTGACAGAATAAATCATGTCCCAGAACTAAAGTGAAAATGGTGTGTTAAAATGCTAAAAGATCATTTTTTAAAAAGTCATGACTGTCATACAAATATTAAATGAACATGTGCCAAGTATTTCATTTAACTTATTAATAGATGAACTAGTAAGATATTAAACCTGTTCAAAGGAGAATTCAGAGAATCCATAGAGATAGGCAATGAGGAATGCTGAAAACATTTACAAATAGATGCAAGACTGGTCTATCCACAGGGCAATAGTCAGTTGCATTCAACCTGATATAATTCCTTTTTATTTCTGAGGACAGAATTACTTGCGTCATCATCAGTTTTTCTTATAGAGTTGTAAAATGCTTGAAGACACCGAAAGGCAAAAATAACCTGAAAGGGTATGCTAGATAGGACGCTCAGTAACGTTCCCATCCATTTTAAAGTCTCATAATTTAAAAACATTTTCCTTGTTGGCCAATATGCCAGCATTTAGAGAGATATAAAGAATATCCCTCAAATTCCTTTTAACCACTTACTCGCTATTTATCTTCTGCTACCAGAGGACCAGCGTAGAGATTGAAAGGGCAAAGGATGATTTTTTTTTTTGTCTTTGAACTGTACCTGTGTGTTGGTAATAACTTTACAAACTAGGATGGGAACTGAATTCCAAGGGCTGCTATATCACCTTCGGTGAGGTAATTAACAAACACTTATTGGATGTCTTCGAAGTGCCAGATACTCCGCTACATGAGCAAAGTAGACATGGCACCTGCTGTCAGATATTTAGTCTAAGAGAGAAAGTTTACCTTCTAATAGAGGGGAAATAAGCTGGTTAATAGGATGTACAAAGGCACAACCCTCTTGCCCCCACCTCCACGTAACTGTGAAATTGCTTCTAGAGACATTACGTATTTCTTTTGGTTACTTTATAACTTGGTCAGAACATCCTTTCCAAGCCTAGACAGCTTGTCTGTTTCCTTGATGCTCTTCCCGTTTTTGAGCATTCTGGAACAGCTTTAGAAGGAAACAACCGTGTGTGTTAAAGTTGCCAGTGTAGTAGTTCTTTTTTTTTTTTTTTTTTTTTTTTTTTTTTTTTGCTGGTGGCCAAACTATAGGATTGGCAGCATTTCCCTCATAAAAGTTCATGAGACTTTGTCTCTTTGGAGATTCTGCAAATGATAAGGGGGCATATAATTATTCAGTACAGAAAACTTCTGGACTCCTCTAACTCTGCCCTTAAGTCGCCCCAATGAGAAACAAGGAGAAAAAGTCCATTTATTTGCCTCTCTTTTCCTTCCTTCTGTGTCTGTCTCCCTCATCTGTCATTCTCTGTGTTTCTCTCTATGTGTGTTGTCCTCATTGCCCTGCCAACTCGTTCTTGTTTGCAAAGGGTTTTTGGAATCACATCTCTGGCTGGTTCCCCCAGGGGCCCATTTACTCTTTCTTAGCAGACTTTAGAAGGCCCTATTTTCTGCACACTGATAATTAAGCACCAGTGGCCCATGAGGGGTCATATGCAGTGCTCAGAGCTGTAATCAGCTTGATTAGAGGCAGGAGGCAGGTGTGTACTGAAGAAGGGAAAGGCAAAAGGGAGAGAGACAGCATAGATACCTCCTCTTCAGACCCTTCTCAGGAAGGAGCCACGCCATAATGCTACTATCACCAATCACCATTATGAACTAAACTTGACGAAACACATTGATAAATATAATCACTGCTGTCCAAGTCTGCCACTGTTTTGTGATGTGTCCTTCGGTTGGACACTGACCTCCCTAGGACTGAGTTTCCTGAGTTATAAAATGACAGGATCAGAACGGGTAGTTAGCAAAGAAGTTTAGCTTATTCTATTTAAGTAAAGCAAAGCCATTGAACTTTTTAACAGTGAGGTTAATATTGCTTTTTTAAATGTCTGAGCAGGTATTCAGAATTGCCCATTAAGGGATGGGGCTAAAAGAAAGATTGCCCAGGTATACTATTGTTTGGGGGACTGACTGCTGACTACCTTTTTTTCTTTTAAAGTAATAACTGTATACCTGGGAAAGGGAATCAAGCAATATAGGTAGATCTAAAATAAAAAGTAATCATCTCCCACTCACCCACTCATGCCTATCACAGTTTCTAGTGTGAACTGCTCTGAACTTCCATTTAATTTCTTTAGCTGATTGCCATCATAACTGTATATCATCATACGCATATTTCTGTTTCCTGAATTACCTGTTTTGGATATACTGTTGACTTGCAATATAACAGAGGAGAAATTTTCCTCTTGAGGTACAACTCCCAATTTTGTTTGGTTATATTATTTCTACATTGTCAAGGTTTAGAATACTTAACTAAGTCTTTGTGGGTTGTCTCTGAAAATTTAAACCCCCAGAAAAACATATTAAGTATAATGATCATATACTTAATAGCTTTCCCTATGGAATCAAGTAGTTTCTTTGGACTCACAGAAAAGAAAATGTTATCTCATGTCACTGAGCTCTTGCTACTCAAAGAAGAATATTCTATATATCAAAAATGGATAAACTTTTAATTTCTTTCCAGATTTCTTCATTCATCATTTATACTCAGGTTGCCACTGTTTTTTCTAGGTACAGTGTCCTTTTTCTTATATATTTTTCCTTTTGACTGATTCCTCCTATTTTTTTCATATGACATACAATTTAAAAACCTTTGAGTCTTTCTATGTCTAAAAATGCTGTCCATTTCCTCACATTTTTTGGATTTGGGCTGGGTATAAAATTCCAGGTTCAAAAGTCATTTCCCTTTGAACATTCTTTATTATCTGCTAATGTTTTATGTTGCTGATGAGAATTTGGTATCAATATAATTCTTTGTCATTTGAAGCAAACTTTTTTTTTCTCATAACTTCGAATGCTTTGGGGATCTTTTCTTTATTCCTAAGGTTGTCACATTTTGCCATGATGTACAAGATCTGACAATTAAGTTTGAAAACTCATCCTAGAAAAAGTGCTACATACCTCATTGCTGCATATCACTACTGTCACCTTCGAAGTACTTCCCTTGGGAAGCTATGTACCAATGTCAGCATCTAGTCCACCCTTCAAAGCAAGTTTGGAACTCTTTTTCTGGAATGGCCATCAGAGTTGTCATCATATTACAGTTGATGTCCTGGATGTCATCAAAATGTCTTCCTTTCAATATTTCCTTTATTTTAGGGTAAAGAAAGTCATTGGGGGCCAGATCAGGTGAGTAGGGAGGGTGCTCCCATACAGTTATTTGTTTACTGGCTACAAACTCCCCCACAGATAGCGTCCTGTGAGCTGGTGCATTGTCATGATGCAAGAGCCATGAATTGTTGGTAAAAAGTTCAGGTCGTCTAACTTTTCACACAACCTTTTCAGACTTCCAAATAATAAACCTGGTTAACTGTTTGTCCAGTTGGTACAAATTCTTAATCGCTCTGATATCAAAAAAGGTTAGCCACTTTATTGCAACAAGTTCACAAACTTAATTATCAGATCTTGTATCTTGACACGGACTAATGTTTAGAGCTAGTCCACCCTGCTACAAATTCAGTAGACTCTTTCAGTCTGAAAACTAATCTCTTTGTTGAGTTCTGAGATTTTTTTTTTCTATTATTTAACTATTATGTCCACATCTACTTGACTATTCTTTTATGGATTTTATCTGTTTGAGTTTGCTCTATAGTCAAATTTCCTCAAATTTATTTTACAGATCACTATCTTGGTGTTAAACTTCGGCAACTCACCAACTGAGTTATTTTCCAATAATCATATTCTTAATTTTATAGCAGCCTATTCTTGTTTGATGGCTATAAAATCTCTCCTTTCTAAGGTTAGTAATTTAAAAAAAAATAGTTATATTCTGTTTTCCTTGGAGTTATTTGTTCTTTTGTTAATTTCCAACTTTTATGCTGTTTTCCTCTAACATCTGGAGATTCTTGTTTACTCATTCTTAGCTGATGAGTAAAGAACTAGGTTGCTTAGTATAGATAGTTAGTGAGTCTGTGTGCCCAATAGGCCTCTCTCTTGTAAGGGAGAGAAGACCAAAGCCTTTGCCTAAGTGTAGGGAGGATGTGTTGACGAGTAAGGGTCTCTATAAAGTAAAGGGGTGTATAGCTCACTGGTAGCCTAGGAACCTGCACTGTTGCCACCATAAGAGTTTTATCCTGGGAATGGAACTTTGGATGGTACTCCCTCATAGTTTTCTTCACTCAGAGTCTGAAATTGGAATCCAGTTACCCCCATGATCTTCTCTGCTTCTCTTTCCAGCTTCATTATCCACACTTGACTCCCTACTAAGACATATCAAAAAACCAGTGCTAAGAACTTTAGCTGGGTATAAAACCCAATGATGTCAGCCTCACAGAGTCCATATGCCTAAAGCTGGGGATGAGGTGAAAGGGAGTGGGGATTAGCCCACAAGGTAGTTGCATAGGCTGCTTCTGCTCTTGGCATTTGCTGACTCAAAATTTGGATTTTTTTTCCTGACTGTATTACAGAAAAACCTTTCTTTACTCTGATATTTAGGGGTTCAGAATAATGTGTTCTGTTTTCTCCACTAATGCAATCCAGTCTACTGTATGTCTTCTAAAATCTCCTCAAACTTTGTCCTCCTCTGCTACCTCTTTTTAATGTACATGCATGGTAAGGTTTCTTTCTGATTCAAATAATTTCCTGTGTTTCTATGGAGTCTCAGAAAACAGAGGAGTCTTAGATCTCTGCTTTTACTAATATTTTTCTTTAAAGAAAAATCACTTTGCTGTTTTTATATTACCTTGTGATAAAAAACTAAGCAATTGAAAAATTTAACAAAGAAGCAAAATTTTAAACCAACGTAATAATCATCATTAAGACTGGATGAATAGCATTCCAGACATTTTTGTGCAAATATGCAAAGAGAAGAATAGGTAGAAATACTTTAAGGAAGATGAGATTATGTGATCTGTTGTATTTTAAATAAACAGTATTAAATAAAAATCAAACTTTATTGAATTTAACAGAAGGAAAAGACACTGAGGTAAAAAAGAAATTGCTCAACTTTAAGAGCTTCTTCACGCATAAATTGCTTTCTAAAGAATTCCTTTAAAGTTACAGAAAACAGTAACAAATTCAAATCATTCTTTTTTTAACCTTATGATAAAAATTCCTTTCTTCCTATGAAAGAGATGAAGTCATTCTCATATCTCTTCCTTCCTTTTCTCCCTTTTGTTATATATTTTTATGTTTTCAAGTTATGTTTTTCTTACTGAAATATAAACAAAATTCGTGCATTTTTAAGTATTTGTTCTAGAATTAAATGGACTCATTTCTAACTATTAATCTTTGTGTTATAGCTTCTTCACTACCTTTTTTAAAATTTAATACATCTCTTAATTATGTAGATTCTTTTTTTGTTTTGGCAAAGCATTTTTTTTGTAGAAGGGTTTATGGGTGCTATATACCCTGAATTCTTTCATGTTGAAAATGTTGAATAGTACCTTCTCTACATTTAATCTTCTTTTGGTCACAATTTTTTTTCTTTTGAATTTTGTAGACATTGTCCCATTGCCTTTTTAAAGTGAATGTGACTATAGAGGAGTCTAATGCCAGCCTGCTTTCTTTAACTTTTAAGGCTATTTATTTTTCTGCCTGGGTGCCCTAGGATTTATTTTTTTCCTTTAAAGCCAAAATATTGAGCAGAATATATTTCCAAGTTATTATTACTGTATTAAATAGTCCTATAACCACTGTGTATTTTTTTTTCTGTTAACAAATTCATTTTTTTATTTCTGGGAAATTTTCTTTTAATAGATCTTTGAGTGATTTTTCCATTCTATTTTTCTATATGTCTGAGACATTGATTACCTTTATGCTGCTTTGTTTTCATCTCTTTTCCCTTTCTATTAGCTTCTTTCTGATTGCAGAAATCCTTTTTAATTTGCCCTTTTTGTCCTTTTTAATTTGCATTCATTATGATTATCTCAAATTTTTCTATTAATAGCATAATTTTAAATTTCTTATTAGAAAATATTTCATGCATACAGAAATAGAGGTGAGTATAAATATAGGGTATAAAGGATTCTAACAAAATAAACACACACATATATATATACCCACAACCGAATTTAAGAGCTAGAATAACTATGTATTAAAATTCTTGTATGCCTCTCCCAAATTCCCTTTCTTCACTCTCAGAAGTTACCAACATCTTGAGTTTTATGTTTACTGTAAAAGTTTTATATCGCATTCCGTGTTCACCACCAAGAATCAGTTCTCCTTCCAACACCATATATTTGACCCCCTTTACCCTCTTCTACCACACTCCCTCCCCACTTACCCTCTGATAACCACTAAACTATTGTCTGTGTCTGAGTTTTTGTTTCTTTGTTTATTTTGTTTCTTTGTTGTGTTCAGTTTTGTATCCTACATATCAATGAAATCATATGGTTCTGGAAATTTTTCTGTCTGACTTATTCCACTTAGTATAATAATCTCAAGATCCAACCATTTTGTCGCAAATAGCACTATTTCATATTTTTTTATAGCAGGATAGTATTCCATTGTGTACATATACCACAGCGTCTTTATCCAGTCATCTATCAAAGGATATTTCAGTTGTTTCCATGCCTTGCCACTGTAAATAAAGCTGCAATGAACCTCAGAGCACATACATCTTTAGGGATAAATGTTTTCAGATTTTTTTGGTATGTACCCAGGATAGGGATTGCTGGGTCATATGGTAATTCTATTCGTAATTTTTTGAGGAACCCCCACTTCCATAATGGCTGCACCAATCTGCATTCCCACCAACAGTGTATGAGAGTTCCTTTTTCTCCACAGCCTCTAATTTTACTAACCATTGTCACCCCACTAAGTTTTAATTTTAAAAACTTCAAAACTACAAAAAAACAAAAATGGGCTGGCCCAGTGGCTCAGGGTGTTAGAGCACATGCTCCTAACTCCGAAGGCTGCCGGTTCGATTCCCACATGGGCCAGTGGGCTCTCAACCACAAGGTTGCTGGTTCAACTCCTTGAGTCCCGCAAGGGATGGTGGGCTCCACCCCCTGCAACTAAGATTGAACACGGTACCTTGAGCTGAGCTGCCGCTGAGCTCCCGGATGGCTCAGTTGGTTGGAATGCGTCCTCTCAACAAGGTTGCCGGTTTGACTCCCACAAGGGATTGTGGGCTGTGCCCCCTGCAACTAGAAAACAGCAACTGACCTGGAGCTGCGCTGCGCCATCCACAACTAAGATTGAAAGGACAACAACTTGACTTGGAAAAAAGCCCTGGAAGTACATACTGTCCCCCAATAAAGTCCTGTTCCCCTTCAAAAAAAAACTACAAAAAATGTTTTAAAAAATAATACTATCTCATTTGGTTGGTTGCCTCTTATATTCACCCCAACAAACTTTAATTAAAAATAAATAAATATAAAAAATAAAAAATGAATATCAAAAAATATATTAATAATTTAGTATATCCTAATCATTACAGTTTATTTTTTAATACATTTGTTTTTTTTTAATTAAAGGAATCATACCATGTATTCTTCAGCAACCTGCTTTCCCCCCCCCCTTAAAATTCTGCTTATGAAGTAATTTAGGTTAACACATATACCTCTAATTCTTTCTTTTTCACTGTTGAGTAGTATTTATAGTATGGACATACCACCATTTATTCATTCATTTCCCTGTCAATAGTTACTTAATTTTAAAATTTTATTTTGTAACTAGCAATATTATTATAAAAAATTAGTACAGGTTATCTTGTACACTTGTTCAAGAATTTCTCTAGAATGTACATTTCTAGGGGGTGAAATTTTTAAGCTACAGAATAAGTACGTCTTTAGCTTTATTGAATCATGCCAAATGGTTTTCCAAAACAGTTATATATAATTTAAATGTCATATATTCTTTTCTTGGATACTTGTTGTGTATTATTCTGTAATTATGTTGTTTTGCTTCTTGATTGGTTTCCTTGGGTCTGAAATATCCCTTTTAATCTCAGTTCTGTTGCTTTATCATCTTTTCTTTAAATTCTTCTATTTAATCTATATTCTCTTTGACATATTTTTTGTACTTTCTCATTTGATTTGATCCTTGAAATAACACTGTGGAATGGGTACTATTATTATTCTCATTTTATAGGTGAAGAAATAGACTTCCAAAAAATTAATGGGTTTTGGCCACAGTCTTACAGTTATGAAGTAGAGGATCCACAACTAACACCCAAGTCTTTCACCTCCCAAACTCTTGCTCTTTCCACTGCTTTGAGATAGAATATAATTAATTGCTATATTGTATACCATGTTTCCCCCAAAATAAGACCTGGTCGGACATTCAGCTCTAATGCGTCTTTTGGAGCAAAAGTTAATGTAAGACCTAGTCTCATTTTATTATAAGTAAAATGAGATATCATTTTACTGTAAGTAAAATGAGACCGCATCTTACTTATAGTAAATTAAGACCAGGTCTTACTTATAGGAAAATAAGACTGGGTCTTACATTAATTTTTGTTCTAAAAGACGCATTAGAGCTGATTGTCCGGCTAGGTCTTATTTGGGGGGAAAACACAGTAGTAGAGCCTGTGATACTAATTAAGTTTCCAAATTGGACAGGCATGAATAAACTACACATATTTAACATACACAACTTGATGAAAAACGTCCCAAATGAGATAAGAACAGCAGGATACCCTGATATCCTTGATCTATCTTGGAAGTTACTGTGATAGTAAAAGGGTGAATTCTGCTGCTACCACCTAAAGAGTGTGTGTGTGTGTGTGTGTGTGTGTGTGTGTGTGTGTGTGTGTTTTAAGCAACTGGTACCAGTGACAGGATTATTGGCACAGGCTTTTGAAACCCAATGTAATAACAAGGAAACAGGATCAAAGCAAGGACGTGGTGTGGGTTTACTTGTACCTTGATGGTATCTTGGGAGAAGAGCCTTTATTTGGAATCTCTCTCTGTCCTGAACTCTTAGAGAAGAGCCAGGTCACAGAAAATACCTGTGAATATGGTGGGTAATGGAGCCTTCCTTCTCGTTAGGGACCTTTTCCAGCACTTAGAGGGACAGAAATTGAAGTTTATTTTTTCCTGGAAATGATAGTTTTACTGAGTTGGAGTTTTGAAGAATGATATATGAAATGACACAAAATTATCTCTACTGAGAATCCTGTAAACCAAAGATGAAGGAAGGCAGCAAGACTGATTCAAAGAATAGAATGTGTCATATCTGGAATTAGCTGCTTCTGTGTCTTGAGCTATTCTTGGTTGAGTTTATGTCCTATTTTCAAATATGTGTCAAGGAACTATATTCAAACCTAGGATTATCAAATAACTATTTTCATTGTTTCCTAAAGATTGATCTATGGGTGATCTATAAATGTTCAGGGGGGAAAAAACTACAAAGTATTCAAATAAGTTTGGATGTCTTTGATTTCACCAGGCCAAAAAGTTTCATTTCTGTAGAATTCCTTAAAGCCATTAAAATGCTAATGGACTTTGAATTTGTAAGAGGGACGTATATTATAAAGAAGTTACAAAATTATTTGATCATGAAGTCTTTATGTTCATGGACTCCTGGAATGTACTTTGGAGAAATTTTGCTTCCTTGTAATCATAAAATGTTAGAACTAGAAGGAGACTTAGTTTTTAAATTCTAATTTTGCAAAGAGAGAACCTAAAATTTAGAGTTGAGGTGATTTTCCCAAGGTCACGGAGCTTTTTGACGGTAGAAGAGTGACTAGAAACCGTAGCTTCATTCACTGGATCTAGTACTCTTTGAATCTGGTAAAAAAAAAAAAAAAAAAAAAAATGAAGTCACAAGATACTGTGACCTGCTGGCGGTCCTGTTTGCTTGCTCACTTCCACATACGCAATATGTTCTTCTTTACCAGTGAGAATAATGACTCAGAATTTTTTCCTATGAATCCAAAATTGCCCTCCTGACGTCTCATGAAATCCTCTCTCTGACGCCTTATTATATCTCTGATCTTCATGGGGGTTCAAGAATCTGGGGTTATTCTCTGAAAACTCTCCACACAGAGTAGATCTCATGTTCACTTGGATATTTTATCATATTGGTTCCTCCGGCAAAACTTAGACAGAAACCTTTCTTTCCAACATCTTGTTGATGAGGCTGTTTTATACACTGAGGATGTGTGGACAACATCACATCCCACAAGCAGAATTTAGAAAGGGCTTGAAATTTAGAAATGGAATCACCTTTCTGGCAGGCAATGGAGCAATGTGAGTCAGAAACCCCTAAAATTCCGTACCCTTTAACTTTGAAGGAAGTAGTGGGAAGTATGTCCCCAGGTTCAATTGTATTATTATTTGTCAGTACACTATTATAATAATGAAAAATGTGATATAACCTAAATATCCAATAACACAGGGTTGGTTAAATGAATCAAGGTACATCTATGAAATGCTATATAGCTAATAAAAAATGTGTTGTAGAGCTATTCATGGAAAGATGTCTAAAACAGAGCCTCCCAACAAGCATGCCAGGCACTGAGTTTTGATGATCTTTGCCCTCATGGGAGCTGCTCAGGATCTAGTGTAGCATGAGCTCCCAGCTCAAATGTCCTTTCCTGTTCACCCTAGGGTGTCATAAAAATAACTTATTTTTAAGTGTGTCATGATATAAAAAAAATCAGAAAACTGGTCTAAAGCATATTACATGAAAAAAAGATTATGAAGTATTACTATAAAGTATTATATACTTTTATAAACGGAGATACACTCAAATGTCTTCTGGGAAATATACCTGGCCTACATCTTCATGATGGGAATGCAAGTGATTTTTAGTTTTGTGTTTTTGCTCATTTGCATTTCTCATTTTTAGTGAATGCTATTCCTTTAATAAAAATAATACTGTAACAATAATAATTTTAATACTTAGCCCTAAGCGCTTAATATGCTTTATTTTGTTTTGGCCTCAAGCAGGCCTATGAAGTAGGTACTACTATTATTATTTTCATTATATAAATGGTATTTTTAAATTCTAGATTTGAAGCTATTAGGAACTGGGCAAGTTGGTGCAGGCAGAAAGGAAAACGTGGAAATGAGATATCTGAAAGGCAGAAATAACAATAAAATAGAGCTAATTGTCTGTGGGAAGCAACTATGAATGCATCCCGGATACTGAGGATTATAGTGTTAGTGATCAAAACAGAATCAAGGAAAGACAAGATTATATAAAGATTTTAAGGAAATTTAAGGGAATGGTTAGTTTTTAAGAAGAAGCTGAGGTTGGCTCTTGTCGATACTAAGGAGATGACAAAGCACATTGGTAGAAATGTTAGGTGATGGCTGGAGCTCAGGTGAGAGCGAACTTTGGACAGTCATCCACAATGGACCCATTGCTGAACCATACATGTGAATGGACTCTCCTGAGAGGAGAATGTTCAGAGAAAAGCAGGGTACCAAAAGCTTTAACCTTTAGGCCTTGTCTCCACATCATCCTGTGAAGTTGACTTTCATGGGTGGAATGATGATAAATGGAATTCCAAGGGTCCTTGTGCATGGGTAAATGATGACAATGGGTGACATGTTAAAATAGTTTTCTTTACTGTTTTTCCTTGGATCAAAGGTTACTTGATTTCTTTTTTTTAAAAATATAAGTAGAAAAGACATTTAATAAGCTTAAAGGGCACATGTAGGTGAGCAGCCACCCTAGAAGATAGGGTTTGAGGTGAAAGATACACAAGCCATGTGAAGAAGTGATCAGAAATTGACAACTGAATCATGATAAATTCATGGTATACTGCATTTAGGATGAAGAAAGGGATCAAGTTAATGAAAATACACAATGTAAGGTCCCTGATTATGTATAATTACAATGAGCAAAGATGTAAATGTCTCAGGGTCTCAGGGAACCACGACTTGAAAAGGAGTGTGCTGTGTATGTTTATGTTGGGTCATGTAGAAAAGGGCATATTTGGCATTAAGAAGAGCTATATTAGAAATATAATAAGTACATTTCTCTTCAAGTTCCCTCCTTTGAGTAAAGTCATTAAATAGAATACAGAGGACAGCAAAGAAGAATGACTCCATGACTGTAAAATGTACTTCTAAAGACAGGTTAATGAACGTGGTATTATATTTGGAATCAAAAGATCAAGGGATAATTTAATAAGGATCAATATCATTAATTCATGTAAGGTTATTGTACAGAACTTTTTGGCATCTTTATTGCAGGCAGAACAATGGGAAATAAACTGAAGCTATTAATAAAAAACAATCCCCCCGAAAAGTTCATGTGCATACATATACACACACAGAGACTCACCCGACTCATACATACACACACACGTTTATGTTTTTATAAAGAGTCTAGAAGTGTATGCATCAAACTACTAATAGTTACTATTTGTATGTGGTACAATTAGAGGTGTTTTTATTTGTTTCATATCTGTATCCTCTAATTTATATTAAATATGAAATATTTGTGCAGTGAGAAAAAATATTTTTTAAGTATTTATAGAAACAAATATGCCACTTAACCTGTTATTCCTACCACACCTTCAATCCTTAACCTGTAACACTTATTTTTCATAAGATTCTGTGTAACAATAATACTCGTACCCTATTTAATCTTTTTCAGATGTTAGTGAAAAATAACCACCTTTCAGACAAGATCATTGTTCTGCCAGGGAAAATTGAAGAAATCTCGCTTCCTGAGGCTGTAGATGTGATCATTTCCGAACCGATGGGATACATGCTGTTCAATGAAAGGATGCTGGAGAGTTACCTTCATTCCAAAAAATGGCTGAAAACAAATGGTGAGTTGGCCAATCCTGGTTTGAAAAATAGGCTAACTTTTCTGTAAAATTTGACATCCTTTCCCCCATATTTAATTCTTGACAGAAAGGAACAGAGAGCATTTTGTATTTCACCAATTCTTTGATTTTATCGTCTTATTTTTCCGTAACAAATGAGCTAGTCTCCCACCATAAAGATATTGATGGCAGTGGCCCACATAGTATTCAGAATGGACCAGTTCAGAATTATGCATTTTTGTCCTGGTTCTATCACTTTCTTCCTTCAGGAAGAAATATTTGACCTTGTCTCATCTGTATTACTAAAAAATAATCTCTTAAGCCTTTTCAAGTGTTGGCCTTCTATAATGTGAGAAACTGGTGTCTGCTTGTTTTTTCTGACATATTCCTTTACTATGTGTTTTTTTCCCCTGTGATCACTGTCTATATTCGAGATAAAAATACAAAGCCCAATGCACATTTGTGCTTACCAAATGTCTGCCTATGCTAATCAATTTGCATAAATTATTTTATGAAAACCTTACAAAGCATGAATGATGAGGGTTTTTAATTTATTTGAAGGGTTAGTGCTGAGATTCTCCGTGATTTTATACCCCTTTCCCAGGGAGCATTTGGCAATGCCTGGAGACATTTTTGGTATCACAACTGGCATCTAGTGGGAAAAGCTAGGGGTGCTACTAAACATCCTTCAATTACAGGACAGCCCCCACACGTCAAAGAGGTATCAGCCCAAAATGGAACCGTGCCAAGATTGAGACCTGGCTTAGTGGGAGGTACTATTACAATCCCCACTTTATCAAGAGAATACTGAGGCAAAGCATCTTGGCAAGGACACATCTCTAATAAGTCACAGAGCAAAGATTTGACCCCAGGTCTGTCTGACCCTGAAGCCCACACTCACAACTCCTACACAGGCACTGACTTTCCACTCTTCGCCAGAGAGAGTGCACATGTTCCAACAACACATTTTTTAAATCGAGATGTGAAGGTATCGGGCCAGTTTTAACAGTTGCATCTCATGAGAATTATTGCTTCTTGCCTTAATTGTTTTCCTTTAAATTACCAAATGTTGTGGCTCCCTACCTTGATGTCCAGTGAAGACAAAATAGCAAATAAAAGTGCAACTTGTACTCTCCAAGTTACTCAGTGTATGCATGTGAATAAAGCCTGAGCCTCATCTGTAATTTCCTACATGGTTCCAAATTTAGGGGTCATAAATATGCATTTTAAAAATTCATGTGCAAAAAAGAAACCAAATAACCTTAGGCAAAGTATGCCTAATGTCCAGAGCTTCGTCAACATTTCCGTTGTCAAACAGCCCGATGACCTTGGAAGCCTTGTGTCCAAGCGATAAAATTGAACTGTGGGAGATGACAGTGAAGGAGTAAAGCTGCTTGGGTTTCTTCTTCATGCCCACCAGGAAGAAGTTTTATAGTTTTATCTGGATTTTTTCAAATGGGTGGGTGCTTTCATGTGATGATATTTTCTCACAAAGTTAATTAATGTGCATCTGATTGAGCCTCTCTGAGCTGAGCATTTCCCCAGATATTTGAAGTGGATCTGAAATTTTGTATTGGGCTATGTATCTTTAACTAGACAAGTTGAAGTAAATACTGATTTTATCAGCTTCCTACCCTGTGGGTTCCTGAGGGAAGAATGATTGACTTTTTCCCTAATTATTTTTATTTTCCATCAAAATAAGACATAGTTTACAACATCAAATAATGACATGAAGGGTTATAATAAAAGTAGTATACCTGTGTCACATGTCTGCCTATCTGAGCCTGTTCCCCAAAGACAATCCCTTTCAACTCTATTCTCCGTTTCTCCTATTATTTACCTACATATTTTTATGTAAAGCTATCATATTGCTATTCTTGTCACTGGGCAGTTGAGAAGTTAGTTCTCCTACATAGCAGCTCTTTCACATCTTGACGCACCCTCCCTCCACCTAGCCTCTCAATATATTTATTAAGGTCCTCAATCCATTATCCTAATCCTTGGGGCCAGATACACCTCAGAATTCAGAATCTGGAAGACTTTGGAAAGATAATAAGAGTCATATACCATATAATATTCAATGCCTCCACTGGGATCTGGGGCATCACTCCCCAATGAAATACATTGTATTTCTGCACCAAAACATAGGACTATGCATGGCAAGTGAGATAAATAAGGACTTAACTAGGCTCACATCAGTTCAGGTCAGGTTTGGCCACCGAATGATATTGCAAACTCTGTTGCTTTGAAGAGCTTTTTGGATTTCAGAATTTAATATAAAGAAATATGGACCTAGATCATTATAGGCTAAATATTGGTTAAATCAATCATCAGTGTTTACATTATTATGACAATGTAAATGTTCTTAAGTGTTGAATCAGGCGATATAGTAGGTGCATATGATTGTGTATTTTCTCATGCAATCTTTTGCTTTTCTTGGAGCTAATTGCCTTGTTTTTTCATTAGCTTAGTTTTCTGTATAGCCGTGACTAATTTTGTCCATGCTCCAACAGGTCTGACAGATCCTGTCAGCATTTACTGTGGGGAAGGCTTCTTCCTGTCATCCCTCTGTCCTCTCCCACTCATGAACTGGTTGGTTTCCAGGCTGTCGCATCACTACCATACTTTGACTTTCCCTCATCATTCTTGTGCCTTCCTCTTTTTTGGTTTACACCATCATTTTAGCAAAGAATATTCTCTAACAGGTCTGGAGAATGGGTGCTTGAGAAGTTACTTTTTATTGAGTCTGTGTATTGCCATATTGCTAGGTAGAGAATTGTAATTTGGAAACAGTGTATACTCAGTATTTTTTTTTAAATTCAAGTTTATTGGGGTGACAACTGTAAGCAAAGTTACATAGGTTTCAGGTGTACAATTCTGTAATACATCATCTATAGATCACATGGTGTGTTCACCACCCAGAGTCAGTTCTCATCACCAAATATTTGATCCCTTTACCCTCATCTACTACCCCCACCCCCCTTACCCTCTGGTAACCACTAAATTATTGTCTATGTCTATGAGTTTTGTTTCTTCATTTGTTTTTCTTGTTCTTTTGTTGTTTTCAGTTTTATATACCACATATCAGTGAAATCATATGGTTCTCGACTTTTTCTGTCTGACATATTTCACTTAGCATTATAATCTCAAGATCAAGGCATCGTTCTCTGGTTTCTGGTTTCCAACATTGCTATTGAGAAGTCCCATGCCATTCTGACTTCTGAGCCTTTAAAGTGACAGTTTTTCCCTGTGGACACTTTTAGTATCTTGTCTTTATGTCTAGTCTTCTTCGCGTGAAACTTTTAAATTAGTGTGCTAGATGTGTAGTGAGTATGTTAAATCAGAATATTCTTTTTCTTCAACTCTTGGAATTTTTCTTACATGTCACCTTTGATGATTTCCTCTCCTCCATATCTTTGGGATTTTTATTAGGCTTGGGCTCAGAACATTCTCCTCTGAAGCTTCCCAAGTTTATACAAGTAATGACACATATTACTTTTTTAAGGTTGTTTCATATCTTTCTATCTTGAAATTGAAAAACCAACCAGCAGTCATTATTGTTCTGACAGCAACACATGAGATTTAGATGATGACATGAATGATGTTACAATCATGCTTTTTCTCTGACTACCTTGGAAAATACCCTAAATAAAACAATCTGTTCTGCTTTAACAGACATTGAGTTAAAGTGTGGGGCCCTTGACTGATGAGGGTCCAGCCCTGGATTTTGCCCTTCCACTTATTAGCTCGGAGATTGCAGCTGAGCCACTTAAATGTCCCTGTTCCTTAGTTTTCTCATTTATAAAATGGATATAAAAAGGATTAAATGAATTAATACATAGAAAGCCCATAAAAAAGTTCATGGCAGAGTTAACAAAATCAAGAAATTTTAGATATTTTTTTTTTTGACAGCATCTCACGTTTCTTAGGTGATCCTCATTCTGAAATTGGGTTGATAATTCATCTTTCATGTGCAGTTTAATAAATGACTCTGAAAAAGAAAAAGAGTCTACCTGAAATGACAGGAATAGTAATGCTAATCACCAGGTATACCTACGCAGGCATGCTAGTCTAGGTGGTCATTTGCCCACCAAAGAATCTGCCTTTTCCCTGGCGAGGTCGGGAACCAAACACAAGTACTGGCGTCCCAGCGTGGAGGGCGGTGAGCCTGCATATAAGCATAGATTCTAACAGCACTTGAAAAGATAGTCAATATGATTATACACGGACAATGTCTGAGAAGGGAAGTAATGTGATAGAATGATGGAATGTTGATTAGTTTCAAAGCTAAGTTGTTTTTACAATAAAGAGGGAAAAACTAAAGTAAGTACCCAGAATCCAAGCACAGGACAAACAGAAAAGAAAAAATAGCTGAGGAGGTAAATATGTCAGGTTGGATGCCTCACCTAGGACTCTACAAGCTTTTATCATTACACAGCTTTGGGACTTGGCTTTGGTAGTTTTATTTTTTTTTATATCCCCTCTGATCGTCTGCCTAATTTTCTTATCCTTGCTTTGAGGCAAAATTATATTTTAGCCTGTTGTGTAATAAAAGAAATAGATGAAAGAATGGAATTGGTGAAGTGGCAGGTAAGTGGACCCTTCAATCAGAAGGCGGTAGGAGTCAACTTGTGGGTCTGTTGTCTTTTGCTCATTAGGAATGATGTTCCCGACATTCAGCGACATCCACTTGGCCCCCTTTTCTGATGAGCAGCTCTACATGGAACACTACTCCAGAGCCAACTTCTGGTAATGTTCTGTCTTCCCTTCCTTTTCCTTCAGAGTGAACCAGAGTTTCTAAAATGATTGACCTTTGGGTCACGTATTTGGGGCGAGGGCTGTCCTCTGCACTATAGGATATTTAACAGCATGCCTGGTCTGTACCTACTCGATGCCAATAGCACCTTCCACCCAGTTGTGACAACCAAAATGTCTCCAGACATTGCCACATCTCCCCTTGGGGTCAAAATCATTCCCCCTTGAGAACTGGAATAGACAAATCAGAATTGCTTATGCAATATCAAACACCCAAAAGACTTCCCTGATACTAAAATTACAACAGCTTACCTTGCTTGTTGGACCTCCCTTCCCACTTTTCAGCACCCATTCCTTTGGCTCAGGCCTATGGCTTCTGTCAGAACATGCCTTTGTCAGAGAACATATCAATCAGTACACCTCGATGTAAATGAGTTGATCAGTTTGTTTTGTTCTTTTTGGAGTTTTCTTACTAATTGGCTGTTGGCTTTTGGGCAGTTCACATTACCCTCTGAGACTTGGTTTCTTCATTTGTAAAATGAGAACTAACACAAAACCCCTGCCAGGTCTAAACCACCATGCCTTCTGGCATTCTTTTCTGAGTCCTGGTTTTTATGAGGAGAAGGAGGGAAGGAGAATGATGATACTGGACCCATGGGAGGGAGAAAGAACAGATATCATCTGAGTGGGAATGTTAGATGTGTAGAAGGAGCAGAGGTATGTGCTGGCAGATGGATGAGGATGGATGCTAAAATTTAAGCCTTGAGTTCTGGGTGAGATGTGCAGAGTTGATTTCCTGGGTTTTCTCCTTGTAATTCTATCCCTTGGTGAAGAGGCAGCAAATAGGATGTGCTTTGGTTTCCTGGGTTACAAAACTCTATATGGAGTGGGGTCAAAGGGCTAAGATTTTTCTTTTTCCCAATCTCTTTTTCTCGCAAAACTGGCTTCTGTACACAGATTTATCATATTTCATGGCTCCTGTACTCAATCTGTAATTCTGAAACTTCAAGCAACACACTTTCCAATGGGGGTGAGTGGGCTTTTGGTGCATGGGGGTCAATGAGATGGGGGAGACCTTCATTATGATTATTGTTCTATAAGGTCATGCCAACTGTAAATGTTTATATTTTAAATGTGACCTCCTGAGTCAGTGGAGAACTCGGAGAGTTAGGAATGCAGATAGCAGAGTAGACCAGTATAGTTGGGGAGGTTGGTTGGTCAGTCATTCCTTATATGAACTTCCAAGTGTACTATCTGCTGCCATCTTACTACCTTGAGAATATTAGTGATCTCAGTGGACTGGCTAGGCTCCCCATCAGCATACAAACATGCTCCTATTTATTCCACCTAAAAAGAAAAATGAACAAACTTTCTAATATCTCACTTCCCCACTTGGCTACCACTCGTATCTCTAAGTCCCTTTGCAACAAAATTCCTCAAAAGGGTTGTCTGTACTCAGCCATCTCCAACTTCCCACCTTCAGCTTCTCTCAAGATAGTCTACCAAAACCCTCTTACTAAGGTGACCAGTGAGTGCCCTGACTGCCCCATTGCTAAATCCAGTAATCAATTTTCACTTGTCAACTTATTTAACCTACCGGCATTTGAGCAGAATTTGAAACACTTTTTGGCCCCACATTCTTTCGATTTTTCTCCTGCCTTACTGGTCACTTTCTCAACCCGCCTTCCTCTCATTGTTACTTGTCTCCTTAACCCCTTGATGTTGGCGTGCCTCAGGACATAGTCTTTGGACCTCTTCGTCCGCAGTTCAGTTGCTGCGAACTCCATATTTTGCCATAGCCAACTGCCTCCTGGACATCTCCTCATGGAGACACTTACCACGTCCAAAACTCAACTCCTGATCTCCGTGCTCCCATCCCAAACCTGCTCTACTCAGGATCTTTCCACCTCAGTTGCTGACAGCTTTCTCCTCCCATTCATCAGGCCCAAAACATTGGCGGCCTCCCTTTTTGTACCCCATGTGTAAATCATTAAGGAATTATATTGGTCCCACTTTCAAAATATATCCGGAATCTGACCAATCCTCAGTATATTCACTGTTCTCCCTTCATCCCAACACTGTCAGCTCATCTTGATTATTGCAATAGCTTCTTAACCCATCTATTCCCAACATTCCCAGAACCTCCCAGTGGGTTCCACCCAGTCTGGCTCCCCATTTCCTACCACGTTCAATCAGCTCCAGCGACACAGGCTTTCTTGCTGAGCCTCAGACACATCAGACGTGCTCCCACCATAGGGCCTTTGCATTTGCCGATCCTTCTACCGTGTTTCCCCGAAAATTAGACCGGGTCTTATATTAAGGTTTGCTCCAGAATATGCATTAGGGCTTATGTTCAGGGAATGTCATTCTGAGAAATCATGCTCGGGCTTATTTTCCGGTTAGGTCTTATTTTCGGGGAAACACGTTATCTAGAATGCTTTTCCCTCAGTATTCACATGGTCACTTCCTTCACCTCCATAACGTTTTTGTTAAACGCCACATGCTCACCAACACCTACCTTGACCACCCTGTTTAAAATGGCAGCCATACCACTCCCAATCCCACTTTTTCTGCTCTGTGTCTTTTTTTTTCTCTAGCACTTATCACCTTCGAAAAGATACATAATTTCTTTCTTTATTATTGTTTCTTTTCTGTATCCCTCCTGATAGAATGTATGCACTGCAAGGCCAGAATTCTATTCGTTTTCACTAATGTCTCCCAAGCACCCAGAACAGTGCCTGCTACAAGGCAGGCCCTCAGTAAATATTTCTAAGTAAGTAACAACTCCAATAATCTCAAGCATGTACAGAAATAATTTCTATTAAGATTTTAGTTAGTATATTTCCAATTTGTCTGCTCTTTTTCTTTACAAAATTAGAATCATACCATAAATGCCATTTAATAGCTTTTTTTCTTTATTTTTTTTTTACTTTGAAAATACCTCATTGATATTTTCTTATATCTTTTAGATATTCTTTTGCTCCAGAGTATTTCTTTTGTGGCTCTGTCATAATTTATTGACTCGTGCTCCAATGCTAGGTGTTAAATTATTTTAATTACTGCTTTAGTCCTGTAAATTATACAAGAATTAACACTAAGGTGTTGTTTCTATATTCTGTGAGAACATAGAACTTTATAGAATTCTGTATCCTATATTCTATAAGAAACAGTGCTAAAGTAAGTATCCTATTATAGAAATCTTGGTGTGCATTCTGATTATTCCCTTATAATAAATTGCTAGAAGCAGAATCACTGGACCAAAAGGTGTGAAGAAGGAACTTTAAAAAAAATTGTTCTTATATATTGCCAAATTGCCCTGTGGAAAAGTTTTACCAATTAACACTTCCACCAGTAGTATATGAGAATGTCTGCTGAGTCTTGCCCATACGGGATTTTTTTTTTTTCAATGCTAATTTGATTTGCAAAAAAATAGTAGACAGTTTATTTTTAATCTGCATTTCTTTGATAGCTGGTTCATTTGAATGGTTTTATTTCTAGTTAGTCAATAAGCACAGAAATATTTTTTCAAATATATAGTGATGAAAATTCCCAGCCTTTGCTTTCCTTCTAATTCCCCTGCCTTTCTAAAGTGGGTTCTGCACTAGACTACACGCGTGTGGGCCTTTTGTTGCATTGATCCAGAGAATAGGTGGTGAAAGCTTGCATGGTTTTTGTTAGAGAGGCAAAGAAGTAGAAATGCTGGCTTAGAAGGAAGGAGATGCAAAAAAAAACAACAACACGAGTTTGGGTGTATTCTGAAGGAGTGAGCTGAGAGACTGAGGGACAGCTAACGGGCTACATACATAAGAACGTCAGATAGAACTAGTTTTCAGTCCTCACCTGACTTTCCTAGCAACAATGCTTGGCACCACGGGCCCTTCACTTCTGGAGCCTAAATCGCATTGTCCTCCTTCCTACTGGCCCCGACTTCTCAGTTTCCTTTGTTGACTCCTCCTCCTGACCCAAATCTTCAGCGTTGGATTGAATCCAGCTTAGTTCTTAGATGCCTTCCTCTTTCTGTCTATACTCACTTCCTACTGATCTCATTCTGTCTCCTGACTGTCAATACTATCTTTAGGCTGACAACCCCCATAAGTTAGAGCCCCAGTCCAGACCTCTTCCCTGGAACCATAGACTTTGGGTGTCCATCTGGCTGTTCACAAACCTGCTTGGATGTCTATCAGGCATATTAAATTTAACATATCCAAAGACCAGCTGCCTCTTCACCATCAGCGCCCTGCCCACCCCTGCAAAACAAAAAAGAAACAAGCAAAACAAAAAACACTGTTCTACGACCGTCTTGCAATAGTCTCTCGACTCATTTCCTGTTTTAAACAACAACTGAAATGTTCTCGCTAATACATAATTCGAACCGTGTTCTTCAGCTCAGAACCCTCCAGTGGCTTCCCCTCACCTGCATAGTAAAAGCCAACGTTCTCGCAATGGGTAGTAAGACTACATGGTCTGGTTCTACCTGCTACGCCTCTGACGTCTCCTGTTGCTTGCTCTCTTAACGCTCCATTCTGGCCTGAATGGCTGGTCTCCTGGCCCCCCCCCCCCCCCCCCCCCCCGCTTGAACATGCGAGCTTTCTCCCACCTCACTGCTATTCCCTCTGCCTGAAACACGAGATGGCCCTGTGGCTCGCTTACACCTACTTCAGATCTTAGCTCACATTCATCTTCCCAGGGAGGCCATCCATCAGTTAAAAATTGTCATCTCTTCCCTCCTGGAAACGCTTATCCGACTTCTCACCTTGTTTTCCTCTATAGCACTTACTGTCATCAGCCATATTATGTGTTTTTACTTATTTTATTTATCTTCTGTCTCCCCCATGAGACTACAAGTTCCATCGATTGGCTGTTTTGTCCCCATCATCTAACCTAACTAATAATAGTTGCTCGATACATTTTTGTTAACTGGAAGATAAATACATTGATTTATAAGAATTTTTTATAAAGGATATTAAGACTGTTGTATTTTTTTCAGAATTTCCAATTTGCCTTGTAATCTTCTTCGTGTTATTTTTCACCACAAAATAAGTGAATTTTTTTTTATGTAATTAAATCTATCAATATTTTATTGTTTCTTTTTTTCCCCCTTTATTTGGAAAAGGGCTTCCCCATCCTAAGTCTGGTATTAACTTCCTTCTACTTCTCTCATGTCTCACTTCTTCCATGTAACATTTTAATTATTTACATTTAACTCTAAAATTCATTTTAGTTTAAGTGTGTGGTAAGCATATAACTTAACCTTTCTAAATAGCCAATGAAGGAGTTCTCTCTTAGTAGACAGGATTACTGCATTGTGATGTTAGCAGCAGCCACTTACAACATTAATAATTTCCTTTTCTTAACTTGATTAAGATTTCTGGGCCCTTATTAATTAAGATTCTGTAATGCATCTCCTGAGAGTAAAGCTGAGTCATAAAGAATCATCATTCAGAGCTGCAAAACTTTGTGTGATGGGTACTGCTGGCCGTATTGAAAACAGCTGGTGCAGGGGTTTTAAACCAATGCCTTTCAATACAATTTTAAATGTGTTTTCATATAAAAGAATATATATCCATAGAACCAACCAAGAGGAATAACCAAGTATTCTCAAGAAGTTGAAAATGAAGCTAGTTTACCTTATCACATTTGTTATAGTTCCAGAACATAAAGGCATAGGCAAACAGGCAGTAGTTGAAAGCTGGATGAATCAGACTCTAGAGGCAAGTTAATTGAATCTCTCGGAGATGCAATTTCCTTATTTACAAGTTAAAGATAACGGTGTTGTTGACCTGGGGATGGGAGAGTTTCAGCTTCAGCGATGGGCCCTCTATTTGTGTTTTGCTACCACAGTAGCCCTTTCGTCGCAGGGCAGCGTGAGGGTTCTGCCACATGCTGAATATGTCTGTCCGAATTGTGCATCAGAGACTGAGGAAATAACCACAGGGTGGGGGTGAATGGACCCCCAGTGTTATGGACTTTGTCCAAATCTTCATTTGCTGCTGTCCCCCAGAAGCCCTTACTAACCAGAGGCATTCTGAATTCCCTGGTATCCTTATCAATTCAGCCTTCTTATCTAAAACTCCTTTAAAAATCGAGGTAGTCTCCTTTCTCTAACATAGTTACTTTGTCCCAGAAAGCCAGGTCCCTCTGGAGAAGGATTGGGGCGTATTTCCCATAGAGGCTTGCGATGGCTCTGCAGCCCTTCAAGGGACTGGGCCTCCACTTCAGTCGTGGACCAGTGGTCTCTGCATCCGCGATTCAGATCTGGAAATTAGATCTGGAAATTGGGTGAGGGGCCCGCTCTTTCCACTGTGACTGTTGATGTCATCCTGCTCACCAGCTAGCAAGATGTTGTCGCTGTTGTTGTTATACAAATTGAGTACCATTCGAGGGACAGCATCTGTCTCACCTCTCTGGTACCCTGGGGTCTATTAGCAGCCACCACGGATCCCTGTGGGTCAGGGTACCCTTGTTACTACTCTCACCTTGTTGTCTGATGCAATAATAATGTAAATCTTGCCTATGACAGTTAATTACCGCTTTCTTGCTTTCGACATTCTGAAATCCCACCCGAACTGTGCGCGTCACAACTTAATGGCAACATCACCTACCTACCAACGATCTACTGAGGACAGTCACCCTAAACATCTCAGAAATGCCACTGTTCTCTCACTGGTTCATTCCCTGTGACATTTATGAAAGGAAGGTTTCCTGGGTTTTGTCTGAGAACATAGCCAAGTGGACTGTTCTTGCACCTTCCATAGTAAATCCATCTAGCGTTGCCACCCCTCTGAGCCTTCTAACCTTTCCTCAATGCTCTGCTGCAGGAGTTCTGGAATCTCTACCTCAGGCCCTCATGATAACCAAGCTTCAAAGTGACATTAGGAGACCATTAGGACTGGTGTCTTGCTAGAGCATTGAATCCTGTGTGCGCTCCCTGTCAATTAATTGTGCCCAATCCTTACCGACGTTCTTATCGTCTAACGCCCTTAAAATCCACTCTCATACGTATTTCCCTGGTTCTTAGCAGAAAATCTTAACCAACTTCTTTCTGCCGTTTCTCAGGTATAGACGTTATCTCCTCCTGGAATAGCAGTTGCACTTACTGCTCAGGCTGTGCTGGAGTGATCCGCCTGACAGCAGTGAGGGATCATTAGCCTGGAGGCAGACCTTGAGAGGAAGTAATTATCCTGCAAGGCTGGGCTTCAGGAGACGTTGTGCAGTCTTTAGGCAAAGGGCAGCTGCTCTCCACCGGCAACACAGAAGACAATTCTGCTTCTGCTGGCCTGAAGGATTCAGGGGAGTTAGGAAGGTGTTTTCAGGATTCTCTGCCTTGTCCCAGGTCTGAGTGCTACTCTTTCCCTGTCAGAGCCCCAACTGTGATACTTAAGATCTGTCAAGGTTGCACGTCCAATCTCCTTTGCAGCTCTTCTACTATTAGTGTTTTACTATCTTGGTGGGTTTTCTTTGGTGGGGGGGCTACTGGGGGGGGGTAATTCTGGTTTCAGGAATGTGGTTTGTCAAATTCTGTACCTGATTTTTAGCACAGCAGGCCTGGAAGTACCAAGGAGATAGGAATTCCCTTAAATCCTGCTAAGGAAGCCCTCTGGGTTTCCCAATATGTCTTAAGTTGGGAGTTGGCTGCCCTGAGAAGATAATTTTCTTTTTGCAGTGCTTCCGATGCGGTTAACAGAGGCTTGCCTGCTCCCCAATCCATATGATTATTGTCACCCCAAAACGTCAAGCACACAGTCACCATACAGCCCAATGCTTCACCTTCTGCGTTTACTGCATCCTGGTTATTAACCACCAGTGAGACCATTAGTAATTGTGATGAAACCACATACCAAGGGTTATCACCCCCCACTCGCAATGACAATTCTATTGTCATCAAGCTGATGAGTGATTCCCTCTTGAGGATCTACATTTGTAGGGCCACACCTGATATTGACTGCCTTAGCTTGGGTTCCCCAGGAATCAGGGTCTTAGACAAAGCTTACTCATATTCAGGTTCATTGAAGAATGTAGTCCCAGTGAAACAAGAATGAGGAGAAATAAGAGTGAAGCAGAGAAGAAGGGAGAGCAAATGCGAAAGTGCGTTACTGAGCTGACCACCACGTGGAATCGAACACCAAAAGATTTCTTGATCGATCCCTCAGGACCGTCTTTAAGAGGATGAATCAATTATATTTTAGGACAGTTTATACAGCGGGAGTGGGGGAAGTGAATTTATCCACTGGCTCTTACCTCCCCATTAGTCAGCTATTCACCCCTCAACACTAACTAGCCTGCAGTTCTGGGCTGTGCGTGCATGGGCACCAGTGGGTCTCCTGGCCCCTTACGGCCCAGAGTCAGCAGGGATGCCCTGGGGCAGAAGGGGAGGGACACCCAATGCAGGCCTGAAGTGCTGCACTGCTGGGTTGTCCTCATGTGGAGTCAGATGAACTCACACCTTGACATAGTGGGGCCAGAACACGTGGCCAAGGATTCCAGAGACAAGTAAGACTGAGCCAATCTGACACTTAAAAGGTGATTTACCACTTAAGGAGCCAAAAGAAAAGGAACAAGTTTCTTTTTCAGAGTGCTATGAGTGGATGGTATGCATTCATCATGCGTGACAAGGGCAGAGCCAATTGAGTGATACCAGGGATGCCACTGGTGAATGGCTTGTAGTCAGTTATTCTTGACAGAAATCAGAAGCCGTGCTTGCAAAGGACAAGGGAAGATACATGTAAGCAGAATTCTGCCATAAGCAAAGAGAGCTCCTTTCTCACACCTGTCTACTCTGAGTGTGCTAAATGTCCTGTTGACCATGGTACTGCTGAGAACCACATTGTTTTTAAGGAAATCCATTCAGCTGAATGGACAAGATGCTAAATTCTACCGAGAAGATAATGGATGGTTTGTTCCTAGGCTAACTCTGCCCCCAAACTGAAATTTCTACTAGAGTTTCTTTTGGCATAGGTAGAGTTTAGGCCTCTTGTCTTTCCCAAAAATATATTGGGCCCTGATAGTCACTGGTTTATAGAAACACTTTGGATCAAATAAGAACATTTCAAATTACTATGTAATACAACCAAATTTTTGTAAGAAGCTAAGTATATGCACAGAGTATCACAAAGAAAGAACTTTTGCAGGAATACTACCATGATCAGTGCAATTATGTTTGGATTTTCATAGGCCACTGTCCTTGTTTCATTGTATTTCAGTGATTCCTGGGACTGTAATTTCCTTTCAACTACCCAGTATTTCTTCTTGATATTTCCTCTGTTTATATCTGCAGCTCTTGAACTCATCTGGCATTTGCTCATAGAAATAAGCCTTAATTTCTATAGCCATCTTTTTATGTACGTTATGTCAAACTCATAGCTCTCCTGTAATATTCTGCCGCTGGGCCCATCCATACTCATCTAGGCCTGTGTGGTCAGGGATGTAGTATTGCAGTTTCTGGGTACTCAGGCATCAGAGCTGTCTGTTTCCAGACAGAATTGCCAAGTCCAGCAGACACCCAGCTCACCGTGCCCTGGCCTGGTTCTAATTGCTAGCACAATTTAGTTCAGTACTCACAGAATTAGGACTCTACTGAATTAGGCAGCTATTCATCAAAATTATGGTTATAACACATATACAGGCAGGCTCTTATTAACTGTTTTCTTTAGTAAAGACTCTTGGTTTTAAGTGACCAAACACCCAATAAAAAAATGGCTTATGAAAAAGAATATTACTGAGTTAACGTATCTGAAAAGCCCAAGAGCAAAGTCAGTTTCTCGGGCACAAATGGATGCTGGGCACAGATACGGTCATTGGGTCTGGGTCTCTCTTAGTGCCTCAGATCAGCTCCATTCTAGGATAGGCTTTTTTCTCATGGCAGCAGTGTGGTTTCCAGCAAATCCAGATTCATAGACTCATAGGTCTGTGTCCACTTCTCCTTGGCAGCAGTTTGATAAAAGTCTTCACTCTGATTGAGTCAGATGTTTAACCCTAGGTGCGTTGCCAAGGCCAGGGAGGTAAGATGCTCTGATTGGCTGCAGCTGAGCTACATGCCAAACTTTAGAGCTGAAGGCAGAGTCAAGACCATCCAAACCACAAGAATTGAGAGTGGGGAAGAGGTGCCTCCCAGAGAAAGATGTGGAACTGTTACCAGAAGAAAAGCAACTATTTGCTGGTAGAGCAAACAAAAGATGTCTACTACAGTTATCTTGACTGATCTACTCTTCCTTTCAGTACAGGCTTCCATAGATCCAATTCCTCTGCAAACCAGTAATGTCTCAATTCACACTGACATGCCTAGGAGTAGTCCATGGATTCTTATATAGAATCACAGGCTTTCCCTTACTTTCTATGAAAGAGGCACAGTCTGAAGCTTGTTTTTATTTTTAAAAGACCTGTGCACACACTTCCCCCTCTCCTTTATACTGTGTTTTTACAAATACAAAATGGATATACACACAGAACATGTAAAATATAACTCACGTTACTTTGCTGGAGTTTAAATCAGCAAAACCAGAGACATAATGAGCAGAGCATCTTTACAAATACCACTTTTCACAATGGTATGTCTCCATTCTGCTGATGCAGAAAATTGTCAGAAACAACCAAGCCTCAAGTCCTGCTATACATAAGGAATGAATGTATAAGAAATCAAATAAAGATACAGTTTGTTCCTAGACATGCATCCTCCTCCTGCCAGCTACTCCCACCAGACCATTCCAGCCACCCTCCGGTGCTGCATTTTCAGCACCGTGTGTGACTAGGTGACATTATTGGATCCTTGCTTTTGGTTGCTAGATCTTAGGGTTATATACGAGGTGGGACAGTTAAGTTCGCGAATTCATCCTAGAAAAAATGCTACATATCTCATTACTGAATATCACTATAGTCACCTTTGGAGTACTCCCCTTGGGAAGCTATGCACTGATGCCAGCACCTAGTCCACCCTTCGAAGCAATTTTGGAACTTTTTCTGGAATGGCCATCAGAGCTGTGGTCGTATTACCCTTGATGTCCTGAATGTCATCAACACATCTTCCTTTCAATATTTTGTTTATCTTCAGCTAAAGAAAGAAGTCATTGGGGGCCAGATCCAGTGAGTAGTTATTTGTTTACTGGATAAAATCTCCCTCACAGACAGTGTCGTGTGAGATGGTGCATTGTCATGATGCAAGAGCCATGAGTTGTTGGTGAAAAGTTCAGGTCGTCTTTTTCACGCAGCCTTTTCAGCACTTCCAGATAGTAAACTTGGTTAACTGTTTGTCCACCGTGTACAAATTCATAATGAATAATCCCTCTGGTATCAAAAAAGGTTAGCAACATCATTGCAGCAAGTTGGTGAACTTGATTGTCAGACCTTGTACAGTATGTCTTTCATCAGGTCGCATACACTAGATTGTTAGTTCTGGTAGAACATAGTACATTAAGATACCCAAAAGGTGTCCAGTTGTCAAACAGCAGAATAGTTTTCCTTCCCTCTTATCTTCTTCATTCCTTTTCTTTATTTTTGGTCTTTTTGAAGGAGGGAAGCTTTTAATGGGGATGAGTAGTTGTTTGTTGTTAGAATGAAGAAACAAAGATTTTTATTAAAATAAAATGTCCAAGTTCTGCTATGAGAGAGTGTGTTCATATAAGCCAGAGAGAGGAGTGCTTGCATTAGCGACACCCTCCACTGTTGGATCGGGAAGCCCAGTGCTGACTTCTACAGGAGAACCCACGGCTGCACCACTCTTCTTGGAAGACAAATCCGGGACACTGGTGGGGAGAAGAGGTGTGGGAGGAGGAGGAAGGACAAAAGGCCAAGGTGAAGTAGAGGAGAGACAATGAGAACAAAAGAGACCAGAGAGGGGAGGTTCTCCTGGAGGCTTCCCCAAGCGAGGCTCTGCTTGGAGAAGGTGGAGAAAATTAATGAGGTGGGAACTGGGTTACCTCCTCCTCTGTACCCTGGGTGTGTTTTGGCATAGTTAATAGTAAGATGGTGTCCTACTGGACTGTATTTGCAGGACTTTCCGGATGTTTGTATATATTATGGTGGGGAAGGAGTGGGGAGGGACCAGGAGTACCCTTGAAATTTGGAGGTCAGGACAAAAGAAACACATATAGACTCCGCCTTATGAGCTCCGAAAGGGGCCACAAGTTAACTTGGAAAATCAAGCCCACACAGGAGCAAACAATAGGACTGATCCCCAGCTTCCAAGTCAGCAGATTCATTTCCCGAGCCATCCCTCCACAATGTGTCACAGGAGACCCAGAGAGGTGCCAGCTCCCATCTGCTTTAATTATTTTATGATACATTTTGGGAGATTGAGATTTCTAAGAATTAGAAATATGGTCCAGCCAGAAAGTTTTTAAAGCCCAGGAAGTGGGCTCTTTGCCCACAGCTCTCCGTCTGCCCCAGGAACGGTGCCCATTTGCTCCACACTGATCGTGGCTGCTGGGTTTTCATTGGCACTGAACACATGAAGCGAACAGCACAGACTGGGCCCCTCGGAGAGCTATGGTTGTATGCAAAGAACAGAGAGCCGTTCTCAACCTCAGCCACTGCCAGGTAGAGAGCTATCTTTGTTCTTGGGGTTTTCTCTTTCACCTACTTGGCAACAATTCTGGAACAGCTAACTTAGTAATATTCAACCCTGACTGCACATTCGAATCACCTGTTGAGCTTTGGAAACAGACAAGCACTAGGGCTACACCCGCCAAATCAAATAAATTCACAACTGGGGGGATACAGTCCAGGCATCAGCACTTTCTAGAAGCTTTTCATGGGATTCTAAAGGAAGGACAAGGTTGGGTCCTTTTAGGCTCTCTGGGAAATTCTGTTTGTTTCTCTCTGTGTGTTTCTGCCTGACCATCCCTCCCTCTTTTCCTGTCTCTCTTTTTCTCCCTCTCTCTCCATCCCTCCAATAAAAACTTTTGTGATAATGACTTATTTCCCCCAAAACACATCCACTCTCCTTCTAAATACTGAAAATATTTTTTTTAAAAACACAATGTTCTGTGTCCAAGAGTTTTCTAGGATTGTAGGAGTTTGTTTTCAATACGTATGTTTATAAAATGATATGCAGCACTGTTTAGCTTTACCTGTGGGCCAGCCTGGCTCTGGCTCTGGTAGAAGGATAAGATTAGGAAACAAGTAATGAAGCCAAAGAAACTTGGGGGAATGATTTTCCATTTCTCCTTTATCGTTATTGGCACCTGTGCCTACACATAGGGCCATTTAGGACACCACGTTCTCCACTCATTCATTAAATAAATATAAAGAGATAGACATATACATTGATAGATATTTTCAGTCCTAACAATATGTGAGTCTTCATGCTAAGTGCTATGAACTGATGAAAAAGAAAATACTTCTGCTTTTAAGTGGCTAAAACTTGAATATTTCATCGTAATAACAAAGTTTTACATTTTTAAATGGAAATATTTGCTCTGACACATAAAAATTGAGTAGAAATTAACAGGGCAAAATAGGGAAGGGGGCATTCTAGGTAGAAGGGAAAACAAGGGAAGCCTCGGAGGTGAGACATGGGACAAGCCCTTCAGGATCTGCAAGTAGCTCAGTGGGGCTTGCATTTTACTTGGAGGTTGAGGACTGGCTGTTGACTTAACACTGTTAGTTCTTCTTATGAGGGTATCTGAGGCTTTGCCTCCTGATTTAGAGCCTTACTTTTGCTGGACCTTCCTTCAAAATCTAACTGCACCACAATATTTTTTAATGTTTGTTTTGTGTTTTTTGTGTTTTTTTTGTTTTTTTGTTTTTGTTTTTGTTTTGTTTTTATCTCTTCCCTGTAGGTTGGTGGGCATGGGGTTGGGGGAGGATGGAAACTGATGAATTGAATTCCCATCTGATTCACAGGCTATATAACACACACATCCTTATAAGGAAGCCTCTTTTCAGTGTCAGGATAAAGGCCTTCTATCGTTAGTGATAAGGCCCCCCAAGCCTTTCTGGAGTTGGGCCTGGGAATTCGAATTTTTAAGAGTCTCCCCTAAGTAATCCCATGGTACCACTGCCCTAGTCCCTAAAATGCTCAGAGAACGGTAGCCAGCCAATACTTAAACATCACTGTAACAAAAGGCCAAGCACTGCTCAAAGTGCTTTCTAGTATTAACTCATTGAACTTTTGCTATGATCCTACAAAGTGGGCTTATAATTAATCCCATTTTAGAAATAAGGAAACTGAGACCGAGTTCAGGTGACTTGCCCAGGCACATAGCTAGTCGGTGGTAGAGTTTGAATAAAGCTACTTTTATTCCACACCTTAGATTGCCTCCCTAAATAGCCGAGGCCAGTGGCCACACAGTACGTGCTGTGCAACCAGTGGTGTGCTGGTGAATGCTTTCCATTGAGGGGAGGAAGCATGATCTGTAGCATTTGCCGATTTCTGTGGGCCAGATGTCATGGAATCGGAAAGGAATGTGCACAATGGACTGTGACGGGCCTGCTGCAGTACAGACTGGACACAGCCGTCACTCACTTGTGACTCTGCCTGGTGTCTGTCAGCCACGACAGCCAATGGCATCATGAGAGTGCAGGCCAGTGGCTACAGAAGAACAGAAAAGGGAAATCTGCTTCTTAAAACCATGGGAGTGTCCAGAGGCTTTGGAGATCTAAAGTCACACTCTAGGTGGGGATAATGAGAGGGCCCAGGAGTTACATGTTGGGACTTGGACAGCGCGTTAAAGCAGTCAGCCGTCTTGGTGTGTGAGATCAAGTGTGGGAGCCCAGAGGCCTTCCTGCCCCAAAATATCTTTCTCAGTGACCTCCCCACAAGTACTTTCCTTTGCCTCAACTACCCCGCCCTTCTCTCTCTCCCCACCCCAGGTCAAGTAGAGGTCTGCAGATTCTGAGAGAAAACCTCCTTCTCTACCACTCACTATTGGCCAGTCACCCTTCACATGTTCTCACACTCGCTCCAGGCCTAACATAGGGGATCTGGGGGGAGCTCTGTGGCATGTTACACCTGTACTGGGCATGGGGACTCTGGTGAGGGACAAGACGCATGGTGATTCTTTGTGCAATTATCTCAGGTACCAGCAGTGCTTCTATGGGGTCAACCTGTCCAGTCTTCGGGGTGCTGCAGTGGATGAATACTTCAGACAGCCAATAGTAGTAAGTGTGTCCTCTTACAGGCTTTCGCCCCGTGTGTTTATCTGTTGATGCATTCACTCATTCATGAACCTGAAATACACTGTACTGCCACGCTGTGTGCTAAGCCATCACAGAAGAGCACTGTGGGTTCAAGTCCTCCAGCTCTGACCTCCCACCCAATTAAGAAAATTCTCTGGGCGGCCAGATGGCTCAGTTGGTTAGAGCATGAGCTGTGAACAACAGGGTTGCCGGTTCGATTCCCACATGGGCTAGTGAGCTGCTCCCTCCACAACAACATTGAAGACAACGAGCTGCCGCTAAGCTGCTGGAGGGGCAGCCGGATGGCTCAGTTGGTTAGAGCGTGAGCTCTCAACAACAAGGTTGCTGGTTCAATTCCCGAATGGGATGGTGGGTTGTGCCCCCTGCAACTAAAGATTGAAAACGGCGACTGGGCTTGGAACTGAGCTGCGCCCTCCACTGTTAGATTGAAGGACAATGACTTGGAGTTGATGGGCCCTGGAGAAACACACTGTTCCCCAATATTCCCCAATAAAACAAAAACTGTTAATTAAAAAAAAAGAAAAGAAAATTCTCAGAGAATGATACTGTTGAAAGCAAGAAGATTTGGGAACTGTCTTTCGATAGTAACTTCTAATTCTCCTGCTGTTCCGATCCACCCATGCATACACTCAACCCTCATATGTATTCAATAATTCACATCCTCCCCTTGCTTCTAGTGGCCTAAGGCATAATTGAAAAGGAAGCGTTGTAAATAAATAGCTGAGAACAGGAGCTTAGCTATCAAACAGATTTGGGTTTCAGTTGGGGCCCCATCTAGCTGTGTAACTTTGGACAACTTTAAGTTTGTATTATCTGAAACGCCTTTAGATGTAAGTAAACGGAAACCTCACTCAAACTGGCTTAAGCTAAAATTGAATTACTGGCCCTCAAAAATTGCAGAGCTTTCTTCGTGGACCTGATGTAGCAGTTCAAACAATGTCACCAAGGTCTGATTTTTCTATCCTCATCACTTATATCTCCATTTCCTCTGATTCAACTCTGTTAAAAGACAGGATTTCCCCCTCGTGGTAGCAAGATGGCTATGGAAACTCCAAGCTCAGATTCTTACAACTCTAAGTCCCACAAGACAGGCTGCCTTTTCCTAATAGCTTGGGCAAAAGCCCTAGAATTAGTTTAGATAGAGCCTGATTGTCTTACCTTGGGTCAGGTGCCCATCTGTGAACCAATCACTGTCTTGGGGCAGGGGGAAGTAATGCTCTGATTGGCCAAGCTGGAAACACATGCCACACCTGGAGCTGAGGGTGAACTAAGTTCCTATGGAACTTCTGGGAATGTGGAAAAAACAAATTCTGGATGGTCAAAAGGCACCAAATGCCTGCTCCAGAGAACTGATATAACCTGGTAAAGCACAAAACACTTAGTGGTTGGCATATAGTAACCACCAAATAAATGTTCGCTTTTATTATTAATATTATTCTCATGAAGCTCATGCCTTCTAAATTCTAACTCCTATTGACTTCAAATCTCAGGAGGAAAGCTAGACTGAAATCTTGCTTGAGTTCAGTTTATGCTGACAGAAAGATAACATCTTCATGTTTTTTTCCCAAGGACACATTTGACATTAGGATTTTGATGGCTCGATCGGTCAAGTACACAGTAAATTTTATGGACGCAGAAGAGGCAGATCTCCACAGGTTTGTACCAGCCAATGTTGCTCTGGATTTTTAAATCCCTTCTCCACCTCTCCCATCCCTAAGATTTCAGTGCAGCGTTTTACTGCTCATACAGGGAAGAGATTTCAGGTGTGAGTCACACATGGGAACGGTACATCAGTCCTAGTTTCATTTGTTGCAAAATAAGGATAATTGTGCTTCCTTCATAGGATTGTTTTAAAAATTGAATGAGAAAAATTAAATAGTAATAGGTTGTACTTATATAGCCAGACACTGTTCTGAGCCCTTTTGATGACTCAGTTAATACTTACAACAACCCTATGTAAATAGTACTATTGTTGTTCCCATTTTGCCAATGAAAAATATGAGGCAGAGTGGAACAATAAATTGCATAAGTTCACAGAATTAATGTGTTGTGAGAGCTAGGATTTGAACTGTTCAGAAGGCTCCAGAGTCTGTGCTTTGTATCTACTCACCCAGGCCAGTGCCGGAAATAAAGACAGGAAGAGCTACAGCTTGTTGAGTGCGTACTACACACTAGGTACTGTGCTAAGTACTTTATAGGTGTCGACTTATTTTCAAAGAGGACACTCAATAAATGTTAGTGTTTTCCCTTTCCCTTCCCTTGAAGAGACTCTGCAGTGAAGACTCGTTTCTCAGATGGTGCTGTGATTCCTCTTTGGACGGCATTTTACTAGTATTTTGCCCTTTTCTCCCTGAGAAGATCAATATTCATGTATTTTTCTGGGTAAGAAATTTAAGACCCACCCAGGTTACAATTTGCTTGGACCACTGAGGAAGCAAGGGTCAGACTTTAGAAGATGCAGCTAGCTAACTCAAACCGTCATCTACCTTGAGAACACAATGAACAGTGGATGTTGTATCAGTCAGGAAAGGCTAGAACATGTTGCAATAACAAAAAGAAACTTAAGTGGCTAATGATAAGTCAGGTGTCTTTCTCCCCTACACTATTTACCCATTGGGCACCAGTGTTACCTCTGCACAGTATGACTCACCCCAGCAATCAAACTGGTGCGGCAGCCTCTGTCTGGAATGATCCGGTTACTGAATAAAAAGAAGGAACGTGGCAGAATATGTACTGGCAATACAATCTTGTGCCTGGAAACGACACAACTCACTACTGTTCACATTTAATTGGTGAAAGTAAATCACGGGGCAGTGCCTAAGCTCAAGTGAGTGGATAGATGCAATCCTACTATATGCTCAGAGCAAGTGAACTGGCATGTGGGAACAACTCTAATAACTACTACAGGTCCAGCCAAAATTGACTTCAATTGGCTTCACTTGCTGCTCTCAGCTACCTCCTGAGTCCCAGGGGATTTTTGAAAAGTCTGTCTGTATTGGCTTTCCAGGGATGTCTGCTCATTTGTGCACTGACTCAACGCATGTGTATCCTATGGTGCATGCACAGGTACAAAGAGTAGTTTTCTAAAGTCTACTCTTGAGGAGCTAGCTCATAGTACATTTAGGGGAGTGCCAAAAAATGGGAGGAAATAATTACAATGCGATACCAACAAATTCAATATGACAAGTACAATGGAAAACTCTAGAAATGCTCTGACGGCTGCAGGGTGGGAGAAGTTATTAGGCCTTTGGGGTCACCAGAAATGCAGATAATATATAGCCTACTTTGAAAATCTCTAGGGCACTTTCTAAAATAAGTCTTTTTGGAGTGATGCAGCCCCAATGATGGACGCAGAATATCACTTTTTAATTGTGAAACACTTTAAAGTTTGCAAAGCACTCTCATATACATTTTTTTTTCCCATCTGACATTCACAAGAACCTTGAGAAGGGAGTAGGAGAGAGATTCTGTCACCCTACAATGAATGAAAAAACTGAGGTTGAGAGAATTTAAGTGCCTTTCCAAGGTTCCACAGCTAAAGCAGGTCCAGAATCTAAATTTTGTTTGATCTTTTCCAAAATTCTTTCTATTTCCACTTCATCTGCATTTGCCACGCACCATAGCTGCTTCTGCGTGATTTTTGCTATAGCTGGTGGGAAGTTAAATTGCCTCCCTAAAAAATAAGTGAGCTATGACAATGACCTTCTGAGCTTGATGTTTCCTTGTGATCCACTTCCTTTTTCAGAGGAAAACAGCCCTTGCATTTGAACAGCTGTGTAGGGGATCTGCCGCAGCCCATGTTTTGGCTCCTTGAAGGATGGTTGTCAACTGTGTCCTGAGTCGCCCTCCTATTCAGTAGTCAGTCCCAGCTCCAGAAGCTACACTCGCCCGGTGGCGTTCTGGGTCACTGCAGCACAGTGCTGTGGTCCTTGCTAGGTTTTGTCAAGAAGCAACATTCTCCAATGTGCATCGTCACCCTAGCATTAATCACGCTGAGAAGCTTGCTGCCAAAGCAGAAGTGCTGAAGCGACACAGAAAATATTTTGTGAATGTTCCTTCCCACTGATGTTAACAAAAGAATAACTCCAAGTGTTTCTTCTTTCTTTTTTTGTTTCCTTGCAGAGTAGAAATCCCCTTTGTGTTTCAGATGGTGCAGTCTGGCCTCATCCACGGCCTGGCCTTCTGGTTTGACGTGGCCTTTGTTGGATCTCTGTAGGTATCATCCTCCTTCTTCACCCACTTTAGCCCACGCTGTCCTCTACTATTTGTAGTCACACCTTTAAAGTTTTTAAAAATTAATTTCAACAACAACCCCCTTGTTCTTTTCCAGAATAGCCCTGCCTTGGCTTCCATCACACCTGGCTATAGAGCCTCTTATGTCTGGGTTAATACCTGAAGTCATACCTTCCCCCATTTTAAATCACAGCCTTTCGTTTTATAGTCTAAAATTCTTTTCTAATGATCAGGCAGCAGGTGTTACGAATGCTAATTGCAACATTAGGTAGCTTCTCCATCCATGCGCTCCTTCTTTCCTTACTGCAAAGGTTTGAAAGTTACTGGGCTTTAAAAGAGAAGAAAGACCACCTACAAGGTGTCTGTTAAGGTTTGGTGTCCCTTGTAAGGGCTGAGCCACTCCCACGACCCCAAATCTCTGCTCTCCTCCAGACTTTCCTGCTTTCTTCCCAGACTTCCTCATGTGTTCCAACTAGCAGAGAGATTTGCTCTGAGTCATGTGACCAGGCAAAAGGAAAAATTTTACAGTACACTCTCCTCCACTCCTGATAAAAACATCCAGGCTCATCTTTGTACCTGCTGAAAAAGAAGTGTCCGTGGGTCTGTGGTATAGCTCAGGGGGTTTTGGGGGGCTCAGGATAGGAGGGGATTCCTGGAAGCCTTGTCTGGGCTGACAGTCAGAGAGAAAGAAAATGGTACGCACGTAATCCTACAACCACAGAAGCGTGTTTGTTCAAAGAATCCATACATTTTTTTCCTCAGCCTTTTCCCCAGTAATATCCCAAAGTAAATGCATTTGGCCCTGCAAAGGTAAGGGAAATAAGTATAAAGTATCCTAATTCCAGGGGGAAATTTATTTGAAGTTAAATGCTCTGTGTTAAAAAGCTGGAGATAATTTGCATTCTACTCCAAAATATAGCTGGTTTATATTAAAAGTGGTTTATATTACTCAGTAGTTAAATTATATAATGCCCCCCCCAAAAAAAATCTTCAGGTGCAAGTGTACCCTCTAGAAATTCACCCCATGTTTAATGTGCACCTTCCTCCCCATAGGCCAACAACCACTGCCTAACCTAACTGAGTTCAGTGTTCGAAGCACAGCAAGATGTTCTTCATATAAAATGAAGAACCTTGATTTAAACACTCCCGCACGCACCAACGCACGCAGGATGTCTGAGCTGGAAAGGCAGTAGAGGCCGTGCGCCCCAGTAGTTTTTCTTGCTTCCAGAGCCTCATCAGGACCCCTGAACAGGTTGGCATGAGGCAGTCAGAGACCAGACTCCAGACTTCTCACCCTAGCAGACCTTTCAAACAAATCAGCTCCCAATTTCACTCTGTTACTCGCTGGGTTTCTCCTGAACTTTGACTCAGAAATACCGTTGATAGCATGGCCAAATCCGTAGGTTTGAAGCCTGGCTCTCCCCTTGTCCTCTGTGTGATGCTGGGCAAGTCCTTTGACCTCTCTGGGCTTAGTCCATAGGATTGTTGTGTAGATTTAATGGGCTAATATACGTAAAGCTTTTGGAGTAGTACCCAGCACATAATAACTGCTCAATAAGTCGATGTATCATTACCTTAAAAGCGTTCCATGAGTCAAAAGCAATGAAAATTATCAACCTAAATCCTCAGTCCAATTCATTAATACAGGCCTGGAATGGAATTGGTTTTCAACTCTTCTCTTGGTCTACAGGGTAACGGTATGGCTGTCAACCGCCCCAACCGAGCCTCTGACCCACTGGTATCAGGTGCGGTGCCTTCTTCAGACCCCTCTCTTTGCCAAGGAAGGAGAGACCCTCTCTGGAAAAGTGCTATTTGTGGCCAATAAACGGTAAGCAGGGAAGTACAGACATGACCCCCGCTCTGCTCACAGGGCACTGACAGGTGTGAGAAGGAGGAAACTGCCAGGCTCCTGGGACTCCAGCACCGAGGAGTGGAACGGCCCGCTGAGTTTGCAGAGATGCCCTCCGCTACAGAGCCTGCAGGGCACATGTCACCCATGCACTGAGTGTGGCAAGGGAAAAGGGCCTCGGGTAACTCAAGGGCAGTGTTCTGCACCCAACCATGGAGGGAAGAAGCACATCCATCAGCTCACGGGGTGCTTGCCAAGGGCTTCAGTTACCAAGTGCTTTGAGTCCTGTGTCAGATGCCTGGCCATGCTTACATCTGTCTAGCCACACACCCCCAATTTAGTGCAGTAAAATTGATCTGCCCTACAGGGGCGGCGTGTGGGGTGTCACGCAGGACTGGCTGCTTCCCTCTGGTAATGGATTTCACGAGGTCTCTGCAGCAATGACTTTGATTTATCTCATTTGTAAAATGCTCTAGTTTCTTTCACCTGGTTGGAGCTTCTCCTGGGTGAACGAGAGAGAGGAGAAGCAGAGTGGTTCAAGGACTCTTGGGATATGAAAGGGATTCAGAGGTCATCTCATTCAACTTTCTTACCCCCCCCCCACCTCCCACCCTTCTTTGGGCCTGTGCTTGAACACTCCAGTAACAGTGCTCACCACTTCACAAAATCAACCCTTCCGTTTTTAAGGTCTTTATTTCTTTAATTACCAAAAACCTAATATGTTGTGGTAATTATATATAAAATCAAAACTACAAAAGTATCGAGAGTCCACCCACACTCTCACCCTTTACCCCACTCCCCAGATGTGACCCCTTGGTCCGTATCCTTTCAGGTGATTTGCTGAACAGTCTGCAACTTGGATTTTCACTTAGTAATAAGTCCTGCATCTGTACAGATAGATCTGCTTTGTTCTTTTAATAGATGCGTAATAGTTGAGGGCATGGATATACCTTAATGTCTTTTTTTTTAATTAAAATTTATTGGGGTGACAATTGTCAACAAAACTATATAGGTTTCAAGTGTACAGTTCTGTAATATAATCCATCATCTATGTATTGCATGATGTGTTCACCACCCAGAGTCAGTTCTCCTTCCATCACCATATATTTGATCCCCTTTACCCTCATCTCCCACCCCCTCCTCCCCTACCCTCTGGTAACCACTAAACTGTTGTCTGTGTCTATGAGTTTTTGTTTCTTTATTTGTTTGTCTTGTAATTGTGTTGCCTTCAGTTTTATATTCCACATATGAGTGAAATCATATGGTTCTCAACTTTTTCTGTCTGACTTATGTCACTTAGCATAATAATCTCAAGATCCATCCATGCTGTCGCAAATGGCAGTGTTTCGTCTTTCTTGTGGCAGAGTAGTATTCCATTGTGTACATATACCAAATCTTTATCCAATCATCTATCAAAGGACACTTTGGTTGTTTCCATGTCTTGGCCTCCATAAATAACACTGCAATGAACACGGGAGTGCATATATATTTATGGATGTTTTCAGATTTTTGGGTAGATACCCAGGAGAGGGATTGCTGGGTCATATGGTAATTCTATTCTTAATTTTTTGAGGAGCCTCCATACTGTTTTCCATAGTGGCTGCATCAATCTGCATTCCAACAGTGTATGAGGGTTCCTTTTTAAATTCTCTGATTAATGATATTTAGGTTGCTTGCAATTTCTTTTTTTTTCACTATTGCAAATAAAATGTACTAAATATGCTTGAATATATAGCTGGCATGGTGACAATATTTCTAAATGAGATGCCTAGAAATAAAAATGATGGATCAAAAGGTATGTATATGTTACAGTCTGACAGATACCACCTTTCTTAGTGGTTGTGCCAGTTGCCACTCACTCCAGCAGTGGATAAGTATGCTCATTTCTGCACTATTTTCCCTAACCTGGATGTTATCATTCTCTTTGGTTTTTGCCAATCTAATAGACCCAAAAATGATTTTTAAAAGTTGCGTCTGGTTCTTTTTGTTTGCATTTTTGGGCCAAGTTAGGTAACTTTTCATATGGTCATTGGCTATTGATGTCTTCTACTTTAGACATTACTAATTATGAAAAAATTATTCTTACTGTTGATTCAATATCTTCCTAAAAATTCTACTCAATGATCTTAGGTACATTTCTGAATTCAAAGTAAATAGATCTACTCCAACTTTCAAATGTCAGCTGTTCAAATATTCAGAGAGTGCTACAAAATACCCTCCTCATCCCTGTCTCTAGGCTGCATACTCAGCTCCTCCCTTCTCTAAGAGTGATTTTGAAATAGTTTGAACTTCTAAGTCTACCCCTATGGAAATACCCAGGTTATCAATGGCCCCTTTAAAATATTTCTCCAAAACTAGAAGCAGGACAGTGTATATGTTCTGACAAGTGCTGGGGACAGAGTGATAGTGACCACTGCTGTTTTGAATACTATACTTATAATAATGTAATGAAAGTTGAAATTAAGTTTGGAGGGCCATTTTACTTGACCGTTTAGTCAATTAAAACTAAAAAAGTACATTTTTATTTGCTCTAGATATAAGATTAGTGTACCGTTGATTTTTGTCAGCTTTGGTTCAAGTTTTTGTGTTTATTCCACTTGTGCATTCATTCTGCTATATTTAGATCCTTACTAAAGCCAAAGATTTATTTTTTAAATTATTTTGTGTTGTATATGAGTGATTCTTAACATTTTGTATCATTCGCAAATTTAGTAGGCAAATTTTTATTTGAAAGGTATTAATCAGAAAGAGGCCAAGAATGCACTCTTCCTTCAAAATTTGCATAGCCTAATCTACACCCTTTGAACATGGTCATGGAAGGTAGCTCAAAATTCACCCACCTGAACTCATATCCAGCCCACATTCCTCCATCCAGACCAGAAGAAAATGTCATACAACCTTTGTTGAATGGGCTCTCCAGATAAGCTTACTCTCTGTCTTCACCCACATAGCCCAGTCCAATAGCCATGCCAAAAAGGGACATGAAGCTAACTGAACCTAGCTCCTCACAGTTTGTAATGGAACTGTGCTAGATCTGTAGTTATAACTTTCTATCTCCTAAAAGAGCTATTTAATTTTTTCATAGATAATGTAGTCACACTATTCACAACAAAAATGTATTATATAAAACGGTCTACAATGAAAAGTCTTTCTCCCAGTGCTGGTCTCCATTCGTGCCCCTTCTCCTGCATCATGTAACCACTATTGCTGGTTCTTGCATATCCTCTCAGAGTTTCCTTCTGGATACGGTGTATTGGTAGGAATAGGAATATATATACAATTTCCCCCTGCTTTTATACCTAAATGGTAACAGTCTGTATCTGTTTTCTACATCCTGATTTTCTCACTTAACAGTACCTCTCAAAGATATTTCCACAGCAACGCACTGAGATCTTGCTCTTTCTCTTCTCTCATTACTGTATTTCTGCATCGTGGTCTTCCTTCATAAAGGTTATTGTTTCCCTCATAGAGGTAAGGGCTTCAGTGTGGTTTTAAAAATTTATAAGAAAACATTTGCTCACATTTTGTATCTGTGCCCCGGCGTCATTTATCTGACGCGTGTTTTCCATGTCAGTCAATTTTACTACCGGTTTTCACTTTTTTTTTCTGATAATATCTTTGTATTAATGCTATGGCTGTTCATCGTCCAATTAAGGGAGCATTACTGGACAGCAGTTTATAAGAAGTTCCTGTGGTTGTGAGAGATGTGATTGTCTTCGTGCTGCTTTTCTCAACTCGCACTCTCTCTCCTGTGCTGCCACAGAATCATACTGCTTCCTGCAAACATGGCTTCTCTGTGAGTCTTTAGGTCATTTCTGTGTGTTCCAATGCCAAGAGCATTTCTGCCAGGGAGCCTTACTCACCCAGTTCCTGCACAAGGTGTTACAAAGTAGGAGTGAAGCCTTTGCATTTCAGAAGATGCTCTTCACCTTCAGGTTGTTCATTTTTATGAGCATTTTCTGAGTTGTGCTGCCCCTGGGCTCTCCTGCCCTTCTTTGCACTTCTGTACTTTTTTTTTTTTTCCTTCACATGGCTTACAACCAGTCTCAAGTGCTTTTGCAGCCCTTCCACAGAAGTTGGAGACTGCAGAATATGTCTTTCTCCTGATTTCACAGGAAATGAAGTCTGCAGTCTGTAGCATCTTTCTATTCTTATTTTTGGATGGCTTCCAGGAGGAAAAGTGGAAAGTGCTGACTTATACCATGCTGATCCTGAAAGTTACCACTTGCTTCCTAAATCCTTATAAACCATCTGTTTAATGACCAGTTTAAAAAAAAAAAAAAAAACTGTTCTCAGGAACAGTAGCCAACAGCTGCCTGAAGTTTTAAACTTAACCTTTTCTGCTTTGTGCAAACCACTATAATTCTTTAGCTTTCCAATACTTATATTTTAAACATACTGTAAGGCGTAATTAGGTAAATGAATTTAAATCATCTTTTTCTTCCATTGCTTTTTCCTAATATATCTTGGGATGCATGCTTATCAGTCATACTTTTTCTGCCCTTCTCTCCTTCGCTCCCCTAATAGGTAAGAAGGAAGCAAAGCATTTACCTCATACCTGCCTCGTCACTCCCAGGGCTCCCACAGCCCTCCAAGCCTATATTAGTTCAGCAGTGCTATTATTTGCCTACACGTGAGCTTCCCGAAAGAGAGCCTGGTGTATCCCTCCTCATTTAATACATTTCAGAGACCGCACAATGGTGTGGAATGACTACCTGATGAAGGAGTCATAAACTGGTGACCCCTCTCTTATTAAGAACTTAGTCTGGCACAATGGAAAGAAGACACTAAGATATCATGAGCAGGTGGTACTTTGCAGGAGGAAGAACAGGAGGGAGGGAGGAAGGTTTTTATCTTACTTGTGTAGCGAACAAAGCCAGGTTTTGGAGTCTGATGTTTCCTGGGTCTGTCTAGACTCTCCTGCATACTGATTAGTGCTTGAGTGATCTTGGGCAAGTTAAAGAATCTCTCTAACACCTCAGTTTCTTGACCTCATCATCTGTAAAAGTAGAATTTATAATAATTGTTTCATAGGCTTTTGCAAATATTAAAGGAGAGAAAATAGTATATTAATTAACACATAGTAGGTCCACAGTAAATGTTAGTTCCATTTCATCTTCCCTTATTCTCTTTCTTACTATTTTTGTATCTCATCAGATTTTTTGTTTTAAAATTATTGTTTTCCTTGGTGTTTTCTACGAACTTCAGCACTTCCTGAATGTTAGTGTTTTCCCGCTGTTTTTTTCAGTAAGATGCTACCTCTTTGTTCTGTCTTGGATGGGATCTCCCCCTTCCTTATTGTCAAAAAATCTTTTAAACTCTGACCTCCTGGGAGAACTCCCTGTGCAGCCACACAGACATGACAGTGACTGCCCTTTTCTTCTCCGCCAGGACCATTTATGATCGTACTGTTAGCATTTTGTTTTTGACAGCCTCCCATCATTCTTGAGCTGTCACTCATTTTATTGCTTTGGACACTAAAATAGAACTCGTCTTTTTTATGAACTTTATGAAATATATGTCCCTTAAGTTCACAGAAGTGGTCTCCAAAGTTGTTTGATCATGTGTACCTATGATAGAAACACTTTATGTATGTGCCCCCTCCCCGGTATACTAATATTTCTTTTTTAATTATGTGTATGTATATAGTAATAATAATAGAAAATATAAAACTAAGCTCTTGATAGATAGCTAGCTAGGCATATATTATATAAATATGTATACACATACACACATGCATAGACATGTATGTATACATATATAGACACTCGCATAATGTATATTTCATGAGACATACAAAAATAGAAATTTAAAAAATGATTTGAAAAAATAAATATAAGCTGCTTGTTAGATCTAGCTCGGGGACTCATGCTGTGCCAAACCACTTTGAAGCATCGATTATAATTCGGGGATTCCTATGAAGGACTGCTGTACCCAGGTTTGCCAGGGGATGTGGTTTGTAGAGAGTTTTGGGGTTTATGGAACTAGAAGAAATGCCAGGCAAAGAATTAAAGCTTTTGGAAGTTTCAAGGGCCGCTCCTAATGGTCATCATTAAACTGATCTACCTGGGACGTCACTGAGGGCGAAACCTCTCATTAGCTCTATATTTGGACAGCTGCATCAGAAGGAAGCATTGTGCGCTCTTAGGCCCAGTGAAGTTATAGTATGTGCTGGTGCCGCTTTAAGTGACATTTCTTTGTTCTACAGTGTTAACCAAGGTTCTCCTAGCTCTGGCCCATGTGTGCATCACTTGGTTGGTATTTACTTAGAAATATACCACATTATTTAAGATACAATCAGAATCTTACCTTTGTAAAACCTGAGAAACTAGGTAAACACTGACTGATACCTTAACTCTGGGCTGCTGATTTAGAATCCAGCATCTAGTGAATTCACTAGTGTTCAACATATATTTGGTAAACAACTGTAGTAGTTTCCTAGGGCTACTGTAACAAATTGCCACAAACCTGGTGGCTTAAAACAACAGAAACTCATTTTCTCACAGTTCTGGAGGCCAGCAATCTGAAATCAAGGTGTCAGCAGGGCCATATTCTCTCTGAAGGCGCCAGGGAAGAAGCTTCTCTGTGTCTTTCAGCTTCTAATGGTGCCTGGTAACCCCTGGTGTTCCTTGTAGCTCCTTGTAGTTCCTTGTAACTCACTGCAGTCTCTGCCTCTGTCTTCACTTAGCCTTCTCTGTGTGTTTCTCTGTATGTTTCTCTCCCTTTTTTATAGGGACACCCGTCATTGGATTTGGGGCCCACCCTAATCCAGTATGACCTCATTTAAACTTCATGACTTGTGCAAAGACCTATTTCCAAATAAGACCACATTCACAGGTACTAGGGAGTAGGACTTGAACATATATTTTTGGCAGGATACAATTCAATCCACTATAAGAGCTAACTGAAAACATTAACAATAACTTCCATATTTTCTTCCACACCCCAGTGTATTGTCCCATATCCTCTCAAATCCCTTTGAAGAATACTGGTCTATGCTTGCTGACGTTCTCATACCTTCCTTTATCTATCAGAAAATCCACAAGTGACTTGGGCCATTTTTTCCCATGCTCCTTGCCACTTCTGTTTCTCCAACCCATTCTTCTTGGCTAGTCAGCCCTAAGCTTAGCTCACTATTGGATCTTCTGTTTTATCTAAGATGAAATCGTCATGAATTACCACATTCTTTGGAAAGACATGTCCTGCATATGCTGTTCCCAAGTTTCCAGTTCTTCTTGAATATTACAAAGGAAATACTGGTATACGTTTGGTATATAAAATGTTGGTATACAAGAGCGATGATTTTGTATTCAAACCTTAAACCTTAGTACATCCCCACTACGTCACCTCTTCTGTCTCCATATGATTTTAAATGACTAAGTCTAGCAAATAGCTAGAGTTTTTATGTTCGTTTGTTTATAATACATACTGCCAAGTAACTGGTTCAAAAGGATGAATAGTTATTTAAGATCCTGTAGTCATAGTCTTAGAAGATTACCCATTATTGGCTGTTTTATTATTGCACATTAATTCTGGGGTTTGCAGTTGTCTTCCTGAGTATCTTGGAACTAGCATGGCAGTGATACTGGGTTAGAAAAGCTCAGTCTTTTCCTGAAATTTGAGGTGAGGACACATTCTCCCAAATCAGTGAACCTAATCATCCCCCCCGCCCCCACATCCACCTCATTCCCTTAACCCCCCACCCACCATGGAGGGCTTTGAGAACAAATCTCAAATTTTCATTGACCAAGCTGAGTCATGACATGACATGATATGACATGACATGACATGAAGTGACATGACATGACGTTCTTTTTCCCTTCCTTTGGGGGAGATAGGACTTTGATCAGGGGTAAAGAAGAGGAGTGGGTTGTGAAAAGTGACTATAAACTGACAACGTTATATATAGTATTTGCTGAAGACCCTATAGCAAGATTTTACTGATTATTTTTCCCAACAACAACAGGAGCCATTCAGTTGTGACAAATCGGACTCATATGCATCTATAAACACACACATTTGCACATACCTCGGAGTACTCAATTTCCTCCTTAAGTTATATGTATATTGTTTATTTCAAAAGTTGTTAAGAAGGTGTCTGTCATTTGGCAAAGTGATTTCTTTACCAAGCTGTTCTCTCAGCCTTTCTGTGATTCCAGCAAGGATTGCACCTCTCCTTATGAGCTCATTGTCTCAATGGCCATCCCCCCTCAAATCTGCCATCAAGCATCACAAATGCAGGAAACGACTAGATATAGGCCTCCTGGAAAAAACATTTTAAAACAAAGAAGTTCTGAGTCAATTCGATGAATTGAAATAGGATCAAAGGACATAATTGACTTCTCTTAAATGTATGGCTGTGTTTTCCCCTTACTTTGTTTGGCCCAGTAAAATCCAGAACTCGAGTTACTGGTTTCACAAGGTATGACATTATATTGAAGCCTACCCAGGTGGCAATGACAGGGTGGGAGGGGGAGTGGAGGAATGCACATCACTAATTTCTGGAATTTTAAAAAGAAGCCTAGTAATGAAGGAAATCAAATTTAAATAATAATATTTTACCTCCAAACATTTAAATATTAAGAATTGGAAAAGGCGTGGTAAAATGAACACTTTCATACTTTGTCGGTGAGGAAGTAATTTGGTACACTTGCTGGAAGGAGTTTTAACAATAGGTGTTGGGAACCTTAAATATTATATATCTATGTGCTTTAGCTAGTGATAAGAATTTATTGCTGGGAAATAATCACAGGTAGAACATAGAGATGTATTACAAGAATGTCCTGTGCAGCAGAATTTCTGTCATTAAACTAGATTGATGTAACTGTAAGTAATAATGTTATTATAAAAATAGAAATATTAACAATGGGGAATTACTAAATAGATCATATCATATCCATATATTATTATTGAAAAGCACATTTTCAAGAATTGTAGGATAAACACATTCATGTTAAATAAAATGAGATATGAAGGTATTTTTAACGCCATTTTCCTGAAAATTTGCATCTGTAAATACATAGAGGGAAAAAAACGTAGACAGGAAATATACTGTAATTGTAATGTTAGCTGAATCTTTGTCTATTGGTATTATGGAATTTATACCTTTTTCTTATTTTCCCATTTTTCGACAGTGAATATGTCGCACATAATCAGAAGAAATACATATATTCTTGTGAATGACTAATAAAAATCCCACAAACATGTCCCTTCAAGATTAGTCATCAATAATATGTCATATTACTCGTTCTTATCAGCAGTTCCTCTCACTGTAATTGCATGAGCCTTCATCTGGGGCCTCTTAAGATCAATCACATTTGTTAGCTGTTTTACATCAGTGTGAGGTTTTAACTTAGGCAGTCCTTTCATGATTAAGATTGTTTGGGTACATCCGTGATGACCTATAAAGTGTCTCTGTTACTTAAAGCCATTTCTGTCATTGATATTGGTAAAGCTTTCTTTTGTGGGGGAAAAAAAAATTCACTTTGACCAACCAGAGGTACCATTACTTTTACAATTTTTAGATCAAGAAATTATAGCTATCAGACTCTTCTAACGAATAAACAAGGCCTTTAGTTGCTTCTACTAATATTAATAGCATCCATATAAATACACTCAGACATATATAAAAACATGTACTCTTAAAACCTTCATGAAGTAGGTATTATAGAAGATGGCCTAATGTATATGAATAGCTAATCAGCCTTGTGAGATCAGTTTTTGTTTCTGTTTTGTTTTTGCCATACAGACAGAGCTATGACATTCAGATCACGGCGCTGGTAAACCAGACGGGCTTCAGATCTGGGAACATCCTCGATTTAAAGAATCCTTTCTTTAGGTAGGAAATGTTCTCATCCATTTCACACCTATGTACATAAAATCTCAGTTGACTGTATAACCAGGTAAAGAGGTTCAGAATAATTCCATCTTTCCTAAGAGGAGAAAAAGCATCTACTTTTCCTCTCTAAGAAGTCTTGAATCCTGATATGGAGTCGAATATTTTTTGTTGTATTAAACAAAATTCAATATATAACAATCTGGTCCTGAAATAAAGAGCCCTAGGGAGTCCCACAAAGTGAATTCTCATTACAGTGCTGAGCTACAACGAGTTGTGTGACCTCAGGCAAAGTCACTTTTCTTCTGGCATTTGGTTTTCTCATCTGCAAAATGTGAAGTTTAGAATGATCTCCTTTGACCTTCATTCAACATGGGATGATTTTCTGTAGTAGTTATTCCAATATATACATCTAAAACATGAGTCCATTTAAAGTCTATTTTTGAGACATTTTTTTGAGACCACGTAAGCCAGGACAGACCTCTCTTCAGAAGCTGTGCAGATTTTGTCTGATACAAAGAACTTGCTGCAATGAGATGGCTACAAGAAATATTTCTGGAAAAACTTCCCACCTTTATACCTATTCATTATGAGCTAATTAAAAATCTACACATGACATCAGTCACACAAATAAAACCACTGGACACCATCGCTCTACTTTCTTAATAAAAAGAGGCTTTTCTCTCATATTATGATGTCTCCCTAAGGCTTTTACTCAAAGCTTTATGTTTCTGTCACATTGAAAAGTTTGAAGAGAAGCAGAAACTCAGTAAACCGAACCAAAAATTCTTTGGCAGAGTTGGGAAAATGAAATTTTGAACTTGAAGGTAATGGGGCAAGTAGAGCTGCAATTGTATATGTTGTGTGCCAGTTGTCACACATGATACAACTCTGAAATCCATTGCCAATTAGGTATGTGGATCTTATCTTTAATTCTGGGGGGTGAGGAGGAGTCCTCACTCCCATCCATCCTTTACACAGTCCTGCCATGTAAAACAAAGGACACAGGTTTTAGCCTCAGAGAGAATAGGCTGATGACTCACTAGTACTATTTAAGCTGTCTAGGCCTTAATTTTCTCATCTGTAAAATGGGATAAACAACGCAAGCCTCACTGGGAGATTGCAAGGATTCCCATACCATGTCCCGGTACTGAACAGGCCACGGGATTAGCGCTTAGTAAATGCTAGTTTCCTTTCTTCCTCCCTTTTCTTCCTGTTCTCTGTTCTCCAACTCCCTCAATAAGGTAAATAGATAATGATTTGTATAGTTCATGCCAAACAGAATCATTTGGATTTTGGAAAAGGAAGTGGATTTTTGGAGGATTTTCAAAAACTCACCTTTTGAATGCAAGAACCATGTAAACTAGTAACACCTGAGTCCCACTTCCACTTCATCTTCCAAGAACAAGGGTTTTACCATCAAACCACCTAGAGAGGACCTTGGCCTTGGCTTCGGCCATCCCCTGCTTTGTATGGAGGCAGAAATACAGTGGCCACAGGGACCAAGTGAGAGCTTGTCAAAGGTCTAGTGATACCCAAGATGGCCATGGCCCTGTCAAAACACATGAACTGTTGAGAGAAGAGCAGATGACTTTCCTTTTCACTTTTTCTCTCCCTCAGCAGCAAGTCTGATTGACATATTTAATTAAACAGATAAGGGTGTTTAAAAATGTGACTCCCCTGAAAAAGATAAACAGAGTAATATCTACCTGATTTCGAGGCTGGGTATAAAGCTACAGTAATCGAGGAAATGTGGTACTGATGAAAGGACGGCATGTAGATGGATGGCATGGAATAGAGATCACAAACGGAAATCACATTTGAAAATCTGTAAAAAAACTAATATCCAGGCTATAAAAAAGAATTAGTGATATAATACTCTCAAAAAAGCCCAATAATACAAAAAACATTTTTTTTTAAAAAAAGGCAAAAGATTTGACCACTTTATCAAAAAGATGTAATAGCAAATAAGTACATGAGATATTCAACATCATTAGTCATTAAGGAAACACAAGATAAAATCATAATGACATACCATTGCACGCCTATTAGAATGGCTAAAATTAAAATTCTGACAATTTCTGGCACGTGCTGGTGAAGATGTGGAGCTGCTGGAACTCTCATTCATTGCTGGTAGAAATGTAAAATGGTACTTATCATGTAGTTCAATGTTCAGTTACCATATGACCCAGTGATCCCACGCCTAGGTAATTATACAAGTGAAATTAAAATTATATTTAAATGTTTATTGCAATTTTATCTGTAATCACCAAAAAACTGGAAACAACTAGTGTCTTTCAACTGGAGAATGAATAAACAAACTGGGCTCTATCCATACAATGGAATGATTTTCAGTAATAAACAGGAATGCAGTACTGATACATATAATAATACAGCTGAATCTCGAGTACATTATGTTAAGTGAAAGAATCCAAACTCAAAAGGCTACAGATTATATGATTCTTTATTTGACATTCTGAAAAAGGCAGCACTATAGAGACAGAAAACAGATCAGAGCTGGGGTTGGGGGAAGGGTTAAGTATAAAGGGGAATGGGTACATTTTTTTAGGACAATGGAACTTTCCATATCTTGATTGTCATGGTGGCAGTATATGGCTGTGTGAATTTGTCAAAACTTGCAGAACTATATACAATGAAAAGAATGAATTTTACTGTATGTATGTAAAAAAAAACTTTTTCAAGTACATAAAACTTGCCAAAAAAAAAGAAGAAGAAAAAGGACAACATAAAGGGATAGCAGAAAATAAACCGAACGATATGCTAGGCAGTGGCAAGGCCAGGGATGGGAAATGGGTGTTATTTATATTGGGTGATCTGGGTGGCCTCTCCAAAGACGGTTAGCTGAGTGGAGACGTAAATGTCAGGAAGCAGAGCAGATGGGCAAGCAGAGCCTTCCGGAAGAGAACAGTGAGGGCGAAGTGAGCCTATTGAATAGCAGGAAGAGAGAGAAATAAGTTGATGCTTCGCCTTTGCTATAAAGCTTTAAAATGAAAAAGTTCTTTCAGGGAACAAAAATCTAGATCATCATCTCAGATCTGAATTTAGGCTATGCATAATCAAACTTACTAAATATAGTGAGTAAATATAGATCTAAGAGTCCCCATAAAAACTCCAGGGAAGGGCGCGGGATTAGGAAGAGGGAAGGGGGAGGAGACAAAGAGGGAAGGAGAGGACAGGAACACGAAACTGGCTTGCCTGCCTCTTTGATCTTGGTAGAACTTATTACTTTTGGTGTCATAGAATCACCTTCTCTGTTTTAGGTTTGCTTAGAAGATAGTCACAAGCCAATCAATAAGTAAAATGAAGGCCTAAGAAGTCCCTCGACATCCAAGCGTATATTTCATGTTCCTAACATGCATTCTACATTTTAAAAGGATATTTAGATTTATTTAAATTCTATTTTTTTTTTTTAATTCTAACTCTAAAATGTGCATCCTAATTTTGTTGACAAGTCTATTTTTTGGTGCTTCTTAAACTGGCTCTTTATAGCTTTCTGCATGTAGCTGAAGAATCTTTTTTTTTTTTTTTTGAATTTTTGGTTTCTCTTTATTTGTATTATTATTTTAGTAAAGCCATCAGGATTGCTTCAATTTCTGAAGTGTTTAAAAAAGCAAGTTAACAAAACCCTACCTCATGTTTATATGTATGCGTATGTGTGATATGACATAAGAGCATGTTAGGAGTGATCTGTTTGCAATTTTAATCTGACTGCTTTTGCAAATATTTTCAACAAATCAGTAGCTAGCTCCTAACTCAGCAACGTGTTAAAGATTTTTTTGCCTTATTCATGTAATGGAATGATATGATATCGGGAATGTTCTTCATTGACAATATTTGATGACTCTGTACATAGTTAAGAAAATAAAGATGGAACCTTTGTCAGTTCTCTTAGGTTTACAATAAAACTGTACAGCGTAAGATACCAGTGGGGCCTCTCCTTTAAGACATTTGTTATATGTCACATGTCAAATGGTGATGAAAGATGATCTTTCCAAAGAGCAAGTTTTCCCCTGGCCCCAAAAACCTTATAAAAATGGATGTCACATCAGCACGACAATCTAATGAAACTCAACAGGCAACCTGCTCACTCTGTCAGGGGGACTGGAATAAATAGCAACTACATATTCTCATCAGTCAGTCAGTCACCCGCAGCTTTCAGCTTTCCACTCTGATGCTTTCGCTCATTCTGGCCACTCAGTTTGAAATAGTCTTCCCCTTCTATCTACTCCAACGATCTTACTCACATTACTTCAAGGCTCCGTCCCAATACACCCTCACCAGCATGCTTTGCTGACCACCTTCCACACTCACCAAAAGTATCCTTTCCCACCTTTGATGTGTCTCCTGTCCCTCTCCTTATTAAACCCTTTTTTGCAGCATTTTATCACTTCCTACCCTAAACACACACATATCTTTCTTGTCTATTAACTAAATTCTTTGTGGACTGGATCTGAGTCCAATTCATTTTTTTAATTTTTCACAGTGCCTAAGAGTACACCTAAAGCATCAAAAGTGCTCAATAACTGTACATTGATTAAAAAGATAAATTTATCCTGAAGTTAAGAGTAATTGGAATTATGGAATCAGGCCTGACAATGTTCTAACTGCCTTTCGAGCATGTTAGGCAGAAACTATGTAAACCCTGGATTGTAGAAACACAACACGGCTGTCGCCACTGTCTAAACCCACACCCAGGGCAGACATTCATAATCAATCCCAGCACTCTTTCCTGCTGAACCCTGACTTGGCCTCACAGTCCTTCTCAGCCTGATGCTCAAAAAAACCACTATCAGTTTGTAGAAATGGGCACAAAAGATGAAACCCATGACTTTTAAGGAGTCAAAAAATCAGTATTATTTCCCAGTCTTTGAGCAATCCGAAAGATCGGTAATATTTATGAATGTGTAATTTGCCCCATGACTTTGTAGTGGTGGAGAGATCAGGAAGAGAGTTTGGCCAAGCTCCAGAAGCAATACTGAATAATTTCCCTTTTTTGGGGGAAAGGAATTAGGGTGGGCTTCTTCAACTAGCTCTTCCAAGCCTTCCCCCAACTTATACAGTAAACATTCTTTTAGTCCAAGGCCAGGAGAAAAGAATTCAAAAGGGACTATTTTTCATCACATGCCAAACTCTGGGGACTGAGAGAAGGAGTGACGGCCTAAGCCCCTCTGATCGTCCCTTGGGGTTTACCCCTTAGCCCACCACAGAATGATACTGGATAGAGGGGAGAACTGGGTTCTAACCTCTAAATAAGGGAGACCCCAGCCTCTAGACAAAGGCTTTTTTATCCTGTTTAGCCATTTTAAATGAACGAGGACTAAAAATGGAACCTGCTCTAAGCAGCAGAAAAGAAACAATGAAGCACACATTTGATATCCCTGTATGCTACAAGGTGGGTGTCGGGGAGTGAGTGTCTTTTTGTCAATCGCTGAGAGATGCCCCTCCATGTAATCAATAACTCCCCTGATATATTCCTTAAATATTTTTTCATCCTCTTCACCTTATTTTTGGAAATTTAAGTGCACTCTTAGTAAAGTTACTAAAAAATGATTTAAAGTAGTATAGGCTAGAGTTTATTTTATTGGAGGAATTTAGTAACTTATTCCAGTCCTATACCTACAGAATGATTAAGAATCAAAGGGGCTAGCTTATTAAGTGTAAATTGACTGTGTTTTGTGGGGAAATCACATTACTAGGGTCCTTTCCCATTTGAAAGTGACCTCAAAGCAACTCCCCGGTAAATATCAAGAGTAGATTCTGAATTGAGGAAAACCTTTGAAATCTCAGTTTCTCACGAAACCAACCTGCCACAATTGAGAACAGCACCCCGGAGTGTAGAGGGAAGTTGGTCGGGCGCTGACGTCAGGCTGCTCGGAGGTAGCCTATGTCGGAGACACGCGGCCAGGACACCGTGGGACTTAGAAGTCACACTGGCTGAGGAACTCCAGGACAGACACCAGGAAGTCCCTGGAGAGGTTAAATCGTGCCTTTGACTGCCAGTATCACAAAATCCTGACTGCAAATACCTAAACAATGAAGAAATTTATTATATCAAGAAGTCCAGAGGTAGCGTGGACTCCACCATTGCTGACCAGTGGCTCAGTGATTTCATCCAGGACTGCAGTTCTTCCCTCCTTTTGCTCTCCCATCCTCCCTCATAGTCCAGCACCCGCTGTGTGGGCACCAGGCCATGGTGGAAATTGCGGACACCTCATCCGGACACACCAATGTCCTGAGTCATAATAAGAGGCTATCACTTCTGGTGTCTCCTCTTTAAAAAGTATGATGATGGTAGTTAATGCTTATATGATGCTGTGTGCCAGGCTTCAGTCCTAAGTGCCTTATAACCACAGTAAGTCCTCACTAACAGTGTTAATTCATTCTTGGAACTGAGGCAGAATGACGTATAAGGAAACCAATTTTACCTTAGTCTAATCCATATAAACAAGAGTTAAGTTTTTACAGCATCTTATCAACGTTGTAATGAAATGACATTGAATGAAAGAATGTTATTCGAGAACCTGCTATATTAACTAATTTTAATCCTTACAACTCTATTATGTGTGTACCATTATTGACACCATTTAACAGATGAGGAAATTGAGGCAGAAAGACTAAGTAAATGTCCTAATGACGCACAGCTAACAAGTGGTGGAGCCAGGATTTTGAACCAGACAGTCCACTCCAGAGTCTATGCCCTTAACCACAGAGCTCTCTCTATTGCAAGAAAGTCTTTCCAAAAGCAACCCAGAGACTTGCTTTCATCCTTCATTGGCCAGAACTGAGTCACATGTTCGCCTCTAAACCAATCACTGACAAGAGACATTATCATGAAAAGGTTGAACCAAACAAAATTTCTTACTGACCTCGAGGTAGACTCATCTTTCCCAAGGGATAAAAAGTAGAATTCTGTTCCCAAAGAAGAGAAATGGACATAAGGCAAGGAACCAGCAATGCCTGCTTTGAGGGGCTGCCTACAGACTGTCCAGCTTCACTACTAATTCCATTTCCTCTGCCTTCATAAGGTAAGATAGCATGTTGCACCATAGTCATCCGTGCATGTATTTCTACCTCCTCCCAATCGAACTCCAAAGATAGGAACAAGTCTCACAAATCTGCATGTTCCCCACAGGGCCTTGCACATAGACAGTGTTCAAGAACTGTTTGTTCATTGTAATTGAATTTTCATTCTTGAGTCTACTTAATTGGAGAGGTCATCAGTTGGCCATGCTCAAGGAAGCCAGATAATGCATTTTCACATTGCTCTAGCAATCAAATGAAGTCTGAGAAACTTCCCTTGCTGTACAAAATAGCATGAAATCCCACATTAACATGGGTCAATGCAAAAGCCTAAACTTATTAAATTGTTAGTGTCTTGCACTCAGCACCCTTGGAGGTAACATTAATGTCACATTTTTATTATGACTTGACATTTCCACGATAAGGAAACACATCAGAGAGCCATAAGACAGAGCAGGCTACATAATTTACACCTCGCTGTGCAAAAAGAAGATGCGAACACCTAGCTTAGGTGGATAAGTCAGTCCTACCTTTCATGGGCCTATTGCTATAACCCATGATGAGCAGGGGACCCCCAAGGGATTGTAACTTACCAGGATTGAGATCAGGTAAGAGGGTCCCACTGAACTCACAGTGACACTATCAGACCGTAGCAGGGACTGGCATTGTCCTGAACCACCCCAAGAAGAATCAGGATGCATGCATAATGCTGACCCTACCTGTAAGCCTTGCCTTGGCTTCTGCTGGGGACAGAGTGTAACATTAGAACTCAGGCCACCACCGCCTGGTTGCTGCAGTAATGAAAGAGACAGGAGCAGAAAGGGGAAGGCCAGGCAGGGCCTCGGGTTTGAGGGGTAGATGAGAACTCATCCAGAGAGGCACTGGGGAGGCAGAACCACTTGTGAGCCCAGGCTTCAAGCCCCTGGTGTGTGCTCCTTAGTGCCATCATATTTCACTTACAAAACACAAATTCAAAGACAAAAGTATTCCAGATCTCAAGATGGTGACCACAGAGCATTAAACCTCAAACTCTTCTGAGCACAGAATCCTGTGCACCTGAACTTAACACTAATCCTGGCCTTAGAGGTGAGGTGTAAGTACCTGTTTAAATCAACTATCCATCTATGGAGAAGACAGGTATCATTTTAAGACATGCTCTTGTACAAAAGCTTATTGAATGAATGAGCATATCTAATGGGATGGGGAAGAAATTGGACAATGAAGAGGGTAAATTGTTCACTGTACAAGTGTCCATCCCATGTCCCATTCAGTGGCTCCTCCCCTAAATGTATGCCGTGGTGACTTCGGACTTTATTTTGTAGACAGGTAATGAGGTGCTATTCCACATTTTTGAAGTGGAGGAGTGACACAATCAACGGATCTTTTTGGTGGCACTATGGAAGCAGAGTTCAAGGAAGTAGAGACTCTAGTCAGGAAATCAACTAAATTCTAAATCAGCAATTACTGAAAGTGACATTATAGCACAATGGTTAAAGATGTGGGCTCTTTAGTAAGAGATACCTGTGTTCAAATCCTGGTTCGGTCATTTAGATAATATAGCCTTGGGCCAGTCACATGCTTTCTCTAAGTTTCAGTTTCCTTAGCCACTAAAAGGAAGTAATCACAATAGTGTTTTTGTGACAGTTAAATGAAATGATACATATGAGGCCCTTAACACACTGCCTGAGTCATTAAATGTAGCTGTTATATTATCACAGGAAATGGATTCTTAGTTCCTCCTCCCAGCTCCATGTTTACATGCTTTTCAAAACTGCTGTGATTCCAGTGATATGATGGAGAGAGGCAAGTGCCTGACCACCCAATCTACCAGTCTCTCTCCTCTCTGCAATCCATAATTCCTTGGGACAGAAGGGTAACTGTTTATTCCCTCTCCTATTTCATAGTCTTATTCCCTAACTTTGGGCAGCTGCCTCAAGATCTGGCTGTACAATATGGAGTAGCATCTTACCTGTAGAAGGAACCCTTGGCCTGAGTCCCTTGTATATCAAAGGAATTTAGAAAAATCCACTTTCTGTTCATAGCCTAATTTTAAATACATTGCCTTGCTAAAGAAGTCACCTCATTCATGTATTCATTCCTTTATTCACTCACCCTCTCTTGCCCGAGGTCAAAAAGCCTATATAAAGGATGATCTAAAGGATGATGATTTAAAGAAGAAACTAAAATACATTTGTTTACATGTTGCAGTATGTTGTCTCCATTAAAAACAGAATTTATCATTGTTATGTGATAAGTGAAGTAATTTATGGAAATCCTACTTAAACCTACCAGGATGTATGTAATTTGGGGAACAAACAACAACAGTTACATGTCAGAAGCACCAGAAGCTGCTGGCACTGTTTCCCAGGTATTAGGAAGTACATAGAAATTAGAATGAAAGAAGGTATTCATCAAAACAAAAGTGCTAAGGCCAGGCGCTTTCAAAAGTGGAGGGGTTAACACCATGAGCTTTACAATCAGGCACAGTAGGTTTGCATGTGTGTGGATATGAGTGCTGCATGCCAGTATTTCCAGTTTTCTTCTCCTTCCAGGAGGAAGAGGATCGTAAGAGGATCGTGTTTCCTAGACCTCTTGAAGTTAGGCAAGGCCTGGTGAACTGCTATGGCCTGTGCAGGGTAAGCAGAAGTGAGGCATGTCATCTCCATGTTGAAGCATTTAAAAGACAGTAGGAGATTCTCCATGCCAGCTCTTGCCTTCTGCCTCAGTAATTGCAGAATTCCTGTTGAGATGATGTGTCATTACATGGTAAAGCCGCTTTCAGCCTGAATCTCTGAATCAATCTATGCATCTCTGAATGTCTCAGAACGTCCATGTCAACCTATGTTATACATGCAGTTTGAGCAAAACACAAACCTTTGTTGTTTTAAACCACTGAGCATTGGGAGTATTTCTTATTGCGGAATTATTAAGCCTGTCCTAACCAATGCATCATCGTTCTAGGTACTGAGGATCTATACATAAATGAGGTAGTATTCTCCTTTTTATATTACAGCAGGAAGGATACATACAGTAAAGATATCAGCAAATAAATATATAGAACATTAGAATATACAGAGTGGTGTGAAGAACAAATCCAGGGAATGGAATGTGGAGTGCCCTGGTGGCTGCTTCTTAGGCAGCAGTGCTCAGAGAAACCTCCCTGAAGGGCTAAGTGTTGAACTGATGAGAAGGGAGCCATGAAAAATTTGGAGAAGACTCGGGCAGAGACAAAGGCAATTTGAAGGTATGAAGCAGGGGGGTGATATGGTAGGATTTATACAGTGTACTTTTTCACTCTGGTTGCTTTTGATAAGCAGACTGTATGTGGGCAAGAATGGAAACAGGAAAATCCTGATGTAACAGAACAAAGAGAGGCAGAATGTTAGGGCTAGGCTGTAGTATGGAAGATGCTGAGAAGTGACCGGATGCAGGGTCTGTTTTTGGAGACAGTAGTAACAGAACTTGCTGATAGATTGGCTGTCAGTACGAGAGGAAAGGGCTCAAGGTCAACTCCCAGGTGTTTGGTCTGAGCAACTTGGTGCTATTTACTAAGATGGAGAAGACAGAGGGAGGAACAGGTTTGGGAGGGAGGTTGGGAGGGCACATCAAGAGTTGTGTTGTGAACCTTGTGGGTTTGAGATGGCTGCTTGATGCCAAAGTGGAGCTCTCGGGCAGGCAGTGAGATGCGTGCATCTGGGATCTGCAAGAGTGCATTCTGGAGGTAGAAGTTGGAGAGTCACAGAGAACACAGGTGGTAATCAGAGCACAGGCCTGGATCAGGTGCCTTAGAAGATAATGTAGAGAAGGGAAGAGAGCCAAGAACAGAGAACCCTAACATTTAAAAGTTGGAGAGACTAGAAAGGGCCTGGAAGAGAGACTGAGCAGTTTGCCCAGTAAGGTCAGAGGACTGTGGTAATACGGAACAAAAGAAGAAATTGCTTCAAGGTGGAGGGATGAACAATGTGCGTCAAATGTGGCTATGAGGTCATATATGGTGGAAACAGAGATCTGGCCACTGGAGTAAGTAACAAGGGAGTTACCGATCGCCTGGATAAGCGCCATTGCAGGGGTGAAGAGTGAAGGGGATAATGACGAAGTGGAGAAAGTATATCTAGACAGCTTTCCCCAGGTGGTTTCAAGTGGAGAATAGCAGAAAGATGGGGTGCGAGCTGGGTCCCTGTATCTGAATCTCTGCCTTGACCACATGTAGAACACCTCAGACCCTCCAGCTTCATCTTAATAGACTACATGTGGGCTGGAGTCTTTCCTGAATCTTAGCCCCACGTCTGGGAATGTACAACTGTCTGCCAGACTACCCTGAGGACAGATTTCTGCCTACCAGAACCTCCGTGTCAAGTATGAGTAAACCACGTACCCAGGAGACAGATGGACAAAAAGAGAAAGAAAAGAAGGAAAGCTTTTTTCACCAAACCAGGAAAGTTCTGTCTACTTGGTGGCAGTCAGTGATGGTGCTGAGCTCCCCTAAAGCATGATCTTCAGGGAGCTACGTGGTGACGGTAGGTCGGACACCTCACATCGTCAGCAGTTAGAAACGAAGCAGTAGATGATCACAGTGCCGGAGGTTGATTACCTTTAATTTTTGAATCGTCAGTACATTCACATGGCTCAAAATTGTGAAAGTATAAAGGATGTGGAATGAAATCTCCATCTGCCCCCTGCCCCCCTGCCTCCCAGTTCACATCACCAAAGTGAATTAATGTTTCTTGTCCGTTCTTCCCTACGCACACATGCAAATACACACGCACTTTTCTCTCTCTCCACCTTTTGGAGTGAGTGGTATTATACCCTACATACTATTCTGCACCTACAAGCCCAGGAATTGGGCAACATGGAGAGAAGTGGGTTTTTGCAACTTTACTTCACAGCTACTGAGTTCATGATAAATATTTTTAGGAAAGCAGTTTTTATTAGGTAGTAGGCTGATAAATAGAGTCTAAATGGATTTCTCATATGTCTGGGGGTATCTGTTGAATAGGGAGGACCTGTGAGGAAGTGAGAGGTGCCTAGGAGAATGAAAGTGGGAAATGTGACATGTCAGCATTTTTGTACAAGTTCCCAGGGACTGTCATGGAACTTTGCCATCACTGATGGGTTTGCTCATCATTATCCCATCCCTTCCAGCACTTTTGGGAAGGCTCTGCCCTCCCGCCAGCATACCCACAGGGGTTCTTGACTGGCTCTCTGTGAAGTCAATCTGCTGCCAAGATCACCACCTGTCCCCTGTCAAAACTGGCCCAAACGCCTCTCTGTTGGCTGACCATCCTTGCAATGCTGCCCTCAGGATTTATTGTCTAACCAGGTCCCCAAGCTCCTGGTTGGATGTCCCACCACCAGCTGCATGTCTGGGCCCCTCTCCTAGCAGGGGGCCTGTGCCCCTTGAATGTGTACCAATTCTAACATTAAAAAAAAAAAATAGGACCCAGTTTTTAAAATTACCATCTGACTTGCCAAGTGAAGTGAAGCTCATTTTCAAATGATTCCCAGCTGTCATAATAGCATTGTGCCTGAATGGCTCAGCCATCACAGAAGCAAGGAGGGCAATTTTATTTCGTATTTGACCTGATAACAGGAATTGTGATTAGAAATCAACTTGAGATACTTAGAACAGCTACTTATAATCACATCAATTAACATTTATGCATTGCTTTACTGTTTTTAAAGCACTTTTTATGTACACTGTCATAATATGATAGGGAGTGATGGTGGCTCCAAGGAAAGAACAAAACTGAATTATTTTACAGCCTAAGCTTAGAAACAGGAAGGAAATAGGCAGGTTCTTACCAAAAGGAATATCAAAAGAAGACCCCAGTGCTAAGCACAAAAGAACAAGCACTAACAGTGCCAAACCTAGAGAGGCTGAAATAAAAACATTGCCAACCATTGTCAAGATAGACATGTCATGGGAGGAAGGTCAAATCAAACAGAGGTCTTCTAACAATGTGTTCAAGACAGAGGGCTGTGGAACAACTATTTGGCCAGAGTAGGCTGTTTATACTTTGGTTTATTGCATAGGTAATACATAGCTTTGTATTAAAATATCACAACTGCAGATAAACCAAAAGAAAAAAAAAAAGAAAAAGGTATGTTAGACTTCTCTGTCTAGCCTCATTGCTATTGATACCCCCAATTTGTTGCTGCTTTCCCTAGCTCCCAGAGAAATACTTTCTGGCTCCCTGTCCAACCTGTTCCATCTTCCAGTAGTTTGGGAATAAACATTTCCTAGCTATTGGTGACTCAGTAAGGACCTAATTGATGATAACTGCTTTTCCTGAAGAATTGGTACCCCTAGTTATCTTTTGTCTTAGGGGCTGAAATGCACAATATATCCATAAAAATTGTGAAAGGATTTGGCTTGATTAATGTCACGGCAATGAGTGCCAAGCAAAACCATGATTCGCCACATCTGGCAAGTTTGATTTGCCAATTTTGAATAAACATTTTCTTCATGGTGCTCTCCCCAAAGAGTCTCACGGAACTGGCTGGGACACAGCTTTGTGTTTCCTCTCCCACCCTCACTCCATTTGCCTATTGAGTTCCCTTGCATACAGTAGGTGCTCAGTACATATTTACCGAATTAAAGTTCTCTTTCTCTGAGTATTGTGGAGCTCCGCTATTGAACTGATTCAGTAGGCTTTGTTTCGCATGAACTCCTGTATGAAGCCATTGTCCTGATGAGGAAGTGAGAGCTGACTTGTTGAAAAGACTGATTCTCCCCCTTGGGAGTAAACATGTGGGAATGTGTAAGGGTTGATGGCGGGACTACAATGTGATGAGTCTGAGTGTGTGCATAGGTGTTACTGCTTTATTTCTGCACAATGGGAAATGCCCAGCAATGGCCCTTCTCACCAGAAGCTAGCACTTAGAATTTCGTTCTTCGCTCATAGTTCTCTTCTCTGGACTTGCCCTCCCTCCAGCATTCTTCTCCATCTTATTACAGTTGTACCCAAATGCCTCAAGTACAAATTGATCTAAATTCTTGGAGAAAACCAGACTCGGGACATCCTGGACAGGTTACAAAGTGGAGGGGAGCTCTCCAGAATGAAGACCAGGGATGGACAAGAGAATGGCACAAGAGCGGGAAAGTGGCCGGTAAGATTAATACTGGCCCAGCGTTTCTGGAACACACTTGAGGGGCTTTTTTTCTAACAATGCTAAGCCTGCAGTCACCCCAAATCCTGTCCTTGCCCAGAGGTGAGGAGAGAAGCAGGGGTGGGACACGGGGCAGGAGAGGGGGATGAGTGCAAAGAGAAGTTGAATTAGAGAGAAAAGAAGACAGGGAAGTTGGAAGTGGGATCAATGGAAATGGCAAGGATTGAGCAATAGCGCTCTTCCCAGGTGGCTGTTAACGAGTTATCTGTCTGTCTTTCTATTTGTCTATCTATAGCCATCCATCCATCCATCCACCCACTCATCTATCCATTTATCCATCCACTCATCTATTTATCCATCCTGCCTTCCAAAAGGATTTAAGTTAGTTTCCAAGGATAAATTTTACATAATGATATAGTATAAACTGTAATTGGGTAGAATAACTAAGAAGTACAAGGATGGGGGACAGAATGTTGCCAAGAGTGGAGCTGACCGCACACGCTTGCTGGTCTGCTTCTCCATGGGCTGCTTCTGACAGTGAGAGGCAGTGATTCACGTGCCCAGAGTGAGCATCTTCCTAACCCTGGGCTCTGGCCTGTCTTCCTCTCCAAATATGCGTCTCTGGTTGTGTCTTGTTGGACCGCACACCCAGCTGGACTTTGTGGGGGTGACCTCTATATGCAGTGGGTGACAGGGAGAAAGCAGACCTAATTGTGTATGTTTCTGAGGATTGTAGACGTTAAAACCCAAATGCAACAAATTGCTTCACTTCCATAAGGCAAATTAACAGAACCCACCCAACTATAGAAACTATCTTGTCAGAATTTATAAAACAACATTAGGTTTTCAGAGCTCAAAAAAATAGCAAATTTTAAAATCATTTTTTGAGTTAAGGTTTTAAACCATGTTGACAGGGCCTATGAGATTCTTTCCTTATCTGACATCTCCCTCTACTGACAGTACCTTCTCTCACTTTTTCCTTAGAACGTAGCAGGGAAGTCCTTTGAAAGTGACATGCCTGTGAAATGCCTTTGAGTCCTTGCTCACAGATTGGAGGAGGACCAGGGGGAAGATCATAGGTTCTGTTTGGGACTTGGGGAATTAGAGCCATCCAGCTTCAGTCAGCAATAGGATACATAAGGCTGGAGCTCAGAATCGAGACCTCAGACAAAGAGAGAAGTGGCAGAGTGGTCAGTGGGGGTGATGAATGAGAAGAGGAGGAGGAGGGCAATGCCTTAACCTTGAGTCTCTCAGACATAAAGGTCAGGTGGATGGGTGGGAGCCAAACAACACAAATTCAGTCATTTGTTCCTCTGAAGGTCTTTTGACAGCACCTCCTATGGGGGGGCCCATCCATTCTTGGCTTGTATAATCCCAATGTTGGGAAATCCCCTCATAGTCAAGAATTGTTTGACAGTGTTTCATGTTAGCAAGTGATTGCTTATGATGAGCTAGAATCTGCTTTCTTCCAGCTTCCATCCTGTTTTATCATTCTGCTGTTCTATGTGATGTAGACTTCTACCTCACATGTTTACCCAACAAATGCTTCCCCATGAGAATCCCATGAGACAAATATGGCTTAATGGGTAAATGCCCCAGTTCGAGGTCTAATCTATCCCCCCTTCATCCCCCCACCCCCTTTCTAATCCCTTAAGGGCAAAGACTGTGTCTTATTCCCCTCCCTCTCCAGTCTCCAGCCCATCAAACATTTCAGGGAGGCTTTCTATGTAGTATGTACTTCACATGCATGATCTCTTTAGACATCACAACAATTGAATGCACTGGGCATTATTATGATCTCCAATTACAGATTAGGAAACTGAGGCTGAGTGATATGCAATTTGCACAAAACCACATGGCAAGTATATAATGCAGTCTGGCTTGGAATCCATGTCTTTCTGATATCAACGCTTGGGCACTTAATCAATGTGACTCTACCTGTTTTGTCTGCAGACAGCATCAGGCACAAAAAAAGCCCACAGTGGTAGCTACTGGACTGAACCAATTTGTAATAATACCTACTTGAAAATTGGTAACTTGGGGTCATGGGGCTCATAGATAAAACAAGTAAGACTTTGTCTCTGGACCCAAATTTCTTCCCAGTTGACACTACTGACTTTCTTATCTTGGATTTCTCCCGAGGGCAATAGATTCCTGCTGACGATACTTTAGATGTCACTGGCTCCCTACTAACCAGCTCTATAACCTTAGGTAAGTTACTCAACTTCTTTGAGCCTTGAGTTTCTTATCTTTATAAGAGGGATGAGTACTTGATGATATGTTGTGAGTTTAACCGAAAATGTAAGTTAAATGTTAAATACAGAGCCTGCCCCATACCATATCTACTCAGAAGTAGATATCAGTCTATGATGGGAAATTAAAAAATTGGTGATTATCATTTCTACCTGAAGAAGATGAATGATTGGAGGAAATGGGGGCAGCAAATAGAGAGAGAAGCCATGGGGGTAAGGAAGCAAATAAAATGCAATATTATGGAAGCCTTAGAAAGAGAGTGTGATCCTCAGTTCCTGTCTCTCTTAGGGGACATTCAAGAGTCTCTGTCTTGCATTTGGCAAAGAAATACAGGAGACTTTCAAGACTTGTTTCTGCAGAGAAATGGGGATAGAGACGGAGGGCAGAGAAGTGGAGGAAAGAAATAAAGGCAATTACTGATGACTATTTGTCAAGTGCGGTAGGAAAAGGAAGTAGAGGAGGGGGCAGCAATCCAAGGGTAATGGCTTTCTGTCAAGATGACATAAATTCTCACTGAATCAATGGCTGAGTGAGTGAGTGAAGATGCTTGAGTTTGATTAAATGATTTCCATAATGTTGACATTGTTGGGTCTGTGGCATCTGTATGCCTTTTTGGTAATAATGGTGGGAGAAAAATTGGGAGGATTATATAATAATTTCAGGAAAAACAAAAAAGAAACTCACATCTTTACCAAGAACATTAGGTAAAAATCTTTCACCTGCTGCCATCTGTGGCTCTCTAAACTCCCAAATTTTGAATGCTCTCCACTTGAAATAAGGTGTCAGTCAGAGAAGACCCAAAAATACCAGTTGTGGTTGGAAGCTGATCATCAAGGATTTGGAGATGTATAAATGTGAGTCTGAGAATTTAAATCCATTCAGGCGCATCTCCTGAGATTCTTACGCTCAAATTGACTAGGCTGGATGAAAACCCATTTGTGGCCTCAACCCATTTCCTGGGTCCAGAGCTCCAATCCTTGAGTGGTGTTGGTTAGTCAGAAGGAGCCTCAACTTTGCAGAGTACGTGGTGAGTACCAGGCTGGTTATCTCCTACAGACTCAGATTTCTTACACTTAAACGTGCATGAGAATCCCCTGGGGAGCTTGCGAAAATGCAGATTCTGCATAAATTAATCTGGGAGGGGCGTGAGATTCTTTTTTTGTAACACATCCCCAGGTGGTACTGAAGCTTTGCTGCTGGGCACCAGTATAGTGGACCAGGGGCACCTGACATACTCTTGGTGTCAGTTCAGTTCCAGGACTGGTTTCCTCCCTTCCCCAACCCTAGCACCACCATCCCCTGCCAGGAAAATGCAATAAATACAAATTCAGTAACAACAGTTGCTTAGAATCCTGAATTCACAGCTTAACAGTATTTTTGCTCTGCTTTGGGGGGGAAAATGTGTTTTCTTCATTTTGGATCCCATAATTCTTCTTCTTTTTTTTTTAACCTTAATGGTTTGGCACAAACCCACTCTTGTTGATTTGGTATTTCCTTTGTGGATAAACTTTCTGGCTTTGGAAAAAGCCTCCTTCTATTATGAGGCACTTTTAACCTGCAGGATTTCCATTTAGCTTAATTGGCATATTTATGTACTGAGATGGGTGCCTAGAGGGCTTGGGCCACAGCATGTTTTGTATAAATCGAAAAAAAATGAAATGAGCTGTTCTCACAGTTGTGTGCCCTTCAGTCGTGGAGTGTGGTAAAAGGTTCATCATTTACAGGCTGCAAAAGCTCAGGAAGATCAATAGGCATAATGCAAACCGGAGTCATTTAGAAAAGCAAAACTTGGGATTTTCAAAGCCCAGTTATTTCAGGAGCTTGGCCATTGTTAATTCCCTGTTAAACCCTTCCTGGGCCTTCACTCCCTCTCCATGTTAAGGAATGGCCTTCTCAATTCCTGATGAATCCTCCTCCTAAGTTTAAGCCCAGAAGCCTTCTCCTGAGGGTTGGACAGTTCATAAACTCTGAGGCACTGACTGTTCCTGGCTAACCCCCTCCGATTACAAGCCCGGCTGCAGACTGTCACTTTCAGGTCACTTCCGAGGCCTAGCATGCTTTGAAGACAAGTGTGGGAATTGATTCTTATTGTTCTAATATAGCTATGGTTAATGGCTTACAGATTTTTATATAGTCTGGCCCTGCTAGGCATGTCTGTTAAGTCTCTATTAAAGTTGACAAAGGAGAGAGAAGGTCAAAGGGCATGGGACAAATGCATGGCTTTCCTCCAAGCCAGACTGAGAAATGTCCCCTTAACAAGAATTCTTATGATCTCCTGAAGACCCGAGAGAGAAAGAGGGACCTTTGGTGGATACTGGATGAATTTGACCTCTGAGCTCAAGAGTGCATGTTTCACAGGAGGGGCAGGTGATATCATAGTAGCACAAATGCCACTGGGATGAGTTGATGAAAACAGATACAATGAACCAGCTACCCTTAGAGTTTTTAGCTCCTGCCATGATGGCTGTAGTGGGTTGAATGGTGGCCCCACAAAAGATATGTCTATCCAGAAACTCTGAATGTGACCTTATTTGGAAAAAGAGTCTTTGCTTATGTAATTAAGTTAAGGATCTCTAGGAGATCTTCCTAGAAGATCTGAGTGGCCCTAAAGCCAATAGCAAGTGTGTTTATAAGAAGAAGAGAGGACACACCCAGGGGAAAAGGCAATGTGAAGATGGAGGCGGAAGTTGGCGTGGTGCAAGGCAAGAGTGCCAACGACTGACAAAAGTCTCCAGAAACTGAGAAGCATGGAACCGATTCTTCCTCAGAGCCTCCAGAAGGAACCAAGCCTGCTGACAGCTTTATTTTGGACTTCTGTACTCTAGGATGTGAGAGAATACATTTCTGTTGTTTTAAGTCACCAAGTTTGTGACCATTTCTTCAGGCAGCCTTAGGAAACTAACATAATGACCAACTATCCAGTCTGCTGACGTCCTCATCCAAAAATCAACCCTCAAGAAGCTCTAGAACCAGGAAGAAACATGGATTCTAGAAATTAGGGATAAAAAATGAATGTGAGCTGCCCCTGAGGAGACTGCTGGTTGTCTTGTCTGGTGGTAGGACAGGTGGGCGGCTGCACCAGGAAGGGTGGCCTGAGGCAACAGTGAAAGAGAAGTTGGAGGAAAGCCTATGAAATTCTGCACTGGCCGCCTCTCCAGCTTACTTGGAGAAATCAGGGACTGACCCCTCGCAGTCCCTCTGCCAGTGTAACAAGGACACAGGGTAGGGCACCAGATGCCACGGGGCACAGGACTGAGCAGTCCTGAAGTGTCCACTTCTCTCTGCCTCCTCCAATTCCAGGGTTATCACTTACAATCCTCCTCCACTGCCACTTCTTATGTTTTTAAAGATGCGCTCCTGACTAGAGGAGTTGCCTCGGAAGATGGAAGCAAATGGCAAAGGTCAACCGTGGTCGGTGGTGCCGAGGCTCCCCCATGGATCTCATCCTTCTCCTCTCTTCAAATTCATCCGAACTCACCAGAGAAGCCCTTCCGATTCCATCCAAAGCAGGATTGCTGGAACAAGAATTTAAACGAACACAGAAGATGCCTGTGATAAAGCATGTTAGATATGTGAAGCAAGAAATTGAAAAAGAACCAGGGGAAAGCTAGGATATTTTAAATAGAGATGGAATAAATAATAGGGTAGATATAGCTGAAGAATTAAGCAGTGAATTTGAAGGTCAATTTGTAACAAATACAGGCAATTGGCTGAGAACTTTAATGTATAAAGAACCTGTATAAATTGAAAACAAAACTCCTTAACACTCCTACTTTTTCTTTTTAACATGCAAAGGATATGAGCAAAAATTCTCAGTAGAAATAGGAAAGGCCAATAAATATGAAAAAAATCCAAACTTACTCATAGTAAAATAAATGTAAAATAAAGCCGTGAAATGCTGTTTTAGTCCCAAATTGGAAACGATGTGAAACAAGTACAATAATCAATCCACTTGGCATGTCTTTGATGAGGGTTTAAATAGAAAGGCCATTGGGAGAGTTGTGGGCTTTATCGGAGGCACGGATTTTAGTGCAATACCTGAAGCTGGGGCTTGATGGAAACCTTAGAGAGAGAGCATGCGTACACTGGGTGCCCAGAGAGACAAGGCCAGGTATGGCCAAGGAGCAGCAGGGAGGCTGGCACGCTCATAGATTGCTTGCTCACAGCTTCTCTGGAGAGCTACTTTGAAACACAAATCAAAATTCTTTTGACCTGCTAGTAATCCAGAGATCTATAGAGAGATGTGGGCAAAGCTGTGTGACATTCATTGACTTGAAACCTTTGCTCTGGCAGGAGAAATTTCCTTCACCTGCTCGCCTCTCTTCTTGCCCTCAAAGGCAAAGCCTCTCCATCCTCCCATTCCGGGACTTACAGTCACCTGTTCACTTCTTTCAGCTTTGCTAACCTATAAGGAGAATGGCTGCCTTCTGGAAGCCACCTAAGATGAGGAAGTAGCAACTCTGAGGATACAAGCCATGACCCAAAGTGGTGAGGCACAAAGAAGAAAGATGCCTGAATTCCTGGTGGCAGTGAGTTGTCATACAAGCCTTCAACTGCCTACCTCTGGCTCTTTTTTCAATATCAAAGAAATATACCTCTCATCAGTTTAAGCCACTCAAATTCGGTCTCTAGCAGCAGTCAATGCAATTTAAAGCTAAATGCTTTCAATGAAGACTTTGAGCTGAGTTAGTTCTATTCACTAGCACACTTGCCATAAATTTCTCTTTGGTTGCAAGCATTTGGGTGAGTCTGACATCCATTTCCTGAAAGACTATGAAACGTCCATTAATCATTAAGTAGTTTATTTTCTAGTTAAATTTTTCAAATCCAGTTGTTCTGCGGCAACTCTGGAGCAGGTGGCTGATGATGCGTACAGAGGGCTTGTTCAAGTGATTCACAGGCATGAGCAGATGTTAAAGGGCTTTCGCTGTTCAAATGGAAAGAACATCTGGAAAACATATTCTCCAGATAGATGAGGCCAAACAGTCCAAGGCGGGGAGGCAGGGTCAGGAGAAGAGAAGGAGGTGACTGGGACCAACAAAGAGTCTGGCATAGGTGTGAGAAGGGTGAGGGCATGGCAGCCCCCTGGCACTCGGCTGTTTTCATGTCATCTTGTTTAAAATCACATGAAGCCTAATACTAGGGGGAATGATCCATTGAGGTCATTTGTAAACGAGATGCTAAAATATTAAGGAGAGTTCCTCTCTCGTCTCTTTCTTATCCTATTCAATTACGTAGAAAAATTATTTTTTACTGAAAAAATACAAGACAGGGTACTTCTTTTATAATTCAAATCTGAGCCTAAAAGAAAGTCACAAGAATTACATAAGCAAGTGTGTTGTTATAAAATAGATTTGGGTGAAAAGATTTCCTAGGAGCAAACAAAGAAATGAAACTAAATAGATGTATGTTTCCATGACGGAAGATTCAGTGCAAAGTGAAGGGCAAAGAATAGCCAGGATAGTCCTGAAGAAAGAAGAGGGAGAGAGGGGGAGGGAGAACCTGCTCTATCACTTACCAAGACTAATTATAGTGCTATAGACATGAAGACACTGAGGTATTGGCATGGATAGACAAGTAGACAGTGGTACAAAATAGAAAACCCAGATACAGATTCATACATAAACGACCACTTGATTTATAACTAAAGAACCACTAAGTCATAGAGGAAGGATGTCTTTTTAAATAAATGGTGCTGTGACAATTGAATATCCTTAAGTGAAAGGGAAGGAAGGAAGGAAGGAAGGGAAGGAAGGAAGGAAGGAAGGAAGGAAGGAAGGAAGGAAGGAAGGAAGGAAGGGAAGGAAGGAAGGAAGGAAGGAAGGAAGGAAAGGAAAGGAAAGGGAAAAAAGGGACAGAGGGAAAGGAGGGAAACGAGGGAAAGAGGGAGGGTCTTGATTTCTACAATACTTCAAACCACACACAAAAATTAGCTCTAGGGAATTGAAGATCTAAATGTGAAAGGTAAAACTAAATCTTTTATAAAACAATGTCACAGAACATCTTTATAATTTCAGAGTATGAAAATATTAAGCAGAACACAGAGAGTACTGTTGAAGGAACATATTCATAAATTGAACCATATGAAAATTAAAACTTTAGACTGAGTGGCTTATAAATAACAGAAATGGCGTTTCTCACAGTTCTGGAGGCTGGAAGTCCAAGGTTGCCAGCACAGTCGGCTTCTGTTGAGAGCCGTTTTCTGGGTAACTTCTCATATCCTCCCGTGGGGAGAGCAGAGCTGAAAGGAAGGAAGTTCTCGCATGAGTCTTCTAAGAGCACTGATCCCACTCATGGGGGCTCCACACTTATGACCTCATCTACCCTTATTACCTTCCAAAGGCCCCACCTTCTTACACCGTAACATTGCAGAGCAGGGTTTCAGCATACAGATTTTGGGGGGACACACATTCAGTCCATAACAAATCCCTATGATTTCATTTTTATAGAGTTCACATGTGGCAAAAACTAAGATACACTGTTGAGGGATGCACATGCGCACGTAAGTGGTAGAAGGGAAGAAAAACAAGGAAATGGTAAACATAAAGGGGGAGGGGAATGTGATCAAGAAGGACTTGTGGGGACTGTTAGGCTTCCGGAAATGTGTTTCTGGACCCAAACCGCAGTTACCTGGATGGTCGCTTTACACTAATTCATTAAGCTTCGTATTTATGTTTCATGCATTTTGATATATATGTAATTTTTTTTCCAAATGAAATTTAAAAGAAAAAAACTGAAAAGACTCAATTCAGTCAGATATCTGAATCAAGGGGTAAATTGGCAAATTGATAAATGACCTCTTCATACTTTAAACAATGTACATGATACTCTTGGATGTTTGTTTCTTGGTTTTGCAAATACATTGTAAAATTTTCATCATGAGTCCCTCCTGGGCACTAATGATTGAGCCAATGATTGCGCATGGAAAGGATATTTGATTTTCACAAGAGTTGTATTTCATATAAAATATTCACCTTACATCAATTTTTCTTTGCATGAGGGGACATGGATAAGAGCATTCAGAGCGGCACTATTCAAAATAGGAAAAGAATTGGAAAGGGTGTCCGTCAAAGTGAAATAGATAAAGTGTGCTATATTCAGCCACAAAAGAAAAGCTACAGACAATAATCTGAATCAATCTTTTTTCTAAATGTTGAGCAAAAGAGAACAAATAAAACAGGGCATTTTTTTCTATGATTACATTTTTATTACGTCCAAATACATGCAAAATCCAAACTATAATGTTTAGAGGTACACACTTTTGTGGTAAAAGAGTGAAGAAAAACCAGGAAGGGATAAGCAGAAAAGGGATGGACCAGGCAAAGGAGGGCTTGACATGTGCTAACACCAGTTTAGACTCACTGGAAAGATCAATCAAGACTAAGAATCTCGTTCCCTAAAGATGCTGATGAATTTCTTTCTAGGATCATAGCATCCCAGGATTGGAAGGAAACTGAAAGATCACTAAGATAAGTAGATCTTAGATTTTTTTTTAAATTTCAATTTCTTTAAATTGTTTCAAGACAACTTAGAGATTTCAATAAAGGGTTGCTAAACTTTGTATTTTGCCGGGTAAGGTATATTTAAAATCCCACTACTACCTATCACTACTATTAATTCATAAAAGAAATGGCATTTCACCCTTACAATGTAAGAAGTAAAAAGATATCAGAATAAACGATAGTCCTTTCAATGGAATAAATTAAGATTTAGGAACAACATTGTCCATATCTTTCTAGGGACTTAGTAAGAAAAACTTACAATGGGCTAGCACCAATCCCTAGACTATTCTGTTTTACTCCTCCAGCTCTGAAGAAGTCTCCTTTTCTACAGACCACCATTCCACTCCACTGACATCACTCTGTGGAAGTTACTGATGGTGTTATTGTACTGCGAGAGTCAATCTAATACATGGCTTAAAAAAGACTGAAAGTGTGACATTCCCATTTGCTCTCCCATTCCATCCCAATCTGGTTCGTTCCTTTAACAAATATCACTGGAGAATCTACTACACACCCAGCCCCATTCCAGGCACCAGGGAGGTTGAAGTGAAAAAGACAAATCATCCTGCCCTCGTGTATAGTTGCATTTTAGTTGGGAAACAGACAATCATAAAGTAAATACATAAACAAATCATTTCAGATAAGGAAAGAACTATGGAGAATATAAAGCAGGGTGGGGATAGAGTGTGATGGGGCAGGAGGGAAGGAGATATTTTAGGTTGAATGATGTAGAGATTGAAACGCTGCCCTATTTTCTATGAGTCTAACCACTGGACTTTGTCAGCTTCCATCCATTGCTACATCTGCCCTTTTCCTCCTCTATCTCTGGAGAGAGAAGAAAGAGAAGGACGAGCACAGGACAAATGACTGAGTAGTGTTTCTAGGACTGAGTGAGACTAATCCTGACTTTGGATAAAAGAAGGAGAGGAGCCAAGAGGTGCCAGGAAATGGCTTTGGCTGCAGCTGCCAAAGAAGAGAGGATAGACTCCAGGAAGAGACAAGGTGGTCAAGAAATCTCAGTGCTTCAGGGGTAAGACAAAGAAGGAGGACTCGGAGAGGAAGAGCGGTGGGCCAGGTGGGTGAGAGCAGGGAGGACTGGGAAGGAAAAGGGAGTGTGAGATCTCGGTGATGAATTCATTCCTTCTTTAACATGACACTGGCCAGCTTGCCTGAGGTTTCGCTTTCTTTGGTTGGCAAAATGTGTGACAGACTTATTAAAGAAGCCGTGGACCAAGGATTATTAACCTAGCATCTTCTGATCTCCAAGAGGTCTTGGTACAGAATTCAAGGGGTCCATGAATTGAAAAGGTTAAAAGGGAGGGGGGAGGAGCTAGACGAAGGAAGGGAAGGATATCTATAAAATATTGAGAGCATCAAATCTTTATTTTCACTAACCTCTAACGAAAATTAAGCACTTCATCAAATATGATTACATCGCTATACAGTTGTTGCAGATACCATATATCTTGAAGTATCATTTTTGCTCATTACTATTTCAAAATTACAATGGGTAGGAGGCCTGCCCCTGGATCTCATTTATTGCATTAATAAAGAAGCACATATATTACTATAGCTCACATTTTAAAAATATTCTGATCACTATATTTCAATAGAATTGGCTTACTTTATAATCCTATGCATTCTGTTTCATGCATTTAAAAATATGGTGCTGAGAAGAAATTCAGAAGCCTCCACAGACTGCCAAAGGGGCCAAAACCCCTGGTATTAAACTCTGCCGAGAGCTTGATTGGAAAGAACAGAATTCTTCAAGTCATCCATGCCAGGGGAACTTGCAGAATTGCCTAAGAACAGACAGGATCACATTTAATTTGGGGCTCCAGGCCCTCGACTTTAGGAGAGATTAATAATAATGATGACTCTCGTCTAGCTGGCTAGGAGTCCTGCGGAGTATTTCATCCTGTAGGTTTGGATATAGTCAGACATTTCAGGGGAAATAGTGCCATCTGGTGGCCGACTTTCTTCCTTCGCTGCAAACTTCTATTTGTCCTGCAGTTGGGAGCATTCACAGCAAAGCACATCGGCATTCAGAATGGTCAGTGTGCAGCTCCACCCTGCCTCTGTCCATGTGTCCAGTCTTGCCAATTCCGCATGTCACAGATTCAATGCGGGATAATACTCAAGCAAGATTCCGCAGAAGCACACTTTATGGCTCCTTTGTAGAAATGTTCAGCAGGGGCAGTGATTGGCAGTGTTTGAATTCCAATTCTTTCAAGGCTTCAATAATGTTGAAGGTCTCTCTCCCTCAAAAAAGCATTTTCATTTGTGATAGTGCTTGGAGCATTTCAAGTACAAGGTGCACAGAAGAGTTAGGAAGCCTGTGGGAAAGTCCATTGCCATCAGTCTGGAGGCTTCGGGTGGCATTGATTTTAATGGACTCCCTGGGTTTCTGGCACACTGAGCCTGGATTTGCTTCCATGTTTTGGTCAACTTGCCCTTGTCACTTGTCCTTGTGTCGTCAATACTGGCTCGTCACCTGGACTTTGCTACTTCTCACCTCCCCGACCACTCCTCCTGACTTCTGCAGCTCCCTCCCTGGCCTTTCCTCATAAACTACAGCAACAGCCTTCTAACTGGTCTCCCTTTCTCCACCCTAGTCCCCCCTGAGTTAATTCTCCACATGCAAAGAGAATGATCCTGTAATGACACAAGTCAAATCATACTATTCCTCTGCTCAAAATCCTTCTCGCTCAGAGTGGAAATAAAAGTGTTCGCACTGTACTGTACTACAAGGCCTTGTAATCAGGCCCACGGATAACTCTCTGACCTCACCTACTGCCTTCACCCTCGCCAACAATCCTAGCCACTTGGCTCTTCCTCTAACAAACCAGGCATGGCTCTGCCTCAGAACATTCGTACTCGTTCTTTCTCTGCCTAACACACCGTTCTTCCAAGTCCCAGCATGTCTCACTGTCTCACCTCTTTCACAAGCCAGAGACCTGTACCCCGTCATTGTTTCAGTTTTCTCCATATTACGTAGGGAGAAAACCATGTCACATTATATGCATTATATGTATTCATTTTGTATTGTCTTCTTCCTCCTGCTAGAATATGATCTCCAGGAAAATAGTGATTGTTGTCTGTTCAGTTTATTGTAGTCTCCCTAATGTCTGAAAAAGTGCCAGTCACAGAGCAGAAAAATCCCATTTTTTTAAGCTGTAGGAAAGACTCATATTTCCTGCCATCAGATCACACTCCACCTTGTGGATGGACCCTCTTTCACGACCTGTAGCGAGATCTATCCCCACCCGACCCCCCACCCCCAGACTTTCCTGACCTCTGAGGTAACTGGATGACTCATACCTTCTGAGCTACAGCAGGTTACTCTGTTGCTGATAGTCTAGAAGCAACACCCTGAAACGCAGAGTGGCCCAAATCTACTTTTCATGTCAAATCTGAACCAACCTTGGGACACAAAGATCACTAAATTAGAACTTTGGACTAAGGTTACTGCGGGCGAAGTAACAGTGTACAAATGGACAATGCTTGTATAGGATGGCTGTGCTTTAGTGTCTCCTTGAAAGCTTTTGAAAAATAGCAGTGCTTAGACCTCTCCACTTAGGGCTTCTGACCCCATTAGTTTGAGCTGGAGGTTCAAGCATAAGTATTTTTAAAAACTCCCCGGTGATTCTAATGACTTCACAACTTACACGGCACTGTGCGTTACCGCATGTGCTTCTCACGGTACATCCATGTGACAGCTCGGATGGCCGGTGTTTTTGTGCCCATTTTACAGGAGACCCAAGAGGATGACTTACTTGGCAGCCAGGAAGTCTAAGACCTAAGATTCAAATCCAGTTCTAGCCCCAACTCCAGGGCTTTTCCCCACCAGAATATAGCAGAGGTCATCCCTACATTAGGTTGTATATCCAGGCATAACAACCTCTACTTCTCCTTAATAACGTATTTCTAACTGCATTTTATTGTCTGTCTTCTCCATTGGGCTGCAAAACTTGAGAACAGAGACCAGGCGGCCATGTTCACACAGAGCCTAGCACATTCTAGGCCCTTCACAAGTTATTTGTTGAGTGGATGAATGAATGAACAAATGAACGAGTGAACAAACGAATGCAGCCATTGTGCCATTGGCTCTACCGTTCTCAGCAAACTCATTGTCGGTTCTGCTTGTCCTGCTTGGGTGGCTACATTGCCCGGTGAAAGTTACAGTCACATACTGGTTTTACTCCAGTGACATCTGAGCTCACGTTTTACCCAGTTCAAAGGAGCTTCCAGGACCTTCTTTCCTTTTCCTTAGAACATTTCTGCAGCTGAAATACTGAGGCTTTGGCATGAAGAAATTAAATTTATGTCTGTGCACAAATCCCAAAACAGCAGGCTTGTCATAAATAGGTCTCAGTAGAATAAGTCTCTTCCACAACAAGTCACAGAGAAAGGAAGAATGATCTTCATTAAGATGTTTCACCAATTAATTTTTTTCTGGATGTATCTAGTGGCTCCCTACAAACTGGAACAGGCCTACCACCTGCAGTCAATGATGTTATGGTCACATTACCAAGTGTGTGACTGGAACCTGTGGACCAGTGTTTCTCAGCTTCAGCACTATTGACTTTTGGGCCTGGATAATTCTTTGTTATGCAGGCTGTCCTGTGCGTCGTAGGACTGTAGCAGGATCACTAGCTACCCATTAAATGCCAGACACACACACACACAGGCGCACACACACACACACACACACACACAGCCCCCTCCCTATCCCACGATGATTCATTTGTGTCAACGTGTCTGGGTCACACTGCACAGCTATGTTGTCAGACATTATTCTGGATGTTTCTGTAATGTTTTATTTGTGGTTTTTTTGTTGTTGTTTTTTGGATGAGAGTGACATTTAAATTGGTAGACTTTGAGTAGAGCAATTTGCCCCTTACCATGTGGGTGGGCCTCATCTAATTAGTTGAAAGCCTACATAGAACAAAAGACCACCCTGAAGCAAGGGGCAATTCTGCTAGCAGACAGCCTTCTGATGTGAGCTGTAACATCAGCGCTTCCAGCCTGATGGCCTTTCAACTTGAACTGCAGATACTGGCCTTGCCAGCCTCCCTAATCACATGAGCCAATTCTTTAAACTCAGTCTCTGTGTATATACACAGATCCTATTGATTATGTTTCTCTGGAGAACAGTGCCTAATACCCCAGTATTGCCATGTTTCCCTGAAAATAAGACCAAGCCGGACAATCAGCTCTAATGCGTCTTTTGGAGCAAAACTTAATATAAGACCCTATCTTATTTTATTATAAGACCAGGTAATATAATATATAACATAACATAACATAACATAACATAACATAACATAACATAACATAACATAACATAACATAACATAACATAACATAACATAACATTAAAAAATACGGGGTCTTCTATTAATTTTTGATCCAAAAGACGCATTAGAGCTGACCAGTTAGGTCGTTAGAGCTGACCAGAAAATAAGACCCGTTAGGTCTTATTTTCGGGGAAACAGGGTAGTATATCTTACTCCCCAAAATGTCCTCACGTATTGCTGAATGACTCCTGTGGAGAAAAATAGTCTCCATTGAGAACTGTCGCTATGGACAGATGAGGATGGCATTCCTTCAGGGCACAGTTCCTAGACAAGTTGACCTGGCTAGAGTAGTCTGGAAGGTAGAGGAAGCAGAAATATCTCCTGGGAGGTGTTTTCTGTATGTGATTTGGTTGGAGTTTGTCTAGGCCTCACCTGACAGCAGAGGTGTCAGGAATCTCTGAAATAGCTTAAGCTAAGACTGATCAACCCTCGCCTTGCAGCGTAAAATGCTCTCATCTAGAAGAACGGTCTTATATTAATATATGCTTGACTTTTACTTCAAAGCAAAATAAAGGCAAATCAGCTTTGAATCCAGTCCTTACAGGCGCTCGCATCTATAGGGCTCTCCCTCAGTTACTCTATGTTGAAAAATAAAGTATTGCGTGGAGAAGATGAGCCATACAGTAGCTCAGTCCATGCAGATGTTGGCTGCTTAGAGGACACCTGAGATAATCAGTTTTCTATTTAAAAAAAAAATAAAGAGGCAAAGAAAAATAATACAGTCATTATTCCTGTGTTGTAGATTTGAATGTTGTAAGTCCTTCCAAAAACAGTATTGAGTGACTCCCAAGGTGTCTGTATTGATGACCGAGATACTTCCATCAGAGGTGAATATGAAGACTTTATTCAGTGAAATGTGACAGTAAGAACGAACAGTATTATAAATTTATATATTATTTCGAATATGTACATGTCACTAAATACATATTACAAGGAGACGATTGACTTGTTTACTTATATCTATAAAGTTGAAGTGACGAAGCTGGCCCAGGGCACTCGGGCGGACTCTGGCTGGCAGAGGGAGGATCCCTGTATAATGAAGCATATATGGTATTTGCTAAGGCAAAAGGATCCCAGGTGCAACAGTCCTCTCTTCTAGCTTCCTCTTTATCCTCTGCTTTTCTACTCTACCGTTTTCTCCACTTCCCTTTCCCATTCTTCTCATCCTCCTCCTCTGCTTCTCTCTCTCCCTTTATCTTCTTGTTCTCCGGGCTTTGCTTGTTCTCTCTCCTGCCTTCCTCATTCCTTTCCAGTAGGTACCTTTCAAACATCTCCATCCCCATGCTCATAGGTACCCGTTCTTATTCACATATCAGATTCTGAAGAAGGAAGTGAATGTAGAGGAAGAGGTGGAACAATCAATTCTTGTTATATCACTAAGAATGTCAGCGTGTGGAGCCTACGCAGAGGGATAAGGCATGGGAAAAGTTGTGCCCAGGATAGTTCCCACCATGAACTTGGCAAATAGCATTCATTGCCTCAAATGTGAATCTCAAAATGGGGCTCCCCAGCCCATAATTTCAAAAAAGTAAAGGTATCTTGTTATTCCTTCTACTGCAGGGATGAATTTGCTGCAAGAGTCAGTATTTTTTTCTTTTTAAGTCAGATTGATTTGACTAAGCTCCCACCCACCAGGGCTAGTGAGTATTTTCAGTTGGGTTTCTGGGAGCCCCTCCCTCACTCATGAATCACAGAGTGCTACAGAACTTTAGCTGCCCGTGAAATTGAGGAGTGGGGGGGCCTTTCATCTTTAGTTCATTATGGAGCCAAGGCAATGCCCCTTCCCCAAGGCCCATGACATTCCAAGGCAGGTACTTCAATTACCCCACATTCCAGGAGTCCCACCCTCCCCGACCCCACCTCCTCTCCCTACCCCTCACCACCGGATTTTGTCCTTTTAACACCTGCAATGCTCTCTCCCTTGGAGATTTCACCTCCAGTCTTCCAGGAGTTCCGCTTTCTTCTTTTTCCCTTCTCCTCCTCCCCCTCCCCCAGCCACTTCCCCTCCTTCTCATCCTTCTTTTGTGGATGATGTGAGGAAAGGGGAAATACCTTTCATTCTTTTCGTTACAGCTGTGAGAATGAGACTAAATTAATGCCTCAGTGAGTTATTTTCCCAGGAGTCTATTTTCTGATTCTTTTTTACACTTTGGTGAGTTTTCCCAAAAGCTCCTGCATGAAATATTTGAACAAACTGTTAGGTTATACTTACCTTATTTTTTATCTCAGTTATTCCTAGGTATTGTTTCTTGGTTTGCATTATTTCTTCATGATTTTTTTTTCTTTTGTTCCCATGAAAAAGACAGGATGGTTAAAATGAGCAAGTCTGGAATTCGGACGTATGTTGTACAATTCTCCAATGAAATGTATTTATAAGCTTTATCGCACCTTTCCACAAGTCCTTTCCTAATTTACAGGTGTGTTTTAAAAGACTAGTCTTATGAATACTTATTTTCCCTAATGTATTAAAAAGAATGTATGTGGGGCCAACTTTTTACTGAGGTTAACTCCAAAGGCATTCAATGGCCAGTCACTTGTTGCCTTATAAGGCAATGCTTGCAATTATTCCTATGTAAAACTCTTAAATTGTGTTCCTTCTTTCACTCCCTGTGGTCAGCACATTAGTCTGGACCCATGTGACTCGCTGTTTAGGGGACTGAAACAATCCAGTTATCTCCTAGCTGTAGCAGTCCTTCTAGTAGGCCGTCCATATCCCCCACCCTTACTTCTTCATTGCACATTGTCTGGTCCCCCTTACCAGCAGATGCATCTTCTTTTTTATTTTATTTTATTGGGGAATATTGGGGGACAGTGTGTTTCTCCAGGGCCCATCAGCTCCAAGTCATTGTCCTTCAATCTAGTTGTGGAGGGCGTAGCTCAGCTCCAAGTCCAGTAGCCGTTTTCAATCTTTAGTTGCAGGGGGTGCAGCCCACCATCCCATACAGGAATTGAACCAGCAGCCTTGCTGAGAGCTCGTGCGCTAACCAACTGAGCCATCCGGCTGCCGTTCCCCGCCCCCAGCAGATGCATCTTTGTCTCAGAGCTTCTCTGATGCCACCAGATGCCTTCTTGTTGCACACGTGGTAGGCTGGAAGTTCTGGGAAACCATAACCCCCTGCCCTCAGGAGCAGCCCTCAACCCATGACTGGTGGGCGTCATGTATAAACACCCTAGCTCCTGTACCCCTTGGGTGGACTATCTCTGAGGTGTATGTGCCATACTGGCTCTCTGAGTTCCCCAACAGGATTAATCCCCAGTTACCCACAATGGTGAATAGCTTGACGATGAACCCTTTGTTGGCTGCCTTCTGTTCCCTGTCTCTCTCCCCCAGTCCCATACTGGTCATTTCCTGGCATGACCCGCCAAAATCAGTTATTTTCGCTTGAATCTTTGTTTTAGGGTTGACTTCTGGAGGAGCTCACTGTAGGACACTGCCTCTCATGTTTACCCCCACAAAACCACTTAGGCACAGTCTTGCTACATTGCACCTTCTTATTAATTTCAAAAAGATTAAAAAAACACACAAAACTTAGCAAACATCACCACTTCCGCTCAAAAATCATGGCAACTTCCCGTGATCACGCATAATATATGTACCATCACTCCAAGCTCGTTTCTTTATTTGTGATGTATTTGTGATATAATAATACTATACAGAGTTGTGGTAGTAATTTGCATACTAAATATGAGTGATGCTCTAAAATTTATCAAATGCTACACAAAAATCAGTCATGATTAAGTGGTTGGCAAATACTCCCTCCTGCTGCTGAAAATGGGAATGATGAAGTTACATAAGACTAGCTGCTCCCTGGGGATAAAGGATGTGAATATCAGGAAAAACCGGCAAAAATACATGTATCATTACAGTGAGTTTTATAGAACCAATTCCTGGGCAATAGCATAGCACAATCATATCTACTGCACGTATTCATTAATCTACAAAAGCTTATTGTTTTGATGTAAGTCATCATTTTTCTCCCCTGCTCAAAATGCTGAGATGTCTCCTCTTTTCACTCAAAGTCAAGTCCAAAGTACTTAAAATGGCCTAAAAACTCCCTTCACTGCCTGCCAACCGCTCCCACCCTCCTTCTGACCTCGTTTCCTGTTATTCTTCCATAGTGGACTCCAACCACACTGCTCTCCTCCCTTTCTTCAAAGACACTAGTCATGTGGGCTGATGACTCCTGCTTTGAGTCCTTTGCTCTAAAGGCTTCGCTCCCAAATATATGTTTAGCAAACTTCCAAACTGCCCAGGTCTTTCCTCAAATCTCTCCTCAATGAGACCCACTCAGACCCCCCTATTTAATTTTGTAACCTGTCCACCCAACCTGGCTCTCTCTTTACCCAGCTTTTCTTTTTTTCTTTTTCTTTTTAACTGTAGTACTCTGACACATCCTGCAATGCACTTGTTGTTTGCTATTATTTGATGTTTAATGGTAGAGTCTTACTTTTGTTGACTAATGTATCCCAAGTACCTGGAACAGTACTGGGACAGGGTAGTCTCTGAATAAATATAATTGCGGAATTTGACTTAAATTCTTACTAAATCCTACTGAATGCAATGGCTATACTCCCTACACTTGTGGAATTACAGGCTAGCAATGACACTCACTTAACAAGTGTAGTGACAACTAAGTATGTGCCAGGCAATGTGCTTAGGCCCTGGAGATATTACAGCAAACAAAAGACAGTTTTTCTGTTTTAATACATTTCATTCTTATTAAATGATATAATAATGTTATTAAAATTCTAGATTGTCATTCTAGTATCCCTGTCTCTTGGACAGACACCCAGAGTGCCCTGCATCGCACATACTAAATCTCAGTACTAAAGTGTATTAAAACCAACGCTGGATTTGTGTAGCTCCCTCAAACCAAACATCTACTTTCAATGCTGCCATATTTTGACTTAAGAGTTTATATAATGTATTGTCCAAGATGATTTTTGGGGGCTCTATTGCTTTGAGTTGGTAAATACTAGATAATACATCAATGAAAACATGGCAGAAATTTATCTTGTCCCCCAAAATATTAAAAAGGCAGGGGATTTGGCTTCAAAAACCCTGAGGATGGTTATGGTTTTTGTCTGGTTTTGCCACTAAACTAGTCATATGACTGTGGCAGGTAGAGGGTGTCCCCCTCAGGTCTCCCTTCAAGATAGAACCTGCTGGAAACATGAGAGGTGTGGTTAGCTCAAAGCCTCCAGCTCTCACACCTTCACGACCTACTGCAGTATTCGAACCAAGGTCACAGTCTCCCAGGACTATTCCACGCCACCAACACAACATGGCTGAGGTATAAAAGCTAGGACTTTCCTGCCCAACTCAGGACTCTTCTAATGGTCCATCTTTGCTTTGACACTCCACACCAGCCTGCCCAAAACTTTCTCAGAGCCTTCCTCTAAGTCTCTCCCTACAAATTTCTTCTTTCCCACATCAAAGGCCGAAGTTCTCCCATTTACTCCATTCCCTCTTTCCTTGATCTTTCACAGGCTATTCCCTGCATACATCTCTTATATTTCTAACTCTGTCTTTGTTTTTGCTTCCCAGAAAACTTGAAACAACACAGTAGGTACCAGGAGTGGTTCCAGAAAGCTGTCAATAAGGTGGGATTTTGAGACGGGATCACTCACCATGGCTGGCAAGGATGATCACCATCCAATGGTGTACAGGGCACAGCTAGTCCTTGGCACCAGGTTATTGCTCAACTACTAAAAAAAAAAATCACCACTCATGACCAGGGGGCATCTGATGGAGAGAAATGTCCTTGCCAGTGCAGTGGTTCAGGCATTTGGAAGTGATGGCGGGGGGTGGGGGGTATGCTGTATATAAGGATAGTGGAGTGGGAGGATTTCTTGCAGAGTGATAATGAGAACTGGAAGCAGTTAGTCAGTTAAAGGCCAGCGGGAGAACCGGCGGTGTCTTTGGAAGCTTACAAAGAGGACAGTATGATAAGCAAGCACAAGACTTCGGAAGCATTGAATCTCCTGAATCGTTTACATGCTCAGCCGAGGTGGTCTGTTACACTGAAGAAAGTGACCTGATTCGGCGAACCCGAGACCCTGAAATATGAGATGGGGACATGGGTGGGAACCGACCCAAAGATTTGGGCTCCACGAACTGTCCTGCACACGCACAGCTTGCAGAGGTGGCCCGCAGCTCCTTATTGAGAGCTCGACTTACCTTGTGCAGGAAGACACTGCAGAGATCTCTTTGTGCAAGATGACTCCTGCTTCCCTAAACCCCTGCCCTCAGGAGCTGCTCCCACTGCCTCTCCTGGTGACCAGGCCAATAACTAGGGTGAAATCCAGCATAACCCAGCTAAGGATATGCTGGGCCTGCTGAGTGAGAAAAGAGATTATACCCAAATGACCTGCAAGAATTGGCCAGCAAATACCATCAAGAGCAGAGGCGTACCCAGGGGCTTGACCAACAGGCTGGAAGGTAAAAGTGAAGGAGCAGAAAAATACTGACTTGGGGCCACTTTCTTGGAACATGGTGTTTAACACCATGGTGTGAAACCCAGCAGATGGGGCAAACACCGGCTTCGTTCCATAGCCTGGAGAGCCAAGGTTAAATGCCTAAGTTGTCATAGCAGATGGTTAAATACCGTAGGATGAAAAAAAAAAAAAAAAGGTGGAAAATAGGATCATTCCTTGGAATGAACAACAATATTCATTTACAGTTTTTTACCAGGGCTGTGTTAGCTCGCCCACCTTCTGTCTCAATATAGTCCAACGAGATCTGGGCCATCTGGGCAGCACACTGATCCACTACACCCGTAGCATAAAGGCGTGGCTAGCATGCTAGCGACCTTGGTAAGAAATACGTGTTCCAGAAGGTAGAAGACAAACCCTCCAGAGATTCAGGGACAGACCACTTCCATAAGCCTTTCAGGAAACCTAAAAGCTAGGACTAAGAAAAAGGAAGTGCACATTTTTAGGGTCAGGGCACGTTAGGACGTCCACTCCAAAGAGAAGACACGTTGCCACATCTTGCATCCCTAACACAGAGAAAGAAGTACCATGCCTGTGGGCCCCGAGGTGCTGGAGGCCACATATTGCACGTCTAGGAATCCTGCTCTGGTCCATACACCAAAGGACGTGGAAGGCTGCCACCTCTGAGTGGGGCCTGGGTCAGGAAGGAGCTGTGCGGCAGGGCCAGGCGGTAGTGAAAGCAGCCTGGCAGAGCCCGTGGGGTGGGAGGTGTCAGTGGAGGGGAAAGACGCAGGAAAGCCCCAGTAGGAGGATCACAACACAGGGCTTTGAGGTGCTGGAGCCAGGTTGTGGCATCATTTGTAATGAAGAGTGACACACAGCTCAGAAAACAGCTCCTGGCATGTCACTGAGCCCTGACCGAGAATGCTTGACTAGAGAGTACCAAGGACCACCCATCCGGGACTATCCATTATGAGCTGAGTTATGTCTTGCCTATCAATTCATAAAGCCTGATGGACCCAACAACAATCCCCTGTAAGATGGAAATGGTGTATCAGGGACTGAGCCCAAGGAGGACTGGGGGGCATGAATTAGCTGCATGCAAAGGGAGCCCCGATGTCCATATCGCCCACATGATTGCAGCAGCCCCCCTTCCTCAGCTCTCACTTAGGCCATATAGCAGGGTGCCAGAGACAGCTGAAGGAGGAAGCAAAGCCCAAGCAGAGTTTACACAAGAGTTGGCTCAGTATGTGGTTGTAAACTGAACCTCAACAGCAGCATTGCAGCTCCATTCATGCTGAAAGACAACGGAGGGGGAAGAATCTCCCTGACAGGCAGGCAGTACGCATGGTCATCCACTTTATGTGGAAGCAGAAGTGGCCCACGGTGAGAATATAGAGAGATTCTGAATCATTGGCCAATGGCCCAAACAGCCTGTCAGGGGCCTGGAAGGAAAAGGACAATGGGCGGCAAGGAGGTCCAGGGTAAAGGCGTGTGGGTGGACATATGGGAGTAGAAACAAAATGGGAACATTTTCACATTTTAATACCCATCAAAAGACATTCGCTGTGGACAATGAACAACCAAATAGGCAAAATGACTCAACCAGTTGACATTAGTCAGCTTTCAGCACTGGGCACGCTAAAACTGGCGTGATGGATACATGAATGAGTTGCCACAATGCCAGAGATGGAAGCTACACATGGGCCCAGTGGCATAAACTTGCACTTACCAAGGCCAGTCTAACTACTGCTTCCTCTGAAGTAGAACGTGCCAGCAACAGAAACCATTGCTGAGGTTGCTGAGCCCCTGATATAGCACTACATATTTCCCAAAGAGACCAACAGGCCACCTGCTGGTAAGTTAATGCCATTGGGCTCCTTTCATTCTGGAAGGGCCAGCAGTTTCTCCTTGTAGGGATAGAGTCCCACTCCAAGTGTATGTTCGCCTTTCCTGCCTAGAGCCTCAGCCAGCACCACTACCCAGAAGCTAATGAAATGCCTGATGTGTAGGCATGACTCCTATGTAACAGCATCTGAACAGGGGACACACGTCACAGCAAAGGGAGTTATAGGATCTATAAGTCATACCACACACTGCGCCATCCAGAGGCAGCCAGCCTCATAGAGCATTGCATTGGCCTGCTGAAGCACCAACTTGGAGGCTATAATCTGCAAAATAAATAAATCAAAATCAGAGATCTCTATATGAGGCTGTAAGAATAGGTCTGGGAACCAAGGGGTAGAAGCAGGAATGGCTCCACTTACTGTCATTCTCAATGACCCTCTTATGACCCCATAGCCCTGGGTTCTACAGGGTTAGAGGTCCTTGTGCCAAAGGGGACACACTCTTGCCAGGGGCTAAACAAGAGTTCCATTGAACCATGGACGCGACCTAGACATTTTGGACTCATTATGTCCAGGTCCAACAGTGAAAAGAGGAGTCACCATCTTGGCAGGGGTGATTAACTCTTATCCCAAAGAGAAGGTAGGCTGCTTTTATATGATGGGACCCTGGAGGGATAAGGGTAGAGCCCAGGTGATCCCGTAGGTGCCCCTCAGTACTCCTTAGCTCTCGCTGGAACTGGCAGTGGACCTGAGTAGTAAGCCTTGCCTTAGACAGGGATGGTACCAGGGTCTCGGAAGCCTCACAAGTGAAGGTTTAAGTCACCAAGCCAAGGGTGAGCCACCGGAAGTTGCCAAGTTCATAGCTGAGTGTGAGGTGAAAATAGAATGCACAGTGTGGGAAGGAGATGATGAGCGTCTGCTGCAGCCCTAAGGAGATTATAGTTCATCTCACTGATCTCCCGCTTCCTTAGAAGAGAGCCACAGGAACGATGGATTAGCTACTCTCCTAACGTGGATAGGGAAGTACACCTGTGCTGTGCAAGGGGTGGACTCTGGTGGCCATGACAGTGAACTGCCCTGATCTCCGTTCAGGAGAGAACCTGTTGCGAGACACATAGTTAGCTGCTGACAGCCTCCCATGGCCACAACTCCGTGTTCCCCCTCAGCACTTATGCTGAGGTCATGCTCTCCCTGGGTTGCTCCCAGCCAGTGACTGAGCGCTGCAGGGTACTAGAGCCAGGCCATTCCCACCTATGAGGCCTTCAGTGGGCAATCTCTGCGCTGGAGCTCTATGTTGGCCTAGGCAAGACTTTCTCAGAGCTCTACTGTAGTCTCAAGATCTTTCTACCACATCCTCCTTCCTCCCGTCTCCACCTTCACAAGTGTCAGATCTGTATTATGGCGTGAGGCTCTTCCCACTCACTCCTGTTCCCTCTCTCCTCGTCTTTCACAGGCTTTTCCCCAGTAAATTTCTTGGCTTCCTAATTCTATCCTGGCATCTGCTTCCTGGAGAAATCAACCTGACATAATGGGTTTAGGCTAGTTGGTTAATCTCCATCTTAAAAGGAGGAAGAACGTCGGGTAGGTAGGTAGAAGTGGAACATCACTGTAAGTCCTGACTAACTTTCTATAGTTTTAAAAGTAAAATGGGAAGGATAATTAAAAAAATTATTAATATGCTTACTTATCAAGTCTATTACTCACAAATCAAGGAGAACAAAAAAGCCAAAACCAGTCACTACTTTCCAAAGGAAATACAGTTGGCCCTTGAACAATGCATGGGTTAGAGGCACCAACTCCTGTGCAGTAGAAATCTGCGTATAACTTTTGACTCCACAAAAGAGTTAACTACAGTCATCCCTCAGTATCCAAGAGGGATTGGTTCCAGGACCCCCCGTGGATACCAAAAAACAATGAATGCTCAAGTTTCTTATATAAAATGGCATAGAACAATGCATACGTACCTCTGATCAAGCCTAAAAACATTTAAACAAAAACTTAAACCAAAAACATGTTAGTTGTTCTCATTCTAGCTAAAACCCAGAGCTGGTACATATTGCTTGAGTTTTGTTTTTACAAAATCACAGTGCCATTTAAGGGCTCTCTGTATACAAGATAATTCATGGGTTCTAAGTGCTATTAACTAATCTTGATTTTTATTTCTCCATCACACGCTGACATAATCTTGTATTAAAGCTAATACTTTATACTGCCATCAGATAAACTTTCATTTTTGTCATATGACTTTTCTGCTGCCCCTAATAAGCGTGTCAACAAAGATTGTAAATTAGGACAGGGTCAATTTCAACCAGAACATTATAAAATGCAGTTAATGCTTAGATTATATTGTGTAGTACACTTTTTAGCAAATTAATGGTATTTAAAAACATAATCCTCCCTACTGAGAAGCAGTTCATTCTTACTAACGGTAAATGTGTTGGCAACTGCTCCATTTCCATGGATTTATGATTCTAATAGGTTCTGAAAATAAAACCCAATCTTTGCCAAAATCTCACTTAGGCTTAATATCACTAACATGCCCTTTATCCCTGCTCATGCATTTGGGAAACAGAAACAACAGCAATTAGTTAAAAATCCATTCATTAGAACTCCAAAGAACTGATTTGGGAGAAGGGAGATGTGTAGGAGCTGATACCTAATACATTTTATTTTTATGGAAAAGAGAAATATTGCACAAAATCATGAGGCATTGGGAAAAAAGCAAACATTTTTCAGAATACATTTGAAAGTATATAGTTCAGATTTAAACCATTTCCAGTATCTAATGATATTAAATTACTACAGGAGACCTCAAGCAACAAGAAAGGTTACAGTTATGTCCAAGACATTTTGCTTACAGAAACAAATGTATCATACATTTAATTCTTTAAATCTCGTGACTGCAAAACAGGGATCAGATTGTGGGGTTTAATACTGAGTTAACTAATCAAATCAACAACTGGAGCGCCATTCCTTAAACAACTGGCTCTTAATTTTAGCTGCATGTTAGCATGATCTGGGGAACTTTCCAAATTCTCATTGCCCAGGCCCCACTCAGACTAATTAAATCAGAATTACTGGTTTTGCTTTTTGTGTTTTAAACTCCCCAGGTGATTCACCACCATGGATACTATTATTATTTTAAGTTTCAAACCAGATTAGTTTAAATTACAAATTAAATCTCTACTGCTGGATGGAAGTGTATTTGCCAAGTGAACTTTAATTTTACTAGAGTTCTGAAAAAAAGAGTGAAACCCAAATGCCTGGTTAATATATCTGATGGTCTTTCAGTCCTGGGGGTGGCCATGTGATCTAGTTCTAGGCATTGAAACAGAAGGGGAACCTTGCTGGGTCTTTTCCTTCTGTGACAGAATAGTGGCCTTCTGGGTTAAAAAAAAATTGGGTTTCATCCCTTTCTCCATTCTCCTAGCCCTGAGCTCTGATATAATTCCTGAAACTGAGACGTACATCTTGCAATCAGAAAGCAACAGTGAAATAAGTCAGACAAAGACAAATACCATACGATCTCAAGTATATTTGGAATCTGAAAAACCAGAACTCAATAGAAACAGAACAGATTGGTGGTTTCCAGAGGTGGGGGTGGGGTGGGGGGCTGGAGGGTGGGTGAAGATGGTCAAAAGGTACAAACAGAAAAAAAATGAAAGCAACAAGTGGGAGAATGAAGTCAACACACCAAGCATGGTGGTGCACACCAACTGAAAGAATGAGTCTTTGATGATATTGTTGTCACTGAACTAGAGCAACCAACTACCTTCAGAATTTTGTGAGAAGAAAATGATTGCTTAAGCCATTAGCTGAACTGTCCAATTACTTTCAGACAAAAGCATCTCTAATGGATTCAATTTGGTTCTCTCTCTCTAGCTATAAATTACTCAACATTTACTGTTGGCTAATAACTTTACAGTTATCATTTTTGAGTCAGAGTAGCTCCCAACAGGTAAGTGCTGTTTCACTCATTTTACATGTGCAGAAACTGAGGCCTCTACAAATTAACTGTCTTGTCCATGGTCATACAGACCTGGGATTCTAAGCCCGATTCCTGTGATTCCAAGGCCAGTCTTGTTAATTACATTGTTAGAAACCTCTTGGATGTGTACAAGTCTAGTTGCTCTGATTAAATTGTATGCTATATCACTTAGGAAGAACATTTCGTGCTTCTAGGAATATACATAATGCTCAACATTTAGATTATTAGATATTTGAAGAATTAATGGGTTTAATTTGGTTAACTGCAAAATTACAGGATAAACTTTGTTGCTATTCTACAAAAAACCATGATACTTTCAACTCACTCCAAACAAATAAAGCACTCAAGTGAATCCCCTTTTTCAGCAAAAGAGACTTGATAAATAACATTATTAATAATAATCTAGGACTTTGATATGTGATAACTTTTTTCTCCTTGCTGAAAAGGCAAATGAATAAGTAGGGTTTTGATGTATATGTTTACTTCAGCTATATGGTTGTCTGAGAGGATACGGGATGCTACTATCTGCGACCTGGAAAATACAAATATATCCCGCTCAGGTTTTGTGTGGTAGGGTGTTTTTGTGAAGTTATTATTTTTTTTTTTTGGACTAGCACGTAGCATACTATTTGACTAACAGGCTCTGCTGATGTACTTCTAGTAATTCCTGTTCCTCTTATTCTCTCCTCTTGAGCATTTACTGGAGAATTAATGGATTGGAGAAACCAGTCCAGAGGCAGCCATGTTGTTTGGAGTCAGGCTCACTGGATCAAAGCTGCGTAAAATGAGGGTAAAAGACGTACTTAAGTCTCATGAGACTTAAATGAGATGAAATGCAAACATAATACTTAAGGGAGACAGTAAGTACTTACCAAACATCTATGTGCTGAGCAGTGGGATAGGTGCCTGGAAAATAAACATGGCTCTGCCCTCAAGTTTAGTGAATAACCAGTTTCAAGCCAGAAATAGTATGATTGGGAAGACGGTAAAATCTGATGCTTGACACACCTGTGATCAAGTCCCAATTCCTCAACTTTCCAGGTGGCCCTCCAAAAGATATGTCAGTGTCCCAACCCCCAGAACCTAGGACAGTGACCTTATTTGGGAAAAGGATCTTTGCAGAGATAATTAAGGACCTCTATATGAGATCACCCTGGATTATTCCAGTGGGGCCCAAATTCAATGACAAATATCCCTATAAGAAGACACATTAGAAAAGTCCATTTGAAGACAGAGGCTGGGATTGGAGTCATGCAGCCACAAGCCGAGTAACGCCTGGAAACTACCAGAATCTGGAAGGGGCAAACGATTCTCTCCCAGAACCTTAGGAAGGTGCACAACCTCGCCAACAGTTTCAATTCTGACTTCTTCAGTGTGTCAAAGAATAAATTCTAGGGGGTGGGGGGTGGGAGGTGAGGGTAAGGGGGATCGAATATATGGTGATGGAAGGAGAACTGACTCTGGGTGATGAACACACAATGGGATTTATAGATGATGTAATACAGAATTGTGCACCTGAAATCTATGTAATTTTACTAACAATTGTCACCCCAATAAATTTAATAAAAAAAAAAAGAATAAATTCTATTGTTTGACACGACCACATCTGCGGCGTCAGTTTCATCGTATCGTTTCCTAACTACTACAGTCTCGTTCTCTGAAGATGAAAATGGAATAAATGCAGTCTAGAGGAATAGGCAGAGGTCAAAAATGGCAAAGATTTGTTGAGCGCTCATCACGATCATTCACTGAATTAAGCGCTTTCCATGCATGACTCAGCTATCTCCATTTTATTGATCACGTATCCAAGGCTCAGAGAAATTGAGTCATTTGCCTAAAGCCATACAGCTAGCAAGAGGAAAAAACCGGGATTACAATTGAAACCAACTCCCGAGATATCCCTTTTATCCTCCACGCTAGACTGCCACAGAGGATGGAAATCAACAGCACTCACTCAAAAAACTTCAACTATTTTCGTAGTATTTCAGGCTACGGGATTAACCGCGCCAACCAAGTCTCGGCTTCAACAAGTAGCCCTCGCGAGAAGCCTCTCTTTCCCGGCGCGGAAACTACAGGGTTAATAACGTCACTTTCCAGAGCCGCTAACACTTCCTCGCCCGACGGATCCTCTCAAGGGCCAAAACCCGCGTGTGGCTCACCCTTCATGGCTCTATATGAAAACGAATAGAAGCGGACCAATCGAAAGGCCGAAGTCGCTAATCCCCACCCCTTAACCCCAGCTCCGCGGCGGAAGAAGAAAGAAAAGAGGGCCTAGGGGCGGGGCTAGGGGAGGAAGCGGAAGCGGCGGCCGGAGCCGGACCTGCGCCTGCCTGGGCCACACGTGCACGGTGAGTGCGGCGGCCCTGGGCTCCGCTCTTGGGAGAGGTTCGCCCCGGCGGATCGCTGCAGGGGGAGAGTTTTCTCGGGGCGGCCGGAGAGGGTGGAGAAGGTGTTCACACCTGTCACTCGCTGAGCAACGTGCTGTGGACTTTTCTATTGGGGAAGTCTGGTGATTGACGGGGAGCCTGGCGATGAGGGCGGGTTTACGACACCTTCCTGCCGCGTTGCTCTGGGAGCGCTGGGTTCACCTGAATTACCTTCACGCTCTAAAATCCGGGCCTGTGCTGGTTGCGTTCAGCCTTTAGGTTGTACGTTTGACAGAGAACCGCGGTACGCCTGGTCAGTGCTAGGTGCCCAGGTTACAACCCGAATGTACTCGTGCGGTTGCAAGTTATGAGCGCTGGGATGGAAACGGACTGGGTGCTGAGATAGAGAACGGGAGAGTCCTAAGTAGTGACTTGTAAGCGGAGACCCAAAGCATGACGAGAGGCTACCCTGAAAATTGGAAGCCCAGGGGAAACTGCGCGGAAGCAGTAACTTGGGTTGTTTCTCAGGTGGGAGCTGTAGAAAGGGGACCAGTGTAGTGAACTAGGTGTACGGAAGTAAAAAGTAAAGTTAGGGGTAAAGTGGTTCGAGGTCCGTTAGGGTTTTTAAGGCCTTGGTAAGGAAGTTTAGATTTTCTCTACAATGGGGAAATATTCCCATGTTTAGCAAACAGTGAAGGCTTATAAGCAAGAGAGAAACGTGATAGGTCCTGGTTGTCTTTAGAAACTATAATTTGGTTTATTATTGATTATGTAATTGGAAACTATTGATGGTTTGGATTCCAGTGGTGGGAGTGGAGATCAAAATGGGAAGGTTAGAGCTATTTTTAAAGGGGATTGAAGAATTACTGAAGGACTGAATGTAGCCAACGAGAGAAGAAAATGTCATAGATAAATCTTAGGTTTCTTCCTTGAGCAGAGAAGCGCATGATGTACCATTGGCTGAGATGGGGAAAAATGGGGTGGGGAAAAGATGAGGATGTTTGGGTGTGGTTTGGAGTGGAAGTAAAGACTAATGTTTTGGACTTACTAAGTGTAAGGTGCTTGTTAGACACATAACCAGAGGTGGCAGGTAGGCAGTTAGACACAGGTCTGGAGCCCAAGGAGATAATCCTAATAGAGAAAGTATAGAAAGCCATTGGATTGGATGAGGTCACCTAGAGAGACGTGGAGAGGGAGGAAGACGAGGAATGCCAACAGGTTAGGTATTCAATGTTTACTACTTTCACAGCACAGTGATAAGTCTGCTGAGAGCAGTTAAAGATCAGTCACATGTCCCTCTGTCTCTAGGAAATCTCTGCTATTTCCCTTCACAAGGCACAGTTAAGCTCTCATCTCTGTGGCCCCCTGGACACTTTATATACACTGTTATAAGGCTTAAATGCGTTGTGTTGTAGTTTACTGCTTGTCTCCTCTAGCATACCACACTTTTTCTTTTTATCCAACCCAATAGCTTTGTAGTACAGTGTGTAGGTAGTCAATACATTTCAAGTCCAAAGTGTTAAATTATAAGAAGCCCATCAAAATGTGCCATAGGGGGCCGGCCCGGTGGCTCAGGCGGTTGGAGCTCCGTGCTCCTAACTCCGAAGGCTGCAGGTTCGATTCCCACATGGCCAGTGGGCTCTCAACCACAAGGTTGCCGGTTCAATTCCTGGAGTTCCGCAAGGGATGGTGGGCTGTGCCCCCTGCAAATAAGATTGAACAGGGCACCTTGAGCTGAGCTGCCACTGAGCTCCCAGATGGTTCAGTTGGTTGGAGCGCGTCCTCTCAACCACAAGGTTGCCGGTTCGACTCCCACAAGGGATGGTGGGCTGCGCCCCCTGCAACTAGCAAGGGCAACTGGACCTGGAGCTGAGCTGCGCCCTCCACGACTAAGACTGAAAGGACAACAACTGGAAGCTGAATGGCACCCTCCACAACTAAAATGGAAAGGACAACAGCTTGACTTGGGAAAAAAAGGCCTGAAAGTACACACTGTTCCCCAATAAAGTCCTGTTCTCCTTCCCCAATAAAATGAAAAAAAAAAAAGAAAGTATGCATTTAAAAAAACAATGTACCATAGGAATAAGAGGGAGCGTCGTTTGGGAAAGAGGAGAGGTGTATGGAGAAGAATTTATAAGAAATTGTCATCAAAGCTGTATTTGAAGGATGGGTAGGATTTATATTGATAGAATCGCTTTAAAGTTTGGATCCTAAAGAAGAATAGTGAGGAAGTAAGTTTGTTTTCAGTGTGGTATGTGGGTTGGGGGTAAGTTAGGACCCAATTTTGAATGGCTGTGAATGCTAATCTGAGTTTGAAATTTTTCCTTGTAGGCCATGGCAAAGTTTTGAAGATTTTAAGCAGTTAAATGACATGAAATGGGTGTGTTAATAGATGATTAATCAAGCAGCAGCAGAGTGGAACACAGGAAATTGGATCTAACAGCAAAAAACAATCTGAGCAAGAGATACAGAGCCTGAATGAGATAATAGAGGAAACGGGAAGAGAGAAATCTGAGAGACACAAAAGTGATGGTTGGATCTGAAGGTACAGGGTTCCCAAGCAAATGCATTTTGTTAAGTGAAAGAAGCAAGACCCAAAAGGCTATATATTGCCTGATTCCATTTGTATGACTGTTTTGAAAAGGCACAAAACTAGACAGATGGGATCAGCGCTTGCTGGGGGAGCCAGGAGAGGATAATTGCAGAGGGGCTCCATGGGGGACTTTTTGGGTTATGCAGCAGTAAGGTGCTGTAGTGGAGGATAAATGACTGCATATGTCACGTCAGCCCTGTACACCAAAAACAGTGACCTTGACTGTGCAGATGGAAAAATAAGTCAACCCACATATCTGGGAATGGAACGCAGACTGTGACAAAATGAACCTAACTGGTACAAACATATAAAATAACCTCACTGAAAAGATAGTGGGAAAAGAATTAACCTAAGTAACTGGAAAACTGTTGAATGGATTATGTGAGGGGGAAAAAACAAAACTAAATAAACACTGTACTGTAGTTGGTAAATTGGTATCTCATGGAGGTGCAAGTTAGCAATTCTGAAAGTACACGTGTGCTGGGATTGAACAATACACAGATTGTAGCTACTGGGAGGCAGGTGTCTCACTGTCAGAGAAAGAACTGACACATAAGCAAGAGAGGAAAACGAGCGTGAACCGTGTGGCATTAGAGTTGGAGACATTAGTATGAACTTAGGTAATAGGTAGAGAAATACAGGTTTGTGTGCACACATAGGTTAGTATACACACATATATTAGCCCTGAAAAGGCCTAGAAGCAGTGACAGCAAGCAAAGCTAGCTCTCAGATCCTGGTTTTTTTTAGTACCATTCTCGGTAAAAGGAACCATGGTTTCTGGGCTAAATTGCTGATTTCAAGGCTACTGTAGGGAAAATAGAAGATTAAGTTGGAACAAGTGCCAGGAAGTAAGGACATGCTGAAAAAAAAGATGGGGCTTGTCAAAAGGACACAGGAACGAAAAATTTCCCACTGGCCAAAGTGAGAACAATTTGAGCAACAAAATAATGACAGTATTCAGTTATAACCTCAATAGTAAAATATCTGTGAGATCCTACTGATGTAAATAAATGATTAAATACATACATGAGGAAGAAGCAAATTTTCCCTACAGAAGAATCCAAAATAATAAGAGGTAGAAGTAATGAGGGAAATAGAAAGTCACCATTAAAGCACCACAGTTACTGCTGCAGGCAAGATTCACTGGAGAATGCTAAAATCCGTGGGAGAGACACAGTGTTGCATAATCTCAAAATATATCAGCCAAAGTATTAATCGTTATGCTGGTTTTAAATACATGTATATTTTTTAATTTCTTGATTTTCTTTTTTTTAAAGGTTTTTATTGGGGAAGGGGAACAGAATTTTATTGGTGAACAGTGTACTTCCAGGCCTTTTTTCCAAGTCAAGTTGTTGTCCTTTCAATCTTAGTTGTTGAGGGTGCCGTTCAGCTTTAAGTTGTTGTCCTTCAGTCTTAGTTGTAGAGGGCGCAGCTCATCTCCAGGTCCAGTTGCCGTTGCTAGTTGCAGGGGGCACAGCCCACCATCCCTTGCAGGAGTCGAACCGGCAACCTTGTGGTTGAGAGGACGCGCTCCAACCAACTGAGCCATGCGGGAGCTCAGCGGCAGCTCAGCTCAAGGTGCCGTGCTCAATCTTAGTTGCAGAGGGCAGAGCCCACCATCCCTTGTAGGACTTGAGATGTTGAACTGGCAACCTTGTGGTTGAGAGCCCACTGGCCATGTGGGAATCGAACCGGCAGCCTTCGGAGTTAGGAGCATGGAGCTCTAACCACCTGAGCCACTGGGCCGGCCCCTAAATACATATTTTAAATTCTTGAATACCCCTCTCTCTACAAAGTGAGCTCACTTCCCTCCCCTTCAGTTTGGGATGAACTTAATGCCTTGCTTTTAATAAATAGATTATGGAAAGGAAGCATAGTAACTTTAGAAAAACCTGGCAAACATTAATCTGATCATGGTTAGTATCAGCAGTCATGTTGGTATCATGTTCCTTGTAATATGATGTGATGTCAAGGGCACTTCAGCTCTGGTATTCTTCCCCCAGAATCCATAATACCAGTCTAATAGTGAGAAAATACCAAATAAAATCCAAATGAAGGCTATTCGACCAAGTGCCTAACCGTAGTCTTCAGAAGTGTCTCGGTCATGAAAGATGAGTCAAGACTGAGAAACTGTCACAGAAATACTAACATCTACGTTAGAGAGTCAACTTTAGAAATTTAGAAATGAGTTGAATATACAATTTTGGAAAGCTGAGAAATAACCACATGGCTTTTGCCCCTGATATATTCTGTTTTCAGGAGCCTTGGGTAGGTGAGGGGTTACCTGTGGTCTGCCCTGTGCACCATGGGGTCCCTTACCCAGAAGTGAGCTGGTAGGCGGATTCCTTAAAATGAAATATTAAATATTTAAACATAATCTTTTGGAGGTCACTGAAAAGTACTGGGTTGCCTCTAAAAGAATAAGAAACATTTGAAGCTAGTCTTTGTTTTAGCTCCATTGCATTACATAGGGAACTTGTAGATAATCTTTAATATTCATTCATTAAATCTGAATTTTTGGTAAGTGCAACCTGTTGTTTGTTCCCGGCTTTTTTGGATAGAGACCAAGAAATCAAATGGTAATATTATCAGTTTCTCATCACGAAGTCTTCCCACGTTATAAGAAACACAAACACAGACACTTGTATCACATTTAATGTAAATAATGGTCTGTTTCTAGCCAGTACTATTGCTGAAATGTTGCCTCCAAATACATCACACACTAGCCAAGGGTTGTGTGTGTGTGTGTTTTCTTAGTTTTTGCGTTGCTTATTTTATTTTCAACTTTAAAATCTTAGAAGCAGTGATTGTGTAGCTCCTGGATTTGTGTGGTTACCCAGGTGATTTGTCCTGCATCTGTGAACTCAGGTACTAAATGTGGCAGTGACTACTTAATGACTCTTATTCCATGCGAGCAATCCAGTGATCCTTTTGGATTTTGTTTTTGTTTTTCAGAGTTGCTATGATGGAAGTCAAAGGAAAAAAAAAATTTACAGGGAAAAATACAAAGACGTCACAAGAAAAAAACAGATTTCATAAAAACAGTGGTAAGCTAGCTGTACCCAAATATGCTTCCCATGTGCTTGTTTTGGTCCTTGTAATTGAAGAGAGGGGTTGGTGGGATGAGGGGGCACGTGGCAGATTGCAGTCTGTATTGGTGGGTAGGATTAGGATTAAAATAAGAGAAAAAGTGGATGTTAACGTTTATGAGTTTGCATGTTCCCTGTGAAACTAAGACGTTTAAGAAATTGCTAGGATAATTGGGGGATGTAATACTCATGAAAGACCCCTTAATGTCAGCTAATGATACTGTTGTCTCATACTAGTCACACGAATTCACCACATTTTACTTAAATGCATGATAAATTGTGGCTGATGAATACACACTACTAGTAAGCCAAATACTTTCGTCTTCAAGATTTCTGATTGTGATGTCTATATTATTCCATCAGGTGTCAGTATTGCAAAATAGAAAAGTCGGGATCTGTGTAAATGACTAAATGTTTCCTAAGTAATTTTTTTTTTCCAGCAGCAGTCTTAGGGCATAGTTGTTGCAGTTTTCACATCATTTATTAGGTATTTAATTTGCGAGCTTTGTTGACCAAGGAAGATTTTTGTCAAATAACTTTATTATAGGCTTTGTATACTTTCTTTTAAAACTAGAAAGTTTGAAAAATTAACATATTTAATTTGTCTATATGGTAGACAAATTTTAAGTGTTCATTTTCTTACATTCCTGTGATGTTATTCAACCATTGGAAATGATGTGTAAAGGTTTTAATGACATGAAGTTATTAAAGTAGAATATAAAGGTATATAAATAATATCTCATCTCTACTTTATGCTTAAAACAAATACACCAAGCTGACAACTGGTTATCTCTATAATTATGGATAGTTTTTATTACGCATTTCTCTACTTTGTAGGTTTTCTACAATGAACCTGTATTATAATTTTATAATCAGAGAAAGTTTTTAAATTTTGTTTTGATTTTTAAAATCCCACCGTGCTCCATATTTGAGAGTAAGATAAAGTATGTTTCGCTAAAGAGTGTGTAATTTTCTGTAACAAGTGCAACCCAGTGGGTAAAAGAGATCTAGGCTCAGGATCATTGAACTAATAATTATTTATTGTTGTCACTAGATTCTGGTTCTTCAAAGACGTTCCCAAGAAAAGTTAAGGAAGGTGGACTTAAAATCACACCTAAGAACTTTGAGAAAGGTGCCACAAAACCAGGGAAAAAAGGTGTGAAGCAGTTCAAGAATAAGCAGCAAGGGGATAAAATACCAAAGAATAAATTCCAGCAGGCAAATAAATTCAACAAGAAGAGAAAATTTCAGCCGGACAGTAAAAGTGAGGGTAAGCACTGATTCCTTCAGCACAGTTTTTGGGGACGCTGTGTCCCGTCTGAGTCACCGCCAGAACCACCATGCACAAGGGCTCTAGAAATCTGTTAGGCACCTCCCATTCTTGTTCCTTGACAGGCAGCATTTGGGGTGGGGAGGAGATGGGATTAAATAAACAACAGGAAGCATCCTTCCTGGTCAGAATTGTCCTTTGATGCTTCGAGTTCCTTATGTCCTAGGCCCTTGTTGAATTACCCTAGCTGTGGAGTTGAGCTAAGTTGTAATGGCTTCATACAGAGGAATTCTAATAAAACTTTGCTTTCTGTAGGCTAATATTTATTTATTCATTCAATCATTTATTGAACAAACAAATATTTGAGTTTTGCATGCACTGTGCTTGGAGATGGGGGGAAAATGGACAACCAGTGAAGTACAGGCCCTGACTAATCAGCATAGAAGCGGCCTAAAATCACAGTGTGTCCAGGTAAATACCTGCCTCGGCTAAGGGTGTCTTAGTGAACAAGAGACAGGCCCTTTCCTTACAGAGCGTAGGCCACTCTAATGCAGTCAACCCATCAGATGGCTCAGATCCAGCAGGCAGTTCTGGGGAAGGTGTAGTGTGTACATGGCCTATTTGACTTTAATGGGTTCAGGACAAGTTGCCAACTGACGGGATGTACTGGCATGGCTCCTATTGAAACAAACTGCTCATCTCTTCCTGATGTTTCAGGGGTCATTTCGAACCCAGAGCTTTGCTGTCTGTTGGACACTGTGCCCCTCTTATGTGTTGTCTTGCACTGGTGTCCAGCTTACCTGTGCTTGGCGTACATGTACCTTCTCTGCAGCATCATGAGAATTTCTCTGGTGTCTCCGCTTCTCTTTTTCTCCATCGTGGCATATCCTAACACTGTTCCTTTGCTGCCAACTGCGACCACTGTCATGGGGCCCTCTCAGTCCAGTTCCCTAGCCTTGGTCTCCGCTCTCTACTCTCCGTGGGGCTTATCACTAGAGGGACAGCAGCCTTAAGACTGGGAGGTTGGGAGAGAGGAAGGCAAGGAAATTTTTCATTGTTTCTCATTAGTCTTACAGGGTCCTTTCATGCTCCAGCCCCAGTGTTATTACCCCTTTATCTTCCTTTTCCTTCTTGCCATCGCCCCCACACCCCTTAGATTCTCTTTCAGCTTCTCTTTCCTACCTCTTCTTTCTTACCCTTTCTAATAAATCCTAAAAATCTTCCTTTCCTTGCTGGAATTCTTGGCCCCTGCATTTTAAAGACACACACACATTCTCATATTAAGATCCTGCCATGCTGTAGCCTGGTTCCTTTTGCTCTAGGAGTTACGTTCCTAACACCCCAAAAGGGAACTCTGATTTTATTTTCTCATATTTTTATAGCATCAGCTGAGGGGATTGGGTACAAGACATCCCCAACATTGGGGTATCTGCTTCAGCCTAGCCTGGCATAATGTCAGTGGTGCCCAAATGTTTGTAGAATTAAATGAGCTCTGTTATTACCCTCTGAGGTATACTACGTGATGTTCTAATATTAATGGTAGATGTGCACTCTGTTGGCCTGCAATCCTCTATTACCAGGCCAGGAATAAGTAAGAAGCCAGTAAGGGGAATAAATATGTCGTAGGGTATTGTATAGCCATTAAAAATTATGGTCTTAAGGAATATATAGTTTCATGGAGGAACACTCACAGTGTAATTATGTTTAAGTGAAGACTGTAGAGTCTGAATTTTTTAGAGTAATATAAAGCATGCATAGGAAAAAGTCCAGAAGGAAATAAAATGTTAATGGTTATTAGCTAGTTTTGGGGATTATAGGAGAATTTTGTTCTTTGCGTTTTCCAAGTTTTTTACAATGAGTATTTTTAATCAGAGAAAGGGGGATATTTAGAAGAAACTAATTCTCCAAAGGGTTCTTTGCAGGATGCTCATGTTAGTAATACACATTATTGAGTTGTTCTTTGTTTGGCCTCATCAGGATTTTTGATTCAAGTGGTAAAATATTTAGATTTTTGAAGACTTAAAAAACACTAATAGACACTTGACTTTCATAGAATTCCTCAGTAAAGAACTTAGAAATTTTGATTGTGCATTGTTGTGAGTAATAGGCAGCAGAACACAAAGTTTCAGAGTCCTCTCTGGGTTTGAATCCTCACTCTACCATTTCCTAGTTGTGTGACCTTGAACTAGGAACTTAGCTGGTTGGTGATTTTGTTTACCCCATGTAAAAGGGAGGGTAATAAAGTACGGAACTCTTTGCAAGGTTCTAGTATTCAGTACAGTATTGAGGATAGTCGTCATGCTGTACATTGTCTCTAGACTTACTCATCCTATACAGCTATAACTTTGTACGGTTCAACCAGCATCTTTCTGTGTCCCTCACCTTCCTGCCCTTGGTAACCACTGTTCTACTCTGTGCTTCAGTGTATTTGACATTTTTAGATTCTACATGTATGTAAGATTTTGCAGGTTTTTTTCCTTTATGTGTCTACCCCAGAACTCATCTTGTGAAAAAATAGTGCTCACCTTACAATAGAGTTATTGTAAGAATTAAATGACTTAATACATAACAACACTCAGAATAGTGAATTGCTGTTTTTCTTGTTTTGATTTGGACTAATACTTCTTTTCATTAAGAACTGGTTATACCTAAAGTCCAATGAACTTAAAGTTCTAAAGTAGTATTTCATATTTCACTTTACAATTGAAAAAGTGCTTAAAAATTTTAAAGTGATTTCATAATATTTTTAGTTTCCTTGTTTCTTAATAGGTATCCTCTTAAGAATAAATAGCTGTTGAATGAATGATTGGTTGATTTCAATCAAATTTAAAATGTATAAACAGCACAGAAAATGAAATAAAGTATATTTACAGAGAATACAGAAGGTGCCAAAAAAAATGTATACACATTTTAAGAAAGGAAAACTGTATTAAAATTGTAATGCTCAATATATACCAGTATCAAAAGATGAATACAAGTCACGTTTGACTTCTGCAATTACAAGAGGTGCTCAAAGTGGTTACCATCAGCGTCCAGACACTTCTGATTACGGCGAACTACTTCTTGAGCAACGTTGACCGAAGTGTCCCCTTGTGTACATTTCTTTTGGCTCTTGGTATTTTCCCCCTTCTAGTTTCCCCAATGAGTATAGGTCCTGATTAGTAATTGCCCTGTGTGCCTGACTTGTACATGTTTATGGCACTTAGAATGTTACATGTAATTGAAAATAATTTCTATAACGACTAGACTCAGCAGCCAAGAAACCCAAATGGGATGATTTCAAAAAGAAGAAGAAAGAACTGAAGCAAAGCAGACAACTTAGTGACAGAACCAACTATGACATTGTTGTTCGGGCAAAGCAGCTTTGGGAGATGTTGAGAAGGTAACGCTACTTACTGGCATCTTTATTAGTCCCTTTGAGATGAAGGCAGAGTAACGTGTGTGTTGTAAACAGTGAGATTTCCTAAAATAAAGGACATAGCACTTGGGTTATTTGGGGAGTCCTCATAACCCTCCAGCAGAGGCATCTGTCTCTGGATGTCTGCCCATTGCACAAATATGTGGAACCATTAGGATAGTGGCAGATATGCTTATGAAACTATATGAGAGTTCAATTGGATTTGACATCCTTCCTGAAAGATTTCTGAGGAAACGAAGGACAATTTCTTATCGGCTAGGTTTTGTGATACTTAAGTATTTGGTATCTTGGACTTGTTTTATTATTTTCTTTACTTCTGAAGTTCTGGCTGTTAAGATTTAGATTGATGCGTGAAATTATACCTTGTGAGATGAGTTTCTGCCTTTGAGAAAATTACTTTTCTCTGGCTGCTCTGGAATAGTAATTTTAATGTCAAAAGGTTTGCTGCTTCAAAAAGAAAATCATACTGAACTAGGTGAGCATACACTGAAATGGTTTTTAGTTTTGCGTGTTTAAAATAATGTCTTTCACATAAGCTACGTTTCCTCCCTCTTTTATTCTCATTTATAGAAAAGACTGTGACAAAGAAAAAAGAGTGAAGTTGATGAGTGATTTGCAGAAGTTGATTCAAGGAAAAATTAAAACTGTAAGTAGGGCATTACTTATAGTTGCAATTTTGGCAATTGCAATTGACTTACTCTCAATATAAGGGAGCTGACCATTCATGACAAGTGAAATTGTTGTTCTTTTAAATGTATTTGGCTAAAAATTTCAGATACCTTTTATGATACTGACTAAATAAAAATTTAAGAGTGAGGGAACTTACTACTTGGAAATTGTAAAAACACCATTAAGTATTTGGCTATGTCATTTTTTAAATAATTGATTTAAAATAAATTGATGTTCTTTTAAGTTATCTTGAATGTATTAGTTCAATAATATATTACAGTGTATTGCTCTGAACTCCATATACTTTTGTATGTTCTAAATTGCTGGCTTTTTTGTGTGTGTGATGCAAACATGACTACTTTCTTTCCTTCCATGCTTTTACACACATGCAAAGATCTTTAAAATATAATAGATTAGGGAGTTCTAAAGTAATTCTCATTGTTGCTGTTTAATACTGTTTTATAATAAACTTCTGTTGACTCGTGTATTTGGATAAATACTAATGGCTGTTCACTTAAGATAATAGACTCGGTAGTTTTGGGGACTCTGGAGCGGCAGCCTTTGCCAAAACACGTACATACCGTGTTTCCCCGAAAATAAGACCTAGCTGGAAAATCAGCTCTTATGTGCCTTTGGAGCAAAGATTAATATAAGACCCAGTCTTATTTTACTATAAGACTGGGTCTTATATAATATAATGTAATGTAATACAATGTAATATAATACCGGGTCTTATATTAATGTTTGCTCCAAAGACGCATTAGAGCTAATTGTCCGGTTAGGTCTTATTTTTGGGGAAACACGGTAGGTTTATCCAGAGACTATATTGCAGTTAAAGGATAATGTCTTGAAATAGCAAGTTCCCAGCTGCTGCTTTTGTACAAATCCAGCAAGATCATTTTAGAAAAGAACTCCTCATCTCTAGCAGTCTATTATCCTCAATTTATAAATGTTTTACAGTCAAGATCCTTTCCTAGTTGCCCTTGGATTATTTACTACATGCCCATGGACTTGGCGGTTAGTCTGGTGTTCAGATGCTCACTCTGCTGCTTAACATAGTGGCTTTCGGACAGTGTCAGTCTATTTATTATTTACTGTTTGCTGAGAATTACACTAACCAACGCATATGTTGTCTTCTTTCCCTTAAGGTCATTATCCCTATTACACATTTCATACATCTAAGACTCAGACTAAGTTAAGTTTCATTCCCAGGGCCATAGGAATAACAAGTTCCTTAATATCTCATAAACTTAACTTGTCTCTTCTGTAAAGTGGAAATCACAACAGCCGCACTCTTGAGGTTGCTTTGAGGTCTAAATGAGAAAACTATATTTAAAGCCTGTACGTTGGTTATATAGTAAGTAATCAATATAGGCACAAAACAGCCTTATTTAAAAATAATGTTTTTTGAGTTTTATCAGAACTGTCTACACATATTTCCCTTAAGGAAATTCTTCTGAAATCCACGGACTTCGGAGGTGTACCTTCACCTTCTGGTTTGTTGGAATTCAAAAATTTTAAAGACAGACTGAGCAGCAAATAATAAGCACTATTCAAGTAGACTGGTAATATAGCACAATAAATAATTTTGCATGGCTGATTGTAGTTATTGCTATAGAAAATTGATCAAGTCCTTCATTGAAGATCTAATCCATTCAGTAGTTGTGGTGGGAAGATGGATTGGAGAATCAGATTTGAAATACAACAAATTTTTAGGAATATAACTGGATATATGTTTGGTGATCATAATGAAAATCGGAGTAATAGGGGGATTCACTTATAATGTGTGTCTAGATATTTTTACTTACATAGCAAGACTTTTAAATCTATCTTACATTTTACCTTTGCTTGCCACAGCCAAACATTCTGAGATTATTTATATTTTTTTAAAAATCGTAGAATAACAGAATTTTTGAATTGGAAAATTCTGTATAGCGAAAAGAACTTTCAGAGAAATGAGAAATATGACATGCATATTCATTGAACAGGTTTGGTTTGATTTGGTTTTGTTTTAATTAGTAATGGTAAGAATCTTGCAAAACGGTTAAATCTATTCCTGTCTCAATGCCATGTTGTAGGCAGCAAAACCAGAGAAAGCCATTCTGTACAATTAAAGCAAGTATTTGTACTCCTGGTTAACCTAGATTTAATTTTATCCATGAAGACCCTACCTTTTTTTCTAACAAGGAATTCTGAAAGACGTAGCAATAGAACATAACCACTATGATAAAGACATAAATCTTCAGAGATTTCGTCTAAAGGCCCAAGTCTGTTTTTCCTCCAGATTGCATTTGCGCATGATTCAACTCGTGTGATCCAGTGTTACATTCAGTACGGTAATGAAGAACAGAAACAACAGGCTTTTGAAGAACTGCGAGGTAGGTATTTCTTACATACTGAAGGTTAATTGTAATCATTTTTAATTAGTCACTTGTTTTCTCTTAAAATACCCAAGACTGTCTTGGAAAATAATTCTGTCCTGGGAAAGTAGTGTGTCCTCTGCAGGACTTTTTGTTTTTTGCCTGGGATAAATAGAGAGTTATTTGTGTTCTCAGGATTGTGCATTTATCTTGCCTCTGTTTCTGAGGAATCATTGTAATGTAACGTATTTGTTTTTCAGATGATTTGGTTGAATTAAGTAAAGCTAAATATTCCAGAAATATTGTTAAGAAATTTCTCATGTATGGGTAAGTTGTTGTATTTATACAATATTTTTTTACTAGTTTTTTTAAAGGTTCGGATACCGATTGTATGCAAATGTTACTTAAAAGTCCGTGACCATAATAATAGCCCTGAGCAGGTGTTTGTAATATTTCCAGGGAGTATGGTTTTAAAAACAATTATTGAAATTAATGTAAAATGATGGTACTGCCCTCATCATTCTTATGAGATGTCTTGAAGCCCTGAAGAAGAGAAGTGAAATAATTAACTTGTAATTTGTTACCAGTATTTAGAGGGTAGAGGCTTGGGAGGGGCAGGTGAGTAGACTCAGGCAGAGTCAGTGGGTCAAGAAATGTCAAGATGGGAGGATTTTCTAAATTGCGTATAATTGATACTTGTCTTGATGTCTCTTTCTGAGTGTAATAATTGCCAAAATATGCTAACCAACAGCAAAAAAGCACTGTTGACAGAATTTTCAAAAACTATTCCTGACTATAATTATCAGATGCTTGATTGTTTTAGGATGTAATATAAATACTTATGATTAAGTCCTGTTTTAAAAGAGCATCCTTAGAATATGTTTTATTCATATTTCCGTGCATCTTTGACTTTCACCTTGTCCTTTTGTCCTTACCTACTTTTTTCAAGCTGAACAATTTAATATGGGAACTGACATTTATTGAGCACTTATTATGTGCTGGTCACAGTTCTCCGTATATCTTACTTAACTCATTTCATCCTCACGTCAGTGTTATTCTTTCTATTTTCTGAATGAAGAAGCGGAGGCACAGAGAGGTTAAATAACTTGCTCAGGGTCTTTTAACAGGTAAGCAGAGCCGTTTCAAACCCAGGCAGGCTGGCTACTGAGTAACTTAGAAAGCTTGAGGTAGAAATATAAGGAAGTTTAACCTTTCTTCACATAAGCATTTTTCTGTAGTAGGACCTTCCCCCCCAACGATGAGTTGGCCTTAGGAGTTATGTTGGTGTTATGTTTTGTTGCCACCCAGCTTTCTCCTTGTAACACTCATCTTTTCCCATGATCACATTGGGGTTAGGAGTAAACCCCAGATTGCAGAGATAATAAGAAGTTTTAAAGGCCACGTAAGGAAGATGCTCCGGCATGCAGAGGCATCAGCCATCGTGGAGTACGCATACAATGACAAAGCCATTTTGGAGCAGAGGAACATGTTGACGGAGGAGCTCTATGGGAACACATTTCAGCTTTACAAGGTAACAGTTCAAGGCATTTTTTTCTAGTGTTTAGTGTTTTTCTCTTGGATTATTTTGTCTCTGGTGTAGTGATTATACTTTCTTTCTCCCAGAGCACTATCTTTAAATCCCGTTTAGGACGACTTTTGTTACTCCTTCCCACGTGCTCTGTGTAATGCTTCAGTGCTTCCGTGTCCATAGTCAGATAGACTCAGGTAGAAGACTCTTAGCAGTTAGTGAAGCTTTGTAACCATGCGGTAACCAACTCTGGCTGAAGTGCGTCGGGTGCCCTGTTGCTGCCTTTTCCTGTGTTTCTTCATGAGTGTGTGGATTATCCTCCAGGTTGTATGTAGAGAGGAAGGGGAGTAGAGAGACCCAACTTTGGTTATAGTACAGGGATTGAACTGAAAAATGCCAGTGATGGGACTGGGACAGTTACAGGATCCATTTCAGACCTTGGGACACAAATGCCCACACTAACCTCCAGGGGTAAGTATTCATTCCTAGGTTGCATCCTCCACTAGTCAGGTTCCGTTCCTGGGCGGAATTTAGTGCCCTGTTTCTTTGTTAACAGTCGCTATAGGAATATACGGATAATTACAACTCATGGTAGCAAGGAATTACGAACTGACTCTTTGATCTTGTGATTCGGCACGTGCTAGGTGCTTGGCAAGTGCCTGTCGGCCGGCTGTGTTGGTTGGTATATATGAAAATAAATATATATGAAATTTATTTTGCTTATTTAAGTGACTGTAATTGATTTTCTTTGTTCTGAAGCTGAAGAAACTTGATTAAATTTACAGGAGTTTGATTTTTCTTCTGTTGCAGTCAGCAGATCACCCAACTCTGGACAAAGTATTACAGGTACACCCAGAAAAACTAGAGCTTATCATGGATGAAATGAAACAGATTCTAACTCCAATGGCACAAAAGTAAGAAAACCATTTTGTCTTAACAAATAGCATTTGAAAAAGGAAAGTTTCTGTCACCCTTGCATAGAAAAGATGGATAATTTTCCAAGTCTAGTCTATTATTTATGTTGAATTGTAAGACTTAGAAATCCGAGAGTGTGGCCTCCTTGGCATTTGTACCATAGTGGAATGGTTAAGACGTAGCCTGGGTGTGAATCCTGGTGACCCCTCAGTTACTGTGTGACCTCAGCAACTTAACCTCTCTGTGCCTCAGTTTCCATGTCTATAAAATTGGGATAGTAATAATACATAATTCATAGAGTTTTATGAAGATTAAACGGGTTAATATTTCCAAAACACCTAGAACAGTGCTTTGCCCATGAAGGTAACATGTTTTGCCATCTACTTAGACACTCAGTGTGAATGTGAAGTCTTTGGTGCTTGATCGTTAACCTCCACTGTGCACCGGAAATCACCAAATGTCACACCAGGAAGTTTGGATCAATTAGGTGTTGCAGTTTAAAAGATCTACTCAGGTTTTAATTTTGCTAAAATTATTTTGTGAAACTGGTGCATTGTGAAGGGTGCTTGACAGAAAGAAAACAGCTATAAAAATTAGGTCCACGTATGGATTTCCAACCGTGCATCCATTGTTGGGTAAAAAATACAGATGTCCTTATTTAAGAGAGTAGAGTATATTTTGAATAATGATTTATTTCATCTTTGCTGATTAAATACTAGAAATTTGTACCCTGGTTTTGGTTGCAGATGGCACTAAAATGTTTTTATACTCTGGAAGTTTTTTTCAGTTTTAATACTGCTAAAAGATGAGATCTGTCCTATCACAAATTATATTTGCTAAAACCATTTCACTTGTTTTGATTACTTTAGGACAGCCAGAGTTACCTATGTTTGTATTACTGTAGTGCCTGTAGCATCTGATGTGTTCTCTTCTCCCTTTTTTGTTTTCAGGGAAGCTGTGATTAAGCACTCATTGGTGCATAAAGTATTCTTGGACTTTTTTACCTATGCACCCCCAAAGCTAAGATCAGTAAGTTCTTGGTTTTAGTTTTCAAACTAAACATAGAAGAAAAGCCATATTAAAATGTGAAACACTGCTTTGATGTGCTTTGTCTTTTGGAAATTTTAAGGAGTTCTTTTCCTTATTTAGAGAAGATGAAGCATGTCTGCTAATTGCATTTGTAGTTTTGCCAGAAGACAGTAGAATTGACCATAGTTTTATCAACTCCATTGAATATTTTGTTCTTTTATTATTATTATTATTATTATTATTATTATTAGTTTCTGGTGCACAAAACAATGTAATAGTTAGACATTTATCATTTGTATCCCTCACACTGTGTCAACCCTCCTCCCTCCATCCACTGTCCCTCTGACATCGCACACAGCCGTTACATTTCCATTCTCTATTCCTAATGCTGTATTCAGCTTCTTCTAACTATACACATACATATATATGTATGCATATATATATGTATGTATATATATATATATATATATATATATATATATATATATATACACACACACACACACTTGTAGTTGACATTCATTATTGTTCAACTTCAGCTTCAGGTGTACAGTGCAGTGATCAGGCATCTACATCATCCCTGAGGTGGTCTCCCTAACGAGACAAGTGTCCATTGGATGCCCTACAAAATCTTTGCAACATTCCCCAAACTAACCTTTCGTGATCCCGTGGCAATCTTGTGGTTACTGACTATGCTTTCTAATCCCCTCACCTTCCCCCTTATCTCCAGCCCCCCTTCCCATCTAGCAACCCTCAGTTTTTCCTCTATGTCTCTGAAACTGTTTCTGATTAGTTCATTCATTTATTCTTTTCTTTAGATTCCATATATAAGTGAGATCATATGGTATTTGTCTTTCTCTGTCTGACTTATTTCACTTAACATAATGTTCTCTAGGTCCATCCATGTTGTTGCAAATGGTAAGATTTCTTTCTTTTCTTTTTTTTTTAAAGATTTTATTGGGGAAGGGGAACAGGACTTTATTGGGGAACAGTGTGTACTTCCAGGACTTTTTTCCAAGTTAGGTTGTTGTCCTTTCAATCTTAGTTGTGGAGGGCACAGCTCAGCTCCAGGTCCAGTTGCCGTTGCTAGTTGCAGGGGGTGCTGCCCACCATCCCTTGCGGGACTCGAGAAATTGAACTGACAACTTTGTGGTTGAGAGCCCACTAGCCCATGTGGGAATCGAACTGGCAGCCTTCGGAGTTAGGAGCATAGAGCTCTAACCGCCTGAGCCACCAGCCCAGCCCCTTCTTTCTTCTTTATGGCTGCGTAATACTCTATTGTATAAATGTACCACAGTTTCTTAATCCAGTCATCTACGGATGGGCATTTCGGTTGTATCCATGTCTTGGCTATTGTGTATAGTGCTGCAATAAACATAAGGGTGCACACATTTTTTTGAATTAGAGTTTTGGATTTCTCCGGATACCTAGGAGTGGAATTGCTGGATCATAAGGTAGTTCCATTTTCAGATTTTTGAGATACCTCCATACTGTTTCCCATAGTGGCTGCACCAATCTGCAATCCCACCAACAGTGCACAAGGGTTCCCTTTTTTCCACATCCACGCCAGCACTTGTTGCTTATTGATTTATTGATGACAGCCATTCTGACTGGGGTGAGGTGGTATCTCATTGTGGTTCTTATTTGCATTTCTCTGATGGTTAGTGAGAACTCCTTTGAATTTTTGTATTTTAATTATAATCCAGAGAGGATCCTCTAGCTCACCTAATCTGAAAATTAACTAACAGATAGAGGGCTGTTAATCATTCAGGTAGTTTGGAATTCACCTGTGCCGATACTAAAAACAAAATTATGTTGGTGTTTAAAGGTTAAAGGACACTTATGTAAAGCTAAATGGGCCATGAAAAATTGGACCCTATATGATAGAAGGAAAAGGAATAGGGACTAAAGGTAAATTACACTGCCTTTCAAGTCAATGATGGGAATACAAATGAGAATTCATTGTTTAGCTCCCCGAACTTTGCTTGCTTCATTGTACAATGACTTCATCATCTATTTATCCTCAGAGTAATATGAGGGATAAGTAAAATAATGATATTGACTTCTTAACAAATATTCCAGACTAAACATTCACAGAAATTTTAACCCTCTCAAAATTGACATAGAAAATAATTTTCCAAGAGTAGCCACCCACCTAAGCTTGTGGTTCAGTGACAGTAGCAGTGCTGCTTCTCTTTTGGGGAATTCTCTCCCTGTCCTGCAGAGCACAGTATCTCACAGTTGTGGATTTATTGAGGTATTGAGGTAAGACTATATTCTCAGAGCTGTGAAAACGATCATTTGAATATATTCAGTGAGGAAAAATCTTTGTTTTTAGTGTTAAATGTATTTTAGTAATAGCAAAAAATCATTGGGAACCCAGTGTGAATATAAAATAATGAGACAAATCTTTTCTGGCCCTGGGGGCATTTTCAAAAGACAGACTTAAACCTTTGGGTTAGTGGAAGCATAATTGGAATATGTGTGTAACTCTCCAACTGGGTAGCTTTGAAGAGATTCATAAGTTTATGTATGCAAACTGAAAACTGTTGTTGATTCATCCTGGGAAAAGGTTGTAAGGTAGTTATAGGTGAAATTGCTTGTCTCTTATTGATGAAAATAGGCACCCACCTTTCTCTTTCCTGGCAGAATACATTGTACTTATTTCTTTATTTAATGTAAATTTTAAATATTGGTAATGCACTAAAATGGGCCCCTGCAGCTGTTAGCTGTCAGAACTCATTTATGTCTACATATATGCTAGACTTCTGAAGCACAATTTAGCAATTATATGCATTGAAAATGAATAATAAAGATTAAAAATAAACTAAACTATGTTGTAAGAAATTAATGATTGGATTTTTACCAACAGGTCATTGATACTGAAGGCCTAATCTAATAGATTAGTTTTTCGTAGGGAAATGTTATTTAAGTGTTTTGTGGTGAATTGTTAATTTTTCTGGAAGTAATCCAGTGAGAAACTAAAAAAGAGAAACCTTTTCAGCCAAATTTAGTGTTTTGGTTCTCTGCTCATTTTATATATACACATGTCTCTTTTAGGGAAGAGCATCATTTTTTTTTTTTAATCTGGCTTTTTAATTAACTTCTGACCATAGCCACCTCCTGGCCTTCTTTTTCTTGAAAATTCATTTAGGGTATACCATATATGTACTTATTTTTTTGAATAGACAATGTATTTTAATACAGACATAAAATAGGTATTTTAATAGAAATTGCTTGTCAGCAGTATTTCCTACTCTTGATGGAAAAGAATGTTTCTAGAAAGATGTTTTGTATCCGTGTGCTTGTCTACAGAATGAAAAATTAAATTGTTTGCTACCTGTACTGTTTTTCATTCTCTGCACATAACAGGTCCACAGTAGACAGATTTTTTTTGTTTTAAGGCAGAAAGAATAACCCAAAGCCTCCATGGTTCTGTGTTCCCTAGGAAATGATTGAAGCCATCCGTGACGCGGTGGTATACCTGGCACACACACACGACGGCGCCAGAGTGGCCATGCACTGCCTGTGGCATGGCACTCCCAAGGTAAGTGTGTCCGGGCTTCACTTGCCTTTCCTTAGACTTGCTGTCTCCTTTGGTCTTTTCCTGTTGTGCACAAACAACTTTATCTTTGCAAAGTTGTGCCTATGAGATTCACAGGAATTGGCTTTTCTTTGAGCCTAGTGTTTCTTCTCTGCGGGAGTTTTCATTGTTTGGGGAGCAACTTGTCAAGCAAATAAACACCATATTTATGTTATTTACAGACGTTTTGGTACCTGTCAAGCTCCTTGATTCCTCATTTAATGATATTAGTGGGGGAGGGAGAGGAGGAAGGAGACAGTGAACAGTTACGCATTTGCTCATGTGAGTGTTAAATACTTTAAGGGAAAAGGGAAAAAGTCCACATTAATTACAGAAGTTTAACAGAAAAGATTCTCATTCTTGTGATCAATAAAATTCTGCCTTTAAAAGACAGTTATACTTTGTCCACTTTTTAAATTTATACAAATTTAATTTGGATTCAACAATAATGTGCTGAATGTCATCTGTAAGCTAGACTTATGCATTTGAAGACTGTTCAGACATTGGAAGAGGACCTCTCCATTCTCCCTGTAAAGGGCGATAGTTTCACTAGGTTCGCCTTGCAGCTAATAATTTTATGGTTCCATATTTATGTCTTAATGAATTATCACATACAAGTCTAAGATTACAGTAGCTCTGAAAGGGCTTCTAATAATATATTGCAAATTTTTTCATTCTGGCTGCATAACTATATTCACTAATGAAAAATAATGCCATTCAAGTGACAATTTAATATTATATAAAATTTTTAGCTATGAAATACCTTTAATCTATAATTAAAAATTACTTGAGACAATTTTTCTTTTTTAAGGACAGGAAAGTGATTGTGAAAACAATGAAGACTTATGTTGAAAAGGTGGCTAATGTAAGTATAAGAAAACTACATATTTCTTTTAATTATTTTTAATAATGAAATGAAATCATGTCTATTACGGAAAATTTGAAAAATTCAGAAAATTACCATTGCCAGAAAATTATTCATTGTTTTATTAGTTCTTTTCTATGCATATCCATGCATATTTATATTACCAAATTTGCACAAAATGAGATTTTTCCTTTTTTCATTTAACATTTTGTGACAATTTTCCATTTTTATTAGATATTTTTCAAAAAACCTGATATTTACTAACTTATTTAATGAGTTTTTCCAATCATGTTATTGACATGGAAATTACTGCCTAGAATAAATTTGTAATATGGTCAAAGAACATTCTAATTAAGTTTTATAGTTCTTTGGAATCCTTTGGAGATGCTGTAACAGTTTTCCTGATGAAATTAGAGGATATTTTTGAGTGTTTCTAGGAATTTAAGTAGTTTTCCATAGTATTTCTAGAACTTATGTAGTAGTAAATGCTATTTTTTAATTTTTGAGTTATTTCACATTTTATAGCTTCTCATTTACTGGTGAACTAAAATTAGTGATATTAACAACTTTTTCCTATGAAAAATCTAAAATTACATATTTTCTTTTTTGTGATTGGAACTGTGTATGTATAGTTTTATATTCTAGGGGTTTAAGAGAACTGTTAGCATCTGGTGAATACTTAATATAATAAGTACTAATTCCTACCCAGATAAATTGCTGCTGTGTAATTGTATCCATCCATACCTGTTGTCTTCTGTAGGTTGGAGACTAGGATGAGAGAATGAAACCACTTAGAAGGCAGCTAACTTCTCTGTAACACAATGAAATAAAATGATTCTCTAGTGAATTGTTTCCAGAGTATGAGAGTATTTTTTCATTACTCATCAGTAAATCTTTTTGTATATTTTAATTTGAATATTTTAATTAGAAATGAATAAGAATAGAATGTTAGAAAGTTCTAAAAGGTATTAATAATAAAAGACATTTTTAAGTAATAAAATTAGGTTGCTTTAATTTTATAGTTATAACAACAATTTTTTTGAGAAACTAACTCCCACAAGGCCCAATGATGGTAACAAGAAATTAACAAGCAATATCTTTTTTAATCTCAAGCAGTTGCTTCTAAAAGGGGGGAGATAAATTAACCCATGGATTTGACTTATGAGTTATTTAAAAGTGTTTAATTTCTAAATATTGGGGGTTTCTTGGCATACTCTGTTATTTCAGTCCTTTAAATGTATAAAGACTTATTTTATGGCCCAACAAATGGTCTATCATAGTATCTTGAAAAGAATGTGTTTTGCGGAGTTGTTGGGTGTGGTACTCTATAAATGCCAATTAATGATCAAGGTGGTCGATAGTGTTCAGATCACCAGTGCTTTTATTTATCATTGTTTATTTCTATTAAAATCTCCAATTGTAATTATAGAATTGTCTCTTTCTCATTTAACTTCTGTCCCAACTTCTTTTCTATTCACCCAGGGATGTTTTATGTTTAGGCGTGCTTCTGTGTGTGGGACTTAAAAAATCAGAAATCATTGGTTGTGTACTATGCACATTGTTCTCTGTCCCTTTGTGTCTGCACTTTGTTTCTGTCACTTAATTCATCTCAGGGGGTCATTTTATTGCAATATATATATATCCCTCTGTCTGCCTCACTTTTTTAGATGACTATTATATTTCATTATATGACTTCCATAATTCGTTTAACGAGTCCCTACTGTTGGACACTTGGGTAGTTTCTAGTTTTTTTGTTATTTCAAATAGCACCCCAGTGCATATCCTTTGTGCATATATGAAGGCATATTTGTAAGATAAATCCAGAACTAGAATTGTTGGATCAGAAGGTACGTGCATTTTAAGTTGTTATCGATGTTGTCAGTTGCCCTTCAAAGGAGTTTACAGTCTCACCAACGACATAACAGTGGGCCTGTTTTTCCCCAAACCTTTGCCAAATTAGTATATTATCAAGGGTTTTCACTTTTGTGTATAGGATAGGTGGATAATGGTGTTTCATTATTTTAATTATTGTCCTTAATTAATGAGCGTTATTTCATGTGCTTAAAGCCATTTGTACTTGTCTTTTTCTGTGAACTGACACTGAGTGTTCTTGGCCCTGTTTTTAGTAGATTGTTGGTTTTTATATGGTAAAGATGTTAGACTTTTGTTTTTTTTCTCCAGTTTGTTTCTAATTGAAACATTGTTACCTATCAGACCTGGCTCCCTCTGAATGAGGGTTATCAAAAGTCACATGTCCCCTCTAAGTAAAAAAATATTTATATTGTTATCTAGGCTCCAAAAGGAATAAGCACAAACTCTGAAAACACATTTTTCTTTCTTTTCTTTTTCTTTCTTTCTTTTTTATTTTTATATAAAGTAGAAGTTCTTTAACTCTTTGTAACAATACCAGCATAATGCACGTCATTTCAAGAGGTGACCATTGTGATAGTCACAATGTGGATTTGTATGATCTCTTGCAGTTAATATTTTTTAAAAGCAATTATTTTTATCTTATTCTTATATTTAGCTTATAAATATATTCCAGTTTGTTTTTAAGTATTTCTATTCTAATTATATGATTATTTTAAAGAAATTGGACAATATATAAAAGAAAATAAAAAATCATTTGTAATCCTTCAATTCAGAGATGACTGTTACACTACAGTTTTCTTCCAGGATTTTCTGTGTACATGTATTATGTATATTTTGTATATATCTAATTGTATCTGAGTTTACATATTTTCTTTTTTGTGATTGGAACTCTGTATGTATAGTTTTATATTCTAGGGTTTTTTTTAATCTACTGAATTTTTTTAGTTTAATTTTAAGTAGCTATTTGTTAACAGGATATTTATTTTTGAGAGGTGTTATATCCTGGTTAGTTAAAAAAAAATGAGTCTTGGCTATTTGATGTTGAAGAATGTGCTTTTCTCTTTGTTTCTGTCTTTTTTTAAAAAAATCAACCTAGAATATAATTAACTAGGTCCTGATAAGAGAGGAAGTTCTTTGAATGGCTTTTATCCACTTGTTTAAATTATGTTGGGCAAGGTGTGAGGTTGGCAACCTTTATAAAGTGACTCCATGGGTGGAATAGAATGGAGAAGCTGTGCATTTTTTTTTCAATCCTTCCTGGCTTTCATTTCTTACAGGGCCAATATTCCCATTTGGTTTTACTGGCAGCATTTGATTGTATTGATGATACTAAGCTTGTGAAGCAGATAATCATATCAGTAAGTATTTCTCATAGTCATGAATTTTCGTTGAATTGATGTATCAGTTGTGAGTTTGTAAGTTTTATTGCACACATATATGTGTAAAGACTTTGACGTGTGCTCTTTGACAATATTTTGTTATTTACTAGTTGCCTCAATTAAGTCTGTTTCGAGGGTTTGCTTTATTCCTGTATAAGCCATAACCTTATAACTGGATATTAATAATATTGTTTTAAATATGTAAAAGAGTGGTTAAATTAGGATAACAAGGCTTTTTAGATCATATGACAAACTAAATGAAAAGTTAGCAATGCAATGTTTATATTTGATCAGAAATTTGTTTACCTAGTAATCTTTCAGTTATTCAGGAACTCATATGCAGGCAGAGGACATCCATGACCCTTCTTCTCTTTCTCCCTTTGGAGAAACTACCTCCACACAGTTATTCCCCTTATCAATACACCATCCTAGATTGAGCTAGAGAGGAAAAACTGATAAAACTCAATTGTGATACTTCTTAGGGCTTTCAGGAAAGCTTTTGTAGAGTCAGATTAAAAATTACTACTAAACTTAAAATACTAGCTTCTGTTTTTACATTTCAGCAATTCCTACTAATCTGGTATAATGACCAAAAAGTGATAATAATTAAATGCAATTTCTTTAACCCTAAATTTGCCTTCAGAAAAACTGAGCTGTCCTCTTGAAAAGACTATTCCGATGTAAAAACTGCATTCTGAAATAATTTCCTTTATTGTGCAATGATTGACATTCTGCAATTATTGACTTCTGAATCTGGGACTTTTCCCTTCCTTTGCTTGTGGTGTGCAAGTAGGGAGTAGTGTTGGGTATACAATAGAGGTTACAGGGGCAGGGATAAGAAATTGCAACTAGTTGCAGGGATAAGAAATTAGTCTCTGGTTTCAGTGACAAAGCTTGGAAACATTTTAAAAATCGTAATCTGTATAGACATAGGTTATTCATCTGAAAATTACTCAGACCTTTCTGTTTGATAAACGTGGATGGCACCCTTGGAGAAATCTTAGTAACAAAAGCTACTTTCACACCGTTTGCAGGGAGAAGCAGGTGGATGTTCAGGAAGATACTTTACCTGTTGGCATGTGGTGGTGCTATGGCTTCTCTCTGTAGCCTGTCTGGACCAGTAGAGCTGGGTGTAGGAGAAAAAATGTATCAGCTAGTGCAGGGGAAGGAGATTGGTTTTCTTAGATGCCAGCTGTAAGTCCCAGTGTGTGTGTGTGAATTTCTCATGCCCTTGCTGTCATTTTCCAACTTTTCCTCTTGACTATTTTAAGATTGTGATGACTTTCTTTGGGATAAGATTGTGGGAAGAAACAAGTTGGCAAGACTTGCATGTCACAGACTGAGTATTTTGACATGTTCCTTGTGACTTTATTACCCTTTGACTCCAATCAATAATAATTGTTTTTCATTCTAGTGACAGAGATGTGAGGCCATAGATTGGCTAATGAATAAACTTGTTTCATTAAAATAGAAACAGGCTGGGCTATTCAAAGTTTGCTTTTGTTTAATATTTTCAGGACAACTGAAATTTGCATAACTGTTCCAAATGGATTTCAAGAGAAACCAAACTTACTTTAGGATTTGCTGCAGTTGTCGGCTAGATTGCTTTTTTCCAAAGATTTATCCCACTTAAAGTTGCTGTTGAAACAGTTTTAATTCCTTGTGCTTATCAGTTTGATTCCCACCACTACTCAACCCACATTCCTAATGACTTTCTCATACTTAGGGCGGCTTTCCCTGAGAATGGCCTGATTTACTACTGATCTCTTGCCTCTAACTGACAAATGCTCAACAGGTTCTGTGTATCATTAAACTATGTACTAGTGATAAAATTCTGGAATGCTAATTGCTCTTGTATTTTTCCCACCCATCCACCAGAGAATCTGCTGCAGTATGCAGTGCTTTTTAAAAATACCCAAGAAAGCTTGGTGTTGCTAAGAATTCTCTTCAGTATAACCAGACTTCCTCAAGTATCAGGTTGAAATCAAAACCTGATCAGCTGAGCCCTCACCTTTCAAAATGGATACACACTGTTGCCCACCTTCTTTACTTTCCAAAATAAATATACTTGTAAAATTTGATACATTTTACCCTGGAATTGTTGGTATGTCACAGCTGCTTTGATAGCAGTGGTGCACTGAAGAGGCAGTAAATACACTGGCTAGTTGCTGTTTGAGACTGACTAAACATTGATGCATACTTTAAAATAGATTGTCTTTAAAACGCACAGAAAGGAATAAAGAATAATACAGTGGACACCTAACCTCCCACCATTTGATAAAGAAGTAAAACTTGGCAAATACAATTCAAGTTCAAGCCCTTTGTGTACCATCCGGATTACATATCCCACCCCTGCCCCATACCCACTGTGATGAATTTTGTATTTATCATTCATATCCATTTCCTTATCCTTTTGCTCTATGTAGATGTATGTAGTACTATTTTGCATGTTTACAAATTGTATGTAAATGATGTTTTCTCCTGAAACTTGCTTTTGGCATTGCGTGTGTGAGATTCATCATCAGGGCTCGGCAAGCCTTTTTAAAAAGGGGCCAGGTAGTATTTCAGGTGGGCTGTATATGACCTCTTGGTTGCCTATTCTCAGTTTATTTTGTTTTTAATAACCCTGTAAAATGTAAAGACCATTCCTGTCTGGTAGGATGTACAAAAACAGGCTGCAGTTTAGATTTGACCCATGGGTCTTTGTTTGCCTACCCCTGTTCTAAATCATTTATTTTTCAATGCCAAATAGTGTTTGACTATGACTATATTGCAATTTATTTTTCCATTTTTCTGAAGATGGACATTTAGATTGTTTACAATTTTTAAAACTTTAAAAACTCTTACTATTTTTTGCTATCCCAAATCATTCTATGAACATTATTGTGTGTCTCCTTGTTTCTCAAAGGCATTTGCTTAGCAGAATCTCTGGTTGCCAACTATGCTGCACATATGTTTATATAGAGTCACGTGTCCGTCCCACCCAGCCACTACAAAACCTGTTGCATTATGCAGTGCTTTTAAAAATAGCCAAGAAGGCTTAGGGTTGCTAAGCATTCTGTTCTGAGTAACTGATTTCTTGAAATGTCAGGTTGAAATCATAGCCTAATAAACCCTCCTCCTTTTCTCTTTTAAGACCAAGCTCCAGTTCAGTCTCCAGGTAGCATTCTCTAATCTCAGCCAGACGTGGTCTCCCCCCAGACCTGTTCTCCCCATTCTCTCAACTTTGGTAGTTTGTCCTTGTCATCCATTCACTTAACAGTTAATCATGACCTGACCCTGGGCTCACAAACTCAGAAATGTTCATTGACCAGGCAGGTAAATGAGTTGAGGCAGGCCAGGCGTGGGGGGTGGACCATGGGGAAAGGAGCGGGCACATGTCCTGTTCAGGGTGGGAGCCTCCGCCTACTAGGAATGTGAGCTCCTTGGCGATAGATCTTCTGATATTTCTTTTTCTTTTTAATTGTGGTAAAATACACATAACATAAAATTTCACCATCTTAACCATTTTTAAGGATAGTTTCGTAGTATTAAGTATATTCACATATTTGTGCACAGTCTCCACAACTTTTTCATCTTGCAAAACTGAAATTATGTGCACTAAACTGTATCTTCCGATTTTTTGAGTGCAGCCAAAAAGGTGAACTTCTGGATAAAAATCATTGTATTTTTAAAACAAAATACTGAGGAGGTTGCAGTCACCACCTAGCAATCTAACCTTCCTTCTACACTTCTGTTATTATCCATTATTTGCATCTCTTATTTTTTATTGTTTCTCTAGCCTCTTCTACTGTATTTTAGCTCTTTAAGGTGTATTTTAGCTCTTTGTCCTTACACAAAACCTACCATAGAGGTGTGTGGACCATGGGCTCATTTCTCAGTGATGTGTGTTACCTTCTGCATTTCTTTCCTCCACTGAAAATGCACGTGCACGCTAACCCTACTTCCAGAGTGCACCCTTCATTTTGACCTTCACTTTTTATAAGAGGCCTGGCAAAGCAAGAGTTCCAGAGAATCTGACAAGGGTCCAACACAAGGAGGTCAGAACTGGCCAAACATGTCTTCAGAAAGGAGGTCTTTTTTTCTTCTCATACTTGACTTGTTCTGTTTACATGCCTGCTTTAGAGTAAAGCATAAGAAGCAATGACAAAAAAAGGAACTTATGATTTTTCTCTTAAATTCTTTTCTTTTTTTCCCCCCTTCTTCCGCCTCCTCACCCTCCACCCCCTCCGGTTCAAGCCATTGTTTCTCAGTCTAGTTGTGTAGGACACAGCTCCCTGGCCCATGCTGGTATTATGAGCCTTGCGTTCCCCCCGGCTGTGGCAGTTGGTCTCCTGTCGTGGGTTGGCCGCTCACAGCAGCTCACAGCAGCCCACAACTGCTCACACCGACCTCCAGCTGCTCACAGCCGCCCAGCTCCAGGGAGAGCCGTTGTTCACAATCTTAGCTGTAGAGGGCGCAGTTCACTGGCCCATGTGGGAATCCAAACGGCAACCTGGGCATTAGGATCACGGTGCTCCAACCTCCTGAGCCATCGGGCCGGCCTAAGTTAATTCTTGTAAGAGGGTCAGCTAAGTCAAAAATCTTTAAAACTCAACCTCTATTGTTGAGGTTCTCTCTCTTTTGAGGATTCCGAACTCATGACTCCACCATCTTTGTTACTCTCCATAGTTAAAAATGCTGTATATTGAGAGTTGTGTTTTTAATATGAAAATAAATATAATTACTTTCTAGCAGTTTTCAGTTTGCAGTGTGAATTTTCTGATTTACTGCTGGTAATGGCCCACAAGTCAGGCAGGTGTATTATTTCCTTTTACAGATAAGGAAATGGATGTGTACAGAGGTTAAAAGATTTGCTAAAGTCTACACATTGAGCCCAAAGACTGAATTTAGTGTAAAATCAACTATACCATAGCTTCATCTCACTTATTTCTACATGTTACTGTACCTGTTAGTGTTCTCCTCTCTAGGAATGTCCCTCAGTGTGTGACCCAGGTTAAAGAGAAATGAATTAGTGCTCTGTAACATAGCAGCACTCACACTGTTGCCATGTATTTTTCAGAGGTGTATGTTTTTGATGGTAGAAAAGCTGGAGCGAGAGTGAAATGGGGGAAAACCAAATGAACGTGATATCACACTCAAATGAACGTTGAGTTTAGATTCTAAATTCCTTAATTACAAACTGAACGGCAGTAAAGTTCAGTGAATTTGGGGAGTAGTTCTTGACTAGTATTTGTGCATGGAATTAAGCTTCTCACGTTAAGGTGAAACCATTTCTGCCGAGTCATATGTGTTGCCCTAATCCTTAAGTGTGAAACCTGCAGAGAAAGTAAGTACATTAACAAATACGTTGCTGGCTTCATGCCACCCCTTTTCCTCCTTACACCAAGAAAAATTTTTTTAAAAATAGCAGCCATTTATGTTTCTTCACTGCATACTCCCCCTCCCCTTTTTTTCGTTTCTGTTTGTTTTAAGCAACTATTTTAAAGATATACCTCACAATGGTGAGGTATAATAAGACTTTGCTGTCTTATTTTACTATAAGACTGGGTATAATATAATATAATGTAATACAATATAATTAATACGATAAAATTAATATAATATAGTACCAGGTCTTATATTAATTTTTGCTCCAAGAGACGCATTAGAGCTGATTGTCCAGCTAGGTCTTATTTTCGGGGAAACACGGTAGCAGATCTGAGTATATCATCTCATGGAGAATCCCTTTCCTTAAGAGTGATTGTGTGTTTTCTTTGAAAGTGACTAAAGTTGGAATCAGGAGACCAGAGCCCTGCCACTGACATTCTACATCCTTCTGCAAAGTCACTTCTCTCTTTCTGGGTTCCTCATCTGTAAACCTGGGTGGTGGGATTGAATTCTTTCCATGGCCCCAGCCAGTTCTGAAGAAGCTCGGGTGCTCAAACACACATGGCTTTGCATATCTGTTAGGTTTGTTACAAGAAATAGGACAGTTGGTGGGGGCGAGGGGGACTGAATGTTTTTCTGTTTCATATTCTCTATTAAGAAGAAAGGACTTTTTAAACAGTAACTTTTCTGTCTTTGAAAACATCAGCAAATTTACATCAGAGCTTAATGGGGATAGAGATGACATTGCCTTTGTTCCTTAAATTCACACAATTAGAAAAGGAGGTTACTATTCCTGGGTAAGTGATGGGAAAATGTCGTAGATTGTAGTTACTTGTAACTGCGCCGTGGAGTCTTTCTGCATTTGTTTCCCTTCCCCCCTTTTTGTTTTCAATGAGAAATAGCCTTCATTTACCATGAATAAGTAAACCCACTTTAAAAGCCTTGATCCACATGTTCTGTTTAACAGAGTTCCTTTATCCCCCTTCACATACATCTCAGTGGGGAAATTCTAATAAGAAGGTTGTTCTTCTGATACTGATGCTACATTTAAGTGCAGCTGCAAATTAACTGTATCTGCTCAGTGACCCCAGCAAGCAATGTCCCTCGTAATGGCGGCCTAAGAAATATCTGTTATATAATGAATGAAAATAACTGTTTTAAATATTTTTTTAAGTCCTTCAGCTTGGTCAGTTATATAAATGGATTTTTCAATAATGCTAGTCACAGTAGAGACTCATTTCTGTGTTCTGAATGTAAATTTCTTTGTGCTTTAATGAGACGATTCAGAACTAGCTCCACATTTTCCGGTAAGTATGTTAGGGAAAATAGTTAAGTATGTATCCTTTACCATTCGAGTTCCAAGCATCCTTTGAGCATACGGATTCATTATTTGTTTCTATAATTTTACAGGAAATTATTAGTTCCTTGCCTAACATATTAAATGACAAATATGGAAGGAAGGTCCTATTGTACCTACTAAGCCCCAGAGATCCTGCACATACAGTACGAGAAATCATTGAAGTTCTGCAGAAAGGAGATGGAAACGCACACAGGTAAGAACAAGTATAATAGAATGGCTTGAGCCCTTTATTCTCTCCTCTGATTTATTAATGTTGAGTAATGCATGTTTCCAGAAATCTACTCAAGCATGCATGCCCCCTCTCACGCTCCCCTCTCTCTCTAACACTAAAAAGATGAATTCCATTTTTAAGCCTGTAGTTGTTTTTGTCTTGAAAAGGAAATAAAAGCGTCATGCCAAAAGAATGCCTCTGAGCACCTGGCACATAGTAGGACTTAGGTGTGTGGTTTGTTTTGGTTTTGCTATATTTTTAAAGCTGATGCCACATAATTAAGTACTCAAAAGAGTAGAGTCTATAAAATAGTTTGAACATGTGTTGTCTTGTAAAATATTTTGTTGTTTGGTTTTTGAATTATTTGGGGGTGTTTTTATTATACACGGGAAGCTTCACTTTTCTGGTGCTTGTTCTGTGCCAGGCACTAGTCACATCCTAGGGACACAAAGATGAAAGCTATTCCACCCTCAAATCACTTGTGTATGTGCATAACAGAAAGATATAGACAATTAACAATAGTGTGTCACACAAACTATTATAAACCCTTAGAGGATTGTGTGAAAATAAGATCAACATATTTCCTTTGCCATTTATCTTGCCTTAATACTCATTCAACGTATCCCAACAGCAAGAAAGATACAGAGATCCGTCGCCGAGAGCTCTTAGAATCCATCTCTCCAGCTTTGTTAAACTACTTGCAAGGACACGTCCAAGAAGTGGTTCTAGATAAGTCTGCATGTGTGTTGGTTTCTGACATTCTGGGAGCTGCCACTGGAGACGTTCAGCCTGCCATGAATGCCATCGCCAGCTTGGCATCAGCAGAACTGCACCCTGGTGGCAAGGATGGAGAGGTAATGTGCTATTATTATAAGACAGGCTGGAAGGCTGTGGTGACTGCAGACTCTCTCGTCATTGAGACCATTGCTATAAAGAGAATTTTAATCATCATTATCTCAACTCACTGCATACCCACAGTACATTTGAAATTTGTGAATTCAAAACACAATGCTGTTACAACACTGTCTGTCTCAGAAACTTGCAGTGACTCCATGCATAAAAACAAAATCCACTTAATGTGGCTCTCTGTCGTGCATGAGCGGCCCCAGGCTGCCTTTCTAGCATATCCTCTGCTCTTAATTCTGTTTTGAATTTGCTGTGGACTTTGTACCTCTCTGCCTTTGTACATGCTTCTCTCAGCCTTGAGTGCTGTGCTGCCCATGTCCATTCATCCTTCAGGATTCCCAGAGTCCTTCTCCATGGTCTCCCCTCATCTCCTCTTGTTAAAACGTCTTTGCTCTTTCTGATAGCTCCTGCCTGTGTTATATGGGCCTCATGTTATTCTGCCTTGCATCTTAAGTTCATTGATTTGTGTACCTGGTACATGCTAGGCACTGGTCAATACTGCCCGCCCCTCCCCCCAAAAGCTTACCATTTGGGGGAACACAATGTTTAAATAAATATTAAATGATCATTTCATATTGAGATAAGTACAGTGAAGGGAAACTACAGATTCTATAGGATTAAATAAGAGTGGGGGCCAACCTATCCCCAGGACGGCTTCCCTGAGGCACTGAAAGCTAAGCTGAGGCCCCAAGGATTAGTAGCTCAGTGAAGAATGGTGGAAAGAAGATTGTGGGCAGAGGGAAGAGCATGTGCAGCAGCTTGAAGGAAGGAAAGAGCTCAGCTTATGTGAGAACAGAATGCTGAGGGGTGGGAAAGCGCTTAGGAAAGGGAAGAGGCGGGCAGAAGCCAGCACGCAGGGCCCGTAGCCTGCACTGGGTTGTAAGCTCCTCAGGAGCAGACGTGTGGGGAGCCTACTACTATTACTATTTCTGACCTATGAGCTAAGGGGAGAGAAATGGGCTGTGGGTCTTAGAGAAGCCCTGGCCCCTGCCATCATAGAGCAGATCATGCTATCAACTCTGGAAGATGCATACATAATGAAAGTTTCTTTTTAAAGAGATGGAGCCCATTGTCTCCCATGCTTGATAAGGAGAGATCCTCTGATACGGGGCCATACAAAGGAGTGAGATTGAGCTTAAAAAGCTGCTTGCTTGGCCTGCTTATCAGATAACACCAGTATGTAGTCACATGTACTTAAACATTCAGCATTAGGTTTTAATGCTGCTACTGTAGCGATCTGTCCCATAGGTGTACTTGAACCTCAGAACTGCATATTGGAATCTGAGAAGTGCTCAGCGTGATCGAAGATGAGCACTATGGAGGTGCTCTTCAAACTGGAACTCACGAAGCTGAGTCTGAACCACTTCTCCGGGGCTGTGTTATCTCGAATAACCGTCCTCGTTTCAGTCTGGGGATTGGAATAGACCTCTGGTCCCTCCGGGTGTAGCGGTCATTCAGATAAAGACCTCTGAACTCTGAAGCCTTCTGGGACGTTCAGCTTGACTGAGTTCGTATCTTTCTGGGCTGATGTAGAATGGATTGTAGGCTGAGGCATGGATGAAACCAGTTTGTAAGTTAACGTGTTCTTGACCCCTTCTAGCTTCACATTGCAGAACATCCTGCAGGACATCTTGTTCTGAAGTGGTTAATAGAGCAAGATAAAAAGATGAGAGAAAACGGAAGAGAAGGTAGGTTGTTAAACTTGACCTTTTCTTGTATCTTCTGTGGAATTTCAGTAATGTCTGGCATCCTGAACTTTGTCAGCCATTTAAGTTTAAATGAAAGTTTGTTGCGTGTTCAGTAATAATGTTTATAAGACATGATTTAGTGGTTGCAAGTATTGCTTTAGCAAATGCTAGAAATTTGTCTCCTAGAATCCAGGAATTCTTTTTCTATTTTCCACCCTCCCTCATTCTCTCTACCCCTTCCTCTACCCCTTCAGTGTTCTGACTGGGGTTGGCCAGTTTTCTAAAATGCCATTCTATTCCTTGAGGATGATGAGCGCAGTACACTAGGGGGCCCATTTATGAGTATCATTACCCCAATCGGAAGGCATAATATTTATCTCTAGTTTTGAGGAAAGGATACGCAGAAGAAAATTATCCTTATCAGAGAATTTTGAAGTGGTGCCTATTTGGTGTTGCAATACATGTGGCCAAAATGCAAGTCAGTTCTTGGCACTTTCTGGTTTTTCATAAACCTTACCCCTAGCTGTTCTGTAGAAACTCAGTTCTCAAGAGGACAGCATCTTATATCTAATTGAGAAGTGGCGTCCATTTCCCTCTCAGTCCTGTCTTTGACCAGGCCTTCTCTTACTAAATTCAAACTCCATCTGGTATTTCAGCCATTAGAGAGATTTTCCCCAACTGGAGTAAAGCAGTTGGGACTTTCTATTACTGTATCTGAAAAAAGTGACAGATTATAAATTTACGCCTTAAGGCAATTGCAGTGCTAATGGCTAGTGAGGGAATCAATATAGCAGTATATCCATATGCTGTCACTTCTCATTCTGTCTACCTTTAGGAATAGAGACTTGGAGCTATTTCTCACTGTAAATTTTTTGTAAAAGAGAAAGCTTCTTATAATAAGTTTTGAAGGAAAAAAGATGTATTGACTCATCTCTTTCATTATTAAAAAAGTTGGTGCACAGTTGAGCCGAATTTATGTCAGACAAGTTGTCTGCCTTACTTTTTAAAGTCCAGGAATTTTCTAATGATTTTTTTCCCTATTAATTAAAATGCACTGACAGCCCTAAAACATGCCTGTTTGATGTTTCTGTCATTTTCATGTAGCACCAAATGAGTGTGGCTAGCTGTCTTGGTTACCCGTTGCTGTGTAACAAGCCACCTCAAAACTTAGTGGTTTTCAAAACAACAATAATTTGATCAGGGCTTGATTGAGCTTGTTTCTGCTCTGCTCAGAGGCTGCTCAGCTTGGGGTTGGAGTATCCACTTTCCCAATGGCGGGCAGTGGCCGTCGCCAGCAGCCTCAGGTCCTGTCCCAAGGCTGCTTGGGCTTCCTCAGAATGTGGTAGGTTTGGGTTTAAGAGAACGAAGTAGGCACATGGTTCTTTCATGATTTAGCCTCAGAATTATTTAACATCACTTTTATCATATTTTCTTGGTTAGGTCAGTCACAAAGGCCCGCTGAGATTCAAAAGACGGCATCAGTTCCATCTCTAGCATGGAGGCTGGGCAGGCAGTATTCTAGAAGAGCACATAGGACAGCAGATACTGTTGCAGTCACCTTTGGAAAACACCATCTGCCTCAGGAGCTGATCTCTATTGCTCCTTAGCATGTGCCATGAAAAACTAAATAGCCATATGCCTCTTGGCTTTTAAAGGCTCCTTACATTTGGGTATTTTTGAATGAAATATACATCTTAAGATGTTTGTTTTCAAGATAGGTTGTCCCTACCTCCGTTTGCACTCAATCCTAGCCTTCAGAATTTCTCCTTTGTCCAAGAATTAGTTACACTTAAATGGCACAGTGAGGAGATAAAATATACCAACGCATTGAAAATCAGATATACTAAAACAACAAAAAATAAATGGTAGTTTTGATATGTAACTAGTATTATAAAGAGAAATTTCCAGGTGTAAGCCAGAACCGTCATTTGACCACTGGCTATGTTCATGGCACCTTCTGAGTGAGCATTTTTCATAAGGGAAAACTTATTTTCAGTCAAACTTGATTTGCTACTGTCAAACATTTACTTTCTGAATACCTTTCAGGTCAGAGTTAAATCATTCAGTAGTACAAAGAAACGCAAACATGACCAAGTGAGCATTTTATAGGAATTAATTGTTTCTCTTGAGTAACTGCTACTAAACATAGCTTAGGATTTGGATCAGATTTGAAAGAAACAGCTGTACTGAAAATGCATTATATACACCTGAACTGGAATTTTTAGTGTTAAGGAGTTTGGGTGAGAACTCTCTTTATTTGCTTTTTTATTAAAATGTATTTGCAGATTTAAGGACAGTAGAGAGGGATATTGAGAGTTTAAATCTTGGTATGTGATGTTCACTAAGTTTCAGTATATTTTACAGGTTGTTTTGCAAAAACACTCGTAGAGCATGTTGGTATGAAGAACCTGAAGTCCTGGGCTAGTGTAAATCGAGGTGCCATTATTCTTTCTTGGTATGTATGACAAGTGCCTTTCTCTGCACAGGGCCGCATCCTGATGCCGGTTCATGCAAGAAACTTCTCACATTTATTTCTCCCTTCTAATATTTGTTCCCAGTAGTCCAGTATTACTTTCAGCCACTCCTGGTCTAGACAAGTATACCAAATATTAGAAAGTAAATGTAACTATTTCAGTCAATACTTCACAGTTTTTTTTGTCTACCCTCTTTTGGAGGTCAAGGATCATAAAATTAAGACATTCAAAGGCATCATTTGATTGTCTCACCACATTTTTGGTTTTGACCAAAATGTAATTGTATTCTTCTTAATGAATTAGTCTTTTCCCTACAAAAACTGACAGTGATTTTTTTTTTTAAATTATGACTCACTGTACATGTAATTTTTATTCATTGTTTTCAACTATTCTGAAAGGATTTGAGAAGCATTTGCTTCTGAAGTCTTCATGCTAATTGTTTATTTTCTAGTTAAAATGGATAGAAAACTGATGATTTGTGAACTGAAGCATATGCTTAACTTGCATATTGTTCTCTGAACATAGTATGTTGAGTTTATAATTAAAGGTCATTGAACTTTCCATGTATTCTATTCCCTGATGAAACCCTTCTATTAAGAACATTCATTTAAAAATAGGTTTGTGTGTTGTTTTGAAACAATCACTATTGATTTTTTTCCACTGCTGTTACCTAGGTTTGGAAGACAGATACCAATCTTAGTTTGAATTTCCCATAGTATTTCACATGCAAATGCTATGCAACTTCATCTGTATTTGTAAATGTTATGAGTGTTTGTTCAATATAGAATTTGAATTGGTACACATGTACTCAGAAACATACGCATTCATATGAGCATTCTTTTTTTATTTTCAGGTATATTAGTGTCTCCAAACATATGGGTGATACAGATCATTTTGTTAATTTCCCGTTAAAATTAGTTAATTTTCCAGTTGATGGTGAGCAGCCAGAAGCCATTAGCTTAAACATGAACTTTTTTGATATAAATTTCTTTACCAGGAATTTGGAGTGTTAACACCTACTGACACATTCTTTCATTATACTTAATTAACTAAAAATTTCACCAATGCCGTAAAATTAATTTATATAGAGTCTCATCGATCAGAGCTCCCTTTGGGTGGATTTCAAACATAAGGATGCTATAGGTTTATTAGGGAATACTACTTAGAATTGGAACAGGAACACATGAAATATTTGGGATTCTAAAGGGAAGTTGAACTATAGATAACCTAATGATTGATACTGTAATAGCTTCTGTTAGGTTTTTAAAATATTGTGATGTTCTGACTTATTTGGTAAAATTCTCTGTTGTTTTATATTGTACTTCAAACCAGTGTAAAATTTTTTTTTTTTAATCTTTTTTAACAGTAAGTGAAAAAGCACTCTGGGTAAAAAAAAAAAAAAAAAAATCAGCCTTGTGTGCAGTCTGCAGAATAACTGAGGGAAGCAGAATTCTCTAGCATTTTAAAGTACGGGTTCTAGACAGACTGCCTGGGTTTCAGTCCCAATTCACTATGTAGCCTTGGGCGAATCATTCAGCTTTACTGAGTCTTAATTTTGTTGGTCATAAAATGAGATAAATAATAATCCTATGTTACGAAAACTAAATGAGATGATGCATATAAAATATGTAGCATTATGTCTATTACATGCGTTCAATAAATATTAAGTTTTATTACTATTATGCATTATGTGACTATATGCTTAGCCAAAGTATATAAAATAAAAATACCTAATGAGTCACACATCTGTCTATTAAAAGGGCACATTACATACTTCACAACTATACATAAGCACCAAGCAGTACTTGGTGCTTGTGTCCCACAGTGAGCAAGGGAACCCTGCTTGGGGCTGCGAGCTTATCCTCCTCTTCCCGGACACGCTGAAAGTTATTGGGACCAGGCCCTTGCAAAAATGCCAAGGATGTATTTCAGAGGTCAGCCTTTAAACATGGTCGTGAAGAAGTTGGGGGAGAACAGAAATCCAGCCTTGGTGTGTTCCCCGGTCAAGTGCCTATGCCCCGGCCCCTGTTTAAAGAGAAAGAGGCCTGCTTGTTGCCAGCCTCCAGGGCTCCACTCACTGGTGACAGAGCACTCCATGCAGCAAGTTCTCAGAAAGCAGAGATGACGTTCCTTTGCTTGATGACTCACACTAATTGAATGCTTACTAAGTGTCAGACTTTGGCAAGGTGTTGTACATACAAGATCATTTGAGCCCCCCCAAATAACCCTGTGAGTAGAAGGTAGAGATTCTGTTGTTGATCCCACTTGAAAGATCGGGAAACTGAGTCTTAGTTTAAATAGCATGCTCTTGGTTGTACAGTTACTGAGTGGCAGAGGTGGGTTTCCAATCTAGGCAGTTAAGCTCCAAGGTGAAGCTCTTTACTTCTTCACTAAATGTTTTAGCTGCAGAGTTTAGTAGAATGTCATTCATTAACTGCTTGTCTTTCACGGCCCCCACCTTTCCCTCTGTGCACCATTCACTCATGCTCATTCCGTCACTCAGTGAGCATTTCTCGGCCATCTGGTCTGTACATGTGCCATGAAAGAACACATCGGGCCCTGCTTTTGCATTTAGGTGGAGAAGGGAAGATAGAATACATGTATTAAATAATTTGAAGACAGGTTGTTAGTCCTAAGATAGTCAAAGTGAAAGTAGGACAGATTCCGTATGGAACAGAGTTGCTCCTACATTTGCTTAAGTGACCCCACCAGCTAGATTATAAAACGTTTTTTATTTATGTGGTTTTAGAATATAGGCTACTAGCCCCTATCATTCATCTGATAAAGTAATGTATTTATCGTTGTAAGACTTGTCTCACAAGTCAATGAGTTTTTTATATATTATGGATGCAGGTAGTACTTGCGGATGATTTAGGGATTTTAATGAAATTTAGTGTTTTGTTTGTTAATTTTTGTCTTCTCTCTTCAGCCTTCTCCAGAGTTCTGATCAAGAAGTTGCCAAGAAAGTCAAAGCTGGACTGAAAAGCCTGATTCCCACATTGGAAAAAAACAAAAACAACAGCAAAGGAATAGAAACGCTACTTGAAAAACTGTCCGCATAGATGGAAACAAGATGGAATCATTTTTCTTCTTCTGATCTGTTTTCCCAGTGTGGAAAAGAAGGGCTAGAGTCCACCTTGCTGGTAATTTGGGTGCTCTGTGTATGTGTTTCTTTTTTGTTAAGAATTTATTTATAAAATGGTTTCTAAAAATGCTTTTTTTTTTTCTTTAAATCCCAGCCATCTTCCCTATTACCTTGAGTTGTAAGCAAATCACAATGTAAAAGATTTAATAGTCATGCAGTGGGACCATCCAAATACATATAAAGGGGTTGTGTGAGTTAATCCATGGGAAGGCATCCTTGGTGAGCAATAGTCATCCATGGAGGAGGTGGGACTTGAAAGGACCTCAAAGGAAGCAGGATGTGGAAAAGAACAGCCAAGGGGGAGTTTTTAGTGGGAACAATGAGGTGGAACTTAAAGTTTTGTTTTAAAAGGAACTTCAGGAAGCCTTAGGGCCTTGATGGGTACAGGGAACGTGGATACCTTGGGCAGCCACAATCCTGGCTGCCTTATGGGTTGGGTTCCATGTTAAATTTTGTTTGAAAGCCACTTAAATAAGTTAAGGCTCATTAGGGGGAAATAGGCTAGATGAATTAGGGGATCACAGTAGGTAGCAGTGTTAAGGTCAAGGTCACTGGGAAGATCTGCCTATATTTGGATCTGGGCCTTCCAAGTACCTAGCTCCTTGTGATGAGACTTTCTTCATTGGGATGGTCCCTGAAGTAATTGAAGTCTACAGGGTTTGAGTTAGAAGGAAGGAGATGCAAATCTGTTAACAGTGCAGAAGTTTGAATTTAAATGCAGGTAGGATGTTTGAATTTTAAAACTGCTTGGCTTAGCAAAGCTGGGAAGGTTTTGGTAGATCAGTTAGACTCCTGTAGCTCTGCCCTGACTATTTTCGATGCAAGCTTTGGTGCTTTCTCTAAGTAGGCGTCTGTAACACGACACCGACTGGTATCTGTCACTATAATTACATCTACTGGAGAATTGCTGTGCTTTTCCTGACCAGACTACTGGGTCCCAGGATGACTCCCAACATAACAAGCTACCAGGACTCCACCTGCTACCCTCTCCTGCCCAGTGAGCAAAAGAGCTGATTCACCTGCAACTCCCTTGACGTAGATTTCCCCTCCACCCACCCGACCCGTGCCACCCAGATCCCTGCCATCCAGCCTCATCCAAGGGTGGAGGTGGGGCAGCTGGGGGAAATGGGGTAAAGGCAACATCAGAGCTCACTTTCGTTTGACTAATACATTATGAGTTTGTGTTTTCTGTATAAAGGGCCCATTCAGAGTGTGGGGGAAACCCTATTATCTGTTCCATCTATGAGAGTAAAAAAATAACGTACAGAATTCCTCCTCACCCTTGCCTTGCCCTCTCCAGAAGCAACTACTTCCCAATTCTTTAGCTCACTAAATTCTTTAATATACAGTTTTTGGTGTGTTTTTCAGTATAGACAGTTTTTTTGTGTGTGTTTTTTTTTTTTTACTTCCAATTATGGGAAAATAACAGATTAAGATTTTTCACCACCATTGTTCCCCCACTTCTTTTCTCTCCATCTTCCCAATACAATTGCATCAATTCTGATAAATCAGTGTTGAGAGTTTATATTGATTATATTGACATAAAATGTTAAATACTGAAATAAGTAGTGAACTGTCATTACAGTTCTACTTTCTTTTGCTTTTCTATATTTCTATTAATTTTTCCCAAAATTTTCATCAGAATTGCTTAAACTCTTCTTAGCGGGTACCATTTTGCTCTTTTTTTTTTTTCAGCCTGTGACACTCCCATGTTATTATGTTCACCCTCTGCCTGGTGGCTTTGGTATCCTGACTGGTCTGTTCACTGTTTCTTACCCAGTGTGCCTCGAGTGGGTCCTAGATGTGCTGAGATTTTAACAGCCTCCTCCATTGTTCCCCCAGGCCATGCACACATTTCCCTTGTATGTCTTGTGCAAAAGAGCACTGGTATGAATCCTGGTGGCCCATCCCTTCAGTCAGTGATGGATTTAGGATGGAGGCTGACCGGTGAACTTTAGAAGAAAAGTGTTGTTTCTAAGAGATTTCTTAAGGAAAGACCCACAAGGAAGAGTCCTTTTTCTGCCGGCCAGCTTTGGTATATGCAGATGAGACACTTAGAGCTGCTGTAGTATCTAGCAGCCATGAGAAGACAGAAAGCATGTAGAGGATGGCTGAGCAAAAGATGGGAAGAATCTGGAACTTGGGTGATGTTGAGCTGCTGAAGAAATCAACGCCTGGAGTTAGTTGCCTTCTCCTGGACTTCTGGTTATGTGAGAGGAAAAACGCCCATTTACCATTTAAGCCATTTGAAATGGGATCTTCAGAAACGAGCAAACAGAAGTGTGCTAGCCTGACTGAATACTAATTTCCACACTGTCCAACACATCAGCTCAACTAGCTTTTCTGCTCTCTTCAGACACCCCTCCTGGAGCCAGCTGGCTTTCTGGATGTCCTGAGAATGGCACAACTACCATCGTCATTCTTAGCCTTCCTTTCATTTCTCCTGTGGAAAGCCCATTCTAGGATCCCACACATTTTTTTCTTACTGAACACCTTTTATTGTTGCAGTTTAATGGATCAGTATTTAACTAGGTAACAACACCCCTTTTGAATGGGGCACAATCTAGTACTTTCCTGAGAAGAATACTTATGAGATAAAATACTGAAGATCGTGGAAGTCAGAATGTCTTTAGTCTGCCTTTTCATACCTGGGTACCTAGTTTAGCTGGATATAGAATTCTAATTTGAAATTAATTTTGCCTCGATTTTGAAAGTGTTGGTCAATATTTTCTGTGGCTTGCAGAATTGATGTGAAAGTCCAGTGCCATCCCTATCCTCAGTCTCTTGTATGTGGCTTTTTTTGCGGGGGAGAGGGGCTTCTCTGAAAGGTCATGGGAATTTTTAAAATCCTCAGCCAACGTATATTTTATAGTCTTAATGAACTGACAGGGATTGTGTGTGTCCATTTATCATTCTTCATGCTGGCACTTATTGAACTGTTGTAGTCAGAAAAATGAAGCCCTTCCATTCTACATTCTGCAAGCTATATTTGTATTGTTTCTCTGATCCTCCCTCCCACCCCTTTCTCTTTGAAATTCCTGTTACTCAGATTCTGAGTGCTGGTTTGATCCTCTAGTAGTTTTCTTTTTCAGTTCTATAGCTTTTTTTTTTTTTTTAATCTTTTCTAGGTGAGATATTTCCTCCACACACTCTGCCAGCCCTTCCATTGAACCATTGAAATGTTCTTTTCTTGTTTCTTGGATGAAATGTCTCTTATGTCTCTGGGGATGTTATATTTTGTGTTTATTTTGTTTTACTTTGTCTTTTTTCTGTTGTCTGTTCTTTTTATTTTGTTCTCTCATTGTTTTTGGCTTTCTTGGAGATCTTTGACTCTCCTTATGTACCTAAAACTGGTCAGAAAGGGGGCAAGCCCATCCTGTTTTCTACCATTGACGATTCATTGCACAGGTGAGTAGGTGTGAAATCTCCTGTTTCACTGAGGTCCTCCATACGTCAGCATCTCTAGGCCTTTTGTTGGGGCCATTTCGCCGCCTCCAGAGAGAAAGCCACTTGACAGATAGTATTCTGTTTGCTCAACAGTCGGTATACAGATTTTATTTAACCCACCCACTTTCGGTACAGTGCCTCTCCCTCATGCTCTCTTGTATTTAGTGCCCTCTATTCTGGGGTCCACAAAATAAACTGTCAGCCTTCTGCAAAGCTGTGGCATCGTAGTCAGCCAGTTTTAGCCAATCCCCCTATTTCCCATCCCAGGCCTCACCCCAGCTTTCTCCTGTACCTGGCACCTCTAATCGCTGGGGTTTGCTCTAGATCCTCATGAAAATCAACTTGCTCCTCTTCATGCACTTAGTCATCGGCATTCTCAGCCCTGCTACTTTCTCCTGTTCTAGATATTTGTTGGTATTGCTCAGCCACTGATGCTTCTCTCCCGTTGATTTTGTTCTTGTCAGTTTATACCCTTTTATTCTTAGCAGAAGTCTATAAATGGTTTTAACCCAACTTAAAACAACGCACTTCGCTGAATGGAGGGTTTATGTTCTGTGGAAGAGCCTACTGGATTTAAGAATGTCTTTAATTTTTAAATCAAGTTTTTGTAGTTTTTGGATTATACCAACCCCGTACTTTTCCAGGGATCAGACATTGCCTAGAAGAAAGTATCTGTTTTCCTTTTCAGCCTGGGGTATTTTCCATTCTACTTAGTTTCAGCCAGGTAGTTTCCTGGGGTAGTGGAATAGATAGAATAAGGCCTCTTAGAGCAAATGGCTTCTTGCATGCTTGAACTCAGAGCTCTTTAAAATATGAGATGGCACTTCTGTTTCTATTTTTAATGAAATTTTGAAAAGCCTACATCTTAATTATAGCAATCACTCTTAGGAGATGTGTATATTTAGAATAATGGTTAAAAGAGCACAAAGTCTCTTTTTAAAAAAGCAGTTAATACTGAGTCACTAATTATGAACTATTTCTATAATAAAACTAAAGAATAAACAAACATAAGAACCTGCCACTTGAGTTCTTTTCTCATCTCTGAATGGCTTAACCGAAGGAAACTAAGTTTCTAATCATCTCTTATCTTTTACGGGCTGAATTGTGTCCCCCTCAAATTTGTGTGTTAGAATCCTAACCCCCACCCCCCGTACCTCAGAATGTGACTGTATTTGGAGATGAGACCTCCAAATACAGGTAACTAAGGTAAGATGAAGTCATATGGGTCGGTCCTCATCCAATATGACTGGTGTCCTTATAAGAAGAGATTCGGACACACATAAAAGACCATCTGAAGACAGAAAAGATGGTTTCTACAAGCCAGGGAGCGAGACATCTAAATGAAACCAACCCTGCTGATACCTTCATCTTGGACTTCCAGCCTCCAGAAGCTGTGAGAAGACAAATTCCTGTTGTTTAAGCCACCCAGCCTGTGGTATTTGGTAGGGAGTCCTGGCAAACTACACCATCTTTCCTTTTCTAAATTTAAAGATACCACCACCAAAGTGCCCCAAATTCCCTAACCTTTTCCCCCAATGAAGAATCTTAACCAGGGGATACAGTGTGCTCTTTGCACCGTACATCTTTTATGGGTAGTAACTAAATGTCTGCTCTGCCCTGCATTCTAGAATGCGCAAAAAGATACTGATTGCTGAGCACGTTTGTACCCAAAACGGTGCCTTGGAAGACAGCGCCGGTATTTCCACTCCCATCCCCATAAAGAAGTGGTGTTTGGAATCTTTCATCAGAATGTTTTATCCAATTAAACAGACTCATGCCCAGTGCTGAATGTGAGTGGACAGAGCGAGCTGCAAAAACGTGGTAATGAGAAACGTTGGCCCACACTGCCTTGCTGTCTTGTTCTTAGGGGACTTAATTATATCCTGGGGGGCAATGATTAGTTCTTAGTTGTGCTTGGTGTCTGATGACTACTTAGTGGAAGGTGACAGGAATCCAGTAGGGTCGTGAGAATCATCTTGCTCTTGGTGACTGTAATTAAGTATAATGAATAATTTAGATATTTTAAATGGTTTCCAGATGCTTGAAAACAGACTTTCCTTTAGATAGAAATCCTCTTGCATTTAAAACTCATATTCTTATCACTGTACCTACCAGTAATGACACTGACTTGCTACTATTACATTCAACAGTAGGCAGTGATTTAAAGACCTGTGTAACAGCATGAAAGTGCTTTTGAGGAAATGGACAAGTCTTGAGTTTTCTTGCCCAACTATTCTGCCCCATCTGTATTGCTTAATATTTGTCTAGCTTTAAATATAGACCCATTAGAATCCACTGTGTCTGCTTGTGGACAGTATAATAACCTGGTGGATATATCTCTTGGTCCCTCTGGCACCTCTTTGGGGGTTCCCGTCTTCCCATGTTTCCCATTTATCCTATCTGGGTGGGGTGAATCCATCATGGCTGCCTCCATCAGGTGCACATGACAGGTCTCCCTAACCTAATACCATTCATTCCCTTGGCCACAAGAATACTTCATGCGTGAAGAAGTACTCTTACTACTGTGTTTCCTCGAAAATAAGACCTAGCCAGACCATCAGTTCTAATGCATCTTTTGGAGCAAAGATTAATATAAGACCTGGTCTTACAGTAAAATAATATCGGGTCTTATGTTAATTTTAGCTTCAAAAGACATATTAGAGCTGATGGTCTGGCTAGGTCTTATTTGCGGGAAAATATGGTAATAAGTAGCATCCAATCAGAATCTGGCATAGAACCAAAACCTGAGCATTTGGAGTTCGGGGGTTTCTGTGAGTTAAATTGTGAAAGATGCTATCCCTTCCCCTGGCATCTCAGCCTGTTGCCTGGTGCTGCCTGCCTGGATGTTACTGTGTTTCATCAATTGTACAAATGTACTTTTTCATATTTTAAATCTGAAAGGATTCATTTTTATAGTCGATACCATGATCATTTTTTAATTTAATAGGGAGTTTTTTTTCCTTTGTGATACATAAAATAATGGTGGGTCTTGTGATACATAAAATAATGCTGGGTCTTAGAGTCAAAGCATGTTACAGTGGGTAAAATATAGTATTCCATCTTTTCGTCTCTCTACATAGCTTGATTTGTTTTTCTGTGGTAGCTTTTCACGCTCAAAACTTTTCTTTATTGCTGGATTCTCCTGATATATTTCCATTCAAAGCATACCTCTTTGAAAATTGAAAATCAGCTAAAATTCAGGGCAGTATAGGATAGTGACTAGAGGCGCCAGCCCAGAACCACATTGTGATTTGAAGCCCTCTGTTAGCTGGGCATCCTTAGGCAAGTTACATAACCTCTCTGCTTCTGTTTCCTCACTTATAAAATGATGCACACTTCACCAGGTCATTGTATTAAGTGAGTCTATATATGTAAAGGACCTAGAACTGGGCCTGACACAGAGGCGGTCACCCTTTCAAAGCCAGGCTTATCTTTGGGCAGGTAGAATTATGGGAGATTTGGAGATTGCTGGAAAGGCCTCTGACAGCTCTGAAAACCATGACTTGGAAATCAAAGTTCCGATCTTTGAGATTTTTAACATCAAGCATTTCAGCAACCCTTGCCCCAAAAAGCAAAATCACACTTGTACATTTGAGTATGTATTGGCTAAGAAATCACACAGAATCTTCCATGAATTTATTACCACTTTTAGATACATATTTTATAATTTCAAACAGCTGTGTACATTTGAAAAGTCATTAGACGTGCGCCATCTGTCATTGCATTTGTAGCTGGTACCTGTCCACAGGTTGCGAAGCAGAGGGTGAAAGCACTTGAGCCCAAATCAGCTCTTTAAAGTGCAAACCTTGTAGGAACAGCATCTTTTGCTGTTGCTTGGAATTACGTAACATCTTCCTTCGAAGTCCACCAGCTCAAGTAGCATGCTGAGGGCTAGACAGGCTGGAAAGGGAGTTTGTTTCCGCCCCTTGGGGGAGGAGTGAGGGCTAACGTGAGGTCACTTCCTGGGCCAGTAGGCCTAGGTACAGCAGAGAAGGGGGTGTTTCTCCTCGTGGAGTGGTCTTGGCATCCAGAGGTGGGAGTATGGGTTAGCGCCAGGAGACAGTGCCAACTCCAAGTGATTGTTCTGAAGAGGAGAGAGCCTTAGACGTGTTTGGGAGACTTGGACCCTGTATGAGGGTGGCCACTTGGAAGGCAGGTAATGCTGCTTCTCAGTTCTTTTACCTATAAAAAAAAGCCACCTGCCTCACAGTCCCTCAATTTACAAAAACTTTTTAAGCAAGATTTTCTACAAATGTGAGGGGTTGAGAACAGTACCTCAGTGAAAAGCACTTGGAGTTTGTTTCCTGAGAATCCAGCTTTGAGGCTTGACTCTGGCTCTGACCAAGAATATAGGTAAGTCCCAACCTTTAGAGACTTCTGGGGGTTTTTTACCTGTAAAAATAAAGATAACACCTGGAAATTTCAGAGGGTTGGGGTCAAAATTGAATGAGATTGTGCGTGTGAAGGTGCCATGTAAAATTTGTAGGTGTTTATTTTTTTTTATTTTTATTTTTTGGGGGGGAAGGGGAACAGGACTTTTTTATTGGGGAACAGTGTGCACTTCCAGGACTTTTCTCCAAGTTGTTGTCCTTTCTGTCTTAGTTGTGGAGGGTTCTGTTCAGCTTCAAGTTGTTGTTCTTTCAGTCTTAGTTGTGGAGGGCGTAGCTCAGCTCCAGGTCCAGTTGCCATTGCTAGTTGCAGGGGGCACAGCCCACCATCCCTTGCGGGAGTCGAACCGGCAACCTTGTGGTTGAGAGCCCGCGCTCCAACCAACAACTGAGCCATCCGGGAGGCAGCTCAGCTCAAGGTGCCATGTTCAATCTTAGTTGCAGGGAGCAGAGCCCACCATCCCTTGCGGGATTCGAGGAACTGAACTGGCAACCTTGTGGTTGAGAGCCCACTGGCCCGTGTGGGAATCGAACCGGCAGCCTTCGGAGTTAGGAGCACGGAGCTCTAACCGCCTGAGCCACCGGGCTGGCCCCTGTAGGTGTTTATGATTCTCCGATAGACCAGGTGTTCCTGCCTTGTCTGATTCCCAACACACAGGGTTGTAGTGTACAGAGAAAAAATTAAAAAACAAAAACAACCCTCTACTAGTTAAGTAAAATTATCCAAAGCCTAGAACTAAGGCAAAAAGACTTGCCCCCTTCAAAAACCCATTAGCACATTGTCTATCAAACCACAAACAAGGCTATTTGACTTTTCTAGGGGGTGTAACTTTGTTTGACATACTGGTCTATGAATTAAGGCTCAGAGTCTGGGAAGGTGGGTCATAATATGCAGAATATCAAGCTGCGAACAATTGCTGTCCAAAGTAGAGACAACTCCAAAGATTACACTTGTATTGCCTGTAGAACATGAAGCAGTGTTGATCTAAATTTGCAGTCTTATTTTAATAGTGTTTTCATTGAATATATTGTATATGTATTGGAGGAGGGAAAAGTCATTTTCCCTCTACCCTGCTAAGATGGAAAAGAAAATATCTGTAGTGCCTACATGTAATGTGTCTTTAAATCTGTTTTCTTTTTTCATACTAAAGATAGCTTCTATCTATGCTCAGTTTATAAATGTTTCATGACCTCAGGGTTCCCACTGTTTCCCTCTCTGTGGTACAAATGCTGTCCACCTGTTCCATTCGCTGCCTCTCGCCTTCCCCTGGGTGTACCAGGGCCTTGGCCAGAGTTGCAGGGTGAACCAAGGGGAGAAGGAGGACCAGCAGTTCAGGGAAATAAACCTCCAGTACTTAAGTGGAAAGAGTACCCAGCCCCCCTCCACCTGGGCTGCAGTGGGATAGAAGCAGGTTCTGTGCCTTGATTCTGTAGTACAGCAAATACTGCATCTGAGATAAAGTGAGAGGCAGTTTGGCACTGGGCATTTGAGGGCTGGCCTAGGAATTGAAGGATTATTTTGGTAGAGTGAAAAGATCTGTGGGCCAGTAACCAGGTGTGTGACATAGACTGAGCTATTTAACCTGTATGGGCCTTAGTTCTGTCCTCCCTTGGAATAGATCAGGTGGTTTCCAGATGGGATCCTGGAAAGCCCAGGGTGCCCTGAGATGCCTTGGGAGCTGCACCGTGGCGAGAGGTAGGGGCAGAATGAATGGGGCTCCTGACCAACAGCCTCAGCTCCAACCGGAGCAACTCCACCTACATCTGTTTAACATGCTCAGACTCTAAGTAAGATTTCCTTTTGTAACGGGGTTCTGCTGTTAAAAAGTTAGGCAACTACTCTTCAACATCATCTAAAGTGTTGCTTCTAGATGGAACAGTCCAAGATTGCCTAACTGCAGTCACCTCCATGTGTCCACTGCCCCATGCAATCAGTAAGCAATGCTGGCAAGGGAAGCGTTAGACTGGAAGCAGATTTCCTGTGATGCCAAGGATGCTTTAGCATCAGGGCCCCTTGCTTGCTGGGCATTCCAAAGCCTGCTACCTAATATTTTATTCATAATTTAGTTTTTTTCTTAAGGGGAGATCCTAAATTGTACAAGATTCAAGCCCCACAAAGCCTGAATCTTCTTGCATTAGGCCCTAGCTGAATGTGCAGACACCCTGCAGACCTAAAATGCAGTCTTAGAATAAACCAGCCATTTGGAGTGGGGAGGGACTGGCTTGGCAAGCTCATCCTTATTAAGTGATGCAAAACCAATGTCGTCTTATTCCTGCTAATGAGGAACGGATGTAAAATAGCAGTTATTACTCATCTTCTCCTCCACCAACACTTTTATCAGAGTAGCATAGCTTTGAGGCTAAGAATGCACCCCCTGCAGATAAACTGCCTTGCTTGAAATTCTCCATCATTTCCTAGTTATGTGACATCAGACACATTAACCAACCTCTGTAAGCCCTTATTTTTACATCTATAAAACTAATACCCCATAGAATTGTGAAGGTTAAACAAGATACTGTCATGATACAAGATATTGTATTTAACACCGTGCCTGGACCCACAGAAAGCACTCATGAGTTTTAGTTTTCCTAATTACCATCGTTGGTGATTAGTTAAGGGAGCAACAACTAGTTTCCTATCTTAATACCTCAGAAACAAAACTCCAGTTTTTAGCTGGGTTCCCTGCCTGTTCCCAACTCAGATATTTCCAGCCTTCTTCACGGAAAAAGTTGTTTTGCCAGTTAGGTATAAGAGGAAGTGTTGTACTTAGGAAGTCATGTGAAAGGGAGAGTGAGTGCCCTTCTCTGGTCTTTTCTCCATCCTACTCCTTTCAACTTAGATGTAATGGCTGGAGCTCCAGCAGCCACATTGCCTCATGGGGACAAGGTTTTTATCCTAGGGATGAAGCAGAAGAGAGCCTGGATCCCTGACAACTTCATGGAGTTGCTATGCTAGCCTCAGAATGCCTCTCAAATTCTTTTATAAAGTCAGGGTTCTCAAATCACCTGAAGGGCTTATTAGAACAGATTTTTGGGCCCCACCCCCAAAGTTTCTGTTGCAGTAGGTATGGCTGTGAGCCCAAGAGTCTGCATTTTTAACAGGTTCCTGGGTGATGTGGATGGTGCTGCTCCTGGGACCATGTTTGGAAAGTCAAGTTTTTATGTGTTAGGGAAATAAACTTTTTTCTTGTTTAAGCCACTACTATTTGGGGGCTATTCTGGTATTAAAAATGAACCTAATACATTATTTAACTTGAAGAACTCTACTTGCTCTGCTAAGTGATAAAAAGCAGCAAAATGATTAAAATGCCATTCAAAGTGAGGCAGAGAGATGGGGTGAATTGCAAATTGAATTTTTGGCTTCTGCACCATTCATTTGTCAAATGAGAACTGAGCACCTAACATGTGAGGCATATACAAGAATAACTAAGACATGGACCGTGATTTAACAGCAGCTGCCCCCCAGCTGATACTGACGTGGAATTTAGTTGAGTCAGACTCATTATAACCAGTGTCTGCAAGAAAGTGATGAACCAAGCCAATGCTTTCCCATCACTCAATTAGTCTGGAAATAGGAAGGGACAGAGAGGTTGGAGGGGACCTTAGAGACCATCAAATGCAGTGGCAATCAACCTCACCTGCACATTGGAATCACCTAAGGAGCTTTAAAATATTGATGCCTCGGCTCATCTCCAAGATTGTTTTAATTGGCCTGGGGTGCGGCGTGGGTATCAGAGTTCCCTTGGCGATTCTAATGTGCATCCTAGGTTGAAAATTGCTGATCTAAACCAACCCAAAGAGATGAGGTGACTGCCCCCAAGGTGATATGCAAGGTCAGAAGCAGGTCTCCTGCTCTTCAGCCAAGTGCCCTTCAGATGCCTGGCTGGCCCTTGAAACCTGCCCGAGGTCAGGCCGGGTACCCCGCTAGGTGAGCTCTCCCTCTCCCTTAGCTGTGGATGGCATAGGATGTGTGGTGCTGTAAGCATGCTTCTGCTTTCAGCTCAGTGCAGCTTGCTGCAGCTCATCAGTTTCCCTAACAAGATTTTCCTTGGTGACAGCAAAACAGATCATTTTAATTAGCATTAGATAATGAATTTCAACAGCATTGAAGTACCCTGTTTCCCTGAAAATAAGACCTAGCTGGACAATCAGCTCTAATGCATCTTATGGAGAAAAAATTCATATAAGACCCGGTCTTGTTTTACTATACGACTGGGTCTTTAAATTATGATATAATATATAATATAATAATACAATATAATATAATTAATATAATACCGGGTCTTATATTAATTTTTGCTCCAAAAGCCGCATTAGAGATGATTGTTCGGCTATGTCTTATTTTCAGGGAAACAGGGTAATTCCAAAATCTCCCTTAACTGCCCTAAATAACATCAATAGTGGGATTTATTGTTGAGAAATGTCTGTGCTAAGGATGCAGCCGAAAATTCTCCTTACATGAGGTTATTTTCCATGGTTTTACTTCAAAGACACAGTGGGGTTAGAACCAGAGTCTGTGAGAGCTGTATGGACTTAGATGTCATCTGGTCTCCTCGCCTCTTATCAGACCTGCATCTTGTCACTTGCACCCACGATGTGGTGGCGATCTTCAGCTTAGACGCTGCTGGTAACAATGTCCTGAGAAGCGCCCCCACTCAGAAAATCCTTCCTTAACCCTCAGCTGCGAAGGTCCCCTTCTAACTTGCCCCTTGATCCCAATTCTCTCTGGGAATTCATTCTCACCCTTCACTGCCAGGGGAGGAGGGTAGTGTTTCTGGGGGCACCTAAGGGATTTGAATAGATGTTGTGTTTGGGATGAATGCTGCTGCTGTTAGCCTCTGACTGAAGGGACTGGGAAAATGACACATTGTCCTGTGGCCCTGGAAGAACTTGCAAATGGATTTCACTTCCCCCTAAATTTCTGTGAAATTGGCAGTAGATATTGTTGATTCACATTTCTCTGAAAGAAAAAAATTTTTTTTGGCCAACTTTGAAGACATTAGGCCATGGACGTGCTCATCTTGTTATCATAGTATTAGTGTCTCCTGGGTCATGTTCTGATGTAGAAAGAGGGGTTCTGCCCTCTCTCCTAACTGGCCCAGCCTCATTGGACAAGCTGTTTCATCCCCATGGTTGATGGTAGCTGCTTTATGGTAAGGTGAGTTGGTAACATGAAATCGCGTGAGCTACGACTCTTAGGTTCCAGTTTTCTTGCATCATTTGAACATAAATTTCATAAAGCGAGATAGTAAGACACTGACCTAATAACGGCTTTTCTATGGAGCAAAGATAAAAGTGTTAATTTTGTTTGGTCTTTGCTTTAAAAAAGTAGAATTTTTGAGGTTAAAACACTCGTTAGAGGTACTGTCTAATCACATTCTGTGCCTAAGTTAAAGTTGCTCTGACGCCAACTGGTGTACTGCTGTACAATTTTGACACTAATCCCCCAGAGTTAGTATCGGGCTCCATGGGTTTAAGGGCATGTTTCCCAGCAAGACTGCCCTCTGCCCTTTCTTCAGTGGCCGCCACACTTTGGCCATCCTCAGGCCTCCGCACTTCTGACCACTGGCTACAAATTCAGAGGTTCCCACAACACCCTCAGGTTCAATAACTCACTAGAATGACTCACAAAACTCAGGAAAGCATTATGCTTATGACTACAGTTTTATTACAAAGGATACAAATTAGGACTAGCCAAATGAAAAGACACATAGGTGTGGAAGGGTCTTGAATGCAGAGCCCAGAGGAATCAGGGCCCGACACCCTCTCTGGACATCAATGCGTTCACCAATCAGGAAGCTCCCCTTAGCTCTAGATTTTTTGCTGGGGTTTTATTATGTGGCCAAGAGTGATGGACTCATCAGCCATGTGATTGAACCTAATCTCCAGCCCCCTTTCCATCCCTGGAGGTTGGGCTGGCTCAAAGTTCCAACCTCTGATCACATGTATTTCTGGTGACCAGCCCCCATCCTGAGTCATCTCATCTCTCAGCATAAACTCAGGTGTGATCCAAGAGCTCATGAATAACAAAAACACCCCAATTACTTGGGAAATTATGAGGATTTACAGTCTCCTTCCTGGAAACTAAGGACAAAGGCCAGTCAAATTTTTTATTACGCAACAGGATGATTCAACTAAATGTCCTTGGAGAGTAGTGAGAGGGAAGGGTGAAGTTCTGTCCACAGTGTACCCACTATTACACTCAGTCAATATGTGCCCCAAAGTGTGTGAAATAGACTTGTATCAGTGGTTGTTTTATTCGGTCCCCACATACTTCTCACAGGGCTTTGGGGCGCCTGTGTTTATAAGATTGAACTCCTTATTGTGCATTATTAAATGCATTACATATTTTCACATATATATCACATGCACAGACTCATGATCTATAATTACCACACTATATAGGTAGTAATTTTCAAGGTGATTTTGGCTGTATGTGGTTTTTGCCTTATTAATATGTGAGTCTAACCTCCGTGTAAAATGCTATTCTGCTATGCAGTGTCCCAAGCTGACTCATATAGTTTTCCAGAAGTTTGGTCATCCAGATTTGTCTGGTGACAGAGCTCCCTGATTTAAGAGTCAGTCCATTCAATTGTTTGGCAGCACTCATGGTTATAGAGTAGCAGTTTCTTACATTGAGTCAAATCTGTCCCCTGATTCTATGACTCTACACTCGAGTCACACAGGGGACACCTCTGTTAGAAGAGGACTTGGAGTATTTGAAAACAGACCCTGTGTGCTGTCTTCTTTTCTCCAAAGCAAACATTCCCTGGTTTCTTCGACCGTTTTTCGTACATTCTTCCACATAGGTACATAGTTTTGGGACAACCTCATCAGCCTTCTCATGGATATTTAATGTCCCTTGTAGAGTACAGTGCCAAGAACAGAATACAATACTCCAAGAGTGGTGAGGCAATTATGGCATAGCTCTTACATTTCCTGATTTGACATTCTATGCCCATTAATTCAATCATTCTGCCATTATACCTTTTAGATGAATTGGAATTCCTCCACCTTTTCACACATCAAGTAAATGCACTTGGTGGACACATGTTCCTTAGATACCCAGCATCCATCTCCCTTTCTCCTGGTAACTGCATTAGGATTTTTCTTTGCCCAGCTACTCCCTCATTGTCAGTCTCTGTGCCCACATGTGGGAACAACCCAGGACCAAACAATCACAGCATTCTAGTCACCTCATCAAAGTGACTGGATTTTTTGCTTAAGTTGTTAGGAAAGAGGAGTTCTCTTTCCACTGGCATTGCAACGCTGATATGATAAAAACCTTGAGTTACTACTGAATGAAGCCAAAATGGAGGAAAGCTGAAAATATGGAGAATAATAGAAGGAGAAAGACTGAGTCTTTGTGACATTATTTGAGCCCAGCTTCCAACTCTACCTATAGGCAGATCTAAACTCTACTTTTCAGTTACTTGAAATTGCTGGGTTTCGTTTGTTTGCTTAAACCAATTTTAGCTTTAATCAAGAGTCCCAACTAATGTACCTATTTTCTATTCAGTGGTATTGTGGTAAATGTTACACAACCTTTTGTGAGGACGGGAAAGGGAAGGCCCTGATTTATAGTGCTTACTGTTTTCTGTGGTCTCAGTGCCCCACCATGGCCAATTACAATCTCAGAACATGATGTCAACCTGCTCACGTATTTAACAATCTGGTCTCACAAACCAGCTTCCACACATACTACTTCTATGTCTTTACTCAAGTTATTCATAACAATTTTGGTCAAGATCAAGCCACGGATCAAGCTCAGAAACCAACGAGAGAACTTTCCTCTGCTGCCCAAGTTGTCGTGGACACACCAATCAACACACTTTGGGCAATTCCAACAAGCTACAAATTTAACTCTTAACTAACATCCTGCCCATATTTCTACTTTGTCCAATATCATGGGAGAATGTCACAAATTTTGCTAATGGCAAGTTCTCTGTATCCTTGTATCCCTTTATTCTGTCAGTCTAGTCACCATGGGAAGTGAAGTCACCTTGTCATGGCTTGCTTTAATGACTCGTACTCCCCCCTGAAGATCAGTGCTTTCCATTCTAAACTGTAGACCATCTGCTAAATATTCCCGGCTAGGATTTTTATTGCTTGCCAATGGTCTATTGTTTCTGGAATCTGTCCTCCCCACTCGGGAAACTTGAACATTGCCTGTGTCCAGTATTTCTTCACTTCCACAGATTGTTTTGGGTATGTGTCATGGGAGAAAACAGAAATGATTGGAGTTGGAATTTTGTCTAATCTTTGTCATTTTTATTTTTAAATTTTGCTAACGTCTATTTTCCTTCCAACAGATCTGCAATTTCTTATGGGTCTAGAGGCCTACCTTATGTAAAGAAACTGGAATTATTTTTTAACCCGTTCTCCAATTTTGAAATGTGTGCCTTTCTTAATCATGTTTGCTGCAGCCTTTGGGTAAGAAGCATACTCCCATTGGTAGAATTTCCCTCCCTTTGTTTCACCCAAATGCTCTGCTCTATGTCTTTCAGATCCATGGATTTCTAATTAAGACTGTACACTCTTGACATACCATTTGACTCTGCTTTCCCTACTGCAGGTATAGCTTTTGAATAATTCAACCTTCCATTGGTCATACTTTAGGTGAGAGCCTCACTCCATTAAGTTTTCTTGACACCTGTAGGGCTATAGTTCCCTTGGGTTAAAATTCCATGTTTACTATGATCATCCCTAATCTTTTGTGCTGCAATATAAGGACATCTGAGGTCATAAGTACTATAGCTAAACCCATCCTCCATGGTTTCCTTGTGGGAATTACTACCATTCTACCCAGTCCTTTTCCTTATTCACTAGTCACTTCCAAAATTCCTTATTCCAGCTGTCCTTAGGGAAAAGAATGTGAAAGGAAGACCTATGCAGCCAAGTTCCTTTGTTACCAAACCAGGAAACAGTGGGGCAGAATGCCTATAGCATTCAAAAGGGAGTCAGTATTCTTGGCTTCTAGTCCTACCTTGACTACTCACTGACTATGATCTTGGACAAGTAACTTTAATCCTCTGAACTTCACTTTTCTCACTTCACAGGTGGAAATAGTAATGTCTGCCCTACGCATATCTCAGAGTTCTGTCCAGAATGAAATGAGATGGTGTATGTGAAAGTGTTTGTCAGCTGAGTATTACACACAGGTGAGCTACTGCTAGTAACATTACCAAGGCTTCTTGTGAAATGCAGGATGTGAAATTAAGCAGACTTGTGGCATTTCAATATATCATCACCCACTCATGATCAGAAGTTCTTATTTCACTGATATAGTATCACAGTGGAAGGAGAAACAAGACTAATCAATTTGCTGAACTCATTAATCTTCATTTGATCATAGTTGACATCTCTATAGTAAAAGCATTCAGCTAAACACAGAGCAAAGGAGCTTTTAGTACTAGTGAAATTGTTTTCCCTTCTAAATGAAGCAGTGCCCACTGATAAGCACTGCAATTAACTGTTTCACTATCACTTTAAACAAAACTTTCCATTCCTGGTTCCTGGGGAGAGGAGAAGGAAGGGAAGAGATAAAAATATTGGCTTGTTTTCATGTTGGTAATTTAATGTTGGTAATTTACAACTGATAAAATTAATTGCTGCCTTTATCAATGGGTTGTCTAGAAGGTTTCCTTACAATCCACTGGTTACTCATAAGGTCTCAAGGGAGAGAGGCTAGATTTGGGCCTGGCCGATGCCATAATTCTTTACCAAGTTGGAATAAACACTCTTAGAAACAGGCTTTTACAAAGGGTTTACAAGTTAAAGCAAAGTAATTTAAAAGTCATTAATTACATGTGAATATTATTTTGTGAATAATACTACCCAGGAAGATAAATGATTATAAAAACTCATAGGACATGGAATGAGTGTGTGTTGCCCACCCCCCCACATCCAAGGCAAAGGCACTTCAGTACCTCTGAGCTCATTGACCGTGGATCTGTCATCAGATCTTCTTTACCAGCATATGCAATTTTCCTACATAGACCACTAACATTCAAAAAGTACAAAAACATTAAAACAAATCTGGAGAGGGGAAAAGCATTTACGATTTTACTAAATTAACATAGCCTTCCAGCTCTCCTTCACATGCATAGGTACTTCCTACATGGTAGAAATACATCTGAGCAGCAATGTAAGAAACATTTTTTCCTAGACAAATTAAGCCTGCTGTCAGAATAGATAAGAAGTCAAATTTCAGTCATCATTAAAGCTCTGTGGCCTCCTACTCATGAGTTCAAATAAGAATCCTTGACAAATCTGGTGTCAGACTGTGGGAAGAGCCTGGTCCTAGGTCTGTCAGGGTCACCATCATTGCCAATGGGGCTGTAGAGCTGGTCCTCTGCCTTCTGGGGGGCACTCCTCTCCCCAAAGGCCCCTGTCAGCAGTCCCGCCCTCTGGCCTTGAATGCTGCTTCCAAGCTTCAGTGCTGAGAGTCCACAAGCCATGGTTTCCCACAGGTGCCTTCCCCTAGGGACTCAGGGTGCAGGTGGTGACTTTTGGAAACACGGGTTTCTTACTTTCTTCCCAGGCTCAGGATTATCACCCCGCCAGACAAATATAGTTCCACCTCTTGAACTCAAAACACCAGCTTTCATCCCCTTCCTCTTTGGTTCATAACATAATCCCTTCACTTCCCTTTCAAATAAAAAAAAAATTATATAGTGGATCTTCTAATAATTCATGATTTTGATTGTGAAGTACCAGACTCACAAATAACTCAGAGTCAAAAGAATCAAAACTACCAAAACCCAAAAGCAATAACAAGACGTAACAAATATTTGGTTATCCTTCTTTGGAAGAGGGAAGGAGTGCTACAGATTACCTTTGCATTCTAAGAGTCTCCTACTTTAGCAAAAATAAGTGTTAGGGAAAAAAATTATACATACACACACACACACACACACATATATATATCTGTCATATATAAACAAGTGCAAAAATGTAGACATAACATTTGGTACCGTCTAGCTAGCAGTTTGAGAAATGAGGCATGATAGAAAAGCTGTAGAGGGAGGTCAGCTTGTGGCCACGTCTGGGCCTTAAGGAGTCATGATCTTGGTGATGTCATGAAAAGCCATTGGTGGTCAGCTTTGTAAACTCTGAATCATAATTCTGTCATCATCCAGAGGATGGTTGATCGCTCAGACTGACTTGTTAACCAAGCTTGCAGAGCCCAGTGTGGAAGCCAGAATGTCAGTTTACTGATTTGCATCCTGAATGTATAACTGTCAAGCAGATCAAAGCTTGTGTTCAGTAGCTTAATAAAAATTCATCAAGTGTGTGCTATGCACCAGGGATGGTGAATACAGCAGAGAATAAGACAGACAGGTTAGTTTCTGTTGGTCTGTTCCTTCCTTCTCTAGGGACACCACACAGAAAACCAATCTGTGATCAGAAAGCTGCTTTGTGAGCCTGAAATCAAACCAAAGATGGTTACATGTGAGACCTTAACTGGCTAGTGGTATCCTATATTGACAGTCCAAGAGGGCACGCCTGTCCAAATGTGGGTCTGCATCCCTTTACCTGACCCAACTTGAGATGAGCAAACTCAAGAGCAATGAACTGCGTCTACTCTGGGAGCTTCAGAGGCAGCTGGAAAAAATGCATGGAGACTTGAGATGAAAGCCTCAGCTGGGAGTGGGAATAGCAGAATCCCAACAGGTGAACACAAACATCCAGGCCTTTCCGTTTGGCAGCCTGTCCTGGAATCCTAAAACCATAGAGGCCTACTTCACTTTTAATGCAGATAAGAAATTCACAGGCCTAGAGTGAGAAAGGGTTTAGCCCAAAGTATTCCAACAGTCCTGGTTGAATGTCATGGTTTCCTGTCTCCAAGACTAGTTCTCATTCTGCCACCAGAATTTTAGAGCAGAAAATAGGGAAAGTGAAAGAAACAGGAGTAGCTTATTTTGGTGGTAGAGGGAATATAACTGTAAACTTAAAGGAAAGTTGCAAGAATCATACTCTTGAAATTCACCCACATTCACCAATTATTTACATTTGCGTCATATTTTCATTCTCTAAATGTATTTACATCTATGCATGTTTTTGAACCTTTTGAGAATCAGTTGGAGATACATATGTCCCTTTATCCTTAAAAAAAAAGCTATCTTTCCTTAGATAAGGACATTTTCTCACATAATCATAGTACATTCTCAAAATCAGGACTTTAACATGGATATAATATTATTTTTTAATCCACAGTGTCCATATTCCAATTTTGTCAATTGTCCCAATAATGTCCCTTCTGGCACACTTTTTTTCTGGTCCAGGGTCTAGTCCAGAAACTCATATTGCGTTTAGTTATTATGCCTCTTTAGTCCCCTATAATGTGGAATAGTTCTTTAGTTTATCTTCGCCATTCTTGACCTTCGCATACTTGAAGAGCACAGAAGAGTTATTCTAGCATATCCCTCAACTTGGGTCTGCCTGATCAAATCCAGAGTTTGCATTTGTGGCAGGAATAGCACAGAAATGATGTGGTGCCTTCCGTTTGCCCTGTTATCGGTGATGGTAACTTTGAGCACTTGGTTAAGGAGAATCTGCCGCCTCCTTTACAGCTGCTTTTTTTCCTTTATAAAGAAGTAATTGGTGGGGATGTACGCCAAGGCTATATAAACATTATGCTTCTCATCAAATCTTTGTCCACTAGTCTTAGCATTCATTGATGAGGTTCTAACTGTCCCATTTGGAGGGGTTGGTCTCTATGTATAGCTGGACATAATATTTGAAATAGTCCCTGATGTATATTTCCTTCTCCATATTTCCTCTTTGTTCTATGGCCTTTCCACTGCTGGAACTAAGGGCATGTCTCACTACCCCAGGGCAGGGTGGGTGCTGGAGACCATTAAAAACAGAGTAAAATTCTTGATTTTTCCTGGCATATTTAACTTGTATGAATTGAAAATCTGCAAGGCAAATTATGTCCACGAAGACCTTGGCAGAGGATAAAGTCAGCAATTGTCAACTGTCCATGTATTATCAAATGAGAGAAACGTTATATATCTGTAATATCTCTATCTATGCATATATATACACATACATATCTATATACATATATACACACATACTTATAAATAATATGTATATACGTACATACATATACACATACATACATATATAGGGTTTCTAAGACAGAAAAATGCAGTCCATTAATTTTTCTCAAAGACAGACAGCCTAGACTTGAGCTTTGGAGATAAAGCATACCCCAGAGAGCTGTGTGTCTGGAACACAGTGTTTTCAGTTCCTGTGGAAATGTGTTTCTAACTTGTATCCTCAGCTCACACCTAGGAATACCACGAGAAGCAAACATACAAAATTGAAATTATGTGAGTTGTAGGGATGTCTTGTGCTAAAATGTGCACTGGGTCCAGCTGCCATTGCCCTCAGCCCTATCCATCCCATCTTTGAAGGACTTTAAATGCAAACAGAAGACTCCCATTCCTCTCACCACATGCTCCCACCAAGGAGAGGCATGTCCTTCTTATTCCTTCCTTCTGTTCCTGGAGTTTTTGAGAATCAGAATCTCTTTGAGGATGGGGCCCCAGCCTCAGTGTTTTTTAAAGGTCTCAGATGATTCTAATTTGCATTAAAGGCTGAACAACATTGCATTTAGGTTGCAAAGCTTCTCTGAGAGCAAAGGTTTCTTTTAAACTTCTTTCTTACTCTCAAGTGGAACACACATCCCACAAAGTTAAGAAAATGTGATTTTATCTTGGAGAGAGTTATATTTGAGTTAAAGGGAATTTGTGGTCCAAAAGAGAGAAGGGACTTTTCCAAAGTTACTCCTCTGCTCAATGACAGAGCCAAGAATAGAACCTGGTGTGGTAGGCAGGATGCGAAGATGGCGCCTACGACCTTTGCTCCGGGGTGTTAACTTCTGTGATGATGTTATGTTACATGACACAAGACACAAGGGCATACTCTAATCCCGTGAGTCCTTTTAGAGTTTTCTCCAGCTAGTGGTAGAAGAAGAAGTCAGAATAATTCCAAGCGTGAGGGGATTGGCTCAATGGCAGTTCTCTGTTGCTAAGATGGAGGGCGACTGTGCAGAAGGATCTTGTGATATTGTGATATAAGACATATAGGTCTAGTCTTCATCCCTAAAATTAATATAAGACCAGGTATTATATATTGCATTAATTATATTATATTATATTATATTATATTATATTATATTATATTATAGACCCGGTCTTATTGTAAAATAGACCCGGTCTTATTATAAAATAAGACCGGGTCTTATATTAATTTTTGCTCCAAAAGATACTTTAGAGCTGATTGTCCAGCTAGGTCTTATTTTCAGGGAAACACGGGAGGTTATGCTAACGAGGTGACTTTTGGTGGGCCCCTAGATAACATCCAGGTTGATTGGATCCTCTGGAACAAACCATGTGATTAGATCAGGGGTGTCCAAACTTTTTTCAACGTTTTTCACCAAGGGCCACATGCAGTAAAATACACAAACAGTTGGGCCACTCACTCGAGGTGAAGCACGTATTGCCTCACCTGGTTTATTTAAGTAAACTAAATATATTTTTGTAATTTGCTGCGGACCAATTAACAATGGATTGCGGGCCACAGTTGGCCCGTGAGCCGCAGTTGGATACCCCTGGATTAGAGGGTTGAAACTTTCAGCTCCACCTCCCGCAACCTCCTGGGAGGACAGAGGGACTGGAGATTGAGTAAATCACCAGTGGCCAGTGATTCCATCAACTATGCCTATGTAATGGAACCTCTACAAAACCCCAAAATGATGGGGTTCAGAGAGCTTCCAGGTTGGTGAACACATCCCTGGGGGAGGCTGACGTACCCCGACTCCATGGGAACAAAGACTCAGAGTTTTCCCAATGTACCTCTTCAACTGGCTGTTTATTTTTTATCATTTTTATATCCTTTGTAATAAGCCAGTCAATATGAGTAGTGTTTCCTTGAGCTCTGTGCTCATCTAGTAAAATATTAAACCTGAGGAGTGAGTTGTGGGAAACCCCCCATCTTTATAGTCAGTCAGAATTACACGTGGCCTGGACTCGTGACTGCAGTGTGAAGTCGGGGCATCTTGTGAGACTGAACCTTTCACCTGTGGGGTCTGTGTGAACGCTGGATAGTGCATGTCAGAACTGAGTATGATTGTAGGACACCCCATGGATGTCCACAGAGAACCGGAGAATTCTTTGGTGTAGAAAGTCCACACGTCTTATCAGAAGGGCTGTCAGTAAAAACAGATTTGCTGAGAGTTGAGTTGAGTTGTTGAGAGTAATCCCTGACCAACAGCCAGGAGGAACATAGGAACCTCCGTCCTGCCAAAGCAAGGAACTGAATTTGGCCAGCAACTTGAATGAGCCAGGAAGCAGTTGATCCACAGAAGCTCCAGGTGAGAACCCAGCCTGGCCAACACCGTGATTTTGGCATTTTGGCTGCGTGAGACCCTAAGCAGAGAATCCAGCCAAGTCCCTCTGGGCTTCTGACCTACTGAACTGTGAGATGATACATGTGTTGGTTTAAGCAGCTAAGTTTGTGGCAATTTGTTTTGCAATAATAGAAACCTAATACAAAGCTTTGGGGCCTTTTGCCTTCACAGCATTCGGTATTCTCAGATTGAAGGGAAGCCAGCTGGTCCTTCTGCTTGCCTTGTGAGGGGTGCAGTGATTTAGAGAGGTGAGGGAATTTGAGCTGATGCTAATGAAACCCTACTGCCACTGTTGAGTGGCTACCAGGAGCCAGGCATTGTAACTGGGTGCTTTGCATTTGTTACTTTGCTTAATTTTCAACAATTATCCATCAAGCATGTGGAATTTCCCATTTTATAGATGACTAACCTGAGGCCCAGGAAGGCTAGTAGGTAGCCCAAGGTCATGCAGCTGGTAAGTGCAGAAGTTCAAATCAGGTCTATTTGACCCTGTGGTTTTGTGCTGATGACACCCGGTGACCTCTCATATTAGTTTCCTAGGGCTATACTAACAACGTACTATGAACTGGGTGGCTGAAACGCAAAGGTGTATTGCCTCCCAGTTCTGACGGCTAGCAGTCTGAGAACAAGGTCTCAGCAGGGTTGGTTTCTTCTGAAGGCTGTGAGGGAAGGATCTGTTTCTGGTGGTTTCCTGGCAATTGTTGGCATTCCCTGTGCATGTCTGTCTCTCTGTATCCAAATTTCCCTGTGCATTTTCCCTGTGCATGTCTGTCTCTGTATCCAAATTTCCCATTTTTATATGGACACAATCATATTGGATTAGGCCCACTCTAATGACCGCATCTTAATTTGCTCATCTACAAAGACACTATTTCACATTCACAGACCACGGAATGAGAACTTCAACATCTTTTGGAGACACAATTCAACTTGTCATAGACCTCATCTCCAATTCTTAGGAGAGAGCCACACCTGTGTGCAAATGTGTATTGCCTGGTCTCATTAATCCTAGAGTTAGAGATTGAAATCAGTACTCACGCCTTAGGCAGAGAAATGAAAGGAACCCTTGTGTTTCTTTTCCTGCCCATGAGGCACCCAGTTCCTTATCACTCCATCCCATGCCTTCAGGCATTCTCAGCCTTCTCTGGTCCTAGTGAGAGGAAGTTGTCAACCCCTCCTGACTTGCAGCCCCCACTGGTGTCAACCGAGCTGCAGTGAGGCTGCCAGTTCCCTCTGGGTGAGTCCTGTGTGGGAGGAGGGAGAGGCGTGTGGGGCTGTTTCAGGGCATTGATGGGGCTTCCTGGGACAACTGGGCACAGCCTAGAATTCAAACACCTGCTGCCATCACTTTACTTGCTTCTTTCTCCTTTAACCAGAGGTGAGCCTGTCACTAAGAGAAAACCCTACCGTGTGTTAACCTCATACTGAGAGGCACGCCCTGTTCTCAGGACTTTATATAAAAGATCTCACTTTTTCATTATCATGTTCAGTGTTTTATGGTTTGCAAAACATTTTCTCTTCTGAACCTTCCTTACTGCATCCCTTTGAGAGAGTAAGATAGATTTCATTTTCATTTTGTGGATGGGCAAATAACTAGCTTGATGTCACATCATACGTGAACTAAGTAGGACTGAAATCTAGTTCACAGGGGCAGCCAGACTTTTCCATGGGAGCTGCTTAAGGCTGTAATCCCGAGGAAGTGTTTTAGTCCCACCTGTTGTTGGGGACCCTTTAGAATTTGCCTCCTTCTAAGGCCCATGTAGGAGACAGCCCTATCTTAGAGCCCTGCCCCATGCTGACATTCACATGTATGTTTCTCTCTCACATTCATGCAGGCGCACACACGAGCCTTGTGATCTCATTTTTGGGAAGAAACCATAGCCTTACTTTCATAAGCTCCCTCGAGGGTTCTGCATCCTCCCCATCAGTGTTTATCATGCTCTGCTCCAGGGAAATCCCAAGCCAATGCAGTCATAATTCCTAGCTAGGGCTTCTGTCTTAACTCTTTGCTACCTGTCTCCTTTGGGGAGCACAGGGCCGGCACACACTAGGTGCTCTATGAAGACAGATGATCTATTTATGTAGCAGCAATCTTTTGCTGCATAACAAATTATCCCCAAGTCAGCAGCTTGCAACATATGTATTATCTCACAGTTTCTGTGGAGCAGGAATCCAGGCAAGATTTAGCTGGGTGGTTCTGGCTTCGGGTCTCTGATGATGTAGCCATCAAGTTGTCACTGGGCCTGTAGTCAGTCAGCCGGGGCTGGCAGGTCTGCTTCCCAGGGTGAGCTGCTTAGTAGGACTCAGTTCCTCTTTGGCTGTTGGCTGGATACCTCACCACGTGGGCCTCTCTGTTGGCTCCCTGAATGTCCCCACGTAATGGCAGCTGGCCTCCTCTAGAGCAAATGATTTGAGAGAGAGAGCGCAAGACAGAAGTGGCAGTCTTTTATTATCTAGTCTCAGATGTGACATCTCATCACTTCTGCCCCATGCCGTAGATCACACCGAGATCAGCTCTGCTGTAACGGGGGAGGGTGTGAATACGGAGGCACGGGGTCATTGGCAGCCATCTTGCAGGCCAGTGACCACCACTTGTCTCTACAAATGCTTGACATTTCTCAGAGAACTTCTCATACATCATTTCATTCTTTAAAAACTTGTTTCTCACGGATTTATCTTGTTTTCCCAATAAATCAAAAGCTTCTCAAGGAAAGAGAATGTCACATTTCTAGATCAGTTGCCCGGCCCCTCCCCCCATCCTCCCAACCCACACCAATCCACAAAACAAAATAAAAACAAACTGGTCTTCTGTGGATTTGGGAATAGGATTCATTGCCTGCATTAAGTAGACTGCTTTACATTCTCGGCCGCAATTTTTGCCTCTGTAAAATGGGGTGCAGAGGAGAAAGGGTTTGGACTTGATGTTCTCTAAGGACCCTTCTAGCTGCAAGGGTTGTTTTCTAAAGTGGGTGGGACTCTCCCCCTTTAACAGATACAGAAAGGAAGGCAGAGAGTTGGGGAGTACGTACTTTACCAGGGCAGTCTCTGTCAAAGCGGGGAGCAGACGCTTTCCTCAGGATTGCTGGGACTGATGAAATCTGGGCCAGCAGCCTTTTGCCTGCTGTCTAGTACTGTTACTGTTACTTCTACCACCACCATCCCTGCCATTCACTTAGCATCTACTGATTGCCACGCTCATTTTAAAGGTTTATATTATCCATATGAGTCACAATAATCTTATGCCATAAGAATCACTCCCATTTTCCAGGGGGAAAAAAAAACTAACCCTCAGTGAGTTTTACCTGAATGACTGGCCCTAAGTCACCAGTAAATGAGTGGAAAGTAAGAGCTTGAAATTTAGAGGCTGGATTGAGGTTAAACTGCAGCAGCACACACCAGATGCAAGGTGACTTCATCCCAGCCACCCACAATTTCTGGCAAGGCAGCTGCACGGCAAGCAGCTGCCACCACCTCACACTGAAAGGGCGAAGTGACCTCCAGGGACACCTGTGTAGAGGATGACCTTGACTCTGTAGCTATCTGACTGCGTCTCAAACAGGTGGACTGCTATACTCTGAGCCAAGTACAGGATGGGAAAAAAACTGCAACATGTTTGCTTTACACACAATGTGGTGCCCTTGATTTGTAGGCTGCAGAAACAGCCACCAGTGTGGAGGGGCTGGAGAGAGAAGTGAGGCCTGGCATTGCATTGTCTCAGTAGCATCCTGCCTCTCCTGAATCTTCCTGAGGATGCCATCCAAGCCTCCCCAGTTCTTTGCAGAACCTGGGCCTCCTCTCTCCCCACCTCAGGGAATTTACCTCTCTTCTTTTGGGTTTGGGCTACTCATAGGCCAGGATCAACTCCAAACCCTAGTCTGTGTGGCCCTCCAGTCAGCAGGATCCCGCCTTACCTCTTAAAGTGCTCTGGCCTCCCAAACAAAACCCTGAGTAGCAGCCCTGAAAACTTTTTAAAGAAGTTCCTAATCCTCCCCCACCCCACCCCCCACACACACCTGGGACGAGAGAGCCGGGAACACAGAGGTCTGCTGATTCACTTTAGAAATCTTTAGGGGTAGGGAGGAGAAAATTACTCTTTTATGCTTTGGAGTCTCTTCCAGCAAGAAGAAGGCAAAACTTAACTCATTACATCAGCCTTCCATTTACTCCTTCCATTGTTCTTCCACTTATTCCTTATAAGAGCCCTATGTACCTGCAGCTTTATTCTCCCCATCTGAAATACAAGAAACTGAGCTTCAGAGATGTTAAATAACTAGCCGCAGGTCATGCAGTTAGTGAGAGGCAGAGTCAGGACTTGAACTCATATGTGTAACCTGAGCCTCAGGCTGTGGGCCTGAGAGCAGTGAGCTCCTGACACATGCCACGCTGTATCTTTTAGCTGTTTCTGGACATTGTCTCATTTTAACTGTTGCAACAATCCTGTGAGCTAGGTGTTCGGGGGCCATTTTATGGATTATGAAACTGGCTCAGCAAAGGTTACGTAACTTGCCCATGGACACAGAGCTTAGATGTGGCACAAATCTAGAGGAGTTTGAAATGCCTTTGTAGGGCCTCTCTTCCTCCAGTCCCCACGGCCAAGAGGGAATTCCAAGCTCTGGGTGTTTCAGATTAGATCATCCCTTGCCAAGACTCCATGCTGTCAGCAGTAGGAGTGCGAGGTAGCTCCACATCCGCATGGCCACCCCACCATCCACACGCGCCGCTTCACCAGCGCTACCTGCCCCGAGGCCAGCAGGACCACCTCTCTGCCCCTTCTGCCATGTTTATGACAGTCACCATGAGAAGGCGAGGGCACCTAGGTCATCTCTCTGCCCCCAGACTTTTATTCTGACACCTCCTTTTCTGAACCCAAGTCCTCCCCTTCCCAAATTCTACAACCCTCCTACTGTGGTCCTTGGAACTAGTGTCAATCATCAGCTCCCCCTATGCTCTTAACCTTTCCTTTGAATGTCGAATGCTCTCACTTCTTTACTGTATTACGTGTTTTGCAATGAGGGCATATTGGTTGGGACAAATCTTCATTTTGTGGGAATGTTCTATGCTTTGCAGGACACTTAGCATCCTTGGTCCCTCTGCACACTAAATACCAGTGAAATGACGATGAATCTCACTGATACCTGACTTTCCCATGAGGACCCTGTTCCCCTGAAGCCCCCTCGCGTGGTGGTGGTTTTCTGTCCAACAGCCCTTACCTACTGGGCCTGGAGTAAGACAGGTGTCCTCCTTGGTCCTTACAGCTACTTCCAGATCATTCTGCCTTTCTCCTTTCTAACGGCTCCAAACCAAGTTTAAATGCAAGTCTCAGACTTCCCTTTTATCACGATCATCTACTGATCTCCAGGCCCTCCCTCTAAATCCTTGATGAATAGGACCTGGCTCCCTATGACCCTCTCCAACACCACGCTTCTCTAATTCTTGGTGACTTTAATATCTACGTGGATGAAACTTCCAATTCCCTTGTCTCTCTCAGGTCCTCCATGTCCTGTCCTGTAATGGTTTTACCTTTTACCCCACTTCAGACACTCACTCTCATGGTCTCACTCAAGGATGTGTCATCAAGGGAACTGCAGCCATTCCCTACAGTCAACTTCAAATATCCGACTTTTTGTTCATAACTTTCAATTTTTCCAGGTTACTAGTGTTTAAACTAGTGTTTAAACTTCAGAAATTCTTCTACCGCACCAGCACTTATAACCTTCTGGTCTTTCTGCCTTTTCACTGTTCCTAATACCTTCACTAAAGTGTGCTTTCCCCCCCCCCCCCCCCCCGGGCATTTGCACTTGGGGTTTGCTCTTCCCCAGAGACCTGCAGAGTTAACTCTTTACCTTGTTCAAGGTCCCAGTATCGTCCTTCATAGCGAGTCTTCCCCTGATGATTTAATTTAAAAGTACCGTTCGCCCAGTATTGTTATTCCTTACGATTTGTCTCCCTTGTACTTATCATTAAGATAATATATATTTTCCTTTTTATTTATTCCTCTAAGATGGTAGTTTTATGGAGCAGGGAATTTTATTCACTGTAACCCAGTACCTAGAAGTGTGTTGGGCACATATATGGTTATCAATAAATACTTGTTGAACGAAAAAAAAAAATGTGCTAGGAATGCATTTTGAACCCAGGTTAGTTGGGCTAGAAAGTTCCTCCTCCCCGTTCCTCCTTGTCCTTTCAAGATGAACCACAGTTATGAGCTGGACTGTGGGAGCCATGGAGTTAGCAGCTTTTATGAGGGTGGGAGCAAAGGGAAAGGCTCCATAAAACACCAGATGTGGGTGATTGACAATATAGAACCAATTAAAATTTGGAAAATAGATGAAAATTCAGATGGATTTCTGATGTCATGAAGGCATGACACAGTCTCATTGTTGCTCTCCTCTGTTTTCACTCCTTTCTCTTCCTTTCCTTCCATCTTAATCTCCCTCTCTTCCACTATTGTATGTAGCTTTCTACCTTCCTGTTCTCCCTGCCTCTCTGCCTCTCATTTTCTTAACTCTCACTCCTTGACCCCTTTCTCCTCTCCTTAGTTTTCTCAGAGAACAAAGCAAATTATTTTTTGGAAAGACTTTGAATTTCCAAGATGTGGGTAAAATGAAATTGTCCCCTTTCCTGAGCTTCCCTTGAGCATCCTGTGCTTTAATGAAACAAATGGCCTGGAGGAGGACATGGTGAGTGGAGGTCAGTTGGTCGGTTGGTAGGTATGTCGTGTTTGGGTTCTATCTCTTCCTCCCTGTTTGGCCTCTGCAGCTCCAGGGGGATGGGCAGGGCAGGGCAAACCTATCGCTGTCCCCTGGCCCTGTGTTCCTTCTAAAATAGAAATAAATGACAGACTAGCGATTTTGAAGAACTTTGCAAGAAGAGGGAGGAGAAATCCCACTAGATGATGAATCTTGAAACTAGTAGGGAAACATAATCCTGTTCCTGAATGTCAAATTTTAATTTCCATGGATGAATAGGTATGGGGAGGGGGGGGCATTTCTCTCCTTCCTCGATGAATTAGCTGACAACAGTTGCAAGTGGAAGAACCAAGTGGGCAGATCTGATGTTGTGGGAAGCAGAGTTGTCAGGAAAGCGCACCACACAGCATCCAGCGGTCTTCCTTGGGCAGCGTATGGGGCAATGTGGAAAGAACAGAACTTCGGTTTCAGGCGTACTTGAATTCAAATCCTTGTTGCATTCTTTTCTCCCTCTGAAACCAGTTTCAGATATGACAGAACAGTTAAGTCATATCACCTAACTGCTTTGTGCCTTGGTTTCCTCGTCTGTCAAATGGGGATGATAACAGTCCCTTCCTCTTTGGGTGCTCCTAAGGACTGGAGATGATGCATAATAATGATGATAATGACGATGACGATGATGATAATTAGTATGAATCTGGATATTTACTAAATGCCAGACATTGTGCTAAGTATGCCCTTTAACTCACATAAAATGCTCAGAGCAATGCTTGTCACATAATGGGCATTTGACACATTCGAAGTAGCATTATTGTCCAGCCCTGTGTAGGAGAGTGAGAAAATGACTTCAAAGGACATGCACATTTAATACATGAATATTTCAGGTCACTTCTCTGTTGCCAGATGGAGAGGTTTCACCTTCCCAGGAACCTTGACACAAAAAAATATTCATCGAGATGGATTAAGTTATGGTTGCAGAAAGAAACAACTCCAAAATCTCAATGGCTTTACCCAAGTAAGGTGTGTTTCTCACTTACACCACACGCCCGACAGGGGTCAGCCTGGAGTTCTCGTCATTCTCACTCAGAACACTTAACGGATGGGTGCATGGTCTTGACATCTGTTTCCACAATTACCAAGACAGATAAAAGGGGTAACTGGTATAGGCAAACAGCAATTAAATACTTCTGCCCAGAAGTAATGCATGTTTATTTTGCTGACATTTGTTTGGCCAAGGCAAGCCACTTGGCCACACATAGCTTAAATGTGGCAGAGAGATGCAGTCTACTTCCGGGAGAACTGAAACATTTGTGAATAAACCAATGATCATGGACCCGAATGAGCACCACAGAAGAGCATACTCTGGATGGTAGACATTGCTGACATTCTGTTTATAAAGAATGAATAATAAAAGCTACCAGGAACAAAGCATCTACTATATGATAGGTATTGTGTTAGGTACTCTGCATTTATATATCAGTTAATCATCACTGGAAGGTCTTAATAGCCTCCATATTATCATGTAGAAACGGAGGCTCGGGTAGGTTCAATTACAAAGGCTTAATAGTATAAGGATAGCATAAGTATAGTCGGCACAAGTTTTCTGGATTTATAGCAAAATCCTTCAAAAAGAACAGTGTACTGGGAGGTGATAGAGACTGATTTCTAGTCCTACCTCCTAGTTTTTAAGGTCTGAGCACGGGCCAGGCCATCAGGCAGGTCTTGAGCATCAACTCTGACAGATTTGCTTTGGCTGCTAGAGAAATGTGATGAGAAGGCTCTCCTAGGGGAGGGAGTAAAGTGACTGATTAAGAACCATGTGATTTCACTGATATGTGGTATATAAACCAAAAACAACAAAAGAACAAGACAAACAAATGAGAAACAGAAACTCATAGACACAGACAATAGTTTAGTGGTTACCAGAGGGTAAGTAGGGTGGGGGGTGGGAGATGAAGGTAAGAGGGATCAAATATATGGTGATGGAAGGAGAACTGACTCTGGGTGGTGAATACACAATGGGATTTATAGATGATGTAATACAGAATTGTATACCTGAAATCTATGTAACTTTACTAACAATTGTCACCCCAATAAATTAAAAAAAAAGAGAATGTCTGCTGTCAGCATAGGAAAGGGGATGGCAGTATGGAAAATAGACGTTTGTCATCTCTGGGCACACTTCTGCTCTGGGTCTCAGTTATAGCACTTACAAAACAAGGTTAATAAAACCTTACCTATGTGATGGTAGGAGCCTGGCCAAGATGATTTTTTGGTGTCCTCAGAGGATACCTTCTGTCTCAAGGTGAATATAGTCCAACTCATTTTATGCTCACTGTTCCATCATGCAGTCATGAAAAGTCATTAGTATGTGTGGGATGGGGCTGGGGAAGGGAACTCAACAGATTGACTCATTGAACATTGCTCCTAAAAAGAGCGGAGACTTGGACAAGAAGAATAAATCATTTATTGGCACTTAAAGATGCCAATCATGACTGTCCTACCAACCATCTGTGAGTTGATTATGCTTCCTGGTCTATAAATCCAAGGGCTGTGTTTCTCAGTCTGGGGTGATATGTTGGGAAGCATGAATCCTCAGATCAACATGCTTTATCTGTTTGGTGGTGATTTGGGGAATATGAGCAATATGTTTTTCCTAAGGTAGACAAGATGTACTAAATCAGGATTCCAGGGGGAAATAGGTGGCATACTCAAAGGATTTATTTACAGAGATTTACAAAGGTATGGGCAGGTTTAAGCGAACTGACAAGGGTGGTAAGATAATCAGTGACTAGCAATGCAAGAGGCCATTACCACTCGTAGACCTGAAAGGATGACAGGAAGGGAAGGTATTACTGGAACCTGTGAGTGCTGTGGCCGATCAGGAAGGCTGCTCGACTGAGTCATGGCCATAGGAACTCAGCCACTGCCCAGGCTACTGCCACACAGGGAGAGGGTGGGGAGTAAATCCCCCAAATGGTCTCTCCTCTCATCTGCAGACATCCTGCCGAGGACAAGGGAACCTGTGTGTTACAGACACGGAAGACAGACCCCTTGGACCACGCACCACGGCAGAATAGTGGCTCTAGACAGACAAATGGAGAAGACCCAGCACAAGAATAGACATATAAAGTAGATGACACGTGAGTTTTAAGGCTGTCACATTGGACTTGAACAGGGAGGGGAGAGGGAGCGCTGAGGTGCAGGGACCCACATTCATCCTGGTTTGGGTGGCCAGGGCGTCAGCCTGGGAGAAGAGAGTTTAAAACTCAGCAAAAACTTAAACCTACTTTCCTAGACTTAGACTCTTTAGGAACTTTTTTTGGGGGGCAGGGGGTAGTAACCTAATATTTTCCATTAATATTAAGGAGGATTTCTTGTGAACATGTGCACTTATATCCTTGAAGCTGAGGTTAACATAAGGGAACTCTGTTTTTCATCCAGTTTGGATTAGGAGTTTAAGAAGGTCTTGGGCTAGCACAAGTGAGGGAGCCCAAGCTGCTCCGGGTAAAGGTTGGGGCCCACTAAAATGATGGAGATGGTCCTATTAGAGCTCTTTTGGTGTTGCCCATGCTTTGGAAGGTTATATCTCCTTTCTCTTTAACAAAGGAGGCCATTCCAAGCCACCAATCTCATCAGCAACCTTTGCTTCCAGTGCCATCTGTGTTGACCTGGAAACTCTTCCCAGCCCCTGAGCTAGAACAGGAGAACTGCCATATTTTCTTCTTTTGTCAGTCCCCTCCCCCCAACAGTCAAGCACCCCTCCTGACCCCAGAGCAAATGCCCCCAGGAGGGCAGAAGTAAGGCCTACAACCCCATTGTCCAACATGGCAGCCTGTAGCTATGTGTGGTCATTTACATTTTACATGAAATTAATTAAAATTAAGTAAATCTTAAAATTTAGTTCTTGAATCACACTAGCTGCATTTCAAGTGCCCAACAGTCACACGTGGCTGTATTGTATTAAATAGTACTTAACGTTTCCATTGCTATAACAAGTTCTGTTGGATAGAGTGGTCTGGATCCTTGTGCATGGCTCTGGATGGGTTCGGGGGCTGGCAATAGGATCAAAAGCTGTTTACACCCACATAATCCTCTCCTTGATGACAAGCAACTCTATCTGGGCTTGTACGGTTTTCTGCGCAGCCAGCAAAATATTAATAATGATGATAATTACAGCTCACATTTATTCAGTTCTTAACATGAGCCAAACAGTGTGCTAAGGGTTTAGAATACGTATGCCATGTCATTACTGCCACAACCCTGTGGAAGACACTATAATCATCTCCGTTTTAATGATGCAGAAACTGAGGCTTGGAGAAATTAAGTAACCACACAACCGTATGAAATTGCCAATGATTCAGACCTTTTTTTTTTTTTAAATGAAAATGGCAATTGCACATGGTTCAACCTCACAGTAAATGGCAGACCCAGGTTTAAATCCAGATCCAAAGAGTATTTCAAGTTGTGTGGCTAAGCCCTTGTAAGGAACTACCTTGAAATCTACTTCCTAGGGCTACTGAAGGATTAAATGATGCTGGTTCTGTGCCTGGCGCACACTGGAGCTCATGGAATGCTGGTTCTTTTGTTTTCACTCCATTCTGTCAATCTCATTCTCTTGGGAGTCAGAGCACAGCTGTCTGAGCAGATGTGGCCAGTGAGATGGGGCTGCTGTCATTTGCCAGATCCCCTCCCAGGGACCTGGAAAGGTTCATCTTCCTAACCAAGGCCTCCCCCAAGCTTCCCCCTACCGTCCCCACCCCTCTCTCTCAGGGAGTCTCTTCTGTTGGGCTGGTCAGGGTCATTCTCCCTGGGCCTCGAGCAGAGGGAGGGGTGATGGACGCTGGCCCTTCTTAGTCTCTGTGCCCTTAGCAGCCCCAGCAGATGCACTTCATCAGCACACCCCTCCCGCGGAGACCTGAGAAGGAGCTGGAAGGCTGGAGGTGGACTGGACGGGGCAGCTGCTGCTTTGAGCCTGTCCGGTGGTTACATAAGCTGTGCGCCGACCTCTGGCCTATTGCAACTCTGTTTTCATAATTCTTCCTGGCAAGGAGTCTGATTCAAAATTCCTCCCTCTTATTTGACAAGAGGAAGAGAAGACCCCTTGGCTGAGGGTCCTGATTTTAGGACTTGGGGGTAATTTCCATCCATGTAAGGAAACTTTGTCTCTCAAAAGCAATAGTAAAGGGTTTTCAGATTTAGCAAATGAAAATACAGGATGCCCAGTTAAATTTGAATTGCAGTTAAACAATAGATAATTTTTTAATGGAAGTATATACCATGCAATATTTGGGACGTACTTCTTAAAATCATTTGTTATTTATCTGAAATTCAAATTTACTCGGGCATCCTGTATTTTATCCAGCAACCTTCCAATAGTAGAGCTTCTGTTCACCCTTCAGACACCATCATAACGTCACTTATGATGATGTTAAGGGTGCTTCAGAGTAAAGGAGAGGGAGATCTAAATCTTGTTTCCCCAGCTGCACCCTAATTTCATACTCATACCTTCTCATGGGAGGTGCAGAGTGAAGTGAGTTAGACCCTGTGGTTCTCAGAATGTGGTCCCTGAATCAATAGCATCACCTGGTACTTGGTAGAAATGCAGAGCCTTGGGTATCACCCAGACCTGCTGAGTCAGCGACTCCAGGAGTGGACCCAGCAAGCCCTCCAGGTAATGCTGATGCAATTTGAGAACTACAAGTTTAGATTTTGAGCAAGAGCCTGAGGGGTCAGATAGACCAGGGCTGAAAATCCAGTCCCACCGTTTACTGACTGTGTCAACTCGGTGAATTACTTAACCTCTCTGAGCTTGTGTTTCTTCCTAAATAAAAAGGAAGGTAATACCTTATTTAGGCATGTATTAAGGATTAAATGAAGTTATATATTATAAAACACAACCCATAGTGCCTGTTATTGTAAGAATGCACAAAAACAATTACCATTATTTTATAACAGAAGTGTAGGTCCCGTCATGCCCTGAAATGAATTTGATGGTCAGCATGGCAAAAGCTCAAGTAACGGGGGCAAACTCTGTTGGCTCAGTGCAAACAAGCCGTTCATTTCCGGGACTTCAATTTCTAATAGGCCTATGGAGGGAGGAAGGAATTAGGAAAAGGGGGCAAGGGAGAGAAAGGATGGACACCCTGTGGGAAATGGTTTTCCTGACCCACAGATGGAGCCCAGAGCAGAGGACCACATCTATTTAATTCCCTTTGTTAAGTGCTCGGTCCAGAACAGTCCACAAAAGGCAGAGGTTGTTTTGTTTATTTTTGTTCTTTCCTGGAAAGGTACGGGAAAGGAGGCCCGGAAACATGAGGACATGTGGGAACTCCTATCAAGGGAAGGAGGATTAGCACACTTCAGCCTCTTTCACAGATCAAGTCTGGGAGCTCGTGTATTAACTCTAGACCAAACTTTCTCACCTTTGGCTCTATTGCCATTTTGGGTCAGGTAATTCTTCACTGTGGGGCTGTCCTGTGAATGTGTAGCAGCATCCCAGGACTCTCCTGACTAGATGCCAGTAGCCCTCTCATCCTCCTTCACAATGGTGACAACCGAAGCATCTCTAGAAACTGCCAAATGTCTCGGGGTTGGGGGAGGGGAGTAGACAATGACAAAATCTCCTGGGTTGAGAACCTTAAGTCTAGAGAATCTACTAGACAACACCCACTCAAAGAGTCTTAACAGCCTCCATTTATTGAGCATTTACAGATATTATCTCCCTCCCCCGATGTTCATATTACAAGGTAGGTCTTATTACCTACATTTTGCAATTGAAGAAACTGAGGCTCAGACAGTTAAAGTAACTCACCCCAAATCTTACAGCTGGTAGATCTGGGCTTCTGACTGAGGCTGGTCTAACTCCAAAGCTCATACAGCTCCTGATACAACACTCTCTTTGGAAAATTAAGGATTTTTTTCCTTTAAGGAAATTCTTCTCAAGTCAACTCAAGTCCAAAAATATTTATTGAGAAGCCATTAGAAACTACAAGAGAAATCTAAGATGTTTCTCTCAAGGAGTTTTCAATATCAGGGTCATTGGGAAGGTCAGCCTCTCGCACAACACAATATGAGGCAGTCCACGCTGGGGGGAAAATGAACATTTCTAGAGGTAGAACTTCATGAACTTAATGCCCTTTGTGTATGTCTCCCTCACATGTCCTTTCACTGCCAATCCGGATAATAAAAAAAGGAAGCCTCGAAGGTCATGGATCTATCAGCCACACATCCTATGGACTATTAATTCTCTTGCCTTGGGGTAGGCTGTGGGTTGCTTCTAGCCAAGCACTCAGCCATCTTCTTTCTGGCTCTCTGCAGGAAGTCCACGTTTCCCCTTTCCCTTCGTATGGCGGTGTACTCATAAGCCTTGAGCTTGCTGTAGTAATCGGAGAATTTGTTGTAGAGGATGGAAATTGGCATCCCATTGAGGATGATCCCGAAAGCGATGCAGAGGAAGGCGAAAAGCCTGCCCAGGTGGGTCTCCGGGTGCATGTCTCCATAGCCCACAGTGGAGATGCTCACCTGTACAGGAAGGAAAGTAGGACGGAGTTGTTAGCACCGTAAGGGAGGAGAAGAAAGGGAGAGAACAGGCATTGTCTCCTGAAAGTGGCCTCTGTCTCCCTGAAAGTGCACGTGGGGCATGTGACAGCATCCATGGAGTCAGCTTTAGGAGGTACCAGAAAGTTCGGTACCTGTGTCATGGAAAGAACATAAGCTTTGGAGCTGAAAGACCTGTGATTAAATCCTGACTTTCACTTATAAATTTTCTTTTGCATCATACAGGGGAGACATACCTACTTTAAAGGGTTGTTGTAAAGAGCATATAAGATAAAGTGTGAAGTCCATGGTGTAGAATGGGCTCGATGAATGTTGGTCTTTGCCTCCTCTCAGCTTGGGCCAGCTTTAGGGCTGGGGCCCCTAGGTTTGCCTACTTGATCTCCATGCTGAAAAGAGCTGGGGCTTAGAACCAGTCAGACCTGGATTCAAGTCCTGACTCTGACCCTTCCCAGCAGAGTGACCTTGGGCAAAACATTCAGAGTAGCTAAGTCTTGGTTCATCAAAAACAGGAGGATATTACCCAGCAGGATTCTTCTGAAGACTAAGTAAGAAATGTACATAAAGTACTTAATATGGTATCGGGCACACAAAAGTCATTAAACAACCTCCTCCACTGTTCTCTCATCTTTAAAATGGAGACGATTATAATACTTCTCCGAGTTCTTATGTAGTTCAAATGAGATATAAAGGGTCTTTAATTGGAAATGTCTGGAGAAACATATGCTCATTATTTTGCTAAGGGACAGTTTTGTAAGACATCCCAACCAAAGATATGTTTACCCTACCTGAAATCCTTCCCATCGCTCTTGTCAGACTGCTTTAGAGTCCACTAATTAGAAATTTATTTAGGTTAACAAGTTTCGGTTTTAACATGCAGATTCCCATGGGACTAGTTATCAGTGTAGCTAGAGCAAAACCCAGGAAAATCTCTCGGGGCCTGTTTTGTATGCCTCATGTACTAAGACTCCCTTTGGTCCCCCAGACTATTGGCTAAATTACCAGAAGCCTTTAGGCAGGGCTGTTGCTTAGTTGAAAAACTGTGCATTGCACAACTCACAGCACCACCTGTGTGCTTCATCGATTTGTGCTGTTGTTGCCACAATTTTCCGGCGGATGGAAGTAAAATGTACGAAGTCATCCAAGACGGCCTTTAGTTTAGAAATGTAAACATTTTTGTTGTGATGATGTAAGGGTTAGTTTGAATTTAGAATAAGTGTGACAGGTTAGTTAGAATGAAATGGAGAAGTGGGCCAGCTGGGCAAATCTGGTGGCGTGATAAGAACCGCAGTTCCATCCAGCCCACAACCTGAGAAAGCTTGCACCTCTCCTCTGGGCTGGGGCATGCACCACCTCTCGCTGCTCCATCATTGGCGAGAGACCCGCGGAGGGATGGGCTGCCTCTTCTCATGGGAGAAGCATACAAGCAAGCATCTAAGGGAGGCAGGATGGTGTAGACCAGGTGAAGGAGACAGGTATGGCACTAGGCCACGTGAGTTTGAATCCACTTCCCAGCTGTGTGCCTTGGGCAAGTCACCTACATTTTCTCTGCCTCTGTTTCTGCTTGTGAAATGCAGGGAGAATAACAGTACCTACCTCATAGGGTTGTTCTGGGAATTGAAGGAGTGCCTGGCAGAGGGTGTGTGAGTGAGGATGTTAGTTCTCATGCTTATTAGCCCAGCGCTGTGGAGACAGGCTCCTTCCGGGCGCCTGCTGAATGCCCTGTGAGGGGCATTGGGTGGGACATACTCTGGCTCCAGGAGAGACCTTTTTCCTACCTCCTGGGCCAAAAGGTGATAAGAGGCAGTGATAAAGTGAGATTGTGGGTTAATCTCAAAGTATGCTCCCGTTTGTGTGTGTGCGTTTCTTGTCACCGGCCACACCAAAAGTAAAAGAACTTGAGTCAGATCTTTCTGTCCAGGTGTGGGAACTGAACAATAGCTTTCATATGTCACAGCATCACTCACACCTCTGTATGAATGTTTAGTCAGCCTACATTCCCTGGAGGACGCCTACACGGAATCTGGATATAGGGGTGAGTGACAGAAAGGATAGTTTTAGAACAGCAAGCATCTGTGAAGGGCCAAAGCAGAGGCTTTGAGGTAAACCAGCCCCCAAAGGGTGCAGATTGATGGGGGGAGGTCTAGGATACAGAGGGAGGAAAATAATTGAGACCAAGTGCCATTTTAAAACTTCAAATCGATACCCATTCTGGCTTTGTTTCACTCCCAAACCCAACATTTTTTTTTTTTTTTTTAATATTTTTGGCTGAACTTTGAGTGAAAAGTCAAAAACAAAGAGAACTGGCTTAAGGAAGATTAAGTACTTGATCTGCATAATATGGTGTAAATATTGTTGTATATCTTGGATCTCCATTTTTAGAGAAAAGATGTCTCCTGCTAGGAGGCTCTGTATGACTAGTGCTGAAGAATTTGTGCAAAACGCATAGCTAATTTATGCATTGTCAGTTTTATGGATAATTGGACTCAACCAGTAATCTGCTTGCTCCTTGGCTCCAACAGGAACTCAGGATTCCTTGGCTTTAGGGAGCTTTTGTTCCACATTCCACAGTCCAAACCGTTTCTCTTTGGATGAGAGAAATTAAAAATTGAAGGCCCAGACTGACCCATGTGAACTCAGAGTGAGTTCTCACTTTGGCAGGAGTTGGGGCTTGGAAATGTGACCAAAATTTCTACAGTCCATCTTAATATCCTGAAAAAACTGGCTGGCTCAGCCGTTCTGTAAACCGCAAGATTACCGTTCCGTTGAAAACTTACATGTTGTTCCCTAGCCTTTGGCTCCCAAAACCCAGAACATGACTTTCCCCCAGCAGCTCAATAACTAATCAGCAACTTCTGGCCTGTTAAACAAGGCAAGGAGGACAAGCGTCCAGTTTTTCTCCAAAACTTTAGAATGACTGCAGTTGAATGTACGAGGCATGGATTAAACCTTGGCTGCCAGTAATCTATGCATCTAGGAATTACGATCCCAGGGAATAAAACCGATGTTTCAAAATAGTTCTCCTAAAGAATTTAAAGTGGTAAAAACTAATGTTTTCTGGAAAAATTATTACATACCTCAATTACGTAACTCAGCCCTTCAAAGGTTTTAGCTTCAAAGGCGATACTTAGCCTATCCGTGCTGCTGTTGCTACAGATATTTTAGGAATTCCTCTTTTGGATTATAATCTGCACGGAGGATTCAGTCGCATGACCTTGAAACGAGTGGTCTTGCTGGGCCACAATTAGGGCCCAATTATGTGGTGCCTCAACTAGAGATTCACCACCTCAAGGGTTAACTATAGTTGCCAATCTTAAACTCAAGGGTCTTGACTATTTAAAAATATTGACTCCACCCTCAACAAGGTAAAAATTGAGCTCCATTACCAGGCAAATGGATTATGTCACAGGCTCTACAGATAATTCCTCAGTGGAATTCAGAGAATGTTCTGATCAGTGGAAGCACTGTTAGAATCAGGTCATGGGTGACCACCTTTAAGAGAACAACCATTCTCATCAGTATGCTACAGTTCGGACATGCATGTAAGTTGTACAATAAGGAGGAAGTATGCAAAAGCTAAGGCAAGTTTAGGATCTATTAATCCACCCATAGGAAGGTACATAATTGTCACAATGCCCTCTGCATCTTCAGCTTACCTGGTACTTCTCCCTGCCCTCTACAGTTCTGTCATGTCCCATTCAAGTCCTATTGGTCAAACAGGAGGAGCATAGTTTAAAGACATGAAAGGGGAGCATCTCCAAATCAGGAATCCACAAGCTCAAAAGTCATGGAGGTGCCTGATAGATAGCCTTTGCCCCATTTATAGCTCCTGTGCTGTTTCTGAAGGAGCTAGGAGAACCTGAACGCCTTCTGTGGCAGACATTTATCTGTTGTCTCTCAGTCTCAAACCCGACCTTCTTCTGTACTCTATTCTGTAACTCTGCAGCCAGGAGTCTGCAAAGGACACTTCCCGGATTCCCTTGCCTACTGTCTTCCGGTTATGTTCTGCCAAAGAGAGACACTGTTGGGAGACTGGAAGGTGCGATGAGGAGCTAAGGGGCTCTGTTCCTGCTTCTGTCTCTGTTACCGTCCTCCAATAGCAGCAGCTCTCTGTGGCTCAGGCATCTTTCAGCATAGCTGGCACTGACCTCACGCTGTCATCTTCAAGGTCCCTGCAACAGCTACACAGAGGTTCCTCCTCTGTACTGCTTGGTTCTGGTGGCTCTGCCCTCTACTTGTTCCTCCAATTCTAGGGCCGATCGCTGTTACCTACAGTTACCAATCTTTGGGTTATCTCGGTTTCTCCTTTTTGCTTCTAGCCTTCTAACCCCATGTATCTATTTCCCTCTATCAAGTTCCCTCTTTAAAACACCCACACAGTTTCCTGTTTTCCTGATTCTAACATGACTGATTCATCTTCCCAATCAGCTCCTCAAAGCAAGCAATCAATAAAAATAAAATAAAGCTCAGTGATCTTGTAAGTACCACCTATTTGCAAGGAAATGATATCATACTTTAGGACAAAGATAGGAGCAAGGTCTCTGGGGCACCATTATCTGATGCCTCAGCTAGAGGTCAATTTTCTTTTTGAAGAGTTTTTGTTATTTTTTGAAGGAATGAGTTCATGACATAGTTTCCTATTTGGTTTCTACAGCTTTCAGTTGCTCTGGTAAGCTCAGAAGGAAATGGTTTGTTGAACAGTCCAATTGCCCTTTTCTCCTTAAAAACATAGCCACACTGGAGGCCAGTGATTACAGCTTCGTCATAGAGCTAATTGTTCTCGTTGAGCTGTGCCATGCAGTTCCCACACCCAGGCAACCCTGAGAGCCCCCATTATGGCTGGAGCCGCTCCAAGCGTGGGCCTATTTATCTGGACACTCAGAAGCCCTCCCACAATAGAACAGCTAACCCTTTTGTACGTCTCACAGTCTCTCTCTTTCCCCAGTAGGGAAGGAATCACTTCTGTTTTATTTTCCCCAAAATGAATCTGGAAGCAAAGGTTATTGCTTCCATGTGATAAAGACTATTAACTAGTCAGATATAGAAGCTTCTATTTATTTCAGATGTACTACAGGCTAGCAGTTTACATATGTTTGCTATTCCATTAGTGTTCATAAAGGACCTCCATTTGACAGGCGAGCAGGACTGGTCTAGCTTATATTCTAATGCATGAACATTTGCAGACATTAGTGTCCATGAGGGATTTGTTTTGTAGCTGTCGGAGAACTCACAATGATGAAAATTACTGTATTCCTCTTAAAACCCTGAGTTGAACAGAGGATGGTTGCAGGATCCTTGGCATAGAGAGAGGGAAGATTTTTGAAAGCAAGTCAGATTTGAGGTGGTCTGACAGCACTAACACATGCAGAAGAATGGAGTAGAGAATCTTTTTCTGATGTGGATGACTGTACCATAAGGGATTCAGCACTGGGACAGAGGAAGAAAATATCGGTCCTATTACTCTTTACCCCATCTTTAAAAATTCAGTGTGAGTATGTTTTCTGATGCGTATGATATATTTCAGCAGGAATATCTTACTGCAGTAGAATGATTGTATTATGGGACCTAATTCTTTATATCCTCCTATATTCCAGCTCTGTGCCATATAACTTTGCACTGCTTTCTGATAGTGTGTGGGCTAACTTGTGTGCCCTTTGACTCTGAGATTGGCCTTGTGACTTGTTTTGGTCGATGGGTTGAGGAAATGGCATTAACAGAAACTTATACAGTGCTTGCATGATTGGGTGCTGTCTGCCTGTCTCTCTCTCTCTCTCTCTCTCTCTCTCTCTCTCTCTCTCTCTCTCTCTCTCTCTGTTCTTTGTTACGGCCATAGATACATGTCTGCTGGAGGATGAAAGACATGTAGCCTGGTTTCTCCTTCATCCTAGCTGTCAACAAGCTGACCATCAGATATATGAGTGACTGACATCAGGCCAAATGAGAAGAACCTTCTAGTTGAAACAAGTCTAAATTGCTGGCTTGCAAACTCATGAGCTAAAGAAATGCTTGGCATTTTAAGCCATTGAGTTTTGGGGTGGTTTGTGATCTATCATTATTGTGGCAATATATAACTTAGAATTTATGAATAACTAATTACACATTTATCATGGGTGTGTGCTCAAAAACTTTTTCTTTTTTTTTTTTTTTAATTTATTGGGGTGACAATTGCTAGTAAAATTACATAGATTTCAGGTGTACAATTCTGTATTACATCATCTATAAATCCCATTGTGTGTTCACCACCCAGAGTCAGTTCTCCTTCCATCACCATATATTTGATCCCCCTTACCCTCATCTCCCACCCCCCACCCCCCTTACAAAAACTTTTTCATTATGAGATATATGATCAATAAAATGCTTGGAGATCTTTGGGTCAGAGTTACTTCCCGTATTCAACTGCTCAGATTCTCATGTCTGTTTAGTCATGTCTACTTAGATGAGTTTCTTCTCATTGTTCAAACTTTACCTAAATGTGATCTTCTCCAAGAGGGCTTCTCTGACCATTCCATCAAAGGTAGATTCTGCCATCCAAGTCACTCTCTAGTTGATTGTCTTATACAAGACACACTGATACCTGAAATTATTATCTTTCTCCTTTAGAACATAAACTCCATGAGGTAAAGGACTTCAACGTTTTTTGTTTTTTTAATCAATCACTATTCCTAGTATTTAGAATAATACTTGGCAAACTGTAGATGTTCAACAAATTTTAGCTCAGTGAATGAGTACTATGAATTTTTGTGGGTAACATGAGGAATTGGCTCTAATATTTTGCATCCTTTTACTTTGCATCTACATAAGGAAGGAGACAAGACATTTTTTTTTTTACTTTTTTGTCACTGCCTGTTTTTTTACTTAGTTTCAGCTGCACAAAACAATGTTATAGTTAGACATTTATCATTTATATATATCCCTCACACTGTGTCAACCCCCCGACCCCATCCACTATCCCTCTGACATCGCACACAGCCATTACATTTCCACTGTCTACATTCCTAATGCTGTACTCCACTTGAGACAAGACATTTTGTCTCCATCATTTGGACAGTGTCCTTTTCTCTTTGCTCTACTGAGACTACAAACCCTGCATACATAATATGCAACATCAGCAGAATTGGGTTAATAAAAATCCATCCTGAGGAATATGGTAGTCCTAGAATGTTCAAGGGGAATTGCTCTTATTGTTTTCATAGATTAGTTTAGAAACCAATACAAATTATCAGTCTTTTACCTAACTCACAATTCTTTTTACTAGTATACATAATTCTCAGATAATAAAATGGACAAAGGCCATTGGTAAAAGTTAAGGTTGGAAAATGGTAAAGTTGAAATGTGCAAGTTTTGGCTTGTGAAAATAGTGCCTGATAGAGATAATGGCCACAAAAGATAGCTCGCATTGGTAAAAAAAAAAAGAAAAGAAAAGAAAATTTATTTGCATATATAGATATAAATATAGATATAGATAAAACCTGAATGTCAGTATCATTTTTATTGTAAAATTTATGGAAAACACTGGTCTTGAGTACAATAATTTGTTACTATAAAAGGGATAATTTGAAAATGCTAAACATTATTGTAAGATAAACAGATCAAGAAATTAAATGGGATTAATGGACATGTACTTCAGGAAATTTTTTCAAAAGAAAAAATCTAATATTAGCAACAAAATTTTTATAAAACTCAAACTAAAAAGTTTTTGCACAGCAAAGGAAACAATCAACAAAACAAAAGACAACCTACTGAATGGGAGAAGATATTCGCCAATTATACATATGATAAGGGGTTAAAATCCAAAATTTATAAAGAACTCATATAACTCAACACCAGAAAAACAAACAATCCAATTAAAAAATGGGCAGAGGACCTGAATAGACATTTCTCCAAAGAGGCCATATAGATGGCCAATAGACATATGAAAAGTTGCTCAACGTCACTAATCATCAGAGAAATGCCAAAAACCACAATGAGATATCACCGCTTATCTGTCAGGATGGCTATCTTCAATAAATCAGCAAACAACAAATGTTGGTGAAGATGCAGAGAGAAGGGAACCCTCATATACTGTTGTTAGGATTATAAACCGGTATAGCCACCATGAAAAACGGTTTGGAGGCTCCTCAAAAAATTAAAAATAGAATTACCTTATGACCCAGCAATTCCACTTCTGGTTATTTATCTGAAGAAATCCAACACACTAATTTGAAAAGATATATGCATCTCTATGTTCATGGCAGCATTATTTACAATAGCCAAGACATGGAAGCAACCTAAGTTCCCATCAATAGGTGATTGGATAAAGAAGATATGATACACACACAGACACACACACACAATAGAATATTACTCAGCTATAAAACTAGAATGAAATCTTACCATTTGTGACAACATGGATGGACCTAGAGGATATTTTGCTAAGTGAAATAAGTCAGACTGATCTCACTTATATGTGGAATCTAAAAACAAAGTAAATGAATAAACAAAACAGAAACAGACTCTTAGATAACAGAGAACAAACTGATGGTTGACAGATGGGAGGGGGTTGGGGAGCTGGGTGAAAAAGGTAAAGGAATTAAGAAATACAAATTGGTAGTTACAAAATAGTCACGAGGGCTGTAAAGTACAGTACAGAGAATATAGTCAATAATGTTGTAACAACTATGTCTAGAGCCAGATGGGTACTAGGGGATCACTGCGTAAATTATATAAAAGTCTAACCACTATGCTATACATCTGAAACTAATATAAAATAACAACAAATGTCAACTGTAACTGAAAAAAATAAGTAATTTAAAAAATTTTAGGAAAATCTTAATATACAAACTAAAAAATCTTTTGTGGGTTAAAAATATAGAGTATCAAAGAACCCACTAAACCCAGCTTACATATGTAGCCTTCTGAGATATTTGGATGAATGGAAACTTGACTGTCTAAAACTTGGAATTATATCATCAGCATGTGGATTTGCTCTTTATCCTTCCCGCTTTACTCGCCTCCAAAGTAAATGTCAGTTGCTGGGGACAAATCATCCTCTATCAGCTTGATCTGTACACTGGGTTTATCTACTATGGGGATGACCTTTCGTTATTTGGAACATGATCAGAGGCGTAACATTTGGCTACCTCACTTGGAAGAGCCTAACCTCATCCTGTCACTATGAAGAAAGCTCACAAATCCTGTTGTACATATGAGCACTCACTTTCCAGGGAAGGAAGACTCAGTGAACTGTAGAGCTCTCCATCCTCCTATTTTAGAGATGAGAAAACTGAGGACAGGGAGTGAGGGAGTAAGTAATAACAGCTCATTATTCAGGGTCACAGTTCATTACTGGCAGATCTGGGAATAGAATCTAAATCCAAATCCTCCATCCCATTGCAATCCAGTGGGATTCCCTGTGTTTCCCCGAAAATAAGACCTAGCTGTACAATCAGCTCTAATGCATCTTTTGGAGCAAAAATTAATATAAGACCTGGTCTTATTCTACTATAAGACCTGGTCTTTATAATAATATAATATAATATGATACAATATGATATATAATATAATAAATACCGGGTCTTATATTAATTTTTGCTCCAAAAGACGCATTAGAGCTGATTGTCCAGCTAGATCTTATTTTCGGGGAAACATGATAGAGCCTTGGGTTGGTTCGTCTCAGTTCACACCAGACTGTGGGGTCTGACATACCCAATGTTAATGTTGAAAATACAGACTTTCTAACATGGGAAAAACTGGTTATATTTGCTTAATGTCTTTAAAGGCATTACAAATAATCTACTTTAAAAAAAAAAAAAGAAAAGGAAACCATACGTCCAGTTCTCCCCTATACATGTTTCAGTTTATTCACTGACCTGAGGAGACCCAATCAGCATTTTCAGGGATATGGGTATTCAGGGATTTAGTGTAGTATCCCAAAAATATAGGTATGTGAGTAAATGGAATAAGTTATTATAAAAGGCGAATACCAAAGAAAGCAATGACAAAATAATCAATATATTAACTGTGAGGCCTGCAGAAGAACTAAAGCATGAAAGAGGCAGTGCTGGGGTGTGGAAAGGCCATGGATTTGCTGCTGAACAGACTTAGGGTTTAGTCCTCGCTCTGCCACCTCTAGCTGTGTGTCTACACTCAAACTCTCTGCATCTCAGCTCCTCTAGCTGTAAAATGGAGCAATAATATCCAGTCCTGAAAGAATTTTAGTGGCATTGGAGCAAGTTTCAGTTTTAGATGCTTCTTTATGCACTCTGATTTAACTAGAACCAGTAGGATTTCAGTTAGGCTTGACGGTGTTTAGCCAAATCTCACTTCCTCTACTGAATAAGTCTACAGGTTCCTTAAAAAATTGAAGCCACTTCCAATTTGTCCTGTTTTAAATAGAAATAGTGGTCATAACCACCTCGGGGTTAAGATAAACTTACAAACTACTCTGGACAATAGGTGTTCACTGAGTGACAAATAACAAGAATGAGGATGAGGGAGCTTCCCACATGCATCAACAATGACTCCCCCTTCATATCTGTCTGTCAAGGGTTAGTTTAAAACCAAATCTAGATTTGGAGAGTCCTAGGAGCAAGTCAAATTCAGTTACTTACTGGACTACAGTGTCTATGTCTTTCCAACCCTCTAACACCCACGCGTTTTTGTTAAGGCAGCGATGGCATGGTCTTTGCACAAGGCAAGGTGGCTCATAACCAAGGACAGGGAGGGCCAGCTCCTGCCTGGCTGGGGAGGAGGGTGACAAAGCCCAGGGCCCCGTACTCACCGCGGCCCACCACCAGGAGTGGGGGATGCTGGTGAAGTTGGTGCCAGGAACATCGTGCTCCACTGAGTAGACGACAGCGGAGAAGGAAAAGATGCCCATGGTGATGAAGAGCAGCAGGCAGCCCACCTGCTGGTAGCACAGGCGCAAAGTGAAGCCGAAGGCCCGCAGGCCGGTGGAATGGCGTGCCAGCTTGAGGATGCGGAAGACGCGCATGAGGCGCATGACACGCAGGACCTGGCCCACCTTGCCCACAGTCTCCAGGTCGTGCTCCCGGGACGAGCCTTTGCCGCGCTGCTGGTCGTCGCCTGTGAAGCATTCGATCAGCAGCTGCAGGTAGAATGGCAGGATGGCCACCAGGTCCACCAGGTTGAGGGCGCTGCGTGTGAAGCGCCGCAGGTCCGGCGTGGAGGCGAGACGCAGGAGGAACTCCAGCGTGAAGAAAGCGATGCACAGCATCTCCACGTGCTCCAGGATGGGCCGCGGGCCGCCCTGCTCTGCGTGCTGATGCATCTCCTCCACCGTGTTGAGAGTAAGCGCCACGATGGAAATGAGCACGAAGAGGCTAGAGGCCACCCCAAAGGCCTTGGCGGCCACCGACGAGAAAGGCTTCTCCATGAGGTTCCAGAGGCGGCGCCGCTGCGACCCATAGAAGCGCAGGTCGCGGAAGAGCTCCTCAGCCTCCTCCGCCTGCGCCTGGGCGCGCAGCTCGTTCTGGATCTTGAGCTGCTCCCTTAGCTCGTCCCTCCGCTCCTCGAAGCAGATGCGGCAGCAGCGCGGTGTGTACTTGAGCCGCACGCCCCAGTAGCCCAGCTCCTCCAGGAAGTTGCGTGGGCACAGCTCGTCACACACCAGTAGTACCCCAGACACGTAGAAGTTGTAGATGAGCTGGAAGACGGCCGGGTCGCGGTCGAAGAAGTACTCGTCCGTCTGCGCCTCGTACTCGTCGCACAGGCCCAGCTGGCGGCTGCGGCTAGTGGCGGTGGCCAGGCGGCCCAGGCGAGTCTTGGGGTAGCAGGCCAGCGCGGCGTAGTGCAGGCGGTAGCTCTGGCCGCCCACGTTCACGTTCAGTGTCGACAATACAGCGGGAGAGTCAGTGTGGTCTTCCAGCTGGGCGGCGGTGGCGGCCTCTGGCTGCTGGGCCTCTTCAGCCAGGACGTCCTTCCAGTCCTCCCCCTCCTCTCCGTCCTCGTCCTCCTCGATGTAGTAGTTATAGTTGCCCTCAGTCCATGGTAGGGTGCTGCCCTGGGAGCCGGAACAGCCCCCCACGGAGCAGACGCTCCTGCGGTGTTGGCTGTTTGCTGCATGGGGCGCGTTGTCACACTCAGCAGTATCCCAGGGTCTGTAGCTCCAAGACCGCCTCCTCTCGCTCTGTTTCAGCATGGCTGCGAGAAGCAGGCCCCTTCCTTTTCCTTCCTGGCTGTCGTTGGGTCCCCAGTCTGCTCACTGCCACCAGGAGGAAGGATCCCGTGCCCTGCACTGTCTTAGACTGTCCTGGGCCACAGAGCTGGGGTCCCAGCCATTGCTCTCAGAGGGACCCCCTCCTCAGGCCCTGGGCAGCCCAGCCACATATGTGTACGGGGTCTGAACACATAGGCAGACAGCTCTGGACTGCTCTAATCTTGCTGATAGGGAAGAAGCAAGTGTTAGGAGGGATTTAGAACCTCTTATCCTGTTTCCTCCCCCTCTGCCTCCACTCTGTGACGTAGAGGATGATTATGTGGTCTTAAATCTCTAGATAATCAGGAGGTGGCAGAGATTATTGCTAATAAAAATGTGGGCCACCCATGAGGCCTGTGCTCCTTGTACCTGTGCTGGAATGAAATCAACTGAATTGGCTGTAGACTATGGCTCAGTTTCAGTTTTGATCTCTCTTTGTCTCTGTTTCTTTTTCATCGTCCCTTCTCTTAAAAGATAGGGCATGTTTCAAGGTAGAATCCCAGGACTGGTATGTAAATATTCTCAGGTCCTTGCAGAACTGCTCAGCCGCTGTATTAGGCCATATGTGAAGATGGCCAGACTTCCTTCCAAGGAAAGGGTCTTCGTCACTCTTCAAGATACCACTTTTTTGCTTCTCTTTTCATATGTAAGGAAGACACTGTGCTGGATGCTGGCGATGGAAACTCAATGCAGGCACAGTCGCAGCCCTCAAGTTGCTCATGGTTTTGTAGGTGATATAAATATGCAAACACAACAGAAGAGTGAGTAAAAACTACAGGGATAGCAGAGAAGAACAAGGGATTTGCTTGGAGCAGGGAATTTGTTTTTAAATTCATTTTATTTTGATTAGCTTATACATGTTTAAGAGAAAACATTGAAAAGGTACAAAGATGCATAACAACTTTTCTCTCTCTCTCAACCTAGATTTCCTGCTATCAAGTGTGCCTTTGAGGGGGCAATCACCATTAGTACTTTTTGGTTATCCTTACAGAAATATTCTAAGCATATACAAGCAAAAACGTATCTCCATCTATCATCTGAGTAACTCTATTATTAACACAAATTATAGTATGCTATACATTTTGCTTTTTCCAATTAGCTATATATCTTAGAGATGTTTTCATAGCTGAACGTAAAGATCTGCTCATTCTTTGAAAATAGCCGCTTCGTAGACTGATATTGATAGACATTTATGTTGCTTTCTATCTTTGCTTTTATTTATTTTTTTCTTTTTTAGAGATGACAGCATTTATTTTATTTTTATGTCTTATGAATTTCAGGTGTACAAAATAACATAATGATTAGACACCGTATCTGTCTTTGCTCTTATAAACAATGGCGCAATGAATAACTGTATACATACATTACATATGTTAGGATCTATGCACGATAAATTGTTAGAGGTGGATTGCTAGGTCAAAGACCTCACATTTGTAATTTTGATTTATAATGCCAAATTCCCCCTTGTAAAAGTTTACCAACTCACAAACTCACCGTCAATGTATGAGGATGTGCTCTCCCTATTTTATAGGTGAAAAATATGTGAGTTAATTTTAATTAATACTTCTCTTATGATGAATGCAATCGAGCATCTTTTCATGTAGATTAAGAGCTGTCATGTTCCTTTTTCTATTTTCCGTTGAGTTGCTGGTATTTTCTGATTGATTTATAGGAGAGCTTTATATACCACGAAAATAGACCTTTTGCTGTTGGTATGAACTATGAATATTTTTTTCTGAGTTTATCCTTTGGTGAGATCTTTCCCATGTAAAATATTTATGACTTCTGGATGGTATGTCTTCACCTATCTGTAATTCTTAAAAAATTTTTCCTTATAGTTTCATTTTTCACATTTAAGGATTTGATCCATCAGGAATTAATTTTAATGTAAAGAGTGAAGCTGGGATCCAGCTTTATTTTTCAGTTTCTTAACCAGATGTCCCAACAAATTTATCGAATGATCTCTTCTCTTCACTGATTTGTAATGCTATCTTTCTCATGTAGTTCAATTTTAACTATATTTCAAAGGTGTTGGGAGAGGTAAGAGTTATTACAAGGTCTGTACCTATTAGTGTAACATTTGCTGATATTGTTTAGCTTCTAATAGGTCTCAGACCTATAAGCTTACAATAAAGTCTCTCACCAGCTCTAACCTGTAAGTTCCTCAATGTATTTCTAGTGTTTTCCTATTGGCATACAATATTGATGTTGTTTCTCTAGCTACATACTTAACGGTTTTCCAATTCCGTCTCTTCTTTATATTGTGCCAACTACTGTCACAATAGTTTTTACAAGTTGCATAAATTCACTTTTTTCTTCAGAATCAATTATACTATTATCAAGAGGAAAAGTATCATTATTTACATATTTTTAAACTTTCTTTCCATTGCCATCATGTCATACTGCTTACCTAAACTTTCAACACTCTTACGGCTTTTGTACTTAAAAACAATAGAGTGAATAAAGCTTGTAAGGCATCTCAAAGCTAAGCACGAGCACCACACCCATACAGTGGAGTGAGGAACATTGCCTAGATGGCCACATTTGGGTGACTCCTACACCCCGAATGTGTCTGTTGGTGTGGGTGTGTTGCTTAGGTTTTGCTCTGATGTGTATGTGTGCGAGTGCAATGGTAGATGAGTACCTATAGGTAGAAACACTTTCTAACAGAGAACCATCCAGCCACGGGATGGGTTTGCTCAGAAAGTGGTCTGCTCCTTTTTCCTGAATGTATTTAGAAATCTATGGCACGGGGCAGAGGGAGACCTGCAGGGATGAAAAGTAGGATTGGATGGTCTCCACGCCTTGAATTACTAAGATTCTAAGTGTTTGCGTGATGTTCCACTTGCCTTGAATTCCCTTCTGCCCTTCTTCTCCCTAAACCCTCGTTCTTCAAAAGTCAGCTCAGACAGCATCCTTCTCTTTCAGTGACCCTTCTCTGACATCTTTCTCTTTCCCCAAGGTGGGTTAGCCACCCCTTTTCCATGTTCTCATTTAAAAAACACATGCCACGAACAATGTAAGGCACTCATTTTAATGAAGAGTGATGTAAACATTTTCCCATTATAAAAGTTATGCAAGTGCATTATAAAAAAATTTAAAAATAGCAGAATGCTAATAATTGATACAATAATAGTAGTAGCTTGCCCTGATACTGTACTATGGAAATGCATACGACAATCTATCATATAAGTGCTATAATTATTTCTATTTTACAGGTGAGGAAACTGAGACACAGAAGTTAAGTGACTTGCCTCAGATTGCACAGATGGCAGATCTGGGTTTTGCTAACTATCATGCTAATAAAAGCATATACATAAAAATCACCTATAATCTCACCCTCCAAAGACAACTAACATTTTAACCTACTTCCATGTAATTACACACACACACACACACACACACACACACACACACGCACACATACATTTAACATGGTTGTGGTCATATTGGATATAAAATTATGTATCCTGCCTTTTTCAAACAAAATTTTAACATAGGCATTATTGGTATTTTATAAAATACTTTGTAAGCATTATTTTAAATGGCTACAAAATATTCCATATTGTTGACCAAATCTCTTCCATTGAAATAGATATCTTTCAATAATTCCGCTATTTTAAATAATGATGTGATAAAAGTCAATGTTTGACAGGTTTTTTCTGTTTTTGATTTTTCTTTTTGTATTCCGGGCTATTTCTTGAGATAGTTTTACCAGAGATTTTAGGCCAGTCTCTTTTTTTTTTTTTTGCCATTCTCTTTTAATTCCGAGCCTTCCCATGTGCTGTTCCTGTTATCCCTTCTGTTTAAAATACTTTGTCTCCACACCGCACTGTCTCCTCCTCCTCTAGCTAACTCCTACTTATCATTATCATTTAATAGATGGAAGACTCTTTCCTTCCCTAATCACCTAAGGCTGAATTCAACTCCCCTCACGTGTGCTTCCGTGACATCTTTACATCGCTGGTGACAGTACTTTTCACAAAAGCTTATCTGCTATAAATAGGAGTAGATTCTCAGTTCCAGAAGGGCTGGACAGTGTCTTCTTTGTTCACCAGTTTCCCCCAGAATCTAGCCTAGTGCCTGGCACATAGCAAGTGCTCAAAAAATACTAGCTGAAAGATCAAAATATTTCATACATGTTGCCAACTTGCTTTCTCATTTGCCTTACCAATAAAGTATGGCAGTGTCTCTTTCACAGTAGCTTAGCTAGAATATCATTACTATTTTTGTTACTTGCTAATACAGTGTTGCCCCGAAAATAAGACCTAGCTGAACAATCAGCTCTAATGCATCTTTTGGAGCAAAAATTGATATAAGACCCGGTCTTATTTTACTAAGACCAGGTATAATATAATATATATAATATAATATAATATAATATAATATAATATAATACCAGGTCTTATATTAATTTTTGCTCCAAAAGATGCATTAGAGCTGATTGTCCAGCTAGGTCTTATTTTCAGGGAAACATGGTATATAGGTGACAATGCATTACATTTTTGTTTTAACTTTATATTAATTATTCATGTATGTGCTCCCCACTGGCCTCTAAAGTCTCCAAGGGCAAAGACAAACTTGCCTCTGTGACCCAAGCCCAAGCAGAGTATCGATATGTAACAGATTAAAATATAGATATTGTGAAGGGACATGAGAGACCTCTCTGTATTGTTCTTACAACTGCTTCTGAATCCATAATTATCTCAAGAGAAAATGCCAAAAAAATGTTTGCTCTGTACTGACATAGTCCCATCCCTACTACGAAGGGAGAAAAAATGAGTGAGCTTTGAGGAACACTGGCTAGAACACTGTCTGGGAGTCCCACCAGCTTTTCCTTGGTGACAGAGATTGATAGGCGGCATGGTAAAACAGAAAGGACATTGGAATTCAAATAGACTTAATTTTGCTGGCTGGTGCCAAAGCATTGGAGAAATTACTTAACCTCTGCCTCAGTTTTCTTATCTGTATAATGGGTTGTTGGATGATTTCTAGTTAATATAAAAAAGAGAATGCCCCTCTACTTTACCTTCAGTTGGCCTGCCTGTGCCCAAACCCTCACATATAATACTCACCAAAAGATGGTCATCTCTCCCTCATCCAGCTGGCTCCTCCCCCAATTCCTGATTTTATACCTATAATACATGAATATATTTATTTTTAGCACCTGTAAAGTTTCTCAGCATAGAAATAATGAGCACATTCACAGTCCACCATTCAAATTAATTCCTTTATGTTAAGGCAGTGCTGACTAATAAAACTTCCTGTGCTGACAGAAATATCCTTATGGCTTGAACAGAATGTTAAATCTTATGTAATTAATTTATATTTAAGTTGAAATAGTCACATGTCGCTAGTGGCTACCATGTTGCACAAGGCAGTGTGAAGATATTACCTGTGTCTAGATCAGTTTCTGATCAATATACAGTGCCATGAGCTTTTAAAGGAGCAATAAGCTTTTAAAGACATTAACCCCTTAGTTGTATGAGTTTGCCCCTTTAAATGGGCCTACAGCCACTGAGACCACAGGGAATGAGACAGGGGAGAAGTAATCTTGATAGGACAATGAATAGAGCGGTGGGACTGGGTTGAGACGACTGAGTAGGTAGAGGCTGAGCTTGGGGTGGGGGGAGTTCAGAACAGATAGAGATTCAGGATGGCTTGGGGAGAGAGTAGTAATAACAGGGAGAAACTAAGGCAAATGGTAAGGAGAGCACTACAAACACTGGAAGCCAGGGTTGGGGGTGCGATGAGAAGTTTAGTGCTTACTAGGGAAATTTGCTTGCACTCCTCTTAAGACCTTTGATGTCCCTGTCAGTAAAGGACTAAGATTATAATTGTGACGTGGGAAGTTGAGATGAGGAACTGGATGATGAATACCCACGCCAAAACAAATAAATTACAACAAACAGCAATCTCTCCAACTTCCAATAAAGGGGAAAAAAAATTTTTTTAAAGCCCCCAGTAAGCCTGGTGAATTTTTCCCAATAAGTGAATTACGTAGGTATTTGTTCACCTCCTTCTTTTTAAATTTGCCTGTCTCATCATAGGTGAAATGTGCAATAAATGGTAACAATAACTGACTGCAAAGTGTCTTAGTCAGTTGAAATCACTGCTGACCAAATCAAAGTTGTCTGTGAGTTTGGAAAAAGGAAGAGAGTGATGGGGAGAAGAGAAGCTGTAACTGCACATCCTCTTCATTGATGTAATCAGGCTTAAATCTGGAGGGTGCACCCATTTTCCCAAACCCATCCATTCTCTTTAGTTCTCTCTTTTAAAGTTGAAGAACCTGTGACTCAGAGATGCAGGTTTCTTGACTGATGTCGTTCGGTGAGTGGCTGGCAGAGCTGGATCCAGAATCTGGGATTTATCTAGCAGCCATTCAGGGCACTTCCTTTGTCCTGCAGTGACAGAATAGGCAGCCCGTGACGATGTATGCCTTACTTAGAAAACCATCACCTTGGTTTCTCGTCTTCATTTATCGTTTCTCCTAAACATGCATAGACAGACTTTCAACGTGGTGCTTTTTGTTCTTTTTGACTCAGCTGATGCAACAGATCTTGACATCTGTTACACCATTTTGGAAGTGGATGCAATCAAATTTAACATAAAGTGTGAACATACATACTGTGTATAAGGCACCGTGCTTCCTTCAAGCTGGAAGTGACCCAGTGGTTATCTAGTCCCATTGCTCACGTTAGAGATCGGGAAACTGAGGTGTCAGATAAATCAGGCCACTTGCTCAGGGTCCCCATAGAGAGGTGAATTAGTACATGTCTGACTCTAGAATCCTGTTCTAACACCTGTCCAGTGCCCTTTCCTAATAACTTGACATTGCTTCAGCATCGCTGCATATAGTTTTTACTTTGAGCCTGTGTTCGTGTGGAACAAAGGAGGTGTAGACCTGGAAGGAATGTTTTGAGTTATCTAAACATCATATCCTGGCATTTAATAAAGAACTGGGCTCAGTTGTCCAAAGTAATTGCCTTCAGTGATCTAATTCCGTGGACACTTTCTCGGTCCTCCATTTTGTATTGAGTAGGTAGTCCCAGTTGTATTTCACATACCTGCCAAAAACAATCGATTCTCTTCTGCCCAAACCAGAATGCTGCTTAATTTCCATGATGGAATAAACTCAGTTGGTCTTTAAAAAGTGTAGCCTTATATAATTCGACACAGCTTTGCATCTCACTTCCTTTGGTTTTCCAGTGTTTTCCCTGGTCTCTGTCTCTCTGTGTTTGCTTCTGCTTCTTGTACTCTGAGCAAAGAGACTCCCTCTGACCAGGTCTCCAGAAGAGCAGAAATGAGGCTACTGAGAACTGCATTTGATAGAGAGGGAAAGCATTTACAGAAAATGCTTGCACCCAAAAGTTTTTTTTTTCCATCTTAAAATTTGCATTCAAGAACTCTTACTAAGAGAGGGAAATATGCCAGAGAGTATGGAACATCTGCTGTGACGCGGGTATTACTGTGATGACTAGGAGCTCCCTGGAGTGGGGGTGACGGGAGCCAGATGATGCTCCTGAAGAGATTTGCCGATTTAAAAAGTGGCATCTGTGAAAACCTAGTAAGAATATAAGGAATGTACTTGAACAGATGGTATGTGAAGAACATTGGAATAGAACCATTCTCTGAAAATCTGAGGATAATAAATGTGGCAAAGGGAAGGGATTACAAGTGATTAATGATGACTCAATTGTATTATTCAAACTGCATATGTAGTTTTACTCCAAAAACTTTCTTATTTTTTCTGGTTTTACTTTTGTTTGTTTTGTTTTGGTATTGATCAAAAGTTATCTATCAGTCATGGCAAAATTGTATAATATAGGTAAATACCTTCCGTGCAGCTTTCTAAAATGTCGAATCTCTGCCTTGCAAAGGTTACTCATAAAATCAGAACAGAAGAGTTAGCCCTCAGGGGATGAGTGTGTGGGGGAGGCTGTACTCACTGAAAAGCATAAATAATAGATTTATTAAATATATTTGTGGTTATATTGTTCTTATGTTGATAAGATTAAACTTTAAAGCAATGCAGCTGGTTTTATAGAACTTCATGAGACAAGTCAGTATTCTGGACTGAAGAGCAATTGGAATGGATTAGTAAGGCATTGCCAAAAAGAATTATGGAACATCTATAAATTATCATAGTGGAAATAGCACCTATGTGTATGTAACCCTGTGCTTGGCGGTGCTTCAGGGCTTGTGATTCGGTAGCTTATTCTTTCAAGGAAGATAATGATTTTCCTTACCACCATAATTTCATTCTTGATTTGTTTTAAAATTAATTTGGCAAAAGTAAATTTGAGCTCCTACTATGTAAGAACATCACAAAATATGACTAAGGTCAATTTACTGAGGTTTTATTGCATGCGTATTTCAGGATTACATTCAGCTACAGGTAACTGAAAGAACGCTAAGGAAGGGCTTCTACATGTAGGCGTTTTCTTCCTGTGCCAAGATGCCCGAAGATTGGCGTCCATGGCTGCTGCTGGCTTAAGGTTTCATCAAGGAAGCAGCCTCCTCCAGATGATTTGTAAACTAGAAAGGTGCATGATTTGGTCCTAAATATCTGTTCGTTTCCTCATGTTTGTTTCTGGATGAGTAGGTCCTGCTGTGATCTCTACATCCAATGTCCATGTTCCAACCCAATGGTCATGCCCCTGGTACCTGGAGTTGTTCAGAGCAATCTGTCTTTTAAATTTTATTGCTTTCAAAAAGATATCAGATCAATATAAAAAAATTGACAATAGAGAAATGTGCAAAGAAAATAAAATCCACCTTATTTATATTTTACACTCCTAAATAACTACTTAACATCATGGTGACTATTCGTCCAGAAATAATTGTATCTCTGTATATCTATCTATATTTATATCTATATATACACATCCTATATGTATACACATACATATGTATATCCACATATATACAATTATACATATAATTGTACATATTGTATAATTTCACACACCTGTATTTTTATGTATAATTTTACATATACAGGATGATAAATGTAACATTCTATAACCTTCTTTATTCACTTAATGATAAATAATAGTTATTTTTCCATATGTAGATCGATTTCCAGATTTACATCAGTTTTTTAATGGCTGCCCGGTATTCCCTTGTTTGTAGGTGTCCTACTCATTCTCTAACAAAATATGAAAAGAGTTTGAGCACCATCACAATCCCAAGTCTTCCTCAAGTCTGATGCCTTGTGTGTGTGTAAGTGCACTAGGAAATCTAAGCACTGGATTAGACACTCCAGTACCTGAGTACAGTTGAAATCCACAGACTGTAATCTGAGAGGCAGAATGGTATGTTGAAGAAGTCAAGAGAGCTGAATTCTCATCCCAGCTTGACAACTTACTAGCAATCTGAGCTTTAACAAGTCACATCTTCTGTCTGGGCCTGTTTCCACATGTGTCAAATAATGCACGAATATAGGTGATATTCAAGGTCTCTTTTATTGACCCTCTTGTGTTACGATTTTATAAAGCCTTGTCTTTCATTATTGTTAAATCAGCTCCATGAGAATACGGACTAGGTCTGGATTATTACTTGTGTGTAGCTGAGTCTGGCACTTAGTAAGTGCCCAATAAAAATTTGCCGAATGACAGAATGAAAATGCCAATTTACTTACATGCTGAATTGTTCTCCTGTACCAACCCCATTGCCCCTTCTCGCTTTTAGACAGATACAACTATGGAAGGATTATTTAATATAGTTTCCCTTTCCATTTGGTCATATATTGTTTTATGACTCTTGGTAAGATTTTATATATTTATTTATAAAATCCTAAGTCTGCCTTGTTCAATTTCTTCTCAACTACTTTATTTACATTATCTACCACTGGAAATGAAATATATCCCACATTTCCATTTCTAGGTGCTTATTGCTAGCATGGAGAAAAGTTACTGATCTTTGTATATGTACCTTATATTGAGCCATCTTACCAAATTATCTTATTCTTGCATTTTTTCTTTTTTTAATAAGAGTTTCAGGGTTTCTGGAAGCAAAATCATATCAATAGATTAAGGAGTTCTCGCTGTTTTTAAATGTGTATGCACATTATATATGTTTTTTATTTTTGAATTTGTTCATAGCTCCAAGAAAATATTGAATAGTAAAATAAAAAAGAATATGAATAGGAAATCTACAAAGCAGTAAAATAAATACACGATAAACATATGCTGCAGCTCTTTCAGTGGAGCCAGGAACAAGAAAACAATGCCAAGCCCCACTTTTGTACGACAAAACATACCATAATAAAAACAAATGAAAAATATTCAGTTTCACTCTTAGTCGTATTTCAAAGTGGCAAAATATAAAAAGAGCCATAACATTTATTGCTGGTGGGGATGAGCCCTCTGAATGGCTAACAGCTTCTTCAAATACTCCCTACCGATACCTATTAAAGCAAAAAGTTCACTTATCCATTGACACAGCAGTCCACTCTTGAGACTTGAGAAATACCTTGTATTCAGGATACGAACATTTTGTTGATTACTTCAAAATAGTTTTCCCATGTATGGCTTGTCTTTTTCGCTTTCTTTATGGCCGGTTTTTGATGTTTAATTTTTTTCATTTTAATATAGTTAAATTTATCAATCATTGTGTAGCTATCCTTTATATCCTTATATCTGCTTAAGAAGCCCTTCCATACCATAAAATCACAAAGATATATCCTTCTACATGTTTTTACTTTCAAAGTTTCGTCTTGTGCCCTTAAGTTTTAAATTTACCTGGAATACGTTTACTTGGAGATACAGCCTGAGTCAGGGAGACAATGTCAGTTTCTCCCCCCATAGATAGATAACCAATTGTCACAGCTTTATTTATTAAATAATACATTCTTCCCTAAATGATTTGCAGTGCTCCTTTTGGCATACCTCTGTGTCTGGGCCCTCTAGTCTGTGCCATCACCCAATTTGTTTATCTCTGAGACAATCCTAGGCTGTTTTTCACTGCTATTGATATAAAGCTTTATAAGAAGTTTTGATATATATGGGGCACGTTCCTCAATCTTGTACTTTTTCTTCTTCAAGAGTATATTTGCTATTCTTGGGCCTTTGAATTTCCATATGAATTTCAGAATCTGCTTTTCAAATTTTTTAAAAAATTGTTTTTAAAGTTCTGTTGAGGCCTTAGATTAGAAAGGAATTGATTTAATAAACAAATTTGAGAGAATTGCTCTTGAGACTACCTAATATATATTTCTACATTTATTTAGGTCTTTTAAAATGTCTTTCACTAAAGTGTTAAAATATTCTTCTTAAGGTTTTGAATATCTTTCATTAGATTTATTGCTAAGTAACAGAATTTTTTGCTATTGTATGACATCTCTGGTGGTTTTAAAGTATACCCACAAATTCTTTGAAATGCTTTCCTTTAAAAGGTGGAGCTTAATTTTGATTGTATTAGGTGTCGGGTAAGCTTAGAGACTCGCTGCTAAGGAAAAAATAAAGTGGAAGTAATTCAGAGACTAGATCATACAAGGTGCTGTGGCTTTTTCCTTGCTTTTTCTTAGATCACCTTCTATAAAATCTAACTACTAGATTAGACAAGGCAGCAAGGCAGCTACCATATCATGAGGACACTCCTGAAGCAGCCTTATAGAGAGGTCCCCATGAAGAAAACTGCAACCTGCTAATATCCAGCAAGGACTGGATATGCCTTTTGATTTTCCGAGAAGTGATTCCTACAGCCCATCAGGATTTGCCTCAGGACTGGAGCTAGACTGAAACAGACTGCATGATTTGAGGGAAGGCACGTGGTTGTAGTTTGAATTTAGTAAGGATGGCATTTGTGTCCGTATTGAACAAGAGACAGTCTGAAAGAGCAAGGGCTCAGGAAAGAGAAAGACTTGGATTTAATCTTCCCTTCCACTTACCAGCTATGGTTTTTGTTATTCTGGATTTTTTTTGGTGTTTTGTTTTTTTTAAATCTCTGAGTCTTAGATTTCCTCATCTGTAAAATGGGACAGTGACAGCAACTTTGTAGTTTATGAGAATTAAGAAAGATGGCCGGTGTGAAGTCTGGCCTAGTGCCTGGCATGTGGTACTTGCTCTGCAAGTGTGAATTCCTTTCTCCTTCCCTGAGCAGCTGAGCATCAGGAACACAGATTGTCATCTGTGAAGTTACAAAACCAGCCCCAAACTAAAACCTCAGACCCAGTGAATAATCCGCACACAGACAACTGAGAGTTGGTTACATGTCAGCAGAAGTTTTTACTAATGAAAAAGAAATGTATAATAACTTACTGTGTGCTAGGTACAATTCAAAATACATTATATATCTAATTTTTTTAAATCCTCAACTGACTGTATAAGTTATGCATGCCTATTATTGTTCCCATTTTGCGGACAAAGAAACTGAGGCACAGTGAAGTTGAGTGACTTGCCCTTGGTCACACAGCTAGTAAGTAGTAGAGCTGGGATTCAAACTCAGCCTCTGGTTCCAGTCTTCATCATATGTTGTTCTTCCTCTGCGATAGCTCAGAAGACCCATTCCTGACAACTGTCTTACTGAGCAAAGGCCAAGGAGCAAATTCACACGTTAGGTTTCTGTATGGCAATCCACTTCCCACACTGAGTTTTTAGTTAGGTTTCGACAACTTGTTATAGCCAATAGTGTATATTAAAGTTAATTTGAATCTTTACCATTGTGTTTGTTTCATAAAAGATCATCCATGCATCATTTCATTTATTCCTTCAATAATATTCGTTAGGCCTTTTAGAGGCAAGACAAATGTATGAGAAGACTTAAAATCAAAGACCTGGTTCCAAATTGTGTTTTTCCATTTCCTGGCTGTGTGATCTAGGGTAAATCTAGGGTAAATGCCTGAGCTTCTGCCATTTTAGGTTAAATGGAAGAAATAATACCTACTTCTCTTTGTTATTCTGATGATTAGATGAGATCGTAATGAGAGAGAGAGTGGTTTGCAAACTGTAACGTGCTCTGCAAATGTTCTTTGATATCTATTCTACAAAGAGGAGCGAGCCAGAAGCCTTTGCTTACGTAAGCAGAAACCTAGCTTTGGGAATAAGAAGTGAATTAAGTGGCTCTCTGTCCTTCTTTTATTGCGGATCTCAGCCAGGGTTTGAGCTTCAACTGTGGTACCTGCATGTGAAAAAAGAGAGAAGCTTTGAGATAGTTCCATGGAATGTGTTAGGTTTGTCTGTCATCACAGCGTTGCCTCCTTTGTGGACCAGAATACAAATCGAAATTCTATGCTACAGAATTATTAGCATCTCCTTACACAGAAGAGATGTTAAAAATAAACAAGTGGCTCATGGGACTTGGTAGGAGAGGTGAGTTGTACTCAGGAGCTCCTGCTGTCATGCTGCAGAAGATATCTTCAGACCTCCCAGAAGTGTTTCAGACAGCGAGGAACTGTGATTTAAATGGCAGAGGACTTGGTTTTCTTCCAGAAAATTGTCTTATGTGCCAATGTCCATTAACGCAGCTGGTTCCTGGACTGATTGTCTGCATTAAAATCCACTCATGATAAATAAGTACAAGTTGAATAAATACCAATTCCTAGTCCCACTCTGCAGGGATCCTTATTCTTCAGATTTGACACCAGACCTGAGAATCTGCATTTTTAAAAGCTCCCAAGAAGATGCTAATTTGCAGCTAAATATGGGAACCATGGCTTGGAGGTGAGGATGAATAAGGCACATGTGGCTGCACATGGCAGCGGGACTGGTGAGTTTTGGGGACTAGGCTGATCTTTGGAATGCCTCTATCCCAGGTCCTGTTCACCCCCAGTATACATCGTCTCCTCCCTTTTTTCAAGGAAACCTGTTTTCAGAATAGTTTTCTGGACAATTGCAGCATGCCAGTCTTAAATCATTTGAACTGTTGCCTTCCTGGTCAACCATTTCATGAAAATGTAGGTGAATGATTTTAGGAGGTTATTTGCATTATCCTTTCAACTCATGCCCTCCAGGCACAATTATGTGATTGATGTTGCATGGCACTGTTTCTGGGAGGAAATCTCAGGGCTCAGTTCTCTACTCCTCTGATTTCTTTGTTATGAATGGTCAGTACTGTTGGGACTCCCCTGAGGAGGGGAGTCCTTGCCCGGTTCCAAGACAGAAAGACAATAGGCAAAAAAATGTTTGAAGCGTCTCAAGAGCATTGGAAGTGGTGAGACCTAAGCAGAGTTGCTGATGAAAGTTTGGAAGTAGCTGGGTTTCCTAGAAGCTGACGAGAGACAGGGCGCACAGGCACCCCTGTGACGAGGGATGCACACACATCTGTTGGCTGTTGCTGTTGTCTCCGTACTCTTACCTTGACAAGTGACTCTGTGATCATCCAACTTGTCAGTGTGAATTCTGGTTTATGACACGGTGTGACCAAGTAGTAACAGATGGCTTAATCTCTCTGTCTTTTGTTTCCTCATCGGATAAAAGGATTTAACCATGTCCGAATTGTGTGTTTGGTTTGAAGCTGAGATAAGTCCAGGCCTGTGAGTGGTCTAGTTTCCTCTCAACCTGGAGCCACTTCCACCTTCTTAGTCTGTGCTGCAGGGTGAAGAGGAGGCGGCTGCAAAGTGAATCAGTCCTGACAGGAAAACCCATTTAGCGGAACTGATGTGTGTCAATGTCCCTTTATACAAAAGGTGCTGGGATGCATATCTGTGCATATAACCTCCCAAAGTGCCACGCAGCCACACAACAAGTGGCAGCTTGGTGATCTGCCGAAGGCCACACAGGAGGTCATCAACATCTGTTTGTGGAAGTGGCAATGGATGCAGAAGGATGTTTTGGTGGTATCCCCACTGGCCCACCATAGGATAAATTTAATACTGACCAGTCAGCCATAAGAAGGTCTTGTTATATAGTTGGTAACGTGATGTTATCATGAGTGAATTCCCACTTGCAATGGGAGACTCCGGAAGACAAGGACCCTTGGTTAATAGATTGTGAGCTAAGCCATCACAGACCAGTGCTTCCTATTTTATATTTTTGGCCAAAGATAGAACAAATGACTAACGTTTCGCTGTATGGAGGAAAACAATGTGAAGAGAGGGTGAGGCTCCCTGAGCTCCAGATTTGACTTTCTGGGCTTAGAAAGAGGCTCACCAGGATAAGACCAGGTGCTCGGCTGAGAAGGAGCCACACTGAGAGTTTGTGCTGGGCACTTTGGCTCACGGCTCCTTGAAAGGAAACAACGCCTTGCCAGTGAGGGCTGAAGTCTCACACTCTTCAAAACTCTTCTCAAAGTTCTCTGCTCATGTAAGCCTTGCCACAACCCCGTGAGGTCAGTGTTTGAAATCCCCATTTGACCCTGGAGGAAAGAAGGCACAGAATCGTTGGGAGGCAGGGCCAGGAATGGACCTGTAGCTGCAGGCGCCCAGGCCCAGGCTTTTCTACCAGGCTCCAGGCTACTAAATGGGCCTGTAAGGAATAGGGTGAGGTTTGGTAGTATTATGACGGCATAAAGTTAGGGGATCCAGGAATACTGAAATCCTACTCTCCTAATGAGGTAGATGCATTGACCTTGCAACAAAGAACAATGACAAAGAAAAGAAGAATGTAATTTTATTTATTTATTATTGGTTGGGCTTTCCCTCCAAATCCCCATGCTGGGAATTTGGTAAGCTGGATTGGAGCAGGAATCCCAGGCTTAAAGCCTGAGAATCCACTATCCCTTTTGACCCAATCTGAATCTTGTGGTTCATACTAGACTGGCTGGTAGGAGAGAGATGGAGAGGAGGAGGGAGAAGGGGGGAGAGAGAGAGAGAGAGAGAGAGAGAGAGAGAGAGAGAGAGAGAGAGAGAGAGGAAATGGACAGGGAGGGGAAGGGAGAGAGAGATTGAGATGGGGAGAGGGGAAGAGGAGGGAGGGATGGACAGAGAAGGAGGGTGAGGGAGGCAGAGAGGCAGGCACTGATGATAAGGGGTCAGGCCTGCTCATCCTAAAGGTCAACCTTCACTTCTGATACTTGGGTGTTAGAGAGGTGAGAATGAGACAGCAATCTGGTCAGAGGTGTCCCCACAATGAAGTGCTTCCTGGCCCTTCAACATGGAATAGACAGAAGTGAGAGATGCACATTCAGAGCTTGGCCTTGTACACACCCACTAGCTAATATGGCTTAGGGAGTGTTCTGGAATCAGTCTAATTCAAAGCAACTTTTTCTCCTTTGGGAGCAACTGAGAGGACTTGATAGAATTGCAGGTAGAGCCTTGGAACCTAATTCTTGTAGCAATCTTCCAAATACCATGCTACATGTGGTAGGTACTGGGGATGAAGTGAAAGGTGGGCTAGTTGCAGGTAATGACACTAATAGGAGATGAGAACCAGGTACAGAGGCCTATTTGATCACGTTACAAAGCTCAGACTGTCCCCTATAGGTCAGTGCTGCTTAGTGTTTTGGTCCATGGAGATGTCAGTTCTCTGGCCCTGTCTCAGATACTCAAATAGAACCTCAGGGGTGGGTTGCAATACTCTTCAGGTGACTCTTATGTCAGCTAAAGTAGGAGAACCATTGTAATATTTTGCAGGAAGGGAACTGAAGGGTTTCAGGGAGGAATGGGACATGGTTGGTATTCTGGAGTAGTGACACAGCCTATATCCCCTTCAAATAATGACTTTCATCCTCTCAGCTTACCAGCAGGATGGGTTCTTTGCAGCTATGCTTTTACCACCTGATCCGACCTGCCTGACTGTAGCTGATTGTGCCATGCAAAGACACTTGAAGCAGGTTGGGCCAATCAAATGATCTTGCCCGCTTTCCCTGATTTATAGGGGGTCCAGCCTATCTCTTTCTTCCAGTCCTGCTACCTTCCCCCCTTTAGCTATCCAGACATGTCTAAATGCTTACTAGTGTCCAGAAGGGCAGTTTGCTTTCTCTTCTCTTGCAGCACTGGGGCTAGCTGCTTCCCCCCTTCTCTGGCAGGCTCCCCTTCGTCATGGCCAGCCCTGTCCTCAGTGACATGGGTGGGTGGGGCCCCTGATGAGAGTGCCCTGCCATGCATAGTGGCTCTTCAGGGTGGGAGGGACGGTGATCTGTACCACACTCAGCCGAAGGGCCACTTCCCTACACCTGAGCTGGGCTGTCACTGGTTCAGCTCTGTGGCTTCCCCAGAGCCCCAGCAGCCTCCAGGAGATCTGGCTCAGATCAGGAATCACATTTCCTTTCCCATCTCTGCTTTCCCTCACCCCAGTCCTAGAAATGATGCCCATTGAACCTCCAAATGATGCCCATTGAACCTCATAGAACAGGAAACATTTCTTGTTCATTTTCCTGCTTGAAGCTTAAGCCTAATGGAGTGAGTTTCTGTTCCTGAAGACAAGAACCTTAGCCAGCATAACTAGGTTTGCCATTGAGAGATCACCGTCAACAGTGTAGATACCAGAATAGAGAGCAAAGACCTGACAGGCAACAATTTTCCTATCCAGGTGAGAGAGGACAGCAGCCTGCCCTGGAGTAGTACCAGTAGAGACGAAGACAGGTGAATAGATTTGTAACACACATAGATGTTAAAATCAGCAGAATGTGGCAAAGGTGAAGAGGGAGAGAGGGCACTCGGATGCCACTAGGGTCCTGCCTTGAGGGTCTGAGTGGAGGATGCAGCCTTTGTCTGGGACAGAGGACACAAGGACAGCACCTGTGACGAGGACTGTGAACCAGTGGCCCTCAGATGGCAATGATGGAGGTCAATGGTAAGGTCAATGGTAGGGTGTGACCAAAGTAGTTCACACTCGCTTACCTCAGAACCAATGGAGCAGCGTTTTCATCACCTTAGGTCTTCTCTGTGCTCCCTTCTCTCTCTGTCCTTATGTCTCTTTTCTCAGCAGGTTTCTCACTTCTTTTGCTCCTCTGTTGACCAACCCTGTATTTTTCTCTCCTGTCTGTCTTTATCCCTATTATTTCCCTTTCTTTTTCCACTTGACCACATCTTCACATAACCTACCAGAATAGGAAATGAAAGTACTGTGGGTATACTTCTAGATGTTGTATATTTGTTCCATAAATTTATGCTCCAGGCTCTGAATTTAAAAGCAGTTTAACTTAAATTACCTAATTATAATGTTCACTCCTATATAGACTTTATGCAACCTTAAAAATGAAAGGTGGATCCAATTAATGCCTATTTCCATTTTTCAGTGTACATTTCCAGCTGGGGATTAAATAATATGTGCCCTGTGAATCTGCTTCTTGTACCTATTACTGCCATTTCCTTTATTACAGATGGTCCCCCAAACGCTCATTTCCCATTGGCTCCAGTTGTTCAAGATAGTAAAACTGCACATAAAAAAAGTCGGCTTTTAAAAAATAGCCTAAATCTGGAATGAAATCAAGTGAACCGCAGAGTTGCCTTGTCAACAACAAATATTCTTTATATCCCCCATGGATTAAAAGTCCCTGATACATAGACCAAGAGCTGTCAGAATAGGACACCAGCACCCTTTTATTGTGCCTTTGTGGTTTATTCAACTTAATTTTACAAACATTTATTAGTACCTTTTAAGGGCTGGAAATTTGCAGTGTGCTGCCACTTTTAAATAGCAGACAACCTTCCCATTTAGCCCACATGTTCCCCAACCCAAAGAGTATAAATAAATGGGGATATTAGTGTTGGGCCGCAAAGGGATTGAACACAGGCTGAGAATCACAGTTTGTGACAGGTAGCGCTGGGCGCATACCCCATGTTAGAGCTTAATTATCACAGCAATATTCTAAGGCAGGTGTTATTGTTCCCACTTTACTGATGGGGAAACTGAGGCTTGGAAAAGTTGAATGAGTTGCAAAACAAGTAATAATCACTATTTCTTTTCTGAATTGTGGGAAAATATGCATAACATAAAATTGACTGTGTTAGCCATTTTAAGTGAACAATTCAGTGGCATTTAGCACATTCGCAATGTCGCGCAACTGTCACCATGATCCATTTCCAGAAGTTTTTCTATCATCCCAAACTGAAACTCTGTACCCATTAAACAATAACTCCCCATTCCCCCTGCTCCCTCTCCTCTAGCCCTGGTATCCTCTAGTCTGCTTTCTAATCCCTGTTGTTTCAAATGAGACGTAGCTGGCATGGGTGGGAAGGTGTAGAATGCAGTGGTTATGAGCCAAAGTGGCTCTAACACCGGAGTTCAAACGTTAGCTTCTTTGGGAGCAATGGTTCATTTCACATCCTCGTTATTATTCACAATAAAAAGGGTCTGCTTCATTCTGCAGGCCCGGGTGGATCATACGTACAATAGGACACTCCATGGCTCTAGTGGATCAGAGTACCAACTCCACAGGGTTAACTAGTTAACAGGGAAGTCAAAGAGCCTAGGAAAGTAACGATGCTCCTTGCCAAATGCCCTGGATTGGGCCATGGAAACCCAGCTACCCATGTCATCTGCTAGAATCCTTGGAGAGAAACTGGTAGCTGAGGCTACCCCTTATTAGCCAAGTGACCTTTGGCAAATTATTGTACCTCCGAGCCAAGATAATAATATCCATTGTACAACACAAATGGGGACTGAGGTAATTTTTGTCAACAGTACTTCGCCCCTGGCTGGCACAAAGAATATTATCAAGAAACTTCACTTTCTTCTCTTCATGACAACAATAGCTGCCTTTTTAAAAATAAGAGCATCCCCCATGTTGTCAGAATCACCATACATTTTCTTCTTTACCACCTGCAGAGGAAGCATTATCCCGACTTTCTGAAGATGGGGAAACTGAATCTCCAAGAAGTTAATGAACGGCCACAGCCACACCTGGTAAATGGAGGGATTAGAATTTGAACACGGGCGGTGCCTTAGCCTGCCTACCTGCCCACCAGCCTCCCTTCATCTTTTCTCCTTCCCAATGCCAAGTCCAGCCTTGCACTGTGGGCCCAGGAAAAGCAACTCTTCCCCAAAGCAAGATATTTATTAGGTGGGTGCAAAAGTCATTGCGGTTTAAAAGGTTATAAATAATTGCAAAGACCGCAATGACTTTTGCACCAACCCTAATACTTCTTAGTGAGGGATGGAGGGAGAACGCAGGGGAAAACACTTCGGTAGATGTCCTGACTTCACCCGTTCTTCTCCGGATAGGCAAGGTTATTGACTTTTACTTCTTCAGACTTTTGGCTGTTGTTTGTTCCCATCACCAAGGACAATATCTCTAAATCAGTGCCACCCGTCGTCAGTGGAGGGAGCCAGGTGGTGACGCTGAGCAGTTTCAATGACAACATATGCCACGGTCGTTCCCCCTCTCGGTATCAACACGAGCACAGGCTGGAGAGCCAGTAGGGTTAGGGAGCAGATCACAGAGAGGTGTTGGGAGGGAAATAGCTCTGCTACGAGTGTCTTCTTGAACTTGCTGGCGTATTTTGATGTGTATCCTGGTCTTTCTTCTAGTCCAGGGTGTGGATGAGAAGACTGGGACTGAAGATTTGGGGATGCTGAGTTGACCTTCGAAGCCTGACTCCTCATCTAAAATTAACGCAGTTTGGGCTATAAGTTCTTAAAGTTTTCTAGCTCAAAACTTTGGTTATGTCATCTTTTCCCAACAGGGTTTGTCCTACACTTGTGGCTGGCCTGATTTTTGTTTTGTTTTGTTTTTTTCTTTTCTTTTAACTGTGGCCATTTCTGAAGATTTTCCCTTGTTCCTGTGATTGTTTATTTTCTCCCAGCTTTGAGGAGTTCGAGAACTTGAGCTATAACCTCAGGTTGGGGTTGCTGTAAAGGCCTCGTAACCCATCCTCCTCCTTTTCAGTCCTTTCCCTGGTTTATCTGCCTCGAACGCTACAATTGAAATTTTCTTATTCTCCATCTTTTATTCAGTAACTTCCAATTATCCTCTATTTCTCAAGCTTAAACTGGATGTGAGGCCCACTTTTATCCATGTGTAAGGTTTTTGTCGTAGGAAAAATATCCATTTAGAATAAAAATTGAGGGTGACTTGAATGGAGTGAACTTACAATGGGTATAACCTTCAGGGATGGCGGACCACTCATGAAATGTTGTATGCATGGGGTAGCACAGGAGGCAAAATCCACCTGAAGGGATTACAACAAAGGCAGGAAGAGAATTTACTTGCTCATCTAACAATCCCAGTATTGAAGTGATTAAATTATAATGTCAGGAGTTATTATTGGAAAGAGGCTATTTAGTAGTTAGCACAGAAAATGTCATGAGCTCTATGTTTTCTTCTAATGAAGGATTCATTTTTTCAATGGGACCACAACTGGAAATAATTTATCCTTTTCAAAAGGATGTGACATTTCCTTTCTATTCATATAGCAGTCAGGAGTTTGGTGATTTTGCCAGAAATGATGTTGTTTTCGCAGAGAACATGCTGTTTCTACAAAGCAACCACAGCTGCCAAAACCAACCTGAAGCTCAGATGAGAGAAGTAGAGAGACCCTGCATTACACAGGCTCGCCCAGGGCTAGTTGGGAACAAGTGCAAAGCAGCCCCTCATCCTTCTGCAGAGAATATTGAGAATAACCAAAGCTTTACTTTCACAGAACTCAACTGATACATTCTTAATTAAAGACATGGCAATGGGGTGTTAGCAAAATCTATGAACTTCTTCTAGAGCAGTGAAGAGAGAATTGGTCATCTCAGCTGGACCGTGTGGTATCTATGGAACAGTCAGCTGGTTGTGTTCTCACTACCTGCTTAGTGACGAGAGACTCAACATGATTGTCCTGAGTCACTGCATGTCCTTTATCACTCCTTGTGTTTAGGAATGAATCGTACATTGTCCACAGTTTTCATTATAGTCACTGTCTGCAAAATTCGTTCATCATCTTCATTAAGCCCAAAGTTCATTCTTCCCTCTTGATATCATTGATTAGAGGTATCTGGAGAAGATGAGCCCTATTTGGTGTCCATAGGGCCAAGGGGGGTGGGCAGCAGCTCTTCAGAACACTCACGTAGCCCACTTTCCTTCCATTGGGGATGCCACATCTCCGAGAGACAAGTTGCATTTCATATGTTGACCCTCATATTTTAGCTTCCATATGCTTTGTGCCTTCTCCAGAAGCTACTCTAGGTATGCCTGTGATGGACTGAATTGTGTACCCTTCCAACCCCCCCCCCCCACACACACACACAAGTATATATGTCAAGGTCCTAACCACCAGTACCTCAGAATGTGACTATTTGGATATAGGGTCTTTAAAAAGGTAATTAAGGTAAAATGAGGTTATCAGGGTGGACCCTAATGCACTATGCCTCATGTCCTTATCAGAAGAGGAGATGAGGACACAGACGTGCACAGAGGGCACATATAGGGAGAAGCAGGCCATCTGCAAGCCAAGCAGAGAGACCTCATAGGAAACCAACCCTGCCAGCACCTTGATCTTAGACTTCCGGCCTCCAGAACTGGGAGAAAATTAAACGTTTCTGTTGTTTAAGCCCTTCAGTCTGTGGTACTTTGCTATGGGAGCCCGAACAGACTGATCTAGTTGCCTTTCTGCCACCTACATCTCTGACCCCTAAGTGCGGGGACCAGGACAGTTGGGTTTATTAGACACACAAAAAGGAAGGACAGATGTGGCCTGCATTGAGCCTAAATACCTACTCCTGTCTTCCAAGTCCTCTTCCATCTCCCCCTCCTGTTCTGCATCCCAAGGCTTATCTCCCTAGCATGAACTTGACGTGACAATCGCACCAGCCCCCATATTGCCTCCTTCACCCCACCTCCCATACACGCTTTGCTGGTTCAGCTTTTAGAGGAAGTATTCTTCTCCTCCTGCTTGGGATATGCTCCGGGTCCTCCATCTGCCCAGGCTTCCAGGCCCAGTTGCTGACGGGGAGCTCACCTTTTTCTAGACGCCTACCCTGCTTTATAATTTGTGCCGCATTATTCGGGCTTGATTTTCCTTTCTCTTTCTTTACAGCCTACTCAACTTTTTTTTATCTTATAGTATTTCAGGCAGCTTACCCAGGTACATAAAATGCAGCAAGGTGCCAAAAACATATATTTGGCATAGAGGAAAAAGGAAAACAACGGTAGAGCTATAAAAGGGAGCCAGGAATGAGACAAACATCAGAAAGCAGGCTAGTGTTGCTAGAGATTTGGCTCACTTTTCAAGAAACACACTTGAAAAATGGAAACTTAACAGTTATACAATTCATTCTGTATAGAAAATGGAAACAAACTGATTGCTCAGGAGAAGTAAAACTGTTCCTGGTGTTATCCAAAGAAACACATTTCTCCTGCGAGTTGTTAAACTGCTTTATACAATGAATGCCTTTTTTTTTTTTGACATCATGACAATGGCCAAGAGATGAGGTTTTATGAAAACCTTCAGAGCGTTACACCAAAGTTGACTTTGGTAATGGCAGTGCTATGGATGCCAACCAGTGGGAATCAGGTACAAAGTTCTTGGCCAGTCTCCCTGAATTTAGGGATAGATTCAGAGGTCTTAGAGAAAGAGAGAGATTACGTATGCTTCAGGCAGTCCATTGTATTGTTTCTCTCAATACGATGAGCTTTGATTAATACTGGATTAATCAAAGTGGATAAAACAGTGAGCAGTGAACTCAGTTTTTGGGCAATGGCAAGAAACTGTTCTATTCTGAGTTGCCAACTAAATTTTGATCGCTTGCCCTAGATCTGATCAAAACCAGGGACAAAGATGCCGTTCCGTTTGTCATTGCTCTAAAGCCAAGGACCACAGGAACACACCTGCCGGTGAACTGAGTTGGGTTTCGTGGCTGTTGCATTGAGGGAGGCTGTACACTAATGGGAAGGAACGGTGGGGAGACTCAGCCCAAAGACATCAGGGAGGTGTATATTACAGGATTTGATCGTGCGTTAGGTGATTTGGGGTAGAGTTCAGGAAGCAGGAGTTTGCTCTTCACTGGGTGCTGGCAGGAATTTGGAGCAATTCTATGATTGGGTGTCTTAATTTTTAACTAGAACGTAGAAGAACTGGAGCATAACTAAAGCTGTGATTGCTAAGAAGTGGCCATTTCACTTACAAGCTGAGAGAGAGGGACATTTGGCTGTCTTGGTGGTGTTCACACCTTGTTTTTCTCTGTACCCAGACATGATTGTGGAGTGGATTTATTTTTATCTCACTTTATCGCAGTAAGAGGCTGACCTTGTCTGACTCTGCCTCCTAGCAGCACAGAGATCTGCTTGCTAGTGCCCAGCCAGCTCCCTGTGGTCAGGGGCTGCCTTTGTCTCTTTTATACTGTGTGTAGAGTCAAGAGCCTAGTCAGGAAGGGCACCCCACTAAGTGAAGGGGAGGTGGGAATGCCTTCAAAGAGGGACTAGATTTTGGGTTGAATCTGCTCAAACTCAAGGAAAATAAGGGAATTGAGGCCTCTTTTATTCCACATACCAAAAAAAATCATTTAATTCCCCCACCACAAATAAATATTTTAGGGAAAATCCTTGCCCCAGGCAGTATTAATCTTAAAAATTAATTATTGGCGTATTGATGCTGCAGCCCCAAATCCTCTAATCTGGCTGCGAGGCGTGTGAAATTTACTGTATCATCTATAACCATGATTTTTTTAATGTTACTTATTAAAAATATAACTCCTTTCAAAAACTTGAACTTTATATTAACTATTAACTCAAAAATTATCAATATAAAATTGCATTATAGAAAGTTTATAAAACAAAAAAGGAAAAAAAACTTCATAGTCCTAATCTACCCAACCACTGTCATCTCTTTCATTCCTTTTACCCTTTTCATCTACATTTTAAAACATATTTAATCACACTGCACACAGTTTCATAATCTGCTAATTTACTTTATAAGGTACAGTCTTACCTGACATCTGTGCATCCATGTAACTACAGAATCATTTTAATGATTGTTTTTAATGGCTGTATAAAATTTCGCATAAATTTACCATTTTCTTAGTTATGCATCTACTATTGGAAATGAGTCATTTTTCCTTTTCAGCACTAGGACTGAGACTTCTCTCAGGCGTATAGGTTTTCTTCGCTTTTAAGAGAACTATTCTTTCTGCTACGACACTTTTAAGATTTTCTCTTTACCCTTCAGGTCTGGGAATTGTGCCAGATTATGGATAAATGCTCCTCTTCCTCCAATAATTTCGCCTGAAATTTATTCAGCTCTTTTTAGCTGAAACTCAGATATGTTTTGTTTCATGGAAGGCTTTTTTTTGTTGTTGTTGTTGTTGTTTGTTTTAACTTTTGTTTCTTCTCCATCTCTTCCCGTTGTTCCTCTTACTATCCACATGTTAATTCCCTGGGTTTATTGTGCGTGCCTCTTATCCTTTCCCTCATGATTATGATCTCTTTGAATTTTCGCCTTGGGGTTTTACTTATTTCATCCTTTTGATTTTCCAGACCACTGAATTTGGGTATCTTCTCCTATATTCATCTACTGATTTTTTAACTGTGTTCTAGGAAGTTTTTTTTCACGTGCTGCATTTGAATCTCTTTAAGTGCTCTTATCATTACTATTTAAAATTTTTTTTAAGGTTACCCTCCATCTGCTCTAGTCGGCTTTATTTCATCAGGGACCTACTCTAATCCTGGTTTATTCTTCCTCTCTCTGACTGCCAAGCTGTTTTAGGGTCTGGTTCTTTTTCTTTGCTGCTTATTGGGGTTCAGCTGCTGGCATACCTTACCTGGGATGGAGGGTGGGGTTGGATTTGAGAGCAATGGAAGCTGTGGTGTTCTGACCCTGGAAGAGCTGCAGTGCGAAGTCATCAGCTCCCTGTCATGGCACTGGATGAGGGGAGGAGAGGTTCTCCATGGGGCTGTCCTAGCCTCAGGGATGGGGAACCCCCAGTTCCCCATTCAGCTCTTCCTCAGCTCCTTGTAGCCTCCAGAGACTAGCCAACATCAATGTCACCTTTCCCTGCAGGAGTCCAGGGGACCCTGTGGATTAAGCTCTCCCCAAAATCTGACCACTTCAGATCCTCGCCCTGAGATTATCTTTTGCAATCCCCTGCCCCCCAGGCTCCCACCTGGCCCAGAGTTTAAAGCACCCTGTCCATTTGCCTATCCACTACTGGAATGGATACAAAGCTCAGGAGAAGTGAGATAAAGTTGGTTGTATAGTTGTGTGTGTAGGAAAGGAAGGCTGCCTCAGTGGACTATTTTCCGAGAATCCCCTGCTGCCATGTTTTCCACATTATTGTTTTTAAACACTTGGCTTAGTTTTACTTTCCTATAATTTTAGAATCACTCAAATTTAAAAATTCTGTGGATTTTTTTGGGGGAGTAATTTGACATCTTTCAAATATTTAGTCATGGAAGATAGGGTTTTATATTTATCCAAGTCTTCTTTATTTTAAGTGGCATTATTTTCTATATATAATGTCACATACTTTTCTCATTAAGGTTATTTTCAGATATTTGTTTACAATCATGAACTGTATTTCTTTTTTTTCTCCCCCATTTTCTTTTGAATTATGCTAACATTAATTTTCAAGACACTATTTTAGAGTAGGGGTTTTTAACACTGGATGCAATTTAGAATCATCTGAGGAGCCCCGTTTACAGCAATTCTTATTCAAATTCAAGCCATTGTTTTAGAATATTCTTTTTAAAAGATACAACCGAAATACAACATAAGACATATAATAGTTGTCACCATATTTTAATCAACACTCTGAAATTTGGGACCATCTTGGAGTTTCATCTCAACCTCCAGTTTCACTTATGGATCGAAGCCCATATTACTCATTTGTAAGTTCTCCAACGCCTTCCCTTCCTCCATCAGAGGAATCAGGGCGTTACCCTCTGTGCCTGAGTATCCTGGTTCAGCCAATCACAGGGAAGCTTTTAATTTACTTTTCCAGTGTAGCTACAGAGAAAATGGTCATGAAGCACCGTGATATTGCATGAAACATAAAAACAATCATGTATTTCTCCATGAGAAGGAATAAGGAAATTCAAACTCCCCTCCTTTTGCTTCTTCAGAACAGGGATCGTTATTTTAAATATAGCGGTAAAATGATACTGCACACGTACACATCCAGCTCCCTAGTCTCCCTGCCACTCCCAAGGTCCTTCTCGGGGAGGTGAGCCAAAAACAGATGTGCCCCATTAAAGACACAGTATTTCTTTTCTCTCTCTCTCTCTCTCTCTCTCTCTCTCTCTCTCTCTCTCTCTCTCTCTCTCTCTCTCCCTCCCTCTCCCTCCCTCTCCCTCCCTCTCTCTCCCTCTCTCTCCCTCTCTTCCTTCCTTGCTTCCTTCTTCCCTTCTTTCTTTCTTCCCTTCTTTCTTTCTTTCCTTCCTTCCTTCCTTCCTTCCTTCCTTCCTTCCTTCCTCCCTCCCTCCCTCCCTCCCTCCCTCCCTCCCTTCTTTCTTTCTTTCTTTCCTTTTTTTGATATCCACAAGGTTGTAGTATAATTTTCTCCTGAAACAATTTTTCCTCTACAATCACCCTCATTTTTATCGAAGATAATCGCAGTAACACACATTTGTTTGCAGAACAAGTCTAGTCTCATTAAAGTTGGCCTGATTATTTACATAAGTGCAGCAAGAGTAGTGCCTGACCATATAGATTCTTTTTAAATCTGCTTTGCTGGAACTTTTCATAAGAAATCTTAGATTGGTCTTTTAATAGCTTCTCCAGGCTAAGACAGTAAGCCAAAAACTTACCATCAGACTTTACGGGGAATACCTACCTATATATAAATTCCTCTCTTCTTGAAATCCCCAAGATATCTTTTTGTTGTTGTTGTTAATTCATCTCAGGTGTACAAAGCAACTTAATAGTGAGATATTTACACCCCCACAAAGTGATAACCCCCCATCCCTCAAGCTATTATGCCTCTGACATCTTATGTAGCTATTACAATACCATAAACTATCTTCTTTATGCTATACTCCACCTCTCATGACCATATATGTATATTTATTTAATTATAGTTGACATACAATATTATTCTACTTGAGCTTCAGGTGTATAGTGCATTGGTTGGCATCTATACCGTCTATGAAGCAATCCCCTTGATAAGTCCAGTGCCCATTTGGCACCTTACATAATCAATTATGTTCTCCATATGACACAGTATTTCCTATCCAAAACAGACAATTAAGAAATTTATTGAATCATTAATTAAATAATGTAAGAAAAGTATTTATTTATTAATAAAAACTGTTTTTTTTTTAAGTTAGGTAATGCTTGCTCATTATACAAAATTTAAAAATGCACAAAAGTATAGAAAGTAAAACAAATTCCTCCTGCTCTTGTCCTTATGTTCCAGTACCTTTCCCAAGAGGAATCTAAATTTCTAGTTGCTATTCTTCTAGAACAGGGGTCAACAAACTTTTTCTGTATAGCACCAAATAGTAAATATCTTACTTTTTGTGGCCTTTAGTTAGGATCACAACTATCCAACTCTACCACTGTAGTTCAAAGCAGCCATTGATAACACAAAGAGTGTGTCTGTGTTCCAAGAAAGCTATATTTACGGACACTAAAATTTGAATTTTATGTCATTTTCATGAAACTATATTATTCTTCTTTTGGATATTATTCTTCTATTGATTTTTTTTTTCCAACCAGTGAAAAATGTAAAAACCATTCATAGCGTACAAAACAGATGGTGAGCTGGATTTGGTCCTCAGGCCATAGTGTAATGACTCTTTTCTGGAGGCATTCCATGCATATTCAATTACGTATTCCTTCTGTTTCTTTGTATATTTATTTATAAATGGGCTCCAAGCTATAAGTCATGTTCTGCACTGAGTGTTTTCTGTGAAGGTTTCTGGGTGGTCATTTGATATCCGTTCATAGAGTTCCATCTTTCATTTTATTGGTCACGTGATGTTCAGGCACATGCTGTGATGTATTAAGGAACATTAAAATTGTTTCTCATCTTTGTCTTCTAAAAGTAATGTTGCAGTGGATATCCTTGTATATTTGTGCACATCTGTGATTCTGTCTGTAGGATAAATTCACAAAGAAATAGTCAAAACTAATGATTCAGTATAAATATAAGTAAAGTTTCTGAGGACAGATTTTTCCACTTTCATCACAGTTCATTGCAGGTTACGTGCAGACCACACCAAAGCCCTGGGTGGTTCTGAATCTTTTCAGTAGTCTGTTAGTAGTGATGCCAGAGGACGTGCATTAAATTTGTAGGTATAGGTGTGTCTTAACTACCAGTGTTCACAGTAGAGGGGGAAGGAGTACACAGTGGACCCATCTTTCAGATGATTCTGAAGGCTCCAAATGAAACTTAGGTGTATTCACAGTCTCCCTTAGCACCCACAGGGACTGAATGGCACTGCCCACAGCAGGAGAGCAGAGAGAGGTGAGGTTTTATATGGGATATGAAAGGAAGAAATTTGAATTTGTATGATTCACAAGGAGATTACCTCCAAAATAGATTATAAACTAGTTTTATAAATTAAATTTTATTTTAATAGCATATAGATGTCATCTAAACGAATCTTGTAAATCATTTCATAGAGTACATAGTTCCCCCTAAAGTGATTTGTTTTATAACAAATCATATTTTCGTTGGCATATGACAAGTTGTATTTATACATATAAAAAGCTTGTGTACCCAGGATAATTGGTGCCTCAAAAAGTGCAAACTATAGATAATCCAAAATAGGGGTTTATCCCTGGTCCAGCAAATGACTTAGTCCCTCCCAATTTCTGTTTCCTCACCTCTAAAATGAGAAGGTTGGGATATTTGCTCTCTATGGTCCCTTCCAACTTCAGGACTGTGCAAATTATGGACAATCAAGAAATGCCCAGTAGATCATGAGGTCCATGTGGTCTGGGACCTTGTCTATTTTTTCTCACTGTGGTGTCCTCCTGCTACTTAGAATAGGGCATAGCATATAGTGGGCACTCGGGAAACATTTGTTAAATGAGTGAAAAATGAATGTATGAAATGATCATGTTGCAGAAACTTTTGCTTATGCCTTTGTGGGAACAGAGTCCCAGAGAGCAGTTTCCAGGCTCTCGGCCTTGCGTGGGGAGGTGCTGGCTCGAGTAGTGAATGACCATCAACTGTGATTGGTTGGCCATCAGCTGTAACCAGTTAGCCAATTGGCTACTGATGTAACTGCGGGGCTGCGTTGATTTGTTGGTTGGTCAGCGGGCAGAGAAGTGAATGGCAGACTGCAGATCGTGTGGCTCCTGCTTCCTGTGTCTCCAACCCAGCCGCTGGCGAGACTATAGTGGTATGACTCCCCTATCTATGGCTCTGTGGGTGTTCCTTTTTGGCCTCACCATATCCTGTGTTCTTATGTGGGGAGCAGGACCAGAGGCCACACAGGCCACCCTGCATGACAGCCTTTGTTGGAGATTCTAGTTGTCTAACCCACTGTCACTGCTCCTTACTCCTTTGCAATAAAACTCTGTTATTGTATAAATGTCTACCCTCCTCCACATTGCCGGACGTTTCAAGAGAAGTGGCCTTTAGACCCAGTGCTAGAAGATGGCACTGGCCAATCATAGTAATTCCACTTCTCTTGCCTGTGATTGGGCTAAGCATGGTCATGTGATGGTATTTGGCCAATGATTAGTCAGGGAAAAATTGCTGCATGGTTCTAAGAAAGTTTACACTGATAAGAGGGGACTCCTTGAATAAAGCCGTCTCTCCATTGTTGTTATGTCTACTTGACCCCATGAATCTACTGTAGCCATCTTGCTCATGAGAGAGCCAGCGGAGGACAAGCTGAGAGCCCAGAGTGATAGAAATATGGAAAGAATTTGAATCCATGGTGACAGTGTTACAGTCCTGAGGAAACAAACTCTGAAGCACCCCTGCTTCTGGATTTTGTATTAAGTGAAATGATCAATTCTTTATGATTTAGACAGTCAAACTTTTTTTTCTTACTTGCAGCCCAAATCATCCTAATAATATATCACTTTTACAGTTATTATATAGATGACCTTGGTGCAAATTAAAGAGTCTTCATTGCTTGTAATTTGGAGCTTAGTGGGTAGAAAATAAAGATGAATTTTTCTTGTTCTTTCTCATGCTATGGAAAATCGTAAGAAGCAAAAACTGCTAAAATAGGGAAGAGTCTAGTATTAATTTTTTTAAAAACATACCCATTGCAATTTTATAAACCATGTAAAGATAATACAAATCTGGGCAGTTTTAAAAATGATTTGTGGTAATAGATGTAGTAGAATATTTCCAAGTTTAAAATGGAGTAAAATTCATAATTGGTTATAGTTTTTTAGGTTTTGAATTTTTTTTTAAGGTTGTAGGTAGAAGCAATTTGGTCCACATTTTATATGAAATTCATGGCAAGAGCAAGATGCTGGCATGAATAACTGAATCAATAAAATACAGGCAAAGCATACACAGCTGTGTCAGTAACTTTAAAACAGAGACATGTCAATTCAGTATTTCCCTGGTGTCCCACCCACAGCAGGAAGTTGGGTGCAGAGGCAAGCTTGCTAGGAGTCCAGGCCTCTACATGATTAACTATAGTATTATGGGAACAAATTGTAGGATTAGCTGAGGATAAACTATTATTAGAACTGTCAATATTTGTTAATTGCTGGATAATACATCTCATCTCTGCCTCCTCACAGCATCTCCCTCATTTTTGAGCCCAGACACACACACACACACACACACACACACACACACACACACACTCACACACTTTGGACCACAGTAATGGCAGCCAATCATAGTAAGCAATTATCTAAAAGACCCCGCAAACTTAATTTTTGGTTACACTGCATTTTCTCAGGATTCTGGTGACAGGTGTCCAAAACCCTTCTCTGATGCTGTTCCAAAGGTATCTTTGCTTATAGAATGCACCACAGCGCTGCAATCATAGTTCCAAAACCACACAAATAAGGTTGTTACAGAAAAACAGAACAACTGGATGATTGTGCTAGAAGAAAAGATCTTTGAAACCTTGATTGACAAGTTCTACCAGTTGCAGCGAAGGAGATTTCCATTAAATTATGTGATCATGACATTCTTAGTCATCAGCTGTCATAACTTTCTTGACCTTAAAACCACTGTTATTTTATTGATTTTGCTTTTTCTTCTCCTACTCCATATCTTCTCCCCTACCTACTTGCCCTCCCTCTCTCTTTCTTGTAGGTTTGAGGGGGTGAAAATTTCACTTTCCAAGAATACAAAACTGGTCTTTCAGCTTCCCACAGATATAAAAACTCTATCAATCATGAAGCCATTGGATATAAGTGTCATATTCCATTCTGTTAAGGTCTAGAACCTTCAGAGGGGGCTAAGTCCACGTTAGGTGAATGGCATGCTTCAAATCCATCACTGAGGTGATTTCCATGCGGTGGAAGAAGCCTTATATAATGGAGGAAGATAGAGATTTAGAGTGAAACAGGCCTGAGTTCTCAAAGGATCTCTGTCACTCAGTAATTAGATGACAAACCAGATCATTAGCCAATAAAAGAGAAGCCTCAGTGTTTCACCTGCCAAATGGGATATTAATACAGACCTTGTAAGGATTAAATAGGAGGAAACATGGGAAGCAGTACTACTCTCTTCCAGGCATATATAAGGGTAGGAAACTCAAAATCAAATATAGCACAGTGCCTGGCCCCAACGAGCTGCCCTGAGAAAGGCAGACGTGGACACCAGTGATGTCAGGAAAAGAAGCACAGAGGCAGCTGGAGGTAGTGGTGATGATGATGGTATAGTGACCGAAAAGGCGTCCTCACAACGATGGCCCCTGTGATGTGTTTCAAAGAACAAATAGAATTTTACTAAAAGGAAAAATAAGTGGAAAAGTAGTTTTGGTTGAAGGAAAGAAAAACATATAGTAAAGATAGTAAGCATTTATCAGAGTATGAGAAATGACCGTTGGGGTTCTGTGGCTGGATGGAAGGGAGTGATGGAGGTAGTAATAGAACTTGTCAGGAATCCCACAACAAGGGGCCTGTGTGCTAACCTGTGAAGTTTGGCCTTAGCCAGGTCACTTGGTCACATAGCCGGCAAGTGGTTGGTAGATCTAGGGTGGAGCTCAAGTTCTCTAAATCCAAGGCTAGGATGTTCTCCATCAGAACTCCTGTCTCCTTCCGTGTGGGACCTCACCTCAGTGCCTGCAGGGCTCCCCCACAGTGGTACAGTCTGCATTAGAGAATGTGAAAAGCGTAGCCTTAGTCACCCCTTGGGGTGAGAGGAGGCACAGGTGGACCCACTGGAGGTGTTGGCTGAGGGTCATTGGCAACCTGGGCAAAGTAGTTAGCCTCTGGCTTCTAAAGCAGAGGGAGTCTGAGACCAGGTGCCAAAAAAGACCAAGAGAAGGTGCGAAGCTCATCAAAAAGGGAGTAAAGATGAGGAATGGAGGAGGATGCCCACGGGTCAAGCTACAGGTCAACACAGGTACAGAGTGGGAAGACAGGAGTAAAGATTGCAAAGAGGAAAGAGAATTCGGGACCCTCTTTATAACCAGGGCTGGGAGGCTCAAAGCCCCTTGTTATTTATTCAGTTACTTCTAACGGAAAGAATAACCTAATAAATAACTGCTGCCTGCAGAGGGTGTGCAAGAGCTACTCACCCTCATCCAATGTATAGAGTTGGCACAAAGAGCAAGGTGGAATTGGGCCCATCCATTGGAACTGAAATTACCTGTACAGGACACCAATTTCATGCCCCTTTGAGGGAGCTTTCTACTTTTTTGCTTTCATATCGTAGCATGTGTTTTTCTTCTTCTGTCCTAAGACCCTCCAAAGGGAAGGTGCCATTTGAACATTTAGGTTATAAACATTCTCTTGGGGATAACCCAGGCTTTACAATTCATTTAAATAGTCATTTGTTGAAACTTACCTGCCTGAGAACATTATACTACCTTGGTATCCTAAAGAATATCATTGTTCCAGAAAAATCAGGCTAGAGAGAATTTGCGTTTAGGGAAAAGTTAGATGGCAGAAGGAAAATGAAAAAGGACCCTAGGAATCCCCATTCCCGCTCCTTTCTGGGCTAGAGGGCAAATTGAATACATGTTTCCAAGCAGGGTCACGTGGGTTAACCTGTTTCCATTTGCTTTGCTGAGGTTCATTTCCAGTCACGTGGTTTGGTATCAGAACATGGTGCTCCGACTGTGGCAGTCCTGGCTTGCTTTCGGTCGAGGGATTAATGTTGTGATTGTTACCAAACAAGGGGGTCCACCCACTCCACCACAACAGAGCCAAACAGTGAATGCCAAGTTTTACAATGGAGAAATTAAAGCAATTTATTGGCATGGCGCCACGCCAGAAAAACAGAGCTAGCACTCACCATCTGAATTCCCCGATGGTTTTTTAATCGAGGGTTTTTAAAAGCAGAGATGGAGGGTTAGGGGTCAAGGGCAAAGCTGATCGGTTAGTGCTTGTGTAAACTTCAGTGGTTTCCCTTAATCTGATTAATTCAGTTCCTGACATCATCTTGTTTGGTGCATTTGTAGCTGCAGTTGCGTGATCTCACTGAACCAAGATTCTGCAAGACGCCTTCTGATTGATTGTGCATCAGTGACTTCATCCTTAAATCAAAAGGCAGAAACTAAACATCTCGTAACCATTGCTATTGTTTAAACTATGATTGTTTTGTGCTTAACTAGCTACATTTTTCTATTATCTCTAGCAAAGTGTACTTTTAAGCATTTTTCCTGGAACTTGCTGTACAGGCAGGCCCCTAGGACATGACTAACACGCTCTCCTAATTTTTGACTGTAAGCTATGTGACAATCAAAGCCATGGACACATTTAGTTAAAGCCCATACTTATATTTCTAGACTCGATGAGCTAATACCTAAACATGTTTACTGTTAACTGTTGTTTCATAGATGTCATTGAATATGCCCAGTTCTTTATTCCTCTGGCCCCACAGCAGAGAAGCACAATTCTTTAAGATCATTTTTTTCAGTCTCAATATCTCATCTTGATTTCAACCTGGAAATACTAAAGTGCACTGAATTCTAGCTGGTGACCCGAGAAGATCAAGGAACCCCATGGACTGCGTTTCCCCAGAACGGCTGGGGCTGCACCGATCCACCACTTGCTTTTGGGTGGATGCCAGTTACTGAACTCTAAACCCCTGCCTTTTGGAGAAAACCTAATGCTCCCATTTGCAATGGCACTAATGGTTTTCAAGGTACTTCAGAGCCAAGAAGACATGGTTCCTTATAAAATAGTTTGCACATTAAGCGTGCTATATATAGTGGTGCCAGAAACTTTAAAAAAATATTTTTAAAAAATGTATGAGGCTGTGCTTTTATATGGAGCAAAGTTGCAAAAGTCGTCTTTTCCTATTTGTTAGAGACTGAAAACTTCCTTTAGAATCCTCAGTAGATTTTCAGTCCAGCAGAAAATACGGCCTGTCATCTACTAAGTGATCTGATATAACCACTGGGAGATCTAAACTTTCTAACGTCATGATGAAAGGACCCAAACACCCTCATAGCTTGCTCCTGGAAAGGGGACTTATCAAAGCCATTGCTAGAACGAGTGACAACTTGCTTCATCCTCTTCTTTCTCATCCTGCTTTTTTGCTTTCACCAATTTCTTAAGATGGTGTGTGTGTGTGTGTGTGTGTGAGTGAGTGTGTGTGTGTGTGTGTGTGTGTGTGTGTGTGTGAAGTAATCACTGTCCTTTTGACGGGGTCCATATCTTTACAGAAGGGCCATATCTTCCATCAATTCACTCATATTTAAGAATTGCATTCTTGATCAATTAACACCCCTTATCTTCTCCCGTCCTATAGAAACTATTCATGTGATTTTGGAAATGTTCTAATGAACTTGGGTCAGAAAAATAAATAAGTAGAATGGAAGCTTGATGAGGGCACAGATTTTTGGTTTGTTAATTGAAGTATCCCTAGCACTTCGAACAGTGTCAGGCACAGAATAACTGCTGAAAATATTTGTTGAGTAAAGGAAGAATGACTGAATAAAGATGCAAGCGTGTTGGTCATTAAGTAAGCAGTTCTGGAGAGTAGAAGGAGCGATGGGAAAAGCAGATTTTCTGTTGTTCTGCCCTCGTGGACTGAAGAGGTTTGAAGCATGGAGTGGGGGTGGAAGAATGGGCTAAGGAGAGATTTGAGAAAAATTGGAACTTTTAGAGAACAAAGTCAAAGGAGGAGAAGAGGCTTAAAAAATGAAAAGAAAAACAAACAAACAAACAAACACAGTATCTATCCTAAAGAATTGAAAGCAGGGACTTGAACAGATACTTGTACACCAATGTTCATAGTAGCCTTTTTATAGTAGCCAAAACACGGAAGCAATTAAAATGTTCATCCACAGATGAATGAGTAAACAAAATGTGTCTTATACATACAATGGAATTATTCAGCCTTTCAAAGGAATACATTTCTGATCCATGTCATAATATGGATGAACCTTGAAAACATTATGCTAAGTGAAATAATCTATAAACAAAAGAACATACTATAGGATTCCGCTTATATGAGGTAGAGTAGACAAATTCATAGAGACAGAAAGCAAAAAATCTCTATTACCAGAGGCTGGGGGAAGGAGAAATGGGAGTTAGTGTTTAATGAGTGCAGAGTTTCTATTTGGGATGAAGAAAATTTTCTGAAAATGGGTAGTGGTAATGGTTGTACAACATTATGAATGTACTTAATGCCACTAAATTGTACATTTAGAGATGGTCAAAGTGATACATTTTGTGTTATATGTATTTTACTACAATTAAAAAAATAAACAGCTACAAAACCTGACGTTTTAATATGCCCAGGAAGCAACGGCAGCTCCCTTTTTTTTTTAAAGATTTTATTAGGGAAGGGGAACAGGACTTTATTGGGGAACAGTGTGTGTACTTCCAGGACTTTTTTTTTTCCAAGTCAAGTTGTTGTATTTTCAATCTTAGTTGTGGAGGGCGCCGTTCATCTTCAAGTTGTTGTCCTTTCGGTCTTAGTTGTGGAGCAGCTCAGCTCAAGGTGCCGTGTTCAATTTTAGTTGCAGGGGGCGCTGCCCACTCAAGGAACTGAACTGGCAACCTTGTGGTTGAGAGCCCACTGGCCCATGTGGGAATCGAACCGGCAGCCTTCGGAGTTAGGAGCACGGAGCTCTCACCGCCTGAGCCACTGGGCCGGCCCCGGCAACTCCCTTTTTTTTTTCATCCCTTTCCTTTGCCAGAGAGGGACTTGGGCATCAGACAGAAGTGTCTCAGATCTAAGCCCCACCACTCATTAATGTGGTGGCCTTGCTCAAACTAGTTAAGCTCCCTCTGCGTTCCAGCTTTCTCACTGGTAAAATTGAGATAATGGCAATACCAGATTATTATGACCTGAGAATCAACATTATCGTGCATGTAAAATGCTTTAGCACAGTGCCTGCCTGACACATGGTGGGCAGGCAATAAATGGTCAATTCCTATCTCTCCCACTCTTTCCCCCATTCCTATATCCTCACCAACCTTCCCACCACTCTCTTCCATCTCTTTGATTTTTTTCCCCATTTTGCAAAATTTGGTTTACTGATCGGGGGCCTACATCTCTAACAGGTGGTCTTCTCTTCTCCCTGACTGGGCACGAAGAAGGGTTCTCAAAGAGGAAGCGATTCCTGGTCCGGGTGTGTGTTTTGAAAACTTTCTGTGTAGCTATTTCAAGTAGAGCTCACGTTCCTTTTGTTGTGCCTCTAGCATCACGGTTCTCAGTGCATCATGGAATTCAGAGTCCAACCTGTTTCTTGCAATATCATCTTATCTTCCTTAGACTGAAGCATAAGGAACTTCCTCAGCCCTATAGGTTGATGCCATTGGAGCACTTGCTTCACTCTATCTTTTATAGTTTTTATTAAAATATTATATAGTCAAAAAGTTCTACAATGATTCTAATGAAAAACAGAGGTCTCCTCCCTCACCCCTGATCCCAAATACCCAGAGACAGGGACCATTAACGGTTACTCCTCTTACTGCTAATCTTTCACCCCATTTTCTAAATGATAAGGCTTTATTGCTACAGTTTTTTCTTGAGCTTGATATTATCCATTGCCTTATTACAGTAAAAGATGGAAATTTTCCTCACAAAATCTTTTCCAACTCTCTGTGTCCACATTTCCCTCCCTAAGTGCTTTCATTACACAATTTTGGATTACATTAACACGTAGCGTTTATATTTTTAGAACAATGTACATTTTATTCCCAACTGTAGTATTTTTATTATAGAACTAGTTTTCGTTTCCTTGGAAATAAATGATCATTTAAGTTTTTATTTGTTTGGTAAGTATTTCTTTTAATTAAACATTTTTATTAAAGTGTAGTTGACATACCATATTATATTAGTTTCAGGTGTACAAAAATAGTGATTCTACATTTATATACCTAAAGAGGTGATCACCACAATATATCCGTATTCGTCTCTCATCATTCAAAGTTATTACAATATTATTGCCTATATTACCCGTGCTGTACATCACATCTCCATAACTTATTTATTTTACAACTGGGAGTTTGTACGTCTCATTCCCTTTCACCCTTTACACCCATCTCCCGACTGCCTGCCCCCTGGTAATCAACAGTTTGTTTCCTGTGAGGCGATTTCTGTTTTGTTTGTTTATGTTGTTTTGTTGTTTCTTTAGATTCCATATGTAAGTGAAATAATAAGGTATTTGTCTTTCTCTGACTAATTTCACTTAGCATGATACCCTCCAGGTCCATCCATGTTGTCACAAATGGGAAGATTCCATTCTTTTTTATTGCTGAATAATATTCCATTGTATATATACCACATCATCTTATCCATTCATTTTGGTAAATCTTTGTAAGATCTTGCACATGTCAAAATGTGTTTACACCCACATTTGATTAATACGAGGTGTGATCAAAAGATATGGTGAATGCTGCTGCCGAGTGCCATCCAATGGAAAAACAGGGATCTTCAATATGGGTAGTGGCGCATCAAACCTTAGTAACAGTGTGTGACAAGTTTCAACTTGTTTGGTGTGGTCAGTCAGGTGTGAGCTATGGTTGACAGAAGGTGTGTTTTAAAGTGTGCCGTAAGTCATCCTCCATCATGACAACGCTCCATGTCACACATTGCTTCTGGTATATGGCAATTTCTGTCAAATAAAATCATTATGGTGTGTCCTCATCCACTTTATTCACTGGATCTGGCACCGTGTGACTTCTGGCTCTTCCCCAAAGTCAAAATGACCATGATAGGTAAACGTTTTGAATTGATTCAGGACATCGAGGCAGCCGCAACAGCACAACTAAAGACACTCATGAAAGAGGGCTTCCAGAACTGCTTCAGAAAGTGGCAAAAACGATGGGATGAGTGTGTTCGAGGCGAGGGGGAGTGTTTTGAGGGGGATTAATGGGGATTAATGTGTCTTTTACTGTAATAATTTTTTTAAACTTAAATATTCACCATATTTTTTGATCAGACCTCATAGCCTAAGAATAGAATTCTAGGTTAAACTGATCTTTTTTCAGAATATTAAAACTATTATTACATTTATTCTAGTGTCTGGCATTGTGTTGAGAAGTCCAGTGACATTCCGATGTCAGATCTTATATTTGTGACTTTTTTTTTCCTGGAAGTATTTATGATTTTAGGTTTGTCCACAGTTTTCTAAAGCGTTGTGGTGGTGGTGGTGGTGGTGGTGGTGGTGTGTGTGTGTGTGTGTATTTACTGTGCTGGACCTTCAGTTTGCCCTTTCCACCTGACAATTCATGTCTTTCTCTTTGAGTAAATACTCATATTATTTCTTTGATAATGTTCTTTACTTCATTTTCTCTGAACTTTCTTTCTGGAACTCTCTTTAAGTGTTGGATCTCCTAGGCTTATCCTCTCATTGTCATATATTTTTGTTTCCTACCTTCACCTTCTTTGTCTTTTGTTATACTTTTTAGAAAATTTTTCAACTTTATCTTTGAATCTGTCTATGGGCCTTTTTATTGTGGTTGTAGTATTCAACTTCCAAGAGCATTTCCTTATTCTCTGAATATTCCTTTTTATAGCATCCTGTTCTTATTTTATGCAATATCTTTTGTCTTAAAGCTATAATTATAGAAATATTTTTGGACAATTTCTTCTGTTTTCTCCATTTGACACTCTTTCTTCTGAAGTTCCTTTTTTTCCTCTTTAAAATTTTTTTTTTGGAATATTTTTCTAAAATTTTGTGTGATCCTTGGCTGTTTGTTCATACTTAAGAGTGGGGGACAAAAATGCTAATCAAAACTCTATGGCATAAACAGGACTAACTAGTGGTTTACCCTATCCATTATTTGGTCCAGGATCTAGACATTTTTAGAGGGAATTCTAACCACTGGTAACCACAGATCCTTTTTTTTTTTTAAGTCAAATCTAAACCTCAAAATTCGTGTGTGTGTGTGTGTGTGTGTGTGTGTGTAGAGAGAGAGAGAGAGAGAGACAGGGGTATAAATCTGGCTGAATCATTCTGGGAACTGACAGAGTTAGGAATCTGAAAATGGACAACATTGACTCCCAACTTAAATTCCCTGTTTTCATCCAAAGTCTTTCTGGTTTATTCCTTATAGAGTATAAGCTTTCAGATTTCTGTCAGGATTAGGGAGAAAGACATCTGTGCTATGAAGAAAATCTAAGTGGTTTCTTTTTTGTTAAATGGGTCGGAGGAGGTAGAAACATTCTTTAAAATGCCAAGTTTAGTAAAATTGGATGCAAAATGAATGCCCATCAATAGAGACAGTATTAAGTACATTGTGGCACAGCCATATCATGATATATAGCTTAAAAAAATAACTATTTAGACAAACATATATTACATAGAAAAATGGTCATAATGTATGATGGAGTGAGAAAATACAGGCTATAAGATTATGTGTAATATTATAGTGTTTTTATTAACACAAAACCCAAAACTTCCTTACTGCATACTTTCTATATCTATAAATATTTCAGCAGTAAGACAAGATATGTATTAAGATAATCCAGGGTATAGAGCTCTTTAAAATTAGATTAAGAAGTTATCTTTTCAAGTTTTTGTCCCCCTTGACACAGCTGTAAAGAAATAGTTTTCCTAATCGTTTTGGCTATTTATTTTCTACTTCTAATCTTTTAATCCGTATGACTCACAGATGCTTTTGCATGACTATTTGGCCAAATTAGGAAGTGTGGTGCAGTCCCTATGACACCAATTATCCAGTACTCTGTAGTGACTATCTCTGGCATGTACACAGGAAACTCAAGGACCCTGGAGCCAGGAGGCATACGAAATGAAAAATGAAAGTGAGCAAGCTGCAAAAATATTGGTAAAAAACAGCATTTTTGTTTTATTCCTGACCTCTGAAGGAATGCTTCTCGTGTATTTCATCATTCAGTATGAAAATGGCTATTGGTTTAAGATTGCTATCTATTTTTATCATTTTAAAGAAGTATCCTTCTAATCCTCATTTTCAAAGAATTGTTATTTTAAAAAATGCTTAATAAATTTTACAAAATACCCTTTGGGCACTTTTTATTATAAGGCTTGTCTTATTCGAGCCATTGATATGCCATATTATATTACTTAATATTAAATTATTCGAACACAGCTTGACAATTTTGACTTAGTCATGGTGGGTTATGCCCTTTACGATATCATTGAATTTGATTTGCTAGCATTTGATTTGGGATTTGTTTTCATTTGTATTCATAAGTGATGATGATCTATAGGAGTGTGTGTGTATGTGATTGTGTATTTGTGTGCACGCACACACATTATCATTGTCAGGTGTGGTACAGGATTATTCTAGCTAAAAGCAGAACATCAGATATGTACATGGACAGAACCAGATGATAGAACTGCAAGAAGAAATAGACAAATCCACATTTATAGTTAGAGATTTCAATACCTCTTCCTCAATCATTGATAAAATAAGTAGATAGAAAATCTTCAAGGATGTAGAAAATTTGGACAATACTATCAACCAATGTGACCTAACTGGCATTTATGGAACACTCCACCTAACAACTGCAGAATTGTGACATTTATCAAGATAGACTGTGTTCTTGTATTCAGGTTTTCATATCTTTTGTCAGATTTGTCCTTAAGTATTTCATATTTTTGATGATATAAAAAGATTGTTATTTAAGTTTCAATTTCCAGTTGTTGCATGTATAGAAAGACAGTATTTGTGTATTGCATTTGTATTCTGCAACCTGCTAAACACACTTATTAATTTTAGTAGGTTTTGAGGGTAGATTTCATGGGATTTTCCACACAAATGATCATGTCATCTGTGAATAAAGTTTACTTCTTCTTTCCAATATTGATGCATTTTATACATTTTTTCATGCCTTTTTGCACTGGCCAAAATCCCCAATACAACAGTGAATAGAAGTGGTAAGAGAAAACATCTCTCTTGTTCCTGGTTTAGGGAAAGGCATTCAGTCTTTTATTAAGCGTGATGTTAGCTATAAGAATTTTGAAATGGTCTTTGTGGGGTTGAGGACGTTCCATTCCTAGTTTTCTGAGAGTTTTTATTGTGAATAGATGTTGTATTTTATCAAGTGCTATTTCTGTATGAATTGAGAAAATCATGTTTTTAAAAAATCTATTAATATCATAAATTGTTGATTTATTTACAAATGTTAAATGAACTCTGCATCTTTAGGATAAACCCTGTGTGGTCATGATATATTATCATTTTTATATTGTTGGGTTTGATTTGCCAAAACTTTGTTAAGAATTTTTGCATTGCTGTTCATGAGGGGTATTGATCTATTTCTTTTGTTGTAATGTCTGTCTGGTTTGGGTATCAGAGTCTCTTGAAGTGAGTTGGAAAAGATTCCTTCCTCTTCAATTTTCTTGAAGAGATTGGGTAGAAATGTTTGTTTTTTTTTTCTTAAATGTTTGGTAAAATTCACTAGAAAAGCCATCTGGATGACCTTGAATGCCAAGATCAAGAGTTTGGCCTTGGCTCTGAAACTTTCATTGGTTCCCATGGTGAAAAGTTGATGTTTGCAGAGTGTGTTTTGGGAAGATGGATCTGGCCACTGTGGGCAGAAGATATGCTGGCAGTGAAGGCCTGAATATAAGCACTAGGCAAACATTATATTCTAATTTCCAAAATTCCTGTAGATAAAGCTTTGTTCAGTCTTTCACAGGCATGACAGAATTCCCCCCACAGAAAGGAAAGTGACCCCATTTGAGGAAAGCCACAGATATTCTGGAAGGCGCTTTTTCTTTACGGAGAGGCCAAGGGGTGGGGGTGGGGCTGCAACTATCATCTCTGAAAAACTACACTTGGTGCCCAGGGTTTCTAGTTCCGCTAAATAAATCCAGCTTGGCTTGATGCTTGCTTTATGAAGTGCCAAGACCAGAGTAAGATTACAGCATTTTTAAGTGACTGGAATTTTTTTTTAAAGGAAAGTGATTATTTGAGGTTTCCTTTTCTTTATAGGTTAAAGAATCATAAAAGAAACATAAATCTTTAGGACTTGTTCATAACACAACTCTGTCAAGCTGCTGCCTCCCCACAACACTGGAGATTTGTCATTTTGAACAAGCACCATCTCCTGTTCTGGGCATGGTATTCTACATATTTCCTTATACACTGTTTAGTATTTTTTAAGAACAATATTGCAATTTGATCATCTGATTGCTGCAGCCACTTTCAATGAGTTTCACTTTTTTCCATCAGCTCTCAAGATAGGATAGGACCGTGCCACCCCTATCGAGCAAAAAGCTTATAACTCAAACTGCAAAAATAACAACATGGATTTCTTTTCCACATGAAACCACCATATATTACATGCTCTTTTCAGCTCATGAGTGAAAACATTTCCCAAAGTATCAATTTGATGAGAATATCAGCATTTTCTTTGGTGCTGCAACTCCAACAATCCCTGTGTATTCGGAAAGCAAGCATGCCTTTCTAATAAAGCACTTTTGGGAGGGAGGCACAGTTGACATCAATGGAAAAGTCAGCAGATTAGGGAAGGACTTTCACTTGGCATCCGTGTGAATGACTAGGCATCGTCAATATGGGTGGTGTTATTTTAAACACAAACATCCTGCAGTGATTTTCATTGTAAACCAAAGGTCTGTAATATAAAGCTTCAACAAAATTTCTTCCTGGAAGTGAACCTGAAAAATGTACACAAGGCAAATGTCTTTTTTCAAGCAGACCTAAAAAAGCAAAAAACCAAAACAAAAATCTGACCTTTGGATAGTACACATTTATTATCCCATCTGGTCCTAGTAACCACTATATGAAGTGACTAAGTCAAATTTTCTTGTTGATCCATTTTACAGATGAGGAAGTAGAGGCTTGGAGATGGAAGAGAATTTACCAGGGTTATAAAGCAAGTAAGTAGCAAAACTGAGATCAAAATCCCATTCTCTTCACTCTGGCTCCCGTACCTTTACCATTATGGCACACTGCCTCTCGAGAGTCAAAATACAGATTTGGTGATTGAGTGATTCCTAGCTTGCAGAACTCAAAATACACATATCTAATATATAACACAGGGCAAACCAATATTACACCCCTGGAGTTGAATATTTCGAAAATAAATTCCCAAATGTCACAGTTCTGTAGAGAAAGAACTGTTATGTTTTGCTATTAAATAAGATACTAACTCTGTCCATTACTATACCGCAATGTTGGTATCTCAGAGAACTTATGTGTAGAATCTTAGGGAAAAGGAGATAGTCATAGGAAAATGTGAATTTATTTAAATGTATACATCGGAGACTCCTCCCCTGGGGTATGGACATTTTCAGAACCCATAGAATAGGTACCAGGACATATCGGGATCCCTGACATTAAATGTAAAATTTTGCAAGTACGTATGTTGTTTTTCAGGGCTAATCCTTTGGTTTCATTAGATTTTTAAAGAGGGGTCTGTTTCTTGAAGAACCGTGACTCTGATGGATACAAAAACATTTTTTTCCTTTCCCGCATCAAGGCAACACCCAAAAACTTCTCCATCTCCTGGCCTCTCAGAGAGCTCATTGTCTGCCTGCCATGTTTATTTGATATCCATTGGGCACAGCTTTGCCTGCAAATTAGAGGTACTCTGAAACAAATTCAATCACCTGTGTTTGTTTCAGAGTACCCAGAATCCTCCTGTGTATGTGGTAGATGCTTACCAAATCACGGATTTGTGCGTGTTGGCTTTCAACACTGATAATGAAGTCAAATTTTATCATTGACTCATTCTACAGATGAAGAAATGGAGGCTTGGAGATAGACGAGAATTTACCAGGATTATAAAGCAAGTAAGTGACAAAACTAAGATCAGAACTCCAATCTCTTTAACTCTAATCCTAGAACTTGTGAAGGCTTGTGGGATCAAACCTTTTTGTAGACATGCTATTGTAAGGTACTTAGTTGACAAATCAGTTGTAAACATAAATGAAGTAGCAGGTGTTCTTATCAAATTATAGTGTAACTTTTAAAATGATCTCAGTAGTATATAGTAACCTGAATGCATGTTACCTTTTGGCTTGTTATGCCCTAGGCTGGTTATGTGTTTATTTCAAACATGTTGCTGTTTGCTCTATGTTCTGTAAGAGTTCCTCATTAGTACAGCATGGAGGCTCTCAAATGATATTAACCAGCATAACAAATTACTATGTTCCCTGACGGAACACTCAATCACTTCTGCTGTTTCAAAATATTAAGTCTACCCTCAAGGATATAAGATGTGCTATAATGATATGCATGCAAATGATAGCTTGGTGCTCTCTGAACGTAAATCCACAAAAGGACCTCTAACTTGTGTGCGGCATAGGAAGACATCATTTAATAGCAGATAACCACTCAAAGGAACTGTTCTCAAGAGACAGTGTTCCACTGTAGGTGTAAGCTGTGGTATGCTTGTTTACAAAATATTCCTCGCATTCATGGGATCAGTTTAGTTTGACCTACAGTATATTTGAGCACTTAAAAAATGCCCAACTTGTGCTGTATACAGGAAGCGGGGCACAAAGATTACCAAGACTGAGTTCTTCCACTAGAAAGAGACTGAATTCTTACACTAGAAAGCTTTCATTTCATTCAGTCAGGAAATTTCATACATAAAAAGAGATAATCTCAATATAAAGATGTACATGGTATTATAGATTTATATGCCAGTAGACAAGAGACACATGACCCAAACTGGGGAAACAGGGAAGGCTTCCTGGAGGTGGTGACATGTGAACAAGTCTTGAATAAAGAGTAAGAGCCCACTGAGAAAGATGAGAACACGGGAAGCAGAGGGAAGAGTATGAGCAAAGGCACAGCTGTGTGTAGGAGGCAGCAGTATGTGAAAGGAGGAAGGGATTACAAACAATTGAGCATTACCAGAACATGGAGTTTGGGCTGCAGAATTGAAAGATACAGCAGAACTGAGTAGCAGGGATCAGGTGATGATGGTGGTCTTGAGTGTAAGCCTCAGGACCTTAGCTTTCCCTGCATGAGTAACAAGAAGTCCTCTGAGATAAGGAGTGATACAATCACATATGCACTTTGAAAAGATTGTTCTGTCAAAGGTTCAGAAGTAGCCAAAGTAAAATCAATGAATCACTGAAGTAGTAATTGAAAAAAAACCAAAAAACCCACCTTATTGTGCACATACCCAAAAAGACTATTTGCAAACCGGGAGCACTCAAATCAAAACATGGACGGAAGCTCAGGGGTATACGGTTCTCCCGCAGTGAGAAAGCAGTGTCTTCACAGTACTTGGTAATTGAGCTAAATTAATGACTAAACTGGTTTTGTCTGCTCAGGGAAGCTTCAAGGCTTGTCTCTGTTTGCTTTTGATTTTAACAATGCTATAGTTTGAAATACTCCCAGCCCCAACAGTCCATTGCTATAATACGTTCTATACACAGGCTGACTAGCAAAATGCTAAATACATACCATCTAAAAGCCATCAGATCCCACCTACAAATTTAATAATTTGTAACGTCTTCTGGAGTCACTCTGCCCCTTAAGCTCCAGACAATATGGGCATAAACTTCAATTCCACCTCCTGTAGCAAATCCATTGTCCCAGCTAAAGAGTTCTGACTCCCTGGGGCGCTCATGCTCTCTGGGTCTAGGCTCCTGCAGCTACTGAGTTAATTCAGTTCCGTTAATGGATTGTTCTTAAGTCCCTCTCCTGTTCTGCTGCCATGTCAGCCCAGATCGAGGACTGGGCTCCTTTCTATGACTTTCATCAAAAGCCACTCACAGAAGGTATGTGTGTGCCACACATTTCAGTGAAGGCCTAGAGAGATGAAAGGGTTTACAGTGAAGAAAATGTCAACAGTCCAGGGCTGCGTATCAGATGTCCTGTTGTCTGTCATCTTGAGCCCCAATGTCCGCTGCACGCCATGTGGCTCCACTCTCTCCCCTCCACCTTGCTGCTTCACAGGCTTCCCTACCCCCTGCCTGAGCCCTCTCCTTACAGAATGCCCGCCATTCAGCCATCTTTAGTCTCCTTCTCAAACTCAGCCCAGGACCTCCTTTGGCAAATCCAAAGATTCTCCATTTCTCGTAGCAGTACAGAGATTTCCTTCACCCAGACATTTCCAGGCCCTCCTGCCAGGGCAAAAGGACCTACAATTAGTTTTGGTTTTAAATAATGTCTTTTCACTGGATTTCTGAGAGAACTTGAGATTCCATGCAAACTGGTGCCACTTTTGGTGAATTGGCACTATTAATTAGACTCATTGAAATCTTATCTGTCTTACAGTGGAGACAGTCCACGCAGTGCTGGGAGTAGAGCACCTGCTGCAGGGGAGGGAGAAGGCGGGATGGCCACAGGCAGTCGTCTCTATTCACAGCCTCATCCTCTGGAGTTTACCGCATCTGCTTTTCTTTTCTGAATGGAAACAGGTACTGGGGCTAACATCTGGGAAGAAGCTGTTTTCTCATTCAAAGCCGTTTGTTAATATTTCGTTTCTATTCCATGACCAGCATGGATGCCCTTCAGAGACTTACTTCACTTCTTAACACAGTAAAAAAAAATCCTTTCCTGAAATTTTGGGTCCTAGGAGGCTCTTGTTTTCTCCTAGTGTGCTTTTCTGTTTTTCATACTAAAGGCTTTTCGTGGGAGTAATTGTTATTCTGTGGATGACTTCAGGCATTGTCTGATGGATGAGGTCTCCTTGCTGGCTGACGTGAGGCAGATCGCTTCTGCTTCCCCAACTGGGTCCTGTTATCAACTCTATCAGACGAGTACCAGACTCAGTGACCTTAGAGTCCATTTTAACTCAGAAATACCAGGATCCTAAAATTCCTAAAGTCGTTTTGATGATTCTCCAATGCTTTTAGGGGCCAGGCAGGTAACAGGGAAAATACACAGTGTTTGGATAGATGGGAAATGCTGGACCATGGTCTAAAGCTATTCTATTTTTTAAAATTGTGCCACCCATAGAAAACAACCTTTTAGAGGACATTACTCAAGAGCAAGCACAGAAGTCCGACCAAAATGACCCTGCCAAGAGATGTAGCTGGAACGGCTTTACTTTGAAGGTAGAAAAGGACTCCCTCCCTTTGCGTGGCTGGACTTGAATTTCTGGGAACTGGATTTATGCTCCAGGCTTTTCTTCTAGATTCAGACTTCTTTTGCTATGAAGGAGAAGTATGGCTTTCCATCCAGCTTCCATGCAGCCTTGTTGAGTTTTCCACCAATGCTGGGCTTGTGCCTGTCATCCCTGCCCAGACCGGGAGCAGCCAAACTGATATCCCACAGGCAGAACACAGCTGAGAGAGGAACCAGCTAGATTTTCCCAGGTGACGGGACCATCTATGATGACACATTCTCCACTCCAGGGAGACAGCCTGGGCACATACCCCACTTCACATGATGGGCTGGAGTGGAGTGTAGCCTTCCTTCATCCCCACCAGCCCAGCCGTAGCCATGACCATCTACCTACTCTACTGCCGCGTCTCTTAATCCATCTCTCTGTTTTTGCCCTTGCCTCCCTGCAATCTATTGTCAACAAAGCAGCCAGCTCGATCCTTTTGGATTGAGATGTCACACTATTGTACCCAAACCCCCTCAAGTTGTCCCATTACTTAAAAGAAAAATCCTAAATCCCAACCACAGCCCTTGAAGTCTACATTGGTTGGTCTTTGCTGCTCCCTTCTCTTTTCCCTCTTTGTCTTGGTTACCTCCAGCTATCCAGCTGCCTTGCTATTTTGTTGGTAAATCAAGCAGGCCCCTGCCTCTGCTCTGCCTTCAGTGGGCTCATTCCCACACTTCCTTCAGGTTCTCTGCTCAGGTCATCTCCTCCTAGAGGACTACGTTGAATACAGTCTCTAAAATAGCACACATTCTGTCCTTCTTTATCTCCTAATCCATTTGGTTTTTCTTTGGAGCTGTTATCACTACCTGACATGTTATATGTCTGTTTTGTGACAGATTCCCAGCTAGAATGAGCACATGAAGGATGGGGCTTTGGCCTGTCTTGTTCTCCACTGGTTCCCCAGAACCCATAACAAAGCCTGGCACATAGGAGTTGCTGAACAAATGAATGAAATGAGGTCAAAGAGTGTGTGTGTGTGTGTGTGTGTGTGTGTGTGTGTGTGTAAGGTGCCCTTTGAAGGGGCTGATCCAGATACACTCTTCCTCAATTTCATTAGAAGTTCAAGAACTTTTTGTATTTTCCCCTAACTGATGTTCAGTCTAGGATATGCCATTTATAAAACTGTCCTAGAACGTTATAGATACGGTCATGGTAAGTCTCCTGAGGTCTGAGAAGGAATGCCTGTTGTTATCTAGTTATCTCAAGTCATTCTCCAGAATGTACAGGCCCTTCTCAGGAAATTGAAAAGCTATTCGTTTGGGGTCAGGTAAAAAGGCAAATTTGCTTTTAGTTTTAAAGAACTAATCCTTAGCAAATTTCAAATGTAACTAGGTGAATTTAAGAATATATAAATGACTGTGAATTTAAAACATAATCAAACATAATATCTGCCCTCAATCAACCAGTAGGCAAGAAATGCCTCTGAATTAGAGAGTTCAGGTTTCATTAAATGTCCAGAACCAAAATGTAGCATTCTTCAATATTTCCTAGATTATGGGCTCATCACATTTGCTAAGCATGATAAATTCAAAGGGGGTGCTAACCTCATCTGCTAGAGTGGTACAACGTTTAGTGTTTTCTTCCCCCACTGATTAAATAGAACTATGTATAATTGGTGAACTTAAACCAGTCACCTGTGCTCTTTAATCAGCAGAGGGTCACACACAGGTAGCTTTCTGCAAAGCCTAAAAGTACAGGATGATTAATCTTGATTTCTTGGAGTAAAGAAAAAGATCACCAAGTGCTACCGTGTTTCCCCCAAAATGAGACCTAGCCGGACCATCAGCTCTAATGCATCTTTTGGAGCAAAAATTAATATAAGACCCAGTATTATATTAATATTATATATTATATTATACTGGGTCTTATATAAGACTGGGTATTATGTTATATTATATTAGACCCAGTCTTACATTAAAACATTTTATATATAATATATATATATTAAAATATGTATGATATTTTAATATAATACAAGACTGGGTCTTATATTAATTTTTACTCTAAAAGACGCATTAGAGCTGATGGTCCAGCTAGGTCCTATTTTCAGGGAAACACGGTAGCATTGCAAGGGGAGACCTAAGAAGTAACACTTGCAAATGGGATTTAATATGAGTGCAGACCAAAATCACATCTCCAAAGGGACTCAAGTAAAGAATTTTAACTACTTTTAAAAAATTGATCATGATCTTTGGGCACTAGAGAGGGAAATAGCAGGCATCATATGAGTAAAGCAATTTATATGTGTTGCCTTTCTCTTATGAGAACCCTACACAGGTAGGTGCTGAGATTTTTCAGAGGAGGACAGAACTTGATAGTAAGCAACTTACCTGTGGCCACAGCTAGTTAAGTGGTGGAGGAAACATCCAAACTTAAATCCAGTTCACTGCAAAGCTGTGAACATTCAACATTTCACTCATTAAGTGAATCTTAAATTCATTAAGGACTCACTGTTGAGCTTTTAAAATAGTTTGTGTGTGTGTGTGTGTGTGTGTGTGTGTGTGTGTGTGTGTTTGACAGTTTTTCTTTCCCTCAATTTCCCCCCACTGTTTTTGGATTCCCTGAGCCAATTTCAAGATTTAGCACCCAGTGTAATTCAAACAATTGGGGGCATTGCTTGGAAAAAGACTCATTTGGAATATCTCTAAGAGTCACAAAGACTTAGCCTTATGGTAAGTGAATTTCAGCAGAGACCACCAATGAGGGGAAAGTATGTAAATCATTTTACTTGCTTGTCAAGGCCCATCTTGTCCTGTCACCCTGAGGCATGCTCCCTTTCTCCAGCTAGCACCTGACAGGGAGGAAGCTCTGGACTAACATTCCTTGGTACTAATAGCTTTGATTTTTCATTCCTTTCATGGGAGTGGAAAGGGGCGACACAGTAGCTGTCTATGGTGAGGCACCAGCTCCTAAGTACGGCAAGAAAGGGGACATCTCTCCTTCTTTGAGCTTGATGTGTCCAGACGTGCATGGCCTTTGTCGTTTCCCAGAATGGGGTCACTAAGCTATCTTTAGTGATTCAGCTGAGAAAAGGAGAAAGATCTGAATAAAAGCTTTTTATAAAGGTCTCTAAACAAAAGGAAAGGCTTGCAACAATTATCTCAAAAATAAACTTTTATTTAAGGTAAATGTACAGTTCATTAATAAAAGAAAAAAATGTTTATGTACAGGTCAGTAGGGCTAGATGCATTCCAACATGTGCCTCTAGAGTTCTGAAGATCCTGAGCGTGATAATTTGATTGTATGCTCTGGACTCCTGAGGCATTACATACTCTTAAGTCATATTTCAGTGTCAAGTGACATTTTAAAAAGGGCAAGGTAGTTTTTTCAAAAGCCGTCATTTTGTTCAAAGAATTCTTTATTTCCTGTGCATGTGTGTAAACTGAGAACTACCCAGGTTTCAAGGGGTAGATTCCAAAATACCTACAATCCAGTCCTGGAGTTACAGCGTCATCACTCAGCTGACACAAGTCACAGTTCTTCCTGTCTTTTTGGGCCAGTCTCTCCTTATGAGAGCCTTAAAATTTAAGATTTGTTGTATTATAGCTTGTTTTGTCCAATGTCTTTATACACCGGAATACTGTTGCATGTCTACAAATTCCTTTAGGGAACCTTTATCTTCTGCTTTGCAATCCAGTAATCTACTTCTTCTCCCATACCTGGTAAAGGAAAATAATTCTGGGACTTCTAGCATCTTGTAGGCATGACACATAACCAACAATGTTACTCTGTGCTGACCTGACGTTGTAATGCTAGCCTTGTACTTCTAGTTCATTGCCATGTTGGAAGCCAATCATTGAGGGCTCTGAGATACCTGAGGAAAGGCTGAAGCATCTTAGGGTCAGCCGTGAAGGGGACTCAGCAATCACACAATGTGACATCCAACTTAACTTTTGCCCAGCACTGCCTCCTTTTCTAAGAGGAGATGGCAGTATGTTGGGTTTGGAGTCACATGTTATCTGTATCCTCAGTTTTCACATTGGAGATAATACCAATTCGGGTTGTTGTGAAGATCAAATAAAATACGAGAGCATTTATTTAGCACATTATTAAGCATATGGTAAGAAGCTCAGGGAGATTCAAAGTGCTTCAGCCACCATCCAGACTGCAGGCCCCCAAATATTTGTTTCCATGTCTTAGGCGGTTAAGTCAAAACGTTGAGGCAGGACCAGAATTTCTATGTTTCTGGGTTTAAACCATGCAATCTTTCATGCCTTTTTAACTATATAAAGGCAATCTCACTACTTGAATTTCAGACTTAGACCTCACCAGACAGGTGTAGTGGGAAGCCCTTGAGACAAGGTGTGATGTGTATTACCTTCAATAATGAGTCAAGCTACCTGTCTCTGTCACTGGTGAAGTCACTGATCAGTTTCTAGACTGTGCCACAGTAAATACAAAGGGAGGCATATCACTGAGAGTACTGTGTAGCAGTGACATTTGCCTCGCACCTACTAAATGGCAGATGCTGTGCCGAGCGCTTCATGTGTGTTCTCACGTGATCATTACCATGTCACAGAAGGCAGCCCCATCATCGCCGTGTAGAGAGGGGATTAGTCACTTGCCCCCGGTACCACACGCAAGACTGATGCAGAGGTCAGTGCTGTCAGTCTCCTCACTGCCAATCTAACTTTTCCCTTACGCACAGTGAAGAAAAAAACGTTTATGATGTGTCAGGGTCACCTGCAGAGCCTGCACCCCTACCCTCTGCCTGTCTTACTCCTGCCTCAGTGAGCATGGGTGGAAAGTGACTTATGGGGGACTGTCAGCATGGTCCCACTTTGTTGCGTTCCTCTGATGAGCCAGCCTCAAAAATGCTAAACAGATTCAGGAAGACACGATAGAGAGATGGGATATTACTGTCATCTCTTTCTTAGTAGCTTATCTATGGACCCTCCGATGTCACATATAGGACCTCAGTGCTAAGTCACACTCAGCGTTTCATGTGTGAAAGTACACAGGAATGAGGAAGGTACAAAGAAGGCTGGTGACCCTTCGCATGAAGCTATTTTGAGCTAGGAAGCATCCATGCTTGATTTGAGAGGAAAAAATCTTCATAATCACTCCCATTATATTTGGTAAGAAGATACCTTTGAAGACTTTTTCTACTTTTATGAATTCCTGAACTTCTACAGTTTGGGTCCATGACCTGGCTGAAATAGGGACATACAATTCTCAATTTTCCCAAACAGTCAGGCTGAACATTTGACTCTGAAACTGAAGGGCTCAAATTCAGTGATCAAGATTAGCAGGTCGTATTCTTCCTTCTTGGGCCTAAGTTATATGGCAAAAGTGTATACACTTTTTTTGGGCAAGTTTCCCCACCATTAAAAGCAAGGATTCTAGCTTCCATTTGGGTTTAAAATAAACTGCTTTACTAGGTAAGAATTCTAGGAAATCACTCTAGTTAGACTGCCTGCAACAGGAGTACACCTCACCAGAATCTTTTGGTAGGAGATGAGGATATAAAAGGTAGGCTTTAGTTCAGCATCCCATTGCTAATTGTTAACTGAAGAGGTAGTCCTTTAAATGCCCTGGAGTTTTGCTATTGAAAGCCTGTTTCTCATTTTTTGAGAAGGGCAATCTGACTTCCAACGATGTAAGGAACAAAAGCAAGTGGGAGCCTCATTTTTTTCCCCCCTTGTGTCCATCAAGAATAGAACATCAGAGGCTTGGAAGTGATACCAAGCCTTTAAAATAGCTATAAGGATGTTTTAAGGGCACTGGTTGATCACGGGACTATTTCTTACCAAATAGCTTGCGAAGGACACTTAAAAATATGGTCAGGGACTTGGCTGGATTTCTCTTCACAGGGGCCACAAATCTGTTTATTCATCAATCTTAGCAATTCCCAAAGTCTCTGGAGGACCCACTTTCAGTGACTACGTGACAGGCTCATTTAACTCCAAGCATCCTCCTTTAGTGTTTAATAAGCTTGATATACTACCTCTTAATTCTCATCTTGTGCGGTAAACTCTAGAAACACAGCAAACGTATGCCAATATTTCACCTAGGATTCTTAAAGTTTGGATACTGAGGCCCTCATGAAGTGCTATTACATACCGAATTGACCAGCCATATGACTATTCTTATTTCAGTAGAACTATCTAGTTACTTTATTTCTTCAAATGAGTTTGTTTCTCTTCAGTTAGTTTCTGTCCTTAGATACTTATTGGGGAGGGCAAGGTAAAAGAATGAAAAGCTTTTAGGCTCTTTGAAGGTTGGAAATTGGGATCTAGTATCTGAAGGAACACACCAGGGCCTCACCAGGACAAGAGAAGAGAATGGAGAATAATGCCTGATTTTGTTCTTAAGAACGATGACTTGGGGCCTCATAGTTGACTAATACTAGATAATATTCATAATGGGGGAAACACTGGTATCTTTAAGTTTCCTAGGAAGAAATTTTGTTTTGCTTCAATGAAAAACATAAACCAGTGGGTTTTGTACTACAGCAGGTTCAAAGTACCAGTCAACCAAATGGCCTTCAGAGTTCAGATAGGATGAATGCTAACCTACTAATCAAATAAGCACTTCAGACACCTCATGTTAGCAGGCCACATCCTGCTTATTTGAAGAAAAGGCGACAGGTGAACAGCAGAAGAGGCCTGCCTTCATGACCACAGATTTTTCCTTCTATATGTCTGATCTCTACACCTCCTACAAAAAAAAGGTCCACACCTGTCCTTTCATTTTCATCCATTTGAGCAAAATCTCAAGAGGGTACCTATTAAACAAGATGACAGAAGCCACTTATTCATCTAGGATTACTGAGCTCTTTGCCTAAGCCACAAGCAAGATGTCAGTCGTCGTCTTTATATTCCATGTGCAAGTGGAATAGGAGTCATCCACTGATCCGTTAGCTACTCAAAACAACTTCTCTCCATCCTTTTGCTACTGCATTGGTCGTTTCATCCCCAGAGGACTCACTGCACCTTCTGCAGTTGACTCCCCGCCTCGATGTGGACGTACAGCATCTTCCCAGGCTTCAAGCTGCTATCTCGCCTTGCTGGCTGGCATCCTGAGTCTTTAGAGAAAGGAATTCATGGCTAATCTGATGGAAAACTTACAAAAGCCCTGTGCTATTTTTTCTTCTACCCCAATTCCTCATCTGCTCTTCATACTAAATGTTTCAGAGCTTGTCATTAGAAGGAATCCATCCTATGCCAGGCAGGCTGAAAAATTAGGAGATAGTAGATTATTTATGAAGTCACGTTAGGACAGTGGTTTTAAAACTTTATCTCAGCATCACCTGAAGGGCTTGCGAAACACACATATTCCCAGGCCCCGCCCCCAGTGTTTCTGATTCAGCTGGTCTGGAATGGGGCCTGAGAATTTGCATTTCTAACAAGTTCCCAGGTGATGCAGTTGCTTACCCCAACCCCACTGAGAGCCACTGCGTTAGAATGCTCAAGAATGGCACGCTTGTTATCCTCCCTAAATTCCTTCACGGTCAAATGTCTAAACTTTTAAAGATGAAAGTCTTTTCTCATGCCTGAGAAGGTACTTGTCCTTGCACTATATATAATGATAGGACATGGAAAACAGACTTAAGCATGAAGAAGCAGAATTGACAGAAACCTTAGCATATGTTTCTAGACCAGAAAACAAATTAATGAAAAAAGAAACTTTCCTCTAACCAAGAGGAACTCTAGCTATAGGGTACTCTAGCTCCTTTTGCAAAATAAATATCTAGGGAACAAATATTAAGTGGTACCTTGTCCTTTTAGTGCTTGGTTATGAGAAAAACTACTCAAATTATAGGCTTCGTTATACAACATCAAGATCTGTAGCTTATATGTTTAGTTAGAACATTTGATACTACTTAGGCTGTTTATAGTTTTTCATAGAGGAATAGACACAAACCATGGTTAAGCTGCTTGGTTTAATTTTTTTAGCATTTGAAAAAAAATTACAGTAGTTTGAACACTCGGTCTTTGCAAACCTCCATTGAGGTCAGAGATTCCATTCATACGTACAAAATTAGTTTACAAATTTTTTGGCAATTTCATCTTAGTAACCCGTTTTATCCTATTGCCATTGTCCCAACCATTGAAAAAGTTTACAATAATTTACATAGAAATATTTTCAAAGTGCTTAAGAATAGTGATTGTTCTCTGGGATATTTACAGATGGCCTATACAATGTATGTACAGGTGGTATACACTATAGCACAAGTTTAATTGCTGGAATATGGCTTTCTAGGGAAAGTGCATATTTGGCCAGAGGTGGCAATACTGTCTAGGAATTTAAGGGTTACAGATACTTGGTAACCACATCCAAAGCTGAAGTAGAATGTGGACAGGAATATTTATGAAAGTCATATAAAAATGGTCAAGTACACAAGCTTGATCCACGCAAAGATATCTTGATGTTCTTCCAGGCTGGAGGAAGAGACTTCAGCTGCTGGCTCGGTTACCATTCCAGACTGGGATATTATTGGTTTAGACCTCAAATGTCAAAACTTGTCTCAGAATCAAGCTAGGTCATCGTCTGTGCTTACAACTGATATCTGTGGAGAAGAAAAAGTATGGAGTTAGTGATCATTCACTGGCAGCAACTCCAGTCTCTAACGTGGACCTTGCTTTTGAGTCAGTCATTCAGAGATCAAAGGTGGCATGGAAGGGAAGTCAGATCCAAAACAGGTTCTTCATGAAGTCACATAGTTGTGTCACTAATGCATTTTAACTTGAATTCAACTGTGTATACTTGGAAGAGAGAGGAAACAGTATGACTGGTCCTGCCTGTTCTACTTAATGATCTTAAGTCTTGGAGAAAATATGGAAAGACGCATGTGTGCCGAGGACTGGCCACTATGCTTTGTTTCAGCAGAGAGCTTGAGAGGGAGTGCTCATCACGTGTTTAGTTCAGGCCATTCCCTAAGTGAAGGCCAAATACTCCATTTGGGTTTCAACTAAAGAATGACTGACTCTTCAGCTGGTAGAAAAGTTGGCTTTACAAGGTGGGATAGGACACTTTCAAGCACTTAGTAAATTTGGCCCAAAGAATCTTGCTCAATTCACTGGTGTTAAATGAATATATGATATGCTAATTTACTTTTAGTATCCAGTAGGCAACTGATTGAACAGTTCAGAAAGGAGCTAGTTGGTTCATGCAAATGTTTCATGTAGTCTCTAGAACTAAAAATATCTCATAGTATAGAGATGACCTTAAGTTGCCTTGTTTGTCATTCTGTATGGGGCAGATGCTTATCAACCACTCCCTTATGTTCTAACAGGTTAGACTGTCTAATCTCCAGGGAGCAGATAAAGTATGTGGTAGCTCCGCGATCCTAATGGCGCTTCCTATCCCAGCAGCCATAGCTTGAGTTAGTGGTCCCTGTCTCAAAATCTTACTGCAAGCCATGGTGTATAAACACATAAAGCTGACTTACTGCTGGGTACGTGTGTCCAACAGAAGCACTGTGTCTACCGATGTCGATTGACAGGTCCTCTTCAGTGGTCTTCAAGTACACAGGATTGTCAAAGTTCATGCTTTTCATGTTCTTGTGTTGCCAGTTCCGCCACATCAAGTAGCCACCTACTGCTGCCATTACTAAGAGCACTGAAAAAAGAAGGCAACTAAGCAAAGTCTAGTCTCAAAACACAGAGAAAAATCATCTTCGTGACTCCATGATAACTGACATTCATAAAAGTTTCATGCTTGATGAAGCTGGGATAATGAGAAGTTAGAATATAAATGAGCCAGGAGCTTGAAACAAGTTCAGGTCAGTGGGTGTTACGCTATAGGCTGGAGCTGAGCTCCACACATCCATCGGGGTAAGTGTAAAGTTCTGGGCCCCTCCCCAGGCTGACTGAATTAAAAATGGCAGAAGCTTCTGGAGAGCTCTTCAAATGGTCTTCCTGGCGTGTTAGTTAAGCTTGGAATCCAGTCATGTAGGCTAAAGAGTCCATTATAGCACAGTGCCTTAGAATTCACATGCCCAGTAGTAGTTTTAGAGGTTCGTCTCCCTGGGTTTGAAAATTCTTACCTATTTTTAATTTACCTTCTGCAAGTCCTATATGTCCTCAAGAAAGCATGTAAGCATTGTGTATCTCCTCTGTATGAAGCGTATATATTTCAAAGGTGATAGAACTGTGTTCTTTACTTAAAGGGACTTACTGTGAAAGGGGATAAGCCAGACTAAGAACTCTGAAGTAGAAAGCAGTAAGCACCTTTCATGTAACAGTTGAACACTTATCACTGCCAGTCACGGTGCGAAGGATACCACTGAAGAGAAGGGTATGGACTCTCACCTCTGTGCTGTGTTGGGGAGGGAGCAAATGTAATTCAGTGTCACAAGTGCTATGAGAGTACAAGGGACCATGGGACGGGTGTCTTGAGATGAACTATAAATGCCCATCTGGTGTCTAAGAAGTTCATCAGACCCACATGGAGGAAATCTACTTACAGAGGGGAAGGATGGCCCAGGCAGCAGAAGTCCCTTTTGGGGGAACACTGACCTCCGATACTGCTGTGGTCACATTGATCCCTAGAGGGGAACAAAAAGCATCAGTGTAGAAGGATCTCAATTCAGACTTAGAAATGAACACCGATGGTAGAGAGCCTCATGCCCTTGGACCCACCATTAGTGTTCAATATCTACTACAACTGTAGACCAGGAACAACTGGTCACAAGTATTTGAGAGTCACACGCTGTAAGAGCCATTTCACTAACACTTCTCTAACAGAGACCTTAATAAGTCAGGTCAGGCTACGATTTGCAGGTTCTATGTCATTGGAGTTCAAATGTAGGTTACCAACGGGCAGAGCTAGTAGTTAAAGGCTGCAGTGATTATTTAAGCAATAGATACAAAGCGTGTGGCTGTTAGTTGAGATTAACAGTGTGCAGCACTGAACCCAATACCTCCAGGAACTAGTCCACTAGTTGGTGAAATTTCTGTTGTGTTGGTATCTTTTGTCTCACTGTGAGTCACAGTAGTTGCAGTACCTGAATTATAGAAACCAAGAACCTGGTTAATGCCAAGGTTCCAGAGTGGCTAGCTGTTTGGTCCAGACAAACCATGCGAGAGATTATTTTAACACCACGAGACACAGACAAAACCACTACTGAACTAAGCTACGTGGTGGATGTGTCAAAACTGGGAGAAACAGCAGTGTGCGGGCAAAACCAGTGACACATGGGATTCTAGGAAGAAGAGTCAGCATTTGAAATTTGAGAATTCAAAAAGACACACAGCCACACTTAATGACCCCTCTAAGCAATGTCCCAAGCTCCTGGAACTTACAAGAAATGCTCTCGAAAACAGATTACCAGGCTTCCTAGTATTACTGCCAGATTCTTTTGCAACTACCTGCTCAGCAAATTAGCTAGTCCCGGCAGGGACTCAGGATTAAGCTAAGAAAAACCTCACAATGAGTTCCTTGCTCACATGTAAATTTAATTTGCCAGTTACTCAAAAGCTAAGAACAAGACTAAAATGCACGTTTGATTTAAATGTGAGTTTAAGATGGTGTCACCCACTGGGGCCACGAGCTTTCCTGTAACCATGGACTTCTTTAAGCATAATTTGAGGCTTCTCTATTTGGAGGAAAATGCTAAGACTTTGTTTAATTCTCGGCAAGTTGGCTAGCGCAGTGCTGTTATGGGACTAATTGTTATAAATCAGTATGAGGCAGACTGGCGCTTTGACTAAAATGTCATCTATAGACTCATCTAATGTTGAAATGAGTTAAAAGTCAATTCTGAAGTAATGACATGGATACCTGGCATGTAACAGTAGCAGGTATGTTCTCAAAGCTATTCCAAGAGTTCATTAAAACAGAATTCCTAAAATCCAAACTAGTTTTTATAGCTAGTGTCTTATTCTAGTGCTTGTTGTATGTCCCACTTGTGGCTGAAAAGTAAAAATCCTTACTTTGGCACTCACGGCCATTTCCCTGTAGATTGTACCCGTCGGGACAGGAACAGGTGTATTTCGGAGAGTGGTCACTAATCTGCGGCGCTGGCAGGCACAGGTACTCACATCCTCCATTCTCCACGTTTTCTTCACACCAGTTTTTCCCTGGTCAGAAACAAAAGTCCTTTAAAACAGCTGTGCCAGTGCCTGCTACATTCATAAAGCCTGTTTCAGATGCTGAAGACATGAGTCCTTGTCCCCAAGGAGCTTAAACTTATCTACTCTGTCACACCTTCAAGTTAAACCAATACCAGTGAAGAATAAATATAAGGGTACAGGCAGCATGCTCTAAGGACACCACAGATCCAAAGGAATTTCTTGGAAGTAGTAGAATAAGAGTTACGCCTTAAACAGATGGGTGGTTAGGAGGCAGGCAGGCAGAGAAGAGAGGTGAGTGACCAGAAGTGGCACTCATTGGTCCAAAGCTTATAGAGAAGGCTCAGAGGACGGGGATAAGTGTGTTCTCTTGGCTTTGTCTTATCCCCACAAAGTGGAAGGAACCCAGCTATAGGGAGGTTTAAGGGTTTTATTTATTTACGTACATATACCCCCCTCCCTGCCCCCTGTTTTCCCTTCACCTAGCCAGCCTTCCTCTTTCAAGCCCCTGGTAACCACTAATCTGTTTACTGTCTCTAGTTATCCCTTTTCCAAACTGTCATATAAACGGAGTTACACAGTATGTGGTCTTTTCAAACTGTTCTTTCCTTTAGCAATATGCCCTTAAAATTTGTCAAGTGTATCTCATTGTGGCTTAGTCATTGTATTTCCCAAATGACTGAAGGATATGAGCCTCTTCGTGTACTTATTGGACATGTAGCGGTTCTTTGGAAAAATGTCTATTTGAATCATTTACCCATTTTTAATTGGGATGTGTATGTGTGTGTGTGTATTTATTTATATTTGAGTTGTAAGAGTCCTTTATATACTCTAGATAACAGACTCATCGGCTTTATGATTTGCAAATATTTTCTCCCATTCTTGGGTTGCCCTTTCACTTTTTTGATAGAATACTTTGAATCACAAAAGTTTTTTTTTAAATTCTGATGTAGTTCAATTTATTTCTTCTGTCATGCACTTTTGATGTCATATAATAGAAACCACTCTTTAATCCAAAGTCATGAAGATTTACTCCTATGTTTTCTTTTTTAATGAATGTGCTTCAGGGTCCCTTGAAAAGCTAAATGTGAGCATTCTATGCTTTGGATTCTAAAGCTGTCTTTTTCAACTTTATATGTCTAGGGCCTAGAACTGTACCTGTCACATGATAGACTTAAATTTTTTTTTTTTATTCCCACCCCCCACCCCTTTGGCAACCATCAGCTTGTTCTCTATATTTATGGGTCTGTTTCTGTTGTATTTGTTCATTTTTTCCCCCGATTCCACATATAAGTGAAATCATGCAGTATTTGTCTTTCTCTGTCTGACTTATTTCACTTAGCATAATACCATCCATGTTGTAACAAGTGGTAAGATTTCATTATTTTTATGGCCGAGTAATACTCCACTGTATGTTTGTACCACTTCCTTATCTAGTCATCTCTCGATGGGCACTTAGGTTGCTTCCATATCTTGGCTATTGTAAATAATGCTGTAATGGACATAGAGATGCATATATATTTTCAAATTAGTGTTTTGGATTTCTTCAGATGAATACCCAGCGGTGAAATTGCTGGGTCATGTGGTAGTTCTGTTTTTAATTTTCTGAAGAACCTCCATATTGTTTTCCATAGTGGTTGCAATCCCGCCAACAGTGCACAAGGGTTTCCCTTTTATCCACATCCTCACCAATACTTGTTATTTGTTGATTTAGTGATGATGGCCATTCTGACAGGTGTGAGGTGATAGCTCATTGTGGTTTTGATTTGCATTTGCCTGATGATTAGTCTTGTTGAGCATCTTTTCATTAGTCTGTTGGCCACCTGTATGTCATCTTGGGAAAAAATGCCTATTCAGGTCCTCTGCCCATTTTTAATTGGATTGTTTGTATTTTTGATGTTGAGTTCTTTATATATTTTAGATATTCACGCCTTATTGGATGTATCATTTGCGAACATCTTCTCCCACTCAGTAGGCTGTCTTTGCATTTTGTTGATGATTACTGTTGCTGTGCAAACAAGTTTTTAGTTTGAATGTTAAGGGTTTCATTTAGCTAGAACCAGTCAAGTATTTTGAGCAGGAGGCGATATAACCAGATGTGTTTGAGGGTCTACACAATCCTAGTTGTGTCATGGCGGAGAGTGAGGGGTGGAGGAAGGGAAAGTTTGTGGCTACTTTGGAGGCTAGTGCAATAGTCTTGGTAAGAGGGAATGAAGGCCAAGGGGTATGGGAAACACTGAGATAAAAGACTGAACATGGAGATTTGGGAGGGAAGATGAGAGCTAAAGTTCTGACGCTCTTTCACTAGGAAGTCAGAAATAATACCAAACACCAGGTTTGAAGTGTTTGAGGGAGAGTACAGGAGGGAAACGATCCATTTTAGAGCAAGTTGAGTCGCTAAAGAGCTACTGATACCCAGCAGGTACTGCGTCATGCTGCTTCCCCGTGTTACCTGCTGGCTGGACAAGTTCATGATAGACAATGATGTCCTGGGCATCGTTAAGGTTGTTAACTAGGGTGGCCAGCTCCGACCCAGTGAACTTATTAGCACCATAGACTGCTTCATTTTCCCCATCTATCCAGAAGACACGGTCCTGAAACAGAACCCCCAAATTAACAGGTACACTTAGGATTAACACAGGTCACTAACTAAGGTCGTCATTATTTCCTGGCAATTTTAACAGACCAAGTTTATTGAAGGCTCTCTGGGACACTGGATGTAAAACTAAACTAGAAACCAAGTTCAGATTTCTTAAAGTGTTGCACAGAATCAGTATCTGACTTGTTCCAGGTTTTAAGAGAAAGCAGTTTCTGAAGTCCTGCTCCTCTGCCCTCCCCCGCATGCCCATTCTTTTTCCCCAAGGTGCTACAGTAACTCAAAGGTATACACTTAGATGTGAGGCATGCGTCTTACCTCAAAAATCGTTAGCGCGAGAGGATGAGCTAGGAACTCCAGAGACTTGAGCACGACCCTTCGATCTTGGCCGTTCAAGTCCACACTGGATAACATGTGCAATTTGGAATCAAGCCAATAGAGACGGCTCTTTATAAGGTCTGGGGAGGAAAAGAATTTCATTGTATGTAAGTTAGTATTGCTCTGGCTTCCATTTAAAATATCGAAGGAATTCAATATTCTATGTTCATAGTTCCTTCTCCGGCGGGGTTTCTTAATAAGATCCCACAAGTCTTGTGACGCAGCACGCAGAATCGGTACCCTCATTCATCTGGGGGGACTAACAGGAGTACCTAAGATTCTCAAATAACTGACTGAAGAAATGTTAGTCACACGATAGAAGTGTTAAAAGAGGCTAGCATTTTGTTGTTCTCCCCTCATGAGCCAGAAGAAAACTGTTTTAAGCCTGCAGTTCAGGAAATGCTAAGGCACCTGTTCCAGGAGTATTTAGGGTAAAAGTTCCCAAGGGCTAAAGTTCACTGAGTTTGTGTCACACATCAGGCCCAAAAGGACAGTAATTATAGAGCATGTAATTACTCAGTTGTTCTCATCTGAAATTCCTGCTACAGAAGGAACTATAAGAGTGGTCTGCTGTAGTCCACAATTAACTATCAAGATAAGTTAAAACTCTGAAGACAGCTGAATATGG